>NC_055702.1:17613374-19014207 GCF_017639745.1 Melanotaenia boesemani | reverse complement strand
GATTGGGTGGGAATTGTCACCTGGTAAACAAGCATAAAGAAGCACTGACTATACAACTGGCAGAAGGGTCTATTTATGGACAAGCTACAAAGCTTTCCTGCCCCCAACCATGAAGTTTTAAAAGCCTAATCTTAAACTGTGAAATTAATAGAGGAAACAAAATTGAAAATTTACATATAAGCTGACAAACATGGACTTTTTCAACTTCTAAAACTATTTTAACTCTCCTGTGGCAGTTATACACAATGCTTGAGACTGCATAAAAACATTATTTAATGAGTTATTATTTACACACACACATAAACAAGAAAAAGTCATATTTCAGGACACCAGTCAGCTTGTGACAGCTTCACAACTACCATGAGACTGTGTTGGATGGCTGTCAGACAGCTGGGACCAGAGCAAGGCCATAACACATTAGATGAAAGTTTAGGTGTAATGACTTTGCTTTCCCCACTGATTGCCTCCTCTGCTTTAAAAAGATGATTACCTCTGATAATGTTGGTGATGCTGTTTGAATGTACCTTTTGACCGTTTACTGCTCTCACAGGATGTGGTAGGTGGGCGCTTTGATGCTGGACAGGCTTTCGTGGGCGAGCTGAGTCAGGTGAACATTTGGGACCGTATTCTAAAGCCAATTGAGATCCAGTCGATGGCAAACTGCAGTTCTTACATCCCTGGGAACGTGATCTCCTGGCTAGCAAGTAACGTTGAAGTTTTTGGAAGAGGAGCATTCAAACGGCCCTTGGAAATGTGTCTGGAGCGACTGCCCAATGCTTAAAATTTAAAAAAAAATCCATAAACCTCTCATTTCATTAGCTGGTGTTTCCATCCTTTCAGCATTTGAAAAGGTTTTCTGCAAAGGTTACTGCACAGCCTTCAGCTTCAGTTTATGAAGAGATATGTGACAAAGCTTTTGTTTTGTATTTTCTGTGAACCAGGTGGGCTCTGTAGCACCAAATATTGGAACAGATCTTATCTCATGACATAACATGAAATTACTACATTGGTTTCGTGCACTATGTTTTAGTTTCCCAAGAAGGACTAAAAAAATACTACAATTTTATTACTGAGTTCACTTCACAGATACACCTTAAGTTTCAATTCGTGAGTACATCAAAGTTGTGCATCTGCATACTACTGCACTCCCATCCATGAATGGTTCGGGTTACATAGGAAAAAGTATGTGATGAGGATTAGAATCAGTATAAATGGTTAGGTGCTCATGTTACAATTCACCTTGTGAAAAACTGAATGGTTATGGTTATCAATGGTTATTGATATTCATGCATTCCACTTCCTGTCATGTCAATTGAACAGCCATGTCAAGAGTTGAAAGGCTGGATGCAAGAGGACAAATGTACGTTTTACATGGTTTTTTATTTTTGTTTGTTTGTTTATTTTTTGTGAAGCTGGGCTATTTGGAACACACCAAAGTGCAAATTGCTGGAGTGGTAGTATAACTTCATTAGACCAACCATAGTGTCCCTGCAGGGATTAGCAGTAAAACAAACTCTCCTTCTCCATGATTCGCCTTTTCAAAATCTCTCATGTAGTGACCGGAGGCCTGAGGCCTGTGCTACAAAGCTGGATTTTCTCTTACTGAGGTAAATTCGGGGTTAACCCAGGATTTTCCGTACTACAACGCTGGTTCACTTCTTACCAGGGTAACTCACCATGGTAACTTGGTAACAGCTAACCTGCTCCGGAGCAGGTTATGTTCCGGATAAGAGATCAACGAGTATAAAAGCATCACCTCCTGACCAGTTAGTTTTCTTGGAAAATGTCCTGCTCATTCTTGGAGCACCCTGTCCACTTTGATGCTTGGATCATAAGAGGAGCGCTTAGGAGAGAAAGAGTTTTTAGAGATATTTACAGTCCTTTTGATGAAGAAATAAAGCTTTGTCACTGACCAGTTTGAAGTATGTCTTTGTACTTGTTCGCAAGTCCGTTTAGCTCCACTAGGGTTGCATCTGAAATAATGAGGTTGATAATATTGGTCACCCATGTCAGAACTGCATAACCATGAATTTATGGAATGCACAACTACTCATGTTGTCACAAAATGTGCTCACACTGGGGTGAGCCTCAAAAAAACTGTATGGAAAATATAAAGGAATGAAAGGAACTGAGGAAACACTCTATGTGAAACATCTGTGCCATGATAAAATGAAACTGAGTGATCAGTGCTATCAGTTTATATTGCCTCGTGAATTAATATTGTACAATCTCCCAAATTTACACATTAACAAAGTCTGCAATTTTCTGCCAGCATTGCATCCTGGCCTTTGCTGCATCAGCAGTGGTGTTTTTGGCCTGGATGATGTGTATGAAATTCTTTGTATTTTTTAAGAATAATTGTATGCTCCTCTGCAGGGTTTCTCCTTGTCTGCGAATGGTTAGACGCTGCAAACACAAACCATTTTATGTGAGCATGCACATGATAGTTAAACCCTGGGTTGAATCACAGAGTTGATAACCAGCTTGGCAGTACCACTTATCAGGATTGCGATTGTCTGGGTAAATCAAGCCAGGTAATGGAGAGATATCCCGGGTATGTTAGTCCAGCTTTGTTGTACAGGCCTCCAGTCTTGCACAAATGCACACAACTGTTCCTCTAATGCTACAAACGCATTAGACTTTTTTTGATGAGAATGTGTTCTATCCATGTGTATAAGTGAGTCATTCTGAAGAGACTATAGCAAGCATTATTTGGTACTCTGGTATTGCGGCAGTGACTGATAGGTGGATCACCGTGGGTCTATCAGTGTTTTCTACCTGGCTCTGCTTCTGAACTAAAGCTGTTATGATGACTGTAGATGGATCATGTTGAAAATATATTCATAGCTACTGTGTTGTGAAATATTTTTATTCGTGGTTTGTGATATTGCTGCTGTGCGTAGTCTCATCAAGCACAAAACAAAGTAGTCCCATAAGGTCCTTCAAACATGTATTTTGAATGTAATTTAATCCTTTGTAAGTTTTTTTTCTTTATTTTTACTCACTGTGATTGTCCAGTGGAATTCAACATATTGTTTACTGTGTTTTTAAATACAACATGTTTTTAGCTCATGTATGATCCATAGACTTTATGTTGCCTTCCTATAAGATTAAGTGCCATTACAAGTTTTTTTTTCTAACTGTTGAAAATGATTTGCTTTGCCCATTAATGAAAAATAAGAAAATAAAGAAAACATCTGTTGCAGAAGTTAAAGTGTGTTTAATCTCCCAGTTTAATTTTCCTGGTTGTATGTCTTATCTTAATGTCTTTGTTGGGCACTAAGAGTTCTGTTTAGTAGCTCAGGGTCACCTAGGATCATTAGATCTATATCAGGTAGACTTTGTTTAAGGATCATGCCAGTTTTACACCAGTTTAAAACCACCTTGTGTCTTGTATCTATTAAGCTGGTGAGGCAGGAGTGACAGGAGTAGTTAATAAGACAGGCTGAGCAGGATCTTTACACTCTATTGGCTGAGGTCAACCAACAACATGTGTGGCCTATGGCATTAGCCATGCTTAACAGATGAGAGGCCAAAAGGTCAGAGGTGGCGTCATACTCTTCTTCAAATGCTCCATCCATCCACTCAATGCATAGAAAAGCAAAAGAAAAATGGATAAAACTCCATTCGTTTTTACAGCTATATATTTATTTATACACTTGTTTATTTATTTGATATAGTAACAGAGAATTTCGGTTCTGTTTAAACCCACAGTAATGAAAGCCTGATCACCAGAACTTGGAGGGTTTTTTATTAACAGGAGATTTTTTTGGCTGATGTTTGCCAGTGCAGCTTCCCCACTGCTGTCTTTGGTGAATATTAATTTTAAATCAGATTTTTCTTTCTATTTTAAAGACAAAGCTTAATCGGTTTTGACTTTTATGCCTTTCCATACATGTTTTCCCCTTTACAAAATATAATTTTCTGCAAGTTACAGACTTTTATCAGATCTATTTAGAGCCAGCGTCTGGGAATGAAATTAAAAAAGCCAGTTTGTCTCTATTTACTATTGTCATTAATATGTCTGAGTCAACAACAGGCACATTTTAGTGCTTCCAAAAAAAGGCATATCTTGATGTTTGAACAGTTTATTAATACCATAACAACTTTATGAGGTGAAACAGAGCTGATAAACCCAGAGCTTGAGGGAAAAAAGCTAATAGCGCTTTGGTAAGTGATCTAAATCAACTGAGGCTGTATGTAACTGTGAACAGCTGTGCTCTAACTATGGACGTCTTTGCTCAAGGTTGACTCTCTGATGGGAGTGAAGTCAGTTTTTAGCATCAGCAGCCACCTGTGTCTTATTTGACACCTAGGATTCATCAGAAGACTCATAATTAACAATTCTGCGACATCTCTAACAGAACACAAGCAGCCATTAAACACTACCCGGGGCACTAAATTACTAAAAATAATTTGACTGATCTCAGTTCTGTTGGGAAAGATTGAGCAGGTTTGCTTTGGTTGAAGCACTTACAGCCCATTCCTGCTGGTGAATTACATTTATTTACTTTTTTTTTTCAATTCCTAGCATCTTTTATTTATTTCTAAAAGTTATAATGTCAATCTCAGTGTTTAAACTAGATTTAGATTTTCACCTTATAGTTTTTTGTTTGTGGCAACCTTTGACCAGTCATACTGCTGCAACAGTTCAAATCCACCTACTTAATTCAGATTTATAATTATAGTTAAATCAATATTATAGGACGAATGAGATTCCCAATCTAAACTGCCCTGTGGTATGGGAATAAAATTCAATCATAATTCACAGCTGGAGAATCACAATGAATCAAGTGGTGACACCTCTAGTTTCCCCATGTGCTTCACTTGTAGGTTTTAAAGTGATAGCTTTGAGAGATTGCTCAGTGAGATAATACAATTTAGTTTATTCACTGAACGAGATGAAATAAAGAGCATGCCAATTTGGTCGAACCTTTTGGTTTCTAAACAAATGCAAAGCTGAACGTATACTTGTAAGAAAATGTTAGCATGCTAAAATGCTAACATGCAAGTAGCAATGCTTTACAGAGACTAAAGTCTTATAAATGCCATTTATAACTCAACTAGTTAACCATGCATGTTTATATCTGAAGAGGGTCTGAATATACCACCTTATGTTAACCTGTTATCTACAGACAAAATTTTGATGAATACAAAATTTTATACAAAAGTTTAATCACGTGTGACACAGACATGCATACTTGTGTCAGCAAATGGTGAAATGTACGAGTCTCTGTTTAAATAATGGCCCCTCAAGATATCCAGCATGGAAGCCTTTTGAGCCTAACATCTGTTCAAGGCTTCTTTTCATCACAGAAATAGCATCAATGACAGACACTGATTAGGTAGGTGTGTTGCAAAGCAGCTTGTGAAGGAAGCAGTGCAGGTAGCCAGGCTAAACAAGTTTAAATAGAGCAACCTGTACAACAATTAAGATCAGCTAATGATGGTCTGGCCTGTCTAAAAAGTCTCCCATTAGACAAAGTCGAGAATGGGGAGGGTCAAAGACACTGAACTAAACTAATTGAAACATAGGGAAGAGTCTTTCATGGATTAATTCTCTTTTGAACAGCAGGATGACAGCCTGAAGCAGGGGTGTTAAATGAGGGTTGATTCTGTTCTGCAGGATGAATTTTGTAAGTATGAAAATGACATACAAGACATTGACTGCCGTTTTCTAATAAATGTAATTGCAATTCTTTATTTGTCCATGTAAGGTTTGATTTTTCGGTATGAAAGTAGCAAATTAGGCAAGGAGGTAAATGTGTTATATCTTTTATATCTTTCTCACCTAAAGGAGCTCAGTTAAAGGATTAAGGTATATATGTTCAGGTGGTATGGATTACTACAGATGGAAATGTGCAAGTACATGTAAAATAACTTTCAGCTCTTGAGAAGTGGCTCTAATCATGATATGTAATACTGTAATTTCAGCTCCAGATACCTGTGAGTTAATGTTTTGGGATTTTGTGGATCCATTGTGATCTAAGTTGTAATCCAAGTGTAAATGATTGATTGGGGCAAAATACTGATCAAGCTCCACTTATGTTTCTCAAGAAATTTCATGTTGTTCCCAATGTGTTTTCTAAAAGGTCAGTTCATTAAATGTAAGCACATTGATAATACTTGTACTTCTCTAGACCAAAAGAAAGGGGGGAAATTAGGAGTTTTCATTATTTATAGGTTATTATGTTATTTTACTGGTCCCACCCATTAAAGATCAAATTGCACTGTATGTGGCCCCTGAGCTAAAATGAGTTTGACACCCCTGGCCTAAAGATTTCTGGATTAGTAAAAAACAAAAAGACAAAATAAATAAATAAATAAATAAAAAATACACTTGCTCAGAACTTGATAAACAGATATAAGCCGAGTCTGATTTGGCAATCAGTGGAACATTTAACCAGAAATGCAGCAGAGCAGAGTGTTGATGGGAAGAAGCTGACAACCTGACACCTGTGCAGCTGATCCAGCACCTGTTATTAAGCACAATACTAACACACAGGAGAGGAAAAAGGTTGAGGGCAGCACATTTACAACCTGTTGATATAGTTTGGTCACCCCCAGCTATTTTTCAGGATTAATTACTAATTTCCTAGAAGGGAATTTCAATTAGAAAGACTGCTAAAATCTTTCAAGACATTGAAAAGTCAGGGAAATCTCACCAGCCATTACCTCAAAATCCAACAAAACTTTATTTTTATGGATACACCATGGGGACAATTGCATAGACCGTTTCAAATGAAAAGGAATCCAATCTTAAAAAAATCAGCCCTACTTTTTCCACATACAAATAATTTTGTTATCATTTATTTAAAAAATCTTCTCTTAAAGAAGTTATAGGCACTTTAGTGGTGGTGTTCTTTTGTTATTTAAATGATCTTAATTACATTTCTGGTTCAGCCTTTTTTTCTTGCAAATAGTAGCACTGTCAATAAATTGTTACTTGCTCCCTCCACCATCGCATCCTTCCTCCTTCTAAGTATTTACGTACAAAAGAAATGCTCCAAATCTGACAAACACCCCATGCAACATGGATGTAATGACATTTACACACTACTCTGTGTCATGTTGCTCCTGCTGCTCGTCTCACTACATGATGACATGGAGTGAAACTTATTGAGATGAAGAATACTGATATTAGATAGTTGGCATGAAAATGTAGGAGGTACAAACTGTAAAAACAGTGTATGAGACATATAGTCATAGTATATATTTATATTTATTGAAGACACAATGTTTTCATCCTCTGTGTGAGATCAGGTTGGTTAATCTTTTCAGGAATGCAAAAGCAAAGCAAAGCCCAAATCTCCTACATTTATCGAAAAAGGCATAAATAGATGAGAGGTGTGATTCACAGCATAAATAAATCAATGCTCATTGTTTAAACATGACCTGCACTTCAGCTATTAATTTCTTATGAGTCCATTTGAATGTCAGCCTGAGCTGTGCAACTCATTAATGGATCAATATCATCATTATTTAGTGTTAAAAACAGTGTGGTCTTTTAGCTCACTCAACATTGGTGACAAGACAAGATACACAGAGGCACTGATGCTGCTTTGTTTATATAAATGCCATAAGAGGTTATGCACAAGCACAGATAAGCTACAAGCAATGGCTACACATTTAGAATAAGATAGGAAATACATGCTTTATATACATTCTTATTCATTGTACATTTTTCTTTGCCGATGACACACACATATATTTATCACAGTTTGGTGGCATAAAGAGAGCGAAGATCCAGAGGTTCAGTGTGATGGTTAGGAACTGTATTGGGTCCCTTGCTGCATGATGAGGGGCTCTCTTTCTCCTCTCTCCACATTGGATAATTTAAAGAAGATTTGGCTTTGACCTTCTGCCTCCTGGTCCTTGAGAAATATGGCGTTACTGGACGTCGCAATCTGTAATTTGAAGTAAACCAGACGAATGTCAGTAAGTTCTACGTTTGCATGTTTAAAAAAAATAAATAAATAAAAAAGCGGTTTCAAAGACAGTAAAAATTTGTCTTTTTTTATATATATATATATTTTTGATTTCATACTAAAATACAGTGTACCATTTTTAAAGATTATTGTTATCAATATTTATATTTTGTTTGTTTATCCCCATATTTTTAGATGCATTTTAGAAGTAATGTGATTAATTTTTATTATACTTTAAGTCTGATTTTAATTTACTTTTAAGTCCTATTTAACTGCTTTATTAATTACTGATGTTTTTCTCCTGATTTCATTCATTTGAAAGCTTTATAATGTAACCATTTAGCAAATACTTATCTACTTCTAGTATATTCTCACACAAATGTGTTTTTTTTTCCCCAGATGCTATAGCATTTCCTCACTTTTCACCTTTACTGCCGTTATGACTCTTTCAATGTTGCTTCCTTTTAGTACATTAGAGTAGGAAGGTACAGGGTGTGTTTAGTTGTTTTTAATACTTTTTAGTATTGTTTATGTTGGTCTTTTGTACTTAGTTTTGAATGAAAAGTGCTGTACATATAAAATCTATATATACATGTCTCTATCATATTAGATCCAAGCTTAATGAAACAATCATTTGGCATCATAAACGGATTTTTCACATTTATAAGAGGATGTTTCACCTGGTTCATTAGAAGATTCAACAAGATGTTCAGCTCTTTTTACACATTACCTGTGACCTGCTGTGGTGACGAGGACGGCAGGCGATGGCTATGATGAAGGAGAAAGTCGCTACAAGAACTGCAGCACATGACAGGATGAAGAACAGGTGGGTATTATCTGCAGATACCAAACACAAAACATGTCACAGAGTGAGTGCAACCTGAGATGACATGATGGAAGAAACAGTTTGATTCAGACAGATCAGGCTCTCAGGAACAAAACTCAAACTCCTCAGTTATCTCTCAGGAAGAAAAAGAGAGCATAAAAAAAGGTTTATTTTTAGTGCCAACTGTATCAGAACTTCAAATGGATCACAGCAAAAGTAAATCAGTTGAGCACGGTAGACATGTGAGGACCAGTCTGATAGCTCCTCTCTGATTTGCTTGGGTTTCTCGGTTTTCCATGTTCCTTCTGTTTCTGTGGAACTAACTAATGTAGCCAGATGGCACATGGTATGTTTTATTTGGAAAACCGCATGACACAGCACAACATATCTTGGTGTCAACAAGCCTTTTTAATTGAAGAAAATCAACGAAAGCTAAATGTTTACTTACCCTCATTCCAGCCCTCATTTATGTGCATTTTAATTAAATATATTTAAATACATAAAGCAGAAGCTTTATCCTGAGTATAGAGACCCAAAAGAAACTTTCAAAAGGGAGATTATTTATCTCCTTGTTAGAAGAAAGAAGCATAGCTTTAATAATAATTTGTATTAATTAATTAATTGTATTAATTAATTTGTCTATAATGTTTTTTTAAAGGACCATTTTGTTATTTGGATTATCATGTTATCCAGCAGGTATTTGTTGGGGGGGGGGGGTCACTCACAGCTTCTCCTGACGTAGAGACTGAAAGAGGTCTGCAGCTTGCTGATGTCATTTCGAACGCTGATGTCCAGGCAATGGACGCCAGCAGAGGTGAAGGTGTGGTTCAGCCGCAGCGTGTTTTCATACAACATGGTCAGCGTGCAGCCGCCTGTCATGTCAGGCACACAGTGTGGGAGGAAGCGCCAGCACACCCACATTGGAGGACTGAAGACAACAATAAAATAAAAATATTGATTGCTGATCTTATTTTCTTTGCTGCAACTGGTCAGAAAAAGACGGTTAACTTATTTTTGTGCAGTTGTTTACTACACTGCACCAAATATATAAAATTATTGCTGTAATTTGTAACTTTGTCTCTTCTTCAGTCATTTTTTTAAGCTTACCTTCCATCAACGTGAAAAGCCAAACTGGTGTTCTGAGATACTTCGTAGCTTGCTGGCCCCTTTAGTTCAATGTTTGTGATGGCATCTGCAAATTAAATATCATTATTGATATTTTATTCCTTTACCAGCATACTAGCGCAATGTCTACCACGTGTGCTTGTACACACAACCTGAAAACGTGGCTGAATTTTTTCTTTTGTTTTTTTTTATGGAGGAAATTGAATGTTACATATGTGATTGGTAAGGTGCTGATCTTCACAACAAATGTAATAAGTACAAAGATGTCTGGGGACATCAGAGTTGTTAAGGCTCACCAGGTGGGAAAATATATCTCTAGAGTTAGGAATACACAAGGATACACAAGTTAGACAGATTGTGTTCAAAGAGGTTGACCAACAAAAATTATCCCATGAGAAAGATCTGAAATAGTCTGCAAAGCCTTGAAGGAAACTAGTCACTTATAAGTCACAGTGAAAAATGTTAATGTCCATGAGAATACCATCATGATAATAAACAACAACTGTGTGCACTGCAGGAATGCAAGAAGAAAGCCACTTCTCTCTAGAAAGAACACTAAGGCCCATCTCCTGATCTCTTCTTTCCCTACACGTATGGAACAATTAATTATCAGTCATACCAGAAAATTCTGGAGGGAGATTATCTATGATCTGAATCACAAAGAGAAAGTGGGTCATGCAGCCAAACAACAACTCTAAGCACAGAACTTGTTCTACGAAGGAAGAGTTCAATTAAAATAACAATATTAAAGTTTTGGGTCGACCACGTCAAAATCCTGCTTTTAATCCAAATGTTGTGAAAGGACTTAAAGTGATGCGTTCATATAGAAAAAAGCCCATCAATTTTCAGAGTTCAGTCTTGCTTAGACTTATGTAGTAGCTCATTGCTTAATTCCCTCAACAGATAAATAACCAAGTATCATACACTTATCTCAGATTTTCACTTTATAAGAAAATTTGATCATGTTTTAAGTCACATTTATACAGAAAAACAGAAAATCTTTGTATTCAAAAACATAAAGTGAGTCCCAAATTCAGCATATTATATTAAGTACTAAACAGTAACTTTATTCAAATCACTCAAATCACTCATTTAACTGCCACAAGTTAATAGTTTATATACTGAAACTACAAACCAAGTACTTGAACATCTGTAGAGTAGACCCCGGTGATTGGAGGTGCAGATTTGGCCACATTGACTTTCAGCTGCAGCGTGTAGTTTCCTGACTCTGAGTAATGATATCGAACAACCGGTTCAGTCCCTTGGATTACTTCTCTGCATCAAAGATAAAAAAATAAAATAAAAATAAAATTTAAAAAAAGCTATATGAGAAAAAGACATAAAACATTTAAAGACTTCCTGAATACTTTAAACATGATAAATCCTCCTACCCATTCCCTAGATCCCAGGTATAAGTAAACTTGGCCGTGCTGAAATTCCTTTGTGGATTGAAGAGTTCAAACATTGTCTCTGTGGGAACATCTGATGCCAACTCTCCTGTGTCTCTCACATAGGTGGCATTTCCCTCCATTTGATAGAAAACTAGCTTCCCAGCTATATTTTCTAGAGGAAAGATTAAAACAAACAACAAAAAAAATGCTGTTATAAAGCCAAGATATCCATTAGGAAACATGCTGGATGACATACCCAAATCTGTCAAAGGGCCTGTAGAATCAACCACAGCCAAGAAAAGAGGGAGGAGAAGCATCAGTATCCATACTGGATGTTTCCTGTAAACACACATTCATAAATTAAAACATGCATTGCTAAATGATGTTTTAAAGATATCATGTTTGATTTACCTGTCCATGTCCGCTGGATCTCTCCTTCAAAGTTTGAGTGGATGAAGTGAGAGTGGATGGATGATCTTTCTGGACTGTGAGAGCAAGTAAAAATGTGAACTGTAAAGGACTGGAAATTGGCACCATGCGTTTCAGTCATGTGGTATTACAACAACAATCAGCTTTTGAGTAGGAGGTTTTGGTCTTGATCACATTTCTGTCCGTGGTGTTAGATGCCCCCTTAGATGTGGACGCATCAAATTAGGCTTAAATGCTAATTTAATGGGGTCAGGTGGTACGAATGAATAATGACCCAGAAAATGACTCATTTTGGCAGAATAGACACTAAATAATTTTGCTAATTTTATTTATATTAAAAAAATTAATTGTGAACTGTAATGTGACCAACAAAATTCAATGAACTATAAATGTTGAGCTGTATTCATGTATTTCCTGCAGCGTACATCTACTATACATCAGTGTCGGGCCCAAAAAGGATTGAAAAGAACATAATAATGTCATGTTTATCATTTCCCTTCAGAATACCACAAAATGTTGTGGATTTATCCTCAACTCAGATTGTTTTTATTACTGAATGCAATGAATTAGTTCTTTGAATTTCTGTATCTGTCCTACATGATGATTAATTCAAACGAAGACCCCAACAGAGCTGATGTGAAAAGGACAAAAGCAGTTCAGGCTTGTGGATCTGACCAATCTGAGGAGATTTGGCTGTTTTGAGATACTTTTGTTTTAAAATTGTTTTGGTCCTGCTGCTGCTTCACAGAATCATTTCTTAAGACTGAGTATACCACTGAGTTTGCCGCTTTGTTTGATTTTTCAGATGCCTCGTGACTGTTCTGTGTCATTGTGTGAGATAGCATATTTGCCCACAAAAGGGCTACTTTTGTTGGAAAATACATGCATGTACAGTATATGCAGTGGAGACATTACACTTGTTTGTATCAAAAGGAAATTCTTTTCTCTTTTGCACAAATCTTTTGCTGCATAAAAATCTCTGCATGGTGCAAAAAGCACATGAACTATGCTGTCATGCAAAATGTACACAGCATGAGTACTGGTGAGCGTACACCTTCCTCTCTTCCTTCAGTCAGCAAATGAATAAGAAGCATATATTTAAAAAAAGAAGAAGAAAAAAAAAAGGTGTAATATTAAGGTCACTCTTAATATTAGGTGCGGGTTGCTGGGCTAGATTCCCCCGATTAGACTATGTAATGTTTTACAACCAATACTGGCTAACAGTGATATAATGAATTGTCTAAACTGACAATGTGACATTTAACAAAAATTTGGACATATTGTTACATGCAGTTTACTTACTTTACTTACTTAAAGGGACACCAGCACAAACCAGGTGTATCAAGTGTCAAGTTATCTACAGCATATAGGATGCTATTCCTTTAGTGTGTTGTTTTTATCCAAAGCCCAGACACACTGAGGCATCATTGTGACAAAAGAAAATGTTTTTAGTGTAAACTAAATTTACTATGAGACAAAGAAAGGCAAATTCATATTCACACAATATTCACATTTTATTCATAAGTTAGCCCAATACTGTAGATAATCAAAAGAAACAGACAAGAGAATACATACAGTGAGTTACATATGAAACAGACAATGAGAAATAAATCATGTCAGCTTTTCTTGTAATTTGTGACAAATATTATGAAAACTTTAAAAGTATGTTGTGTTCTGAGTTTTCAGTTATCTGCAGTGAATAGGTGTGGATTTATCTTAACCGCTTGCATAGTTTAAATGCAGTTAATCCCCTAGTCAACAATCTTATAAGGGGTTTTCTGCTTTAGGTTTAATTTTATTGGTTTGCATGCAGTAATGACATCTAACCTTTACAAATATGAAAGTCTGAACACATCACTTTTCCTTGTAAATGCTTTTTTATTTATTTATTTATTTATTTTTAAAGGGTACAGACTACGTAATTGTGCAATTAGTTGTGCTGTACCGCCCTCTCTTGGCATCCTGGAGTATTGCATCTAAACATTAGAAGCACGTGCGGAAAATGCGTCATGCCTGCCCTTTTTTTTAATCATTATTATTAGTATTTATTTGTTTTGTTTTTAGAGAGCCGAGGTCAAGGAAACTTTTTTATTTAAAAATAGTAACAAGTTTTATTTAGTCACACCTCTCGTGACGCCACTGAACCCTCCCACCCCGCGCTCCCCCCGCGCGCTACCGTCCTCCCCGTCTACCCTAAACGCACGGGGGCTTCTGTCGGCGTGTCAGTGAGTGAGTCCGCCGCCACCGGCAGCACAACGTCTGTCCGCTCACATGCACGGAGTCAAGGTGCAGACAGGGAGCAGAACTGACTTTGGGACTTGTTATTCAGAGCGAAAACAACACCAGGATAACTTAAAACAATTTTAACTTAAAAAAGAAGAAAATATATATAAAAAAATTCCTCTAATATCTGATATTTAAAATAAGCCTGCCGTCATGTCTCGGGCTCCTGATGGTGTGAACAAGCTGACTGAAAGTACATACAAGGTGAGTCAAAGTAAGAAAAAGTATTGCTACATTTGAATGGCGATGTTTTTTAAATTAGGCTTGAGAAGGTAAATATTTGTAGCTAAGTGAGCTTAAAGTCTGTATGTGATGGAATTGTCAGACTTTGTTGAAGTTTTATAATTTTATACTTTGTTTTATACATTGAGAGGGTACAGAGGACCTATCTTTTGCCTTAACATTTTAAGTCATTTTAAATAGGGACAGCTGAACCTTGAAATGTAGAAAAGGTAGAGAAATCAAAACCAACACCCTGTTATTAATTGTGCATATATCTTATATGACCATGTTGCTGTTAAATCACCTCAGTATATGTGTAGTGAAAGACCTGCCTTTGTTTATCAGCACACTTAAAGTGATTAAATCAGTAGTTTAATCATGAATGCAATCATGACTTAATTACATAAATGAACCTCAAGTTTACACTTCATCTTATCACATGTAATAAGCATCATGTATGTGGTTGTCATGCCTACTAGAGGACCACATCATTTAAAACATGGATGTAAAATTAGAACAATGACTGGGAGGTTATTTTGTTATCTGGTAGAATTCAGGTTCTGCATTTGCTTTTTTCCCAGTTGAATGTCCTCACAGGTGTTGAAATAGAAAGTCTGATAGAGACAAGAGTCATAATTTAGTCTGTCAGTTTCAGCTGAGAGAGAGAGAAACAGAAATCAAGGAACCTGTTTGCCTCTCCTAGGTTGTTTTTTCGTTCTCTTTTTTCTTTTTTTTTGGCCCCTCCATGTAAAGTCATACCTTCCCCCCCTCCACCTTCATTGTTCTATTGAGGGTGTGCCAGGGGAATAAAAACAAGGGGAGAGTGAGCAGCACTTGATTGTTAAGACTTTTCAATAAACTGAGAAAGGGGTGGCAGGGGAGCGATGAGGTTCATGCTGCAAATAGCTGCCACTTTGTGTGGGACTTCGCTCTTTTCAAGGAGTTGTACAGCATATGTGAGAGGTCAAGTTAAATATTGAAAGTTTTTATTGTCTTTACATGCTGATAGAGCAAAAGCAGAAACACTTGCACTTATTTTCATGTTTTTTTCCAATCAGTTTAGCTAAAATAGCCTCCAGAGTTTTGGTATTTGTGGTATTTGTGACAAGGTCTGCTTTTTAGAAAAAAATAAAGTAAAAATAGATATGTTTGTAAGTGAGCTAAAGAGAAAGTGACTTGGGAATTGTATAAATGTAAGGAGAAAGTGTAGTTGTTCCTTTCTTCTTCAACAATGTGTCTCTGCTCTGTATCCCAGAATGTGATGGAGCAGTTCAACCCAGGTCTGAGGAACCTGGTCAACCTTGGGAAGAGCTACGAGAAATCAGTCACAGGTAAACATTGCTTCACCTTCAGCTAACCTAAAGAGGATCCCATTCACTGTTATCTTTCCACCACTTCACTGCTAAAAGTTACTCTGATGTTAGGAATGAAAGTATTAGGCTACCTCTTTAAATACTCTTACTAAAACTCCAAATGATCCTGGAAATCTTCTCCAACAGCTCAATGATGTTTGTGTCCTTTTTGCCACACAGCGATGACTCTAGCTGGAAAAGCCTACTTTGATGCAGTGTCAAAGATTGGAGAAAATGCTATCGTGTCTCCAGTATCCCGAGAGCTCGGTGAGTTTCATGCTAGTCCAGTTTCAGTTTACCTGCAGCGAGCAAAATCTCAAGGGTGGGGGTCTGCCTGATATCTATGCCTGAATGTCTCTGCTGTAAGACTGTAGAGATGTAGGAGAAACAACGACCTTCACTTATGTTTAAGTGTGTATAAATGAGTAATCAGACATTATGGGAAATGTTCTTATTCACTTTTCCCGTGGTCATGTCTCTATATAAACACAAGAGTACGATTTGCATGTAAGATGGGCGTAGCCTCAGGGTCCGACAAGCGAAGCTTTGGCATATTTTCTCAGTGACGCACCCCATAACAACAGCTAATTCTTCATCCATCTTGCATCCTATCTGTACTGTGAGATCTCTCCAGACAGTAAAAACCAGTAAAATCTTGACTCTTGTCGCATCTCTTGCTCTTTCCCTTTCTCTCTTTCTTCTCCTCTTTTCCTCCAATAATGTCTTCTTGCATTTCTTTGCTGAACGGTGCACAGTGCACGTTCAAGACGGTTGATTTGTTGGTATCCGCTTGCTAAAATGGGACGGGGTGCATTAAGAGAAACTCAGCTTCAACCTTGCATGGTGTCCTGGAAGCAAAAGTTGTGAAGTACAGTTTCTGCTGGGCAGCAGCAACTCCAGAAATGTGCCTAATAAATGTCACTGTGCCATCAAACAAGTCACGAACACATAAAGTTTGGAAAGTGACAGTGCGACTTTAAGTTCACTGAGGACAAATATTGTCCCATTTACATTAAAATACCTAAACAACGTCACAGCATCTGGCTTTGAAAGACCAAATGATAAAAGCCAAAACACCAAACTTGAGGCTTGATAAAGTCACTGCACCTACCAGTGGATGACCTCAGGCAGGCTCTGGTTCTTAACAAAAGAACAATTTATCTCAGACATTGTTAGTACATCCCACAGGGTTATATTGATATCATCAGGTCAGGGGACATTTACCTTCAGAATAGTATAAGCTCTGGCTTATGGTTTCTCATGCATGTCATTGCTTATTTCACATTTATGTATAAAAGCTCTCACCCGTCACTGGTATGCTTCACAATGGCAGTGCACAGCATCTTAGCATCACAACATTGAATGTATTGCGATTACATTTTTGTACAGACTTTAAGTAACAGTGCAATACAAGGTTAAACAATCAGCTTCTCACAAATCACTTTTATCTCTCTTTTGATCTTCAGCTGGACGAATTATCAACACGGCTGACCTAAGGTGTTTTGAGACATGTTGATTTCATAACCACAGCTGAAAAAAGAAACAAGCTAATATGCATGTACCTATTACTCCTACAAAGCTAGCTGCTCCATTAGATTACTTCCCAAAATGCTGACTGAATAAAAATAATTATTATAAAATAATTAAATTAACTTCTGCTGAAATCTGCAGCTATGTTTCAGACAAATGTCCTGTGATAATGGAAGCTTGGTTCCATAAAAGTGCTGCTTATATCTGGTCTCGAAATGGTGACAGGTTTTGCCTCTAAAAAGCAAATCAATTATGCAAACATCTGGAAAAAACAATAATTAAATGCTCAGGCCACAGCAGCAGAAAAAATGTATCATCATTATGCACTGTCTATCTCTCTGATTGAAGTGGCTGCCATTGAGTGTGAACAGATTGTTTTGATCCACCCTGTGAATCAATTTTTCTGTCTGTGCTGAATTTCTGCTCTGACTTACTGTGTTTAAGGCCCATAATTACAAACCATTACAATTCATCATGTTTCTGTCTGGATTTTGCTGTATCACTCCTAACTTATGAGCTATATAAACTGTGCTCAAGTGAAGTAAAAAGAAAAAAAAGCTGTTTTTTCTCAATAGTGAAAAATAAGATAAAGTCATTTTTGCAAAGCTATCATGTATGAAAGGCATTAGGTGTGTCTGTCACTTTCTCGGACGAACCAAACACAGCAGTGAGCGAACTAGTAAAGTACAGCATAAATCACCACTGTAATGTCAGTGTTGCAAGGTTAAACCATGAATAATGCATTTTGTAACATAAGAGGCACAAAGCAAAGCATCACAGACCAGGATTGTCTTATTTAATTGGATCTTAAAAGAGCTCTTCTTGTCCAAAATAATGTCCAACAGCATATTAACATGGGGCCCATTTAGCTGCAGTATACTGCAACAAATACAAAAAGTCTGCATTTTAACAGCAATTTTACTCTCTTCATTTGTCTTTGCATTACAAAAACTTTTTTAATGTGATAAGAGACATTGTGTACTGTGCTGTTACGAAACCTGAATCAAGTTTGTTGAGCCACGCCCGGCAATGAACAATAGCAATGTGTCATCTCTTCATTGAACAACAATGTCTTTGCTGTATTTTGGACATGGAGAAATTCACAATATGCATCAAGTTTGTTCTTTTAAAACCGGTTTGGATTCAAAGTCTGACCTTACCAGAAAGCTACAATAGCAGCAGAAAAATGTATTCTTGTTGTTTTTTATGAAATGGTCAACAAAAAGCATGTAAAATCTCTGCATCTGGTCTGGACTAGTCACTGTGGCAACTAGCACAGTAAAAAACGCTGTTGCTTGAATGCATGACCACATACAAGTTAAAGTTAAGTCATCATTTCCTGTACTTCTTGTGGACCAGAGCCATGCTCGACCATGTGTACTCCATCACATTATTTGACCCAAGTCATTAACACTTGTTGCAATGTCTGGATGGCCTCAAATAAAATGGCTTGAACTCTTCGCTGTATAGTTATTCCTTGTCTGCCTGGAACAGACCACAAGACAGTGTGAATTTTCTCACCCAGCGCTGCGTGGAAAATAGCAAACCCTCTGAACAAACAGACAGACAGAGGAGACTGTCTTCCCACTGAGCCACCCATCCCCTGTTCGGCTGTTTGCCCATTTCATCTCTACAAAACCAGCAGAAGTTTGACTTCAGACACTTTTAGTCACATAATAATGACCTAAAGGGACTTTTTAATCATCTCCGAAAGAAGAGCATTTAATTAGGCACATAGTTCAATATAGTTTAATTAAAACTCACAGCTGTCAGGAATGACAGTCCAGGTACATCTTTTTAGTTCTCTGCTGCAGACAGCTGTAAAGATTATTTTCTCTATAGTGACAGATTGTTTTTCTTTCCCTCTCTCCATGATTGAAGTTATGCAAAAAGCACTAGCGTCACAGAGCTTGGCAGGTAGTCGGTTTGCAGAAAGCTACCTGGGGCGTTTGCTTAGGAATTGTTCCTTTTTTCAGATTATTGTCATGATTGAAGTGACATTGTATCAGCAATAGAAGACTTTCAGTCAGATGCCTGATGGAAAACTAAGTACAGTGTGTTTAGACGAACGAATTCTGATAAGGTTTGTCTGTGTTCCTGTGCTCTTTTATCCCCTTCATTGACTTCACTAAAAGCAGTTCTATTATCGCCTGGTAATTCAAATTATCAGATGGTTAATGTTGATATTTTATGATTAAGACCAACCTCACAGATGAGATTTGCTCCCATGCAGTAGGCTATTTGTCCCAATCCCCCCTTTATTTGCAATAACAAATTTACTTTTTCCACTGTTAACTGGTTTGAAAACGTATTTAGTTTCAGAAGTGAGAACTTTAGTTTTAAATACTTAAACAAACTCAGAATCAAAGTATCAGGTTTGTAATTCCAGAGATTTTGCCTCTAAAGCCTTTAAAGCATACATTAGCTTATAGCAGCTAATATATGCTACTATAAACAACTGTGCCTCATGATTTAGAAGGGTGACTTTATGGCTTTCCTTTCAAGCAAGTCACAGATAAAAATAATTACTTAAAAAAAAAAAACACACAAGATGTTACTTGTGTATATTTAAAGGTCATTGACTCTGCAGGGAGTTGCTCTTCCACTCTGCAGGTATTGAAGGCCTGAAAATGTTCATGGAGAATGAATAGCATGAGCCGCACCCCTTCCACCTTTTCTCTGCACTGTTTGTTAAACCTCAGCTTAAATTGTTGCTTGAAAAATTGAAGTAGAGTGTCAGCTTGAGAAAAAATAATAATGTCAGCCCATTTTTCCCCATTCTCTCTGGAGAATGAAGAGAACACACTGAGTGTTTCCCACTGATAGCTTTCATAAGTGCTGTTCGAAAGACGCAGTTTCATTTGTGATGTTATGATTAATAAGACTTGTTGCAGTTTCAAACATCTAGCTTACAGCTAGCTGACTTAACCCTTCATACACAATATTCCCTATATCATCAGCACATGAAGGGCTATCTATCTTTCCTAATTGGCACAATGTCAACAAGTATCAGCAAGCCACATTTCACAGTTACACCGCTGTTGCCAAAAATGAAATGATGACAGTTTACATTCCTACTGACTATGGTGACTAAAGTGAGCCAAAGGAACCCAATGTGATTCTTGATGTGTTGCTGGTATTTGTCAGAAACATACCTTTGATAACCAGGGAGGTTTTGTGCCTGAATCAAGCCAATGAGTGACTGAAGATGAAACTAAAAGGGAAAAAAAAAGGAAAATACTCTAACCTGCGAATCACAAGAGACTGCATTTAAATAAAAGGATGAAGCTCCTGCAACTTTTTCATCACCTGGCTAATGCAGAACCTGTTGCAAGTGTTTGAAGCCCACCTGAGCTTTTTCTATCTTTTCAAATATCGCCACAAGTCACTGATCCTAGAGGACGCATTGCTCCCATTTCAGAGGTTCAGAAATATTAAAATTAATTGCTTTTTAGTCAGATGATTGAGTTGAGTGGCAGCATGCTGATTCCTCTTTATATATCCATGTGCCTTTTTGTCCTGTGTCTGCTAAGCTAAGCTAAGATAGAGCAAAAACAGTGGTAACAATATCCTATCTTATTCTGACATTGTGTTTAGAAAGTACTAATCCAAAGAATATCAACATTTTTTCAAAACCTGAAGTGGTATCAGCATTACTGCTCATGATATTCAGTAAGTGTGCACAATTTATGAGTACAGTTACATGAATCATGAGTTGTGTGACAAGAAACAGCAGTTTTAGCCACATGAAAGACATAAGCTGTGTGGGTAGAAAGTGTGTAAAAGGCAGCAGGGAGGATGTTTTCTAGTCAATATAGTGTTCAGTCAGTTGTGGCTGCTCCTGTAACACTCCACTTCCTCTTATAATCCTTGAACTTGAGACCTTGATTCTGCTCCACTACACTGGAAGTTTTCTCTGGAAGATCTCTAAAGAGACCAGAGTCACTTACAGTTAAGTGAAGCATGAAGTTGGAGCATATGAAATGTTGCCTCTTTGCTCTGCACCACAAGCGAGTTAGCAGTTATTTGAGATTTGAACTAGAAGCTCTCAGAGAGCACAGATCTCCACCAAGCCATAGGGTCACTCGCCTGAGAAAAACCCGTTAGTGTATTTAACATCTACCATGATGCCATGTTGTAAGTTTTATTTTGTTATTTATTTGCCTTTCTGAGCATTATCTGCTGAATTAATTATCCCTATCTCCCAATAGTAAAGAATCCTTTAAGAAATTCCTGGATCCAGATGGTCACCTCCAAAATGTAATCATTGTTCCTTTTTCCTTTTCTGATGTTCCCTGAAAATGTTATGAAAATCTGTCCATAACGTTTTGAGTTATGTTGCTAACAAATAGATGGACAAACCAAAAAAAAAAAAAAGCTCTGCCTTGGTGGTGGTAATAACCAGTATTTTTAAAAGAAATAAATGGATTTAATGGATTTAAAATCTTAAGGTTTACATGACTTTCTAGCTGTCAGTTCTGTAAACCTCAAAGCTGTTTGAGATGGTACCTTACTCTGCAGCATTATGTCAACCAAGATCTAGTTTTCATGCTCCAGGATGAGGCTGGTTCATTTGTTTGAGAATTAAATGATTTTATGTGCTCTCTATGCTAGCAGGTCATTGCTCTGTCTTAAGGCCACTGTCAGGGCCATTGATCTGTTGCCGAATAACACTAGATGCTGAACTCACTAATGACAGTAAATTGCACAAACTAAAAAGTTTGCTTTTTATCATAATTAGTAAAATAAACTGATGATCAATAGTCAAGAGTGCAATGTCTGATTGGTAGCTACTGCAGTGTGCTCTCCAAAGGGCTGACAGCACACACATTCAGTAAATGGGATGGTTATATTAATAATCCAATAGATTTTACTCTGTCTGATATATTGGATGGTTATATTAACCATTCAATATATCAGATAGAGTAATATTAAGCGGTACCTATTGAAAAATTCTCAATAATTTGCAAATGTCAACTTTTGATTGCATGTTTAAGTTCAGGTAATAGTTGGCTGAACAGTTTTGTGTTGATACTATATGATTTTTATCAACAAATACAGTTTGATAACTTTTGCCAAATTAATTGAGAAAACAATTAGACTTTTTAAAAAGGAATTTTATTTTAAACTTGCTCACATCTCAAGGCAGCAGTCATGAGAGATCTACCTGTCTTGCTGGGCTCTAAGCTGTTTTGTGGCTAAAACACAAATATTCGTACCAATTAGCGTCATATTTACTGATGGGTACAGTTAGATTTTAGGTGTGATGACAGTCAACTATGGCAGTAGTTTGTGTTAACTGGCAGGTTCCTGCATGGTTCACTTGGTAGGCTGAATTTCATCACTTCAGTAGGACATTTTCTAAAGTGCCCAGCTGTTTGTTTTTCCCTTAATGGATTACAAAGTACTAGTCTTTTTTTTTAGCTATCTCAGTCATAAGGAAGTCAAAAGGGAGATTGGCCTCAGTCACTAGGCCATGTTATCATGACTGCAGATTTACCATCAGTCACAGTGACTTAATAGTGATAAAACAAAGGGCGGAGCTCATCCATGGCAACATCCAATCTGTCTTCCAACTTACATTCAGAACAGTGTAATAGAGATTTTATTTGATCTTGACTCATATAGGTGGTGGCTGTATCTTAGCTCAGACACTACGTACCTGTGTGGGTTATCAATGATGCATCTCAATGAAAGAACAAGTTACAAGATGATGATGAATAATTAAGGCAAAGTTTAGGACTGGTTAATAAATTAGATCATTTGTGAATCCAGTAAAAAGAGGGCACACCTTCTTTATTTTACACCAAAGAGGTGGACTATGCGTTGAGTCAGTGTAAAACATCACCTGTTGAGAAATGTAAAAGGCATTGTTCTTTGTCCTATAAACATTAAGTTAAAGAAGACAACCAAGAAAACATTATGGGGGGGCGGGAGTTTTACGGTAATTAACAATTAAGACTAATTTAGTTGTTATTATATATTTTTGATACACAGCAAACTGCCGCTTCTGAGACACCCAGCAGGTATTTGGTGACAGTAGGAAGAAAAATGTACTTTTAACAGAAAGACGTCTCCCATAGAATCCAACTCTGGGAGGAGCGCCATCTACTCCAACCTGCTGTTGTGAGGTGATAAGAAGTTCTCTTCATATACACTTATATGAAGATAACCATAACTTTACGTTTAGATAACTTTACGCTTACACAAGTGAACACCAGCGTTTAAATAAGTTAATTTTATGTAGGACTAGTATTAGCAGTGTGCAGTTTTTGGTAATATCCAGTGCAGGGAAAAGTTTTTGTGAACCGGATGGTGACAGAGTTATCTTGATACTGAATTATAGTCTAAATGTGTGAGTCATGGATGTCGTAGTTTTCCACAATGATCTTACCTCAAGCTTGTGTCAGCCTGCTGTTTATCTGAAACTGCTGAAGGGACACTAGATTATCTTGGTACTTAGAAATTTTCAAGTCAATAAATCACCAGCAACAAGCAGCGATTAGAGATAAGATAAACTAAGAAAAAGCTTCCCTGTGTTAAGATACTAAACTTGAATAGCAGTACAGTATATTCAGGGGAAAACAAAACAAAAGGAAAACAGCATCTTCTTTCCTTTGAACGACATAATCTTGTGTCTTTTTCAACTTAAACACACCCTTAACTTGATGACAGAATCATGCATCCTGTGGTGGTTTCTGTAGCTTTTACTCTCCTTAGGAAGGTTTTCACACCTTGTTCACCCCAAAGGTGAAACCCGCTGGTATACAATGGCCTCTTTGAACCCCCTCGCAGCCTTTCTCAGCCTCCCCCTTCCACCCCATGCAATCCGTTGTCGAGGCTTGTACAAACAGCTCTACGTCCAGTGCCACCCCCATATTCAGACACAAAGGCAGCATTTACCAGTACGTTCTGGTGACCTTCAGAGGGCAATGTTGTTATAGCTGGGTGCCGCCTGCTGCATCACAGAATTACATCTCTGTATCAGTGGGTCATTACGTTTGTTTGCTCTCGATGAAGGCGTGCACAGAGGAATGTCAGGTGTTGGGTCAACTGTGCATAAATGCTTTGGCGGAGTGTGCTGACATGGGCAACAACCCAAACATGACAAAGTGAAACTGACACCTGTGCTCTCTTTACCTTCTTTGAGGTTGTTGAAATCATGTGGGTCTGTAACTCTTACCCTTTTCTATGAACGCTGACAGTCACATGTGCGGATATGATGTACAGTATGTGTGTTTTCAGTTGTCACCAGAACATTTTGTCCTATAGTAAACCTGTCTAGATTTTGCCCCATTGTGACAGAGATTGCACTATAAACTGCGTAGCTCTGACTGTCCACTTCTTTTTACAGGATTGACTCACTCCCATTGTTTCATGTCATATGCTGCTCTGCCTATGCTGTAGTTTGTTTGTGAATGGAGACTGTTCTGTATCTGACTGCACAATAACAGAATGTTTCATAGAGATTACTTATTGACAGCTGTTCAAATATTTAAACGAGATAAGTCATCTGGAAAATATGAGCTGTAAAAATGTATGCAAGGCTTGATGAAAAACTGGTTACTCAAGAATTTTGGAAAGTGGCAACTGTCAGTGGGGTTTTTTTTCACAGAATAAATTGCATTTTTTTTATGTTTTTTCTCTTATTGGATCTGTGCTTAAGGGTTTTCCAATGCTTGTCACCTAACTTTCATAAAGGAACAGATTAACGTAGTAAACATGTTAATTGGCTATCATACAAAGAGGTAGATGAGAAGACACATTACTACATTGCGATGCTGGTAACACATTATAAAACATGCAACCTGTAATCATGTCCTAAGTACTCAGAGCTGTTCCACTATCTTGCAGGTGTTGTTCTGATGGAGATTGCAGAAGCCCATCGAAAGGTCCAGAACGAACTGGAAGAGAATGTAAGTAGCCTTAGAAGTCTGCCATTAAAAGTTTGATACTACCTTAATTTTGATTCAGTAGCTCGCTGATCATCTTTTTAAGTATTTAAACAATAAAAAAAAACACTTATCTAACTGCAATTTAGTCACCTGGCTGGTTATCAGTAAGATGTGTGTTTTGTGTGAAGCTGTGGCTGATTAATTGTTTTTTGTGTGGGCAAAATGTAAATATTCACCCTCATACTTGAGCATTGCTTGTGCCCCTGTACATCCTCAGGTGCAATTACTGTGCGTAGTGTACCACTACACAGCTGGAATAGCAGAAGGGAAAGTAATGTAGACAAAGTAGAAGCAAGGATGTTGTAACGGTTACTTCTGAACTTATTTTTCTTTCCAAATTCTGCAGTGATCTCTATCACTAAATGTAAATGCGTTTGCATGGATGGACTGAAATACCTAAAGAAACACATCTACTCATGCATGTCTGCCTCTAGCTCAAGAATCTCAAACTCTGGTCCTTGAAACCCACTGTCTGACAGCTTGTAGATGTTTCCTTGCTCTAACACACCTGATTCAAATTAATGAGTCATTAATGGAAGCACCTAAACCTGCAGGGCAGTGGCCCTTGAGGACTGGAATTTCAGATCCTGTTTTATAAATGTACCAGCTGTGCCAGGTTACAAAAACTGGGATGTTAGCTGTAGCAGCATTTCTCTGTTATGTTTTACATGTGCATTAATAATCATAACATATAAAGAAGCTACAGCTACTGGATGCAGTTGGCCCACGTTCAAATCTCAGCATTGGGCCCCTTGCTACATGTCATTCCCTGAGTTACTGTCACTAAAGGCCACATCCTCTTTTTTTTCCTCTAAATTTTTTTATGGATATATTGATTCCAGATAGAGTTTGCTTTACAGCACGATGAAGTAAAAAAAAAAAAAAAAAAAAAAAAAAAAACAGTGATAAGACTTTGCATTTATTTTGGTTTGTTATGTTTTTTCTTAAGTAAACCTGTATTTATGTCTTTTCCATTTGAATGCAAACAAATCTACTGTAGATGACAGATTTAGTTCAAGTTGAATTCCTGAAACTGCAACATTGAGCCAACATATTTCCTTCTAACAGGAACTTAATAAAGAGCTGATCATATTTCCCACATTCAGTTTTATGGGACTTTATAGCTTACATAGAGAATCAGATCTTTAATCTGAGGGTCCAAAGTTCAATTCTCTGTTCAGGCATACTGAGACCAGCTTAAAATTGTTCCTTATCTTTGTGGTTATGGTAACATTTGTATGTTTGTCAGATGTCGGTCCATCACTTCCTGTCTTTTCACTACTATATGTAGATGTGTTCTTGGAAAAGACACTGAACCCCACATTGCCTGTCGATGTGTCCACTGTGGTTAAATGTGTTTAAAAGCACTTAATAGATACTAGAATGTCATGTTAAAGTGCTTTAAGAGGTAAGATAAACTATAAAGACACTTTACAAAAACAGTTTGTTTATCTTATTTTTCTTGTCCGTTCATTGTTCATGTCGATTTATTTATTTTGGTTAGTCAATATTTGCCTTATCTGTATTTATTTTTAAATAATACATTGTAAATGTAAAAACAAACTATATATGCAGGATAAAAGAGCATTGCATAAAATAAAGAATACATTTTGTGTGTGGTTTTAGAAATTCACTTTTTCATAGTTATTCAGTTGTTATGTATTATTGTTGAAAAACCAAAAAGTCATCAGTTGGATTACTAAACTATGTGACTTTGTATTAGTGTCATGGTCTTGTAAAGTTAGAAGTTCTTGAGAATTATTGTTTTATTTGCATTGCAGTTATGATGACACGTGGTTCAGTTGCCATTTGTCTAAAACCAAATTCATTTTTAAAAATTTGTTACCTTTTAATAGGGCTGGGCGACATGAACCAAATCTTATTTCTCAATATTTTTTACCTGCATCACGATATACGATATATATCTCAATATTTATTTATTTTTTGTCAAGTAACCAAAGAAACAGTTCTAATTTACAGCCTTCAGTGTTAAATATACTTTTATTAAGGATCAGCAGCACATGTGCATTTAAACAGCTGACTGAAATTAAAGTACCTTTAAATTAAATTAAGTTCTCCTAAAGCAAAATAAATAAAAAAATATTTTTCAATGACCATAACAAAAATACAGCTGTGCAAAATGCAAAAGAAAAGATGCTTTTAAATCAAAACAAGCTATCTCGATATAAACGATATTCTCTCCTTCTATATTGCATCTGATAAAGTCTCGATATATTTGAAAATCTCGATATATTGCCCAGCCCTACCTGTTAAAGAACTTTAAAACCTGTTTCTTTCCTTTTGTAATCCTGATGTCATTGTTACTAGGAAGAGAAAGTTTGACAAGAGTACTAAAGTCCTGTTGTACTTTATTCCTGGCTCTCCTGCTTGGTGAAATGCTTCACATACCTAGTGTCAACAACTAAACTCAATTCAAGTGTCACTATATTAAACCTGCCAACAGTTCAAACACAACATTCAGTTGTATGTTAAAAAACTGGATACTGTCAGACCAGCAAGAAATTCTAAAATTATTGTTAGTGTGATTGCATATTAGAAAGGCAAAGGTTGTAAATCTTTAACTTTAATAAGCTGATAAGCCAGCCTTGGTGGGTACAATTTTATCCTTTCAAAATCCCATTAGCATCATGTGACTGAACGGGACAACTTGTCTGAGACTAAATGCATCTAAAATTATGTGTAATGCAACAAATGTCTGTCTGCAGTTCAAGAGATTCCACAAAGATGTTATCGTTGAGCTGGAGAAGAAGACAGAGATGGATGTGAAGTACATGAATGTAAGTGACAGGAACTCAGTTCAGAATTTTTCAGTGTGTGAAACAGCTCAATTCTCATCATCAGCTCCTTTGTCTGATGCATCTCTTGTCAAATGTTTGCAGGCCACCTTCAAGCGCTATCAGACTGACCACAAACTGAAGCAGGACTCCTTGGATCGCTCTCAGACAGACCTGAAGAAGCTCAGGAGGAAAAGCCAGGCAAAGCACTCATCCAAGTATGACATCAAAGAGAATGAGGTGAGACTGAAACCAAACTGACTCCTTTACCTTTCATTGCCTGCAAAAGTATTTGGTAGGGTTTCCAAACATGATGCGGTTCAATCTTATGCTGCAATGCCTGTGAAAAGAAAACAACAGGTGTAAAGTGTGTGACAGGGTGAAGACAAGACAATTCTAATGATATTCATTCATCAGCTTATAACAGAAGATGCGGAGAAGATGTTTTTATAAAGAAGCCTCATGGAACTGAAATTTCAAGTCTGGCTTCCAGTTGTGTTTCAATATTATGTAAGAGCAGATATTTGTTGACAGACATTTAGAAACCCTTTAAGTGTAAACGCCCTTTCACTAAAAGGGACTAAAATCATCAGAGGCATCATTTTCTAAGGCTGTTTGCAGATAGTCATTTTACATAAAAAACTATATGAACATTATACAATGACTGACTTTGTGTAGCTACAGATGTTTTTTAACTAAAGGCACACACACCCAAATTTGTTCAAACAAAACCATGCATGCAAGCACAGTTTCAGACCCAATGAGATGCAGGTTATATTGGCTTTAAAATAAAACAAATTTAAAGCAGTGAAGAGCTCCATTTAGAGGAAATAGATTAAAGGTCCCATATTATGCAAAATTCACTTTTTAATGGTTTTGGAACAGTCATACTGGTCCCCCCGCATGTGTAGGAGACCCGTAAGTGTGAAACTCTTTCAGGCGCTCTCTCTCCCCCCTGCTCCACCTCTAGGGAAGTAAGTGCTGAAATGAGCTTGTTTGAAAGCGTGTACGTTATGACGTCATAAGGGACAATAACCACTCCCCACAGAGCGATGGACCCGTCTACCGGCTCTCAAAGCCCGCCCTCTAAAAATCACCTAGCGCCCAGTGTTTTTCCCTCTTCGGCAACCCTCGTTAGCGGACATGGCTAAGCGACAGAAGCACTGTTCTGTTTGTGGCTGCATAAATGAACACGAAAACGTTTTTTTACTTCCATCCACTGAACCCACGAGGACTGAGTGGATTAATTTTATTTTTGGAGGAAATGTACCCGGAAAACTTCCAAAGGTTTTGCATGTCTGTGGCCAGCATTTCAAAGAGGACTGTTTCCACAACATGGGTGCATGGAAAGCAGGCTTCGCCAACCGTTTGAAGCTGAAGCCAGGTTCAATACCAACTGTCCGTGACACAGCTGGAGAGGTAAGAGCTGGCAGTTATTTTATCATTTCGGCCTTATTAGTCTGATAGCTTGAAAATATATTAACCTGTCAATCACCTCATGACGGGCGATGCGATGGGCGGAGCCAACAGCTGAGCTGCTCCACCAGGGTTCCGCCCACCATAAACGGCACATTTCTGAAGCTGCTAAAAAGAGGGAGGTGAAGAGAAGCCGCTGCACTCAAACTGAGGGTCGATTTGTCCATACCATGGCGGAAATATTTCATTTAGATATTAATGAATGGTCTCAGATTGGGAATAAAGTGTATAATATGGGACCTTTAAGTTAAACTCTGCAGGACAGATTCAAAGTTTATCCATTAATCATTTTACAGCAGTTGTTGTAATGTACTGAAACATGGTGAGACAGGGCTGTGAACATTTGTTTTGTGGTTTAAGTTTTGATTTCAAAATCATTTTAACTTGAGTTCTGGGTTCATGAAAGCAAGACGTCTTGAAGGACAGAGGAGCGTATCAAGCAAGTTCAACAAATCCAGTTAGACTAACTAAACTAAGAGTCATTTTGAGGGTTTGCACTATTTTCTGCACAAAGTATGCTGTACTTCATACACTTCATACATCAGAAGAGAAAGCTGCACAAATAGTCAAGTTTACTTGTAAAATACATTTATAAAACCTCAGTTGACCAAAGTGCTGTACAAGACAAAACAAATAAAATCCCTAAGTCAACAATGAAATAAAATTAACAAATAAATCAAATAAAACAAAATATGGGTTAAACAGCACTATAATAAAATACATTAAAATAATATAAATACAAATAAGTACATAGACATATTAAAAAGACAAATGAAAATGCTCAAGCTGAAGGAAAACTCAGTGAGAAAATGTGTATTTTTAATAAAAATTTAAATGGATCAGTGCTCTGTACAGATCTGATATTAAAAGGCACACTGTTCCAAAGTTTGGGAAGAGCAACAGAAAAAGCTCCATCACCTTTGCCTTTTAATTTGGTTCCGGGAACTGTCAAGAGCAGCTGGTTTGTTGATCTCAGTGCTCTGACAGGACTGGTAAGCTCTAATTGGTGAGGTAGTACGACTTTTAAAAATAAGCAATAAAATCTTTAACTGGATCTTGAACTGTACAGGAAGCCAGTGAAGTGAAGCCAGTACCGGCTTTACATTAATAAAAAAAGATTTTATGATTTTATGGCCAGAGGAGAGGGTGGAACAAAGGTGTACCAGGAAATTCGAAAAGCTTTGCCTTTCGGTTCATCTCCCTCTTCACAACGGACCAGTGCAACACTCTCATTACTGCCCGTCTGTCTGCTATAACATCTGTGGCATCTTGATACAACTCAGTCTTATCAGGATGCTGCTTTTGTGACAGGGACCATTAAGACCTCTCTTTTGGTTTTGTACCACATTTAATCCCAGAACAAAGGGAACATACTGTAGCTTAAAGCACATGATATTTTATTGTTTCTGATAGGTTTTACATGATGGAAGCTAAACTGCACATTCTAGGTTGTCCTGTGACAAAAACTCAAATGACATGATTCAAGCTGATAAAAGAGCACTTCCGCTAAGATGTTGTGTGATCTGAACGTTCTTTTCTGCTACGTTCTGACAATTAGCCACAAAAAAATGCATGAACTACTTACAAGTAGACGTGAATGAACAGCAATGTGATCTCATGAAACCTAATCTCAGAAGTCACTTTGCACACAAAACTGTGTCACTGCGCTGAGAAGAAAAGTACACAAACACAACTTTGAAGTTATAGATTTGTGTGTTGACATTGCTGCGCATAAGTAGGTGTTTTTATGCTGTTCAGATGTCCTCACTGTATGGGTTAAAGTTTATGCTTTCACATGTTTCACATGCATTTGTTTACATCCTGCTGTCTTAAGATTGTAAAGAGAGATTTTCTATGTGAATCATTTTGATTAGATGAAGGATGGACTGTAAACACTGAGGACTAAGTCCTGTCTATATTTATTTGACTGTTCTTACAACCTGAATCTGATGATGAATGGTGTGTAAGCCTGGCTTGTTTACAGAGAATTATACAAATCTTTAGACTGAGCTATCTAAAGGTGTTTGAGTTTGTGAAGTAGATGTAGGTGTTTAGATTCCTCTCAAAGGATCCTGTGTGGATTTAAAAAGTCAGGCTTCTCTTTATACTTGCTATTAAAATGGTACCTTTAAAAAAACACATGGACACAATAGGTTGTCTTATCTGGGTGGAGCTTGATTGCCTGATCCTGTTTCTAAGGCTGAGCTGAAAGTCAGGGCCCCTTCTCCCTCACACTTGACATTTTCATTATCTGATACAAATGACACAGGTGGACTACAAGCTGCCAGCTTTCTACTAATCATGTGCAGGTCTTGTGTAAGCTGCCAGTAATGAGCTCAGCCCTGTCTGTATCGCCTTCCATCTTTTGGTAAAGAGTCTGGGTGATTGTTTGTGTTGAAAATGGAAAAATAAAGTGCCTTGCTTCAGCATCTGAGAAAATGAGACTAGCCGGTTGGACAGGGTCTTGTACACAGCCCTTAGAGACAGGCTGCTTTTCCATCTCCATGACAACCTGCAGAAAATGGGAGAGATAGAGGGGTGAACACAGGAAAAAAAATGGATAGAGGGAAGCTTGAGCAGTGATTTTGAATAGTTTGGATCTCCTTATGTCAGATTCAGTCTCCCATCTGCACCGTATAACAGGCAGAATCAGTCTCGACAGGGAAGGTGTTTCTTTCAGCTCACTGATTTGGTTTCCCACTGAGCTAAAATTGATCCAGGAGCAACAGGAGGCCCAAACAAACTTCTCACTAAGTGTAGAGACTTTGATTACAAAGCTCATCAGTGCCTTGATTTGTTGATTTGGCCTGAGAGCATAAAGATTTAGTTGTTGCCACTGAATTAGCTTTCGCTAAGAGAGCCCAGAGGGAGTGCCAGTTTTCCTTTTCAGGTCTGTCAGGATGTAAAAACTGTACAGTCCTAGTAAATTGGATAGTGTTTGATTGAGACTGGGGCTGACATAATAATACATGAATAAAACAGTTAGAGACCTTAACAGATGTGTACAATAAGGCTTGACTTAAAACATAAAAATAATAATAAGAATTATGACAAAGAATAAAAATCTAAGTTTAAAAGATTTATCACATGGGAAAAATAGTAAAAGCTACCTAAAAATGAAGAAGCGTAAAGTAAACATTGGAAAGAAGTCAACAAGCTATATGGAAGGAGAATTTTTTTTAAATGTGTGTGTATTGTACCTTTAAAAGAGCCTAAGAAATCACAAATTAAATGACACCAGTTATATTAATGGTTATGCATGACCATGTAATGTCATTATAATGTAGTATGTCTTGTTATTGGTATTATATTAATCTCATTTTGTGACATCTTTGTTGTCCTCTGACCCTGTCTGCAGTATTTGGAAACCATCTCGTCCCGCCAGATGGACATGCAGAAGTTCATTGCTGATGGCTGCAGAGAGGCCTTACTTGAAGAAAAGAGACGCTTCTGTTTTCTGGCAGACAAACACTGCATGTTCTCCTACCACTTTAGCAACTTCCACGAGAAAGTAAGCAAGGACAAAGAAGAACTTCCTGTGCTGCTAGACTCCCACCTTCCATTGTGGAGTTTTCTCTTATCCTCCATGTATACATACATTCTCTTGTGTTCTACAGGCCAAAGAAATTCTGGCTACAAAGCTTCCCAGCTGGCAGGAAAAATGCAGCGATATCACCAAAGTGCCGGACACGGTGGTGACCATGATTGAGGGCCTGTCCACTACTCCGGAACAGTCACCGCTGGTTGAACGTTACAACAGGGTAAGTTTTGTATCATCACATTTAACCAAAAGAATATCTTCTTCAGGTGAAATCTGTAGATAAAGCATAATAAATTGTGCATAACTGAAACAAAGTACATGCGATCGACTGGTGACCTGTCCAGGGTGTACTTTGACTCTCACATACTTATTGCTGCATGTAGTTTAGCCAAAGTGCTGATATCAGCTATGGTAAATCTTGCATGTGCTGTTGTTGTTACCCTGTTTTAAGTCAACTAGTGCTGTGCAGAAGGAAGGTTAATCTGCAACTATGATGGTTTCAAATTATTAAACAGATTAGGACTTCATACTTGCATATGACAATATTGAACCAAAACTTTGTATAACTTTCATAAAACTAGCTCATACTGTTGTGTCTGTAAATCTGCTCACCCATGCTATCTTCCTCAGAACAATGTGGGGTCTGTAGTGCCTCCTCCAGCACCACCACTAAAGGCTCAGATCAGTCCCCTGGCCAATATGTTTAACCCCGAACCCAGATCTCCGCTGACCTCCTCTTCAGACCACAATTCAGGTACTGCTGGCTGCTCAGAATATATGAATAAATTATTGATCCTCACAAATTACTCTGACTTCTTTAATGAGACACATCACTCAGCTATGATTCAGCAAAACTGAATAAGTAGTACAGACATCGTTTTGACAGTGGAGGCATTGGTGTCTGAGTTACTGTGTTTGCTATGACAAATAATCATTAATGAAGCATACTTACATTATACTTTGTTTTTCGAAATGTCAAACTATTCCTCATGTTTTAAATCTTGACTGGTAGCAGACTCAATCACATTTCTTTTCTCTGTTTTGTGAACCTCTTCTACCTCCAGACCAGGGCAGTCTTGGAGAGGGCAGTTTGTCCAGATCCACATCCCAGTCATCTGGTCTCAATGTGGGCAGGAAGACCAGAGTCGTGACCATCTTTCCCCACACGGCGGGCAACAATGACACACTCCTCAGCTTTGATGATGGTGACATTATCACTCTGCTTATCCAGGAAGAGAAGGACGGTTGGTTGTACGGAGAGATGGAGAAGGCACAGCAGTAAGTATTCATTTTTATAGTTAACACATTCCAGTTGCATTTATTTGCTGGTAATTTAACTGAAAAATGCTCACAATTCATCTATTTTTATCCATCTCAGTATTTCTAGTTATTAAGGATTCATTGTTGTATTTACATCATCATTAGTCGCTTTAATGCATCATTGACAGCTCTGAGCTTTTCATCCACAACCCTTAAAATCTGCATATCATATTTAACTTTTTAAGGGTTACATGAAAAGGAAATGTGTCCAAATATGCCAAATAAGTGGAGGTAGATTCCCTCCTTCACATGCATGAGTTTAGCTAAAAAAAGCTGCAACAAAAAATTAGTTCAACCTTTAAAGTTATAAATATTTCTTTGTTTTCTCATGAGACGTTGATTGTACTGTTATGCAAAATAACAGTTTTAGACAAACACTATCAGATTAAATAATGCATTCTTGCTTTTTTTTCTCTAAAGATGTCTCATTTATTTATTCAGTGTGTAAACACTTACAGTCCAGGCTTAAAAAAAACCATATAAAGCTCAGGTAAAATCTGTGTGGAGGGACAAAATACAGCAGCTTAAAAAAAATGTGTGAATTGTAAGGCATGGTGGTGGGAGTATCTTAGTTAGGGACGACTTTGCTACCTCAGATTTAGTTGCTTTTCAATCACTGGCAAAGTAATGACACAAAAACAAGAAGTCTTGAAACTTAGTTTAAGAAAGATTACGTAAGGCAAAAAGGCGATCACTCAAAGTTAATAAATCAACAACAGAAGATTTGAATAAGACAAATGGTCATGTTTTGGAATATGCAACGCTTGACTTTACCCCAGCTGCGATGTTTTGACATGACCTGGACAGATCTGCTCAGATAAGACATTCCAGAAATATTAAAAACTGAAAGGGTTTCATTAGTAACAAGTCTCGTCATCATTGTGCAAGTCTACAGGTAAGCAGCTTTCAGGACATATGTGACAATGGCTTAGTTTTCTATATAGTTTCTAAATTCAAACGTTCAGTTTTCAGTTTTAAACCTGAACCGTTAGCCAGTTAGTCAGTGTGTATCATCACTTCATGGTGGTAACTGATGCTGATCAACACTCTGTTGTATTAGTGATGAAGTCATTGATCCAGGTAATTCCAAACTTGTCACAAACCTTTTCTTATAGCAGCACAAACATTTGCACACAAATGTACTTTTCATTTTAAGAGGAATGCAGTAGCACTAACTAAGGCCGTTTTCACATAACTCAGGTGGAAATACTAGTTTCTGCCTTTTTTATGTTTTGCTGTGCTCATGCATCATGCCTAGAAGCAGAGTATGCTAGATATGTTCAACACAGCAGTCGTAAAGCTCAGTGGCTTCCTCTCAGCAACATTCATGCACATGCATTTGCATGCACATAAACAAGGGAAATCTGGTGCTTTGTTTTCACTCACCAAGGATCAAATTCTTGATGCATTATAAGGTGTGATGAAATTTAATATGCACTAATTCAGATTGCTGCCTTCTGAGTATTTAGTACTCATGCCATCAGTTTTTAAAATGTTTATTTAAAACGTGTCTTGTTTAAATATGAAGCTAATGCAGCTTTTAAAATGTGTAATTAATACTCTTCCTCACTAGATCAATTAGGACTCCTAATGCAACATGCCTTTTTTGTCGTTACCACTTTGAAAGAAAGGAAGAAAATCCTTATCTGCTCACAGTGGGTATCATTAAGCATTTCTTTGTATTGCAGTGGTGTTGATGAAGCCAGGAGGTTTTGAAAGAGGGGACATGTTAGGATAAATCCCTGTACGTTTTGTTTCCTAGCAACAAATCCAGTGCACTGGTTTGATAAGCCATCTTTTTCTCAGAGTCTTCTTTTGAGTCTGAGTGGACACAGTTCCTCTATCATGTGTTTTGTGTCTGATGTCTGGATCTCATGCATGTTTTGTTTGCAAAAGGGATTTTATACCATTATCACACACAAACAGAAAACCTGCTGCTTGTCGTTTGCATGCAAAACTGGGGATGCTTTTAAAAATGACTGATTAATGTTTTTTTTTTTTTGTTATATAATAATTGTGATTTTGACTTATGAGGTGGCCTTACAATGTTTGCTACCTCTATTGTTAAAATGGGGCCTTGGAGTAGTAGTTATTCCCACAGTAGCAATAAATTACTGAACAAAAATGTATGGAGCCTTTTATGTAAATGAGTGTGTGGTTTGTGTTTCTACGATCAGGCGGGGCTGGTTTCCCTCATCTTACTGCCGACCTTACATTGAACCAGCGATATCATATAGGTAAGAAAGCATTACAGCATATCAGGGGCTGAATCGAGTTGTTTTAAAGTGGCTGTTTTGTAGATAAGGTTTTCTGTAATATGCAGCAATCTGAGCACACCAGTGCGGCGGCTGAGCGTGGCCAGTCTGCCAGAGCAGGAAGAGGAGGAGCCTGTACTTCTCCCACCACCAGACTACAGTGATGATGTCCCATCTAGTCCAATGGTCCAGTCAACACCTTCACCACAAAACATGGTCAGTACTGGAGATTTAATGGTACAGAAACCTGAAATCCTGACATGTCACCCTCATTAGGCGCTTGTCTTGTAATTCAGCACAGTCTCTAATGTTGAATTGTTTTTTCAGGTACAGCAGCACTTAGTTCTTACATCAAGCTAACCTCATTTAGTCTCTAGTCATGCAATTCAACTGTGCTCTAAACTAATTTGATCATCAGCTGCCTGAAAATCGATATACTGCTCCTCTTTTTAGTCACATCCAAGCTGACTGCGACCTCTCATTTCACACATGACCTCCTCTGCTTTACTGTCACATTTAGACGGCCAATACTGAGAGCTTAGTCAGTTAAATATATATGTGAATACGTCATAAACAGCAGTCTTAGTGTTTCTCTAAAGCCGACAAGTCATTGTCTACATTTTTTAAATGAAACTCTTGCAATGGCACTGCCCTAAGTGACTGAATGTCTTTGATATTGGTCATGATATGCTCTAGACTAAAATAGTTTGCTAATTTCCCAATGACACAAGTACACGAGTTGATTTGTAACATGCAACACACCCAGCCTACGAAATGCCATCGCACAGGTTGAACTTTAAGTCTGAGTAATTACATCTTATCAACAGCTCTGAGATGCATAGTCACTCTTCCGCACCCTGAAAGTACAGCAGAGCCAAGAGCACTCCTAAACATTCAAGAAAATACAGCACATTTATCTTATTGATTAAGCAAGTGCAAGCTTCAAATTTGTATTTTACAAGAGTCTCTTTGATATTGTGACTGATCCAGACACAAATACATCTTTCAAGACCAAGAGCAAAAGAAAGCTTTGAGTCCTACAGAATTTATAAAATTCTCTCAAGCAGAGTTTGTTCAAAACGAATAGGTTGAAGGATAAATAGAGAGTTACAGAGGGAGGCCTAAAAGGACAGGAGGGTACGGACACAATTTCACTTTATGGCCGCGCTCTGTCATCTGATGAATTATCAGTCCAATCGGCAGACAAGCCCAGACACACTTCTTTCTCCACCATCACCTTCCCTGCTGCTCTGCCTGCACAGTACTGTCCTCACTGTCCTCTGTATCTGCTGCCTCAGGGTTTCTCCATGAACTGCAGTGAGGGATATACCTCCCCAATATCCTGCAAGAAAGTAGCGCAGTGTCAATGAAACTGTGATAAAGAGTGCTTTGAACTCTGGCCATTTGTTTAGAAAAAGGCACGAGGCTGACTTTGCTGTTTGCTGTTGTGGCTGTGAGGCAGAGCTGGACCTTGTCACCACTTCTCCTAACTCTTTAGCTCACCAAATTTAGTTTTGCAGGCAGCACTCAGATTCCACCGCCTCACTTTAAAAGATGCCTTTTATTAATTAACAAAATAAAAAGGGATTTCTTTAAAAAAAAAAAAGGCTTTATAACCATGGTTGTCTGATATTTTATCTTTTTGCATAATTGATTTCTCCAGTCACATTAATCATCTAGCTGACCCATTGATGTTAGACATTTGACAGTTTTTTATTTGCCAAAGTTGGGGCAAATAAAATAAATAATAAACCTTGTGAGTTGGGATTTGATGACCCAGAGTGAAGGTTTCAGCTGGTCTCTCTACTCATCTGGCTTATAGACTGGATATAATCACAACTCACAGTGACAAACTTTGCATAATACAATCAAAAACCCTCTATACTAACAAAATAGTTAGAAGAAAAAGCAGCAAATTTGTACTTTTTAAAAAAAATTGCAGCCAAAAAAATGTAGGTATTTTCTACAATTCTTACTACTTGTTACTAGTAGGTGTTTATATAATTTTAGCTGCGATGCCAAAGCATTACACAATCTCACAAACTCTTCATAGATTTCATGTGACAAAATCTTTTTCTGAAAACTGACCGGTGTGTAGTGATTTAGATAATAAAATGTTTACCAGGTGTTTCTTAAGTGCTTTCTAGTAATTCACTTAACAAGCGCTTGGGCTGAAATCTGTCTTTGCTTCAAATTTATGAACTATCTATTAAGAAATTAGTTAAATAACCTTAAGACATGTGAGGAGGGAATGAACCCAAATGTGGCCTCGCTGTTGGTAACACCTGGAAGTTTTCTGCTCTCTAGTGGTGAGATACGATAATGCTTGTTTAAGCTTTACAATAACAACAAATGCCTTCAGAATATTTGTGAAATGGATAACTCAGTGTAAAGAGATGCAGCTGAATAATCTGAGGTTACTGTAGTCATCTTTCATCAGCTTTTGTCATACTAGCAGAATAAAGTGATGATATCTTAGTTTAAGTAGATCTGATCTGATCTACAAAGAAAGCAACATAAACAGTCTAAACAATAAATAAAGCACCTTTTAGCAAACAGGATTTCTTCTGACATGTAAATTAGATGATGTGTCTTTCAGTTGTACATATTTTATGATGTCATATGTTTATAATGAGCTTTTTGACACAAAGATCAGGGACCCACATTATGATAAATATGCTCACTTAGTATTATCAGTGTCCTCGGGTGAACGAAAAAGAGGGGAGCATGTGTCTCTCACCAGATTTTCTAGATTGACTGGATTCCAGACGCGCTGACGTTCCAAGTTTTAGCCAAACTACATGTTTGAGCTCAGCTGCAGTAATCAGAGGGGGAGGGAGTGTTCTGCTTCTCATCCATTGATGAGAACCAGTCTGGCCACTCTAACTTTATCTGCTGGAAGGTGTATTTGTGTAGATATGTGCTGAATGATTTGTGTTATTTCTGTTTGCCCAGTGGATCTTCACATGTCTTTTTTTATGTCTTTGACAGGTTTCTTTAGTGAACGGAACTGGAAAGGCTCCTTTTCTAGGGTGAGTGACGGAGAGGAAAAACTGAAAGTTTTGTTTGACTAATTAAAGTCTGGTAATGATGGGTTTGTATTTATTGGAGATGTGACACTTTTCCCTCTTTTCCTTTGTTTTTTATTAATTTCCAGCAGAGGAGGGAATCCATTTGCCACAGTCAAGCTGAGGCCAACTGTCACAAATGACAGATCAGCACCAATTATCTAAAACAGGCAAGAGGAGTTTTCACTGCTGTTATGCCTTCAGGGAGATTGTACAACAACATAGGACCCATGCAACACTCCGGATATCTCCCCAACCTGACATCTCACCAGCCTGCATGTTCGTCTTTGTCAGTATCGCTTGGCTCTATTAAAGGGATATGTAGTTTCTTCTTGAGTGTGTGTTTCTGCTAGTTTGTGCTTTGCATTAAACTCAAAAGGGAAACATGACAGAATCCACATATGGACTGAAAGGAATTATGAAAAAGTTTAACAAAGAGAATTTACTACAAAATGAAGGTTTGGACCCTGTTTAAACTTCACCATGTAGAGATGCCATCAAGATGACAAACAATACGAATGAGAGAAGAGGGAGGGGAGCACTGGATAACATATATTCCTCATTTCCTGTGAATTCCTCACATGTACAGGGGGTTATTCAGCTAAAATCCAGGCACTTCCAGGAAAAACTAACATGATTTTAGTTGTAAATAATGAGGAAATATGTTAAAGGCACATCAAAAATGGATTTGATTAATCAAACCTCTCGTCTAAATTGTAACACCTCACCACCATATTTAAAACGTTTCAAATGCTAAAAACTGATTAAAGGTTTGTTTTGCCACAAAACACATGCTGTATAATGTATAAAAATAATGTGTTTAAGAAGAAATAGTGTCTTGACCTTGAAGCATCAACTGTGGTTGTATACAAATAAGAAGAAACCTCACAATTGTGAGCCGATAGGGATGAAACAGACAAGCACCCAGGCCGTCTTCCTGACTTACCTGACTTTCTATTTTTATTGTAATTATTTTTGTCTTCTTAAGACACACTTGTGATATACAGAAGTGGTGAGAATGAAGGGAGCGTGACTTGTTGGGACAAGGGTTTGTATTTTGAATGCAGTTTTACATAAGAAGGCTATTTATATACAATAAGTTTGTATGAAGTATTTAAATAAATATGTATACAGAAGGCCGCTCTGTGGAAGTGCCCCCTTAATACAACAGTGCTCATTTTGAGCCATGGTTCCCACTCTGATTTAGATTAAAATGCTGATATATATTTTAAATGGGCAGAGTGACCGTGTAATGAAACAAAGATGTTTTATGTAACATTTGTGTGCACATTATGCACAATTATTGTGCTTTACTGATAGACAACTGAATTGTTTGAGAATAATGTGGGTTCATTGTTTGAAAATGACTTTTTTTTGCCACAATTTTGCTGTTTATGAATGTAATTGTATGATTGAGGAACTGATTATTGATCCATATAGACTCACTGATGTACACATACCCATCACACTGACAGTTACTGCTACATTCTTTCTTCCGAGTATCTTGCCATGTATTGACTGGTGTAGTAATTTTTTCTCAATAAAAAAAAAAATTGTCTACACAGTTTCATAATGTTGTCATCTTACTGATTTAGTTATCGCATGTTTTAGTTGGGATGTCAGCTATGGTAGTTTTGCTTATAATTTCACATAAAGGTGTCAGTGCTAAACTTTAAGACCACACACATATCTTGGAAATTATATTGGAAAAAAGGTATACACAGACCAAGAATCTAGCGGCCTCAGCATTACATGTATTCTGTGATGCTGTTTAACTTCATATTGATAATTGAGATAATTTAAACTTGGTTTCTAACATAATTTCATAATCTCACACAAACACCACCATACTTTGGTAACATGTATACTCGTCCTCTCACACACAATGTCTGTGCAATAATGCATCACCTAATTCAAAATTACAGTCAATTTCACTAATAAATACTAAAAATCTAATAATAATTGCATGCATACTCCATAGTTTTCTATATAAAAGTCTATGCAAGATTGAATTGTCCTCTTGAGAAAGAATTAGGATTTTTTATATTATGCATATAAAAAAAGGTATTAAAACATGCTCAAGTTCAAATTCCATCTTAAAGAAACAGATTCAGATCTGAACTTCAGAACAGTTAAAGCAGTTACAGCTACATTTCTCTGAATTTCTCTGATCATTTTTCCCAGTATAAATACTTGTGAAAGTTTAAGATCTGTGGAAATATTGGGAGAATAGCCATGCCCACAATTATTTACTTTGATGCCATTTTCACTTGATAATCAAGTGAAGTTTGAAAACGAGTGGTTTGTGTGTCAGTACATAATTTCTCTGATCATTGGGAATAATTTATAACATTAAGTAAAGGCATGGCTACCATGGATCATTTTCCAATAATAACAACCACACATCTTAGATCTTTCTGAGGCACTTTACCAAAACAAGCCAAATATCTATAGTAGAACTACGGACATTAAATGTTTACCTCATGTGTAGTCAGAGTAATTAGTGCAGGTAAGACAAAAGGTGTGTTTCTAAATGTGTTCTTAACAACTGCGCCCTTAATAGCTCATAGATGGTGATAAAAGTTGACCTTCCTGAAAAACAATACTATAATAATCCCAGCAGGTCTTTGACTAAATTAAATTTCAGAATCTCAAACATTCATAACTTCACTTTTATACCAACTATCACACTACTCACTACTCACACTAACGTGATTTAAGGTAAGCAAAACATTTTGTCCACTGTTGACTGTAAGAACTTAGCTCCTAGCTTCAAAGGCTGAAATGCAGAACATTATTGACCTAAGATACAAAGATAAATAAAATTAATAGATTTATTCATCAAATATGTTTTTCAATAAATTTGTATAAAATTAAAACAAAAGTGTTGTGACATTAAAAAATCAACATATTTTTTTATATTTTTTTAAATATGTTTAAATTTTTAAACTAAATGCTTTCACATTACAAAATATTTCCCAAATACACTTAATAAATATATCTGAATTTTGTTCCTAATGAATATATATATATTTATATAAATACTTTTATATTTTATTCAGGTCCAATAAAAGTATAATTACCTTTATGTTCTGAATTAATCTTTTTCAATCCCATTTTCAAAAATTGTTATCAAAGCTGGCCTTTCAATAAGAAAAATAAGAACAGAATATAGGAGCAACAAGAATAACGATACACATAAGGGACTACATAAAATAATGCAATAAAATATTAAATAAATAAATAAATAAATAAATAAATAAATAAATAAATAAATAAATAAATAAATAAATAAATAAATAAATAAATAAATAAATAAAGAAATTCGGTTAACGCTAAATTAAGCAAACATGAGTTAATAGCGCCCTCTGCTGGTACACTGCGCCACAAACACCTGCTGCCGTGGAAACAGCCAATAGGAACGAAGACAGCGCAGCACTTCCTGTTTCATGCAGGGGGAGAGAGATTAGGGAGTAAATATCAACAGCCACTGTACACGTTATGACATAGACTGCTATCCATTCATTTAAACTCGCCGAATGAAGAGTGGTAACATACCACCTCTGCCGTTTGACGTTTTATGAGAGGAAGCTCAAGGTTAGTGTTTTCAACAGCGCTATATCTGCTATGTCTAGAGGGCTAAGCCTGTAAGCCTGCGCCTAAAACAAGCCGGCTGCTGTCACCAAAGCCCAAATCTGGTTTTAAACTACAGTCTGCAATTGTTTAAAGCATTACCGTTTACATGTCTGCAGTGTAATGCTCATTAAGGGTTATTTGACTTGCGTTAATATTAAGCTAGCTTGTTACGCTGTAACAAACGTCAGGCATAAACTGTCTCTTTTATGGTATGATCGTTGAGGTGTTGCTACTTAGTTTCTTATGTGATATCTTTCATTTTATCATCACTATTATATGATGTAAATGTGAAATACACTTTATGAAAGTGAGGGACAGAGTATACAGGCTTTGTAGCAACAACATCTCTGTTGGTCAATGTGAAATTAACCTATAAGAACAGGCATGGCAGCAAGGATCGTGGTAGATTTATGTACTGTAATTTCTCCTGCACGTGCTGGCTCTAATATTATAAAGGCAGTAAGTCCAGCCTTTATAATAAAGGTCAGTTTCGCTGTGACATTATCAAGGTTTCGGGTCAGAGCTCAGAAGTGGAGCAAAAAGCAGATATAACAACATCTGTGCATCAACATAGGATCACAATTTTTGTTAATAGCTCTGCTCCAAAAAGACCTTTCAGTCCATGAGAGTAGCCTTTATTCTTGTACTGTTTTGGATTATTTAACTGTGTTGATTATCTGACCTGTTTAAGTTACAGTCTAAAAAGAGTTTAATCCTTTTTAAAACTCAAATTTGCAACCCTATAATTAATTGAAAAGAGTACTAAGACAACATAAACATTGAGTTTGGATTCTCTTTTTTTTTCCAATTCACTGTGTGTAAAACCCAGGTTACTACTGACAATAGAATGTGCTTATTATCTTTTTGAGTAATTATAAAGGCATTCACATGAGAAGAAGTCTTTTGGATATTGTACCAAGCACTGGCCTTACTGTCAAAAGATTCTGGCTTTTGAATAGCTGATACAACTATTTTAAATTTTGGTTTATCGCACCACAAAACTGTTTTCCATCTCACTTTAGTTCACCTGGTCCAGACAAGTCCACATTTTTGGATCTGGGTTATGTTTGTTTAATTTTTTTGCATTGTAGAGTTATAACTTAAACTTGTGAATTTTGATACAACGCTGTCTAGATTTTCATTTAATTCAGCTTTGTCCAAGGCCTACAGATATTTCTTCAGATTATCTGCACTGTTTAATTATTTCATTTACTAGCGATGATGTTTATAAGCATTTTTCCTAAACTGAATTATTTGTCCTTACTCTCTTTTTTCAGATTAATGAGCCACTGGCCACCTTTTCCTGTGCCAGGCTCAGTCTTGGGTGCTCTATTTCATGTGGAAATAGGTTAGTCAATCATGTGACTAACCTATTTCCTTTTTAAAATCTTTTGTTTCCCCTGTTCCAACTCTTTTGGAACATGTTGACGCCATTAAAATCAATTGGCATGTTTTTTTTCAAGAAATATTTATATTAAAATAACTATCAGTCTTCCCAGAATTAAACTCCTCAACAAGCACCGACGTCAGGCCTTGCAATGCTCAGAAAAAAAGAGCTACAGACTCTAGGTCTCAGTTAGCTTGTTAAACATTTTAAGGTCATAGCAGTATGATTTGGGAAAAAGTCTAAACAAGTATGGTGTGTTTGGGAGGGTTTCCAGAAGAAAACATCTTTTTAAAAAAGAACACGGCAGCACTGTTTAGGTTTGCAAAGCTGCATCTGACAACTATAACAAAAACTATAAACTATAACACTTTTGGAACATTATTGTCTTTTGGATAGATTAGACTAAAGTGGAGATGTTGGGTCATAATGTACAGCAACACATCTGGGGAAAACCAAACACAGCAAATCAGCACAAACTCCTCATAAAAACTGTCAAACCTGGTGGTGGAGATGGATTAGACTCGTTTTAGGCTCATTATGTAGCCGCAGCACCTGGATACCTTGCAGGTGTCAATGTTAAAAATTTGAAAGACAAATGTGAGGCCATCTGTGAGTCAGCTAAAGCTTGGCTGAAACTGACACATACAGTAGCACATCCCAAGCATGGTAGCAAATCTACAACAGAATGTCAAAGAAAAGACCCAAAGTACAGAAATAAATCTGATTGAAATGCTCTGGTTGAATCTCAGTAGATATGGATAAAAAAAAAAAAAAAAAAACTCCCATAAACTCTAATAAACTACACAATGGCGTAACTTAAAACCAAAATTCCTGCAGAACAATGTAAGATACTGGTGACATCATACAGAAAACTATTACTTATTGCTTCTAAAGCCATTTAAACATGTAGTGTATTTTGTTGGTAAGGATCAGTTCTGTTTTTCTTTTTCTATTTTATCTGGATATATGAACCTTAAAATTGAAAGTGGGTACTTTTTCCACACAGCTGACTTTTATTGATCCTATTTGGAGTGATCTGTCAACAGATTGTTATTGGATGATTCAGACCAAATGAGCCTGACTTCATCTCACTTTTAGAGCTCATTAAGCTTGACTTTGTTATCCTGTTTTTCTAATCTAAAGTAATTTATAGTGGCTTTATTCTTCAAACAACAGATTTTTGCAAAGTAGTACGAGTTGTTGAGTTAAAGTTTGCACATTAATATACACATTTCATGTAAATATGTAAGATTATAGCAAAGCTAATTTCCTTCCTTAGTCCAGTGTTAATCACATTAACACAATCTTTCTCCTGCTTTCCTTCAGGCACCTGTTGCAGCCATGCCTGTCTCCCTGCTGTGGGCGGTGGATGTATACGGACGGGTCTACAGCCTGTCCACAGTGGGACAGCAGTGGGAACAGTGCCGCGATGCCCAGATGGAGTTCAAGCGGGCGACGGCAGCTCAGCAGTGCTGCTGGGGCATCGGGTGTGATAACAGCATTTACCTGAACGTCCATGCTTCTGACCTGCCCGTCCGCTACAAAGAGGAGACCTATGAGAACCAAGTGGGTCTCTGTTTGTGATGAGATTATATTTTTAGGTAGAATATGACAAAGAGTAGTATAAGGCAGAAGAAATACTTGTTTTATTTATTGTTTCAGTGTGTGATACAAATATTTGTCCCACTATAGCCAAAGTTGCGGGTCTCTCGGGTTATTAGAATCATGTTAGCAGTAGGAAGCATCTCACCAAAAGATTTCTTTGAAGTAAATGTTAGATTACAGTTAATTCAAGGGGGGAACAGACTTTTAGATAAATATTTCTTGTGTCACTTAAGCAGTGTTTATGGTGACATAAATGGATTTGTGTGCAGCCCTATGTAAAGCTTTTAGCTGATAGCCCTCATAGATGATGCTACACTTGGGATATAACCTGATTAGTTGAAAGTAGCTTGAGCTAATAAAAGTGGAAACTAACACAAAGCAGACATCAAGTTATTGGGACCCTTAAAATTACAAACCAAAACATCTTCATACGTCATATATATATATTTTTTTTTATTCTGATACATCATCTCTTCCTGTTTTTCTGCTAGCGTTGGAATCCTGTCGATGGTTTCTCAGCACATTTGCTGCCAAGCGACCGCTGGCAGTGGAGTGATGTCACAGGTCTGCAACACCAGCCTCTGGACAGCTTCCAGCTTCCTTCCAGCAGCTGGGAGTGGGAGAGTGACTGGTACATTGATGAAAACTTTGAGGGTGAGCCTACAGAGAAGGGGGTGAGTCTTTCAATTATTTTTCTTCCCTTTTACTTCCATCCTCGTTCTCCCTACCTTGTACTAGTAATTCAGAAATTTGTAATGGCAGGGGTGGACGTATGCCATCGATTTCCCCGCCACTTACACCAAAGACAAGAAGTGGAACTCCTGTGTCCGTCGCAGGCGATGGCTTCGCTACAGGAGGTACAAAGCCATGGACACCTGGGCTAAGGTGTGTTAGATTCTTCATGTAGTTTGTGGTAAAGCGTGAAGGTTGTTTTTTCTTTGTTTGTTGAGCCGCGTTCATCTTTATTGTGTATTTGACAGATCCCCTCACAGCAGACGACTCTACCAGATCCCTTCAGTGATATCAGCTGTGGAGGTTGGGAGATCAGTGAGGAGCCCAGAGGACGGCTGTCACTGTGGGCTGTGTCCCTACAGGGCAAGGTACAGATCCCACACACACACACACGCACACACATGTGGCAACCGTACCTTGTCCCAGGAATCTGCAGCAGTATACTCCATATTTTAGCTAGCCTATTAGCATAAATGATAGCACAAAAAAATAGATATTTTGCTTTTCTCAGCCTCACATTGTGACACAGTTTCTGGTCTTTGCGCCTGTAAAAGAATATTATTCTTCAAGAGACTGCAGAGTTGAAAGCGCAATAAAGAATGTGTGAGCATATCTTGCATTTTGAACTAAACACTTTCTGACATGAAGCTCATAAAATTTGTCCTCTTTAGTTAAAGAAAACCCTTTAATAACTGTGTCATGTGTAATGTTGTATTGTTTGTTTTTTAAAGTCCATCACAAGATCACAGACACACTTGTCACATCACAAACAACTGCATTTGCGACGCTTGATGTGTGTTGTTTTTCCTCTCTTACTGTTTTACTATCAGTTTTCATCATTTAAAATGTTTCTCTCTGTTGGTTCAGGTGTGGTTCAGAGAGGGAATTTATCATCATAATCCTGAGGGCTCTTCATGGGATGAGGTCCCTCTCCCTGGAGAGGTGGTCCAGATCAGCTGCGGGCCAGGGGACCTGGTCTGGGCGGTGCTGTGGGAGGGACAGCTCATTGTTAGGGAAGGCATCAGCCGAGACTGCCCCAAAGGTACAAACAGGCGGCCAAGTGGGAGGAGGACATGGTGTTTGTGAGGTTGTGTTTATAGATTGAGAATAATGTTTCCTGTGATCCAGGTTCTTCCTGGGCAGTGGTGGAGTCTCCGAGCCTGGAGGTTGGGGCCATACATGTAGCTGTGGGAGTCAACGTTGTTTGGGCTGTGACCAAGGACAATAAAGTAAGAAAATACCAGATGCTGGAAATCAGTACTAGAAAAACATAGAACCAGTTGTCTGTCAATATAAACATAAGTCAAAGTCTGAAACAGTACACTGACATGTTACAGTTTCTTAAGACTTATCAGAAAAAATATATTAGTTTGTTAAAACTCCTAGTTTTATGAGAATTGAGAAAACAAAATTCTGGTATTCCTTTTAGTCTGATCTGTATTTTGTCTTTTGCATTTCTGACTCAAAGCTGGAGATGAAAGTTGTATTTATACAAAGTTGAAAAAAGATACCACAGTAACTGATCAGCATATTGTGCTTCTATTCATCTGAGAAAAAAAAAATCCAATAAAACTTTTTTAGGGAAACAAACGTTTTTATATTTAGGCACAAGCGACTACTCAGATTTAGGAAACAATCATGGTTTGGGTTTAAACAGACCATTTTTTAAAGCACTAAACACATTTTAGAGAAGCTTCCTGGTAGAAAACGGTTTAACTGTAGTTACTACAATGCAGTAAACCAGTGATTTAAAGATTAAAAGAATTAAGTAAATAAAAAAGGAATGATCTCCTTTCATGTGCTTTTAAATTGTTGACTCGAGAGAAGTTTTGACCAAACTTATGAAACAGTTTGTAGCGACATGCAGTAAAAATGCAGCCACACTGGTCACGTTTACCAGTTCATTAATTGGTTTGCTGACCAGTAAGACAGCGAAACCTGGCGGTCTGATCAGTTTCCATCCTCTCTTCTCTCAGGGCCTCAGTACAAAAAAGAATAAAATAAAAATAAAAGCACAAATTTTTCTCATTTATTTCTCAGGAATTCAGCACTATAACTCTAGCTATTAAATATGTTTTACCTTAAAATGTTCAGCAGTCAGTAAAAATTTACAGTGCAGAGAATCTAGAATCTACAGTGCAGACTCTAAATTAGTGGTAGGAAATGTGCACATGCAATAAAGACTAATAACAGCTTACTGATGAACGCAAAGGTAAATTGCAGAAATGTAAAGTGACATGTACTCTGTCTCTGCTCTGCTGCTCTACCAGGTGTGGTTCAGGCGTGGTGTGAATTCTCACAACCCCTGCGGTTCCGGCTGGATCAGCATGGTTGGAGAAATGATTATGATCAATGTGGGACTCAACGATCAGGTGATTTCTGGCAATTTGATGCGACAGATGTGCATATGTTGTTATAGTTGCACATATTAGCAAGTCGATCATTTACATTCTTGCTTTTGTGTTTAGGTGTGGGCTATAAGCTATGAGGATCGGGCCATGTACTTCAGACAGGGTGTGACCTCTAGTGAACTAAGTGGTAAAACATGGAAGGTCATCACTGTTCCCCGAGATGGAGACCGATCCCACTCCAGCGCCAGTGCAACCAGCCTGCAGAGGTGGATGATTAGCTTTCTCTGGGAATACAAGTGCCCACTTGTCAGCATTTTTTCTATATTAAAATTTTTCCCTACACCGTACTGGTAGATTAATGAAGTTCTTCCCTGCTGTTCCACAGTGCTGGATGTTTTTTCTCTGGTGAGGTGCGTGCTCAGTCAGTTGGAAGTGATGCAGAATCAGACATCGGGAAAGCTTCTGCAGATGGAGCCAGCGGACATGTCACATCTGCCTCCCCAGAGCTCTTTGTTGATGCTCCCACAGACCCCTCTCCTGACGCCCCCAAACCCCGCATCCCCAAGGTCACCAGTGACAGCTTCATCTCCGAACTCGTCTCTGATCGAGAATCAGGGAAGACTTCAAAGCATGTTGGCTCAGCCGCTCCAGCTGTCTTGGAAGAGGAGGTCTTACCCCCAGAAGGAGAGGTCAAAGTTCCCTGTGCCGATGTAGCTCTTTCTCCTAGCCAAGCTGGGGGCGGTTTTCCTGGTCCCCAATGGAGTAATGTAGACCTGGAGGAGGCACACATGCAGCAGGCTGAGACTGGAGCTGTGCAGGATTCAGCCGACACCTGCAGCTTGTCTTCTGTAGCCACCTACACCCTTGCCATGGAGGACCCATATGGGGCAGATGAGCATCCTCTGTGGGCGTGGGTCAGTGGAGGAGGTTGCTCTGTGGATAGCCACTCACAACTCAGCTGGTTTAACTGCTCCATGAACACATGTGAGTCCAGTTGTTAGACACAACTGTTACACAAACTGCAGTTCATTATTAAAATGATGTTCTATCTATCTTTTTTCCAGCTGTGTTGCAGTCAGTCCAGTCTTTGAGTTTGTCAGTCACCCCAGCCCAGACAGCCGCTTGGCGGAGACAAATCTTTGAGCAGCTCAATGAGAGGACCAAGAGAGAGCTGGATAATTTCAGACATTACGAGCAAGCCATAGAACAGGTACATGCAGTATTATCAAATCTATGGTGTACATCACAGCCAAGAGAGCTTTTGTTATTAGCTCTGTTCATTAATACTCACTCATTACTTTACTTAAACATTTACTCCCAGTCTGTATGGATGAAGAAGGGAACCATGCAGTGGTGGAGAGACTGGAAACCACACAAGTGGATCGATGTTCATTTTGCCTTGGAGCAATTCTCGGGACCAGAGGGCAACAAGGACGGCATCCTGTTCATTTATTACAATTATTATGCGGAGAAAAAGGTCAGAAAGAAGTGTGTGTGAAATTAAGTAAATACAGCTATTACCTTTACATTAAAAATGTTTAAAATCTACTGAGAAAGCTGAAAAGATATTTTTAAATGTGTAATTCTAATCCAATAACTTCAGCATGCATTTCTGAATCATGAAGCTCAAAGCAGAAAATTTGCATAACTTTAACCCTTTCTGTCCTTTTCTTTCCTTTAACTCTTTCCAGTACCTGCATGCCTTCATTAATGAAGTGACTATTCTGGTCCCTGTGTTAAATGACTCCAAACACACTTTTGCCATCTACACTCCAGAGCGTACAAAACAGAGGTGGCCGATCAGACTGGCAGCCGCCACAGAGCTGGAAATGCATGACTGGGTGTGTATGGAAAAAGAATCATGTCAAAAGTGAAAGTTGTTTCTCTGTGACTATGCACCACGTTCCCATAATGAATTTTTGCCATTAGATTTTAAAAACTAAACTTCTGATAGTGCCTGATTTCATCTTGGATTCACAAATAAACACAAAATCAGGCAACTTCCTTACAGTCAAGGATTTCCTTAATTTTACAATTAAAGATTATTAATAAATCTTGTCACATTTAGGGCAAGTTAGTGCACCACAACAAATCATGTTAGATAAATTATCGTACAGTTTTTGTCAACTAGCCAGAAACTGGCTGATGCAGATGTTGGAACAATGTGTCCGTGCATCCCTACTTACTCTACCAGTCAAAGATTTGGACACACTTTCCCATCAAATCTAATGGGAAAGTATGTCCAAACAATTCTGACCTGTGGAGGAAGACATTTTTATTTGCTGTTCTGGAATTTCATAGATTCCCCTGATGGAAAAAAAAGTTTTATAGACCGCCATTTGTTTTGCAATAAGTTGTATTTTTGTTTTGAACTACAATTTCAAACACGCAAAATCAAAGCTTTCAAAGTTCAAAAAGGTTTAGGATGAAGTTAATTACTGATTAAATTCCCACATAATTTGATTTTAGTATCTTACCATGAATTTTTATTTGTCCCTTCTTTCCTGTCTGTCTGTCTTCACCACCCACCCAATCTCCAGCTGGCATTGTTGAGTGTGTCATGCTGCGACTCCAGAGGAATCCGGGGTCCTCCCTCCAAACAGGCCATATGGTCCATCACCTGTAAAGGGGACATCTTCGTTAGTGAGCCCTCTTCTGCCCTAGAAGCCATGCCTTACCCAATACCTTGTGACCAGATGTAAGAATAACCATCACATATATGGTCTACTTATGAAGGAGAAAGACATTTACTCTCGGCTAGATGAGGATGTAAACATATGTACATTTCCCCATGCTTAGCCATGAGTCTTTGTTTCCTTCGTACAGGTTCTGGCGGCAGGTCGGAGGCCACCTGCGTATGGTGGAGTGTAACAGTGCTGGGATCGTATGGGGGATTGGCTATGACCACACTGCCTGGATCTACACTGGTGGCTATGGAGGAGGATTTTTTCAGGGACTGGCCAGCAGCACAGACAACATTTACACTCAGACTGATGTCAAGAGTGTTTACATCTACGAGAATCAGAGGTGGAACCCCGTCACCGGCTACACCAACAGGTACTAAACTCAGTGTCCAGTTAAAAGCAGAGTTTTTTCCCCCCTTTCCCTATTTATGTGACACATCTGGTTAAATTGAAATCACAATTTAAGATGTGCTTCAGCCCTAACAGTCAACATGTGACAGCTACACTCAGCTGTGAGGTCTTTCCCATATTAGTGTTTCCATCTTCACCTCCCCAGGAGAGTAGTTTTAAAAACACATATCTTTTAAGGTTTTTCTGATGGATGAAGCAACAAATTGTCAGACATGCATTATCTGTGCTCACAAACGCACGTGTCAGTGTGTGCACATCGGGGTGTGTAATAAAGAAATCATGTAGAAAGAAATGACATGCTGGGGTGTAAATCTGATAAATAACACCATACTGCTTAGTTTTTAATACAAGGGCAAAGTAAAAGCCTGTTCATGAGGAAATGTAACCTCACCCTTCAGTGTTTTGGCCACAGGTTGGCAACTTGGCATCCATGCGTTATAATACAGAGCAAGTCATTTTTAGATGTCATATCATGTGGTAATCTTCAATATCATATTAGAAATATATTTCTGCTTGACCACCGAACAGAAGCTGGATTTTCGAAGATTAAACCAAATCGCGATCGCGATATTGGTCAGAAGAATTGCAGTTTGAATTTTTTCCTATATCGTTCAGGCCTAATGTGGTATCTGTTCAGTCATACATGACTTGTGCTTTTTTAGAGGTCTCCCAACAGATCGCTACATGTGGAGCGATGCATCAGGATTACATGAGTGCACAAAGACGAGTACAAAACCTCCCTCTCCTCAGTGGACATGGGTAAGCTGCACACACACACTGAGGGAATCTATTGTAGTGAACTGACACCTGTTTTGTGTCTCATAGGTTAACCACCATCCTTCCATTCTAGCTTTTTCTTAGGAATCTATAATTATTTATTCTTGAATTGTCAGAAAGTGTGTGCAGCTGTTCAGTCTTTCACTTCTCGTATATCCTGCTTCCAGGTGTCTGATTGGGCTATCGACTACAGCGTGTCTGGAGGGACAGACAGAGAAGGCTGGCAATATGCTGCTGATTTTCCAGCGTAGGTTTCACTTGCTCTTCCTCAAGCTGGGTCAAACTTTATTCATAGTTGCACCCATTTATATATGTTTTTTTCCTGTAATTCATTCCTTCACTTCCCCAATGTTTCCACTCAGGTCATATCACGGCTATAAAACGATTAAGGACTTTGTGCGGCGCAGGCGATGGGCGAGGTACTGTAACAAGCAGCAGTAGCTATTAATCAGTGCAGTATTTTTTTCAGTGAGCTAACTGTGGTCTGAAAGTGGCCATTAAAGTTGTTGTTCTTCGTTGTCTCACTCAGTAAATGTGGGCATGATGACCTGACATGAGTTATTCTGTTTTTGGTATAAACAAGACATGGAAATCATAGTTCTTTGTACTATAGTTTTGTATGTAGTAGAAAATAATTAAATAGATTGAATGTGAACATGTGACCAAAGAATTCATAATATATATATTATATATTCTGGATTCATTTGTTAATTTTATCTGGGTCTGGAGCAGATTAGGAGCCGGGTTCAATCTAGGTTTTTTATCTAAAACCTTAGCAGCATCCTAAATTACATATAATTTTTAATAAGGACACCTGGGAACATTGTATATTCTTTCTGCTGCACAGGAAGTGTAAATTGACCACTACGGGGCCATGGCAAGAAATCCCCCCCATCCCACTGAGTGATGTAACTATCCTGCCATGTGCAGCTCAGAGTACCGTGGACACAGTTCCTGTGTGGGCGATCAGTAACAAGGGAGATGTGCTCTGTCGACTGGGAGTCACCGCACTGACACCTGCAGTGAGTCATTAATAATATGCAAGCTGACACCCAGTGAATGTGTTTAAACCTTTTGATGAGACAGCAATAAGCACTTTATTGTAATGTAAGATGGATTTAATACACCCTGGTGATCATGAAAGGAAAAAAATTAAGTTGGGACCCATTGGGATAACACTGGATTCCAGTATACAAACTTATCATATACTAGACGTAGTTATTGTAACATCTTTCTGGTTATCTCTCAGGGATCCTCATGGCTCCATGTGGGGACAGACCAACCTTTTAAGTCCATCTCCATCGGAGCTGCCAGCCAGGTTTGGGCCATTGCCAGGGACGGCTCTGCTTTCTACAGGGGCTCTGTCTCACCACAGAGTCCAGCAGGTCAGTAGGATAAACTGGAATAGTTTGAAAAACATGTGGCACCATCAGCTGATAATTATCAAAGATTGGAAAAATTAGATCACGACTGAGCTGAGTCATAATGTCTACAGTATTATACGAGCTGTGTCTCCCTCTGCAGGAGACTGTTGGTACCACATCCCCTCTCCAGCCAAACAGAAGCTGAAGCAGGTGTCTATTGGCAGGACATCGGTCTGCACTGTAGATGAAAATGGTAAAAGCTCCACAGTTGTGTTTACAGCCAAGGTTTTCAAGCGTCCAGTCTTTGATCAGTGCTATTGAGGGACTTTACACGTGTTTCATGGTAAAAAATCTCTGATCAGGTGTCTGGTCTGGATATTTCCTGTTCAGGTAACCTGTGGTACAGACAGGGTGTGACACCTAGCTATCCTCAAGGCTCCTCTTGGGAACACATTTCTAACAATGTGCGTAAAGTTTCCGTAGGACCCTTGGATCAGGTAAGCACCGGGACATCAGCACTGTCACATGCACCTATGTGCATTTGACACAACATGATCATCCTGTTAACAGTTAACAGATTTTACAACATTTTTGTGTTTGGAAATTCCGAATTAAGAGTTTGTCCTCCCACTCATGGGTGTTTTGGATGTTGTTGTGGGGTCATAGGTGTGGGTCATAGCAGACAAGGTTCAGGGCACCCACAGTCTGAGCTGCGGGACAGTGTGCCATCGACTCGGAGTCCAACCCCTGGAACCAAAGGGACAATCATGGGATTATGGCATTGGGGTAAGGAAACAAATAATCTCTATTAATATTTTAAGGACAATACATGTACTAATCATACCTGACCTAACCCTTTCCATTAGGCTACTGCTGTTATTATGAGAACTAATTTCTCATGTATACTCTAACAACAAAAGGTGCTTATAGCCAGGTTGTAAATAAGTCTATTCCTGAATAAATTTAAGCTCTCATCTTCTCCCTCTCTGTGTCACAATTTTTTAGGGTGGATGGGACCACATCACAGTGAGGGGAAACTCCATGGAGCCGCCCCGCATCCGTCTCCCCTCTCTAACAGAGCCCTCTGGCCCGGCCCCTCACAGCCCCCTCCCAGTCAGGAACTCAGATGTCAACGGCAGCGCTGTGGGCTGTTAGACACACATGTGCACACATACTGTACGAAGCCATCCAAAACCATACTACCTTTCTAGTGATTTAGAGTAGTAGAGAGCAGGTTGTAGTTTTCACATCACCTGAGCCAGTGCAACAGAGAATTGTGACTTTGGGACAATCTGTGTGGAATTCTGCCAACATAAATGCTGAGCTGAATCTGTTTCTTGTTGTATGAAGACTACTGATGTTTTTGTTTTGCTCTGGATGGGCATTTCAGTGTTATGTTGTTTTGCGTAGTGCTGTTTGCCTTATTTTATTCATCAAGATGTGAATTTTATTTTGTGTGGTTTCTGTGTATAAAATTCCATGTTTCAGGTCAAGGTAACTGTAGAAAAAAAACATGTTTTAAAAAGTTTTTTTTTTTTATTATTTTGTGAAAGGGAAGCGATAAGTGTACTTGAATTATAGTCATATACCTGCTTAGCTACCAGGTAAGAATAAAATTATTTTCTGAAGCATTAAACCTGTATGCTGGTTAATGCTGAACAGAATGAAGGTTTTCTCCATGTTACCCTGGCTGCTTCTGTTGTTTGCTGATCTATGACTTTATGTCGGAGAATATAGAAAACATGGATACAGCCCTGCAGATGTAGATCCAGCTCTTTACCAGGAAAACTAAAGTTTCCAACATTTATAAATAAACAAGGTCCTCTATTGTTAAGGGGAACACAGCAGAAGGAGCTCTAAACAAAATTCAACCACATATACAAAGCATAATAATGTCACTGATTGGTTTCTGTTGGCGTATTCTGGGTTTCCTGAACACCTATTTAAGAACGACTTTATTGCATTTAGCAGGTTTTGATTTTATGTGGTTGAAACCTGCATGTAGCTAAATTAGGATGTGCAAGAGGAAGCATCCCTTGGTTAGTGATTGGCTGAGATGTGTTTAAAAATGCAAACGACACCAAAAAATTTTACTTTACTGAGCCTGTTCTAATGGGCCTAAAATAAACCAAGAATTAACTGGAAATAAAATCTACAGACTAGGAGGAATATAAAGATCCATCCATTGACTTTAATGGATTGTGAGGTGTAACAAGAACCACATTGGCTCCCTTTACTTGTGGTTTTCAGAAAAGCATCTGACTTCAATTTTTATAAAGATTCTGATGTTATTTTCTATAAAAAATGTGTTTTTGTCATGGAATATGTGCAATTGTTAGCATCGTAAATGGGGGTGTGGATTACTTGTGAAAATCTTGTGGTTGAAATGCTTACACTGAACCTTCCTCTTTCTCAGGAGTGTTTGTATTTGCATGCTGTCTCCTTTGGCCACACAGTGATAGAATGACTGAGCAGTAATAAAAAAAGAAATCTATATATTTTTGTTATAAATCTTTAAGATATTGCTATCATATATTGCTGGTACTGTGGTTGTTACAGTGTTCCTGTATTAAGATGGAGATGTGTTTGTACTTGTTGATTGAGAGCTGTTAACTCTCTTTTTCCATTACTGATGACTTGGATTATTTCAGGCATTAATTTATTTTAATGGTGGTTTAATCGCAAATTACTGAATGAATTACTGTCTCAATCTGCTAAAATATTTGTAAATGTTGAAGGTGTACAGACATGTTTGTATTACCTGTTAATAATGAACATCATGCCGTCATACTGTAGTGTCCAACACATCATTGCTACTCTATTAACAAAGTGGTCCGTTTGTGCATGGTAAAAAAAAGAAGTCATTTTCAATAAATAAATGTGTTTATTGATAACACTACCAAATTTATCTTCTTCTAATACCTTAGCATGGGTTGCAGAAGGATCTAATATTTAATAGTAAATTATCATCATGAATGACAACATTTCAATATTTAGGCCTTCTGCTTTTCCTTCTCTCTCTTTTAGTGTAAAAGTTATGACTGGCTACACTCAGCAGGTTTCCCAACAGAAAACACACAAGATAAGACAAAAGAGAACAAGGGCCTTCCCCTGTTTAAACCATAGCACAAGAGAAATAAAAAAAAAAGTTTGCAAAAGATGAGCCACTCTTTTCTGAGTGTACCTTAAAACAACCATGGTCCACTTTGTTTTCATTGCAGTCCTTATGTCTGCTGCATGAATGAGCCGCAATCACTAACCAGCCCAACTTTCACTAATGTTCAAGCGCAGGTTTGTTGTCTCAGGTCAGCACACTTCTTTCCTACAGGAAACATCATGGAACAGATCCAGCATCATCCACATGTTTCTCCCGGTGGCTCCTCAGGATTGCTCAGCCACCTTAGAGTCTCACTGTTAGCTGTCTTGGCTAAAGCTCTGCATGTGGGTGAGGTACTGGGTGAGACCGTCCTCCCCCTCCTGCTCCAGGTGCTGTTGGTAACACTGGAGCAGCTTGGCAGCGCTGGCCTCTGAGGGAACCCCTCCAGCAGGCAGGCAGGCCCCCGACATGTCCAAGATGATGGTGGTCAAAGCTTTGATGTAGTTCTTAGCCAGGGTCAGAGTCTCGATCTTGGACAGCTTCTTGTCTGTCTTCACGTGCGGAATGGCCTCGCGCAGCGCTTGAAAGGCATTGTTGAGATTGTGCATGCGCTGGCGCTCCCGCTCGTTGCTTTCCAGCCGTCGGATGCTGCGCTCTTTGGTGCCAGAGCCGTGCTGTCTGCGCCGTCGGCCTCCACCGCCCGCTCCCCCTTGCCGCCTCCCGTTCCCGCTCCTCAGTGAGCCCCTCCAGGAGCCACCGATCCGGACCGAGGCCTCTGAACCCTCATGCTCACTGGAGCCTGGTTCGGTATCTGGTTCAACTTCTGGCTCCGGGTCAGACCAGGACATCCTGGAGGATTTCACAGCCTTTCCTTTAGACTTCATCCTGTTGCTCCCCCCTTTGACGTAGATCTCACAGCTTCAGTAATTCTGGGGGTAAAGAAGGGAAATATTTAGAATGAAGAAGTGTCATTTATAAGGCTTCCTCTCCCACTACAAGCTCCCCTGCAGTTCAATCAACTTTCCATCAGATTGTATCTAATCGGTCTCTTGCAGTGTGAAAACTCCATGATGTTTCCTCTCTTATCCAGTCAGTTTAGAGATAATGCACATTTCAAGGTTAGGCTCACAAAAACGGAGAGGGCAGCCACAGCAATAACTAACTTCTCATTAACCAGGCCTCATTTAGGGACAATAATTCATCATAAACTTACTTTAGATGGAGTTAATACAACCTGCATTAAAATATGATGACACTGAATTTACTTTAAACCATATTATCAAGAATGACAGTATTGAAATTGACAAGATAACCACGTTTTACATAGATAAGAGAGGACACAGTGAAAACCTCTGGGGATTTCTCCATCACCACCCCCTCTTATTTTCCTAACTTCAGTTTTAATCAGACAACCGCCAGCGTTGTAATTGATATGACAAGAACAAGACAATTGCACCAAATGAGACATAAAGAAGCCGCATGAAAAGTGGATTTAACAGCGTGGAGTGGACTCTGGCGACTTACCGTGGGAGTTAAACAGACTGGCCTGCTCCTGCGTGTTTATAGAAAAAATGCATCCGGTCATCACGATGAACCAAAAAAGAAAAGAACATTTAAAAAGTCCGTTTCAGAGCAAGGAGAAGCGACAGAGCGTCACTCTGTGTTGGACACACGCAGATAACTGTCACATGTGCGCTACCTGTAGCTGACTGATGTACACGTTGCGCAGCTCAGCCAATCAGAGAGCAGAACCGCTCAGTCCAGCTCCGCCCCCTCAGCAGAGACAAGCTGCTGCTGCTGCATGCACTGCAAGAATTACTCTGTCTCTTACGGTTGTTTCAGCATATCAACAGGGTTTATGCAAAATTCCCAAAGACACGAGGGTTTTTAGTCCATTTTTATAGAACAGGTAAAAGATAAACCAGCACTTCTTAAAATGAAAGACTCAGTTTTCCATTCACAGTTTGATATTGACAAAATACACAAGTTTTAGAACAAAGTAGTTAAACTAATCTATTTATAAACCAGAATGTTTATGGCATGATTATACTAGTAAAATAATACATATTTCATTGCAATTTATGAAAAATGTAAATACTGAAGAGGTGCCTAAAAGTGCAGTGAGAGACAGGAAGAGTTGTAAAAGAGATATAAAATGTTATAAGTACCTCAATATTCCGAATTTCTTCAGAAAATGGACTTAATTAAATTCCACTAATCATAACAGCTGATATTTGTTGAATAATAAACAAAGCTGTTATTCTAATAAGAAAAAAATGCAATTTATTTTTTCCAAATGGCAATTGCACAATGCTCTTAGTTGGCTTTTATTTTCTTTTTTTACCATAAACAAGGAACCACCCTCCCCCACTAACATTAAGAGCACACATCACTCTCAAAACATCCTGTATCACATTCCCCAACTGTAAACTGTTGTCTTACCAAATTCATCAGCTTAATGTCAGCTAACCTCCTGCTTCTCTGCAGCAGCAGCAGCAGCAGCAGGAGGAGGAGTAACCTGAACTTTTCCTGCTGCAAGCAGTAAGAATGGCAAGGCAAAACTGTTAGCATAATTTCCATTGTGGTTTATCACCTTCCACTGTTTCATTTGAATACAGTTAAGCAGGCTACACTGGATGGTACAGAAGCAGATCTTGTTAAACTATGTCACATTATTTGCTTTTTTTAACCAAAACAAATAGTTTAAACTTTTTTTTGCACTCTGTCACTACTGTAACGAGGCAGTAATGCAAACGGGTGTACTCCCTCAAGCCACTAGAGAACCTAACAAACATGCAGACAAAGTGGTAAAACATCACTAAAATAATTACCCCTTCTGAGTAATCACTATCACACCCTTTCCCCACAGTGATGTGTGACTTGCACAAATCCTGCTTTGTCTGTTTCACCTGCCAGCAGCTGTTGGCAGTTGGGCTTATTACTTCTTTCTACAGTCTGTAGTTAATGCACTGCTTAAACTGAGAGGTGTCAGTTCGTTCAGATACACTGAGCACACACTACTTCAATAGGACATGACAGGATCTCATGTTGTGTAATGGCAATCAAAAATATCAATTCCCTACCTTTCTCGGGACAGATATTGTAAAATGTTCTTATATAAACTTTTTTTGGTGTTTGGTGATTTTTTTCTCCCCTTTAATAAAATAAATTGGTTGTGTATAAAATAAAATTAGAAAGCCTGATTAGTCACTTTTACAATGAGGTATAACTTGCAAGGATCATAAGCAACACAGCTAAATATTGGGGACTGACCCCCAAAAATGTGCCAGCAATATTCTTCTGTTGTTTTTCACCCTTGTTTTGAGCTGCTTGAAGGATTGGTTGATTGCATTCACTTACAGTAAGAAAGAAGAAGAAGAAGAAAAAAAAACTTTTAATTTCACACTGTCAGGGACCTCAGTAGTGTGTGGAAGATATATATGTAGCCACAACAGCTTGGCACCTCCTCCTCATTCTGGCCACATTTTGCTGTTGATTGGCATCCCATTCCTAATCCAGGAGTTATTGAAGGTTAACCAACACGGTTGTGTTGGTCACTCTGGCACATACAAGCTCATCCCAGAAATGTTCAAATGAATTGAAGCTGAACTTGTGGCAGGCAATGCCATCATCTCCACTCCCAAATTGTGGAGGTACACTCCTGTAGGCTCTGTGGTGGAGAGCATTATTATCATGAAAAATGGAATTAGTTAGATTCTGGAGATAAAAGGTTGTTGCAGGCTCCAAAACCTCATTTCGATCAGCTAGGTGCTTGTCAAACATCTATGACTGGAACACTTGGCAGCACTTGAATATCAAAGCAAGAAGAATTACCAGCAAGAGAATATTGCAGCGGATTTTGGCACATTTGTGGGGCGGGGGAACTTTCTACACATTTAGCTGTGTTTCTTATTTCAAGCATGATCCCTACAAGTTGTACCTTGTAATGGCAGCAACTCAAGCTTTCCAATGACGTATAATACAGCACCAGCTGGTATTATTAAAGGGGAGGAACAATCAATCAAACACACAATTCCTTGCTTTATATTACTCTAAAAAATTAGACAACCCTACACAGCTGGCTGAAAATTATAGCAAATATGACTGGTTTCAACGTAATAAGAAGAGGACAAGCTAATGGTTTCCTAAAGCTATATAATGCATAGTTTCTGTCTGTTATCTCTGAATATTTAAGAACATCAATGTGCATATATATTATGGAATGAATATGTGTCTATGAATATATAATATACATAATAATCAAGGCTGTCAAAAATAAGCATTAACGGTGGTAACTAATTTATGTAAGTTGCGTTACAATGTTTAACGCAATTAATGCAATTAACGCATGTGCAGCATCCATCATTTATGACGGCGAGACATGGAGGTGTCCTGGTAAGAGAGTTTAACACTTTACCCGCATTAAAAAAAATAAATAAATAAAAATTCTGACATACGTTTGGACAAACGTCACTATTCTGGTGTCTGCCCAGCGCAGCGTCCTCCTCTCCCCTCCATCTCCTGCTGTGAATCATGGCAGCTGTCGGTGATCAGCTGATCAGCTTTTCAGTCGCTAGCAGCGTCTCTCATGTTGTGTTTGGTTATCGTTCAGCTAAGAAGGAGGAGACTAGCAGTTCATGGTTCACACTGCCACATATTTACCCAAAAGTATTGTGTTTGGACGCGTAAGTAAGCAACATTTATTAGGCCCATGTCACTAAAGCTGAAGAAAATAAACAGTTAATCAAAACAGCCTATTTCATTATAGATTGTTGGTCATTATTTTATATAACATTTCAGTATTAATGACTAGTGACACAACTATAAAAACTACTAGTCATCAGACAGCCATTAACACTTCTATGAAGATACTGTAGATCAGGTTCACATATCTAGTGAGAGTAAAACAACAAAAGGAAGCAAGGGGACGTGTTCTCTAACTCATTGGTGCTGTGCTGTTGCAGGCCTGATCATTTAGAGGCCATGAATATGGGGAGATAAATTATGAACAGGTTCTGAGATACAAATCACTAACAAAGTAGCTGACAGGTGGTAGAAAGGATTCAGATATGCAGGGGCGGGTCTAGAAAATTTTAGATGGCAGGCCAGGTGGGGGCACTGACCAGGAAAATGTTGGCACAAATGAGATAATACTTTTTTAAGGTCTTGATTTTATGATTATTACAGCTTAAGTGATAATCTAATATTTAAAAAAATTAAAGAAAAACCCAAATGAGTATTGCCTCTTTCTGTTGATCACACCACACCACACACATCTGGAAACTAAAAAGAAATATAGGTGGCAATAGAAACCAACTTTAGGAGAATATTTTCACCAAAGACAAAGAAAAAAGATAGAAAATGACCAAGAGGCATTTTATGAATGGAGTCAGATAAGATGAGTGCAGCTATTGTTGTGCTTTTATGGTAGCAAAAACACAGTATGTCACAGGTGTGTTTCTCCCAGCTCTCAGAAGTAAACACCAAGCTTTTGCTTTTGGTGTCCTTGAACAGCCTGTGTGTATGTGTGTGGGTGTGTATACAGACTACATGAGCTGTGCCAATGCAGTCACATTATGGTGACCCACAGCACCTACTGCAAGTTACCACGTAGGACTTGGTTTTAGGTTTGGCTACATCTTAAAGTAATTACTGAAAGTCAGTGTGATGACCTCCAAAGAGATGAAAATGTAAGTGTGTGTGTTCTTATGAACACAGACTGGCCTTGCCAGGTTTCCGCCTCTCCTCAGGTACACTGTATCTAATCAACCAAACCTCGCTGGTGCCGGTCTGTGGAAACACTATCTTGTACTTTTAGTTTGCTCAGTTTCTGCCAGCATCGGCTCTAAGGCCTGCACTGTTTATTTTGCCACAGCTGCAGATAAATTCTGAGCCAAATACAAATCAGTAATAAGCCAAGTAAGCAGGGCCTCTACAAGCATGCTCTTTTTTAGCAAAACAAACTTTTCATATCACCGAGATCGACCTCGAAATTCAGCAATGCAGCAATTTAGCTCAAACTTTAAACAGTAAATTTGCAAGTTAAAACTTGGCCTGAAATGTTTGGTTTACAGCTGGAAACATATCAGTACTGTTACACAACTGTTGTTTGATCACATCATAGCAGACCGTGTTTCACACACACATTCACACACACACAGATCATGTCATACCGACGTCTGTGTGAAAGCCAAATGAACTGTCACACAGCATGGCTTGGCTGTGATGTCACAAACGACAAGTGCTTTGAATCCATTTGGAGCACAGAGAGAGGGGAAAACAGCCCTTAAAATCCCTGACTCATAAAAGAGGAGGGAGGAGGGGAGATGAGTTAGAGGTGAAGAGGACGAGATCTGGACTATTAGTCAGTTTTTCCATTAGACCAAGGCTGGCTGTCTGAAAGAAAAACAAGTGGATGTCACATCAGGCCATGGTGAAAGCAGCTGTTGTGACAGGGAGGCTGCTTTGACCACCGCTGTGTGATAAAAATCACTATATTACAGCTCAACGTGTGTGTGTCACTCACCCTTTATCTCACAGCTCAAGGTCTGACTCAGTGACATAGGTGAGGAACAGGCAGGTTTGGGACAGAGAGCAATGCTCCGGCCTGGACAGTGCAGTCCAGCCCTGTGTTGGCATGGAAAAAGTATGAGAGCATCTGCTGGGGTACTGAAAATGGCAGCTATTCTCCAACGCTGAGAAGTCATCCTCCCACTGCAAGCCTGCAAGGAAAATCCACAACCATGATCATGATACTGAGCTTATAATAAATAACACTGGGTTTAACAGAACACTTCCAGGACTCCACACTGGTCTTATTACAGTGTCATACACCTTTTCTACAGGTCACTTACATCAAAGAGAGATTAGGGCTGTTTAATAATGCACTGTCTCATATTAAATTTATAAGAAATCACAAATCAGTAGCTTTAGCAGAATATAGATAAATAGACTATATTTCCTTTCTAAAAAGTTGATAGTGTAACATGTTAAAGTGAACAATGTATATACAATAATTTTGTAAATTAGATGAAAACACACTAATCATGGGGGTGCGAGTCAAGCAGTACCAGTGTCTTCTGATGTGGCACCTTGCAGGTTGCAGGGACAGCTGTTTGACTGAGAGATGCAGGGCTCAGAGTGCAGCTCCAAAGTGGGACTCTCCTAAAAATCAACAGTTGACAGTGAATGAGTACTGACCTACTAACTGCAAAACAGGTCACTTGACTGACTTTCATGAAATTAAAACAAAATAAAAATCACAAACACCTAAAACTCATCAAGCTCACCAAGAATGAAGTACAGCAGGAGAACAGTACCTGATCAAACAGGTAGACCATGACATCTTCATCAAAGGACACACTCTTCTTCATTTTGATGCTTTTCACCCTTCCTGATGCCTCTTTTAGATAGTTGTAGTTTTGATAGGATTTCAAATGTCTTCCAAGGCTGCATGTGTGTGAATTTTCCCTCTCAGCATCTTCAGAGTTTATGGTGTGACTAGGAGGCCTTTGAGCAGTGGTGTCCTCTGTTATTGGCATATTCGCGTAATCACTGTTACAACAAGCAGCGTGCCTGGTTGATGTCCTCCAGTGCTGAGGGGAGTAAATGTCACTGCACAGCTGTGCAGGTATACTGTCATCAAAGGAAACTATGAACTTATTCATAGCATCTATTGTGATGCTATCCTGTGAGGTTGCCATATTCAAACAGAAAATGTTCCTGTTAAGTACAAGAAGCCCTGCTGGTTGTTGGGTGGTCCCCTTCAGAGAGCAAAAGTGTTGAGGTGAGAAAGAGAAAGATGAAGACCTTGTCATCAGGCTTGATCTGCGGTCAGAGTTCGTCCATACTGTCAGGGTTGCACTTCCTCTTTGATCAAGGGTACAGAAGCATGTGACTAGCTGTTGCTCCTCATCAGCCTGTGTCATCCGAGGGGAGGACATCCACAACTGGAATCCTTCACCCCTGCATCAATGATTAATAATAATTAATTGCAAGTAAGAATACATTTTCCTCATAGTGTACTGTAGATTTTTTAAGCAGACATTTTGACTTGTCACAGTATCAAATGTATGCAAAACACTCACATCAGCAGTTACTTTAAGTGCCTCTATAAACCTTGAAATTGAACCAGTGTGCACAACAGCAGAATTTTCCTCCAAATGTCATGCAGCCATCATTGATACGCCTGTTCACTTCCTGTCATGACACGTCAAAGTGTCAATGTGAAAAGGATTTATGGCAACCAAGTCATTGTTCAGATTTTTTGTTGCAAACACCAATAGATTCCCAGTTTCTAGGACTGCCTTCTTTCAGCCCTGCAATATTACCTAAATGAGGAATATCCTGTTTCAGAGTGATGCAGAAAATCTAGCATATGAATGTGTTGCTTTAAGTTCAGACTACTGCAAGTACTTATAGGCTGCCACAAAAATGCTCTGAAAAACCTTCAGCTGATCCAAAATGCTGTAGCGAGGGCTTTGATAAAATTTAGCAAGAGAACTCAAATTTCTCCAATTTTAGCTTCTTTTCATTGGGTAATTTAAACAACAAGCTCCATTATACTGTATCTCTGTTTCGTTCTGAGCAGGTATGCCTAGCTTAGAATTATGGTGTTGTTGCCCCTCTTTTCTGTCCTCTTCACCTCCAACTGTTCAAGGCAAATCGGAGCCCTTTCAGAGCCTGGTTCTGCTTGAGGTTTTTCTTCCTGTTGGATTTGTATTAGTTGGATTATAATTGATCTAAGATAGATTGAATTAAACTGGATTGTGTGTGGAAAAGTACCTCAACTTTAAAGTACCTTTGACTTTGTTGTGAATTGACACTATAAAAAAAAAAAAAAAAGAATTTAACTGAACAGATTCTCATTTCCAGTTCTTTCCATGCTGCCTCTTGATCATAAGCCCATCCTGTTAGGTCTTATTGTCATTTTCTAACACACAGGGAACTGCTGTACGTATAATATTGCCACCGTGGTTATCAACATTCTGACTGTGGCAACAGTAAATGCATCAGGCAAGCATTATTCTGTAGTTATGGATTATCAAAGCTAGCATAAGTCATGTGAGTAGGTTCGATGGAAGGCGGAAGATAAGACACAAGACTCCAAGACAGACTCATTTTTGAGTCTAAACCTACCGGCTTTAATTTGAACTTTATACCATTCTGACTGACAAAGGCGTTTTGCCACTGGGTGAGCCTGATTCTGCTCCTGTGGCATCTGACACTGTTTCAGCATCACCAGTTGCGGAGGATCAGTCTACCTCTGAGTTCCATCTTTTGGAGTTGGAGGTAGAGCTCTGTTGTTTTAGTGCTTAGAGACAGGAAAACTGGTCTCTGGGAGAAGAAACTTGGCAGTGAGTTTGAGTAAATAAAATGGAGGAGAGCAGAAGACAACTGCAGTTGCAGGACCTGGAGCTGAGTGAGTCTTCTTCAGTTTCACCTGCCTCCTCTGCTTCCTCTGACTTTGACGTGAACAAGTTTATTCGTCTGAATCTGCCCTTCTCTGAAAAGGATGGTGACAAATATTTTGTCCTGTTTGAGTAGGTGGCTAAGACAAGAAGGAAATGTTTGGCTATTATTGTTGCAATGTGTTCACAGGTAAGTCTCAGGAGGCATATGCCACTTTCCCACTGGGATGAGCTTGGATTACAACCAGCTGAAGGCGGAGGTTCTCAGGGTAGATGTGTTGGTACCTGAGGCTTATCAGCAGAAATTTCACTGTCAGAAAAGGAGTAATATTTAGAGCTCTGTTGAGTTTGTACATGAAAAAGTCTCTTTTTGATCACTGGTGTTTGGCTCAAAATGTAAAAACCTTTGATCAGCTGCGAGAATTAATTATCATGGAGGAATTTAAAAACTGTGTTCCCGAAAATATTGCAACATACATTAAAGAACAGAAAGTCACTAAGATAGCTAAAGTGGCTTTACTTGAGGATGAGTATGTTGTCACTCACAAAGGTGCTAAGTTTTAGTAGGAACTGACCAATATTTCTTCCATCTAATGCACAAAAAAAGGGACTGTAGTTAGTTTAGATTTAAAACTGTAATACCCAGAGTTAGTTAGGGAATGACCTCCAAACAAAATACAGTTTATATACAAGTATTTAAAGTTCATGTTACATCAACAATTTATAGTAAGGTAAAAAGGGCTTCAGCAGACCCCGAGCTTCACTCATCAAAATCTTTTTTGACATGATGGGAAAATAGGATGCAGCATACTTAATAGAGGGTGAACTTAAAGAAAAATAAAGGTGAATACATACAGGAAATTACATAATTTCATTTATGACAATTTTTAACTGTTGATCACCACCAAGTAGGAATTAAAAGAGTGCTTGGTTGCTGTGGTTGTACAGTTTTAAAGATATTCCCTCTACAACATGAAGCCACTTGCTACACAATTTAATGTACCTAAAGTTGGGTCATTCTGACCCAAAAAATTTAATGCAGGCTTTGTCCAAACAGGATCAAATCTAAATATAAATTTCACAGACTGTTCAGTTGTTGCTCATATTGGAGGAAATAGTGCACACAAATGCACCCATGCACACAAACGCATACATTATTTGGCCACTCACTCCTGAGCCTGAATAAATATCGGAGCCCATCCATCTCCAGAGACAAAGACGCAATAGGAAACTTTCACCGCTCTGCTGTAACCAAGCAACCCCTGGATGAGTGACTCAGGAAAGGAAGAGAGAAGCTGACTCACAGCAGCTGTGACGTAAAGGATGTAAAAGGACACACACACATACACACACACATGCACAAACACATGCATGCAGCAGGCCGTAAAGCCTGTAATCTGCCCTGTTTGGGTAAATTAACACCTCATTGTGTAACAGGTGGAGGGGCTTAAAAGGAAGGTAGATTATTAGACTTTTCCAAAAAAAAAAAAAAAACAGTCAGCCTCAGACAGGTAATCATAGTAGTAAAAATATAAATACCTTTTCTTAAGTCTTTTTCCTCTGCATCTCTTTTCAAAAAAACAACTTAACCCGTCCACTGAAATCACCAGTGTAGCTCCACCCCTGAAGTATTTTAGCTCTGTAAAATAGAGAACATGCTTCTCAGCTGGTATATGTTGCGTCCAAATCTTGCTGCATCATGACAGAGCAAAAAGCGTTGCAACACAGCCTCTCTCTCTGCATCCACCTTAAACAGCTGCAGCATTTTTTTTTCCCCCTACCTTGCATTATGTGAGCTCCAGTCGTTCCCCTGTTTTGACCGCACAATGGAAAGCTCATCAAGTTCACAGACAGAGACTAGCTAAGCATATGAAGAGAGAAGACAGATGGGGTGTGGGGGAAAGAAGCCGGGGTGAGATGGTGAGGAGATAGTTAGGGTGGGGGGTGAAAGAAAAAGATGAGGTGAAAAGGAGGCAAGGGCAAAGAAAGGACAAAGAGCTCACATATACAGCTCACTCCCAGAAGACTTCTGGCCTTCCTGCATCAGAGAGCCAAATGTGATCAATAACTTTAGCTTTATTGTAACGCAGCTTCCTATCTCATAGAATATGATAACCTGCATGTACTTGCAGTATAATGTCAGAAATTACATTATTTTGCAAAAGATTATGAAGATGTAATGTTATAAATATAACTCCCAACGGCACAGAAAGCAATAACCTTCATCATCTTCAGGGCTGTGTTAATAAACTACATGCATTTACATTTAAATAACTTGTGGCTAGATATTTTAGTACAGGCAGCTCCACATTTGGCTAAATGATAACACATTTAGAGGTTTCCTACCTCCTCGTTTAATTTATAATTATTATACAAATATATGTTATAATATACAGTACTATGTACAGCTCTGTTTTTATAGGCAAGGCAAGTTTATCTTTATAACCCATTTAATACATAAAAGAGGTTCAATGTGCTTGACATAATAGTACATAAAGAGAATTCCAAACAGTGAAACAATTAAAATCATATTAAGACATTTTTAAAAGGGTGTAGAAAACATTCATAATAAAATCATATAAAAATAACTTATTTAAAATTATTAAATGCAAACAACAGTCTCGATAAGTTAAAAGATACAGTGCAGATTTCATGCATAGGCACATGTGAAGGAAATGTTTTTAACCTGTTTTTAAACGTGTCTATATTTGGTGAAAGTTTCATCTCCACTGGCAATTTGTTCCACTTTGTTTATAATGTCATATTGTTGTTTATTCTGTTCTCTATCAATATTGAGGTCTGGGCTCTGGGACGGATTCAACACTCAGACCTGCTGCCACTGATTTTCAGTCCAGCTCTTCTGTCATTTAGCAAACCTCAGAGAACTTTTCTCCTGCTTCCCCTCCTTAAAAATGACAGTTACAGTTCATATGCTAAAGATCTTTTAAGGCCTTTCTTTTTTTTTATCTTTCACTGAGCTTCCTCTATTTTTTTAAGGTCGCACTGCATACCCAGCTGAGATACATCAGGCTTTCAGTTAATTGTTCCTGAATAATCATCTTGTTCATGCAAAAATATTCATTCATGTCAGTCAAATTAGGCTATATTTGGCATTTTTAACAGATGTTATCAGTATCTATCAGAAGCTATCAGTAACAATGTGTCTCAATGTGTAATTATTGTTGGTGATTTTAACATCCATGTAGACAACCCTCAGGGAAAAGTGACTAAAGATCTGGGTAACAGTCTGGAGAACTTTGGGCTGACTCAGCATACAACAGAGCCCACACACATTAAAGGACCCACTCTAGACTTAGTGATTTCTAAGGGTTTGGATGTTTCCATGGTTACTGTGAGTGATGTGGGCCTGTCTGATCATTACTGTGTTTTCTTTGAGCGTACAGTTCCTGTTCACACAAATGTCTCAACAGAGGTCATCACAAAATAATGTATAACTGAAAACATGAGTGGGATGTTTAACCAGGTCTTCTCTTTAACACCTGCCCTACCAGGGGGTTCAGCCAATGTACTTGTTGCTAGTTTTAATGCTAAAATGTTAAATATTATGGATGCTATTGCTCCTATCAAGGTGAAGGTTGTCTCTGGAAAGAAAAAGTCTCCATGGAGAAATTCCACACTGGTGAAGCATGGAAAAAGAGAGTGTCGGAAAGCTGAGTGTAGATGGAGAAAAACAAATCTACAGGTTCATTATGACATGTATAAAGAGAAACTTCACTCTTACAATTTACAACTAAGGAATGCAAAAAAGTCCTATTTCTCTGACATTATTAGCAAAAACTATCATAATGCTCGGGTCTTATTTGCTATTGTTGACAGGTTAACAGGTGTGTCAGTAGCACCTGAACTTTATTCCACCGAGGCCTGCAATGAGTTTGCCAAATTTTTCAATGAAAAAATCCAGAATATCAGACAAGCAGTTCATTCATCAACAGCAGGTTCAACAGACATACTTTGTCCATTGAAAACCAGTTTAAGCACCATGACATGGTTTAATCCCATTAACAGCAAAGATTTGGGCGACATCTTATGTCAGCTGAACTCCTCCTCTTGCTGCTTGGACATCCTGCCCACAGGTTTCTTCAAAAAGGTCTCAAAGACTCTGGAGCCAGATCTGTTCCAGATTGTGAACTTGTCTTTAATTTCCGGCATCTTCCCAGAACTTCTAAAAACAGCTGTAATCAAACCCCTGCTAAAATTAAATTAAATTACTTAAATGACTAGAGAACTGGGGGGCCTCTCTGGCACTGCACTACACTGGTTTAAATCCTATTTAGAGAATAGAAAGTACTTTGTGTCAATAGGTAATTTTACATCTGAGCAGGCAAGAATAACATGTGGAGTTCCCCAAGGTTCCATCCTGGGGCCTCTTCTGTTTAACATCTACATGCTCCCACTGGCACAGGTTATAAAGAAAAACAAAATTAGTTACCATAGCTCTGCAGATGACACACAGATATATATTACAATGTCACCAGGAGATCAAGGCCCCATACAGGCTCTTGGTAAATGCATTGAGGAGATTAATGACTGGATGTGTCTAAACTTTCTTCAATTAAACAAGAACAAAACTGAGGTGATTGTAGCTGGAACCAAAGAGAAACGGTTAAAGGTCACCACAGAACTTCAGTCTAAAATCCACCAACTAGGCCAGAAATCTGTGTATTGATGGACTCAGATCATAACTTTGAGAAACACATTAAGGGAATTACAAAGTCAGCCTACTATCACCTTAAGAATATATCAAGGGTAAAAGATCTGATGTCTCAGCTGGACCTGGAAAAACTAGTCCGGCTTTCATCTTTAGTCGGCTTGATTATTGTAACAGTGTTTTACATGTTCTACCTAAAAGATCAATTAGACACCTGCAGCTTATTCAGAACTCTGCTGCTCGAGTCCTCACTAAGACCAAGAGAGTAGACCACATCAGTCCAGCTCTGAGGTCTTTACACTGGCTGCCTGTTTGTCAGAAAATAGACTTTAAAGTTCTGCTGCTGGTTTATAAAGCTCTGAATGGTTTAGGACCAAAATACATCAGTGACCTCTTGACCCAGTATGAACCTACCAGAACCCTCAGGTCATCTGGATCCAGTTTCTTATCAGTTCCCAGAGTTAGAACTAGACATGGAGAAGCTGCATTCAGCTTCTATGCACCACATGTCTGGAAGAAACTCCCAGAAAGCCTCAGATGAGCTGAAACTCTCTGTTTATTTAAACCCAGGTTAAAAACCCACCTGCTGCATTTCAGTAGTTTTTATATAGAAGTCAAAATCTACATCTGGTTCTTTTAAGCTGGAATCATGTTTTAATATTGTCTTTCCCCACACTGGAATTTCATTTCTTGCATTTTATCTATTTTATTTTAGCATCTTCGTTCTGTTTTTATTTCATTAATTGCATTTCTTTTAATCTTTGGGCTTTTTTTTAATGCACTTGTATTGCTTTCTGCACCCTGCTGAAATGTTTTATGTAAAGCACTTTGAATTGTCTTGTACATGAAATGTGCTATACAAATACATTTGCCTTGCCTCAAGACTCCATTTAAATCAGGTCTTCGCAAAGTGTAGAAAAGCAATGGTTCATCCTTTCAGTAATGTGCCTTTTATTGTCCTTTGTCTTTATGTTAATATGACGTAACATTATAAAAAAGAAAACAATCGGAAATGGCAGATTGGACAAAAAATGAGTTTCTGAAACAGGCTTCACTATCACTGTGATGGAAACAGAAATGTGATACTGTGCAAGAGGACTATAATTTTGACCTAAAATGGATGCAATAATCCAAAAGAAACTGTTTGTGACAAGATAGAAACCTTTGTGTTTGTTGCTGATTAGTTTTGATTGTTCTCTTACGTATTTAACAATATTGTTAAGCAGGTTGTTCTTTAAATACATACTAATCTGCACACTGTGCAGAGCATTGTATCTACATTAATTTTTTTCACAGAAAGGACCTGTAGTAGTCAAAAAAAAGAGGATTTTTCTCTGATTAGAAAAGTAAAACAAGAGTTGTTATACAACTGCATTTACAGTCTTGAAAAGACACTGAGGAAAAACACCTCTGTGCTTAACAGTTAGAGAGGTAGAGTTTTTTCTTATGAAATGCATTAAATTTAACAGGGGATAATAAATGTGGACATCAACGTAACTGTCAAACTGAAATAAAGACTTAAGACCCAGGATATGAAACCATGAGGAACAAAACAGACCAACACAGTTGAAAAAAAAAGGCGTCCCACGTCATAAGTTGGTGTCATAAGAGTATGTTTATTAACACATCATTTTACACAGCATAAGCCTTTTGATTGTTGCTAGAATAAACATTAGCTCCCTCTAGAGGCTTAAAAGAGAATAACAACTGCTGCCAGTTTTATCCACTCTACAAAATATATAAAAATGATCTTTCAGATGATGCTGCTGAGTCATTTCTACTGCAATAACTATTCCTCACTATTGCATGCTTTATTACTTGTATAACTAATCAAACGTTTTCTTCATCATAAGCAGCTTTCAAACTCTGATGTTTACTTGGATTTTCTTGCTGATTGAGTCCTCCCCTGGCAACAAAATCACTGATGCTGGAGTTCTTCTTGGCACACCCAGACAGCATCAGGATGTTGTTACCAGGGGAAAAGAATTTACCATCCAGTCCACCTCTGGTTCTCAGGAGTGTCAAATAAAGAGATTCTCTCCTTTGGTTGCTCACTTCTTCCATATACAGCCTGCCTCCTGGGCATTGTGTTATACAGCAGTCTGCCCCCATGGACCCATATCAGGTCAGCCACAGCATGGGCTCTTCCAGTGTTTCAGTGTAGTCAGCATTTTCTTTCAGCAGACCTAGAAATACATATGAGGATGTGACACAGTCATGGAGCTTAAATCCTCAAAATGTAAGCTTGTTCCACTCTATTTCACATCTATTTTAATATTTGAACTATGATGGATGTGTTCAGACTGATGTTCATATCATTTGATATGGCGACAACTCCTGCATCCAAATGTCAGATGAATGAGTGATAGATATTTAGTTTCAGGCCTTCAGACCTGAAGAGTTAGATGGCCTGATGGGTGTCTTTTATTATTTGCTGTAGTTTATTTAAGTAGTGGAAATGATTTCTACACTGAACTACTTTGACTCTTTACCCAGAAGTGAGCCAAAAACCAAATAGCCAGTGATTCAGCTTGCCAACTCGCCATTAGAGGAGTAGCTCCATCCCATTTTTCAAAGCATCACAAAAACATCCCTCTGTGGGCATCAACAGGTGCTCTAGAATAAAGACTGCTTTCTAGTATGGTGAAAAATGGCACATGCTTTGGGGTCAACAGCTTCAATGATAACTGACTGTTTTAGGGCCACTGGAGCTTACTGCTCCAATAGAGTTGTAACATGCACACTACATGCCAAAAGACCTGTATCCATTTACACTGCAGGCGCAGAATCATCATATCCAGACGGCAAGTGACACCAAACAATCCGTGAGAGGAGGGTAATTGGAGATGATTGGGCTTATTCTGAGCATGCAGAATATACCATGTTCAAGGCCTGAAGAGGAATGGAGATCCAGTCTCTAAAGTCACTGTCTGAAGTCTGTGGAATGGGGCAAAGCACTGTGGGTAATATGGGAATGGACTGGATGGTGTAGCATACAGTCTAGGCACTGGTAGTGCTATTTGCAGCCTTTATTTGGACACAGCTGAGTCTCATGCCTGCAGAGGAAAGGGGTGAGAGGGAGTGAAAGGTAACAGTAAAATAACAGCATACAAAGTGGTAAATTCAGTATGTCACCATGTTGGTTTTAGGTGTGTGGCTTCAACGGTAATAAATCTGCAGCTTCTTGTTATTGTAGGCATGGGAAACTTTGTTTGCAGCAGAAGCCCGCATCCAGTTCTGCCTGTCTGCGCTGGCTAATGTGTCACAGATCAGCACTGATGGGTTGCACAACAGAGAGCCCTGTCTGACAACTCTCCAGAGAGAGAAAAGACTTAGGCAGGAGATTATGGGGTCTTAGAAGTGTTTGCTGACATAAATGTATTATCCATCTCAAATCACTAGCTGAGTTTTTCTGAGCTTCTGTTGACAGCAGTACACCTGCTCTTCACCAGTCCCGACCTGGGAACACTGCCTGTCTGAGGGCGCACCACTGCTGCCAAGGTCACTGCCTTACTGGGAGACATGTGGGTGTGTGTTTGAATCAAAAAGTGTGACAGATAGATATAGGATCAGGGAGCGCTGTGGGTGGGGGCCTATCTTAGCTCATTTCCTGGTGCTGTAAGAAGGTGGATCATCATTTATTACTCTGTCCATTGCCGGATTGAATCCATTTCCTGACAGAGGCAGCATGTTGTTTACCCAGGCTGTGAGTGATCTGGAACAACAGGAACCTGTGGTTGAAAGAAAATTAAACATGTTCAAAAGTTCTCTCAGAGCTGTTGGGATTTTGTGTAGATTTGGAGCTGGTGTCACTCCATATAATGACCATTAAACAAGAATGACACACACAGGAAATGTAAACCTGACACACTCATTGGCTGGATTCATAACTGACAATGGTGGAAAAACTTGTAACTGAATACACTTAAATACTATGCTTTTCTTTGAGGAAAACTTGTTTTTATATCTACTACACTTTTGGCAACTGGAGGACTTATTACAGTAAATTGTAGGTGCCTCTCTTCTTTTCCAGATGGTAAGCTGATGCCCCCAAATATTTATTTTGGTGTTCTTTGGGTATGTAACCATGACAACCACTAAAATGACATCCATGAAGGTGATAGTTGCAACTTAAGAACAATGTCTTTTAGTCCTAACCATGTTTATTTTTTTAATGCTAACCAAGTAATTTTATTGGTTAAATCCAACTGGAAAGTGACAAAAGTGTTTTAGTAAAGTACTGTTTTGTTATTGACTGTAACCCAGAAGAGATAGAATATTTTTAATTTGTCAATCTCACACAAAGACTAAAAGTAGTGCAATCAGAGCTGCACCATCCAGCCCACCTATGTATGCAAACATAATAGCACAAAAAACTATTGCACTAAAAGAGTACACCAAAAATGACATTATGTTATCTGGATATGGATAATAGATTTCTGCAGTGTCTGCATGTGCAGATTATTTTAACAGAGCGAAGAGAATTAAAAACATAAAAACGTGAGTAATCAGGGAGCAGAAATGTTAATCTGTAAGTTGCCTTTTCTGCAGCACATGTCGTTGCTATCTCTTACCACTGGGAGGTAGTATTGTGCAGCTTTTCGCTTCATTCAGGGAAACGAAGACAGAATTTCACACTCTAACACGCAATCATGATTACTGAGTGCATAGTGTGATAAGGAAATCAAATAATAGCATGTCTGTATGCTTCACAGAGAACACGTGTGTATTCCTGAGCATGCAGCACACCGGCTTTTAACACTGACCCAAGATATTATCCTGGCACTAAAGCCACCGATGAAAGGCTTGCACATGTCTGTCACTGCATGAGGGCCCATTTCTGTTTCCACACTTGTGAATGTAAACACTCACCCTGCAATGTTATCACAGCACAGCAAAGGGAGCAGCTAAGTAGGATGAAATTAAATTTCAGCAGTAACATTAAACTAACACAAAACTGGACACACACACACACGTGAGGAGGTACTCGCTTGAAATGTCAGGATGGTTGGCAGACCAATGATAGAGTTGAAAAGCGTGAGCGTGACCTCTGACCTGAGCAAACATACTCACACAGGCACATATACATTTGAGCATGCACAGGCCGAGACAGCTGTTTGAGTGGTTTGAAGTGTTTATAGAGGAGCTGAGTTTAAATGTCCGGTTGGCAGAGTTCTCATTTACACACACACATACACACACACACATATGCACAGCCCAGAGCAGATAAGAGCAGATCTGTTTCAGAAGCTAATCTTAAAAGTGATAAGGGTTCCGGGGGCCTCTGGTCTTAGGCTATACGTAAATATCTTTACATGGGAATCGAATACTGCCCAGGGATCTGTCACGGCACCTCACACTATAGTATTGGTAAACAGGACTCTCTACTTTCATGTCAAATCGTTTTTAATGTAAGGAGGCTTATATTGGCCTGTGGATTCAAGTAACTGCAACATGGACTAAGTAACGAAGACAAGAACCTGTACAGATGGCTGCATTTTTAAATGGTTTTGAGTGTCTGTTACCATCTATTTTATACTATATTTGTAGCAATCAGCCACTGATTTCTCCTCAGAGACGCCTGAGGGAGTCCCTCACTCCTCCCTTCACAACCCACCAACCTCCTTACCCTGTTTTGCCTCAGCACAGATCCTATCACTTGCATCCTAAGCTGACTGGCATTCATCAGGCCCTGATCCAGTTGCACAGCAGCATCCACATTTAAGTAAAAAATGTAATGAGTCAGGGCTGGCCCTTAGTTACGGCTCAAACAGATGAGAAATACAGAGGCCGGGACCAAGGACATGGAGATAACTGCATCTCAGTGCGTTTGACATGCATTTAATTTAATCTTTGCAGTTAATCCACCCCCCTGAGGAAGATCAACTTTCACCTCAGTGCTGACATGTAGCAGGTAGTTGCATAAAATGCTGCTGATAATAAAATCTCAGGTAATTTCTAGAAAACAATCCATTTACTGCAAGAAACTCAAGAAAGTATAGAAATAACACGAGTTGGTTTGCAACCAATTTTATCAAATTTCAGCTGAGACTAAAGGGAATATCCCAATTTGAGGCTCCTTCTTATTCCACAGTCTTTCAGGCAGATTTTTGATCATTTAAGACACTTAACTTAGGGATACCTTGCCATCTCACAATGTTTTAACTTTGGACTGTAACTTCACTACATTTTTTAACATGGGCAAACCTACCTAATCCATATTTTAAGGTGAAACTGGGCCGTCATATTAAGATTGGATTTCTTGTCCTCAGATATATAGCAAAAATGTCTCACTGATTTTAGTTGCAAGATTTTCCTTCCTAAAAACCAAAATTGTATACAAGCTCAACATTTCCAAGCCAAAAGAGCTTTTTATAAGATTAAGTTTTACTGTCAATAGCACGGTAAAAACAACAAAAGTTAGCCAAAGTGCTTCACAGTCAATAAAAATTCACATCAAACTACAAGGTAATAAAACATATAAATGCAAGTCAAAGAAGAGGACATAATTAAACGGAAGCTAATTTTAAATTTAGATAGTATCCTCTTCTCAAGTTGACAGCCAAGGAGAAGAAGTGAGACTTTAGCAGAGACTTAAATGTCTCTACAGTTTTACGTAGTGAAAGACCTGCACATAGCTTCGGCCATTAAACCTTAGCAAGAGATGAGCTTAACCAAAAGCAAAGTGTGAGAGAAAGTGAAAGTTTAAAAAAGAACTAAGAATAATTGCCCCACAAGGGATACACAAGAGAGTCCAAGTCAAATAAATACGGTCTCACACTGAAGTCAAGCTTGGATCTGAAATCCCTCTGACATCCAAATCAAAGCATGTCTGCTGGCTGAAAGAGCCCATGCGTACTTCGGATGAGGTATATTTTTTGAGAATCCTTGGGAAATTTTTTGTTGTTGTTTTTGTTTCTGTAAATATAAAATGGTGAAGTTTTTTTTTGTTTGTTTGTTTGTTTTTCGGTGACTGGGTTGTGATTATTGAGAGTTCCAGTAGACAGCGGGAAGCAGCCACACAACATTCTTGAGCTACATATACTTGAATATTTGCTGTCATTTCCCTCCTCTCAACCTAATCCGAAAGAAGCAAAACATATGTGAAATTTCATTAAACTCATGAATGGGAAAATTAAAACCTCTGAATTACTTCCATCTGAGTTAACTTGTTGCTAGCATCTGGTTAGCATGTAGCCAACTCACATCTTCATTGACTTCTTTGGGATGGCTGCAACTGTCGAAGTCACTGTGTGAAGTGCCATCTTTAGAGTTACAGTTCACAAAGTTCACCTACAAATGATCTTACTGTGTACTTCTACTTCCGTTGAAGAAAGCATTAAGTCAACAGGTTCAGGTGCGCATACATTTGACAGAAATCAGGGAGACTATGAACAGTAAGAAAGCTAACTTTAATCTAGAAAAAGTCTAAAAGATTGTATAATAGAGAGGAGACAGACACACTGAATGCCACAGACTACAATGTATTCAAGCTTGAAATACTGGAGGAACAAGAAGCCCAAACTGTTAGCAAGACAAGACAAGACAAGATGGCTAAATCTGAAAGTGGCACTGGCATGCCAACACCACAGCTGGTCAGATAGAAATAGCTGAGGAAGTAACTGAGCTCAAAAAAAAAAGAGAAGCAGCCAGTTTCCTCAGGGATGCAAGGAGGGATGAGTGAGTGGTCTCCTCATCTCTGTCTGTCTTTCTTTGTCTCTGAAAGGACTAAACATTTCAGACATTAGCAGGGAACTTACAGGATTTGGTTGAACATGCAGCAGGACATAAAGTCTAATGTGATATTATCATCCATCTCATTTAAAATGGCCTCCAGAAAAAGTTGTTGTTAAGGTGTTGCCCTAAGGAACTGGCTGAAATCTCACAAGCTGCCTTAGATAAAATAACATAGGAGTGTATGGAGCTGAGTGAACAAATAATTGGAATTCAGAATAAAACAAAATGTATCTAATGTTTATATTAATTTGAAGTTCAGTGGGTTTGTTTATTGTTTATTTTTTCTAAGTAAATTTTAATTATTCGTTTTCAATATTACATATTCTTTTCAAGTTTAAGATACTTTTTTCTTTCAGTTTCAGATTTTATGTTATCAGATTCAGATATTTCCAATATTTCTTTTATTATTTTATTTATTTATTTATTTATTATCTGGTTTGGGTATGTAATGCCAAAAGTAAGCGTTTCAAAATTTGACCATTTCTTTATTGTTACTTTATTATTAATTGTCATCTCAACCATTAGTTGAAAGACATTTATCCTTATTATTATTGTTCACAGGAACAGAAAACATTTTTCTCTTTATTTTTTCTTAGTGCATCTTTTAAAGGGTTAACTGATAATTCTGTCTGGGCCAAAGCAGTGAACTTGAGCATTGATGGGTTTCTCTCTGTGTTACTGCAACCATTAACAAGATAAAGTGGGTTAAAAAAATTATGGATGGAAGTATGAAGTGAAGAAAAAGATCTGGATAATATATCCTGGATTAAAAAGGCAAAACAATATCAAACAAGAAAAACCTACAGAGTTACAAATGACCCCGTAAGAAGAGTAAAGCAGCACCAGGTAAAGTCAGAGGAATTGAAGTTTAAACTGCGCTTGTGCCCATGATAAACGTTTGGGAAATTTGTGATGATTTGTTATTGTTTATGATCGTTTATTGACAGTGTAATAAAGTCTGAGAGACTGAAATTGTTGTGTCCTTTTAGTTGCAACAGCAAACTACCAGAACTTTGTCCCAAGTTAACCAGTACTCACTCCTAAAGCAGGCTGAAAAACACTTTAACAAGCTCTAAAACATGCATGGATCAGGACTCTCGGAGGACCACAAAATTATAGAAACAGGATTACACAATGTCACAGCTGCCTGAGCTGTAAGAACCATGGGGGCCAGGAACAAAACCACTGATTTTCTTGAAGCCCAAACCAAACACATCCAGATGCATCATTAGTGTGAATCATCCCACAAATGTGTGCTGCAGTATTAAATAACGCTACTAGGACTGTATTTTAAATTTGTATTAGTACATTGTAATTGATGATATTGTAACTCATTAATACAGTGAAGTTGGAAGCATTTCTCTTTTATGGTCCTTAATTTCTTATTGTAAAACCAAGTGCAGCCTGGGTTAATCCACTACAATTAGGTAAGAACACACTTATCCATCTTAGCCATGTTAATCAAGTCAGCTTTAAAGATGTGAACTATAATAATGCACCAGCATCAGGAAAGGTCATTCAAACAGTGATGTAAAGAGATGAGAAGATGAAACACGCACTCAGTGATGCTGCAATGAGAAAAGATGGCTGTAGTTTTTTCTGTTAAAATTATTTTTAAGACTTTTTTAAATCTTGTTTGCCCTTTAAGCCTAATCTCACAATACAAACCCCCTCAAGTCCATTTATGAGCCAAGTGAGACAAGTCACTCCATTAAGAGTTAGTATAAATAGACTCTACATGTATTTATGTGTACACATGTGTGACAAACAACTGAGCTGATAAACAACAACCAATGCAGGAGTGTGGTAACCAAAAATCTGTTCATGTGACACTTACCTCTGCTGGTTTCCAGCCTCATGCTGCCTGCCACATTTTTCAATAAAAATTGAAGACCATGAAAACAAATATTTCAGATCTGTGAAAATATAATGGTCCAGGTTAAGGCCAAGTCCAAAAACCGATTTGTTTGTACCCACCAAAGGCATTGATTGCCTTGAATGTATCCTTGCAGCACATCAGGCTGCTCCCTGTTACGTTAGCTGACATAATACAAAACTTTTTGCTGGTGCAGAAGAAAAAACATCAAAGTTTTCTGTCTCTGCAGAAGATTTATTTAGCATTTTACCTGTTCAAGCTGCCCAGACTCCCTTTCAGCTGCATGTGTCTTTTAAGGAAACAACCAGCACAACAAACATTCCCAAACTGTTGCGTGCACAAAATTAACATCCCATCCCTATCCATCTCTTTCTCTGTCTTTTCCTCTCTATTCCCGCCCACGCTAACCCTCCTTCCCCTTCTCATCCACCTCTCCATCATGCAGGAAGTCTGGTCTTCCTGAAAACAAGCCTCAGAGCATGGAAAGGCACAAGCCTGAGGGGGGGGCTCTTACGTGAGGGGGAGCAGAGGATGTTTTTCTGATTCCTCTACCTCTCAGGCTGCTGCAGGCCTCGTTGTAGTCCATCCTGAGGAAGCCAGGCTTACGTCACTCTGACTAAGCCTAGGGTCTGCACGTGCTGTCTTGTAGGGCCAGTGTGACTCATAAGAGCTGCAGCAGCCTCCAACACACGGACAGTTAAAGACAACGTATGGATAAAAACTACTTTTCAAAATATGTTAGGTTTAACAATCAGGAAAATCTGATATGTATGTAATGGGGGCCAGATGTGGTGTAAAGAGATACTGTGAGGAGGTGCTTAGCCAGAACAAAAGTTTATAACTTGGCCTACTAACCACACTCAGTTTCCTAAATGTATCTACTGCCAACTTCCAGCCCACCTGCAAGTGTGAGAATTTATCAGCATGCGGTTTTCCACAGACTCCCACTGAGCAATTGATTGTACTACAAAATATGTACAAAAACATCATGCAAATAAAAATTTTCCTGTATTTACTTGAAAAAGATACAAACAAAACTTTTAAAAGAGTTGAAACTAAGAAATTTCATTGTTATTTAAAATGATATACTCATTTTTAAATGAATACAAACTTCAAGGCATCCAAATTAAACAAAACTGGGACAGAGGTAGCAAAATGCATGGAAGGTCCGCAAGATTATCTCGGACAACTAGTTTAAAAGATTTGGGAATTTCATTCGCTCTTGTAAAAAATTTCAAAAAAGATTACGAAATGTGTACAGAAGGGAGGGATTTTACTCAAAAATCCCTGTGAGTAGATACAGTTCAACAAAAAATCCACAAATGCAACTTAAAACTTTAATACGGGACAGAATAAATAAACTTCACCACCAATCTCATCACTCCTTTAATGCCTGAATTTATTTACAATAAAAACAAAATAGATACTGTAAAAATTAGGGGGGGAAATAGAAAAAGACTTGAATAAAATAAGCAACAATCAAATTTTAAATTATTTAATAACAATAAATAAATAAACATTAATATATAACATAAAATTAAATACATAAATAATAGTAAATAAATAAAAAAGTAATTAATTCAGACAGAAATAAAAGTTCTTCAATAAGCATTTGTTGTAAATTTGTGACAATAGGTGTCTAGAGGTCAAAGATGAACTGGAGACTAATGAATTACATATCTTTGTAAAAACCATAAAAAACGTCATACTCAGGGGAAGTTTGGGAACAACTAATCTACACTATCGCCCTGTTTTTTAATGAATGTAAGTAAATGGTGGACAGGACTAACGGCAGCATGTGGGAACAAGGTGACAGCTCCATGGAGAGCAGCCTGAAAGTGACAGAGGCCATAATAACAGGATGTTTACTGCCTGTGGAAACACTGCCAGGGACGACCGCAAGCATGCACCAACTGTGGCTGGAATCAAGAGCAAAGAGAAACTGCAGGCCAGCCAGGTTCCCTGTGGATACACCAAATATAACCCCACTGACTGTTGATTTGTTTACATACAGATACTACCTGTCCAGGGTCTGAGGACGTACATGTAAATGTGCACTGACCTCTGACCCCTGCACAAAATAAACCAGAAACACCAAATTCTCTATTTCACAAACAAACTCATTAATGGTTATGAAAGGCTCAAGAGGTCGACAGGAGGTGATGGCAGACAGAAGGACACTGGTGGTTTTTTTACACTTAAGCGATAAAGTCCTTTTACCGTTAAAAGTTGTTACCTTTTGCTCAGTCCGTAGTCCTGTTCTGTACCAGAGTTTATCAAACAGCACAATGGCAGTCACTAGCTTCACAACTGCTTCAGACAGCAAACAGCTGAAGCTGGGACCAGAACTTCTCATCTGGAGGGAGACCTTGATGTCGGTGGAAGGTAGGCAGATCTGAGGTTTAATAACTTTTTTTTTTTTTGCCCCTTTGTGTCACCATAAAAATGGGAATCAACATTAAGAGGCCTATCTCTAATTAGACTACCAAGGGGAGGCTTAAAATTTCCCACAGGTGAGCTGGAAGAAACGTCTGGAAGAAGGAAGTTCTGTGCTTCCCTATTTAAGCAGCTGCTTCGCAACCCAACCCAAAAAAAGTGCCTAAAGATTGATGGATATGTTAATGCTGAAAAACACAAAATGTAACATTTTTTTTAAAGGTTCATTTATTGAAACATAGACATAAATTAAAATCTTAAATTTCCAGCAAACAAGTCCAGAATACATAAATACACATATTTGGATGAGTTTTAAACAGAGTGAAAAAAAATATACTGAAAAGATGTTGTGAAGGGTGTCACAATGTGGTGGGGATGAGGACCCAAGCGCAGACTTAAGGAGGTGGGAGGCAGCCCGGGGCAGGAAAAAAAGCCTTTAATATAAAACTAATGTAAAACTAAACTTACAAAACAAAAAACTCTGACACAAGACTAAAGATTAACACTAACCCTAACAAACAATGGTATGAACTACAACTAACAGCAAACAGCAATGGACTGGCAGGGAGGAACTGAAACCAATGGCTTAAATACACTGAAGGACTAATTAGGCACAAGTGAGGTGAACAAATCAACCCAGGTGAACTAATAAACAGGAAAAATAGCTACACAGTGCTAAACATGACCATAAATACAAAAACAGAATGTAAACCAGTAACATAAACCAAGAAAGTGACAGCGAACCAAGAGAAAAAGTGCTGTAATCTGATATTGAATTTTAATTCAAATGCTTAATTCAAATTATATAATTCTTTAATGTATTACTTGTCTTAGCTTGTGATTTGCATAGTCTGAAACATGCCTTGGAAGGTATATAAAGGCAAGGGTAATTTAGTCACAGAGCACATTCACACATAAGGCAACCCAGTGTGCCGTATATAATCAATAGACGCAATCAGGACAACACATTCAGTGAGTTATATATAATGAATACATAATCATAATCACCATTATTGTCATCATAATCAACGTCATTAGCATTTTCAGTATACATTCAAGAAAATAGATTCAAAGAGAAACAAAAAAGAGAGAAAAAAAACTCCCTAATTCAATCAAAAAGTTGTTTTTAAAATGTTTTAAGGCTCAACTAAGAACTAAGGTTTGGAGCAGGCTTTGGGTTTTTTGAAAGTTTTTTCCAGATATTAGGATCAAAAACAATTAAATGCAGATTCAATTTGTCTAGTTTTATTTCTCGGGGTGGAAAACAACTTTGACCAATTAAATACCTGTTAAATTTTTATTTAGTCCAAGATAAGACCAAGATTTCAACATTGCTAACTGAAGCTGGGAATTTGTCTTTGGACGTACACCTTTGTTTTCAAAAACAATTATTTCAGATTTTTTATTATTATTATTATTTATTTTATTTAGCTGAAGGCAATTCTAGTACACTTAAGAGTGAGAGCAGCTGAGAGTGTTGTCAGAATAATTAAAATAACATATTTTGTTTGTTTCTATGATCCAACCGAGTGTGAGTTTGTAGATGCTGAACATTAGGGGGTTCAAAACAGAGCCTTGGGGAACTTCACATGTTATCTTTGTGTAGATCTAATGTTACCAGTTGACACAAAGTAACTGTGTCAAAAGCATCAATAAAACTAATGAAGTAATTAAAGTGAACCATGAATTAAATCCCACCTACCTCTCCTATCTGCCTTTCCCTGCCAGAAAAGTTTATAAATAGATTTCTGTATGTGATATTAAGGTGTAACTTTATTTATCTATTTTCCCAGCTCATATTCAAGGACCATCCTTGGCAACAGATGATGTTAACATTATGGTGCAACACTGGGAGACGTTCAACCTTTAGCAGCAGGCTTTGGATTCTCCAAAAAATTGCACGAGCAATTTTCTGCAGTGCAAAAGAAGTGACAGTTTCGATGTTTGACACCTCAGAGTTCGTAACTAGTATGAATTACATGTACACATTTAACCTATTTTCCTTGGTATACTTTATCAGCTGAAGTGACACTGATTTAAAGTTCTTTTCCTAGTTTGCCAGAATATAACAAGTCTGAAAAGTGTGACTGAAATAATCATCTATTTAAACTATGATGGTTCTCACCTTATACGGTACAGTCAGCTTCAACTCGTATGCCGCTCTGGTGTTCACACATAGCCTTTCAACAGTATCATGTTCATTATTTTTAACTTAAAGCTACTAAACGTGGTTATATTAAATCAATGATTTCCTCAGGAATGTTGTCAAGTGGCAGAAAAAGTTATTCTTCCCATTATTTATCTTTAAATTAGCTTCAGAAAAGGAAAACATACAAATCTCAACATTTTCCTTTTTCAAATTCTGTAATAACAACGTAACATTAGGACAAGATTCAGCAGAGTGATACCTGTAATCGTCCAAGTTTTTGATACCCTAATCTCAACCACATGAAACTTTTATTGGTGTGAACAGAAGTGCGCAGACAGGATCCTGTTGGACTGGAAAGCAGCTGATATCTGTGGATGGGAGGAACCGGGTGTCTGGCAAAGCTTCAGCAGTCATGGTCCCAGGAGGCCATGCGTTTTGGAGTGACCCAGAGAAGGTCTGGGACTGGATAGAGTTTCTGGACAAGCACATTTACAGGACTTGTGTCAGACAGGAACATTTATTTGCAACTTTCTGTCAGATGGTGACAGTGAATGTGGGTCACTTCTTTTTCCTCTGCAGCATGACAGAACAAACTGCTGTTTTCAGCTGAAGATTTGGACAAATACACAGTTATACCTGCTGCTACCGCCATCTAAACTTTAAATAAATAATTCTTGACTAACATCCTGAAATATAATGTGCACCTCTCCATATTTACCAGGCCTTATATAAGCTCTGTATTTAATTGGGAGATGGGAGGTTTCGCTTTCTGCACATCTCACAAATCAGTATTTCAAATATAAATTTCAGAATTTGACGGGGGGATGTTCTTGTGCTGTCTCGAATTACAGAGGTTCATAGCCTTGCTTGATGCGTTTCAACCCTGCTGTTAGATATTTGTAATCCAAGCATGATATTGAAGAAGGGCAGGAATAGTTACAGTATCTATGGCTGAGTCCTTTGAGGTGAGAGACCTCATTTGACCACAGCAAATGTTAAAGGCCAAAGATTCCTTTTGCAGAGCTTTTAAGATTTATGGTAAAGACGAAGAAAAGGGGAAATTAAATAAGCATTTATTTACTGCATGTATATTGCAAGAACTGTGATGAAGTAACAAAAGAGATCAGATCATTAAAACAGTAAAGAAACTGTTAATCAGTGTTTAAATATGTAGCTTTGACACTGTTAAAATTTGCTAATATAAAACCCTTAAGTCAATAGTTACAGGATCATCTCAACACTGCCACCTACTGTGTAAGAGACACACAAGACTTTTAATACAGCAGCCCTGAGAGCAAATATGGGCAAGGAAAGACCCCCAGGACTAACCCCTCGTCTAATCTTATTGTTTTGGTGCAGAGTGAGAGCCCACTATGCAATGACACAGATCTGTACTGGTGTGTCAAGATGATGATGGTGATGATAATGACCATAGTGATGACGATTAGATTTATTATATCAGCTTTCAGAGTTTCCCAAAATAGTAGAGCAAATAGTTTCATCTCCATAAGGAGGAATGGTCTAAATAAGTGTAAGAGATCCAAAAATAAGACCTGGCAGACAGTGGTGAGCCGCGTGTAAGTAAATGATGATGATGATGCAGTGTTAAACTGAAATATTTCTGTTAATCCCTGTGACTACCCCCCCTACGCCACAGTCGCGGACCATTATCATCATAGCTTGGGATAAATTTCTTTTTTTCTTTTTTTTATAAACTTGCGTTTTGTTTTGTTTTTTGTCTTTGCAACAAACAAGTGAACAAGAAACATTTAGGCTTAAATGTTTGCAATCTTTGTTTGAATGTACACTACCGTTCAAAAGTTTGGGGTCACTTCCCTATTGAATCCCATGGCAAAGTGACCCCAAACTTTTGAACGGTAGTGTACATTTTATATAGTTGTATTATTTATTGTTTTATTTTATATTGATTCCAAGTGACATGGCAATACATCATTTGTTTTTGTCATAGTCAGAGTAAATCTCATACAACCTGGCGTCCACAATGCTACAAATTTCACAAAATAATGAATTGCAAAAAATCTTATCATCTAAAACTGTAGATAAATTAATGTTTTAGCAATTACAGTTGGCTTTTTATTTATTTATTTTTTTTTTTTATGCATAATACCACTGCCAACCATAATCAATCACAACAACTAGACCTTTCTGACAGAGGAATGCCAGTGTAGTCATTGCAGACATTTTCCACAAGCCAGTCTCACACAGGTTTACTTTTTTTTTTAAAAAAACTGTGGTGATTGGGGTTTTAAAGCACACACTGTAAATAAACAGCAAACCTTGCACTGTTTTGTTGTTAATCGTTTCTTTATTATGGAATGCTATTTCCAAGGGTTAAAAAATAGACTTTTTTTGGCAAAAATGATATAGTTAATTCAGTTTAAAGATCTCCCATGCACAGTTTAATTTTTACAGAATATCTCATATTTTATAAGATACACTGAGAAGTCAGAGCTCAAGAAAAACAACTTTACACTCCTCTTTTAAAATGAATGCTGCCTAAATTGTGGCACAGTCACCATGCAAAATCCCATAATAAATTAAAATAATTACACAAAGCTTATGCAGAAAATGCAAACCTAAATGATCTGTGTGGTTATTAAAAAGTTTACCTCATTCCTCCTTTTGTGCCGCTTTGCACAGTCCCGCAGGCTGCATGCAGAGTGTGTTTCACTCAAATCAGCAGCGTATATTATTAGCCTTATGCAATATCAAGCACTTTTGCATAGGCCTACACTTGGCCTACCATTTAAGCATCTTCATTTATGTACATATAAATAGAACAGCTCTGTCTACTGGACACATTTTTCAACCGACTTCTTTGCACACAGTGTCCATTACATAGCCTATGCATCATATTTCAGCTGAGTGAACTGTATATAAGCTTGTGAGAGACGCTGAGGGGGTTCACTGCAGTCGGCAGATTCATCTGAGCGAATCCACTCTAGTCTTAGAGATAACTTTGAGGTGAGTTCCACTGAAGAGCTGCAGACCCCTGACTTAGAGAGGCTTTCTTCATGCATCAGGATATAATTCACGCAAAGGGGCAAAGTGGTCCAGATTTTGAACATCAGAAGCACAGATTTTGGCTTTGGACTAACAAAGGAACCAAATGGGGGGAAAGCTGCAAAGGATTTGACTTTTTTTTGTCTTGGAGGGCTTGGTTTTGGCAATATTGGACTACCTTATCTGATCATTTGTGCCATGGAATACTTACAGAGAGGGACTGTGAAATATTGCATGACCCTGAAGGGTGTATTCTTAAGTGCAATGAAATATCCTTAGACTCAGAGTTAAAGTGTTTCATCCTATCTGATTTTGCTTCAGCTGATTGATGAACTGATGTCTTGTCCTCTGCTCTCCTCCCTCAGTTAAAAATGGCATTCGCCGGACTTCTGACTGATGCTGACATCACTGCAGCCCTTGCAGCTTGCTCAGGTAAACCCAGCAATGAAACTCTTGTAACATAACTGGAGACATCCTAAATGGTTGTTACTCATGTAGAAACCTGTCTATTAGCATGTGTTTTGCAAGAAAGACACTTTAATACACGTTTGACCTTAGAGTACAGGTGATTTAGAGCATCAAAGCTCATCTCTGAGCTAGATGTATGGTGTAGCCAGCTTGCAGAATTTTAATACAATTGTCCTAGCTGAAAGACAAACAGTTCTACAAGCTAAAATAAAAGGCTCAAATGGTGAACTTCCAAGCAAATCCAAATCCTAGTGCACCAGCAAAAACACTTGAGTTTGTATGTGATACATTTCAGCCACTGATGTGATTCCCTCTCCATCCTGTTACAGCTGCCGACTCTTTCAAGCACAAGGACTTCTTTGCTAAGGTCGGCCTGGCTGCCAAGTCTGCTGATGACATCAAGAAGGCCTTTGCCGTCATTGACCAGGACAAAAGTGGCTTCATTGAGGAGGATGAGCTGAAGTAGGCACCCAATATTAGATTTCAACTCAAAGCTTGTTTCGTGCAGGGATCACCTTTCTTAGGGAGAGAGTAAATTCACAATGATGTCACACTAACAAAGCATCCAAGAAGCTCTGGCAGTAACTGTATGCCAGCTCTCTGGTGCCTCGTATCATAGGGTGTTGCAGAACAGCGAAGAAGCATGAGGGGAAATGACCTGCTCAAATTACAAAGCTCTATTAAGTGCTTTTTGTTGTCCTTTTCTAAATAAAGCCCCTCAATGCTCAAGCAAACAATTACAGTGAAAAAGATGCAGTGAGTGATTAGTTAAAAGGCAGTTGAGAGTTTCTAGAAGATTAGCTTCACAACATGCATTCAAAATAAAACATTTACATTAAAATGAAATAATTTAAAAAAATAAAAAAAAGCCTACCACTTCAGCTGAGAAACTAAAGATGTGATTCTGTTCTGAAATTGCTTAATCTTCTGATTGTCTTCTTCAGGCTGTTCCTGCAGAACTTCTCTGCCGGTGCCAGAGCTCTGACCGATGCTGAGACAAAGACCTTCCTTAAGGCCGGTGACTCTGATGGTGACGGCAAGATCGGAGTTGATGGTAAGAAAATATCTGGTTCATCGTTAGTCCATTTATACTTAAGGTGCCATTTTAAAAAGAGCATTTTAAAGCCTCATAAATCCTATCCACTATCCACTTTCATCTTTATATCTCAGCCAATAATGAAGCTTTTTGATGGTAAAACCTTCAGCTTTTCATATTGTTTTCTAAAAATCATGAAAGTTATAACAATACTGATAATAACAGGCTCAAGGTCAGAAAGGGAGATATACATTTTATCTGAAGAAAAAAAAGAAAAGACATAAATTCCAATGACTTTTCAATAACTCTCCTGTCTTTCTCCCCCACTGTGCAGAGTTCGCCGCCATGGTCAAGGGTTAAACAGACAAACCGACCAACAACTTACATCACAACTCTAAAGGAACAACTTGAGCCAAGACATACTCTTCCTCTCTTCTTCTCCTCTTCCCATTCACTCTCTCTCTCTTTAGTCATCTCTCAGCACCACTTTTATACATTTGACCTTTGACATCCCGACCACAGACAAACCGCCCTCTTTCTCTCTCTGAGGTCGTGCTCACCCCAGTGCTATCCATGAATGTACCTGACTAAATGTATGGCGTGGTTGACTTGTGTCTTTCTCTCTCTCTCTCTCACTTCTGTCGTCGTTTTTCTGTGTGATATTTGAGTACTGTGAGATCAGCAATGGTGCACTTTTACGGGAAACGGACAGACGAGAAAAAATAAAGGTTCTTTTTCAGTAACAAAAGTCTGACCCTGGTCTTCAGTTGTCGCTTGTAAATGACTAAGTGTTTACTGCCCCGCCTTAAAAATGCACGAGGAAACACTTGGAACATATGTTACTTAATATACTGCATTAAAAGTCCAGAAACTGGCCTCAACCTTAAAGAAAAAAATAATCTGGGAATAGGAAACACCTTTTAATGAGCAAGCTGAATCACAGCAGACGTCCCTGTTAAATCTGCACATGAGCAAATCGAGAGACGTAACATAAAAACATAAAAAGTCAAGAAAGTGAGCAAGTAATGTCAGATCATTGATTGTATCTAAAAAATAAACATAACCGCTATGATGCTACCCTTGGATTGGGGAGCACTGTTTGAGGCCTTGATTTTTCATCTTTGTTGCCATATTGTACTTTTTGAAGCTAGAAGTAGCTATATTTGTAGATGAGCGTGGTACACTGAGATTTTAGCTAACATCTGCACACCTGGTTCTCTGGGTTCATCAATTTAGTCGGGATAAATCTCACAAACAACTTAAAAAAAATGTTTTTTTTTCTATTTTGTGTTGCTGCAGGGTTACTTACATGTCTTGATGCGAATTCTGGTTATTTTTCTATGAAAGCTGCACCAGTTTTTCCACTAAGACAAAAATCAACAAGAAAATCAGCTGGAAAATCAAAAGGTCAAAATTGCATTTGTTTTTGTTTTGTTTTTAACTCCCAAGTTCTGAACAGGAATGTTAAATTAGTCACATAAATTAGTTACTAATCAAAAAAAGCAATTTCTTGTAAGATTTTATTACTGGTCATTCAGAATGGGAGATGATGAATTCATATTTCCCAGCTGGCATTACACACAGTCATTAATTTATGTCCGTAACATGTTATAATTTTTTTGTATTTAAAACGTAGATGCAGCAATCATTACATCCACAGGCGTACTGTTTTGAAGCCTGAAGTTCAAGTGAGACGTTCCTGGGAATGCTTGAGAACCTCCAGACGAAGTATGTCCACTGTACGATATAATCATTAATTGTACTCTAAATGTAGTTGTGACTTACAAAGTGAACATCACGCTGCACTGAAGAAGCCTTGAAACTAGTGATTGTGACCATAAACTTAATAGCTAAATATTTTTGTAGTCATAACTATTGGAGAATTCGCTCCTTCATTTATTTAGATATGTTTGCATCAAGAAGAGGCTCTCTTGGGTCGCTACCAGTTGAGCTAAATGCTGCCTCATCCTCAGAGGTTACAGTTCCTTGGTGCAGCTGGTCCAGGTTTGAGTCCCGGCCAGGTGCCCTTTGCTGCAGATCATTCCCTGCTCTCTCTGGTCCACTTTCCTGTCAAGCTACTATTGAATAAAGGCCAATAGAGCCCGAAATTCCATAAATAAAAGAAGAGGCGCTCATTGCTTGCGTTATGACGTGCATAGGCTGTAATAATACAAGTAAAAAGGACGTGCAAAATACTGTCAAAATATATGTTATTTAGAAAAATAACTTATTATTATCTTATTAGTAGAAAGGTGCAACATGTAAAAGTGACCAATCAGTGATGTAAAGTCAGTGTAGTGAACAACCAGTCTGCAAGAGAGAGAGAGAGAGAGGGAGAAATACTTAAGACTAGGCTTAAGCGGGATGCACCAAAGCCCGGTGCTCTAACAAAAAGCTGCCCATCTGGCACACCACCCTATGAAGAGAGGAAAAAATTAGTACTGGGCCAGCACACTAGACATTAGAAACAGGTATATGTTACACCTCCGCCAGCCTCACTTTCAACATGGAGGTACAATCTATCTTTTTTATGCAGTTTGTGCTTTTTACATATTGTGAATGAAAAGGTTGTTATGATACTGATCATGTAAAAGTTGTTGGAGAAGGCCCTTAACGATACCATAAAAAATAAAAATAAAATTCTCTATTGAGAACTTCATTGGAAATTTCTTCCATGATGTATCAAGAAATAAGAGATGTCTGAAATAGCATCTTTTATGATACACCTGTATTCTTGTGAAGGTGGCACACAGCATCTCCCTGTCACTGTAGGTAAGTCAGAACAGAGCCATAAGGAACATCAACATGCAATATAGAAGCGATCACATATCTCATAGTATATGGGCTGTAAATTCATGAAATACATGATTGTTTTTCATGTCTGAAAGGAGCCATAGTGCAGGTGGTACCACAAATCTGCTGTTGCATCACTTTTCTTTTTAAATTAGAGCTGTGCTCATGGAAAGCAGCCACAAGGTGGCACCAGTAAGACACAAGCCTTTCAGATGGAACTAACTTTTATATGCAAACCTAAATACTTTGCAGCACATTAATGGCTGGTCATGTTTTCAACTAACAGGTGAGCTTTGTGCAACAAGAGGCTATAAGACTAACATAAAAATCTGATCTATTTGGAAGGTGTGAAGTCAAAGCTTCACAACAAATGAAAGTTTGAAAAATTATGAGATTTATTCCCCTGGTTCTCATTACAAAAAGCATCTCTGCCCTCTGTGCTTATAACATTAGTGCTGACTGGATTCACCAGAGACAGTGCTGTGTCAGGTGGTTTGACAGATTCTCTGCAGGAAACTAACTCATCAGTTTTAAGTGGCTAGTTGCTATTGTGACCAATTGCCAAGACCTTCTTCACAACATCGGAGCCACACCCAGCCTTTTACCTTGAACTCCTTACTCAGGTAGAGGAGTGTGTGCCACATAATACTGCATTTTCAGCAGAATTTAACACACAAGAGTGATGGTGTATTTCTAAGTACACATTATGCTTTTCCTTGTTGTTGTAAGGCTATTTTGGAACATCTGTTCGAAACTTTTATTCATTTGATTTTTTATACATATGAATTATAAAAAAACAGCTTGACTTTTCATGATGAATCACTATATTCTCTTTTGTATTCCCCTGTAAAATATATAATTTAGCCTGTTTAACTGGGACTTTATGAGTCCTGCACAGTGGGAATAGTCGTTTTTGAAGATTACTTTTAAACTTTTCTTATAATAACATAACCTCAGCTAGTAAAACGCTCTTGTAAACCTCTCAAACATGTTAATGTAAATATAAAATATACCAATAAACAACTGCATGGTTTCCTTTTATAAGTCTCACAGGGAAAGTATCAGCATGGTCCATTATGAAAGATTAGGCTGCTGGTGATTTAAAACTCCATTATGCCTTGCTATTCAATATGGTTATCTGCATTTAGAAGATTATTTACTAAAACCAGAGACGAACGGGTGCTTGAATTAAGTTTGAGATGTCTATAAGCGTTCAGAAGCACCTGCAGAGACGGAGGGTGAAGAGGAGGACAGGGAGGGAAGGGGGAGGTTTAACACAAAAATTTGATTGGATGAAAACTGCACTGTGACATTAAAGGAAGAGAACGGGGCGTGACAGGAGGGTGTAGCTGATATAAACAGTAAAGGTTAATAAGACAGGTGAGGAGGTGAGGAACACGAGAAGGAGGCTGCTGTGGCTACAGGATAATTTGATCCCTGGACAGTTTGGAAACTCAAGCATCCTTCTGTACATCCTGTCTAGAGTATATAAGACAACAGTCAGCAGTCACCACTGAGCCTTATCTGCTGCTTGCTGCTTTGGATCTGGACAGAGAGGAGCCAACAGTGGTGAGTCCCACACACATCTGTATGGGGAAACCCAGAGTACAGGTGTTGTGCAGGTACCATACAGCCTAAATGATCTGAATAAAGTTTTATTTTTTCAATTTAGCTGGAGATGGTTGATCTTTAGGCACATGTAGCTTTGACTTAAAATGGTAAGAATGATAATGATAAGAATTATTGCCACAAAATTCACCAAACTATTGATGACAAGTTGATGTTTTGAAGCTGTCAGGTAACCAAAATTTTATTTTTCCCCTGTGTTCAGATTTCTGTAAGACATCCAGTAGAATAACAGAATTAACTAAAGCAAGAAGAAGAATATATAAGAAGTATAAATTTTGATCTTTTGTTATTGTGATAATGTGCTAAAAATTCTTATTTATATTAAGTAAACTGTACACACATTTATTTTATAAAAAGTAATCTGTTTGTAAGGTCCCTAAGTTTGTAAAGTCCATAAATGTACCCCTTTTGCTTGTTTTTCTAGAAATATGCTTTAGTCAGTATATCTGAGAAGCAATCACAACTGGAGTCTTGATTTGATCATAATATAACCCAGATAAATCTGCAAAAGTAAAAATGAAAATAAAAAATAAATAAAGAAAAAGTTAATCCATCAGGGTGGTGAACAAATCCCAAAGTCTGACGTGGGTACAGATACCGTACATCTGAAAGGGAGAGAAAGTTGTGTGTGTTAGTGTATGTTAATAATTTACACAGTCTCTCTTGTACCTTACAGGACCAACATGTCGCTTACCTCCATTCTATCAGCTGAAGCCATTGAAAATGCTGTCAAGGACTGTCAAGGTAGCTTGAACATTTCCCTCCAAATATTTGTCGCTAATAATTACACATCTAAATTGCAACAGCCAAATTATGCAGGGTGAGTTATGCCCATTTATTTAAGCTTAAACTACCTTCAGGATGAAAAGCTTTGACTCAGCAAAGAATTCACATCTTAACTACAATGAAAAACAGTCAAATACAAAATAATCCAACTGATAAATTGACAGACTCATAATCTGTATTGCATCAGTCACATTCAGATCCTTTAAGTACTCTCCTTCATATAGGTGAATAATCCTCTCAACAACTGCATTATTTCCAATATATCCTCTCTGCTAAAGTCACATACAGCTTTAAATCTGAATTTAAAAAGGTTTTTAATCATTGTGTCTGTTTTAGAGGAGGTATGACTCTGCTGGTCTTAAAAGATGAAAAACAGGGCAGCAGCCACATGCTGGATTAATCTCAACATCAGCGTTTAGTGTGTGTGACCTATCGAACTGAGCTAAGACTCTTTATTGTCTATTCTGTTTTTCAATATTTGTTTCCAGCTCCAGATTCATTCTGCTACAAGAAGTTCTTTCAGCTGTGTGGCCTGTCCTCAAAGACACCCAAGGAGGTCAGAGATGTCTTTCAGATCCTCGACGAGGACAACAGCGGCTATATCGAGGAATCTGAGCTCAAGTGTGTAAATTGATAGCTAGGATGTGTGCTCTATGCCTACCAGTTCTCTAAATGCAATGTATCTACGTCTGGCTCAGAACTCTACCAACCTACAAGTTTTATGACTTCTTCCTGCAAGTACATAATTAACCTGAGCTTCAGAGAATTGTGCACTTGTGTGTTTGCCTGGCAAAAAACTGAGGTGTTAATGAATTGCACATTAATATTTACTGAATTACAGGGTTACAAAAACCCGTAATCTACCACGGTTAACGTGTTATTACTGTATTTGTGTTATATTAATCCCCTTGTGGCTGCTCACGGCAGACTTGAGTTGTACAAGTTAGGGAGTGGTTTATTTTGAAAGTCAGACATCTGCTTAGTTCATCCGTGAGAAACTGATCATATCAAATACATCCTGTATATGTGTCTGCTTGTAGGTACTTCCTGCAGCGGTTCGTTCCTGGGGCGAGAACCCTGACCGAAGCAGAAACCAAGAGCTTGATCTCAGCAGGTGATGATGACAGTGATGGACGAATTGGAGTAGATGGTCAGTATCTGACTATTCACATTGTGTTGGCATGAAATCACGATAGAGACCGAAATTATCTCATTGGATGGATTAAATCTCAGGTAGTGATAGAAAACAACTCAGAGAAGTTTAAATATTATTTAAAAATAGCACTCTAGCTATTAGGTATTTTAGCTTGATCATCTATGTTCAAACAGTTAGCTCAAGATGATTTACAACAGAAAAAAAAAAAAAAAAAAAAAAAAAGGAAACATATTTATACCAGAAACCAGCTTAGAATTTCAAACGTATTGACAAGTCTTAATAACTTTGCACCACACGTTTTTAACCACCTCTGTATCAGCACACATGCATCTACAAGAGAAGGTGTCTGAAAGTTTGGGTCCAATTTTTATACTTAAATCGTGACCGTGTTTCACCAGTTTTTATGTAATTAATCATCCCTATTAAACCTCATTGCTTTTGAATGACATTTGATGTGTGGCACTAGCAAAGAAGACAGAGGTAGGTTTTGGCATTGCCTCATGTTTCACTTTTCTCCAGAATTCCAGACTATGGTCCTGTCCTGAGTTTGACAAATTACAAGAAGTCTTCAGGTCTTTGGACATCTTTCCCCACCTCTGGAGTCTTCTGAGCCAAGCTTCCATTCCCAAGAACTAAAGATTTTTTCTTTGGTTTTTTTTTGTTTCTTCTGTTCACTTCTGTGTGCTCTTGGTTTTAAATGACCTTATGTCATTTTAAATGCAAAACATTTTAATGTGTCTTTCACTTGGTCCTTGTTCACATACCACCTTTGAAATGAATAAATGTGGAAACCTACATCTGTGCACAGAGTGTTCACATTCAACAAATTCCATAAGGGTATTTTGTTAACACAATCTATGGTAGTGGGACTGAAAAACATTTCGGAATTATTTGATAGTGACATTGTGTAAACTCATTTCAATGCCGAGCTCCATATTGTAATAAAAGAATTCTTGGAATTGTGCATATTTTTAGTTTTGATTTTATTTTGGTGTATTATAAAATATATGATTAAAGACTGTATTAATCTTTAGCTGATATGCATATCTTGATATAAAGTGCACTAAATCCAAATACTACATCAATGTAGAAATTGCTTAACAGGGAAGCCAAAATACCTTAAGATGGCAAACATCTCTTATTTAGACACAAATAATAATAATAATAATAATAATTTTTACTTTATTAATCCCGACTGGGATTAATAAAATAAATAAAAATAAAATAGTAAAATATTTTTTATTACATACATGTCTATAAAAAATATTTACTCCAAAAATTGCAAAAATATGCTCTTAAATAGAAATGGTTTCACCTGTCGATCAAATGTATAATAAAACCGCTACATACATCTCAAACCAAATAATACGCAAACTTTGTAAAGTGCATTGATCACTTAACTTCTAGGGATCATAAATTGTACGCAACAGTCGGCAAGGCTTCCCCCTGTAAGAGGAACCTTTAAGTAAATTGAAAGTGCGAATCCCCGAACAATTTAGTTTGCGACACCGCGCTGTCAAAAGCAGGAAGTTAATAATGTAAAGTATAATGCGAGCGGTATCTCCTGTTACTGATATTTTTTTTAATGCTTTTTATTTTTAATTACACACTCCATAATATTGAGAACCCGAACGTGCTGTGTGTATGCTTTGTAAGGTGAGTATTACCGTCATTTTTTCAATTAGGATTTCGCTTAGAGCACAAGTCTTCTGCTAGCAGAGCCCAGCTAACCAGTTAGCTGCCCTAGCTGAATTGCCGTCACATAGTAGCGACTTCAAGTAGTTGTACTTGTTTAGCTACATAGTCACCGGCTTCGCTCCGTGAGTTTTTTTTAGGTTTGGAGAAATGGAGAGTATGAAAACGCCAGGGATTTCCCCTATCTGGGTCGTAGCTCAGCTCGCGAGACTTCACCGGCTTAAGGACAGTGGTAACGTGCTCGACTTTTCAACATCGTGTGTACCAACAGTGATATGTTGAAGAAGTAACCAGTAGATTTCCCTCCTGGATCAAGAGGTACACTGTGAGAGCGAAGTAGGAATAAATATACTAAACTTTACAGTAGTGACTTAATAAAAGATTCAATGCATCTTTTATTTCATTTTAATGCTATACAGTTTATTTTAAAGTTCCAAACACATTGGAAATCAGTGTGTACAGTTGCTCCTCAGAAGTGATTTTGGAAACGGACATATTAATTCATTAGTGACACGGCTGTATTTATACAGAACATCTGCGTCGATACTGTCTAAAGCAAATGATCTAGCATGTCATGGTGTTTATATATATCTGTCTATATACGCCATTAAATGACATTCTTCTAAATTTCCACGTTGTATTAAGTTACAACTTTGTTGTAACTTGAGATGCTTGAGTTTATCTGCCTGACTTGACATTGCTCATCCTGTGTTGTTGCCGTTGCCAATATACACATCACAATGTTCTTGCTGCAGAAATATATCCCCTCCCTAGTAGGAACCAGCGTAATTAGCTTAAATAATAAAACTAACTTGAACACACTGGTTGATCTTCAAAGTCCAAGCTAAGAAAAAGAAAAGAGCGTCCATAGAAAAAATGTGTGCTAGATGACTGACAAAGTTTTGTTCTCTTCAAAATGTAAAAAAATAAACAAACCTAAACAGGCAAAAAATAGCACAAACCTGCCTCAAAAACAAATTTCACAGGATTTTAGAACAAAGATAATCAATAAGTGACATTACAAAGGGTTAGAAATGCATTTGTAAAGACCTGGATGTTAATCAGTCCACAGTATAACAAAAAGTCTACAAACTAAGGAAATTCTGGACTGTTTCTTTCCTCCCTAGGAGAGGATGTCTGGCTAAAATCCCTTTAAGAACATAATGTGTAATCTTATAACAGGTGGAAGATTCCCAGCATATCAAGAAAACACCTGCAGAAACCTCTACAACTTGATATAAACCTTGGTGCATGTTTCCACTGTATTAGGTTTGTGTTAATGGATGGACGCCACACAATAAACAACTTTTCTTGTTTTTGTTTTATTTTTATTTAAAAAGGAGAAAGAGAGAGAATTGAATGTGCTGCAACTCTTTAGGGACAATCTTCTGTGGAAAAATGAAATATCATTGTAGTTTTGTTTTTTATTCATTTATTTAAAAAAAATGTGTTATGCTCAGGTTCAGAAGCTTAGTGGAAGAGCATATCATAGATTAAGGCTGCTTTTCTACACCTAGATAGATATCAGACCACATTCCTGTTAATTCTGCATAGTTCCCAAGCTTCATGCAGCAGTAATTACCATAGTAAGATGCTGATCTGATATGACATTGGTATATTTTCTTAATAGAAATGCCCCTTGACCTTATAACTGTGAGCAGTAATATGTGTAGGAGCACTAGTTGTTGGTTTCTGATTTTTTTTTAACGGAGTTATCCACACTCTGCAGGCACACGGCATGCTAACCAAACTGTCACTTGAGCAAAGGAAGTCCAGACACAAGTTGCACTAATGCTCATGATAAGGTAAGAACGATTCAAAGTGGAGATTAGCAGAACCTGAATGAATCAGTGAATTATCAGCTTTGTCTTTGTGTCTTTTGTAGTCCCAAAATGGCCTCAGGAATGCAGGAAAAACAGTATACACCATCTCTGCTCAGTTTTTTTATTTATAACCCTACATTTGGACCACGGGAAGGAGAGGAAGAGAAGAAAATTTTGTTTTACCACCCAAGTGATGTTGAGAAAAATGAGAAGATCCGAAATGTGGGACTTTGTGAGGCTATTGTACAGTTCACCAGGTACCACATACAAGTATGAATGTGTAGGAGTTCCTTTATAGCTTTTTGGTATGAATTTGATAAGTGTCTGTCTTCAGTTTCATGGTTTTCTTTGGCGTATTTAATCGATAACCAAAAGTCTATGTTAGCCTGAGGACAAATAACATAACATGGAAATATTGTAATAAGCGGCTAGATATGCTCAAATACATTTAAGATGCAAGCAAAACCATGAAAGAAGCTCATCTTGTCTGCCTATGACCTTGTCTTTGTTGCAGGACATTCTGCCCAACAAAACCAGCTAAATCCCTGCACACACAGAAAAACCGTCAGTTTTTCTTTGAGCCCGAGGAGAATTTCTGGATAGTCATGGTACATTTCCAGCCTTCCTTATTTCTAGTAAGACTGTAATTTAGTTCTTACTCTTTTATTTATACGTGCTGTTTTTTTACATGCAATCCTCAGGTGGTTCGAAACCCAATGATCGAGAAGCCAAATAAAGACGGTAAACCTCCCACAATAGAGTATCAAGAAGAGGAAATACTTGTAAGTACTAAGAGATACATGCAGATTTATTCTTTTTGGAGTATTGTCTGTTATGTAATGGATCCCATCTTTCCTTGTAGGATACTGTCTATGGTGCAGTGGTAAGGCAATGCTACAGTATGTACAAGGTGAGTTTCAGTATATTTTAGGATCAGTCATTTATTTTTATGGTGTATATGTGGCCTGTTTGAGTAAAATAGGCTCTTCTCCTATAATCCAAATATGGACTCTCTTATACCTTCTAACACTTCGACTAAAAGTATTCTACTAAAAGTATCCCCATTTATCAGTGTTTGTTTTCTGTGTGCTGTAGCTCTTCAATGGCACATTTGGTAGAGCAATGGAAACCGGAGGAGTGGAGCTGCTTATCCAGAAGCTTGAAAAATTCTTTTACAGGGTAAGGATTGTTTACATCTGCCCATCAACTCTTTGTTGCTAGGTGGATTTGTATTTTTCTTTGTTTTGGATTCATTTAATGCTCAACATACTGTCTTGGACATACTTGTGTATAAAAAAGTCACTAGACCTTGACAGTTAGTGTTTTCACAAGGGCTGGGCTTAGCTTATGATGTTTGGGCAAACAGTCAAGTGTCTGTAGTTGTTTCTGTGTAAATACTCATGTTAATTTTGGAAAGCTGTAAGATGTTTACAGTCATGCCTGATTCATTGGTCGTTAGTTAATTTACAGTACCTTTCATCATTTTACATCACTGTCACTTCTCTGGAACAGCACAACTCTTGGCTTTAACACTCAGCCAAAGTTTAAAAAATTGATTTCTAATTAGGGAATACCCTTCTTAAGTTAACACGGGCTTCCCTCTCCACCATGTAACTTAAAGACAAAGAGAAAGTGAGACGCTGTGATGAGCGTCATCAGAGGTTGAATGTCTCCACTTCTTATTCCCTCAGTGATGCAAGCGTCTTTGCAGAGCATCAGTCAGTTTCTTATTCCACTTTCTTTGTTGGGCTGTATCAAACACTATGGGAAGGTAAACTGACCTCTTTCTCCCTTGCTTCTCCTTTTGTCTGCATGTGTGTATGTGTGTTCACGCTGGGGTTTCCAGTATCTGCAGACTCTCCATTTGCAGTCCTGCGACCTGCTGGATGTGTTTGGTGGCATCAGCTTCTTCCCCCTGGACAAGATGACCTACCTGAAGATCCAGTCTTTTGTTAACAGAGTGGAGGAGAGCCTGAGCCTGATCAAATACACAGCTTTCCTCTACAACGATCAGCTTATCTGGTATAGACTGCACACTTTTAAAAACTGTGTTCACTTATCCCTCTAATCCATTGACTATTAAATCTGACAGCCATGAACAGCCCTATCCATATTTACTGCCATATACATTATGATCATAAAATCTCACCATTAGCATGTAAAAACACACAATTGAATGCTGGGGAAACGGAGGTGGTCCTTAACATAACCCCTAATCCTCTTTGCGATTTATGTGTTTTCTGACATGTAAAATGTTGTCAGCCACCTTAGTGTGTAAGCAGTGAGTGGTTTTACATGGCTGCTAATGAAATATGTTCATCTTTCAGTGAACAATGAAACAGGAAAGAGGCTGTTTAGCCACTGAGTGGCTCAAAAGAAGACAATACATAATTTCAAATGGTACCAGTCGTTTTAAATGAATAACTGATTAAGGAAGAAAAAAGATTATAGTACAGTAAGTCTGTAGGCCATTATGTAAAACCAAAGAGGAGATTGGATCTTGCAGATCTGATTCATTACCTGCTGAGCACATCCTGATCAGGTGTTACTGCATTTCTGACAAGATCCGTCCACATCTATCTGACAGAGTGGTAAACACAGCCAACAGGAAAGACTAAGGCCTACCCCCTCGGCTGTTACAATTGTCTGACTCATAAAGCTGCATTTTGTGCCTTCATGTTTTATTCTAGAGTATTAATTGCATCACATGCTGAGCCACTCTCATTAAGGACATGTGATGCTTTTAAGATCTAGCCATTACCAGAACACCAAAAAAGCAAACAACAATACATTTAGTTAACTTTGTTATCATTGTTATGTGCAGGAGCGGGCTGGAACAAGATGATATGCGGATCCTGTATAAATATCTGACCACCTCGCTGTTTCCCAGGCACTCTGAACCAGAGGTAGGTGGGAGCATGCAATGAACAGTTGACTCAAGTATGAAGAAATTAGGATGACTTCAATAACGATCAAAGAAATTTAAGATGCTATGTTAGTATGGAAAATGTGTGCTGCTAATGCAGAGCTTTGCTTATTTCATAGAATTAAATGTAGTTTACACTGTAGAACTCTTTAGATTTTTTTTCCCAAATGGATGGATAAGCATTTTACCCTTGACATGACATTCATAACTTACTATATAGTAATCCCATATATTTTCAGTCTGACCCTCCTCTTTTATTGTTTTCTCACCTCAGTTGGCTGGCAGGGACTCTCCTCTGAGGCCAGAAGTTGCAGGAAATCTGTTGCACTATGGAAGGTAAATCCCCAATCCCATCTGTGTCCCTACCTTTTTTTTTAATCCTTCTCTCCAGAGATATGCAGTCCATGGAGAAATGTCATTCATGGGCCACCGTGTCCCAGATACAACAAAGTGCATACACTGTACATGCACATGAATGCTTGAAGATAAATGCTTGGGTGGGTGCATGTCTGTGAGCTGACCTCAAGTTATTTCATCCAACTGACAAGTTAATAAGATAAGGAGGTAACTCCCTTGGTTAACAAATTGTGGGTTTAGCCAAAAGGTAGAGTAGTGCACGGCACTACATTCAGTTTTAGTGTAACTAAGGAAAGTTTGCTTTGAGTGTTGGCTGACTAACATTTACGTATGTCCCCTGCTGAAATAACTAGTGTTTAAGAGTGATGTGAAACAGCAGGAATAGGTTCAGGTCTAATTCAGAGTGGCCTGTCATGTGATGGGAAAACACATTTTTTTTCTTTTTTGTAAAACACTAAGGTTACTTTAAAAACAGAAGAAAAATAGCAGTAAATGAAATTATAGAGGGTTTCAAACAGTCTTGGAAATCTGTCATGAAAGGGTCGTGTCTCTTTCACAGATCTTAATTTCATCTCATGTCTCTACTTCTTACCTCCTAATCTCTTTGCTTCTACATCCTCCAGGCTACGATGTTCTTAGCTAATTATTTTAAAGGATGCAACAGTTTTTAAAATGCACACAGAGGAGCATTTCAGATGCATTATTCCTGTGTCAGGAATAAAGTGTCCTGTCACAAGGAAAGTCAACTCATTCATTTTGGGATCCAGTGAACTAGGTTTTCTCTTCTGTTATTTAATAAGCAGGTTTTTTTTTTAATAATAATTTTGACTTTCACACTTATTCTGTGATTACTAACCCAACCGTGCCTTCATCTGTGCTCTCAGGTTTCTAACAGGACCTAGTAATCTTAAAGATCCAGAGGCCAAATTCCGATTTCCAAAAATTTTTGTCACAGCAGAAGATGGCTATGAGGAGCTGCATCTGATTGTTTACAAGGTGTGGCGTTTCAGCTCTCGTTGCATTTATACGCTCACAGGGATTTTAAATGTATTAGAATCCAGAATTAATTTTTATTTATCTGCAGAATGAGTCTCATTATGTGTGATGGGAGGATTTGTCATGTATAAACTTCACATTTTGGAAATATTCCACTACTCTGTTAATGCTTTTTGGGATTAAACAGCTCATTTTAAAAAAGGATGAAACACTTTCCACAATGCTTATCATCACATTAAAGTGGTTCCTAACCTGCGTGGCCCAGATTCTGCCTGTAACCTAACCTGATCTGCTCTTCTGCAGGCGATGAGCGCTGCAGCTTGTTTCATGATCAGTGGTACGTGTAAGTTTATCCACTTATAGGATGGAGCTCGTTTCTCTGTTCCTGGTTGTCAATATACAGTTGATGTTGTGTTAGTGTGTTTCTTTTCTTTTTACGTTTCCCTCCTGCATGTCGTTCCAGCCTCTGTGGAGCTGACGAGGGAGTTTTGTGAGCAACTGGATGGCTTGGTGGGCCCTCAGCTGACTCTGTTGGCGTCAGATATATGTGAACAGTTCACCATTAACCGCAGGATATCTGGGTGGGTGAAGAATCCACCACTTTTTAAAATTAAATTACATTACACAGAGCAAGATTTTATTTCCCATCATGAATCACAACCCCCTTTCACACACCTTTCTAAGTCTAAGTTTTTGAAAGGGTAGAGGGGGAATGGGTGGGGGGGGTCAGAATTAAGTCACCTCTGATTCACTTCTGAGCCGTCAATGAAATTTATAAATTTATAAAATTTATAACGGATGCAGAACAGACTCGACTTGCGCCAGCTTTCATACATGAAGGTAGAATAGCAGCATGACATTGTGATGTTGTGATGATGCATGGCTTATGTCGAGCACACAGCAAGATTTAAAACTGAACATTCACTAAATCATACTACAGCACAGCGAGTGTAAATATTTTAACATCATGTGGTCATTGTGCATAACACTCTTATGGCTAGCTGAGGAGATGATATGAGAGATATATCAGACACAAGTTTTATATGTCACACTGCAGAGGGACATCACTACAACACTGTAGTGATTTATGAAAGGATACGCTGGTGTTAGTTAGATTAATTTGGAGAAATGGGTAAAGGGGCTTAAAGAGTGGCTCATCGTTGCAGCCAGTGATGGTACTAATCTAAGAAAGGGGCTACATCGAGCATTAAGGTATACACACTGTGCAACAGCCACACAATGACTCCCCTTAAAATTCTTTATTTAGATACAGCTGTATAAAAAGATATTTGGATACTCCAGGTGCTTAGTAATGAAACAAACATGTAATAAATCTAACTATTAAGGGTGTTTGTGTATTTGTCAGGAATAATTTGCTCTAGTCAAAGTTTAGTGCTGTTTTTCTAGAGTACCTATCATCTGTCATCATTTATTTGTATTAACTCTGTGAAGCTGGCAGAGACAAACAAAGCTCTAATATTACAGGATATCACCATGGCACTATTAAGGGGTAACTCAAGCAGTGCTGCTTTAAGGACTGGCATCCTGGGCTGTACTTCTTTAACCCCTGCAATTACACTCAGATAAGTCCTGGCCTGTAATCCAAAACTGGCCCTGGCAGCTTGATGAGCTTCTTGTAATCAACTTAGTGAAGAATCCACTGAATGAATAATGAGGTTCCAAATTCCTCAGCTGGCTTACAGGTGTGTGTCCTGAATTTGGCCTGGTGATTGTACACACCATGGATAAAAAATAATTTCATGGCCTATTTGAATGCATTCATGCATCCTATTGTAGAGAAGCAATCACAGTACTGTGCATGAGGTTAGCTGTTATCCAAACTGTGTCCTAATTTTATTTTAATAAAGGTAAGAACAATTCAGATGCATTGAAATGGCAATAAATTATTTTGCTTTAAAGGTAAACAAACAGCAGCCATCAGTGTCACTCTAAAATCCCAAATCTCAGTTTCTCATAAGCACCAGCTAACATAACCATTACTATGTGTGTAGCACATGAAACTCACACATTTGTTTACTTTATGTATCTTTTTTGTCCATGTACGCTATGTTTGTCCTTTTAGACCAGAGAAGGAGCCCCAGTTTAAGTTCATCTACTTTAACCACATGAACCTGGCAGAGAAGAGCACCATCCATATGAGGAAGACTGCAAGTGTCTGTCTTACCTCTGTCCATCCTGACCTCATGAAGATCCTGGGAGACATCAACTGTGACTTTGCCAGGTACAGCATTAATTCTGGCCTTGTGAACCGGTTGCTATCTAACTGATGCCTCCAGGTATTGTTTAGTGCGTCTTTGTGTAATGACCACAAATTAGGTTAGTAGTATTGCTGACGTTCCCAGCTAAAACCACAAAGTACATCAAATTGATTAATTTCAGTTAAATAAGTGCAATGTTTAATGTCCAAGCCAGGAATGAGACACTTTCACAAAAAGAAAAAAAAGTGTCAGACATCAAATTCTCAAATGGTTTCTCCTTGTTTTCAGGGCAACTGGGTCATTTTACTCACTCAATGGGGCGTAGCAGATTGTTGTAAACTTTCTCTGTCCTTTCAAGCAGTCATGAGACTGTAGTCATGTGGAAATTCCATTTTCCATCTGTGGGACAAACTGTAGGCTGGCATCGGCATTCACTTCATACATTTCTGTAACAATACCCGTTCCTCTTTATGTGCGGGTGGCGTGTTTCTTGTCACTTTACTTTTAGGCTCATGACTATATTTACCCTTATTTAAATTCTAACACCAAACATGCATCAGAAGAGAAAACAGATCTCATAAAGGCAATAGACACTTTAGTCAAATTCCAGTGACTATAGATATTTTATATATATTTAAGCTGTTCAGGCTATTAAACACTGAATTGTGGGTAATTATATTTGTCTTTCTGGTGACGTCTCTGTCTGAATTTTTATTGGTGAATAACTGGGCTGTTAGTTCAGGTGTTTCTTAACAGATATCAGATGCACACAACATTCACATAATTTGGTTAATAATAAAGTATATTGTGTACACAAGAAAATTATTTTCTTTGCAAAAACATCACCAAAAACATTCAGGACACAAGGGGAATAGGATTTAAATATTTTATAGCAAGTGATCATTATAATTTTTTCTTAACTGCATTTAATGATCTGCAGTCTTCAAGTACCATTAATGTGTATGTGATGCTATCTTTATTTGATGTTTCAATTTGTCTCCCAGGGTTGATGAAGATGAGGAAATCATCGTAAAAGCTATGACAGACTACTGGGTAGTCGGCAAGAAGTCAGACCAGAGAGAGCTGTACGTGATCTTGAATCAAAAGAACGCCAATCTGATCGAAGTTAATGGTACGTCCTCACTGCCGGGATGAGTCTGCCTTGATACTTATTATCATTCATCCTCCATCCACCCATCCATTTTCTATACTTGCTTGATCCGATTGAGGGTCACAGGGCACTAATGTCGCATGTTATTCTGTTGGCATGTTTGTGTGTAAGCAGTGTTTTGTATGCAGCTGAATTAAGGTTTGAATTACACCAAGCCTTTCGGGGGGACCTTATTTTCGGGCGTGTACTGCAGCTTTGCAAGTCACATGCATATTAGTGGATGTAGTGTGGTCAGAAATATAGTTACTACCCCCCCCAAAAAACTCTGCTACTACTGTATGCAGCTTGTTTAATCAGAAACAGGGACAGAAAGTTCTTTAACAACAACAAAAAGAAGCATATCAAGTAGGGCTGGACTATATAGGAAAAAAAGCATATCAAATAAAAGAATCATATTAATTTATATAAATAAGTATTGCTAATTATCAAAAGATTTTAAAAATATATTTTAAGTGCAGTCCTAGCCATTTTATGCTATTGCTTAATGTTCTACTTTTTATGAAGACCACAAACACTGAGTTCTTATTCAACCTTTTATTCAACCACATTTTTAACCATAACCAAAAATCTTTAAAAAAGAAAAATAAGTCAGCTTGACCTGAGTGATGTCTTTAAATACTGGCATACATAAAGAAGAAACTAAAGTGACCAGAAAATATGATAAATAAATATTTAAATAATGTTTTGATGAAAATAAATAAAACATAACTAGAATAGTGTATTTTGGTAGGAATGGCACACTACCAGTTCTAGGTAGCTCAGAAACCACAACCCCTACCCTATTTCTTTTTGGGACAATTTCCTCTGCCTCTCCTTACAGCAAACATCTTTTGCAATACATGTGCTCCATGTTATACTTTGAGAGGGGTGGGGGCTTGGTGAAGTAGCATGCCTGGGTCTGCTGTTGTGATTGGTTAGGAGAAAGTAATGACTAGTATTAAGCTACATGATAGGCTATAATGAAAAAGGAAGGGAAACTGTTTTTCTATTGAACTTTTTTTGACCCCTTTTTTTTTATTTTTTTTATTACACCACATGTCTATCGATCGATTATATATTTTTATTGAGTTATTGTCCAGCCCTGATATCAAGTATTTGTTGTATGGGCGTTCATAGCACACAACAATGCTGCTGTCCACAGTGCTGAAGGACATAAAACGGATCAACTGGAAGATTTAATTAATTAAATTAAATTAATTAATAAACTCAAATTAATGCTATTCTTTTCAAGAAACATGAGACCTGAAAGTGGACTATTTTTCAGGCTCCCCCTTAAAGTATCAGCTGAATGTCTAAGGGGAGCTCCTCTGCCTTTCAGGGGAGCCGAGCTCCCTTTAGTTCCCCTGTAATTCGAACCCTGAGCTGAATGTCTCCGAGAAATCTGAAGGGTCAGAATTTTTGTTGTTAAATTATTATTAAGAATTTTACTTCTACTTCTATTTAAAGGGGTGTTTTGTCTTTTTTAAAGGTTATGTGGAAAAACTTGTGAAGTCTATTTTATCTGCAGCACACACCTCTTTAGTTTAACTTGCCCATCAAGATTTGCTTCTGATTCTTTAAACTGAGCTTCACCTAAAAAAGATTAACTGTTCCTTTAACATCCATCTTACCTTACTCTTAAATGCATCTTTGTCTCTCTTGTGTTTTTTCTACTGCAGAGGAAGTTAAGAGACTTTGTGCAACGCAGTTCAACAACATATTCTTCTTGGACTGAGCTGACAGATGAATGCTGTTTGATCACACCAAAAACTGTCAGCATTGCAGAGAATCAGTGACAGCATCAGCGTAATGCAATAATTGCATTGTAAAACAATAATAATGACATTTTCTCACCTTTTTTTTTTTTATTTAATCTACAAAAATTGTAATTTTCTCTTGTAATTAATTGTAAAAATCCAGATTTTGACTGTACATGAACTATTTCATTTTCTTTGTACATACTTGTAGGGTTTTGTTAACTGCTTATATGTTGCCTCAACATTACCTTTGTCTTTTTTTTAAGAACCACATCATGACAGTGTGCTGGATTAATTTAAAAACTGACATGCACCAAGCAGTTTATTCTAGTTTAATTTGATGAACAGTGATATAGTTTTAAGATGATATCATATCAAAAAGTATTGTGGTTTGTAAACGACTGCACTAACTTTAAATAAATTAAGAAGCAATTTTCCTTTGTGTACAAAATTAATTTTTACAATATCTTTGGGTAAGTTTAAGGACTCGAGTGTTCCAGATGTAGCGGTGGAAGGGTGAGAGTGTGGTTTTTAAGATCTTTTTTTTTTTTTTTAAGTAAACAGAAATGGTCTACAAAGTTAATTTGTCCTAAAATTGTGGTTACACATACCTGCTGTTAATGAGACTTTTTAAAAAGGTGCAGAATCTTTAGCATCTGTACAGCTCGTGTTGTGATTTCTTTCTTTCTTTTCATTTTATGCAATCTTCTGTTGGTGTATTAGATAAATCTCGAAAGCACAAAGCTAAACAGGGTTTAGCTTGATCTCTGCAATTCCATTAACTCTTATAAATTAAATAAAATGAAATTAAACTTTATTTATATAGCGCTTTCGCATACTAAGAAGTATCCAAAGTGCTGAACAGGTAAAATAATACAAAATAAAACATGAAACAACAAAAACATAAAGGAGAACAGTTGTACCCAATGTAAAAGATGAGTCTTATAAGAGATTAGATTCTAGGTGCATCCCTTTGCCAAAATGCATAAGAAAAAAGGGGGGGGGGGGAGCTAAAAACATAAGTTAAACTGTCACTAATCCTGTCTTCTTAATAGGAATAATACAACCAAGCAAATTTCTGTTTAATAAAAAAATTCAACAAAAACAAGTCAAAAAAAATTTGTAGGAAACGTTAAATTATTTAAATCCTAAAACCACTATAAGGCTATTGTAAATTTTAAAAAAGATTAAAACACTACAGTGAGTAACACACGTGACTCCACCACTCCCCACCCGTGCTTAGCAACCCAAAGTCTTTCGGAAGAAAAGAGACATTTAAAAAACGAGAAAATAAATCAAGTTGGAAAGAGATTATAGATGTTTAAAGAAACATCACTTTTCAAGTTGTAAAACTTAAAACAAAAAAAAAAACAAAAATGATTCTAATAGTTCAGGTTAATGAATCGAATTGAAACTACAAAATTAAACCTAAAGAAGAAGAATCGCAACCAATCAGAGCCCAACTATTTACCACAGACAGCCAATCAGCGTCAGCTATGACGAATTTAAAAAATAAACCGCCATGTTAAATGTTGTGATTTTCGGCTTCGTCGCGATTGCCCGTTGTTGTGTAAAGTTTTTCATATCACGTAAAAGGAAAAATCGTGTTTTTATACGTGGATCTTTGGAAAAGAAACAGGTAGGATGTGCGTTTATAAGTTACACACTCGTTGTAGGTTCTTGGTTGCTAAAGTAATTATTTGCTTTATATAGTTGTATGACTATAGTGGGTAGGAGAGTTAGCTCCAGGGGCAGTTTTAGTTTAACCGTTTTAGCTAGTTTGGTGTCGTCTTTATTCCACTATTTTGTAACGACTTTAAAGTTAGTATTACAAGTGATTGTATTATTACTAATATGCTAATTGTGTACTTAATCACTAATAATATCACTAGTCCTACAAACCCCATTACTTAAACCGTTAATATTGAGCAGAGTTGTCAAAGTGAGGGTTTCTCATTTTGATGTGATGGGAAAACGTTTAATGATTCATATTCTGGCCCCTTCAGGTTAGTTTATTTGACATGTACTTTATTATACATTAGTAGGAACCTTTCAGTTGACAGAATAATAGTAAATTGTTTTCATTATGACACTTGAACATTAAATTATCAACACTGTATCTCTTTAGACAGGTTGCAGCAATAGAGTATTTGTTGTTAGTCTTAAATTAAATGAAAAAAGTTAGCTTTAGTACGCAAGATAAAGACCGAACTGCAAACTTAATGTAACAAAACGCAGGATATTCAGATCGTTTTTTGTTTTTGTTTTTTGATTCAGCCCTTCTAACTTTGAATAATACCAAGAACAAATGCTCTTTTTACTTCCAGACATCTTTTATTTCGCATCTTTTTTTAATTGTGATACTTCACCTTTCTAAATCTTTAGAAGTTGTATATATGTCAGGTATTAGATTTCATTATGTTTTTTTCTTGGGATTGTATATCCCATCTACTTCACTATGAGGACTGTATCAAGAATTATAGTCCTATCAGCTAAAAAGAAAGGCATCAAATTATGTGCTTCTAGTCTTCATCAGATATGTATTAAGCTAATTCTGAGCTTCTCATTGTACTGTTGCAACTATGCAATTTCCCCACTGAGGAATGAATAAAGGTTTTCTTCTTATTATTGCCATTTTGTATGGAAGGGCTTTAAAAGTTTACTTTGTGTAATAAAGTAGATTTAACTATGTATGGTATATGGTATATAAAATGTGTGTGTATATATATATGTATGTATGTATATGTGTGTGTTTGTAAAAGTTACTCATATTTCATGATCCTATATCCTCTATATGACTTCTAACATTGTTGAATGAGTAATTATGATGATTTATTTATGATATGCTTACTATATGCCAGTTATAACCTGAGTTCAAAAATACATGTGCTGTTGTTTTGGTTTCTCTGACATGAAGTGCACCCATCAATGCATAATTACTCCAACTTCCCAATTACTACAGATACCTGAACATGGAGTCTCGATTCGCTCACCTGCGTCAGCGGGACGCCAGTGTGTCAATGCTGAGGGTAAAAATGTCACGAAGAAGATCTCAGTCCCAAAAGGAGAATCGAGAGCGAGCTGTAAATACACGCAGGCAGCTAGATAAACTCCCAGAGCTGGAAATGTCCTCTTTGGATGCATCCATCATGTTGGCCAACATGTCTACCATTCAGGAGAAGGCACTGGACAATGCAAGACCTGCAAAAAGTATGACTTCATTATCTATCACAGCAACAACTCCAGGTTCCCTGCACACATGTGCAAGGGAGTTAACGCCATAACAATCACCTTTTCATTATGTAAAGCTCCGTGATTACCTGGCAGCTCTGCTATTTTATGTACTTGTCATCCTTGCTTAAATGTGCTTAATATGACCCACCTGTTTCACCACAGCTAAAGCACAAGAGGAGAGGGTGAAACAGCTTGAGCGCTGGAAAGAACGGAAGGTTCTTGAAAGGGAAAAGGAGAAGAGAGAGAAAGAGCGTAAAGGGGTGTTTAAGACTGGCCTTTATCAACCGAAGGACACCCTCACTGTTGTGTTGCTCCCTGCTGTCCCACCTGCTTCGAACAGACCTAAAGAGGTGAGGAAGAACTATTCATACCAAGCATATCTGTATTTCACCTCTTTCCCTCATTTGTACTTTTTTTTCAATGACATGAAGGATAACATAGGTTGACCTTTTCTTAAAAACACAATTGTATGCATTGATTAATATGTAATATTTGCTTGTCTTTCAGAAAAAGGTGAATACAGCTATAACCCAAAGCACCAGAGTTACCCGTTCTATGAAACAGCAGCAGGAAGTGCACAAGGTGACATTTTTTTTAGATTCTGTGTTCTCTGTTTCCATATAAACTGTCAAATTATTTGATCAAACTAATACATAGTTGGTGCACTGTTTTTCTTTTGTCAATATCTGCACAGCCTCTCAAGATGCAGGATCCAAATTCCAGGACAAACAAAGGTAAATTAGCTTGATGCCTTCAAAGAAAATAACGCATAATTCAGCTGTATCATTCCATGTTTTTAGATCTGACTTCCCACTCTTTCCTTAGTTCAACCTGCTGTGGAAAAATCAACTAGGACCTGTGTAGCTCCTGTCAGGCCTGCAGCAGCTGCCACCAAAAGCAAAGTTTGTGCAGGTAACTAACAAGAGGACGAAACCTGGGGCATAAATATACCTGAATAGCAGCTACTGTGTTTGTGTCACCCTATTGTGTTTCTGTATTTGCATCTCAATCTGTGTCTCTTTCGGGTCATCCTACTGTAGTGGAGCCTGCTGTACGAGCTTCTTCAACCAGATCAGCCAACAGGCTTCCTGTTACTAAAGCTCCTGCAATGAAAGACAAACCTAAAGGTAAGCCTGCTGGAACACACTATACACCAACACAAGCTTTTAAGCTGTTTTTGAAAATGTACTCTTTGGTTTTTGTGTCAGAGACATTGTTTACCATAGAAGGAAAAAGACAGTGTTTTGGAAAGTATATTAAATGTCTTTCTGTCTCTAGATGTAAGACCCATAAGGACCATAGTGGTTGTTAACCCTCTTGCGCCCCCATCTGATGGATTAAGAAACTGCAAAGGTATTTTCATACTGACAAAGAACTACCCATATTTTCTTAAAGCTTGCTGAACAGTGCTTATTTTTTCCTTGTAAATATGAGCTGTTTTAACTTGTCTAATTTTTTTTTGTGTGTTTTCCTTTAGCATATACAGCAGCTGGGAGCAACCCAGTCCACCCCAAGGTGAGTGCTTCTGTTTGTGTTCCACACAACATAATGGTTTATATCAGGTTTTAGGGATCAGTTCGTCATTTGTTACGGTTTTATGTAGGAGCCAGAGGTGACAGAAGCAGAGAAAACACCTTGTCCTCCCAGCCCAACATCTTGTCCTGAGGAGCAAGATATGGTAGTGGACCAAGCTCCAGAGCAACCTGTTCCTTCTGGGGATGCTGCTTTACCATCCTTTGCTCCCGACGGTTTCACCTTTCAGGCTCCTGCTGGCTTGTCATCCTTCAAGTTTGAGCCTCTTACTCCACGCTCAGCAGATGCCTTCCTTACTCCAAGGTCTGTTTTCCCTGTAGTCTTTTTGTGGTTTTTGTCAAAGATATTTACAATGCCGAAAGGCTCCACTTCCATGTCTTGTTGAATATTTAAACTTAGAGAAGACTAGGACCACAGGTTTTTTTTCATTGCCTTTAGTCTTTTTTATGTAACTGCTTTATCTAAATTCTTCCTGTCCAGCTCCAGCTTCAATCTTCCTCCAGGCCCAATTTGCAGTGTTGAGCCTCAAACAAAGCCAAGCCAACCCTCTCCTCCCAAGACTCCACACTGTTCTCCTTGTGCAGGTCCTGCTCTGACAAAGCATGATGTGCCATACTTCAGGTGGCGTTTCTTTTTTGTTTTTCCCCTTTTTGTTCTTTATTGTGGATCTTGGTCTGATAAGTGTGATTAAAAGTGTTATTTTATTATTATTATAATATTTTTTTATTATTATTATTATCAGATCGGAAATTGACAAAGAGACAGACAAACTGACAACTCTTAGTCTCCACTGGGAGTCTAAAGTGGAAGATGAGTCCATCCCAGAAGAAAGTAAGTGCATCTTCCCTTCCAAAAGTGACATTTTGAGTATCTTACTTTTTTAAATTTGGTTTTAATGAGAGGGACTGAACATAATTAATTAAAGAGCAATTCTTACTGAGGCCATTCTTGTTCCTGTCTGATAGTGAGAGACCGTATGCGCTCAGCTGTCGGTCAGGCAAGGCTGCTGATGAAGGAGCGCTTCAACCAGTTCAGCGGTCTGGTGGATGACTGTGAGCTGGGCCGAGGGGAGAAGATCACCACCTGCACTGACCTGCAGGGATTCTGGGATATGGTTTATTACCAGGTGAGACTCTTAGGAGTGGGACAAAGTTGTGTCAGACTCTAAAGACAAAAGTTACAATTATTGTCCTTCTGTGGGTTGTCAGGTGGAAGATGTCAAGAAAAAGTTTGACGCTCTCAAAGAAGCAGAGGGCCGAGGTTGGGTGGAGGAGCACAAACCCCCATCACGCCAAAGGAAAGTGGTAAAGGTGAAGACTTAAATATTTGTTTTCATTAAAAAACAAAACAAAACCTTGCAGAGCAGTTTTACTATTTTGTTTATAACAGATTTTAAAAATTACACATGGTACAACATCTACATACTGTCTCTTTAGTTTCTCTTTTAGCTTCTTCATTAAAGAAATTATGCTTTGTTTCTTTTGTGTGTTTTAAAAAATCTTTAACATCTTTTCTTTATGACAGAAACCAACAGCTGCACCTACCAACCCAACAGGAACCAGAGCAGCGGCTAAGTCTCGCCTGGCTGCTGTAAAAGCAGCCATGAAAGCCAGACAGCAGGCGGCCACGCTGGAGAGAGAGACCAAGGATGCTGAAAATGTTGAAACAGGCGCAAGTTCTCAGGAGCCTCAACCGCAATCAGGGGCCCAAACATTGGAAAGAGTAGTCTTTGATGGAGGCTTCTTTCAAGTGGAGAGCCCAGCCAAATCAACAAGTGAGAGAGAATAATAATTACTTAAAAAAAGGCTTTGCTTTGTTTTTTCGTGTCATGTTTTTGTGTTTTCTGATGTACTTTTCTTTTCTGTTAGCTCTATTATTTCTTCCTATAACAATGTTGTATGTTTGTGTTTTCAGTAAGGAGATCCAGCCGTCTGAGTGCTGCTGTGTTGCCCCGTGCCTCTCCCTGCACCACATACGTCTCACCTAGAAGAGTCACTCGACAGTCCCTCGCATTGGCCCAGACTATGGTTGCACTTGCGTCTCCTGCTCAGTCTGTCCACACTCCAGTGCGGTTGCATCTTACCCTCGAGCAAACTCCAGCACCAAAGTCTAGGGGAGCCACTCCTCAGCTGCCCCAGAACCAAGAGGGAGCTGTAAATGGCTCCCTTTGTTTCTCACCTGTTAAGGAAGTGCTTACAGATGAAATCCAGTCAGAGAGAAGCTCCACACAACAGTTAGAAAGGGCTTCATCACAAGACAACACTGCAGCTGAAGACATCCATAATGACCTCTCTCTCCCTCCAAGACTTAGCTTCGCTCCATGCAAAACACCTTCTCCAGTCCTCCAGACTCCTGAGCCCTCAGCAGCCATGAGTTTCATGCTGTCACCCTGTGTAACTCCTGGCCAGCCAGCCATCTCCTCTCCTGCTAGGCAGGTTCATATGGAGGCCCAGGAGTTTGTGTGTCACACACAAAATGCATCAGTCATTGAGGTAAATCATATTTCAGGTTCTGTTCATTTTATTGTTTTGATATTGTTTTTTTAAAAAGTATTTCCTGATAGAAAGGCTGTTTTCTCAGACTTCACAGTAATGATTTTTTTTTTTTAATAATTGTTATTTTAGGAAATTCCTGGGTTGGACTTTGAGCGTTACCTACAGCCCTCACAGAGATGCAGCCTGTCACCAAGCGAGACGGTGGCTCGAGAGAGTTTGTCACCCATGGCAACAGATGTAGAGATGGAGAGTCCAAGAAGTCAATCTGAGGAACTGCTTACACAGCAAGAGCCGGGTATGACTATTGCATACAGGTGTAGTGCATGCAATTTTAACTTAAGTTTTATACTTTGCCACTTTATTGAGTTTAAAGCTGCAGTATGCAGGGTTTTATCATTTGGACTTGTCTTTAATAAGCTGACAATTCTAATATGTCAGACCTGCATATTGCATCTTTTTAGATAAAAGGTGTCTGCCTGAATGCACAGCAATAACAACGTCTGCTCACTGTCACCACAGCACTGTCTGTAGAGTCTTCGGTGTTAGCTCCTCAGTCACCACAGGTTCGAATTTTTCACTGTTCACTTCTTTACATCCAAATATAACTTTAGTCTCAACAAAAAAGTTAATCGGGCTTTCAAAAACAACTCCTCTCTTTATAAATGTTTATTAATGTGTCATTTTTAGGTCCAGACTGCAGAATCTGCCCTGCTTCTGTTCACCCCGGATCTGAAGGACAGGATACGCCAGTCTGTCTGTCCAAATGACCTCATGTTCTTCACCCCTCCTGACATATAGCCAAAGATAAATGTCTCTCAAAATGTTCAGTTTATAACTTTCACTTTTATTTCAAGATTTGGAAGAATTGTTTTGTTTTCCAAAAGGTTCTAAATAAAGTTGTGGTTCAAGCAGGAAATGGCTTAAGGTCTTTATTTATATTCTGTCACAAATCAGGAAAATACATTTTGGTTGATTATTTCTTTATTTTAGACTGACAGGTTCAATTACAGAACAGAAGATTTCTTCAAGTTCACCAGGTTTCAGGAATTACTGAAAACTGATCATCATGTATTCGAAGTCCACCTACGAATAACCCTTATACCTGCAACAAAACACATCTTACTGAGCACTACTCAGGCTATAGCACAAATGTATGTGGTGAATATAGGAGGTGAAAGGTATAGACACCATCTGATGATGCTGTGCAATATATGGCTTTGACTTTGCTTAAACATTTTAAAACCGTAAAGGATTTAGTGACATCAGGCTGCAAAGTTGTGTAACAACAGGTAAAAAAAACAACCTGCTGACTAAAGCCAGTGTTTGACAATACAGTACTGCAAATCTTCACTCTCTATACAGACTTCCAACAATGAGCTGGAGAATTACTGTAAATGCACTACCATATCTCTTTTGGCCTCATGGGATGGCTTCTTCATCTTTTTTGTCACTAATTGGTGATGTTGGAATGCTGGGAAGAAAAAGTTGTTAAAAAAGTGATTAACGCTTTGGGTCCCAAGATCCACTTCACAGTCTTTGGCCTCCAATCCACTGGATTGTTCATCCTTTTCTTCATGTCTGGATTCTTCTAGAAACATAAAATACCCAAACATTGGCAGTTTTCTCATGACTCAAAACATAATTTCAGGTGTTTTTTTTTTTTCTTCATTTAGAGACTATTTGTCAGTGTACACAATATGCACATGCATTGTCACTAAACAATGCCAAGCTAAATCACAACAAATACTTAATTTCCCTTTAAATCACTGCACAGACTGGGCCATTTTATACTGTATGGTTTAAGTCAAAGGATGTGCAAACAGACCTGTAGATTTGGGTGTCTTGTGGTCTTCAGTCCACATATGTTGACTCACTACCTCTCGAGGAGTGGAACCGTCTTCCTACATTAAGATATCAATAAATAGGATAATTCATAGGTTCCTCCTCCTGTTTCCCCCACAAAAAAACAGTCTTTGCATGCTGGAACCAATACAAATTTAATGTAGCATGGATAGTAGGTGGACAGAGTCTCACCATTTGGAAATGGTTGCTCGTAGTCTGTATATTTTTCTTTGCCTCTATTTCAGGTTGCTTCCTCGTGGACTGACCATCAACCCTGACGAGAGCCAGGTCCTCCTCCAGGGCATCAGAAACCTGCTGACATTTCACTTCTGCACAGCCCAGAAGTATCTCAAAAAACTCCAGGAATGTTAACTGCAACACAGACAGAGAGACAGAATAGGATATTTAGATTCCTTCTAATATTTAAGCTTACATGGGAAAATTATTAAAGGCTTGACTGGTAGAAACATTACAGACAGACCTCTAGATCCAGACAGGAGGACGTGTTGTTGGGGTCACCGCACTCAGCAGCGATGATCTCCAGTGATCGTGTTGTGGTAAAATTGTGGTCCAACAGGCGGAGATCCTGGCCAGGGTTATAAAACATTAGTCATTGTTATGTGACATATTTTTGTGATATATTGGTTTACAGTGACGTAGGCATGAAGAAGACACGACTTTCAACCTGTTGTCTGTCATGGCTGTGAAATATCAGCTTTGTTTATGTCTGAACAGAAAATACATCTGTGTCAGATGGACTTTAAAAACCTGTCATAAAAAAACTCATGTGTCTATTGAATAGTTATTCGACAAGATAACGTATACCTTCTACACAAACTGAATCTTGTCAGTAGCTTGTAACAATATTATTAATTCAATATAATTCCTTTGTGGCCCGATTCCTGGTTGTGTTATATGAATATGTAGCAGAAAGTAGGAGAAGTGGGGAAAATTAGCTACGGAGAACTGATGTTCACAGTGCTGTAAGTATCATACATGTTGTACCTTGAACATCCACAGCAGCTGTCGGCAGGTCATGGTCTTATCTTCTCTGCAAACTGTGTTGACCCTGCAGAAGGTCTGATAGACCTCCCAGCACTTCTTCATGTATTTCTTAGCCACCGATGCAAAGTTGGGCTGCTTAAACAGGAAGCCTGAGCAACACAACTGTAGTTACTAAGTGCAGCACAATTTAACAGAGTCAAGTAACAACACCATCATACGGCAGAAGTAGCTTCTGTAGATGTGTGATGCCAATACATGACATGTCAGGAACCTGTGGTTGGGCTGATGGACTGGAGTTTCAAAAGTAGGTATTTTTATTCACCAGTTGTCTTTCTTTTTTTCTTTAATTATTATTAAATAACTTATTTGCTATGTAGTCATAGGAGACCCGTGAAAAGAATCATCCTGTTAAATAAGAAAATGTGGATGGATGGATGGATGTTCTCTTTTTTTCAGTCAACCACCAGCAAGCTGATAAAATGTGTGAAGAACATAAAGAATGAGGGAAAACTAAAAACAAATAATTAAATAAAAAAAAAATTTATAAAAAGAAAACAAACTGTAATTAAGTCTATAATTTTTAAGATAATATGAAAATTAAAACATTCAGAAATAAAACAGAAAGAAAATTAAACTAATGTAACAAAGTGTTGTAATATAATATTTTTAAATAAAACTATATAATTTATATTTTCTTTTATTTATACTTTTATAAATTCAAACACTTTATTGTCATGTATATGTTCTAATTGTCAAACACAGTGTGCATGCACCCATGTACCAGTTATATGTGTCAATACCTGTCACATTCTTAGCATTTGGAAGGATGTCATCTGTCATCAGTCTGGACAAACAGGCAGCCAGAAGGTTCTGTTGTGACCTGGAAATGTATGTTTATCTAATAAAAATATTCCATTCAGTTAAAACATTTAAACATTTTTTTTTAGATATTCTTCTTATCCATTTCTTTCTTTCTTTCTTTTTAATCAGCTAAACCTTGATATCATTGTGTTTCATTCATCCTCTTGGGAATTTTCATGACTAATATAACAGTTTTTTCATGACAAGTTAATTACCTTGCAAAGAAAAATAAAAGTTTTCAGGTCTACCGATGATTATCTGTTGGAAGAGATTTTATGCCTTACTTCATGTCTTTACTGTAGATGTGGTAGGCCACAATCACCAGACTGCTGAGGAGCTCATGAAGCAACATGGTTGTAAAAGGAGAAAGAATTTCTGCTGAACTGGTCTTTTCTAAAACACAAAGAAAGATAATTCAGTCATCAAGCAGCTAACTGAATTCTTCATTCTGTCCTGTAAATGAAAATCTGATAGGGACAGGGATGATGAATGGCAGCATCTTTCACCATTGATAATGTGGTCTATCTCTTGTAGAGTAACGCCATGCTGATGGATGTGACAGTCTTTCAGCAGGCGCCAGAACTGCAGGCGGGACAGCAGGAAGGTGTTGTCTGGGGAGGGGGTTTGACCAAGTCTGCTGTAGAAACTGTAGACAGACCTCAGCTCCGTGACATGCTGCAGCACCACAAACTCCACCTGTTAAATATAAGTCTGAACATCATGACAGGCGCCTGGACAAAGATTATGTAAGAAATTAGACTTTAGGTTGACAGAGTTGTAGTAAGAAGCAGGAGATGACCTGTTTGCGCTCAGTGGCATGCGTTTTCTTAGGGATCTTCTTCAGAAGACTTTCTATGTTCAGAGCCATATTTGGCCCAAGTACAGTAGAGTCTGACAGAGGGAGTGCACCTGTAACAAAATGCAGTTTCAATATATATATATATATATATATATATATATATATATATATACAAACCACAGGTTTTTACCTAAAGAAGTAGGGGCTCTGCCTCCATTCAAGTTAGGTATCATCATCTGATCATCCATGAACTCTCCTTCAAATACACGCCCATCCTTGCTGATGAATTTGCCCTAAAAACCAAAGGAGTGCATAAACTGACAAATTCATGTAGTGTGTTGAAGGGGACATTTTAGAAGATTTGTTGGGGGCTTGACAGTATCCATCAACTTGTAAACTCTGATGTACCAGTCCTGTGACTATATTTTAAGCTGCATCGATCTGAAAATATGTAATTTAGGAAACTGTTCAGATTTGTACCAGCTCAGAGCAGAATCATCTAGACTTTTAGCAGTTATGTTATTACAAGATTCATATTTGTGATGTTGTGTTTTAACAATGAGCTCAAGCTTAGAAGATGGATCAGTGCCAACTGTCCATGGCTAAACTGTGGATGAGGAAAGATGTGTGAAAAAAATTCCTGTGTGGTGTGTGGTAGTGTAACCACAGTATAATACCATGTTTCAAAATTTATTGAATGTAATTTGTGTCCAAGTTTCATTTACATGAATGCACAAAGCGGTACAACTGATCTCAAAAGAGCAATATGCTGCGGAAGAGATGGCAAGAGTGACTAACTCCATTCCTAGCAACCTGCAGCTTTGAGAAGAGCTATAAAAATAGGGTTGAAAGAAGTGTAGTGTAACTTTAATTCTGTGGAATTTTAATTAAACTACTTTGCTGAAATTTCATTAAGACCTAAGGAATTAGTGGCAGCTAGTGAAAATATTGCATATTATGCCTCGTTCATGACTTTAATCCAAGTTAGGATAAGCATGCAAAGAAAAGTATTTTTTAAATAGCCCAAAGAAGACTGTACAGTAAAGAGAAAATAATGGCTTACTTGCATCACAGCTCCACAAAGCTGATCATTTCACTAAGTAGGTGACACACAATGACTAACCTGCCCATGTTTTTTGTTGTTCTTCCACTCTCCTTCGTAGACTGCACCATCAGCATAGTAAAAGGTTCCCTCTCCGTGCCTCTGACCCTGAAAGAATTCCCCTGTGTACTTGTTGCTTTGGAGATACTGGGATCTGTCTGTACGCATCAAGAACCAGACATGTGTGCCTCGACCATGCTGCCAGAGAAGAGAGCTTGTCAGGGTAAAAACAAAAACCGAAATCTGGTATGAGAAAAAAAAAAATAATAAAAAAAAATACCTGGACACCATCCTTCCATCCCCCAACATACTGCTGTCCCTCTTTCAGCCACCTCATTGTGCCTTCTCCATGCCTCATGTTGTTCCTCCACTCACCAGAATAAATGTTACCAGATAGGTAGCTGTTTAAAAGCAGATATTATCTACAGGCTGATGCAAACTACAAACTAGAAGTTGTGCTCACCACAAACATACCGTCTTTCTCCCCATCCCTCTATGCTGTTCAACACCCAGTCTCCTTTGTACCAAGAGGTCTGGTCCTCATTATAATACACAGTACCCTAAAAAAAGACATGACCAATTAAAGAAAAAAAAGGAGGAGAAGAAGAAGTATTATACCTGATGATTAAAAAAACTGGTGTAACATGCCTTTCCATGCCATTTACCAATATGCCACTGTCCTCTGTATAATAAACTGGTTTTGGCACATTTGAAGCTTCCTATCCCATGTATTATACCATTGTTGACATGTCCCGTATAGGTGCTGCCATCTGGCCAGGTGTAGGTGCCCTGGCCCATTAGCTTGTTGCACACAATCTCACCCTATTGGGAAAAAAATTAATTCATCTTGACATTTTATTCAGTCTTTTTTCCCCTTTTGTGAAACATTGCCAGAAAGTACACTATTTGAAAACTTTGTACGATAGATGCATATTTAATTTAGTAATTAATACAAACAGACTCGATATAAGCCCAATAGCATCACCATAACATATCATATCCCACCTCATATTTCAGTCCATTTGCCAATGTGAAGACACCAAATCCATTTATAAGTCCTTTGGAAAATGTACCCTACACAAAAAAGTATCAGTTTAATTGTAATGAGTTTTGTGTAACATAAATTTAAGCAGCTGTCTCTATATTATGCAGCAGGATAATAACTGGCTGAACTTGGAGAAGCACATTTTCAACAATCTGATGCAGTATCTGAATACAACGGGATAATGATACAACTTTTAAAGAAGTTTTTAATACTTAAAGTATGTTCTTTTGTTTTGTTTTTTTACAATAAAGAAAATTAAAAGAAAAAAAGGATTCAAGCGCGTCTTCTTTCGAAAAACAGCTGTACCTTGTAGGTATGGCCTCCCTCAAAACAAGCAATACCTTCTCCATGGATCTGCCCTTCATAAGTTTCCCCTTCGTAACTGTGGCAAACCAAGATGTACAGCTCAGATATACACAGATATGTGGGGAAAAAACTGTAATTACTTTTAGCTGTGAGTTAATAAATGGTATTTGCCGTTTTTACAGTGGCAGTTGCGGTTTCTTCAAAGGTTTGCCAATGTGGGCGAAGGCGGCAGGTGTCGATACTGCTGCAGAATTATCAGTGAAGAATTACCTCTGTATATTCAGGTAAACCTCATCAAGATGATAGGTGCCATCGCTTCCGAGTTTCTCCATGTCATGGTCAACATCTGGTGTACTGAAATGAGCTGACCACCTCACCAACTTTGTAGTTTCTCTGTCTCCTGGTGCCTGTGGCTTCTCTGTTCCGCGCTCTTCCTCCTCTTCACGTTTCAAATAACATATCGGTGAAGCATTGCATCTTTTGCTCTTAGTTGGAGCACTACCGTCTGCCATTTCCACCCTTATGTATTTCACCCGCAAATTGGGGGCAAAAATATTTCCATGGTAACGCCGAAGCGCACTTAAAACTACGGCAGCCTTATGTAGCTAAAAAGCGAACACGATACACACAAATACACTAATCTAGGCGTGCTACAGGATTAACATTTTTAAAAGCCACGAAAGGCACTTAAAAAACACATCTTTTTAAATTATATGTTTTCATTCAATTTAATGACAAAATATGTGGTTATTTTTCCAGAATGGAAATTTGAAACAAATTTTGTTGGCATATTTGAGTAAAAGTTTATCACTGAGGTAACTTTGGACATTTCATGAATAAAATATTCTGTGAAGATGGATTCAAACCAAAAAATTAAACAATTAAATATGCCCCACTATAAAACCCTTACAAAAACCGTAGGCATAAAACTAGATTCCTGTTTGTTAGGGCTAAATAAAAGTATTCTACTAAAATAGAATTTAGTGTTGTACAACTCCAACAATTTTTTTTTATTGAAAAATAGCTTAAACCTCAGAAAAAGTAAATTAACTGATATTTAGCTACATAGTACCTATAGATGTCATAGGTGCTGATGTAACTACATAACTTATGGCAATACAAATATTTTGACTAACAAGTATTGATTTCTTTCTGTTCTTGCAAACTGAGCATTATCTGAGTTGATTTTCATAAATTTCAATTGATCATACTGAAGCAATATGATGACCTAAATCCATATTTCTGACATTTTCTTTCCAAAACGTCTAAAAACATGACTTATTTCTTCCTGTACTGGCTCAGCTTTCGAGAAAACAAGATTGGTGTTTTGACCATAATGTATTTTTCCCTATTTATTTCCATTTAGAAAAAAGAGGTGAAAGTTGAATAAATCCAGAACACACCAATACAGAGATTATAACAAAAACATCAAATACTACATGTCAGATGTAGAAAATATAAAAAAAAAAAAAACTGAAATGATGTTTAATAGAACTCAACTGGAGTAAAAGCATAGTCCACTTTTATAAAGCAGGTGTCAAGTGAAATACTCAGGCAGTCCATGTTTTACTGCATCAGTCTTGGGAGATGATGTCCAAGTTAGCGAGATGCCTCATGGTCGGCCTGCCATGAGGACAGTTCCATGGATGCTCGATCTCGCCCATGTGAAACAGAAGCTTCTTCATCTCACTCACGCTCAGAGCAGTGCCGATCATCACCTGAAAACAGATCATTAAAAACTGATTCCAGAGGCAACTGTTATAATATAATATAATGCTATATAATTTGTGTACGATAAAACTGGGAAATATTTCTTGGTTTATCGCCAAGCCTTTTCCTTTTTAGATTACGACGAGCAAAAACCATGCATTACCCTTAAAATGCCAAATTTTCTGGTGAATCTTAATCTTCCTTGCAGTCTTTTGTTTCCACTAATATTTTAATTACCTGAGAGATATTCAATTAAGATTTGCAGAAGTATACTTTTCATTTGAAATTGTTAGTATTGCAAAGAATATTTAAGTCATAGAAAATATTTAAAACATACAAAAAAGTTATTATGATAAAGTGCAAGTGGAATTTAAAGAGTATTGTCGTTGCGCAAGGAATTCATGGGAAAAAAAAATATTTGTGTGTATAAAGTGTGCATATAAGAAGGTCTGCAGTAATGTAAAGCAAAAATGATTGATAGAAACTAGTCGAGCCCAAAAAGTAAAAACAAATCATAAATGGAGTGGCCCTGTATTGACAAATGGCCTACTAATGACAACACTTATCTCCTGGTTTGGCTTAAATAAATAAAAAAAGGACATTTAAATTTAGCTTATACAGATATGAACTCACAGATTTCCGACAAGCTCTGGAGGCGAACATCTGTCTGACTCTAGACGGGCGACACATGACACCTGGGCTGTCAGTCAGCATGAAGATCAACTCCTCAATGTCTGCAGGACCAAAGGTCCAGTTTTTACTGGTGGGCAGCGAGACCAGCTTAACTCTCTCCGTTACCTGAGCTGCAGTAACAACAACAGTTAGAACTCATATCATCAGCATGGGAAATAACCATTCTGGACTAAAGATAATCAACAATGAGCTCATTTTTAATCTCTTGATTATTAAATGAACATACCATCCTCATCAACCAGAAACTCAAAGCCATTCTTTCGGAAAATCTCAATGTTCTCCAAGAGTACGTTCTCATTAATTGCAGTGAGGTGAAGTTTCTGTGGGCTGAAATTATAAAAGAAAAACACAGGTAAATCAGAGACAAAGTCCCTTCTGCACAGGCCAAAACAAGATGTTATCTACAGATTCGTATTCATACACAATGAGTTTCTGTCCTTGTAGCACATTGTGCTGCTGTAACATCTCAAAGTTATATTTCTCATCTGTGGCGTGCTGGTCAATTATGAAGATGTCCGAGTTCAGTTTGGTGATGATAAAACCCAGGTTAAACTGGCCGATGATCTCCATTTCTTTAAACATCTCCTTACTGAAAGAATTATAGTAAGATCATTTAATGTCGTGGAAATGACACACTAATACTACCAAGTCCAATCAGCCATAGTTAGAGCAGTAAAACCTACTTGATTTCTTTCTTGAGCTCTTCTTCTGCACTTTGGTTTTCTCCAGGGTTGATCTTGGCCCTGAAGCGTCTGAATCGCAGCTCTTCAACGATTCTGTGTTTCTGCTGCTCCTGCAATCTCCTCATGTTTCCTGCCAGCTCTTGTAAACAGAACTTCAAATGTACTGTTCTTTTCTTTAGGCAGACCGGCGCATCCAGCATTAAGGAAGTTTTATCCATGTGGTTTGTAAATGTGTTGGATTCTTGTTCTGAAGGGATATCTGGTTTTTCTACCCTGGCTCTTTTAGCTTCTGGGCTCACAGCAGAGTCCTTATTAGATAAGCACATTTCAGTCTGTAACTCTGGGCTTTCAGGAACGTGGTCACTATTGTGTAATGTCTCTACAAGCGATCCATCTTCTATACTGCTGCTGTCTATAACTGCTTTAAGAGAGGTGGACTCCAGACCAGAACTCTGCATATCTGTAATTTCTGTCATAAAGTCACACCTGGAAACAACATTGTCTTTCTCAGAATCTGCATCACTGCATGACCTCCCATACCTAAAACCATCCAGCACAGATCTTCCCACTGGCGAGCATTTAGCCATCTCTCTTGTGGCTTTTAAAGGAGACTTCACACTTGGACTGCAGGCAGAAGCTTTCACAGAGTCCTTAAAAAAACTCTGCAGGGTTTTCTGTGTTGCACCGCCGCTGGAAGCTTTTTCAGTTCTTGATTTGTTGCCAGAAATGAAAATGTTCTGATTTGAAAAGGCAGCTTTGAGGGCGGCCAGGTTCATAGATGATTTTGGGCTTGGACTCCCAGTTTGACCATCTTCTGGTTCTGTCTTACTCCCATTTGACCAGACAACTGGTTCAGACGAACATGATTCAACTAGAAACAAGCGCAAAGACAAAACAGTCAACACAAAAGAACTAGAATAAAAAAAGAGAATTGTATAAAGATGTGCTCCTACTGGCTGCAGGTGCATAGTTCAGGCTGATCTTATTGACTCCTGCCTCATACATAGCGATGAGAGAGGTCTTTAGGATAGCCAGCAAGAGTTTCTCCTCCTGAAGGAAAATCTGTCGTTTGTCTGGGGTTACATTCACATCCACACACTCTGAAAAAAAAACATAAACACTCACATAGTACAGAAAAAAAGAACTTTTAAAGAATTAGCACAAATTTGATTAACAGCAGTTTTTTCACCTGAGGCAACAGCTATGTTCAACGCAACAAATGGATACTGATGTCTGTTATACATGTGGTAAACTTCATTCACAAGTTTGGTGACCTGCAAGGTAGGAAAACAAGAAGTGAGGTGGAAAACTGAAATCCTGGCATTTCTCTGTGGAAACATCCAACATGATTTACCTTATGTGGGTCACATGGCCGGTTGTTGATGAAAAAGAACTGCCTGTCTGTGGCGCTACGCCCAACACCGTGGTCACCCCGAGACACAAACCCTGTGATGCTACCAAATCAGAGGTTTTCTTTTTGTTTGTTTGTTTTGTTTAAACAAAAACAGTAAAAAAAAACTGCTTAGAAAGGGAAAACATTACTTAAATTAGATGATGGCACTTACGAAAAAAGCTGTTTGGGTAGATCAGCGTCCTTGATTCCATATTCTTCAATGACATTTTCTGAAGGAGACATTTGCTGAAAAGGTAGAAGACTCTGGAGCTGCAGCACACAGAAAAATCATGGAAGCAAATAAAATAAAAACAATGCGTCGAAGCAAAAAAGGAATCTCCTCCCATGGGCTCAAGAAAAACGTGACAGTGTTTCAACCTGTTTTGGTCCAAATATGGCCCCGATGTTGTCTCTCATGGCTTGGCTGCCGCTGGTGCTGAGGACAGTGCTGCGCTTTCCCTGCCCGTTTTGGTTGGAGCAGGTAATGCGCACTCCTGTAGAGATGATGCAGTAGGCCTGCAGGACATGTATCATTTTGGCATACTCCTGGAGACACACAACAATGAAGTACTTGGTATTAAAGAAAAAGTACATCACAAGATACAGATAACTAAAGCAAATATGGCATAAAAAAGTAACTAATTTTCTAAAATTTACAGAATATTAAAATTTATGATGTTCTGAAAGAAGCATTTTAATGTTTTCCCTTCTATAAAGTTGAATACAATGTTGACACCAGTGGTGCACACTACGAAACTGGAGTACATCCCTGTGCATTTAAATTAACTGTCCAAATTAATCACTGCGTAATACTTATAACTTTTTTTTTCCTAAATCTAATTTGAGGCCAAAGTACAAATTTGATGCATCCTTGGTGAATATATTTGTGATAACAACACACAGACTAGAAAAATGTAAGCTCACTGAAGTACATTTTAGTGCATTTGTGATTAATAATTAATCTAATTACAAAAACATTGTTCTTAAATTCCATGTAAACTAGATAAACTTTTGGATATGTGTCTCCACATGCCTGCATTGCGGCTCCCATTGGCAAGGACTTGCCAGAAAAACTGTGACTAAAGATTATAGGAAAAGGAGTGTTCACTAAAAACTACAATGAATAAAGCCAAAGACATTAGAAAGAAAAAAAACTGAACAAAATCAGGGTCAGGTCATTATGATCGTCGTTATTTCCACTGCTGCTTGAAAAGTAAAACTATTTTCAACTTCCCATCACAAGCTGCATTAGCAAAACAAATCCACAGACTCAGTGTCACCATTTAGAGTAAAAGATGAGCGATGACACTAAGGTCTGTCATGCACCGATATTAGGCCTCAGAATCCTGACTTAGTTCCTCTTTGGCACAAAACAGCCCAATTTCGGTAAAACAGATGAAAAGAATCCTAATGAACACCAGTTGCAAGTTCTTTGGTCAGATAATACTGATGTGTTCAGCTAAAGTTGTATTTTTTATTTGTTTTTTATGTTGCTGTGAACCAGGCCAGTATAACAAAGTGAATGTATCGCTTTGAAAGGGAAGCTTGAGGATGAGAGTGGTGATAAAAAGCCTGCATGTGTGGAAATAGGTGTTCAGCCGCCTACCGGGGGGTCTGTATTTTTTACTACAATGAATCCAAATAGTTTTCTTTAACCTTTTTTTCCAGCTAATAAGCAATGTGGTTACTGTAATGTAATGTTTTCAATTATTAGACACTTCAGTCGTATTCTATAATTTCTGTTAGAGGTGGAGGAAATGATCAAAACTTACATGCAGATGTGGAAGATTCTGAATGGACTCATTAATGTCAAAAATTGCTTTCCTATGTATGAATTCATACGGTCATATTGATGGAAAGGAAAAGGAAAAACTTAGGAAAGCAGAAGTGAAACACTCGATCAGTCTATTCTTTTCCTGTTGATTATTTTTCTATTCATGGAAAATATGCCAGCTAATGTAAAGTCAAGTCAGCACATTTCTTTGATTTGGTTTTATCTTTTAAATACTTTGCTTTGGCAGTGCCAAGCATTCACTTGGCAAGGTAAAACTGAAGAAACTGCATTGAAAGGAAAAGTGTATCACTAAGTTTATAATAACATCACAGCTCTCTGAGTCATTATTCAGTTTAATCATTAGATGCCCAAAGATTCCTACCTTGATAATTAATAAAATGATCCTTAAAATGATTTACTGATCATGGATAAAAACAATTTTAATGTGTGAAAACATAAACTGTCTTTACAATAATATACTAAAAGAGTGGGTGATGTGCTGGGGGCTAAGTGAGAAGAAAACAAAGGAGCTGTCAATAGTGCAGTATCATTATATTTTCATAGGAATAGAAATGAATCATTTAGATCTTTGATGTTTGACCTTCTTAATATTGCGTTGGAACTCCTTGTGTCGAACAGGTAGGGTGTAGAAGAGCTGCTGCAGTGTTATTGTTGTTCCTTGCTGCCGGGGATGAGGCGACCGCTGCACAAGATGGCCTTTCTGATCAAACACTAGCTTAGTGCCTATCTGACTGGATTCATGGCACGTAATCACACTCAGGTCACTGCAACAAGAAATCAGAGCCAAGTTTAGCTGATGAGTTGGCAAATAATATAGTTCTATGTGGAGAATACACGTGGAAAGTAAAGAATTTACCTCAAAGCACATAAAGAGCTTAGAGCTTCACCCCGGAAGCCAAATGTCTCCACATGGATGAGATCGGAGAAATCCCTTAACTTCGATGTGTGATGCTTCAGTGCTGTGGATCAGATGGAAGACGTGACACCTTAGAACATTTCAGATCAGCCCCATCTGTAATCGCTGGAAATAAAAAACTGACACATACTTAGTCCTTCAAAGTTAGCCTCCTCAACACCTTTGCCATTGTCTGACACTTCCAGTTGTTCAACTCCACACTCCTTTAATTTGACATCTGAGGCACAAAACAATTTGATATAAAAACAACAAGCAATGATATCCAAAATTATTTTCCTTTGGGTTTATTTTGCAGATAAATTGTTCAGTTAGATAAACAATAAATAAATAAATAAAAGAAAAGCAACCTTCTGCATGGAAAAATACTTCTCATGCTTACCAATGCTGGTGGCTCCTGCATCAATGCTGTTCTCCACCAGCTCTTTGACAGCAGTAGCTAAACTCAACACCACTTGTCCTGAGCAGATTTGATGCACTGAGTGTTTATCAATAGCTTTGATAGCTCCAGCAGGTTCAAGGCTGCAACAAAGAAAACCAACTCAGTGATGCTGGAAAAATCTAATACATGTTATACAGAACTCTTGTACGTTTTATGTTGTATGGTAAATATATAGTGACATAGTGAGATTAATATACTAAATGTGAAAACCGTTTTCAGACCTTTCAGAGGTCGTCCTGAATGGCTATAGCTGCTGAAGTTGCTTTGTACTTTGCAAAGTTGGGATAAATAAGTTAATTTCTAAAAACATTCTGCATTGAGCTCAACTTTTCTTTTTGCTTTTTTGTGAGCAAAGTGAGATCCAGGTTCAAATTTATACGCATCAATGAGAGCCCATAACGTCATAAATATTCACTACAGCATATTTGCATGGATGGTGCAAAAACAAAACAATCTGAAGCCAATACAAATACAGACTCTGGGGGCTAGCTTACCAAGTATCAGACATCTTCAAAGAGTGGTGGTGTCCTTACAGCTTGATATGTCACTCTATCATATAGACAAGGGCGCATCTGCTAACTAGCCATAGTAATCAAATTAAGCTATTTTATTTCAATTAACTCTCTCCACATCATGCTGTAAACACTAAAGTGAGACTATCCCGCGCGACTTCAGCGAAATACTCGCGGGATTACCCTTGCGCAAAAATGCGCATTCAAAAAAATAAAATAAAATAAAATAAAGTAAAATAAAATAATATAAAAGGAGAGAAGAAACTCATTAAAAAAATAATTGCAGACGAGCTTGGATAAAATAAACAGTTTTTTGTCATTATTTCTTAGCAAAAATATGACATAAAACTATGAATAATTTCATCACCGAGCTAACCGGATGTTTGGGTGCTAGGGCTCCTGTATAACTGTCTCATTAGTAAAAAGCGAATAAAAATATCTATTGTTGACATCCCTTTCTCAGTCTTTTGAAGCTGCATAACTGTACTTTTTAACAAAACAACCAGTTGTGCGAATGTTATGTTTCGCTTTTGGGAAAAAAATATTTTAAAATCAGTTATTCTTCATTTTGCAGCACACATGCTCATTGACGGTCCCTGTTTCTCGATCATTCTTGACTCATGGCCGACCATTGACATGGGGGATCGCGAGGGACTTTCTCCAAAAGCGTTCGTTAGTGGTCAGTTAATAGTCATGTAGATGTTGACAACCTGAGGTTACCGAATAGCCGGGCGCATCTCACAACAAACATGGGCTAGCTGTAATTTCCTTTGCTCTAATCTATAATTTAGTTTAAAAAATGTTTAGTTCAACATCCAACAACGGGATCATGCACCCCGAGGAATGTTCTGGCAGCAGCAGCAACCTGTTGGTTCGCCGCAACCTTAAACCTGTCAGGAAACAGGAGATTGAGAGTAACGCTAGCTTGTTAAGTTTGGCCAGCGAGGAGGACGACGAAGTCCAATTTGATAGTAAGAAGTTTTTCTTTTTTAAATGTATCATTCAAACATACAATGTGAGCTTTTTGCCCCATTAGTGGCATTATCCCACCGTAATTTTACACGTTGATGGAATAAAATATAGAAAATGTTGATTGGTGCTGTTTTCCTAGATCTCGCGAGAGCAAGTAGCGTGTCAGACATTCAGCTACTAGGTCATTGGGCAGGCTATCTTTAAAGCACCACTCCCACTATAAATCTTAAGACATGTAGGTATGAAGAGAACATCTTATTTCTGTTCTTACTAATGCGGAGTAGTAATTATATCCACGTTATTTAATGGTTGTAGTTTGTGGTGCTGTATTACTTTGTCTACTTCGTTTAAAACTGAGGACAGCAAATATAATTAGAAACATTACTCTTGCAACATTAGCTTTCCTCTTGAATTTCAGTTTCTCATATATTGCTATAGTGACACCTATATATTGTAACAGTGAAGTATAGACTACATAACTATGGTATTACGAATCTGTAAATGAACCGTTTTAAATTAATGAGAAAGGTGATTTAAAGTCATGTAACTCAGGATGTAGAGCTACCATCTTTTATTTGAAAGATTGCTTGTTTGATTCACAACTCCTTAGTCTACATGTTGAGGTATCCTCAGCCAAGTAACTAACACCCACATTGCCCCCAAATATATTCCCCATTTTTAAGTCACTGTGGATAAAATCATCTGTTAAATTCATGTAATGTGAAACAAAGCAAAGTACCTGAGGAAACCAAGTAGGTTAATAGCCAGTTATCAGTTTTACTGAGCATTTTCTTGTAGTCATATAAAGTTCTAGTGGTTTTAATCAGATAAAGGGTGAGCTAGTGTTCATTTGTCACTTGAATATTTTTTCTCCAGTGATTAGTTGTAGTCCTCATTGCTGCAATACATTTGTATGTTTTACATCTGGCCATTTTCTGTGCATGGTAAGTCTTATGGTTTATGTCATTTACCCAGAAAGTGTGCACTCTTATTTACAGTATGTATGATTTGATTAACAGTTTACACGCAATTTGGAAAAAAGAGATCATATTTATTTTGTTATAACCGTACCGTTTGTGGTCTCTTTTTCTAGGAAGTAATCATACTGAACCAGAGGGTTATTATAACTGTAAATATAATATTTATATTTTGAAGATCTTGTGTGCTATAAAACTGTAAGTGGCACATAAGTAAGATCTGGGGTATTGCAGATTTTATGACTTCATCTTGCATCAGCTAGGTTTCTGGATGAAGTGGTTTATTTAATATTAAAATCATGCCTCATAACTAGAAAAGCTATGACCCACCACAGATCTTGCAATATGAGGACATTACAGTGAAGAATGAGGAACTCAGAAGGCTCCTCCCTCTTGTTTTGGCACAGTGTACGTCTCTTCTCAACCAGGTCATGTTTGCAGTAGGTGGAGGGGGCATGTCTCCGCTGGACATGGCAGATAAGCACTACTGTTGTGCACACCCATTACGTATAAACAAGATGAGCTCATTTCATGTTTTGGACTTGAAGTGAAAAATCATTAGTATAGCTTTGAGTGTGTTATCGCACCAAAAGGGGTTTCATACTTCAAAATGGACCTAGGAGAAAAAAATATTGTGGAGATTATAGCAAAAGTTATTGAAGAAGGTAAAGTATATGTCTTCAAACTTACGTACTGGAAAATTCTGTTTGAGTCTTTTAAAACTTCAAAACAAAGCATCAAACTTCTCCTCTTGCATTATGTTTTTTTTCCTTCTGTATGTGCAGCTTCAGACTCGGATAATAACCGTGAGGTGTTGATGGCTAGTAGGCATTATCCATCTATCCAAGAGTTTGCATCAGCAATCCCAAACCACCTCCTTCTTGGGTCTTTGCTAGAACATCTGTGTTGTGTCTATGAAAGCAACCCAGCACGCTCACGTATGCTGTTTAAAGGTATTTACTCAAAACAGACACCTTGTTAGAACCCTTTAAATATATCTTAGTGTAGCATGTTGTCCCCATGGTAAATTAGCATTATTTTGTTACCCTCCTGACAGTCATCGGCCAGCGTTTGGCTGCCATGAACCTCTTGTCCCCCTTGGCCATAAGTGATGAATTCAGCACAGTCAGACTCCAGCACAACCGGGCTTTCACTGAGCTACTTAATGCTGCAAGCTCCTCACTTTACCCACAGGTAACTGTACATCCCACTGCTGTATACACTTTGTTGTAGTATTAGTTAAGCTGTCAGTTTTTTTATGTTGTGGTCATAGTGGAGAATATGTATGCGGGGTTGTGTGTTTACAAATGAACCAGTTCAGCTAATGTTCATTCTCTGATCAATGATTTTATTATTTTGTTTTGTAGGGCCAACGTCTCAGCACAAGTACACTTAATCCTGCTGTTAGGTAAAGTGTTTTGTATGAGTTTTTATGCAGTGTTGCTTACAAAGAACTTTTAATTGAATTATAAAACATTTTTCTTTCTTTCTGCAGACCTAAGGAGGGATTGTTTCAAGCGCAGACATCACGGTATCTCAGTGAATTTGAAGAAATCTGTAGGCTTGGGAAGGGATCATATGGAAATGTTTTTAAGGTACTTTACTCTTTTCTGCGCCACACTTTTTTTATTTATTTTTTTAAAACTTCCTCAAGAGTAGATTTGAGTTATTATAATCTCTTTTAAATTATTCTTCAGGTTATGAACAAACTGGATGGACAGCTTTATGCAGTGAAGAAGATTCTCATCAAAAAAGTCTCAAAGGAAGACTGCATGAAGGTGAGCCATTGCAGATTAATGAAGTACTACTCTAGCTTTATTCCTAGATACATTTGAACTAACTGGATCATTTTATGTACTGTAGGTTCTTCGGGAAGTAAAAGTGTTGTCCAGCTTGCAGCATGTTAATGTAGTGGGCTATCACACTGCATGGATGGAACATGTTCAGCCAGTGGCTCGTAAGTGTTAGTTAACTACTGGACAGAAATTAATGACAGTTTCAGAATTGCTAAATCATTTTTTATTCTGTAAATAAACCACCTTTCACAGATCCTGAGTCACTCCTTCCAGCTCTTGAATCTCCTGGACAACAAGAAAGGTAGGCTAAGTGTGTCAATAATGAGCTAATAGGCTAAGTGTTTTCACATTTCCCAGCACTAGCTTGGGTTTAGTCTGCAACTTTCTTTAGGTACAATATAAGCGCGCAAGGCTAAATCAGTCTTATTTATTTACAGTTCTGAAAGCCTTGACAACAGTAGCGCCAGCTCTTCTATAGTTTTCCAAAGCTTCAATCAAGCACCAGCAGATACTGCTTCAAGTGCCAAAGCACCTCCATCAGAGAGCCCGCCTGTGAGAGCCTTAGTTTCAGCCCGGGAGGGACAGGTAGTCTGTCCCAAGACGATGGGTCGCATCCCAGAAAACTACGTCCCTTGTGTGTTTCTGGGACAGCGAGGAGCAGTGAATAGCACTAAATGTCCTGCCATGGACTTGGATAATTCAGCTCTTTTAGAGGAGGAAGCAAGCAGGAGTAGCATTGAACTAAACAACAACTCTTGCATCGACAATGAGTGTCAGCAATGGGCTGAAAAACGTACAAGAAGGCCGTCTAAAGAGGTATGTGCTTAAAGAAGTGAATTAGAGTACTTGATAGAAGGGTAACGCTTGTCATGGTTTAATGCGTACTTGAATTAAAAAGTGTGTCATGTTTTGTTTCTTCAAAAAGAAAAGAGATGTTGGCATGAAATATGGAAAGGTTTCATTCATGGTTCCTCTTCATGTACAGGTACAGTTCCACTTAATGCTCTATATCCAGATGCAGCTGTGTGAGCGCTCGTTGAAGGATTGGATCTCTGAGAGAAATACCAGGCCCAAAGAACGGCAAATTCAAGGTTGTAATTTTTTACACTTTTTCTTCACCTCCGCAGTGTAATTTTGTTACGTGGAAACTACATTCACTTAAAGTTTAAACTGATCAGTTTATCATTATTGACAAATGATCACCAGTACAATTCAGTTCTTTTGTACTGATAAGTGTACTGAACTTTAATATTTTCAGGTCCATATGACTGTGTTGATGGTGAACAAACACTCAGCTTGCTGAGACACATACTTGAAGGAGTGGAGTACATCCACTCAAGAGGAATCATGCACAGAGACTTAAAGGTAAGGTTTATTGAATTTTATTTGATCACTATAGGTGATGTAAACTGTAAGTTTGAGGTTTTAAATGCAGGATGTCTTTAGAGTTTGCAGCAGAAATGTAAACACATGTGCCAGCTATGTTACACCACAGATTCTTTTAAATGTCTTATTCACAATCTTCCATGAAGGTGATGTGTTGAATCTTCCAGTGGTTGAAGACAAAGTCATACAGGCTCTCAGGCAGGACTTTTCTCAGTTCCACATATCTCCCTCCAACATATTTCAGATAAACGTCACACTTGCAAATATCCCCAAGTCTCCTTGGCTGCTGAGTGATTCTGAGTAACTGGTCTCTCTGTTTAAAGAAACATGGTTGTGTCAGGGTTGAAGGCAGGCGACCATTCTGGTCAAAGATTGTGAGTGGGGAGGTCAAGCTGAGGAGTTTCATCAGCAGAGAGCTATTTTTTATTTTGGGTCTGTGATCCAGGAACAAGAACAGGCAGTTCTCCCCTGCTTTGTTCAGCTTATTAATGTTGCCTCCGTACCTCAGCAGGAGATCCACTAGTTCCTCGTTCCTCATGCTGCATGCCTCTTGTAAAGGTGTCACTCCAGCCTTGTTCATCATATTGGGCTTTGCTCCCTGCTCAAGCAGCTCAATAATGCAACTAATGTCATTGTCAGTGGTTTTAGTGGTCTTCGTAGCTACTGCCACCACAGCTAGGTGCAGAGGAGTGTTCCCAGAGTGTTGCACCCCCTTTAAAAAAACACAAGTATATTAATTTATTGTAGAACAAGAGGGAGATATTTCAGCTGAATGAATAATTCTTGTTTCTTTTTATGTTAGAAGTACCTATTGAAAGGATGCAAAAACATAAGATCAAATTATTTACTTGATTTTGGTACTTTCAACAGGACAATACAAACCATGTTGATATCCGCTCCCTGGCTGATCAAGCTGGTGATAATATCTTTATCTAGCATCCCTGCAGCCATATGCAGAGGCGTCTTTCCATAGCTGTCCAAGGCATTAACATCAGCACCATAGCTGGTCAGGATCTGGACAGCAGACAGCGCCCTATAATGCACCGATATGTGGAGAACTGTCTGGCGACTTTGATCCTCCACCTATAGAGAAACCCCAACAAAGCACAAACCAAGAAGACAGAATGTTTTGACAGAAATTTCATTCCAAAGATTTTACTGTTTTACCAGAGATGCTTCACCAAAAACTGTAAACAGCACACTGCTTTTTTTTCCTAGATAGGATCTTTGTTAAAAAAAAAAAAAAAAGTGGCTAGAGTGAAAAACTCATCACCTGTGCATTGACATTGGCACCATGCTCACAGAGAAGTCGTAAACAGGCATCTGCATGCCTGTGCTCTTCAGTCACAACTGTCCCGAACTTGGAGTCAGGCTTTGCCCGGGTCTCTCTCCTCATCCAGCTGGGTATCACCAAGTGTAACGGAGTTTTACCGGAGTTGTCCCTGTGACAGAGTGGGTCAGTGAAGGTGATGCAAATGCAGAGCTGACTGGTTTTTATTAAAGGAAGCAGTTATCTATGTATCACTGTACTCAGTTTCACTTTGAACAGGAAGTGTTCATGTCGGCTAGATTAACCTTGCTTTTAACATAAGCTCGGCCTGATTTGTTTCATGAAATTTATCCTCACATGAAAATAGTTTTCAACTATTTTAGCTGGGTTGTTCTTTCCTTGGTAAAAACAGTCTCATGTAACACCCTCAAAAGGGGAAAGTGTTGGTGTGTAGAGCTGTATTTGTGCCATGTTTTTCATACTTCGTTTCAGTGTTAGCTCCTGTTGACAGCAAACTCTGCATGCTCTTAAGTCTTCTATAAGATGCAGCCAGATGAAGGGGATAGCTGGTACAGCCCTCAAGGAGAACACAAAAAATGTTTGTTTTTTACATAAATGTCGTAAATTATCTTTTATAAACTGTAGGATTGTGTTTGTGCACAGATGCATCTTTTTCTCACTCTTTATGATTATTCATTTGAGTATGATTTTATTTAAGATGTTGTGTGTCTGTCCATGTTGTTTTCTGTGAGGTGAGATTCAAGTTTACACATTTTAATTCTTAAAAATAATTCAGAAAGATTATTACACTTACCTTCCAGAAAACTCTTCCAGATAAATAACCTTGTACATCAATTAGGACGTTGCTCCCATACTGCTTTGACATAACCTCTATGCTCTCCAAGTCTTCATTTCTAATAACTTTGTAGAATTCGTAGTTGAAGTTATTACCTCTATTATCTGTCTTTTTCCTCTGCTCCTCCATCATGACCGAGTATTGCAGACTCATTGCTTTCTGTGCTTCTTCTTTTAGAAAATGTACTGTATTTTGAGTCTGATTATCCTTGCTCCTTTCAGGAAATCTAAATTTACTGAGCAGTTGTTTAATTTTGATGATCTTCTCAGAAAAACCTAAATCCACATCTACTTCTGTGTTTGCTGTTTTCACACTAGCTACTTCTGTTTTTTGTGTGTGTGTTTGGTCTTTGTCACTTGCTGTCAACAGGAGGGCCTAAGAGGTACAGGTCTAACTTTGATGTACAGACTTCCTGTTAAAACTGATAACTTCTTGCTGCACTGGGGGCCATTTAGGGGGACTGGTGGCACTCTGAGGCAGTTAACTTACTTGCTGCTGTGTTTGTGTCACTGCACTTTTGCTTTTTGTAGAGCAGTAACTCAGGCTTACATTTTTTTTTAAATATATAAAGGTATTTTCCTGTGAAAAGGATGTTATACACTGTAAAAACTTGAGTAATCTGCATTTGTAGACCAAATGATTGATGGGACTACTTTCAGTGTCTTTTCTGATTTTTTTTGTTTGGTCTTTTTCAGCCAAGGAATATTTTCCTTCATGGTCACAACCACCATGTTCGGATTGGGGACTTTGGTTTGGCCTGTAGGGATTTATTAGTTGATGGCAATAAGAGCGCCACATCTCCTGGCAGGGGTAAAGTGACATTTTAAAAACACATGACTCAAAATCACCAGTAGATGGCACCATTTGCTTCTAAATGGCATTTATTGAACATTTTGCAGATCCTCGACACACTTCAGGTGTTGGCACATTTGTGTACGCTGCACCAGAACAGCTTAAAGGCGCCCATTATGATTCAAAGGTAATCAATCATACAACAACTTCATTTCCATTAATTAATACAGTATGTAAATATATTATGATTTATTTATGGGTTATCTGTAATTTAGTAAGAAAATATTTTTATTGTTGAATTTAGTAGTGTTCTCTTTTGTCTGTGATATTAAAAAAAAAAAAAAGAAAGAATTGGTAATAAAATAAGATTATAAATGTTGCTCTCTCAGTCAGACATGTACAGCATTGGAGTTCTGGCTCTTGAGCTGTTCCAACCTTTTGGGACAGAGATGGAGCGTGTCCGGATCCTTGGGGACCTGAGAGAGGGAAAAATTCCAGAGTCATTCTGCCACAGATGGCCAGTTTTGACTACGTACATCATTAAGTTGACAAGTAAAGAGCCCAGTGTTCGACCGACAGCCAGCCAGCTCCTACAGAGTGAACTCTTCTTCAATAAAGACACGGTACTTTGACATAACTATATTTGCTCCAAAATTAGTTCAGTTTCTAACTTTAATAAACCAAAGAAGGTCATATATACAATCATACAATTAGCATACATCATTGTCTGTTTGCCCCAGTTTTTTTTTCCCCCCCACACACTTGAACGGTTCTTATAACAATTACCAACTTGTTTTTTTTTCTTTCAGGTAATCCATGGTTTACAGAGAAAAGTTGAAGAGCAGGAGGAAGAAATCATGCAGCTGAAGATGCAGATCACTCAGCTTCAGAGCTCACAAGTCACAGTTACTTTCTCTGAGTTTGAGAAGACGTAAACCTTTGGGGAAAAAAAACCTTAACAGACTGTCAAAACTTGATTTATTCTGCCACTTTTATACTTGGATTAGTGACTCGGTACAAGTGGCTGAGTGTGTGTGTGAGCATTTCAGTGTGTCTTGTACTCCTGGATATGGGTTGCATTTACTATTTTTTATTTTGTTTAGCTGTTCAATAAAAGCCGTTTCAGACATATCTGGTGGCATTTTAAGAAGCAGTATGACAGGTGACCACTTGAGGCCTTGCTCTCAGACCATTGACATTAATTGAACATTAAATTCCATTAATTTTTTTTTCTTCAAACTTGTCCTGACCAACATTATAGCAAGCAGAGCGTTGTTCTGGTTGCTGTGTTGTGATTTAAAAAAAATTTTGTTGACAAGAGGAGCTTTATGGATATAAGGCCCTCTTGACTATTTATTTGTCTATTGCAGAATTTACATATTATAATGCTATTAATTCCATTCAATTTTCTGTTTGCACAGATTATTAATGTCCATGCCCTGTTATGCTTTTCATTTTCAAACTTTGCTCTGACTTGTATTTAATTGTGGTGCTGACTGCAGGGCATGATGATGCATTGGACAGAAAACTACATTTGATCAAATAATTGTGTTTGGATTACATATAATGATGTGTTTGGATCACTTATGATAATAATTCTGCTGGTACAAAGCTCGGGAATGGGTTGTACATGCACGCTAATAAGGTCAGAGTTAAGTACGTGCGACGGAGCTTCCCGAAACACGTTCCTCGCAGAGATACGGTCGAATGGGCCTATCAGAAGCCTCGTTTCATGGTAGGTACCCGGATGTACCCGTGGGGCAATTAGCTACGTCATTGTTCACCGCCGGACACCCGCTGGAAATAAGGAATGGATTTAAAACTGGTATTAACGTATTCATAACAGATTACAGGTGAGTGTGGAGTTGCCTTTATGAGTCAATGTAACAATAAATGTGCAGTCGAAATATTTTAGTAGGTTTAAGTCGCTGGTATTTCCTGTAGTAAGCCTACACCGGTTCTGTCATGTCGGAGAGCAGCGCAGTGAGCAAACACCGCCACCGGTGTCGAGCCCCTCCTTTCTCGTCTATTTAGACGTCCATTAACTCAGGCCCTCGCGTTTAATATTCAATACCCTTTACTTTTAAATAACTCCCGTTTCATTATCTCAAAGATGCAAGTTCGTAGCTGTGTCTCTCCGCCATGTTAGTCAGTGTCCATTGTGTATGCTAACTAGCTTACTTGTTAGCCGCCTAGCAAGAATGTTGCCGCACGAGCACCACGGCGCTGTGATGTTGGCTGCTTTCTGTAGCTATGTGATCCATTCTTCATCTCCTTCATGGCGTAAGCTTCGAGAGCCACTTGCTCGTCACAAGTTATTCCATTTCACTTAAGTTCCAGTGGCTAACAGCAAATATCAATATTTCGTGTGGGACAAATCTTTCACATTTAACTTTAGTTTGCTGCGTGTTTTCTTGAAATTTAAAGGCGCTGCGTGTTAAAGGCCTTGCTACCGTACGTTAACCAATGTAAGTCTGTTGGAGCAGGTGGGAGGGAACAGCTGCTGTTGGAAACGTGTTTCCGACCAAGAAATTTTGTCCTGTTATGTGATTCATTAGATTTATTTAGAAACCTTTATACAGCTATACCATTTTAGATATGAATTTTATACTTTGGTATATTTTAGTGTTTTGCAAATAGATCCTATAATTCATCTTTTGTTTAGTGTTTTAACCCGAGCATCAGACGATATTTACAAGTAGCCGTTAACAAAATAAGTTATTTAGTTTGTAATTGCTAGTTTCTTACTGTTAAAGTTTTATTATTTTTTTTAAGTCTTAGTCTTAAGACCCACTTTAAGTCATAGAAGGGTTTAAAGATATTTGAGCAGTGTGAAATTAGCCATTGTTATGACATTTGTGCATATAACTGAAGTGATACTGTTATATTTAGCTGTTGTAATGTAAGCAGAATTTAGCCACATTAAAACTTGGATTTGTCTACCTTTTTCTGCAAATCATAAAACTGTGTGTCTCTGTCCATAATGCAGCTATGAACAATGACCATAGTTGACAGATCTTCAGAAAAGTCTGACCACGAGTCAGTCGGATTTAACCGATCCTCCTTCACAAGTGGAGACGTGGGGATGGACGGCAGTTGTTCCAGCAGTTGGGCAGTGGGTCCCACTATGCCCAGTGACTCGCCGAGGCTAAAGTCTCCTGGAAGCTGCCTTGGTCCTACCCCTGGTGCTGCTGTCTACAACAGTACGCCCTCTTCTGTGGACCGGCCCAAAGACCAAGGTAGGAGCAAGGCCTTTTGTCAGCTACATTTTAATGTATTTGTCTTAAAGCTGGAAGGTTCTGGTGTACAGACCAGAGGCCTCATTCATAAAACAGTGCGTAGCAAAGATGACTTCAGGTGGTGTACATAGGAAAAAAAAAGGAATTGAGGCACACTAAAACTTCCAGATTTATAAAAGGCTGTTTCTGTTTATAAATCAGAATCAACTCTAAAGTTGGTGCACGCGAGGGAGCGCCTCACCACACCCTTATGGTGGCTATAAAAGGTCAAGTGAGCGCCTTTAATAATAGAATAGAATGCCTTTTATTGTCATTATACAAATATACAATGAGATTAAGCCAACCCCAATGTCAGTGCAAAGAGAACAGTATAGAAGATAAATAAATAAATAAAAGATCTAAGGTATAAAATATTTACAGAAATAAACAGATGTGCACACTCGAGTTATTTGCAGATATAAGTATGAAACATATTCAAATCAAAAAATATATTGCACATTCAGAGTATTGTTGCACGTATCATGATATGTTGTATATGTCACATGACAGAATGTATTGCACATGTCGTTAGTGTCCAGAGTATTTCAGATTTGAATTCCTACAGGAGTTCAGGGCAGTTATTGCTTTTGGAAAGAAACTGTTTTTGAGTCTGTTTGTTTTAGTCCTGATGCACCTGTAGCGCCTCCCAGAGGGCAGCAGGGCAAACAGATCAGAGCCAGGGTGGGAGATGTCATTTATGATGTTTCTGGCTCTGCTGAGGCAGCGGGAGCTGTAAATGTCCATCAGGGAGGGGAGAGGACAGCCAATGATCTTCTGTGCTGTCTTTACAACTCTCTGTAGCCTCTCCCTGTCTGCTACAGTGCAGCTGCCGTACCATACTGTGATGCAGTATGTGAGCAGGCTCTCGATGGATGAGCGGTAGAAGGTCAGCAGCAGGTTGGAGTTTAGTTTGTGTGTATTCATCAATATCATTTCCATGATGGCTCAGGAGGGAAAAAATGCAAAGAAGCTTATTTTTTTGGACTACTACATTGGTGAGCAACATGTTTGCGTCACATATGATTTGGACCTTTTGGAGAATGAAAATGCTTTGGTTAATGACAACAGAATTAATTTCCAATTTGCAATTTCCATCTGGGTTTAAAATATTCTTATTTTTTTCCATTTGAAATTTAATGTTATTCTCACTTGGTGCTCTTATTGCAACTTTAGTGCAGTGCAATAGCGCCGGTTACATTGAGGAAACTTGACATTGCTGCAAAATTGCATTGTTCTGCTTGCCTGTTCACCCCCACTGTAGGAAAGTTAATGAAATGTTGTGACAAACCAATGATGTTGTCTAACACCTCATGACTGAAGGTTGGCTGTGATATCCCCAACCTGTCAGCCAGGTCCCTCTAGAAGAAAACCCAGTGTTGTCAGCACTTGCAGAGGAACGTAGTTCCTCATGGTGCGTCTCTGTAATGCTGGGCCCAAAGCATCACAGAGGTCCAAGAGCACAGCACACAGCAGTCAGAACCGGCTCATGAGACATTCAGTAAATCTTGATGATCTTCGAAAATCTGCTCACTCCAGAGTCTCGCGCAATATTGTCCAGCAGTGCCAGATAAGCCATTGTGCATCTTTACACATTGTGGTGCATGCCTTTTTATATCAGACCATCAGTCAGTTTTCTGAATAGCTACAGGAGGGAGAAATACACTGATTGTAGCCTAAGTGACGAGCACGTTTGCACGGCAACCATGTCATTTTAATGTAATTATTAATTTAGAACTTCATTTGCCTGGCGCATTTTGGCAGCAGACTGTCCGTCTTAGCGTGAATGTATTTTATAACATGTAAGTCTTGTTTCACAATGACAGAACATATTTTAGTGGTTGAGGATCTTATTAATTACATCTCAGTTTCTCTTGTAAATCTTTTTTTTTTTTTTGAGTGTGACTACATGCATTCCCGGGAGTATCAAAATCAAATATGCCTCTATTCATGTTTGCAAATAGCTTTAATATATAAAATGTAACATGAAAAGTAATGTTTGATTTTGCACAAACGTCTCACATTTCACTTAATTTTTTTGGATTTAATCTGTGCGTTGGTGTCTCAGTTTCCCGTTTCTCCAGATTTTGTGCGTATGGCATAGTCAGAGTTGCCGTTGAGGTAGGGACATTCTCCTGCCAAGTTTTGTTTTTAGAAATCCCAAAAGTTGACTAAAACAGGCGTACACTGGTTTTTGTACGTAAGCCAGCTTTATAAATGAGGGCCCAGGGCTCAGCCATTTAATGCTCTTAACTTATCACTTACAGTAAACTCAGAAGTTACACAATCCGTTTAGTTAAACAGTACAAATACATGCACTGACCTCTTTGGCCGGTAGTAATCTTTTCCCTACACATAGTGGAATGGGTGATGCACACTGTTTCACTTTTAGTGAAGATAAGAAGCAACAATTTTTCAGACATTGGTATGCTGAGAGATAATGTTATTCTGTAATGTTTTTTTTTTTTTTTAATCAGTAAATAAAAAGTTTGCCTAATGACAAGGCAAACTATATAGCTTTTGTTGTTTTATTGAAACTGTCTTTACACTGTCTGATGAGAAAAAAATCACACACTTTATTTTGGACCATCTATAGCTTTAATAATGTTAAATAATAACCTTTGCATAATTTTAATAGGCATTGTCATAACATTATTTTCTGTCCTGAGTTGTATTAATATTTGACTGACGTATTGTTAATGGAATAATTGGGCTGCTCCATCTCTGCCTGCACATCTAAATAATGGGTACATATGCAAGTGCATATGTGAAACTTATGTCATGCTCCCTGAACTACTCTCTTACAATGAATCCTAGAATTGTCATCTGGGAATACGTTTGTCATCAGGTGAAAGGAAAAAGAAAATTGTTGAAGGAAAAATCTGAACATTCAGTATATGCATGTTGTCAGTTGACCTAATTAGTTTGGTCACATAAGGTTGCCGGACCTAGACCTGAGCTATTGTCGAAACCCCAGAACATAATGGTACCTCTAAAGCAATGTTTCTCAATCCTGGTCCTTGGGGACCCCTGCCCTGCATGTTTTAGAGGTGTCCATCTTTAACACACCTGACTTAAATGAATGGCTCATTAGCGGGCGTGCAAAGAACTTGATAAGCAGTTCAGTTAATCTGAATCAGGTGTGCTGGAGTTGAAAAGAACTAAAACATGCAAGGCAGTGATCCCTGAGGACCAGGATTGAGAAACACTGCCCTAAAGGCTTGTATGGTAGGCTGTTGGCATGATGGTTGCAGCACTTGGATCAGCATAAATTCACTACTCTTCTAATCCAGATGCACCCATCACTCTCGCTAAACACTAGTTTTCTTAAGGTTACAGAGTTGTTTAAATCATTTAAGGTTTATTTCCCCAACCACATTTAAGTTACATACTTTTGCAGTTCAGTTGAGAGCTATTATCTTTTAATTTTATAAATCATTCACGGGTACATTAATGAAGCTAATGATTTTTTTCATGTTTTTGCAGAAGTGTTAGTTGGTTTTGTGGGTGTTGTGTTGCTGCTTGAATGCTTTCATTCATCCAGTTACATAATGCAGTCAGTTTTAAAGCAAGGTAAAGATCAATCACTGAGCGTGTGACGCAGCTGGCATTTTGATATGAATTCAAGCAAGCCATGTTATTATCAGAAACAAGATGGGTTGCCTTGTGCTTTTCAGGCTTTTTATCTGGCCTTTCTCTGGAGTTAAAGGAATATGGCACGTATATATACATTTTTTCTTCTTTTTTTCATGTCCTGGACCTTGCAAATTCATTTAATCTAATTTAACATATAACAATTTTACTCTTTGTCCAGTTATAGGCAGTGGGGATGGAATTGACCTCCCCCAGAAGGTCCTTTTCCCTCCTGAACGGCTCAGTCTGAAGTGGACCCAGGTTCATCGCGTTGGTGCTGGCCTGCAGAACATGGGGAACACATGCTTCCTCAACTCAGCACTGCAGTGCCTCACCTACACGGCTCCATTAGCCAACTACATGATGACACGGGAACACTCCAAAACATGTAAGTTCATATTTTGTGAAACATTTCTGCAACAGAGATTTCATTTAATGATAGTCATGTTGTAATTACTATAGTTTGATAGTATTTTTGCTGTTTTCTTGCCTGAATCATATTTAATTTATCAATCCGATGTACATTTGTTGCTGCTGCAGGTCATGAGCCAGGGTTCTGTATGATGTGCACCATGCAAAACCACATCATTCAGGTTTTTGCCAACTCTGGGAATGTCATTAAGCCGATCGGTGTCCTCAATGAGCTCAAAAGTAAGTAAATGTCTACAGAGCTAAAAATTATGTAAGCCGTGCCCTATGTGAAATGTTTTTATTTTTAGAGGAAAGTTTTCTTTAAGTTTGTTTCTTTTTAAACTGTTAAAAATAAATTTAAATTCAGATTTACCTTAAACTTGTGATTCAGCTTTTTTAAAATTCTTTTATTTTTCTGTATTTTTTTCTATTAACACAGGAATCGCAAAACACTTTCGCTATGGAAGCCAGGAGGATGCACACGAGTTCCTGCGGTACACAGTGGACGCTATGCAAAAGTCCTGCTTACCTGGAACCAAGTGAGTCTGATTGTAAACTTCATTAAATAAATTCTTCTAGTCAGATCAGTAGAAAGGTGAAGTCACTCCACGAGAACAAAACGGCGTCATTTTGCTCTTGCGGACGTGAATGGGGACAGTTTGTTGTTTGTTCTCGTCACATCAGCTGAGCAGAACTTCCTTCTTGTGGGGCTCTGAGAAGTTTTTGTGTGATTGGTCGGACATTTGAGGTGGGCGTAGTTAACAAATAAAAGAATAAAGAGGGAAAGTTGTGGTTTCTGCATTGCCCCTGATGTGAGGTTGAACGAAAAGTTTTAATGAACAACTGATCAACGTGGTGAGAAAGTACGTAAATGTATACAACACATGTGAGATTTAAAGACACAGACATTGCTGTATGCACAACCCCGCCCTGCCATGGACAAAGTTTCTCGTTAAATACAAGCAACAACCTCCGCCTGTAAAAAGTGTGAAAAGTCACCCCTCATCCACTAGGGGCTGGCTCCAACACAGAGTCAATCCCCATAGACTCCCATGTTAAAAAGACCAACTTCACAGCAGAAATAAACATGGTACAAAAACATTTTAGGATTAATAGGTCAAGTTGACCTTCATGACAACTGTGAGTTTTTGTAACTTATCTGTTTGGATGTTATTTAATCTTGAAATTCGGCATAATTAGGGGCGTGTCCTTTTGATTGACATGTATTCAATATCTGTAGCAAGAAGGGAGAGTGTAGCACAACCACGGTTTTTAGCTGGTTAACAGCGCACCTTAGCTTTAGCCCGCATACCTCCGTTAGCTGGTTAGCTAACATTGCTCGGTGTTAGCTTGGTTAGCTCTTAGCTACAGGCAGCTCAGAGTTTGATGATTGTCAATCATCTACCACCACCTCCACAGTCCCCCTCTCAGCTCCACCTCTTTGCCCATTTTTGGATTTTCAGAGAATAACGACACGCGTGATGCTACCAAGATCGCGACGGTGGAAATGCCCAACGAGCTACACTTTTGCTCTTTAGAAATCTACGGGTGACGTCACGGGGGTTATCCTCACCCTGTCGTGGACAGATGAATTGACACAACCAATACAAACCTTTTTCTTGTTTTTGTGGCCTTGAGAACAAGAACAAAGTTCTTGCTTCCTGTGGAGTATGTAACAAGCTTAAGGGTACATTCGCACTGACAGCGTTTGTTCTGCTTTTAAAGAACCATGGTCCGTTTCTTCCCGTTTTTTTTTTTTTTATTCTTTTTTCTTAAGTTAGTCATTTCAGGGAATAACGCCCCTAGTAAGCAGTTGTTGGAACTGCATGACTTTTTCTAGACAGTTTGGTCGGCTGAGCCAAGTACTGTGTGAAACCAAAGAAAGGTGTAACATTTCCCAGAATTTCCCACCCAGTCAGAGTCCCCTGGACTGACCTGTGTGAAGTGTTTGCTTGAACCTGGGGAATCAAACTGATTCTTCTGTTGCAACTAACAAGTGACCCCTGAACTATTTGATCTTACTTGGGCTGTCTGATTTTGTAACTTGTCAGCTAAAATATTTTGATTTCATTTTCCTTTTGTCTCCTTAACAGTATAACCAGATACAAAATGTCTGTATCTTCACTGAAACAGTGAGATGGGTCACTACCCAGATATATTGATTTTAATTCTTATCTTTATCTTTGTGACAGATTGGACAGGCAAACGCAGGCAACCACTTTCATCCATCAAGTATTTGGCGGGTACCTTAGGTCCAGAGGTAAATTAACTATCTTGAATTTGTATTTGTATCTTTTATTTTACTTCTGTATAAATTCACATTTTAATAGTTTTGTAGCCTTGATGACCAGTAAGTTGAGAGCTGTTTTTGTATTTTTCAGTGAAGTGTTTAAACTGCAAAGCTGTCTCCGATACTTTTGACCCTTTTCTGGATATTACGTTGGAAATTAAGGTATTAGGATTTTATTCTTTATTTGTGGATCTGACATGTCCTTTATTTCTGTAAATACATGAGTGCATGAAATTTAGCAAACATCCAAATAGACTTTTCTTTGCATGCAGACGGCTCCCACTGTTCCCAAAGCTCTGGAGCAGTTTGTCAAGCCAGAGCAACTGGATGGTGAAAATGCCTACAAATGCACAAAGTAAGCAAACTTGTAAATATATATTTTTGCCTGTATTAATGTATCACTTAGCTAATTAATTCATTCATTTATGGAACATTTGTTTCCTTTAGGTGCAAAAAAATGGTTACAGCCTCAAAGAGATTTACAATCCATCGCAGCCCTAACGTGCTCACTCTTGCACTCAAACGATTTGCAAACTTTACTGGAGGAAAAATCACTAAGGTACTGTATGCATATTAAAATACTCATTACCATTGTAAAGACACAGAACAGCTCATGTAATGGGCTGCTGTTATTGAACAGATATATTTATCGGGTATTTTAAAATAATCAGCTTCTTTTTGTTTTCACCAGGATGTGAAATATCCAGAGTACCTGGACTTGCGACCCTTCATGTCTCAATCTCAAGGGGAGGCCCAGCTCTACGGTCTCTTCGCTGTACTGGTTCACTCTGGGTTCAGTTGTCATGCTGGACACTACTACTGCTATGTGAAGGTACTCGAAAGCAAACCCGCTATCGTGATCTGTTAGAACACTGCTGTTGCCTTGTACACACATACACATTTGACCCTGTGCTCCACCAAGAATTCACCCCAGCAGAGATAAATTAAATTTCTACGTATAGTAGGCTGTAACACACTGAGGTCTGAGCTGACAGCATACAGGGCAAAATATGTTTCTAAAAAATTTAGGAATGTACATGAACATCATTTAGTTATGGTATCCATGACATACATTTGATCATGTGACTATGTTGGTATGTTAGTGTCACTTAAACATTAACAGATATTATTGTGTTGTATACTATACTCAAATTGTTTATATGGAGTTGTAAATGTTGTCATTCTTGTTTATGTGTGTGTCTTCCAGGCCAGCAACGGTCAGTGGTATCAGATGAACGATTCTTCCGTGTCTGTGAGCGATATCCGGTCTGTTCTTAACCAGCAGGCCTATATTCTTTTTTACATTAGGTGAGTAAACTATAATTAATTAAGTTAGAAAAATATAAATTCAACCAAACAGAATTGTTTAGAGTATATTATCCAGTGTTAGTAGAAATGCCACTGTATAAAGAAGACATCCTCTCCCACAACGGTTATTTGTTGATCATCAAAACTTTATTTTCAAGGGTTTAAAATAATTCAGCGACAAAAGAAGTTATTGAAACTGATAAATTCATTTTAAAAATTGCTTATTTTTTGTTTGGGTGGGATATTTAGATCCTCTGATGTGAAAAGAGCTGGGGATTACACCAACTTGAGCCATAACCCGGGCATCTCTGGTCAGTCATCTCCACGTCCGGTGGTGACACCACGCATCAACACCATCGCCCACCACAACATTGGTTTCATAGGTCCCCAGCTCCCACCTCACATGACCAAGGTAATACTAACGAGCTTTCACGTTGGGCATTAAAGTTTTTGTGACCATTACAGATTCAAGCATGTCACCAGACTCTTATGTGGATTCTTAATGAACGTACTTGTGTCTCTTCTGTTTTCTCAGGGTACTCTCCATGTTAATGGGAATGGATCTCTGCGAGAGTATTCCTCCAACTCAAAGGCCAGCTCCAGCAGTAGTGCGGTGGGTAAAGCCGGTAATGGAATGGCTTCCTCTTCCATCTCCCACTCAGTCAGTAGACCCACGATGATCCCAGATCAAGACAAACGACAAAAGCTTTCATTTTTTATTGGACAAAGCAAACAGAACCGACCATCAGCTTACAGTCAGCCGCCCTCTGCAAGCAGCTCCTCCTCCAGCTCTTCATCCTCCTCACAGTCTACCTCAGACATCCACTCAGATGTTCGCTTTGTTCCACGTCAGCTTAACCATGTTAATGGCACGTCTTGCAGTAACGGTGACCACTCCAAAGGTGGTAATGGAGCATCTTTCCTGGTTCCGTACAGCCAGGAGTCCTCAGAAGAATCAGACCAGGAGAACTGTGGCACTTTGGATAATACGTTCTTATCCAAGTCTCAATCTAAGGGAAGTAATGTCACAGTCAGTTTCTGTGCCACTTCTCCAAAAACCACTAATGGGGAGTCAGGAGTACACCATAATGGTAATGAATTAAACGGACCAACCTCTGGAGTATCCAAGTCTAACCAAAATGGACACTATTATGGACACCACAAAGTGAATGGACACAACAACCCTGAGAAGGTTAATTCCCTTAAGAATGTACAAATAATTTTTTAGTAGTTGTAGTTTAATAGCCTTATTAACAAACATGTCTTTTTTTTTTCCTCAGATCTCCAGCGGTCATGGCACTTCATCCTCTGTCACAGCTGTTGTTAATGGACTAGGCACTGACCACAGTCAACCAAAGTAAGACAACTATTGTTTTCACTGCTGTTTAATTCACATTAAACAGTTAAAATAAACTATTTTAAGTTGTAAGTATAAAGAAAGGACTAACTGTATAAACCTACTTTCTTACATTTATGCTTAGATTTGTATTCTTATTCAATGATATATAGACATGTTGCTTCCAAAAAAACTACATAAAAAAATAAAGATTTGCTTATTTGCTTACATTTTTTGTGTTTTTCAGTAAAGAGGCACATGAATCTGCCTCATCCCAGACCAGTTCTTCTCAGACCATTCATCCTGCTGCTAATGAAAGCGACACAAGGGCTAAAACTCTGTCTGAACCCCTGCCTCACCATACATCAACCTCTGCTGTTACCTCTTCACCTCCAGCTACTGCTACTAAGACTTGCTCTGCTGCATCCAGAGAATCTGCTTCTTCTGGGCATCATGTCAAACCTGAGGCCTTATCCTTGGAGTCAGAGTGCTCGCAGAGCACCAGTGGAATATCTTCAGCTCTACAGAATGTTACCAAATGTGTAGATGAAGATAAAGATTCCTCACAGACCAATGGTCCATCAGAAGGAACTGAAGGACATAAAGAAAACAAGGAGCAGTACATGTCCAAGCCTTTTTCTAGAGGCAATGAAAGGCGAGCTTCTCGAGATGGGGAGAGAAGCAGACTGTACTCTGATCATAGCAGGGACCGGGAGATGCACTACAGGGACAGGAGTCAGATCCGAGAAAGTAACAGTGACCGTCATCGATTCAGACAAGACCACCGAAATCACTATCGTTCATGCAAAGATCGTTTGCCCCCTGAACGTAACTACAAGGACTGGGAGCCTGAGCGTCATCGTGACCGAAGGGAGCACGACCGTGACAGACGCTCTTACCATTACAGCCAGTACTACCAGCGATCTTATGTGGATCATGAGCAGAAGGGATACAGTGGAAGGGAGGAGTTTTACAGTCGTGGGAGGTGGCAGCAGGACAGTCAAGAATCCCGCGCAATGAAGGAAAAGAGGAGTGCCTGGGAGAGAGACTATTACCGCTCAAAAGAGAGGATTTCGTCCCCTGCTGCAGAAAAAAAACAGGTCCAAGGGCTCTCCCCCATGGGCTCGCCTGTCCAGTTTTGACTCTGCTCCTAAAAGGGAGGATCAGAGTCACAGGAGGACTACTGATCACCTGAGAAAGGAGCGAGATGATAGCTCTGAGGCCCACCGCTCTAAGAAACACAAAAAAAGCAAGAAAAAGAAGAAGTCAAAAGATAAATACAAGCACCATGAGAGCGGGTTAGTATCTGTATCTTTGCATTCATGCAAACTTAATGTTTTGCTCCACTTAGAAATCTGTCAACAGATTTGTTCACTTTGATGTTTGAGCTTTGCTGTACAGAATGATACGCACTAATTGTTCGACTGTCTGTCACTTGTCTTTAGTTTAGCTGTCTTTCAGAAATCTTTGGGAAGTTGCATTCAGGTTCAGCTAAAGGTTGATACTACAAAGGTTGTTAACCTTTTAAGAGGCTGTGTTACCAAGGCAACTTATTCTAGAAAGATAAAGCAGGTTGTGTTAAAGATGAGAGACAAATTTATGTAAAAGCATCATATCTTGACGTATCAGTTCTTTCCGGAAAAGGAAAAACAAAACATCGGTATGTGGTCTTTGAGTCTCCTCGCTACTGATCCTCAGACCACCTCAAAACCTTTCAGTTGTCTGTAACGAGTATCTTCATTAGAGATGTCTTGGCACCAAGAAATAGTGAGCTAAAATATAGACTGGTTGATTACTCTGTCTTGTTGATTTTAGATTTGGTATTAAGCTAAGTTATTTCTCTTTTTTCTTATTTATTTATTTGTTTGATTCATTCTTCCATTCTCCACATCGGTGATCTTCAGTTTTCATGTTGCAAGTTCGTATTTGATGACATACAACTTACAAAATCAATGTTTTTAGAAATTCCCAGAATAACTGGATATTCAAAAAGTATTTTATCACGTAGATAATTGTAAAAAATGAACTTGACAATTTGACCCATTCTTTAACAAAGAGTTTTTCTAGAGTTGACACTGTTTCTCTAAGCACAGTGAAACCCTAACATTAGATGCCAGTAAAAGACCTCTAATCATTTCACGTTTTCAACAAGCCTTAACTTGTAGAAAAGCCTATTTTTAAACTGTTTGTTAAAACCAGTGTAATATTCTCACAGAGATTGTTATAGTAGAACTTTTTGACCTTATACCACATTCATTGTACTTTACAGTCTAAAACAAATGTGCCCATAACAGTACCCTAAAGGCACTTAATCATATGCATGTAAGCCTGATAACTTTGTATTATAACTGCAGGAAGCCACAATAAGAGTAATATGATTTGTCAGCTTACTAAATCACATTGAAGCTCAAGAAATCAAAGAACAAAGTAAACTAGCAGCAAAACGTTAAACATAACTATGTTTTTTCATCAGTCAGGTGTTTGGATTTACAGTACTCATGAAGTAAGAATGCAGCAGTTCTTTATACCTCTGTGCCAGATATTTACAGGTACATGATGCTTAAACAACAGCAAGATACATACAAGGCAAATCTGAGGCGACAGTGCAGATTTGTTGCTGTTGGTATAAACGTTTAACTGACATCAATCAAACGCTGATGTAAAGTTTTATGGTGCAAATATGTGTCCTGGTTATGCTGTATAAAACCCCACAAACATGGGTTGAAGCTTTAATTCTATAATCATCTTCAGTATACTAATTGTGAATTGATATTGCCTATAAAACAGTTATGTATGATAAATGTTTATAAACAACAGCTTATAGAGAGTGGTAGCAAGCTGCAGCCTATCAGCAACATATTTACTCCATAGATTGAGCTAAAGTGTAAAATATTATTCTGATACCTATTTTTCTAAATATGTCAATAGTTCCGACAGAGGACACTAGCCACGCCATGGGTGAAATGGCTGGGAGTTAATGTGCTCAGTCATTCTTGGCAGAAAAATCACAATACTGAGGTCTGAACGTCGGCATTAGTGGAGGCAGAGAAAGAATGCACAAGGATCTGTTGATCAATGAAATTATGATTGACGTTTTTGCTTCCTCTCCCCTAGAAGCTCCGACATGGATTCAGACCGAGCCATCGAAACAAGAAAGAAAAAGAAGAAGAGGCGGCACAGGGACAGTGATCCCGAGCACCGTAGCCCAGATGCAGCTCTGAGCCACAAGAACAGAAGCAGTGAAGAAAAGGAGAGCCGTAAACGACTTTACTCTGACTGTAAAGACTCTGAACATGACGATGGCTTTCCATCTGAAAAACGTCACCGCACAGACTACAGTGACAGCAGCAGGGACCATCTACACCCCCCACGTCACACCCCACCCTCAAACGGTTCAGCTCACCACCATCACAATGGATACACAGGTAATGGAGGGTCTCGCATTCAGACTGAGCCTCCGAAATCACAGAATCATTGAGATGAGCCTTCCTGCAGGGCTTTTTGAGTTAGTGTTGATCTTGTTTTTTAGGAAACGGTTACAGCCGAACCAATGGCAACTCCCATTGATCCTCCAGTGGCCTCCAACAGTGACTCTGTGAGTGATCTTCCTGTTTATTGATTGTAAATGTGTATAGTTTGTCAGAAAATTGGTTCAGATGTTTAAAATCACCATTTTTGTAAACATATTTTAAGGAGGTCTCTACTTTCTTTGTCGTTCCAGCCCCATCTACACCATTTTAACAACAGCAGAGGAATGAAATCAAGTTTTTATAGTGGTGCTTCTTCATAGGGAATATATAGAATTTTTACCACAACTAAAATGTTTTTAAATGTGCAAAAATACCTTTTTTTTTTTTCCCTGCATTTTTTACGGTGTTGATTGATTTGCCGTAAATCTCCTTACTGTTGTCAATAACTGTCACCTATTGAACAATTAAGATGAAAAAAGTAATATGAGAGCCAGAAACATGTCAGCTGCTGCTCAGTGGAACTCAGGACTTGAAAACTTGTCGACATCAGTTTTCCACCTGCTTCAAACAAGAATGAAACAAAAAGGAGAATAATTAAAAAGCATCATGTTTGTTAAAAAGTGTAAGATATCATATATACAGAGTTGCAATGTTTTTGAGGGTTTTTTTGTTTTTGATCTCACTGGGTGCGGTCAAACTAACAGAGGAGATATTTATGAATGAGATGGATGAGTGCAGTGGTGGAGGCAAGACTTAGCTGGCTTATACCTCCATGTTAACCCTGGACAGACTTGAGAACATTTCTCAGCTTTTTTTTTCTTTGTGCGCTCTTTGTTTCCATTTCCCTCTGAAGCTCAAGACTCTCACATCAACTCTGTCATCTGAAAACGTGTTAATGAGGTCTCCTTCTGGATCATTCTTCTTTCTCCCGTCCTTTTCATTTAAAACCTTCAAAAAGAAAAGCATCTGATTTTTTCTTTTTTTAAACATGGCTGTGGACCATTTTTGTTTGCTTGTGTCCTCTAGCATCATTAAAAAATACTGTGAATTTCATTTAAAACTGTATTATCAGTTGTTTTTATATGTAAAAATCCTGTATCAGGATTCTCATGTTTGTTTTTAAATGGGTTTGCTTTTTCGGGGGGGGGGGGGTCTTTTTCAACTTCAGAACAAAGTTGAGAAAACTGCTGTTATACCTTTTTAGTTTAGCATGTCTGAATTTATACATTGTATAAGGTAAACGCCTTAAAGTACATTTGGTAATGTCAGAAATTGTAATTTGTTCTTGTATCTTGTTTACAAGCTGTGTTGAAATGAATGAAAGATTCTGATTGAGATGTGGGGGATTTTTTTTGTTTTTTTTTACTTTGTATTATAGAGAATTGACTGTATTCAGGCCTCTTGCTGAGCAAACTTTCTTCATCAGTTAAATTATAATGTAGAACATTACCCGACCGTTCTTGTGTTGTAAGGTTTTCTTAAATGCACACACCGTTTTAGCTGCTTGGACCAGAACGGTGACTCAATGCACACATTTCTTCTTTATACTGTTTCCACATTTGAATTTACCAAAGATGATGGGTCAAGGACTTGTTTCTGAATTCACATGAACACAAATGCTATTTGATGATAAGCAATTATTTTTATTTAGGTTGTACATCCAGGTTTTTGGGAGCAGTTTTCCCGAACAAAAATCAAGTTTAAATGTAAAACTGTACGTAAACTGGCTCTGGGTTGCTAAGATTTCAGTCTACATTCACACACGTAGAGTTCTGAAAGTTCCAGTTTCTTATTTGTTTCATCTTTTTGAAGCATTTATACCTTTTTGATAGAGCATCTTGTATTATCTGTGCTCCACAATGAGCATGTGTTTCTTCCACTATTACAAGCTGTTGATGTTGAACTAAAAAGGTAAACTTGTAAAAACTACAACTTCATTTACATGCTACATGGACACAAAATATATATATAAAAAAAAACGGTATGTACATTATATACATGCTAAATATAAGTTGGGGGCTGTCTTTATTTGTAAAACAAAATAAATACAAAAAAATATCACAAAGGTGAATCCTCAGTACTTAAAATACTTTTCAGGTGAGTGTTAACTACAGCTTTTTAAATATCATGGTTACTTAAGATGTGGGAGTACACTGTAGTGTACAAGTATCGTCCTCAAACCCGTTTTCCGTTGCAGTCAAAGATTAAACATGTTAGAGAACTCTATGTATATGATCCAAACCTGAACCGAATAGAAACGAAACATATGCAGATGCAGTCACTTCTGTGTTATCAACCAGACCAGCTGAGTGATACGCTTGAGACTTTCAGAAGTTGCTATAAAATATCACTGTTGGCAGTTGTTGAAGGAGGTGAAGGTAAAAAATAAGAATCCTGCTGGCAAGTCTGGATGACAGGAGTACTGCAGTATATGGCGATGGATATTGAGGTTTTAAAATTCGAACTTAGTGTAGCAGGCAATTCCTGACAAGGCCAGCAGAGGGCAGTCTTTTCAAAAAGATTCTTTGATTACAGCCTTGGCTGTCTCTTCTTTCTTTCCTGATCCACAGCAATATTCAAAGTTTCTGCCAGACTAAATGTAATCTTTTTTCATGTCAGACAAAAATTGAGGCGCTCTCTTCAGGTAGAAATATAGGTGATCCACAGAGACCCACTTGGTTTTGCTGCTTGTCCTTCGGCCCTTAAACAACACCTGGAGGATCTTTGTGACTCCAGTAACACATACACATTCACAAGGATTCCTGGTCACTGGAGTGCTGCTGAAATATGTAGCTCAGGGTGAATGGTCATCATTTCTTATTGGCTATCCTCCTCTTCCTGGTGGCCAGCATGTCATAGAAAGGATCCCTGCTGATGCTCGCTCTGTGGAAGAAGACAAGAGCAGATTAACAACTGTGTCTAAGTGCTCTCAATAAACTGTAAATTGACAGCAGTTTAAACGGGAATTTTAAATGTGTGTGTATTTTTCTTAAAGAAAAAAAGGCAAGTCGGACTATTCAGGTGGTGCAATTCACAATTCTACCACTAGATGTCATTAAATCTCACACTTGACTTTAAGTAGTAAAAAATTGATAAAAAGCTGATGAAAGTTGCTCGTTTGCCGTTTTAGGAAGATTCAATTTTCAAATTGTTAAGATCTCCATTAGCCCCAATGCAATATATTTGTTAGTTAACTACTGGCTTTAATGTTTTGTGTTTGAAGGGTTTGAATGTTTTTATGACCAGATTTGTCAAAGAGTTTTTTTCTGAAAGCTACTTGCTGTTTGAAGGTGAGACTGGACTGAAACAGCAAAACCAAAACTGTGAGCAAAAAGCAGCTCTGTCAAGAGTAAATGCAAACGTAGGTGATTACAGATTACAGCTACAGAGAGTGTAAATTTAGCTTCATGTGAGCCTGTGACCTCTGTAGAAGAGTGAAAGATCCGTACCCTGATGTGCCGTTGGTGTCAGACAGAAAAAAAGCTGAGCATTTAGCTGGTTTCTGGCAGCTAAAATTTGCTGAGCTGAGACGTCCTTTATGCACATGCACAGCACCACAGCAGTCTCCAGCCTTGCAGATGAGTCAGGTGGGACAGTGTGTGTGTGAAATCTGCTGACCACAGGACAGTCTGCCACCTCACCAGTCCGGTCAACTGCAGCAGAACACTCTCTGTCCTGTGATCATTACTAACCCAACAGTACAAAAGATAGTCTTCACATAATTTAGCACACAAGACATTAATCATCAGAAGGTCTACTAACTAAATCTTCCAAACCAAGAAAAATGCACCTCTTTCCTCTTCTCCCCAACAAGATTTCAGGAATGCTCTCTAAATCCCACCACTTTCATTACACAGACACACATCTGTCAATATTAAGAGGTTTATAGCATCATTAGAGCATAGAAAGATTGAGTTATATCATTTTCCGTTATGCTATTGATCATATTTGCCAGTGAAGCTGAAGCTGAGTGGATGATAACCAGTCAGCTGATCCATAACCCACCAGGCCCAGATTACAGTGGCACCTCCACTCTCTCTAATGGATAACAAGACAGCAATGGGATGTAGGTGTAAATGCTGCCAAAACACTTATACGTTTGCAGCAAGAGCCTGAGGAGGTATGTGTGTGTGTGTTTCTCTTTGCTTGTTGAGCTCTAGCCAAAGGGAAGTGACCTTATCCAGCAGAGCAGGAATCACCTCTGAGTGTTATCTTCATGGCCGTGTGAGAAACAGTCACATTTAATCACCAGCCTGAGTGGTAAATTCTTGATTACGCTCACAGATTTGTGTGTGTGTGTGTGTTGGTTTCTCAGAGTGTCAAGGTCAGACATGAGTAAGTCCCTCATGGGAGCAGGCAGGCGTTGGCTAAGTGCCCTCTAAGTGTAAATGGATCCACTCTAACGCGCCGTCTCTTACTTGATGGATTTGATCCACTCCTCCTTTTCTTCCGGGGTCGGGGCTGATATCCTGTACACTACGTGGTTGCCCTCGACGACCCTCCCATCCGCCTCTGTCTTGCAGGCCTTGATAACCTGACCTTTGTGGTTGGGGTTGTAGAGCTCAAAGCAGTTCTGGTGGAAAAGAAATTTTTTTTTTTGAGTAAAAAAATAAAACAACTCTCTGTTGTGTTTTTGGATAATACAAATGAGAGAAATTTAAAATGACTGGGGAGCTGCTAGATTTGGTCCTTACAGGTTTTCTTGGTTCATCCACCTCTCTGATGCTGAGGTTTTCTAAAGGAATAATCCCACGAGGCTCTTTATCCTGAAGACAGAAACAAAACAACCTTCAGCATCAACACATCATTCATTCAGCACATGCATTTACCATCTAAGAGAGAGACAAGGAGAATTTCTGTGTGCAAACATGGGGCATAAAAACAAAGCAAGGATTGAGCCCAGATGTTCAAACACTCATAGTCTCTTAATAACTTCCCCGCCTGCTATGGTATTCTTCTTGGAAACCCTGTGACAGAAAAGTCATTTTGTTCTGTAACTGAGGAAGAACAAAAACATCATGAATTAAACATCTGTTAAAAAGGAATAAATGACAGAATAAATATGTATATCAGCAAATGTGGGAGCAAAAGAAATAAAATAATTCATTTTGTACATATTTGTTTCTCCATAAGTTTAATTATAGTATATATTTAAAGACAAATATTTTATTATTTACAGTAATTTATTCTTACTCTTTCACACTTTGTTTTTGCTTTTTCCATCTCCCGATAGCATTTAATATTTCCCTGTCAGGCATCCAGGAAATACCAACATCTGGCCTCAATCTAGCAGCTATCTGTGAATACGTCTAATGGTTTCTAACCTCTGTTATGCAGGGATAAGATGCTTCATTCACCAGCAAGACAGAAAAGTATAAACACAAAAAGGAACAAACATCAAGCCCATATGAAGCAGATCATGAAATGATATATATAAGCAATTTATTAATGATAATTTAGCCATGAAATAAAAAAAAATAATTTACTGGAATTTCTTGCTCTACATAAAAATAGATTAAAAAAATTAAGATGCTTGTTATTAAGCTTTTATGTTTTGTGTTTTTTTGTATGTTTATGTTGCCTTCTTTTATTTATTACTAATATAATGAATATTTATTTATTATATTTTTTTCTATTTTTGTGGTTAGAGGTGCACCATACACTACCTAACCTAACATTAGCCCATATTTTACATGAAATGTGTGACAATAACACACACTTCTAAAAGTAAAAAGGTCATAATATTTAACACAACTGTATCCTCAGCTTGGGTTGTGTCCAGTGATGATTAGTGAATGTCAAATGAAAAAATTAACAAAAAATTGGTTTTGTGAGCATTTTAACATTGTAATTAAGTTGTTTGTTGTTTGGGCTCAGATGAAACGTTAATCACATCATCAGCATCACAGATGTGCTCACATTTCTGTCATCTCAACTGTGTTTTTTTATTATTATTATTTATACAGGCAATTAAAATAATAACTGCAACAACCACAAATTACAAATCAAAATAATTTTTGTCAAAAAGATGATCCTTGACATGACATGACTTCCTGCAGCAGCTTTCATTTCCACCGTGTATCAAGGTGTGTTTAAAGTTAAAGCACGTTGAAAGGTTTTTATTCATCCTGGTCATGTAAGGGACAGCACCCGAGGGAGGGGTAACCCTACACTCTCTATCCATTCACTCTCCAACACATCGTGTCAGCTGAGCCCAGATATGAGGGGTGTGTGTGTGTGTGTGAGTGTTGAGGTAGGGAGGCAGGGGGGACCTTGAGGAACAACTCTGTGGCCTGCTTGTCATCTTTCTTCTAATGAGGGGGCACAGCAGGGGGCTAGGAAATACCACGGGCCAGCTGCTCACAGCTGGCTCAGTGTGTGCTGCTAACCCCCCACAGCCACCACAGCAGGCATTTGTGTGCTGAGGGATTCCTATCCATGGGGTTTGGGGGTGGGGCACTTGGCTTACAGCTTAGCAGGGCCAGATGTGTTGCTGTAGACTTTGCAGATGTTTCCCATGATGCCTCATGTTAATTGCTGGAGTGTGGCTCATTTCGGTCAAAGGGGCTGCATCTGTTAAATAGTAAACCTGCAGGGCAAAGACCTGTGCTCTGTCTTTTGAGTGTGTTTGTGTGTGTGTGACAGAGACAGAGCGAGAGAAACATGGACTGAATGGATTGCCCTTTGTTTAATTTATCACCTTTGTTTACAATTAATCATTTTAAAATTGACAAATAAAAAAATAATACATCTTAAAAATGCAAAACTATATAAGGTGTAATTTCAAACAGGAAGAGTTTGACAGTTTGAGAAGATAAATACAAAATCATGACAGTTTTGACCGTTGCTGTCATTATAAGGTTGCCAAGCAACCAGAGGATGCAGCACAAATGAAGCAAATCATCGTCTAGTTAATAAATTTGCAATAATGCTTTGTTGATTTCTGTTAAAAGCCAATCCGACCCTGTCCTTTAAACTAGAGTTTCAACGTTAGACAGAAGCACACTGAAACTGAATTACTTACTGTTGTGTATTCAAAGTAATAGAGGCAGTTGTCAGTCAGAATAAACCATCTTCTCTTCCACGTTTTCACCCGGCCGCCTGTTGAAGAGAAATGCACCAACATTTGAGCTGAAACTGAAGGGTTGACAGTGTTTGTGCATGTAGAAGCTAACCTACAGAAGACCCCAGTTCCACGTGCCACATCTGGTTCAGATCATTGTCTCCCTGCGTTATAAGGCTGGATGTGCCTGCATCCCCCCACCCCCCCAGAGATTGATGCCCGCAGGCGAGTACAAGGGAGAAGGGTTTGTGTGTATGTGTGTGTGTGAAGACAGTTGAACCCTGTGTTACCTTCAAGGAGAAATCTCAGACACGTACAGAGCACATACGTGTGAGAACTGAAGTAGCAGGGAGCACTGGTGGTCTGACTAGTGATGGCTACCGGCTATAGGAGCTCAGATTGAAATGACTCTTGATTGTTCCAAAGAAACTTACGTATCTGTTTGTTTACAATGCAATTAAACCTCTGAATGTAGGCGTGGTATCAGGAAGAAACCATTTAAAGAGGCGCGAGCGGTCCATCTGCCTGCATCGTCAGATAAAACTAGATTATTGGGATTATTGGATTTTCTGTTAATTACACCATAAGTGTGCAATCTGTAATTAACCTATGTGATCAATGTACAATGTGCAACATGTGCACCATATTAACATGTTTGCTGACTGTGTGGAATGTAAAAAAGTAGCCGTTACTGATGTCATCTATATGCAATGTCCACATGACCTAGATTCTTGTTCTATACTCAAAACTAAAGTGGTATCCAGAATTTAATTATTAACCAAAAATCTTCATTTGACTTAATTATAACAGATACAGCTGCATTTTATTCAATAAAGTGGAAAGATGATTTACAGCTACAATATGTACGTTTTACCTTTCTGTAGTTGACAGAAAAGTCTGAGCAGGGAACTGCTAATCTCCCCTCAGCCACATGTTTGTCATCGACAAAATATGGCATTTGTAATGTTTATCTACTGCAGAGCCTCCCAGGTTTGCATGTATCACTGAGGTTTATTTTATTGATATTTCAGAAAAAAAGCAGGAGTAAAAAAATAGCAATCAATTTTTTGTGTTATAGCAAAAGGAAACTACATTTAGAAAATCCCTCAAGTTACATTGACTCAAATGATTAATTAAGTTAAAGGCTTCACATGCTAGATACCCTCGATAATGTACAATACCTGGCAATGTATGTGTTTTGTTTTTTTTTGTTTTTTTTTAGGCTGCAAGCAAATGTATAGTTTTATATTACCTTTTTTTATTTACTGCATTTTAAAGATTTATAACATGACATCACGTCTCTTTACTGTTGTCTAAGAAGAACCTTTTTTGGAACTTTTACTTAAGTCAAACTGATTAGTTTTGTACTTCTGATAGATGGTGTGATGCAGACCATTTATAAAAAAATGGACCCCTGGGAAATCTGACAGCCTGTTGGATGATTAAAGGTAGGGGAAAGAATAAATAATGACCAGACTGCACACTTTTTTTCTAAGATGTCTGAATCTAAAACATTTTAAAAAATAACTTGAATATATTCCCATGTGAAATGTAGTGGAGAGGAGGAACACATCAGCAGAAAATAGAAATATAAAAGTAAAGTATCTCAAAGGAGTACTTCGGTAAATGTACTTTATTTTCCAGCATTGACTGTGTTCCAGTGCGTGAGGACAAGATGTGACTGACAGAGGTGGCTATGTCTTTATGACCTCGTCAGCCTCTGAAATATACTCTACATAACCACATTTTTTGACATGCTGTCCAAGTTTTATGATGATGGGTTCAGGCACAGCAGCAGGCTCAGTCATTGAGAGCGCAGACATGGATTTCACAGCAGCAAAGCAGTGCAGAAGCAATCCTTACTGAATACTATAAAACAACATTTAAAACTAAAATAATAAGAAATCATCTCTCATTAGACCCATGTGGGGCTGCGCCCAATGGAGAATTTGCTAATGTGAAAGTGAAGCTGGTGAGAGCGGCAGTGAGAAGTGGCAGGGTGGGAACACAGGAAGATGGATGAAGAGGAGTAAGGGTCTTCTTTATTTCTCTGCATGACCAGCCAAACAGCAGTAGGTGTGTATTCTCACAGCTCAAACTCAAGCAGGCCATTCACTGAAGCTCGAGCATGGCTGTGCGTTTTAGCTAGAAAGGAGCTGAATGACCAGCAGGGTAGTCTCTACTGGTACAGACCATGAGGTGACCTGTTCAGTTTACTCATAATGTTTGTCTCAGGCAATTTACAAGCGAAAAAGGTTTTACTTATTCTATAGCAATGCAAGCTAATGTTATTTAAAGAGCAACACCAAAATCTCTAGCAGTTTTGATTGAAGATATCTGGCTTCCTACAGTCTTTTTATGAAATACATAGACAGTGTTCTGTCCAATCTCTATCAGTGAGTACATCACCATGGTGTCTGTGTGCAAAACAGCGTAATGTGACATTGTCAGCTTGTATTACTAGTAATAGCTTGCCTGTTTAGTGAAACCAACAATTAGAAAATCCTACTGGGTTTAAAACATCCAATTAATGGGTTTCTGTCTGTGCGCATCTAGTGGACAGAAAATGGTGCCTGACCCTGGTTTGTTTAGCAGAGATGACAAGGCATTTACCTAAAACAATTAGCAACAAAAATAAACTGAAATTGTTTAATCTTTAGAGGCGACTACCAAGAGCTCATTTACTAAGAGAAAAGGCCTGGCAGCCAATAAAAGTGCAGTCTGACGTCTAATGAGACAAAAAAGCCTTAAAGTTTCTGCAACACCTATTTCATGCCTATGTTATCTATTTCTTATAGCAACATAGCCAAAAACACTATATATATTTAAGGATTCATACATGTTTATTAGCTTATCTAATCATTTATTTTCAATAATAGTGATGTGATTTCTCAGCATATTTGATAACAAACACTGTATATTAACAGGCTAATCTGTGTGGCCAGCTAACTCAGAGTAAGCTAGCTGCTACTTGGATTTTGTGTAGTATTTGCTGTAGGTGTAACTCTTTTACATGTTGAGGGTTGTAAAGTATATCTTGTTGAGAAAAAAATATATATTTTTGACGTTTATAAGTAAGAAACCTATCTATGGGAGTGTGGTCAACTTGGATTTCAACTTTTGGAGCACATGGAAAGCAGCACGTCATCTGACATTGTGTTAGCTTAGCGCAAAGTCTGGAAACAAAGATAAAAAAAAATTGTTAAAAAAATAATAATATTATTTAAAAAACAATACTAATTGCTAATTTCTTTATGGCTCTGACATCTATTTTCCAGGCTGTAGTACCGTTAGTGAAAAGTATTAGTTTAAGACAATTATCTTTTACGCTAGGACATGTCTTAATCTTGAATTAGCGCTCTCTGTGTGCACCAGCTGAGACAAGCCCTGTGCGTCATCCAACCTCTTAGAAAGCCACAAGAGAAATGCAGCCAATCCCCATGCAGATCAATGACCTCAAACTTGCCTTGCCTCTTTAAAGAGATAACCCATCACCTCACTGTGCTAATGAACATATCTGTCCTCTTACAGCTGATACAACAAGCCAAATATATAAGGTAGCTAGCATGTTCGGGGGCCCAGTGCGCTTAAGAGATAATGGCAGCCAATGCCAGTACGAGAGCACTCTGTGATGAACTGGGAGGATGGAGCTAAATGTTACCTACCTCCTAATACAAAGATTTAAGGGGGAACAGCCATCACAGAGAAGAATGAAAGAACATAACAAAAGGTGAGAGAAAAGGAGTGAGAAACAAAACCAACAAAACACTGAAGGATTTGGAAAAAGACAGATCACCATGATAGAGGGTGGATAGAGAAGCTAAAAGTGCTAGCTAGCTACTAGCTTAGAATGAGAAGGCACAAGACAAAGAAGAGAGATCACAAGATGATGGAAGTACAGGAACATACTGCAGTTGTTAAAAATGACAAATCTTCTAACAACCACAATGGAGATTGAGTTTTCTGGGCAAAAATGAGCCTGGTCCCAAAATCCTGACCTATGTACTGTTTAATAAAAACAATAACTAACACTATAACTAACACCAGTTTGCACCAGAGTGTGCAAGCTGAAGACAAGCAGTCTACAGCCATTTTTAATTACAGCAGATAAACCGCTGATATTGTCATGCTAATATGCTTACTGTGACATTGCTAACATGCTACAGATAATATAAAAAGAAAAGACTAGCTTAAACACCTGGTCCACATTTTCTGCATCAGGTGGTGGTGCAGGTATGATGAGTTAATGGTGATATTCAAATTCCCATTAACTCCTCATGGACATAAAAACTGTGACAATATTGTGGGCTTCAATTATTTTTAACTGTTCTTTGCAGTGCAGCATACGTCTTAGGTTATGATAAAAAGGACTTGTCACAATGCTTTTGAATGTTCTACAATGTCCTTTAGCTTATCAAGTTATCTAAACTCACTGTTACCTTCCTGTTAATGACAATTATTGACTACAGCTGGCAACTGTAACCCTCATCTGAGAGGAAACAAGTCTGAGTGGTCAGGAACAACCTAGAGACCACCACCCACAGGCCTGCTGTGAACTATGATGCCGCTGAGCAGTTTTAAATCCCCAATTTAGAAAGAGCTGTTTAAAATGTAAATTAAAAACAATGCAAAATAACAAATAAATATAGATAAATGCTTTATTGATCCTGAAAAACATTTGGGGACTCAGCAGCATAAAAAAATTTAAAATCAACATAAATAATAAAAATATAAATAAATTGAAATAAAGTAACATAAAAAATAAAGTATGTAAAAAATAAGTATAAAAAAAGTAGCATTTGTCAAGATTTCACAATCTGATAATCTCATTGCTTTGTTTTTTTTTTTAAATTTTATACAGCACCTCAAATGTTTTTGAAAGTGAGGCTGTACAACGCCAGAGACTATAAAGTAACTATCTAATAGAAAACTCTGCTCTAAAATTGACAACTTAAAACTTGAGGGTCATTTGCAGCTAACCACATTGAAGAAAAAATCTTCTGGTGTCGTTATTAGGTGCACATTAATAGAAATATATTGAAAAAACGTGCCACCTAAAGAAAACTATACCAGGTGTCGTTCTCTGGGACTGAGTAACACCAGAGGTGGTTGCTCACACAAAGCTGGAGATTTAATAAAGCAGACATGTTACATCACACTGCTAAAAAAAACCTAAACCATCCAATAGAGAGCTAAATTATGAGCGCAAGTATAGAGGTGAAATGACTGAATGAAGATGACTTTAAATCATGACACTGTTATTATTGAGCTGATTCTGCAACTCTGGTTTAATGTGTGTAAGCAAAAAGTGATGCACTGCTGAGCCACCTCTGTCTGGTCTGTTTATATTTCCAAAGAAAAGCTGTGGCAGCTTAACTTGAATGTAAGTTTTGCACCGTTATGATCATTGGCTGAAAAAGTCCAAGTACTCCACTTCATGCATTGGTGATGGTTGTGGAATGGAAATAAAACAGTCAAACATATTATTGAGGAGTCGTGACATCAGTGCTTTTAAAAAATATGTAGACTGCTATTTAAAATAAAGTTAATTACCAAAAAAAAAACATGAAGTTTTGTTGAACTTAATAGATTGTTCAAAGAAAACTAAAGAATTTGCACCCTGAACTCTGACAGATGTAAGAACAGGTCAAATGAATAACTAAAAACCCAACTTTGCATTGACATTCTTGGATATGATGGGTGAAGATATGCTTACAATCTGAACTAAACCTGAAAAACATTACACAATGATTTATGAAGCACTTCAAAGTCAGAACAGCTGCTGGAAGCTCTGTTTTAAATGTTGTTGTAACCAGACCTTTAATACTCTAAAAAAAAGCATTTTAAAGTTTCATAAGTGAAATTAACAGACCATCAGCTCTTTACATCTGTCATACACCGTATGCTGTGCAGTATCATCACAGTCATTGTTGCCCAGAACTCATCAACCTCCAACATGGCCACCAGAAAACCCAAAATGAAAACAGACATGCAGAATAGTTAACCTAGAAAATTAAAAGAACCTTTCCTAAAAGTGATACAGAGGCTCTGCCGACATTAATTAACATAATCTTAGTTACATTTGAGGCTCTGGATGTACATACCGAGCTTTAAGAGCCAGCCTTCTCTGTCAGGGTTGAAGAATGTGTGGGTCAGATCATTCCCATCGTCCTCTGGAATTTTGAAGGGCTCGTTTTTGATACTGTCATAAAGGTTCTGCCAACAGGGGAGGAAAACTATTAATCTTACTGGGAAACATAGGAGGACATGCCTCATTTGTGTGGAGTATGTGTGGCAGAAGTATCACAGATTATCAATCACACGCACAGACAAATCCTCACCCTGAGAAGCTCCTCTGGCAGATCCCCTCCTTCATTGATGCCCCTGTTCATGGAGATAAAGCGCTCCACGGGGGGCTTGTCTCTAACGTTAGGGTTGTGCAGACTGGTGTTGAGCATGATGATAGCGAATGACAGCACATAGCAGGTATCTGCAACAGAAGGGGTTCAGAGCATTCAGGCATTGATAACACGTTCACACAGAGTCTCTGTCTGGATGAATACATAATATACCAGACACATAATTATTCAGATTGGATTGTAGCTTCTTTTCAGCTTCAGTTCACAGCCTGATGTCTTATGTTTAAATTTGGTAGCAATTGCAGGTCCTATTGATGTGTTAATTAAAAGTCAATGACAATGCCTTTATTTTAAATCATCATATCAATAATGCTAAAAGTCTTACTGAACTAAATTAGGGGGGTCTTAACAATGAAAAAAGTTTTTGTAACTTGGGTGAGTGGTGATTTTTGTTAGATTCATTTCAGTGCTGAAAAATCATTTGCATATATCAAATTTAAAAAAATCTCAGGGTTAGGTACAAAGTGGTGATGGTAGGGGTTAGGGGGTAGGTAATGCTTTGTGCCAATGGATACTCCATGCAATGAAAAACCAGACATGCATGTGTGTTGGTAAGATGGGTTGACAGGCTCTCTGCTGTGGGTTGACGCTCAGACTCACACGGGCCAGTGGCTGACTGTAAATGAATCATTCATCCCCCTCTGTCTGTCTGCTTTCCCTGACACACGGTCCTGTGCCGCCTATTGTCTGTCTACCCCATTGTAAAAAAAAAAGAGGAGCTCTGAACACAGTGCTGTACTGTGGGGAAAGTGGCGCGAGAGCAAGAGGAATGTCAGTGTAGTCAAAAACAGAAAGACTGATAAGCAGGACGAGGCAGTAGGTTTCTCATGCATGCTCATAGTAATTAAAGCTTTGAGATTGTGTTGTGTTTTTAAGGGCTCAGTTTGTGATTACTGTCACAGACAAGCCTCCATGCTGATGTTCTGTCCTGCACCCCCAACTGACTGTCTCACACATACACATAAATGAATATGCATGGCTGCCTATGTGCACATGGTGCCACTAAAGAAAGGCACACTCGTAATTCTTAAAAATGCAAACTGACCGGTTAAAAAAATTAACATTTATAAGCTTTTATCCTAATTATCACTACAATTTCTATACCAAGCTTTGATTACTTTAACTTTTACTTCTAAGCATTAGTATTTGCTCAGTTGTGCATCACCAGGTGATCTATTAACCTGAAGATCACCAGGGTTTAGAGTATGCTATCTCCATGGGACAGCATACACCTGTGACAGCACTGTACACAAAAAGGTCAAAAACCTCTTTAATTATTCACTGACAGATGTAGCTGTAGATTTTGTTTATACCAAGACCAAGTATCACTCAGCCAGGTTGACTCTTACTGAATCATGGATGATCCTTGTTTGTTGGTGGTTGTTTACTCAGAAGCTGCAGCCAACTGGAATCTGCATTTTAATCTGGTTAATCCACATTGAAGTGTAGTTACAGTAACTCTTATGGCTTAATGACTGAAATGTATTTAAAAAAAAAGAGGCCATCATGCACACATCCTATTAGAGTCCCTCAGGCAGTATTTCTGTTGGCACATTAGAGCAGGCTGCTTGTCAGTGATGGCTTTACCCAACATATTGGATTGCACACTTTACTCTTATGTGAATAGACGGCACTGTGAGCACAGTTGTGCCACAAATGGGGGTAGGTGTGCTTCAGTTTCCAATAGTTAAACAGAAAGATTAGGTCAATTTGACTATAGAGTTAGCCAGCTGCAACTGTGGTGACTGAGAGTGTGGGAAGAGCATGGAGCAAAAAAGACTCACCACGTTTCCACACAAAACCCAAAACTTATCCCTTTGCATGTAAAAAAAAAAAAATAGCAGCGGAAGGAAAACTATCTCTGTGCAGACAGAAAATGCAAACAGGACTGTAAATGATGTTGTGTGCATGCCAGACCTGTAGTGGTTTGTGAAACTTTGCAGTGACACCCCATATATGCACCACAGCCAAATCAGATCGGAGGGCGCAACACTTGTTCTCCAAGGTCTTATCCTGAGGCAAATGTTGGTAACCTTCCGCATGTATAAAGATGTATTGATTATCTGGCATATTATCTATGTAACTTCCCTTACAGCATAAATGTAACACAAGAAGTAGGTTTTGCTTTAAAAGACCAAATAACTTAGCGTTGTCATGTAAACAGGGCCTAAGTAAAGGAAAAGAAAAAGATAGTGGATAAAAGACTGAGGTATATATGGGATATAACAATATATTTAAATAAATATAGAAATAAAAAATGAGATTATCAAGAGGAGCCTTATACCCATAAAGCAAATTTGTCCAGCACAACACAGCAGCCAGACCATCATTCTGTTTGCTCCAATGCTGGACAGAATACGTAAAAAAAAAAAAAAAAACTCAAATTACTATCATTCTTCTGCCTCCAAATGGTGGTAACAGAAATGCAAACTTTACCGAAATGATGAAAACACTGGTTGTGAAATTAAACAAATACTTAAAAAAAAAAACCTAACACTGTTAAACAACAAATAGCTTAAAATCAGGTCAAATCAACATGTTTTGAACACCAGAGGGACAACTGTCAACTGTCAGAGTGTCTCTGTCAACTTCAGCATGCTGTTTTGTTACTTTAAAGTCATCAAGATTCACACCTAAATGAAACTTCCTAACAAGTTAGCTACAGTTTTTCTATAAAAAAAAATACCCATCCTTGCTAAAAGCAGAAACATAAAGCATCCATTACATTCCACTGCTTTGACTTCGGTTGGCTTTTTGGCGAAAAAGATGGTAACACAGATATACTAGACTTCATCTGTGAAGGCCTGTCTGAGGGGAAAAATTAACATGAACCTGCTGAGCATCTAACCTGTGGACTGGAAGACCCCGGGGTTGCACTGGCAGTAGCGTGACGCAAATGCCTCCATCATACGGTCAATCTTCTGAGCTTCGCCTGGTAAACGGAAACTCCACAGGAACTGCCTACAACACAGAGGACTCAGGGTAAGCACGATGTAGCTTTGGTAAACATATTGATTTTTGGTTCAATATTAATTAAACAATCTTCTGACCGTAGTGCTTGAACAAGGTTCAGATCCGCAAATTCATGCAGCTCCACGAAAGCCTGAAGCACTTTGATGTTGAAGTCATCCCTAGTGGAGAAAACAAAACAAAAACCCAAATTTTCAGTATCACTCATCATGAAGCTAAAAGTTTTCATAGAGTAAAAAGATCCATCCAGGAGATATCATAACTCTTCTGAAGACAGGGTGGGGGAAGTCATATTCAATCCAGGAAAGCATTTTTCTTCTGCATTCTTCTCATATTTTTGCATTTATTCGTATCAGATGCTCTGCAGGTCTGGAAACAGTTTAAACAGCTGGCCAACACTGAGGGCAGGCGGGGTGGGGGGGGGTGGGGGGTTGACGGATGGAAAAACAGCAAAGAGGCCAAACACACACACAGGCTTCTTTTTGTCAAACACTGCTCTCAGACTGTGGTCACAGCTTCTTTGATCATATTTACCGTACAATGACTCCATGATCCTGAACCTGGATCAACTCTTCTCAGTGTGTGTTGTTCAAATCAAACCAGGAATTTGGGGTTTTGTGTTTTAGGTGGCAAGATACTATGATACGATACACACTCACATTGCAATAACATTCTGTGATTTGGTTTTAGGGAGAGTTAGGAAGGATGTTTATTTCATCTTTATTTGTATTTATAACCCTACTCTGTGTTTCTCGCCATATTGCGTCCTATACTGTTGTGCCAGACAAATATAATAACTCCTGTCCTCTGAGGGTTACACATAAAAGTATTTCTAGACAGGTATTACTAATAAGGTTGACTTTGACCTGCTGTTTGCAAAGCTGAAATGAAAGAAATATAATAGACATGTCTGCATGTGAAAAAGTTCATTTGTATGGAAAATATTTAAAAAATTCTCCTTCTGGTTATTTTTTGTCCTCCACCAGCTTCCTCTCTCGAGTCCTTCTCTTCATCTTCATCAGCGTGTAATGATAGCTTCCTGCTTCTTGCGTAAGCTTAATTAGTGATAATTACTGAGTGTAAACCAGCAGCCTGTGTTTAGTGTGATTTCCAGTGGGTTGGTGGACTCTTTTGATGATTCCCCATGCATTAAGCCTAGTGGCAGTGCCAGCAGTCCCTAGAGACCCCCTCCTCCTCCTCCTCTTCCTCCTCCTCCTCCTCCTGGGCCTTCAGCCCTCTGTCAGTGTGTGCATGTGTTTCACTGAATAAGCTATTGTTTGAATACAACTGTCGAATGGAGAGCGACTCCATCAAATGTTATTGAATATTACACTTAGCTTTTGCAACATAAGAACTTAACTTTCCTCAAACAAATACATTAAATTGAAAAAACCTTAAATAACAAAGCACCATGTCTGGTTTTGTTTCCCAAAGTATTTGAAGCGCAGCTGGCAAAAAATAAAAATGCGCATACATTTGCCACCAGCTGACACTGTTACCTGAAAGTGACAGCTGATTTGTGATGTTCTATATTTTATTTGTGCAAGTGCCTGTGTTTTGAGTCTCTGTTTTCAGGCACTTGAACACTGTAAACATAATAAGCAAAATTCCTTTGTCAGTAGATTCCTCATATAAACAAACCAGTGTTACAATGAAAATGCCAGCTTTTGAATTATTCTACGTTTCTGCAGAAATTCCAATTTTTCAGAGACAATTTGTTTTTTATTTTTTCTCTGTGCATCTCTTGTTTAAAAAAATGCATCACATTGTGTCACAGAAAAATCATCATTTTCTTATAATATGCATTTCATGAAAATAATCCCACTTTTGCTTTATTTATTATGCAGAGAGCTCCAGTTTTAATATGCAAATTAGGCGGCTTCTATCACCACTGCTCTCACTCCTGACCCAGCTCAAACTCTCTTGCCTTACTGTGCTATCAAAAAAGCTTATAATGTGTTGCTAATGCTAGAGGGATGCTGCTACTGAATGCCAGTTATGATAAGTTTCACTCTGCAACTTTGGAGTGGTTGTATAGATGATGAACCCTTATTATGTCAATGACTGCTTGTCTAACTTTTCTTCTATATAATGTTGGACTTTTCCAAGTCAATTCAACAGACTTTATCAACTTTTTCCATCTTAAGCTTTTGATTTGACACTTTTTTTCTCATTGGAAGGTTAATCTAAACTTAGCAGAAAAAGTAAGAAAATTTTTGTTTTATCATTTCTCCAATTTTGTAACACCAACTGGTGTTGTTGTCCACAGCTGGAAAGCCTGATTAGTCACCTTTACGACAAAGTATAATTTTTAAGGGCCGTTATTCTGTGGAAATAGCAACACAGCTTAATATTTGGATTAAACAAAAATGTGACCTGCAATATTCTTCATTTGTTGTTCATTCTTGTTTTGACCTTAAATGCTGCCAGGTGTGTTAACAGTCACACACGTATGGCACCTAATTGATAGACGGACTTATCAGAATGAGATTCTGGAGCCAAGACGATCCCAAATCTCTAGAATCTGGGACCTGACTTCATCCTCCGGGATGACAACGCTCTCCCCCACAGAGCCAGGATCATCACAGAGCACCTCCAGAATTTGGGAGTGGAGAGGATGTGATAATCTGCTGTGAGCCCAGACCTAAATCCATGTGAATGTTTCTGGGCTTAGCCTGGGCATGCTGTACGCGCTAGAGTGACCAACACAACCATGAAGGTGGACTTTCTACAACTCCTGGTTGAGTAACGGGATCCCACAGCAAAATGTGACCAGGCTGGTGACCAGCATGACGAGGATTAGCTAAGCTGTCGCTGCATATGCAGTGTTTACAAGCTAATGAGGTCCCTGACAGTGTAAAACTAATAAAGTATAAAAATTATTACTTATTTCTGTGGGAGAGGGCAATCATCCAATCCACCAGGCAACTGGAAACAAGAATGAATACCAACAAGAGGATATTGCAGGAGATTTTGGCACATACTCACACATTTACCTGTGTTGCTCATTCCACAGAATCATGTTCCTTACAAGTTATACCTTATTGTAAAGGTGACTAATCAGGCTTTCCAACAATGTATAATTTAACACCAATTGGTAATATCAAAGCGAGGGGAGTATGACCAAACACGTTACTTTTTTGTGCTAAGTTGATGTGACCCCAAATATTAGGGCCACAGAGGAAATATTTAAGTGGCAACTGTTTTCACATAGTTGGAATCAGATTTTATATTTTTTGCAAAAATTATTAGGCAAAAAGTCTATTTATAGATACTAAAAACCTGCCAATTTGAGTATGGGGAGTGATCAGAGGCTTTGGTTAATCTAGCAAATTTCATTAAAATTTTTGTAAAGGCATCCAAACAGCCGTCAAACACACAGTAAAAAAAACAATTGTTTTGCTCACAGTTCAGTCTTTTAGAGTAATCCAACTTATATGGGTCCTCTTTCATGATAAACCTTTGGGGTATGTGTCCAATTTTACTTGCACTGCTTAAAAAAGTTCCCACAAATGGCTTGTATTTACATAGAATATAAATATATTGATAAAATCTCAGCTTTATGAAAAATAAACCAGAAATAACCTGCTCATCATGGCTAGATTACATATAAATACAGTCTAATATTCACATTTCACATGAGAATGAACTTATGTTAATGTATAAAAGTTGTTGCACTATAAAATATAAAATATTACTGAGGTTAAAAGAGTAGTAAACTTTAACCACCGAATATCACCATGAAACTTCTCCAGTTGATACGACCCTAAATAAAATGATCCCAGGTTGAGCTGACATGGCAGGATCCATTTAAAAAACACATAAACACGTCAATAATCTCAAAAACTTAATTAAAAAATGCTTAAGATTGTAATTTTCTCTGTGACATTTACACACTGATCGCTCGCTGATGTTTAACTCGAAGATCATCCATCAATCACAGAGTGAAAACTTGTTCTCAGTTTTTGCTGATAAAATTAATATTTTCTTTGATGAAAAGAAGCTCCAAACATAATCCTATTACAGATATGCTGCAGGTGTGTTTTAGGTTATGAAGAGATGAAAATTTCATGACTCAATTGGTGGTAATTTTGTACATTATTTTGACACAAAAACAAGTTTTTTTTATCTATTTCAAATACTGTGTTTAAATATCTTCATCCAGCTCAGCTCTTTCCTCTTTCTTTATTACCCAGCAGTCTGGCTGGACATCGAAGGAGCTGGATGATCGTTTTATTACCAACTATAAGTCCACAAGGGCAGACTTACTATGACAAGACACCCACACTGTCCGAAAGATTCATGCTGACGAAAGCTCAGTTATGTTCTCCCTTTTTTAATCAGCAAATCCAGGCCATAATTTCCTTTTTTAATCACAGAGGGGGAGTAAATCTCATGAAAGGAGGACTTTCTCCCCCCGCCTGACATATGCTCTGTCTCACCGTTCGCCTAAGTAGTCTCCGATGACCGTCTTGTTGAGCCCCTCGCCTTTGTAGAGGAACTGGGCGATGTCTTCGGGAGTGTGCTGGAGAAGGTCGTTCTCCAGCAGGAACTGAATTCCCTGGAGAGGAAGCGGAGAAAACAGGATAGCTCTTCACTGCAGTCACGGGTGGCTGATAGAAAATGACAGGATTTCACAGCTGAGAGTGGGTTGCTCTCCACTCCAACACTGAAAATCATTTAGTTTAAGTCAGCTGAGACCCTGGAGATCGTGATGGAAGCATCAGGTTTTTAAAAAGTTAAAAAAAAAAAGAGAAAAGAATCTAAACAAAAAAGCTGTACCTTTTTGGGATCCATGTTGAATTTTTTCCTGCCCATAGCAATTTGTTTGTTTCTCTGGGATGTTTTACTGGAGAACAAACATAAAAAAAAGACTTTCTGATGTCAAACTGATAAAAAAGAATGTTTATACTTGAAACAAGTCTGACAAACATGAGCAAAGACAACATCATTAAAAGCATCATCATAAAGAAATTTAACAATTAAACAGTCCCATATGCTCAATCGTTTTATCTATTTTTCATCTCATATTTATTTAACTGCATTAAGAACAAATTCTAATTTAAAATGGCAACTGGTGACAGTGAAAGCCTCTTGTAGAAATTAGGTAAGGGGTAAAAAAGAGCAACACAAGTCTAAAAATGCATGGATGTGAAACAATAAATGTTCAGTATATCCAAAAAAATATAACTGAACTGATAAAACCATTAATAAAATGTGGGAATATACAGATAAAAATTCAGCTGATAGTTTTTTTTTAACATTTTATAACTTTATTATTAATTAGCCTTGGAATTATAGTGTTTCTATGTAAATGAGACACTGAAAAAATAAGAAAAATATTCACACTGAATCATTTAGGAGATACTCAAAATACATAATCCAGGTTAGCATCATATCCTGAAACAGAACAAACATGAACAAATTAGCTTACCTTTCCCCGACACATGTGAGTTGCTCGATCTCTGTCATGACTTCTGCTATTTCAAACTTCAACCTCTGAGAGAAACAGAACAAAACAGCCTCCAGTTGTTTCTTTCTTTAATGTTAAAACAGGTCAAAGCAAAGAGACACGGGAACGAGGAAAATTCAATACTTCTTTATGTGCAAACTGGATGTGCAAAGATGCACGGCTGGTCTATTTGCATTACCTACAGCATGCAAATAGGCCAGCAGCGCTGCAGTAGATATGCCATGGAGTTTAAAGGTCAAACCCCCACCCCACCCCTCCCAAAAAACTGAATGCAACTATATGTGAAAAATTAAAAACAAAAATATATATTTCTTTTACATCTAATTTCACATTTACAAAGATTTAAGCAATTGTGGTCACAATTTCTGTTACTAAAACAGTAAAAGTGGGGAAAAGAAAGATTAAGCATTGCTCTTGTCTCAACTTGTCCCAGCAATCTGCTCATCTAAGCTGTTGCTTCACTCAATAAGTGCTGCCTACAGTGCAGGAGGAGGCTGTAAGGAGGTGGAAAAACATTTTCATTTGTTTGTTAAAAAATAGGATTTGGCTGTTCAATCTGGATGTTCACTTGAAACCTTGGAAACCCAGAGAACACCTATAGAAATGTGAGTAAAGGCCAGTTAAAACCTCTGTGTGACTGTAGCAGACTCTGGAGGGGTGTTTTACTGTGCTGCAACACTTGTACAAACACAACCTTCTTGGAAGAGCCATTTGCAGGAAACCCTCATTGTTGTCTTTCAGAAAATTCACTATCTGAAATTTGCAGATCATATCTGCAGGATGCATATTTGAAACTAATCTTGTGTACCAGAGAAGTTAAATAGAAGTATTCGACCCTAATAAACTAGATATGCTTGTGTCGGAAAATGAGTGTTTAAATATCAAAAAGAAGAATATATCCAAATATATATCTGCAAATTTAGGACCCAAACATCCATAAAAGATGTAGTCAAGAAAATGAGCATTTAAAAGCAGTGATATTATAATAAAAAGAAAAATGCCTCATGTTTTTTAGATAAGATTATTGCTTTGTCTTTATTATTCACAGTAACAAACATTTTTGGTTAAAATTTTGGCATGTCATAAGATAAATGCTCTGCTAACTAATAATCCCATCTACTGACATTATTCTCAATATATCTAATACACTGAGCTCATTGTATGAATCAAAAGCGCAAACACACACCTCAATATCATCGAGCAGCTCTCTCTTCCTCCGTCGGATGTTTGACAGCTCATCCCTCTCCTCCAGGGACAGATCCTCAGGAACTGAAACACATGACGGGAAAAACACAGCGGACTAACTCATTTGTACAAAGCTCACATCTCTATTTTCTCTTCCTGTATCCTGACTGAAAGATAAAAACAAAAAATAGAACTATGTAAATTTGATTAAGTAGCAGGATAGAACTAAAAGTCAGCCTTCAATCAAGTCTGGTACCCACAAATTCATGAGCTCACGGCCAAAATGGAAAACCATCTGCCTCATACAGTGAAGTAAAAGGCAGAGCTGTTGTTCTTTTACCTTGTCCGGCCACAACAGCATAAATCAAGAGTCTCTGTGTTTATCTTAATTAACTGAGAAAGAGAGAAGGCGAAGAGCTTTAGTTATTCCACTTGAAAGTGTTTTTTGCCTCATCCCTCCTTCTCCATTTAGCTCAGGGAAATATGCTATTAATAAAACTAATCCAGATTAAGGTTTTTTTCATTAAATGTGAATTTGGCAATTTAACACAGCCTATGACCCCAATTCCCCCGCCATGAGTGTTTTACAGCTCTGGGCAAATATGTGCATGAGGAGAGAATGATTTGCCTCTCGTCTCTCTGTTTAGTTTTATATTCTTTCCTCCTTCTATTATTTCTCCCAGTTACATTTCGCCCAATGCACACTTCGCCATCTTTATGAAACAGTGCCTGTGCAATCTTGCCTCATTAAGCCAGCTTTGGAGCAGAAAATGCAAACCTCTTGATAGGAAAATGGCACATCTAATATTTTTCACAGATTTGTGGCTACGTGTTGCTGAAGCTCGAAAAGAAAAACAGAACTTGTTTTCCCTCACAGGCAGGAATCTGCACCAATTAAAGTAAAACAAGGTCACTTGGTTTAAGAGGAAAGCCCAAGAGTTGCACTCAAGGCAGCCAAGTATACCTACTTAAGGTATTACAACTAAGACTAAAGGTTCCTAACTTTATTATGTAATCCTAAAGAACCCTGATGTGGGGTGAGGAGAAGGCTGAAGGATTTCCTTTATGGACCATGTTTTTAATAGACAGCAGAAGGGGATACCTGTGAACAATGGCTGAAAGTATGAAAAAAAGGAAATGTTAATTAGTTTTGCTAACCTCCGGCTGCTTTTTACCACTTATGTAATGCAACTGTAAGCAGTCCGAACGTAGCTTTGAAGTTTCAAGGCTGTTTTAAAGGACTCCTTTAATGCTTTATTTGAGCATTATTTCTAAATGTTTTGCATACATACACTAAATGTAAAGAGGAACTTGTGTCATCTGTCCACCTCTACAACCCAACTCAGCAACAGTTAATCAGGCTATGTTTGCTGTGTCATTTTGATGTTTTTCCCAGTAATAAAGCAACAGCCCAATGTACAACCCCAGTTCTAAGAAAGTTGGGACGGTGTGTAACATATAAATAAAAACAAAATGCTATGATTTGCAAAACCCATAAACATATATTTAATTACATACTGCATCCATCACAGTATCATGGCTTCAAAGGAGAAAAGTCTGGGTGCTGAACTGGCCTGCCTGCAGTCCAGACCTTTCACCAATAGAAAACATTAGGCACATCATGAAAAGAAAATTCCAGCAACAAAGGTCCAGGACTGTTGAGCAGCTAGAATCCTTCATCAGACCAGAATGGGACAACATTCCTCTCCTAAAACTCCAACAACTTCTCACTTCCCAGACGTTTACATACAGTTGTTAAAAGGAGAGGAGATGCTACACAATGGTAAACATCACCCTATTCCAAAGTTTTTGAGATGTGTTGCTGACATCTAATTAGAAATGAGCTAATACTTTTTTTTTTATTGTATTTTCTTAAAATATGCACTACTTTTTAATTGAATGAGTAAAGGAGTTTATTGACAGGAAATGTTAAAATGTTTGACACAAGCAGTCACATGCTAACAATCAGTATTTGTCTCTAAAAACTAAGAGGTGGTTGGTACAACGTGACCAGAGGTTTTAACTGGTGTCATAAAAACTATTTTTAAATCATTTATTTCTATGGATAATAATTTTCCTAATTTTACAGATATTAAATATTAGCATGCAAAACTGATTTGGTGAAAACTATTTCCTAGTCAAGAACGTTAGCAAGTAAATATTAGCTAGCTAAAACAGCTCAAAAGCAAAGTTTAAATACATATAAATGTATCATATAGAGCTGCTAATTAAGCTGTTGATTCTTTAATGCCCCATCTGTCACATTTTTAACTCTTTTTAAGTATCCATATGGTGTGTTGCAGTCAAAGCCATAACTGAGTTTTTCTGTCTCGAAACTGTAGCATACAACACCTGTTTTAGGAACACAGGTTCAGCGGTTTCTAATGAAAACAACCAAAAGAATCAAATCCCATCACCTTGCAGGGTGAAACTGCACAGCTGAGGATCAGGGAGAAAGTTAATCGTACATAGTTATAGATTGTTTCATGTTTGTTAACATAAACTGAGGTATAAAAAAATAATTGATTAAAGTCAAAGATGTGCAGCTGGAAAACAGATTTTTTTTAAGCAAAGATGATAAAACATACACTGGTTGCAGCAACTTAAAGCTGTTTTGTTTGTTGTCATTATCAATCTTCTGAACATGTTTTTTATTTTGCATTAGCAAAGCTATCTCAATATCACTACTAATGCCCTCTACTAGCTAACATCACATCTTACAACAGGCATCAGTTAATTGAGCAACAACATCTCCATCCATTGCTCTTGTGTCCCAGGTATTCCCCAGGGTTCGGTGCTAAGTCCACTTCTGTTTGCCTTCCACATCCTCCCAGAGTAAAACAGCATATTTCACCATGGTCTCCTTGTCCACTTTAATGCAGGCAACATCCAGCTCTACAGCTCTAACAAATCCATTACCTCTGCAACTGAATTCACTCATCATCTACATGACTGAAAGTAAAACATGGATGTAAGCGAAATTGCACAAGATATGATAAGAATTTGTCTCAAATCCTTCACTAATACAATTGGCAACTTCTGCCTCATCATTGCTACCTTCACCCTGTCTCTTCTTCTACACAGCTGCAACCATATCACCAGAACTACATTTTTCCTCCTAAAAAACAGCTTGTCTTCATCCATCACCTCCGTCATCACATCCACAATCAACTGATGCAACAACATTTAATGTACATGGCAGTTCATAAAAATATTACTATAAATTTTCCACTGTAACCTGACATCTTGCTCACCTGCTCCTCCTCCTCTCATGACCACATCACCTCCATCCTTCAGAGGCTTCCCTGACCACCAGTCTTTCAACAGATTAATTAGAAAGTACTTCTCTCTCACAAAAGCCTCCATAATCAGACCCCCTCCTACCTCGCTGATCTACTTTATCAACACAGTCCTTCCCGTAACTTCCACTTGTCTAATACCAAGCATCTGTCTACGCCGCTCAGGGCCAAGTGCTACACTCTTTTTAAACATTTCCTTTCCTTCTGAGAGTATTTTCAAGCTGATCAATGATCTGGCCATTTCCAAAATACATCTTAAACTCACCTTTTTAGCTATCACTTATTAGTTTCTATTACAATAATACCTTTTTTTTTCTTTTTTCAGCAATCTTTTTTTTTGAAAGCATCAGTTTTTAGTCCCCTAAAAAGAAATTCTTGTATAGCTATTAAATATTGTAAAAGAAATTAAAAAAAAATCTTTAAAAACAGAAAATCGTTATTACAAGCTATAGAAGTTGTTGTTGTTTTTTTTTTCTTTTAATAATTTCCCCAGGGGTAGGGAATGTGCAAGCAGCAGAGAGCCCCTCGCTTTTTCATTAGCTCATGGCTGTGCATTAGCTAATGGACATGTCCAACTAGTGCCTCAATGTGCATGATTACAATCTTAATTCATTACAAATCTAATGAAAAGAAAAGGGTGCTCGCTTTAAGAAGAACTCACCATCATTACTGGCATAGGATTACCATTATCCTTCAATCCAGGTCTTTCTAGACCACTTTAAGGTCTTTCAAAGCATACATTTAATTTCACATGAGGCTTTAAAGTCCCAGCTACCAATGTTTATGCTCAGATGGATTTTCTATCCATATTTTTAATAGAGATGGTCCATCAGTTACAATATTAACACGCTTCCTCCCCGTGACCTTCTATGAGAAACTCAGGAAAATAGTTCATGTTTACAGCAAGCACAGGAGAATTGTGAGCTAAAGCTGGTTGCTACCATTTCTACTGGTTCAAAGCAAATATAGCTACGCTTTAATGATAATCAACTAAAATCAATTATGGTGCAAGTCATAGAAAACAGCAGACCTTAGATGGGTCAGATCAGGGGATAGTCTGTGATATAAATTCACTGTATGGAGTGATGCGTCAAAGGGTTTAGACTCCAACATGTGCCCCCTAAGAACAAGAGGCTCTGGCAATTTCCCCCTAAAAACAAAAATCCCCCAAAATCTGCTTTTAAGAGTAAATCCCCTGCTGCTCTTCACACCCAAAACTAACAACTGTCCCTGACCACCCACTAGAGCCAGAGGCTTTAATGGTGTTTTAACTAATGCAGGAAATACCATCAGTCTACTTCAGCCAGTTTAATAACTTTTACCATGTTTAGTTTGGTCGTGTCTGTACATATCATGTCATTTGTTGGTTAACATAGACAGAAAAAAAATCAAATTACCAGGTTATAACTTAAAGACTTCCACAAAACAGGCATTTGAGTAAAAATCCCACGCACATTTAACGCTGGCTGTGGTCCCAGTCATACTGAGTCATGTGAGCGAGAGGAGCATTATCCAGACTCACTAGCTTTAAACCTGCGACTTTACTCACTATAATGTCTTAGAACAGGATGAGCTTTAAAAACAGATAACCCTGTTACCCAGCTGGGCCCTGCAGCTCAGTGTGTCACATGCAAAGAAGCAGGAAAGCCAGGGAAACTTCCTCTACATCCAGACCCTAATCTGAAGCCTGCTGTCCCCGATCCCTCTTAGTGTGGACAAAGGCCAGCTCTGCTTTACAGCCCAGGTCATGCATACAGAGACATAGACATGTGGCTGGGCCCGCACATGAGCAAATACACCACAGCCAGCTGGCTCTAATCCCACACACTCTCTCTATCCGACACTCTCTGAGCCCAAAACGACGAATCTGTCACAGCGGAAGTGAGACATATACACAGATGTTCTCACTGACTAGCAACTGCTTGACTTTAACCTACTTTATCTCTGTAATGCTGGAAGAAATAAGCAACACTATAATAAGCAGCAGTCTGCTGTAGTTATCTGCATATCCACTAAGCATGAATCCTGAGATGTCAGCATGAGCAGGGGCCAATGTGAGGTGAAACGAGTTAGGACCCAGGGGGTAAGGGTCATGTCTACAAACATGTACATGAAGTATGCTGCTGATGCAGCTCTGCTCATTTCTGACTACATGCCAAATAATTTTACTCTAATCAGATTAACTGTATTTATGTATTAGTTCATTGTGCATGCATCATTAGTAATAATTCAGTAACAGTCCTAGCCTTTGCATGAGAAGAGAGATTTGGGGGAGCTTATGTGGCCTCTGGTTTTTAACAATCTCTGGGTTCACAAGCAGAATCTGGGGCTTGGTAGCTGCAGAGCCCTCACACTGATTGTTCTGGTTAATCTGTAGATTTTGGGTGGGACCTCCTGCCGTGAGTGCATTTGTGCAAGTCCGTGGCTAGGAGGTGGTCTGTACCTCCTTATATCACACATCTGCTTAGCATCAGCACTATAATACACAATATTTGATTTGATAAATCCATGGGCTGCATGTCCTTACACAAGTGGCCAAAGTAACCATAAGATGATTTGATCGGCCTGAGAATGACAAAGATGAAAACTGTTTCTTCTGGCATTTGTGCAGGATGAGGGGCTTTCACACAGAACTTGAAAACACTTTTCTTTTCTGTTTTTTTCTTTTTCTTTTTCTTTTTTTTTTTTGCGTTACATAAAAAGTGACCCATCTTTATAGCAGTAACAGATTTAGTATTAGTGGCCAGATGCTTAGAGCTGTATGTATTTGCAAAATGCAGCAGTTATCATGGAAAACATGCTAGACTTTAACTTACGCATTCCTGCTTCTGCATAGCTGGAGCCTCTCTGCTTTATTATTAGATTATTTCATTAAATATATTTTTATTTAACTTCATTATTACAAAATTCAAGGCTCACAGGGTTTAACCTCATTTGTGTGCAATCCCAGTCTCAACACACTGGAATGGAAAACATGTACGTCATACATTCTGAAAGGCAGCCCATATCTCACAAGAAGATTTCATATAAGACACAGCTGTTGCTTCCTGTGAAGCTCAGGCAACTGACAGAAGCGAAATAAATGTTATGCTTATCTTATATAAGCATATTCTGATCCAAATATTGTGACTAATATCTAGCCAGAAAACAATTTTTAAATCAGTATGAGAGCTTTTCATTTCAATGGACAAGAACAAAATATTATATCTCTATGGAGGCTGAATATGTGTAGACTTAAGCAGGGACACATAGGTTCAACATGGATGACTGGCACAGACTTCAAACCTCTCATTGTACAGCTCTGTTGAACAGGAGCTCTGTGTTGGCTTCTGGCCGTCTCAGATGTTCAGTGGACGTTCCTGTGATGGTTGTCTGTCTGCCTGTAAAAACACGGACTTTGGTGGACCACCCTGATTACAGTCACAATGAAACCAGAACAATATTTGATTGCAGTGCTTTGGAAGCCACCCACAAAGTCGAGGTATTTGTACTCTCTTATTGACTTTTAGTTTAGTGAAGTGAATTATGCTAACTATCAACATATTCAATAACCACCTGCTGGATCAAAGACTTTCTATGTGCTCCTCCAATTTCATTTGAAAAAGACGTCCAGACATGGAAAGAGGAGAAGGAAATGAAACGAGATAGTGCCAGCACTTTTTATTAAACCTTTTACAGGATGGTCAGAGATTTATCAAAGTTTTTTGTTATTGGCAATAATATGGTTTGAAAATATTATTAAATCACAGTTCCAAAGAAGTGAAGTCAAAGCAAGAGTTTAAATGAAGGCTATGCTAATGAAAGCACCCAAGGTTTAAGGGATATGGCTGGTATGTGGTTGTTATGGTTATTATTATACTTAGAAAACAGTACTAATTTTTTGTCACTTCATCTACCTTACAATAGTGTTGGCTAATTTGCAACCCAGTTCATGAAAAAGTGGTTCAAAACCAACCAAAGCTTCTGAGAGTTAGGGTGAGCGTGAACTTGACATTTTCATTTTCCATTAAAACAGCAGCCAAGAAAAATACACTAACCCTGCTGCCTCCCAGCCCCTCCCTACAGTCCATATGGTCAGCTGGACCGTGTCTTCCCTTAATTCTGCCTCCACTGACATTAGGCATAGATTCCTCAAACATGGTGGATCTCTGCTGTCAGTCTCTGTTGCTTCCCAACCCCTTTCCCTTTCTCATCTAACTGACAATGCCTTTTTGTCTCTACTCTGTCTCACACTTTAAGGGGCTTCCCCTCCTTACAACTCTGAGTAATAACAGCTACAAATTCTAACCCCCCCCCCCCACACACACACACACACCTAATGCCATGGAGATGGGAACATGTAGGGAAGACTCTGCAGTCTCTCTTCTAATCAGCTCCATATGTAGTCTCCTCTCTCAGCACATAAATAGCACAGTGTGTTACAAAGCACTCAGTCCCTGCACTTCATGCCCTCGCCACTGTCTCTGTGTTTGTGTATCTGTCCTGTTATATGTGGTATAATATATTGTATATTTAATCTTCTAATGTTGCACAACAAAAACCATAATCTTGGCAGGCAAAATAAATTTCTGTTCTTTCCAAATCACCCCTTAAGCCTTTAAACAACAAATCCTGCCTACTGGGTCAACCAGCGAAGTACAGTTTAGCACATTTTAGCGCCTCTGCTTTAACACACTTGAGACACATTTGCGCAAACTAAAGCAGACATTTATATCAGGCTCCTGGGGTGTTGTAGGGCATTTAGAGGAGTAAAATTTAGCAAGCTCTATGTTTTTATGCCAGAGGTGAAATTCTTTTTGCACCCAGGTGAACAAAAGAGATGTAAAATTCAAGTAATATTCCCATAAAAGCAAACGTAAGAGGAAGCTAAGAGGTACTCTGGGTCAGGTACCAGTTTCAAAGAAATATTTAATAATTTGGGAAAAGTCAGAGGATGGTAATCACTCTCTTTAAGGTTAATTTAAGGTGTTTCTCTAACTGCTGCTTTTCTAAGACGCCATATAATCAAATTTCACCAAAGGATTGTTCTCATGTCAAGAATCTTTTGAAGCAGTTAGTCCTTTTGTGACATTTCAGTAGAATGCTTCAGTGAATCCTCTGTGCTCTCAAAGCACCTACAGTCCTTTGTTTTTTTATGTTTTGGTTGTTTTTAACCTCATTTTTGTTCCATCAAAGAACAGGCAAGTATAAGTTGCCAGTAAAGTGCCTGTTAGATAGTTAACGACCAGCTAGCCACTGTATGTAAGGGGATGTAATTGATGGAGGGACCATTTCTTTGACATATGCCCACTTGTTAGGTTGACTCTATTAGGTGTTTTGCCATTACAAGACTCATTCCAAGACTTACAGCTGTACATGCTCCACAAGGACATAGATTATTTTTGTTTTCTTAAGATGACAAGGACAAGAGTAAAGGTCATTCTGGCCAGGACATATCATAGTTACCAGAAACCTCATCAGGTCTTTATATATGTTTTTTTAACAAGTGGAATCAAAAACTTTCTGCGTCCTGCTTTTCCACATTAACCACTTTAATTTTCAGACCAATCGCACAATAGTTTTCGGATACCATATGAGAAAAAGGTTCTGCCCAGACGATGTGTCAAGAACAAGCTGTTAGAACACCCAAACCAGGGCTGTGAGAGAAAACGAAGAAGAAATGGTGTTACAAAACAACTCTGAAAAGAAAAATGTCTTAGTTCTTGTGTTATATGTACAAAGCAGAGGGGTGTGACTAGAAAGGTCCCACTCTGACAAGAAAATATCATTAACTTTGAGCACCATCAGTTAGCTAATCTCAGCTAAAAGCATTAAACAGCTAGCTTGTCTAAATTCAGTTGTGACAGTTTCTTTAAAAAATATCATCCTACCCCTAATAAAATTATATTTTGCTAACTTACCAGAAGATGAATTTTAATACTTTACAACGGAGTCAAGTTTTTTCTTGTTTTACTGTCCGTTAACCATCTCAAAACCATAGCATGCTGTTTAGCAACATTGCTAATCTTTATAGCCGGATTTCAGCATATCACATTTATCTTAATTTTTTCTTGAACATAATAATGTATCTCATGAAGGTTACAATCACAGAAAAATGAAGAAAACATCAATAAGGTGGAATATTTTCCAATTCTTTTATATCATGCAAACAGAGCTGCTGCCACACATTGTTCGTAGATTTAGTGAAGTGCACTAAACCTAAACAGTGATAGGAAAAATGTTCTTTTCTTATCACACCAGCCCTAATTGATCAAATGGCTCAAAATATTTTGTGTCTTTTGGAAAAGAAGTCCCAAATCACTGCACCAAGTTTAGTTTTGGTTGATGTTTTTTATTATGCTTTCAAAAATTGTTTGACTACTGTGAGTTGTGTTCTGAAGGAATTAGTCTGCCTGGCCAAAAAAAAAAAGTCACCATCTGGATTTAAGCAAATAAGTAGGAACCTCTCATTAAATAATTACTGCATGGGCGATTATCTTTCAGCAAGCAAAGTTATTTAACCCCAACTGATGCAATGAGGAGCTTCTCATTTCCTAAACAGCCATGTCAAAAGACGCATCCCGTGGTTGTGGAATAAATGTTAGTCTGTTTAAGAAGGGTCAAATTATTGGCATTCATCAAGCAGAGAAAACATCTAAGAAGATTGCAGAAACTACTAAAATTGGGTTAAGAACTGTCCAGAGAAAAATAATTTAATTTGCCAGGGAGCATAAAGATTGGACGCTGGAGGCGTGGAAGAAGGTCGTGTGGTCTGATTAGTCCAGATTTACCCTGTTCCAGAGTGATGGCAGCATCAGGGTAAGAAGAGAGGCAGATGAAGTGATGCTGCCATCATGCCTAGTTCCTACCATACTAGCCTGTGCGGGCAGTCTATGATCTGGGGTTGCTGGAGTTGGTTAGGTCTAGGTTCAGAAACATGTGTCTAAAGAATGAGGTCAGCTGACTGCCTGAATATACTGGGTGACCAGGTTATTCTATCAATGGATTTTATCTTTCCTGATGACACGGCCATGTTCCAATATGACAATGCCAGGATTCAACAGTTTCAAATTGTGAAAGAGTGGTTCAGGGAGCAGGAGGCATAATTTTCACACATGGATTGGCCACCAAAGAATCCAGACCTGAACTCCTTTGAGAATCTTTGGGATGGGCTGGAGAAGGCTTCGTGCAGTGGTCAGACTCTCCCATCATCAATGGCGAAAAATTAATGCAACACTGAGTGTAAATAAATCTTGTGACATTGCATCAAAACAATGCCACAGCGAATGCTGACATAATCAAGGCAGTGTATGTGACAGCTAAAGGGTGTAAAACTGTAAATCACTATCATAAACAAATAATAATAATAAATAACCCAACATAGCTAAAACTGTCAATATCAACAGGAGGCAAATATTTCAATGGTATCTTGTTTTTTTAAAATCAGGCATATTTTTTTAAAGTTTTAAAGATGCACACATGAGAATCATTGAAAAAAATCTCGGGACTGTCAGAGACTTTTAACTCACAGTTGTGAAGTAATAGACTAAAAACACAAGAAGAGACAGAAGTAAAGAAGAGATTAATTCATACTTGCACTATTGGCACTTACGTAGGTTCACTGGCCTCCAGTTATGGAGACTACTGCATGCAAAATATCTACTCATTAATTAAACATTACATTACTAATAGAGTAATCATTTAAGCTCAGATGCAGACTCCAATGACCAGATTCTATATGAGATACACCTAGGGGGAAAAAAGAGCCTGAGCTCTGTTTGCCTGTTTACAAGACATTCTCCACCAACCACTTATTTTAAGCCGACCAGCCTCCCACGGTGTACACAGCCACAACTAGCCCCAAGAGACAGCCTGATGTCCTCCCACACACATACCCTACAGCCACAATAAACTCCATACACTAATTACACCAACTTTGAGCCAACTAATCTCCTTCAGAACTAAAGAGCTACACTCCAAGAAATCATGTACATGGTGTGTGCATTCGGGTTTCCCCAAAGCCATCTTGTCTTGGGTTTCATGTCTGCTTCAGTGAATATGATAAGAAATAATTGCATGTAGGCAGATCTTCTTTAGTTTATGAGATTACTGCAGAAAATATAGAGAGGAAGAAATGTAAGAGGAAATTAATCCATAAGGAAGGCTGTGCATTTGTGATTCTGCACTGGCATGTGTGCGCCATTAACAGGTCTTTAAAGACAAAACAGCAATGCTGCAGTCAGATATGACTTGTTATTTCTAGCACACACTCCCATGTTCAGTCCAAAGAAAGCAAGAGAATTGAAGGAAAGGCCTTCCTCATTCAACTTTTCCCACGGTCAGATAGAAAGAAGAGTGCTGATTGACACTTAAACTGTAGCACTTAAACAGAAAATATTGCTAGAACAAGCTCTCAGTATTCATTTAAGACTTGTTTTTTTTAAAGATGAATCACTTTCATTTAATACCTTGAACCCTAAACAGCCTTATTTTTATCCTTGATGAAGGGATCAAGGAGGATACAGGAAATCAAACTGTTACAATCCATGGCTTCTATCCAGGCACACAGAGCACTGCTTCCCAGCCAATTTCAGCTCCTGCAAACTTTCCACGTCTCCATCCAGCTATACAATGATGCTAAAAATAAACACAAGTAATAAAAACATTTTCAAGTCTATTGCTGATTTCATCCATTTTGAAGCCAGGCCCCGTCTGCTCTGCGGCATGCAAACTGGGCAGAGAAGCGCCGGCTCTGATTAGTGAGTGCAGTAAACAAGTACTAATGAATCCCGCTTTGCAGCTGAGTCCCACAAACAACCCACAGATGTATAGTTTATAGCTGCATTCAGTTTGTAGCTTAGTGTAACTAAGAAAAGTGCAATGATCTCTGTGCAGGATGGTCTAGCTCATCTGCTTCATCTTTGGAATTAACTGCACTTTAATAAAGTCCCAAAATGAATTAATTTTATTTGCGAGGCAAGGCAGTTTATTTGCATAGCACATTTCATGTACAGGACAATTCAAAGTGCTTTACATAAAACAAAGGCATTACAGATATTTAGAAATAGTAAAAGGCATCAACACATAATCACAATAAAATAATAAATTACATTAAAATTATTAAAAGCAAGATAAGTTAAAAAAAAAGTTAACATGTAGATTTCATGCATAGGCGCATGAGAAAAGAAATGTTTTTAACCTGGATTTGAAAATGTCTACATTTGGGGAAAGTTTAATCTCCACTGGCAGTTTGTTCCATTTGTTTGCAGCATAACAGCTAAATGCTGCTTCTCCATGTTTAGTCTGGACTCCTGTTTGGACTAGTTGACCAGAGTCTTTGGATCTAAGAGCTCTGCTAGGTTTATATTCTCTGAACATATCACAGATGTATTCTGGGCCTAAACCATTCTGGGATTTGTAAACGATCAGAAAGGTTTTAAAATCTATTCTGTGACTGTCTGGAAGCCAGTGTAAAGATGTTAAAACTGGTGTGATGTGTTCAGATCTCTTAGTCCTGGTTAAAACTCTAGCAGCAGTGTTTTGTATGAGCTGCAGATGTTTAATGCTCTTTTTAGGAAGTCCTGTTAACAGACCATTACAGTGATCCAGCCTACTGGAGATGAATGCATGGGTGAGTTTCTCTTGGTCTTTCTGGGAGACTAAAACTTTTAATTCTGTTGATGTTTCTAAGTTGGTAAAAAGCTTCTTAGTGACAGCTTTGATGTGGCTGCTGAAAGATAGGTTTGAGTCTATCAACACTTCAAGGTTACAAACTTGGTCAGTGATTTTAAGAGCTCGAGTCTCCAGGTGTTTGCCAATGCTGACCCTCTTCTCTTTGCTACCGAACAGAACAATCTTAGACCAGAATCAGTATTCAAACTAATGTTATTTAACACTTTGACCAGAGCTGTTTCAGTGCTGTGATGAGGTCGGAAGACGGACTGAAATTTATCAAGATTTCCACTTTCATTTAAAAAGTCATGAAGCTGGTGAAATACAACTTTTTCAATAATCTTGGAAATAAAAGAGAAGTTAGAGAGAGATTCAGTAGGACCCCAGTTTCAGCGTTAGCTCTACAGTGTGTGTCATTCGTTCACCACTGAAGACTGAGCTGCCAAGCATGCAACTCAACTCATTTGGGAACAAGTTAGGATTCATTGTCTCACCAAAGGACATGCGGAGGGCCTAGGATCAAACTGCCAACCAATTTCACCACCTGTGCTACAGTCAGCCTTAAATGGTGAGCACACCTGAAAAGAGTAGTTCCTGGAGAAAATATCTGCTCTTCTGGCTGCTCAGTGTTCTTGCATTTACCATCATTACCTTTATACCAGAGTTTAAGGACCTTGTTTTAAAGTATTTTGCAAATACTGCTGACCCCTTTTTATTAACAAAATCTCTCAAATGAAACAATTTTTTCCCTGGCAAACAAATATCTGACTCATCACACCCCTATCACCTGACCCTTTCCCTGAATAGAAGCCAAGTAATCAGATTCAGCTGTGGTTTATTCAACATGGATAACCAATTACAGGCTTTGGTGACTTTATGCAATCCTAACAGCTGCTATACTGTTAAATTCTGTATCTTACACACATTATGATGTTTTAGGCAAATTAGGATCACAGGTTATTTCTGAAACAATGTTTTACTGTGCAACTCTGCTTATATCATATACATTCACTGGATCCTTTTTATAATATATATATATATATATATATATATATATATATATATATATATATATATATATATATATAAAATATGTATAGCAGTCTAGAAGAGCATCTGCAATCTACAATAGATCATTGGGTTCAGAAACTTATATTCTCATCAGTCAGTTTGAGGCCAGCTGAAGCTTCTTGTAAGACTGATTCAGGATCCTAAGAGGTGGCTTTGGGAGCATCAACTGTTTACATACTGTTAATCCGGCGGCATCTGTTGGCTCTGTCCTATGTTGTTTTTCAGATTGGTTCACCACTGCAGAGCAAGTTTAAGTCGCAACTTTGAGCATATGTTGTTCATGCATGCTGAATGTACCAGCATGAGAACGTAATGTGCACGCCCCAAAAAATATATGATGGCTTAAAATAACAGCTCAGACCAAAGAAATGGCTTTGACATGTTTTATCTAGAGTCTGAAGTGTATCTACATTAAACAGATTGCTTGTGGAGTTAGCTGAGCCAATACACCTTGAAGAGAAGATTTCTTTTTTTTTTTAGACATATTTTTCTGCACAGCCAAATGAGGTAAATATAGTACCTCTGACTCTTTATAAGCTACACCTCAGCTATCTGCTCTGAAAATTTCTGTCTTGACAAGCTTCTCTTGATTCAGCTTTGACTTTAGCTGCTGGAAGTGTTTGGCAGAGACAGAATTAGAAACCAAGTGTTTGTGTGGTGATACCAGCATATCAAAGTGTGCATGTGAACAATGTTAAGTGATGCGTGAAAGTCAGCGAGTGTGTGTAAGCAATTGAGAGCCCTTAATATTTACAGTAAGTTATGTTAAATACTGGCTGCACAGACAAAGTCACTCTTTGCTCTCTGACTTCCTGTCACAGGACTAAGTGACTGTTATCTATCTGACTGGACTTGTATGAGCAGTTTGCTTGTAGTACACATGATATTGCTTGTGCAAAGTTAACCGTTCCCTCAGTTAGACACGTTCAATTATATTAATTGTGTCTGAGTTTTACTAAAAAAATGTAGAAGAAACTATAAGGGGACAAAGAATATGCACCGCAACATTAATGGGCAAACCCCCCATAAGTACTCCTGTTTCCAATCATATTTAGAAATGAGCAAAGAGGCATATTTGTATAAACATGGAAGTTCAGAGGAGTATCTCCCCCAGCTCTGTTAATCTCTGAGTTTAACTGACAGCTTTTTATCAGACTACAGCCGTTTATTTACACTACATTGGCTTTACAGACTTCAGCCCACAAGACAGTTTGGATTATCAGCTCAGAAACATACTGCAAGTGTGTACTTCCATACTATAATAAAATAACTGACTCAAAGCTGCAGGCAGTGTGTGTGTGCAGTAATCTGGGTTACATGCAACTGCAGGGGTTGAAATTCTGCTTTAACATCAAATCACACTGTCAAGTCAGGGCTACTTAATACCCATGGCCAACATTAACACCAGGTGTAAAGAGAGTGTCACTATATCATATTTAATCTCCAAATGAAGCATGGCTTATTTCAATATTTTAACCCAGTTCAACAAGTTCAGTGACCTTAATACACTTTAGTGGGTTGTCGACTATTACCATCCCATGACATGCTGCTCCCTGATTTTTATTCAGGCATTTATAACAGCAAATTGATACATACGATAGCAGTTTCAAGCCATTTCATAAGGTTTGTGAATAATATTAATTCCCTCATAGAAACCTCATACAAACACAATGAACGAGGTTTAGATGCAGCACATATTTTAAATAGAAAAAAAAGAAGTGCAATGATTTGGAGAAATTTTTAAAAATGTATGAAAGGTGAAAATGTTTTTTTGTTTTATTTTTCCCCTCTCTCTCTTTTAACCATCACTCTGCAAAGTATCTGGGGACTGAGGAGACAATTATGCACCACATTCAACAAATGAAACGTCTGGACTGCAAGCAGGACAGCCAAGATTCTTCTGCTGCTGTAATACCTAAAGAAAGCAGCTTGTCTTGCTGAAATAGTTTCCCCTGAGAAAGAAGCTGCTTAGCAGCACACATAGTTCCAAAACCTGTATATGACATAAAGCTGTCACTTTTATGAGGTGTACATGCACTCTCCCATGAACGAGCAAGGGTTTATGCTTTCAAACTATTTGCTGATAATAAGCAAAATGGCTTTTCGTTTCAGTTTGGAGGACTCAGAGTGTATGAAAGCAGAGTAAAGAAGTGCCATTTAAATATTTAATTAAGTTAAATTTTCTTCATAATTTTATAAGTTATATTAGTAACATTTTTATTTAAATCAGGTTGTATCATATTTGATACATACAGTTTCTTAGACCTTTTGCACCACTCTGTGGTAAAAACTTTACTCTGCTTTACACAATCTAATATTTGTCTTATACACCCTGGTAGATACAATAATAATGCAATAATGAACTACAATAACTTTAAGATATCGCATTGTAATAACCAGTGAATATACAAAATTACCATTTTCTATATATATTTTGTTAAAGGGTCAAATAAAGACTTCACATTTGGAAAAAAAAAATAGATTTTTCTCACCATTTTTTCTTGGTTCGGGCTTTAAAAGGTTAAAAGATTAGTAAATCATTGCATTCTGTTTTTATCTGTATTTTACACAGCAAGCCAACTTTTAAAAAAAAATAAAGAGATGTGGACACTGGAGCTTAGGCGTTTTTGTCAATTTAATAAAAATCTCTGCAGCAAATAAGCCTCCTGTGGAACCAAAGATTAACCAAATAACTTTATTTTATCCTTGTTTTTACAGTTTTGTTGGCAGCTTTGGACCTGCAAGGTCTATCCTCGATACGAATGGCTGTCGGTCAGATACCTTATCAATTTCCACCAGTTTACAGGCTTCAATGGCGCCACAAGATAGTAAGAGACACTTCAAAGCCTCACAAGACATCAAACAGATGGAAAAGGTTTGTACGTTGATTTTTTCCCCCTCTCTGTCTCTAGTTTTTTTTATTTTTTTTTGCGTGCTATCGTTGCTTCTTAACGTGTGTCTGCACAGGAGCAGGCTCTCATCTCCAAGGATGGAGAGCATGAAAAACAACAGGCTCTTCCTCTCTCTGAGAAAACTGCTTTATATGTAAGGTTACTTCAAGTTCAATGACAACCCAGTATGGTTGTTTTTCTGGGTATGTCATTAACAACACAAGATCACCTCATCTCCTGGCTCATCCGTGTGCCCTGACTCATACACAGCCATCCATACCGTCCATCCATCCCTGAGAGAGGAAGCAACGTGAGCAAAGAAAGAAACAGTCTTACCGTGATTGTCTTCATCCATATCGATTGTAGGACCGACTTGGCAGTTCGGCAGAAGGTGTAAACCCTCGCGGGAAATGAATTTCGCTGGGTGTTTTTTATTTATTTATGTTTTATTATTATTATTATTTTAACGGGATCTTCTTTCCATCCAACTGACACACACAACTGAAGCCGGTGGTGCGTTCACAGACAGATGGATGAAGTGGACCGGTGAGCGAGGATCTCAGCGGTGAGATTAGGTCAAACACAGAAGAAAAGGAAGCTGCTGAGTGAGCGTTAAAGGAAGATTCTCGTGAGCAGAGGTTTTATCTCACAGTTGAGATCTGACACGGCCGCTTCTATGTGTCTCCGCTCCATCCTCAGCTGCTCCGCCTGCGTTCACATTAGCTCCACTGCAAGCAGGGCGGCGTCATCAAGCCCCGCCCCTGATAGCAACAACCCCACACCTTCGCCACTAACACGCGCGCGCGCACACAGCAACCCACAAAGTTCAATATAAAAAACACGACTACATGTTATGTTATTATTTCATAAAATGTATAAATAGCCCCATTACACTATTTTTAAACGTTGTGTTGGCTGAGCTCAGTTTTGTATGTTTATTAAAAAATTCCCATGTGAACTTGTGTCTTACTGAAGCGTATTCATTAAAGATCCTGGTCACACCAGCTGCTGTCCTGCTGGAAGGGGACACATGAAGGCAGAGCCCAGCACATGGTCCCGAGTTCAGGAAGGGAGTTGTGCTGGGGACGCATTGTACACTGCAAAGACACAATGGAAGAAAGTTAAAGAACAGGAAGTGATGTGATGGGCCTGTTCTCCTCCACCCTTGGGGTATGATGAAATCTGGCCTGTGGTACCAAGTGAAGCAAATGATTTTAATAAAGTATTTTATATGACCTTTTATAACCTTGGATCATAATCATTATTGTTAGTATTTCTTTCTTCTTATTTGCCATTTAGGGCTTGGCTACTTTCTGTGCTTTGTTACCATGTTTGTCTGTCTGTTAGCAACATAACTCAAAAAGCTATGGACAGATTTTGATTACATTTTCAGGAAATGCTAGAAATGGAATAAGGAACAAGTGATTACATTTTGGGGGGCGATCCGGATCACCGTCTGAAACCAAGAATTTTTAAAGGATTCTTTACTGTTTGGAGATAGGGCAAAATAAAATAAAATAACAAGATGGCATCATGGTAGACGTTATAATCCAGCATTGTTTAACCTGGATCATGTTGATATTCTGGATCTGGTGATCCAGCATGTTTAAAATGTGGGGGGCACTGGGTGGGCTGTTGGGGGTTTTTCTCTGGTGAGTGACCCTATGGCTTGGTGGAGGTCTGCGCTCTCTGGGTGCTTCCTGTCCTGTGCACTAAGGAAACACACACAATGGTGTCACTTGAAAGTCTGTGAATCCTTGAAAAGTTTCCATATTTCATGTCTTGATTGTTCACTTGAGTATTTTTTATAATAATAATAATAATAATAATACATTTTATTTAAAAGCGCCTTTCAAAACACCCAAGGACACTGTACAAAGGAACATTAAAATAAGCTCATTTCTGTGTTTTATGGCAGATTTATGCAGAAATTTAGAAGAACAGAAAGGTTTCTCAGCACCAATACACTGTAAGACTACTGATTCAGCAGCTTCAGTACAATAGATAGTGGGAAAGCTGAAAGTGTCTGCTAAATTCTTTATTTTATTTTATTTTATTTTATTTTATTTTACTCAATTACTCAATTTCTGAGAATCATCCCTTAAAATCTTGCATTTCAGATTTAATTATTAATACTTTGCATTAGAAGATTCTGGCTTAATTTATAAGAATTTTGACTATTTCAAAACCTTTGAGATATTAAGGAATTTTTTCATTTTTGCTCATCACAATTGTAGAAATGCGTAAGTGTTCATACGCAACTAATTTGAAAAATTCTACTCTCTTACTTAATTTCTCCTCTGTTTTATAACCACAATAAACTTTTCCTACTTGAAAGGTCACCTGCTGGCAATGTGGCCTGTCTGACTGATGCATGTCTCTATTGTCTCCTACACAGAGAATGACCTCATTGTTACTGGAATGAATCACAAATATTCAAATGCTTCCTATTAATACAAGTTTTAGATTAAAAAAAACAACACCGGAATTAAATGCAGATCACTTTCTATGTCTATAAACCAAAAACTGATTCAATCTGATTCCTAAATTTCCTTATTTCTTTCTAGTTCAAACAGATGACAGCACATAGTGACAAATGAAATATCCTAAAATAGAAAATTAATGGTTTAACTTGTTTTTCCCCTCCAAAGCTCCGAGCATAAACAAACACTAAATCCAGTGATTTGCAACATGTTTCAGTAAATTCCTGCTCCACACCCCTTCAGAGGCCACCCTGCAGGCAGACACCACAGCTGATTTCATGTAAGTCTTGAAAGAGAAACTCAGAGAGGAAGTTAATTAGGAAACATGACAACTTCATCATCATCTCGTTCTCTCTTTCACCAGTGTTTCTGGCAGCAAAGCAGGGTTTTGTGTCAGGGCAGGGAAGGCTGTAAGTTTTGGGAATCGTCCTGTGTTAAATACGTGGACTACAGGAAGGGTAGCATTTCCAGTTCGGTGGAAGCAGAAGGGTGGAGTCCAGAAAAAGCTTTCGCCATGATACAATTCATTAAAATAAACGAAACATGACGCTGCTGATGTCAACTTTAAATTATAGGACAAAGCTGAGGATGGCTCATTTAAATTCAGAATCTTTTTTAAACAGAAATAACCAGTAAAAGTAACAGTCCAAGACCATCTTGTGATTAACATGTGACCCATAAACTTGGCTTTAGTCTCTCATCATGTCAGCTGTTTAAAAGCCAGCAGAAAGAAATGCTTTACATGGATGCACTTGCACCACATTTCCCTGGAAACGTGTTATTCTCCTGATACTCATTTCCATGCAGAGGATTTCTGCTTGTTGCCTCATTAGTGCATCAAACTTTTACTTTCAATATAAAAAAATGTTTTGCTCTGAACTTTTGCTTCCCTCAATACAGAAATGAACCTCTCTTGACTGCCCTTCTGCAGGAGCCTGTCTCATAACCCATACTGTTATAATGAGGTTGAACTAGAAAGCTGTGCACAGGTCATTCGTTATTTCTGTTTGGCATAAAGAAACATTTTGGACTTAAAGCACAATTTCTGTGGAATTAATTGATGTATCATCTCTTGTATTTAAGTCCATCACTGTCAATAATTGTTCAACAAATGAATTGTAATAATGAAATGTAATATCCATTTCATAATTGAGACATCTGGACACCAGAGAACATATCATTTCTATTTGAGCCTGGTGAGCATCTGAGGACGGCCTGAATCTCATGAAAAGTCCCCCACACACATTCCTGCTAGAGCAAACACACAAGTAATGTGACACATTTCCTGTCTCACTGTGGTTGAGAGAATGAAGCAGGCAGTGTCGGTAAAGGTCGTAGGAGAAACTGGAGAAAGAGAAACACACACATGCAGAGTAAAGTGGACAAAGGAAACGTGGGACATCGTTCCAACAGAGAGTAAAGTGCTTGAGTTTTCCTGCTGCTTGACCTAGAGGCTGGAAACTTTCTATCACATCCGCCGCATCACTATGTGACTCATACTTGGTTTAATAAAAGAAAAAATTCATAGATGATCACAAGAACATCATCAGAAAAAAATAACTGTGAATAAAAGGCAGTGGACACAAATAGCTGTGGGGAAGTTCCTCTTGTCTTATTACTAAAACTATTTATATGCTGCAGGTCAGAAACGGTGCAGTGAGAGGACTTCTTGAACAGCGCAGCTTATTTTTGGGACTCCCCGTCTGCTGCTTCTGGCTAATAAACAAGCTGCACAGCCCACAAACAACCTGGACGTGAATGCAAAGTAAATCCTGATGTTACAACATGAGCTAGAGGCAGTTTGCAGCTTTCAAAGAATGAAAGGGAATTTATTTCTGATGCTGATGCACTTGGAAGGAATTTTGTGTTGTGCATATTTATTATCAGAATGTGGCGTGTATTTTTTTGTGCATTCGCTGTATGTACAGAAGTTCAAGGGAGCAGATGAGTTTTTGATTTTAAGGATGTGGCGATCTTTAGATGCAGAGAAGTTTTGATGTAAGTGCGCAGAGTATTGAAAGCCTGTTATCAGATCAAACATGCACATTTGCCTGGTCAGGCTCGTTTTTACTGATAAATTTTTGCACCGCCCATTAGGGCTGGGCAATATATCGAGACTTTATCAGATGCAATATAGAAGGAGGGAATATCGTTTCTATCGAGGTAGCTTGTTTTGAATTAAAAGCATCTTTTCTTTTGCATTTTGCACAGCTGTATTTTTGTTATGTCATTGAAAAGTATTTTGAATTTATTTTGTTTTAGGAGCATTTAATTGAATTTAAAGGTACTGTAATTTCAGTCAGCTGTTTTAATGCACATATGCTACTGATCCTTAATAAAAGTATATTTGGCACTGAAAGGCTGTAAATTAGAGCTGTCTTTTTGGTTACTTGACCAAAAAAAAATATATATATACCGAGAAATATATCGTATATCATGATTCAGGTAAAAAATATCGAGATATAAGATTTGGTTCATATCGCCCAGCCCTACCGCCCATCACTTGTCACTGTTTGAGCTCCTGACTCAATCATTGCTGAGCTGGTTATCTGCCAATGCAGCACATCAGCCTACACCGATCATGCTGGATGATAACAGCAGCACAAATGCCAAAGCCGCAGCAAGGTTTTGCCATCTGCTTTATTAGCTCATTTAGCACTTATTTTAAAAAAAGAGACTTTTTCCCTTTATTTTTTATTTTAATTTTTTATTTAGACATTTCACATATCCTGTTGTGTTACCAATACAAAGCACATTCAGGCATTAACTGATGGCTGCCTGCAGCCTGTCAGTCTGACGCCTATGCAGATGTCAGCGCCATGACAGGGGTCATAGAATCTTGGTGCTTATTAGAGAATATGATCGAACATAATGATCTGATTAAATGTGTCACTGAACTGGAATTTGAAGGGAGATGCATAGGGACTAATTGTCACAGGAGGGCTTAGTGTTTGAATAGCAAAGACTTACTACATCTGTCAGTCTGACCTAGGGTGGCTACACAAGCAGCTCACGGCCAAGTATGAATGAAAAGTGAATAAATTATGAATTTGTAAAGTGCTTTGGGTGCCTTGAAAAGCACTATATGAATCTAATCCATCATTATTATTATTAAATTGACTTTACTAGCAGCTCTGGGTTGTTAAAAGCTCTGTCTTTGTATGAGAGATGCAATGCTATTGTGTAAGTCTAAGAGGGAGCTGTTTTACTGTATTTTAATTTCTTTTAGTGTATTTTAGTTATATTTTAATGTCCTAGAATCTCTAACTGTGTGTGGACTGTCTTTATCTATATGTACAGCAAAGCTTTTTTTATTTGCTATATAAATAAAGTGGATTGGATTTGAGTAGAAGAAAACCCTGTAACACTACCAGACGTTTCTATTGAAATCAGTATGTTAGATTTATAAAATCTCACAAAGACTTTCAGTTGAGTGAGGTCAAGCATATAATTCTCTCCTATAAGATCTTATTCAGTGCACAAATTAAGCATATATAGAAAATATGTAGAATATACATCAGTGGGGAAAAATAAAGTTTAATGGGGAAACTCAGGTCAAGTCAAAATTTATTTCTATATCACATTTAAAACAACCTCAGTTGACGAAAGTACTGTACAGTGCAGACAATAAAAACAACATCAGACAGCAATAAAATAAAAAACACTCATATATGAAATAATAATAAAATTGTAGAAAAATAACAAATGAAACCAAAAGCTAAGCAATAAGAAGGTTTAAGAAAGCCAAAACAACCTGGGACAAGTGGGAAAATGTTATTCATGTTCTTGTCATGAGCTATTTGAGAAAATCAATACCAAAGCCATGTTTCCAGATGGTAATTTAATATATGACCAGCAGCAAGATTGGAAAGAGGGGGACTGAAACGGCCTAAGCACAAACAGCATCCAAATCAATGTATCAGAGGATCAAATCATCTATAACCAAACTGCTGTCACATGCACTGGCATTGTGAGCTGAAATAATAATGGCAAATGTCAACACAGATTTAGTGCCCAAATTAAATTGATAGAAATCAGTCATAATTTAATGCAGGACTCAACATGCAGCCTGATAAAATCACATTTGTAACATCTGACAAGACCAATTCTTATCTTTTGATGTGTTGATACTGTGGAATGGTTTCTCATCCAGTCAATATCTCTGTTTGGCACACAGAGAAACAGCAGTGCGACACCCCCACAGTGTTTTACAGCCCCCCCTGCTGTGCTGCCAATGGTTTTGCTTGTCCTTCATTAATCTCGCTCCCTTGCTTTTACCCCTCATAATATGGATGTTTATCCTGTTAATGACATGTTTAATCCAAATTTCATCTTACCAGTATGAAAACTGTGGAGACATGAAGAGAGTAAATGCTTCCAAAATTATAGTTTCCCAGCTGTAAAGGTGTACAATACTTCCCTCTGGTGTTTTTGTGTAAAAGAACAGGTACAAATGGATTAAAGAAAAGAAAATAATTCATTTAGAAGTAACAGCACAGATTACAGTTAGAGTCTGATTGAAGAACTGCTACACAAGCATTTATACATGCTATTTTTTAGCCAAGTCAAAACTGGAAATATTCATTTGCATAGCACTTCCTGTCAGGACTGTAAGTTATTACATTGTTCAATAATTTCTAGTCATTTCCAAATATGCAATAATGGTGCAAATGACGTTTATGTAAAATTAACCTTATGTACTATTCAGCTGTTTCATTTAACCAAAATATTATACATCACTGTCTTTCTCCGTGCTGCCTCAACTAATTATCCCATGTCATTTCTTCTGTATGGTGAAATGTGAAATCCTCTACAAGTTCATAGGTTCCTACTCAATTATTTCTCCACCTATGTTTTTCTTAAGGTTGTGCAGGGGAGGTGGTTCACTAGAAAAAATAGCATTTCAAATCCCAAATCTTTCTTGCTTGTATTTGATACTTATGTAAAATAGTCTGGAGACAAAAAAGCTTACCCCCTAATTTCCTGTAAACTGTTCAACTGGGTGAAATTACTCTCTTCTTTGAGTTTCAGCGCTTTGAATCTCATCTGTTTCAACAATATAAATCGAGAGAAAAAAATTCTTGTAAATTCAAATATTTTTCACAACTAACCTTTTTAATTGGGGTTTATATTTGGAAAAAAAAGAGAGAGTCCCTCAATTTGTCATATAATGAAAATGTTTGTTCCTCAGTTTGGTGGTGAAAAACAAATTCTTGTTTAATCAGCAGTTGAAGTTAGGTTTTTATATTTATTCTGTTGTGTGTTGTTTTCAGATCTATATTTGAGAAGGACATTATCATATTAAAACTTTCTATTCTCAACATGTTTTTGCAAACCACGTGGATTCTCTTTACCACAGTGTTGGCAGACTGTAATGTAATGGGTAGCATCTAAGTGCACCTGCGGTTAATGACCAGTAGATGGCGCGTTTTGACCGGATGTGACTTGCATGGATCTCAGCTTCCCAACTGTGGGCGTTTTTCCCCCCTCAATCTTGACTCCAGACCTTTTTTCCTTTTTTTTCTTCTGGGTGTTGCCTGTATAGTTTACAACTTTGGAGTTTCACTGGAGTTTTGCTGCTGACAAGGAAGGGTGTGTCCGATAAATCTCGCAACGACTTTATAAAGTTTTAGGCTTGTTTGTTCAGTTTCAAGGTACTTTTCAGCAACACACCGGGACCTGTTTATTTTAGCTGCCGTTAGCTAGTTAGCTAACTGAGACCGAGCCGTCCGATGCAGGCCATTAAGTGTGTGGTGGTGGGGGACGGGTAAGTTCAAGTGTGTTATTTATTTATTTAAGTTTCGTTATAACCTGATTAATTTAAACGTTTAATCTGCGTTGTAGGGAATAAATGTTAACATAGCTGTTTTGGTTGACCCAATTAGCAACAGTTGGCTAGCTGCTAACAAGCCTCAAATACCATGCCAGCAGAGCGACAGCTGTTGTTGTACCTGCTGTCGGTCCAGCTGGGTCACAGACTTATCTTCATGCCTCGGTTTGCTGAAGCTGAAAGGGTCACAACATGGCATTTGTCAGACATGACGCAGGATTTTTTAGGATTTCGAGGCTCTGTGATTGAAAGCTCTGGCATCTTTGTCAGAAAATTGGTTAAGCGCCTCTCGTGTATCATCAACCCCAGTTTATTGGGTTGTATAACATTTGATCGTTTTAGTTCTTAAAAGTTATTAATTACTAAGATCAAAACAGCTTTATTAGGCTGACAAACCATGCCCTCATTCACGTAGGCGCATATAAATGTGTATGTGCATAAAAGGGCATGATAGTCCACAGCTTTGTTGGGGTTAAGATCCTCAATTAAATGAAAGCAGATAACATCACATCTTGAATCTTTTGACAAAGTAAAAACAAACAAAAATTATATCCACAGATGTGAGTCACAAGCCATCTTACCTTGAAACCAAAATGTGCCCACAGTAATGTTGTGGTGTGGCTCTGTGGCTAAAGCCAGGATATTAATGTCAATAGATGCTCATATCACATTAAGCTCATTGGGATAAGTGGTAGCTGTCATTAAGCCACAGTAAAAGAAGGTGCCACAAATACACAGACAGTACAGAAATGGTGATAACATTAACATTTGTTACCTTCAGTTTTTTTTCTCTCTTTTTAATAGAGGATCAGCTAAACTTAGATCCTTCAAAATGAAATTTGATAAATAAATTTTCTTGCTATATTGAAGAACCAGAGTGAAGTCAGAGCATGCTTCTGTTGTGCTCTGCGTTACAAAGAGAGATGGCACAGCTTTGACATTAAACCTGTCAGACTTGACCCGTTGACCTGTGAGGCAAGATGGGCTACACCCGCTATGTATACTATGAAAAATAGGAAGATACTTGATTTGGCATGTTACTTGAGAATGTATTGTCATTATGCAGGAAGTGAAAAGAAATGCAAATAAAGCCTGAGTCTTCAGTTAACATCATTCTCTCCTTTCTCCTCTCAGGGCTGTGGGTAAAACATGCTTACTCATCAGCTACACTACAAATGCCTTCCCTGGAGAGTACATCCCCACAGTGTAAGTCATGCACAGACACATCGTGAACCGCTGTGGTCCTACTAAATACTAAATAGGTTATAATAAATAAGGACACAGCCAGAAGATGTGATAGACTCAAAGTGTATCTTTTTAATATCTTAGATATTAAGCAGCATAACAATAAGTCAAACAAAATTCACTCATAATGTGCACCCTCCTGCCTGTAGCTTCGACAACTACTCTGCTAATGTGATGGTGGATGGGAAACCAGTGAACCTTGGTCTTTGGGACACGGCAGGACAGGAGGACTACGACAGGCTCAGGCCACTGTCTTACCCACAGACAGTATGTATATACACACACTGCATGTGTACACACACTCACCATTGATTAAAAAAAAAACACTGTCTTCACTTTATGAGCATTGACTTGGAGGTATTTTCTTGGTTGTAATGCTGAGGACAAGCGTCTCGCTCTCAGCAGAGTAGAGCCTCGTATCTACAGTACCTATACACTGTCTGGAGAAGGGCTGAAGGAAGTGAAAAGCAGCTCATGTTTGCTTTCTTTGTCTTCATAACAATCTGGCCTCTGTGCCAAAGACCAGCAGAGCACCGAAAGCAAGAGTCACTCTATTTATTCAACAAGATCAGTCCAGATTTGTCTGGATTACTGAATCTGTAGTGAGTTAGGCAACACTATGTATTCTCTAGGATTATTCTAAGCATCATGGGTTTTATTCATTTCCATGTGAAGTTGTAGATATTAATGCCACTGCTGATTAAGGTTTTTTATTTATTTATTTTGTCATTTTCCTTCTCAGGATGTGTTCCTGATTTGCTTTTCGCTTGTCAGTCCAGCTTCCTTTGAAAATGTTCGTGCCAAGGTGAGAACAGCCCATCTTTTGATATTTGGTTCACCGTTCAGATTAGCCTAGCTGGATCATCTATGAGTGTATGAGACCATGTAGTTAAAAAAAAAAGAACTATGATATTTTTACCTACCTTTAAATATAGGTTTTGGGCAAGAAATGTTTTCTAATTCTCATTATGATGCCCCTAAAGTTTCAAAATTCATGTATGAATGAAAGTAAAATGAACATTTGTCACATAAATGTTAAGAAGGTTGTACTTTAGATATTCATACCTCTGCTTGATGTCACCATGCAGCCATGAAAGTAACACTGTTCTTACATTGGTCATGCAACAAGTACAATCTCAATCCTTCCTCTGCAGTGGTACCCCGAGGTGAGACACCACTGTCCCAACACACCTATTATCCTGGTTGGCACCAAGTTGGACCTGAGAGACGACAAAGACACCATCGAAAAGCTCAAAGAGAAGAAACTCTCTCCCATCATCTACCCTCAGGGCTTGGCCATGGCTAAAGAAATAAGTTAGTTGTAGCTCCACTTATCTACTTTTTAAAAAATGGTTTTGCTGTGAAGAGTTTGTATTTACAACACAATTTTTCCTGTACTTTAATTGCAATTAGGTGCAGTGAAATACCTGGAGTGTTCAGCTCTGACGCAGCGCGGCCTTAAGACAGTCTTTGACGAAGCCATCAGGGCGGTCCTGTGCCCCCCACCCGTCAAGAAGAGGAAGAGGAAGTGCACAGTACTGTAATGGAAGCCCACAGGGAGTAGAAAATCCAGTTACAGTCAGAACTTGGCCACTCGGTGTGGAGAAGATGCTGGGTGGGTTCCCACAAATATCTTGTCACCCTGTGTCCTTGCTTATGTAGGATATGAGGTAAATCAGAATTTATCTGAAAGGACTTTACAGATGTTTTTTATTTTCTATCAGATTTGTTTCTGGTTGCTCACATCTGTTCGGTCCTTTCAGACTAACTGTAATGAAGTGGTTTTTGCCTTAGTGTGAAAGTGGGAGATTTGATTTGGCATCTGGGGTTAATTAAGGAGTAAGAGGGAGGATTTTATTAAATAAAGAAAAAAAGGCACAAACATAAATGTAATTTTTCCCCAGACATGATGAAGAAACACAACTTGAGCATAAATTTGTCCTGTAGTTCCATCGATATAACTATAGAACAAGGAGGTCCTGTGCTGCACCTTCAACATGAAACACTAAGATTCCTGCTGCCTTGACAACATTTTACTTTAACGGTTTTATAGATTTTTTTTTTGTCGTCAGCTGTGATCAAGCGACCATTTTGTTTACATGTTCCATCTGATAAAATTGAAGTGATGCTAAAACTAAGCCAGTGATCACAATCATTAACACTAAAAAGTTGTTTTTGCTACCTTTGTATTATTTAGCCTGTACATGATATGCCGTCATAAATAGTTTAATCCTTTAAACACTAATAGGAGTTGAAGCAGGAATTGAAACGGTATAATTACCAAAGAGCAGTGAGCAGGATTTAAAACCATCTGCTTTATATTTCCAGCTAGTTGTCTTGTTCCTAGAAGTTTTCCATGTGAATCCATCAGCCTCACTTTGTCACTTGAACACAGTATTTTATGTGTGAAGGTACAAAGCAGCCGGCAGTGTCGTGGTTGCTTATCTAAAAAATTTATCCTTGAAGTTATACCCATCATCTCTACTTCAGTTCATGCTCAGAAACTGTTCTGTGACGGTTTAATGTTCGGTAAATGGTCATGTTGGCATGACGGTGCGGAAACTTTCATTTGGACCCCATTTATTATCACTGTTTTATGAAGTTGATGAGCCAGTGTAATTGTATTTGAAGGTTGGAAGTCTTTTTAATGTGTTGTACAATATGAAGTCCATCAGTAAATGCTTGACTAATGCATTTGATTTTTAAAAGGAGCAATGATCAACTGTTAAGTGTGCTTTGAAGAAACACTAAATCTAGTCTCAATATTTTGTCAGTGTTTCAATGGCACAATGGAAGTGTACACTTTACTTTCTTACTAAATGTGGTTTCATGTTCATGTAGTAACATGCCGATTTTTTTTAAACCAAATAAATTCATTGAAAATGTTCTATTGTGTTTGTCATAGAACCAAATTGATTTAATATTTTAATTTCCAGAAAGTGTTCACATCTGGCCAAAAGTTATTATTAAAGCAAAGGAAATAAATTAATTTCAACATTTAAGAACCAGTAAATATTTGGCATCTATAGCCATGACAGTGACATAGCCTTTAAATGGCATTATTGATCAGTTTTCAACTTCATCTGGCATCAACAGCTGGTTAATGGTTGACATATAAAAACATGAAAGACATGACAAACCGGTTAATACTTGGAATGACTACAGCAAATGGTATATTGTTATTTGACTGTATATTTATTAAAACAACCATTTCAGTTTTCTGGCCAGACACATTGTTTGCTGGTTTCAAGTTCTATTATAGTGATAATAGTGTTCATTATTAATGTGATAAATCTTCAAGGAATCTAAATGGCAGCTTCATAATTTGTTGCCTTTGGCTGTCCACTGGTCAAAAACCAGCTTGGCAGACACAGCATCCTCAACTCCCATCCCTGTCATTGTAAACAGACAAAAAAAAAAGTTATGGTAACTGAACAACTTACAGCATTAAGCTAGAAAATAAACATAATGCCAAATGTGGACTACAGAGCTTACCGAGGGATTTGAACACAGTTGTCTTCTCTCTGTAAGCAGCTTTTGTCCCATTGATGACATCACCAAGCTCTGCAAACACCTCAGCCTGAAAACCAGATTCACATAATCATACATTTTCCATGTGTTCTGCATAAGGAGTCTGTAACCTGCAGCTCAGTCATCCAGTCAGGTGGATAGAACATCAAGACTGACCCCAGAGAGGATGACGTCACCAGATTCAGTCATCGCCCCCTCCCTGCTGTCCGTGTACACCACAGCTTCCTTCATCAACACATCGTCCAGCTCCCGCCAGTCTGGCCTGCAAGCTCCCACAGCTGCTCCATGAGAACACAGATGGTGAAACAGTCCCCTTAGACAAGCTATTGTCTCTCAAATTAGCTTCTGCATGGCACTGATCTAAAAAAATATAGTATATTTCCATTTTTTCCTTTTTCCATGTGTAAATGTATTTTTCTTACCTGCCACATGGGCTCCTTGTTTTACCCACTGACCAAAGAGCACTGGCTCAGTGGACCCAGTTACTGTCACTATAGCATCTGCACCGCTCACCGCCTCCTCCACTGAGCTGCATCCCTTTACAGGACCTCCGACTGAGTGGAGAAACTTCTCCACTCCCTGTCTGGTGCGACTCCACACCCGCACCTTAAGTAAAACACAGTAATCAGCTGATTAGCAGACTCATCAAGAGTTGTAATGTAGGACAACAGATGGACAATTCAGAGAGTGTGTCCCTTTTTGTGAGTGTCTACATGAGTCACAGTATGAAAACTACCTGTAACTATAAGCTTTTGGAAACAGTTCCTCAGGAAAAGAAAGTTAAAACTGAGCTACAATCACTAAAATATGTAAGTAGAAAAGTGGACCTGTATTTATTGACGACTCCTTGTCAACTTAAATCTGAGGTTATTTTTACTTACTGTCATGTATCTCATTTAACATACAACACCATCCATCCATTATTTGTGCAAATGTACCTCTTTAAATGAAAATATTTCAGTGAAGACACTGTAATGACTCAGGGCCTGTGCACCCGTCCCCAGGATGGCCAGAACTTCTGCCCCAGGATTCATCAGCAGCTGCGTGGTACACAAAGACCATAGTTATGAGTTAAAACAATAGTACAAGATAAAATAATAATAATAATGAAAAGAAATTGTAGAAAAAAAAGTTAACAGAAATGCCTTAGCAGAGATGGCTGAGACAGCAGCCGTCCTCATGGCTGTGATGACCTCCCCATCCATGACCTGCAAGTTGGAAACGTCATTTCTGGTCTGAGACAGAGCCGCATGTTTGACCAGTGCAGCTTCATCTGAACCAACCACAGCTGATGTGTGTCAAAATCATTTGTGTATGCATCAGTTCAACTCACAGCCTTGACATTTCCATACTCTGGATCCAGCAGCACTACTGTGGCTTTAACAGCTGGCAAACTGGAGCCATCCTCCCGCTTGTAGAAGCACACAAACTTTGTGGACAGGACCCCATCGTTCTCCATATACGTAGGCATTAACCCCATGAAGCTGAAAGGCCAATGAGGATCATACAGCAGTAGTCCACCAGTGTTTGATAAAATTTTCTTTTAGAAGTTGTTATAAGGCCTACCCGTTGTGTTTCTGCAGGGGGACAGCGGTGCGCACAGGTTGGATCACCTCAGCACGGTCTCGTCTGGAGAATTTTCCCAACGCGTCCTCAAGGCGGGGGATCAGGTCTCTGTAGTGCAGCAGGTGTTTCACTTCATGCTCCCATATGATAACAGGAGGCTCGGCCATTTCTTCTTCTAATCATCTAATCAAGTCAGACAAGCACTGGAGTGTTTGGTACAAAGGTTGAAGCACAGGCCACAGTCAGGAATCTGAGTGGCGTCCAAGAGAAGCAGAAATGTTTATTGAAGTCTCTGAAAAGTGGACTGACGAAGGAAAGTTGTTCTCGATAACAAGTTTGTAAAATTGTTTAATGCCCATTTATACTCCCTTACGTACGTAAATAGCAACGTCCGTTTCAAACTTTGTCATACTTCGCCGTCCATATGTCCATGTCATGTGTGTTTTGCGTTGCCATGGTGGTTAAGTCAATTCCTCCACTAGCGGGCAGTGAAAAGCTCAGAGTTCACTCCAGCCAGCAGACGTCGGTTTCACAAACTGTTTGGCGGAGATAATGTATCGCTATAAAGTTGTTTCCAGCCGTCCAACATGCCCTAAACATTCGCATATAACCGTTCTTCAAAAGCTCGCGCAGTTTCTACGGGCATTCCTTTTTCTTCTGCTTTTTTTTACTTTCCTGATTCTCTTCTTCTTCGCTTATATTTTTCTTTCTAGGGAAAATTAAAATGGTATTTCAGTTGTCATTTAGCACATAAGTTACCGGTTTCAAATTTCCCATAATGCACATTTGCCCTCTTGAATTTGATGCATTTAAGTTTTGCAGTATGTTGGTTGTTGTTCTTAAACAAGGGTTCAGAACGGTTAAATAGTCCTTGTCCTCTGGGGATCTGGGGAACAGGAACATACAATTCTACCTCCCTCAAAAAAACCCTCAAAAAAAAAAAATAAGAAAAAAAAAAAAAAAAAAAAAAAGGCTGAAATTTCTGCTTTCACTGAATACCAACTATTTAACCTTTGTTTTATTCAAGGATGTAGCACTGTCATCGGTATTTCCATATGGATACAGGGGGAAAAATACTTCACTCAAGTCTCTTTAATTCAAATTAACAGGATACATTTATTACAAAAGAGCCATTTGTGGTTCTTCATAAGCATACAGCAGGCATCCAGAGCTGACATCTCAACCAGTACTTTGAGCTAGGGCTCAACAATATATCAAGATTATTAGTTGTGATATTGAATGAGGGAATATCATTTATATTGAGATAGCTTGTTTTGAGGTAAAATTATCTTATGTTTGTGCATAACTGTATTTTTGTTATGGTCATTGAAAAGTACTTTTCATTCATTTTTAAAGCGTTTACTTTAATAAACAGCTACTTTAATTTTAGTCTACTGTTGTAATGCACATGTGCTGCTGATCCTTATTAAAGGTGAATTTAGTCCTCAAGGGTGTAAATTAGAAATTTCTTTGGTTACTTGACCCAAAAAAAAAAAAATAAAAATATTGAGATTCTGTCATTTATTGTGATTCAGGTAAAACATAGAGCTATATTGGTTTTATATTGCTCAGCACTACGCTGCAGCACTTTCATGTGAAGTTAGGTTTGATTTCATTGCGTAATGGCACCGCCTAAATATGATACCCATAGCTTAAATGTTAAGACTAACATTCCTATATAGTGCTAAAGTAATAAAAAAAAATCCTCTATAATTACAGTTTAGGAACATCTTAATATTGCCTATAATTTCTATAACCAAAAATTAATGACAAAAACAAGTCTTATTTAAAAAATTAGTTTATTCAGAAACAGGTGATGGCTCTGCACAATGATACACAGAAAGTAAACCAATATTGTTAAAAAAGAAAAATCTTGTCAATGCTCGTTTTAAAGTCAAACATAAAACTAAATCCGAATCTGGAATCCATCCACCCGTTTAAGATTTGCAACAAAAATATCACACCAGCAGTCTCTCAATAGCCATTTGCACAGACTGGATCTGTGGCTTAAGCTGAGATCCCTCCTTTATTGTAACCGAGGTAGCGATGACAGGACGTGACACCCCGCAGGCTCGGCCCAGCGCCTGCTTGGATCGAACAAACACATACGGTACATTCTTGTCCTCGCAGAGCAGCGGCAGGTGGAGAATGATCTCCAGAGGTTCAGCATCAGCAGCCATGACGATAAACTCAGCTATGCCTCTGTTCAGGGTTTTGGTAGCTGGGGAAGAAGTAGAGTATGGTAAGCATAATGAGAATCCCCTGAGCATGAAAGAAAGAAGAAAAAACTCTTCCTTTTGGTAGCTTTTGTTGATGGTAGTTTTACAAACATGCATGAGTAACAAGAGGTCCATAGTATCTAAACATTTTAAAATCAGCTGGATATTAGACTTTAGAAAGATTTACCCTAGATTATATCTAGTAGTGCACTGATAAAATATAGACACCAATATAAAACAATGTGATAACATACTTTCTTTATACAATATATTCATCCTATGCAATTTTTCAAGCACTTGTTTACTAGAATTAGGTAACAAATGTCAAAAGAAGAACTTAAACAAATCCCAGTGACTATACTTTAATATGATGTATCAACAGATATTTGTTCTAAGCAACTATGAATGTGATCGGTTTCATCTGCTGGACTTTTGACCTGTTAAGTTATTTTCATCTTAAGACCTTCTGAATACATCTAAATGAGAATTTTAACAAAATAACGCTCTTTGATGTTAAAGTAGTCCCTTCCCACAGTCTTCGATGGCTCATCACATTTCAAAAATGTGGTCTGCCTGTCTATCAGCTTAAATGTGTTTACATAGACTAGACAGATGTTTAGGTTTTCACCTTCATTAGCCCCTTTCCTCAGCTGTTTGTAGTTGGATGCTTGCTGCACCAGGTCCAGGATGGTTTTGGTCAGAGTGGCGTCGGCCAGCGGATAGGCCTTTGGGTTCACTTGGGCTTCGGTCTGATCATAACACACGCACACAAACAAAAGAATTAACTCCATAAATCCCGGTTAAAAACCAAGTACAAATTCGATAACGACATATAATCTTGAGCGTAAAGGATACAAACCGTTTCCATTATTGCTAATAGTTAGCTAGTATGTTAGCTTGTTGATTCATAAAAACACTCACCATTGTGGATTCTTTTTCTGGTATTCCGGCCCTCTCGGCGAAATGCTTCACGGAGGACTATTTTCTTCTATTTGACTGTTAAAGGGCAAAAAGACGCCTAATATTTTATTCTCAAATTAGTTTAATAGCGTTATAAACTCCGTAAGCTCTCCCGCATGCAACGAGTTCAAACGTTCACCCCACGTGTGGTTGTGATAGTGCACATGCGCACTGATCACATCAGCATACTCAACCGGAAATGCATGTCTTCCTCTTTTGGCAGTGGTTATGTGCACAATAGATTATATCCAATTCACTTTATTTATAAAGCACATTCTAAATTAAAACACATGTATAATTAATAGGCGAAGGGTGGGATCTAATTCAATTCAAAATACCTTTGATAAATTATTTTGCATTCAATGCAAAAAAAAAAAAAAGATTATTGTAATAACAATAACCATCAACAGTTGAACAGTTGACTCTTTGTCTTATCCCAAGGAAATATTACACAGATATTTAAACAATACAAAGCAGATATAAATGAAGAAATTAAAACACAAAAATTAAACTGCCACAACCAAAATGAGACAGAAATAACCTTTACTACAGTCCCTGACAAAAGTCTTGTCGCTTATCCATTTTGTATAAACAAAAGCTTATAACCTGACTTTAAATTCATCGATTGGTTTTAGAAATGTCTCATATGAAAGCTAAAACCCTCCCAAATTATGCTCAATATACTAAAATAAATTTGCTTCACTGAAGAAAGATTGATCATTTAATGAACACAGAAAGGTCAGATTTTGGCAAGACAAAAGTCTTGTCGCCTACAGAAAATTGAACAAATAATTTACTTCAAATACAAAAATATGTTGCATAACATCAGTGAATTAAGTAGTAGTGCTGTGAGATCCATATTCAGTATCTTGTATGACTTCCATGAGCTTGAAGGACTGCATCCATGCGGTTCGACAATGATTCATACAATTTGTTGATGAAGTCATCAGGAATAGCAAAAAAAGCAGTCTTACATGCCTCCCAGAGTTCATCAAGATTCTTTGGTTTTGCCTTCCATGCTTCCTCTTTCATTCTACCCCAGACATGCTCAATGATGTTCATGTCTGGTGACTGGGCTGGCCAGTCCTGGAGCACCTTGATCTTCTTCGCCTTGAGGAACTTTGATGTAGAGATAGAAGTATGTGATGGAGCACCATCCTGCTGCAAAATTTGACCCCGTTTATGGTTGGGAATGTAAGAGGTAGCTAATACTTCTTGATATTTTAGGCTATTGATATTGCCTTCCACCCTGCAAATGTCTCGCACACCCCCATACTGGATGTAACCCCAGACCATGATTTTTCCGCCACCAAACTTAACTGTTTTCTGGGTGAATCTTGGATCCATGCGGGCTCCAGTAGGTCTCCTGCAATATTTGCGGCGGCTGTGATGTAATTCAACCGAGGATTCATCTGAGAAATCCACCTTCTGCCACTTTTCCAGTGTCCATCCTTTTAGCAGGCTGTGGGCCTTGGCAAATGCCACACGGTTTTTTAATTGCCTTTTGTTTAGAGCTGGTTTCTGTGCACTGATTCGACCATGGAGGCCATTTCGAGACAGGATTCTACAAACTGTTCTGGTTGACACAGGAACTTGAGGTGACCAGGCCTGGTGGAGCTCTGCTGCAGTGGAAAAGGGGCTGGCCTTGGATTTTCGAAGCAACAAACGGTCCTCCCGAGCAGTTGTCTTGCGGGGTCTGCCGGACCTGGGCTTGTCAAAAACATCTCCAGTCTTTTCATATCTTTTTCTTATTCTTTGTACTTGACGCTGAGACACATTGAAGGTGTCAGCCACCTCAGCAGTGGATCTGGTCTTCAGCCTCTTGATAATTAACGCTTTGGTCTCAGGGTGGATCTTAGGCATGTTGTCAGAGGTCAAGTTGCAGTTGATGTGAAGGTCTGGTGTGCTGGGGTTCTTTTTATACACACCCACTAAGTGATTGATCAGTAACTGATCACAGGTGAGGCTGTAATCTAGGATTGGGTGCATCATATGACAAGGCGACAAGACTTTTGTCTTGCCAAAATCTGACCTTTCTGTGTTCATTAAATGATCAATCTTTCTTCAGTGAAGCAAATTTATTTTAGTATATTGAGCATAATTTGGGAGGGTTTTAGCTTTCATATGAGACATTTCTAAAACCAATCGATGAATTTAAAGTCAGGTTATAAGCTTTTGTTTCTACAAAATGGATAAGCGACAAGACTTTTGTCAGGGACTGTATACCACAGCTAGAATGTTGTAAAGGCATTCAAAATGACCAAATGGAAATGCAAAGTGACCAAAATTATTAGAAAAGATCTGCCATAAAATAAAAACTTGACATCAAAACTGTCATGAAGAGAAACAAAAAGGGACACAAAGGAAGACACAAACTATTGTTAGATAAACATGCACAAAATGAGTAAAATAATAATTACCAAATTAAACTGAATGGCCCAATAAGAAAAATAAAATTTTATGACATTACATTAAATGATCACAATGCAGAAAAAAAATGTTTTTGCAAACCAATACAAAATGACAGTTTAAAAAAATAATAAATAAAATAAATCACAGACTGATGAAAAACAGCTACAAGGTTATTAGCTGCACTCTGGATCAACCACAAATTGTATCTACACAGTTTGTGTTTTGTGCCCCTTTCATTCAGGTAGTGTGGATCCTTTTACAGAGACTCTGAATCATTATCTGGCATTGAAACTTATGATTCACATAAAACATTGGATATTTTAAATTTAGGTTTTTTAAACTAGCATCACACCAGATTGATCTGGTCATTTATTAATTAACACGTTGTTTTGATAAAGCATTTTTCTCATTTTCATTGCTTATGTTTTCCTCTACAATGCTGAAATGTTGTGTAACACGTTACAGAAAAACCAGCCTCAATTTTAAACAGAATAAAATATTCAAAAAGTCTGTGCTGTTGGGATTGTCTCACAACATTAATTTCTGGAGCAAAGAGGGCGCGCGCTGATTTTGCTTGGCTGTGCTCCTCTGAGATGAAAGAAGAAGACGCAGTGCATTCTGGGTAGGGCACTTTCAAGCCAGCCATATTGGTTCGTTGTCCTGGCTGAAGGAGAGCGGGGAGATGAAGGGGATTCGGGGAATCAGTCAACTATCGGTGAGAACTTCGTGTATATTTTCTTTATGTTTTTGCGTCGGAACATAAGTACACAAACAACACGCGGGTTTACCTTGTTGTCTGTCGATGAAAAAGACAATAACGGTTTCGGATCAGCTGTGAGTGATGGGTGAAACGAGGAAGCTGTCAGCTAAAGCTTAGCAATTCGCTTAACCTAAACCAAACTACCTGAAAAGGTTACATCATAGACCCTATAAAAAATCGTTCAACACGTTGTTAAATTACCAGTATTCACTAACCCGAGGCTCTATTAAATCTAGCTAGCTAGAGAATTAACATCCACCTTCTAGTCTATTTTGCGTTTACTTGGTTTAGTTTCATCTAAAAACCTGAAGCTTGTTTGGCTAGCTTACCATTTCATAAATGTTAATGCATAACTGGCTTCGTGGTCCTGGCTTGGCTGCTGTTGAAAGTAATCCTCCAGCTGTTAAGGAATCATGGATGTTTGAATAGTTTCTTTCTTTCAGCAGTCAAGTCTTTTCAGTCATACTAGCTCAAATGACATAAGACAAGTTCATGAGCCATATACGTGCATTCAGTTAAAGCCTCCAGAACAGATAACATTGTACGAATACAATGTTATCTTATATTGATGATACATGTTTAATTTAGGTTGTAAACTTTTGAGCTTGTTAATGATGTTTCCAATATTCATAGTTTTAAATCAAACTTAAATTAATTTTGAGCTACACAGCCTCCCATACTGTGTGAATCAGAAGCAAGAGGTGCTAATTTTGGTATAGTGTTAAAATTTGAATGTGCTTTGTATGCAGTAGGCTGTAGTTATTTGTTATTACTCACAAGGTATTATTTTTGCCTATAAGTCTATGGACATTATATGCACACATTTATATGATGCTGCATAAAAATGTGTCAAAATCAAACAGTTTTTTAAAATTGAAAATATGAATCTAAACCCCTGCTCTGACAAGCCATATTTGTTTTTTAACAAGATGTCTCTTACTACTAAATATTTCCCCTCTAATTAAGAGATATATTCTTCCCTTACTTGTTATCATTTCTGGCCAGCTCATGTGTGACTGGAAAAGTAGCTTGCCCACGGTGCTGTCAGATTCAGTTGTAAATATGGGCGTAATATCTATCTTTTTGGTCGTGCTTAATTGTGTCCATCATCATGTATTTTCCTTAGAACCTAGCTGCTAATGTGAGGCAGGTCACAGTAGTAATGAATATTTATACACTGATGTGACAAAAACTATGAACTCAATTATCAAATTATGTCATGTCCAGCAAAGTGAAAAAATTAACTTGTATTTAATTTGAGTTATTCTTATAACAGCTGAGCTGCGTCTCTGCTGGGAGTAGTATATGCCCGTGTTGCTGATGTTTGCATTCTGTAATATTGTCCTGTAAATGAACATTCACTCCTTCTGGTTAGAAGTCCTAACTTATTAGAAAGCATGCTCAAACTCACACCAATTCTAAGGAGACCTAAACACTGCCCTTGCATCAAACAACAAGTCAGCAACACTTTAGTTGTAATGTCCTGCCTTCCCATTTCCTCTGTTTTTCCAGACAAGGCTTTACGCAGCCCAGGCTGCCCGTAAGCTGGAAGTCACTGGGTTTCATCCTCAGGACGTGCAGGTCAGTGGTTGTTGACATGTCTTTCTTCTCCACAGAAACGATTGTATGTGGCTGCCAGACAAGGCCAGTCCCTTGACCAGCCGCTGGCTGGTCTCAAGCTCTCTCCTGGGGCTGCCCACTCCTACCAGGATGTCCATGTAGGTTGGGGAATGTCCTGAATAGCTAATGCTAGATAGATCTAGATAATGTCATTTTGGGTCTGAGAGTGCCCACCCCTATTGGAAAATGTTGTTTGTGTTTTAAGTTTGTGCCATTTATCTCCTCATGGTCTGCTGCTTTGTTAAATCACTTAACTATATATCCAGATAATCTTAGATGTTCCTTTCAAGTATAAGCTGAAGGTAGTTAAGCAGGTTTCTTATACTTCATGGCAGTGATGAAACTAAAGGATAACTCTACATGTATCCTTCTGTCCAGGTATCCAAACTGCCCAGTGGACTGGTGATTGCCTCACTGGAAAACTATTCCCCAGCGTCCAAAATTGGCGTTTTTATCAAGGCGGGTTGTCGTTATGAGACCCCTGAAAACCAGGGGGTCACCCACCTCCTCAGGCTGGCCTCTAGTTTGGTATGAAATACTGTCCTCTGTTAAAATCGGCATTGTCCTCATCGACTTTAATCCTTCTAAGCTACCGCAGTCAATAAAGTTACATTTTCATTCATATTTACATTATTATTTAGTCTATAATGAACACTTTTTCATTATTGAAGTCTTCCAGAATAGATAATTATACACATCATGTGTTGATTTAAGAGAATAATTACTCGGAGCAGTAATGTCTACCACTGTCTTTGCCTGATATTGACTTACATTTTCATCTTTCCAGACAACCAAAGGAGCATCAGCGTTCAAGATATGCCGTGGTGTTGAGGCAGTGGGTGGCAGCCTGAGGTCAGTAATCTCCCACACACAAACAAGAAAAATAAGAAATTTTAAAAAAGAAAGAGAGAAAAAAAAAAACCTAATCTTGTAAAGATGCCATCGTCACAACCGTTCAGTATTTTAATCTCTGTGTTAATGTGCAGTGTGACTTCATCCAGAGAGAATATGGTCTACACCGTCGACTGTCTGAGAGATGACATGTGAGTGTGTCCTTGAATGGACATGTTTTAAATACCAGTATTCAGAGAAAGAAATGTGGCTGTTCTTAAATTAATATGAATAACCCTTTATGGAAAACTCTGGGGAGGATTATGCTGCAGGTAGGAGGCATTTTTCAGGGTGTTTGCACAGTGTCAGTGCCTCATACCACTTTTTTTTCCCCCTTTCTGTTTTCATTTTTTGGTCTGCAGGGATACAGTCATGGAGTTTTTGATCAACGTGACAACAGCGCCAGAGTTTCGCCCGTGGGAGGTGTCAGAACTCGCGCCAAGAGTAAAGGTGGACAAGGCACAAGCTGCACAGAGTCCCCAGATAGGTGGGCCTTTTTTCTCTTTTTTTAAAATTTCCACTGCAAAATTAAGGCATTGAAAATAAATTATTCTGAAACTACTCAGTTGTATCCTCACCTATGTGCCACAGGCGACAGGATCATTCTCCTTTAGCTGAGTATTAGACCAGATTTAAGCCTGATATAATCGGATGAGACAAAATGCTGCAAACCAGCTCATTTGTTTGTCTGACATAGCAGAAATTTAGTTCTTCTTTTAGATTCATACTTATCATATGGCCAAAAAGTTGAGTTTGTTGCTATCGTATTTGATCTAATTCTGGCTTGTGTGCAAAGTAAATGTCCAATCATAAAGTGTTCGTTATCTACATTAGCAGGTGACTGCAGGCAGCTCAACCAAATACAGACAAATATGACAAGAAAAATGAGTCTTCACCATAACTATGTTTTCGTTCCCAGTTAAGTCCCTCTCTCTTTCTTCCAGCTGTGGTTGAGAGTCTACATGAAGCAGCCTATAAGAACGCCCTGTGTAATTCCCTTTACTGCCCAAACCACATGATTGACAACATCCAGTCAGAACATGTGAGTATTTCTGTTTACTTTCGTAACTGCTTCGGTTTACCCATTTAAAACGATTCTCTTTATGTTTTATATTTGGTTTTTTTTTTCCAGCTCCACCAGTTTGTCCAAAACAATTTCACAAATGCAAGAATGGCACTTGTTGGACTTGGTAAGAACAATCATTATATTCTAGCATCATTGTTTCAGAAAGATATCGGCACCCATGATGTTGCTTTATGACAGTGCTAATGACACCTAAGCAACATACTCAGGTTCATACTTAATGATGAATTGATCAGTTATGATTATAATGTTCAACTTTTCTTCCAGGTGTTAACCATGATGTGCTGAAGCAGGTGGGGGAGCAATTCCTCAACATCCGCAGTGGGGCTGGAACAACAGGGGCTAAGGCTCAGTATCGTGGAGGTGAGGGGAACAAACCTAAAAAAAAAAAAAAATACATGTTGGCTGCATGCAAACCTTTACTGGAAACTTGAGATTAAAAACTTCCCTGTAGTTGAAATGCATTTAACCCAAGATTCTTAATTAGCCTGTAATTCTCCTCAGGTGAGATCCGTCTGCCCAGCAACGCCAGTCTGGTCCACTCAGCTGTGGTGTGCCAGTCAGCAGCAGCAGGCACCAATGAAGCTCTGGCCTTCAGTGTGCTGCAACATGTACTGGGAGCTGGTCCACATGTCAAGAGGGGACCCAGGACCTCCAGCAAACTGGTCCAAGGTGTTGCTAAGGCAACTGCTGACCCTTTTGATGTGAGTTGCAGCCAGTTTGTGATATCATGGTTAAAATGGTTTATATGCCTACAGAGGATCTTGTGTAGGAAAATATTAAAACAGTTTCTTTTTGTTTGTTTGTTCTGTTACAGGTCAGTGCTTTCAATGCAAGCTACTCTGACTCTGGTCTCTTTGGGGTCTACACCATCTCCCAGGCTGCAGCAGCTAGTGATGTAAGTATGATGTAGTCATGACACAAACATGTAAAGCAATGAAATCAGGCTTTCTGCTTTATTTTTGAGAAATTACACTGAGAATATTTAAATGCCCCAGATCATTGTCTAGGAAAGATCACTCTTAACCTTCTGTTTCTCCAGGTGATTAAGGCTGCTGTTGCTCAGATAAAGGCTGTTGCTGATGGTGGAGTCACAGCTGTTGATCTCACTCGAGCCAAGTAAGAAACACGGCTACGTTGAGAAATTAAACATATTTTAAGAGGCTGACAAATACTAGATTTTTGGTTCTAATGGTCAGGACCACTGTTTGTTTACTACAGTCATGTACTTTATTAGCTAGTCAGCAACATGCAATAAAGACTGAGCTCATTCCACTCTGCTCAGCTGTGGTTTGTCATGTGTCACGTGTGCTGCAGACGGGCTTAGATTAAAATAAACAATATCTTTAAAGTTAGTTGGTTGATTTAACTTTAATTTCTTCATTCCTGAAGCAACAGTTTTGCTAATTTTCAGGAAAAAAAAACCTTAAAAGCAAGCATGTACACCAAAAACTAATCTATAAAAGGCCTTAATAGGGCTTTCGGGGTTAAAATTGTATATCTGTCCTTTTAAAAGAAAACGCCAGCAAAACGTAGCTGTGCTACTGGTAATTCTTTATCCAAATTAAAGTGAGTGCAAATATAACACTTGTCAATAGGCAGTTCAAGAGTTCAGTATGAGAATAAATGAATACACGTGAAAATAACACATTTTTTTGTATGTGGTTAGAAGAAGAAGCAAGTGGTCTGCGTAAAGAAAATACACAACCTGCTTTTAGAAGCAAGTTGTTTCCTTTTACAAAGTGTTAGCAGCATTGCACAGTATAGATTCAGTATCTTTCTTTATTTGGGGTGGCTGTAGCTCTGGAGGAAAAGCGATTTACCACAGCAAGTGGTGGATCGATGCCAGGCTTCCCCTGACTACATGCCTAAGTGTCCCTGGGCAAGACACAGAACCCCACGTTGCCCTCCGATGTGTCTGGGTATGAATATGTGAGAAAGGAGAAAACACTTAGTATGTAACATATAACAAGCATGTTCTTCACAGACAGAACTGAGAGTGACTAGATTTACTTCATCAAGTTTAATGTTTTTCTCATAAAAGTTGTGTTTGGGAATGACTTTGCGATTCTTTCTTCTGCAGGGCGCAGCTTAAGGGTCAGTTCCTGATGTCTTTGGAAACTTCAGAGGGTTTGTTGGAGGCCATGGGCACTCAGGCACTGGCTAGTGGATCCTACCACTCCCCTGAAGAAATCTCCAAAAACATTGACAATATCTCCTTGACTGATGTTGCTAATGTAAGACCTTTTTGTTTCATCGGTGCTCAGTTATGTAAGACTGGATGCTGTTTCTATGGCAGGCAATAATTATGCTTTTATTCTTTTCACTTCCAGGCTGCCAAGAAATTTGTGACTGGTAAGAAGACCATGGCAGCCAGCGGCAACCTCACAAAAACACCCTTTGTGGATGAGCTCTAAAATTCTCCTTCTGTACTATGATTGACGGCAAAGCAGAATTTGTTTTCCACCACATTTGAACAAAAGCAGAGGTTATCATTGTTTTATGCAATTCCATTGTTCAGAGAAACACGTCATAACACCACTGGCTATTTATAGGTGTTGTAACAGTATATGTTCAGATGATGCTGCTTTGGTGCATCACAGAACTGTGCTCCATTCATCTGTCCACATTAACTGTATAGCTGATGTAAAATAAGGAATAAATTCTATCTACCTTAACATAATTTCCAGTGATTTGTGTCTTGGATTGTATAACTGGTTTGATCTTGGGACAGTTTATTCATATTATAGATTTTTTTTAATCTATTTTTATTTACCGTAAATGTAATATAGATACAGTAAATTTGATACAATTAAAGGTAAAGCATCTAGTTAAAAAAAGAAACTAGGCAGACTATATCGGTGGTCTATAGTGAACATCTCCATAAAGTAGATATTTAATAATTTGTAGACATTACATGAGAAATTGTCATTTTCTTTTTTATTAACAGTGAGATTACAAACAACCCATTATCTTCTGCATAAATTACGCTGATCCAAAAGGTATATCAACGCCTGTTATTTACTTACTCTCGCGAGAGTTTCCTTTTAAACAGGCATGGAGATGAAAGCTGACGATATTTCAGTTTCCCACACTATGAGAGAACAGAATCGTCTAGCACAGAATAGAGCCGTATTAATATTGGTTATAAAAGGGGGATTGAGTCTGGGTGTGAGATTTTAATCTCTTGAAAAGCGCTTTTTGTTTAAGAAGGGGCGGTGTTTTTCGTCTGCGCTCGTCCGGAGGAAAGAAAACGTTTCCATTTGGGGGAGAGAGCTCAGGATTCATGCAAAGTCGGGAAATCAGTCGACTGGATGCGAGAAGCTGCTTTTACAAAAGGAGAATTGAGCATAGATTGAAGTATCCAAACTCGCATTCCTGAGGAAATTTATCCATTTTCCTCTTTAATATACCGGAGATGTGGCGGCGTATCCGGAGCTATCCATGAGCCCAGGCAGCGAGGGAGAAGGACCAGGAGGTCGGTTTACTGTTGACCGGCGGGATGGAACAACATGAGGCTTATAGTGACTTTTAAATATCCCGACCCCCTTAAAGAAAAATGTGACACAGAGGCACGAAACTCGTCGAACCCGAACCTGTGTCCACAACATGGATAAACTCACTGTGATATCGGCATGTCTCTTCCTCGCTGCAGACATTTTCGCCATTGCCAGCATCGCCAACTCGGACTGGATCAACACTGGAGAATCAGCTGGTATGATGAGCACACTTTCTTATTATTCTAACTATGCTACAGGTCAGGTGTTAACCCGGGTAAAGAACAAAAGTTTGTGAAAAGACTGACAGACATCAGACAAATTAGAAAAAGCGTTAAAGTATACCCAGAGATGCCTATACCACAATGCTACCACCACCATGCTTAACTATGGGGGTCCTTAAGGAAAGTTCTGTATTCAGAGGCTATTCTAAGTATCTGCTGGATCCTTTAATTGGTAAGGCAGGGAGTTTAACATTTTCACAACGATTAAGACCACATGGGAACACTTAAAGCTTTATTTATGGGTTTATATAACATAACTTGGGCATATTTCTATCATAGATAAGTCTTTGGATTTCATAATCCTTCCTCATGTGCTGTTTGAAGCCCTTCAGGTGTGTGTCCATTAGACCATCCTGTTTTTTAATGGTAGATTCAGATAAAAGTTTGACACAGGCCAAAGAAACTCAAAGCAAACAGAATGGACTGTGCTGTTATACATCTTGTGGGTGTTTTATCAGATTATCAGAGCTCTATACAATCACACTAACGTTTGCATTTACTGTAGTTGGTTTAAATGATGGACAAAGTCATCTACTGTCAGAGATAAATCCTATGTAGAAGTAACTTAAAGTGCAATATTACCAACAGCCTCTGGCTCCAGTACGTTGATTCAAATATAATTGTTTAAAATTAAAGTGTAAAGTCCACCAGAACAAGGAAACCTACTAATTTTCTTGAGGCGGCAAGAACAAGAGCACAGTTCCTCCTGGCCAGGACATTTCATACCCCACAAAACATTGTTCTCTCTCTTTTCATGGAGAAAGAGAGAACAATGTAGTGCAACAATGCAATAAATCTCTGTTCTTACAGAGTACAGGCATTAACTCAGCACCGTCTTATCAGCTCCTTCACTTCCTCTGGTTGGTGTGGTTTGCCCACTTAGAAATAATTTTGTGATTGAATAGATATACGTCCTCAAAGTAACACTTTCTTTGGCAAAATAAACTTATTTTTATCACGTTTTAGCTACATCATCTTGTCCAAATGTTGATTCTTCTGGATCCAGAAAGCCAAACTCAAATCTTAAGAAAGGCAAATAATAAACCAACAGCTCATATTAAATGCAAAAGTTGCCCCAGTATGCGTTATGCTCATACGGCCTCCCTGGTTGTTACAGTGAGCTAATATTCAGATGCAAAGTCCAAAGCTAAACATTGACTAAACGTGATGCAGCAAACTACTAGTACTACTGTAAAGTGTGCACAGCTGCCCTGATGATCTTGCCCACCAACCGCCATATTGCAGCAGTGCAATAAAGATAAATGGAGCCGTTGTACTGAGATCTGCAAACATCTGCAAATTAAGCTCCTAACAAGGGGCTTCTTGTTGAACAATTATATCAACAACAATCATGCATCAAGGAAGAAAGTGGACTAAATTTCAGAGGAGCAGGTTTTACTTCTCATTCATGACAGTAAATGGTGAAGGTGTTAAATGACAGGTCTGAAAGCCGGTTGTTTCTGTCTCATTAGTCAGAGAGTAATAACCTGAAGCAGGAAGTGTTCTTTGGGGATGAAGATATGTGACTTTTAATTAGGCCTCTTGGGAGGATAATGCTTTCCACCTGGAGAATTAAGGTTCTGCTTGCTCAGTTTTGACTTATTTGACTTTGGATTTTGGATGTAGAGTTGTAGACATAAAGGCATGATTCAGTAATTTCCCATCAAACTGATGAATCTCTTTAGTAAGGTGTATTTTTTATTTTTATTTTTTAAGAGGCAGAACTTCAGTAAATGTGTCCACGTTTGCGCTATTTGTAAATATAGATTAAAATAATTAAGGACAAGTGCTGGTGGTCCTGAAGCTCAAAACATAGTTTGTAAAATAAAATAAACTTCAGAGAAAACAAACCAATACCAAAACAAAAATTAGGAACACCTTTAACTGAACTCAATGTTTAACTAAAAACATAAACAGTGGCACTGCTGAACGTTGCCAGATTTTTGCAGATCTGTGCCCCCAAATTAGAATTAGTATCCGTTCTGCATGTAAGCTAAAAGTCCGATTTTGGCTCTTGCCCCACTTTATCTTTTCCTCACTTCTGCCCTTTAATGTCCTCTTTCTATGAGTTTTTATGAGTTTTTCTGTGTTTAGTTTTTAGTTAGATTTCAAGTCAAATTACCAGGGCATGTGGATTGTTAAAATATTTTTGGTTTTAATAAATGTTTTGTTTTTGTCTTTTTGTCAGGCATTTTTCCTTTTTTTTTGGGTTTTGTGTTGTGCACCTTGTGGTCAATCAGTCAAATCAAAACTTTATTTATAAAGCACTTTATATGCCACAGGCAACACAAAGTGCTTTAAAATGATTAAAAATGTATGTATATTAAAAATAAAACAAGCCTTTACATACATCAAAGTAGAATTACAAAACAATAAAAACACTAATTAAAATCTTTCACACAGTGACACGCACACACATGTATAAACACACACACCAAGCAGCTCCCCCCCCAATTCTGTACAAACATGACTAATTTCTGTCTCCAAACTGAATATAGGTATAAAATGCTAAAAATGATAAACATCTGGCCGGATGTTGCTGTGAGGAAACAATATCAATATCATGGGGATCCATCTACACCAGGAGCCAGTCCATCCATGTCCAACAGCAGCAACCACCCCCATCAGGACAGACTGGAGCCCACATCACAGCCATAAGGCTGCAGTGCAGGGCCCCAACCACCTAGATAAGGGCGATCACCACGGCAACAGCCCCCAGACTGAGCAGGCAAAACCCCCTGCATTGAGAATCCCGACGAGGAAAACACTGGAATTAAAATGAAGATTAAATAACCTTAAGAAACAAAAAGAACAGTTAAGAATGAATGACTGAATGAATACATAAATGAATTAATAAATACATAAGTAGTACAGCTGAGTAAAATAAAATAAAATTATGTGAAATAAAATTATGTAAAATAAATTAAGATCAATTAAAATTTTGTTAAAAGCTAAGCTGAAAAGGTAGGTCTTAAGCCTCTTTTTAAAAACATCAATGGTCTCATCAATAGTCACGCATGCAATGCAAATAGGAAATATTTCATGCCAAAGCTCCCTCAGGTTACCAAATAAATAAATAAATACTCGGGCAGGGTCCTCACTCACCGTGGTGTGGAACTGTGTATTTAAGCTTATGTAAATAAAATAAGACATTAAAGTGGAGGGAAAAGAATTGTGGATAGTCTAGGTCGGTAATGAAGAGTAGCTATTCTGACTCCGGACCGTTAGGATAAAGCCGTTAAGGGTCCTTTAAGCTACAGCAGATCAAATCAAATTTTATTTATAAAGCACTTTTCCTACATAAGTAGCACAAAGTGCAGGTCAGAGTTGGTGTCATCGTGTGAAAGCGTAAATACCACAAACTGAGTTCTGTGCTCCCTGCAAAGCATCTTAAGATCTTCATGATTTTCCTTTGGATACACTCAAGTCACTGAGGCATTTTCCAGAAACTTCATCACAAGAAAAAAAAAAAAAAAGCAAACCCAGCATCCTCATTGCTTTTCTTTTATTCAGTTTTAACAGATCTTTATGTCTTACCATGTCTACCTTTAAGTCTTAAGCCACCCAAAATCTAATCAAAAGCCATTAGGTGGATGGAACTGGATTATAATAGGATTAAACTGGACTATATCTAATTTGACTCGTATGGATCTTGTTTTACTTCGCCTTTAAACAGCCTTGAGATGACTTTGTTGTAAATTTAAGCCTAGAACAATGAACTGGATCGATTGAATTGAAATAGTCATTCCATTAACAAAACCCTTCACTTAATCACATTTTCCTGAAGAATAAAAGCCACTTTCCGGAATGGCAAGAGCCAGAAACACGTTGGTCATCTGATTTGTAATTTGAAGGGAAATGAGTGCACTTGTTTACATTGTCCCCCACCCTGTGGTATGAAGGGATATGTTTGGAAGAAACAGGATATCCTGTCTATAAGGATAGGTCATTTTGCAGGAGGATGTGGTTCATCTGTTGTTCTTCGCCCACAGTTGTGTCCATGCTCAGCTTGTTCATGCAGAAACTGAATATGTAGAAATAAAGCTTAAGATGTTTTTTTTTTTTTCTGTTTTTGTCTTGTGGAATGAGCGGACACCAAATAATAAAATGCAAACTGGGTTGCTTTAAACATCCCATTTTTATTCCAAAGCCATAGATTTTATTCAATTTGGATCCAAATTAAAGGATGTTTTTCTTGCACTCTGTGATATTTTAATTTTAGCCATTGTGACAGTTATGTTAATTCTGCACTCAGTGGGTTTAAATTGCCCTGATTGAATTTATAAAAGCATAAAATGTATGAAGCTTCTCTCCTGCGTCTTCTTGCTGTGTACGAACTGTTCTCTGGTGATAATTCTGGGAAAGAAAGAAAACAGAGGGAGACAAATGGATAAATGACATTGTGTGGGGATTTCAATATGTGTTTTTTTCCATTCTCATTACGTGCATTGTTTGGGGTGTTGCGTGCTGAGATTGGAAACAAGAGTCAAGCAGACGCAGTCTCTGCTGGGAACCATGTGTTCTTCTCTGTTGCAGACAGAAGCCCACCTACCCGACATCACCGTGCACACGAGGATTTACGAGTCAGGAGGCCACTTCCGCTTCTCTGTGTGCAACGTGCTGCGGTGGTTCATGCTGGAGCCCTGAACCTGTTTGACGTCATGCGTTAATCATTGCGGGTGGGGGAAGAGCTCCTGCTGCTCATCCTGGCATAACCTCTGTTGACTTGTTTCCATACCAACAGGTTCCTCAGCCCCCCAGCCTCTATAGGGGAAACTCTTGGGAGGTCATTGTGCTTTAAAGCCTGTTAACAGACAAATGATGTCATGTGTTAAAATAGATTTAAGTCATATTAAATGCACAGACTCAAGGCTACAGGGATGCTAAAATGCTGTTTTCCTTTCTTCACATAGGCTCTCAGACAATGGGTCTAGTCCGGCAGTGCCAGACCATCCACGGCCGAGATCGGACCTGCATCCCCCCACAGCTTCCCCGCGAGTGGATCACCACACTCTTCTTCATCATCTTGGGGATCATCTCCCTCACTGTTACCTGTGGGCTGCTGGTGATGTCACACTGGCATGAAGAGGCTACTCGCTATGCCCGATGGATCGCCTTTACAGGGAGTAGGTATTTACTGCAAACCTGGGTTGTTTTCAGTCACAGATGGCCCCCGGGGACGTTCTCACACATGTCCACAGCTCTGCACTTAATTCTTTTCTGAAAATGAGAAGCTTGGCTAAAGTTAGGAGCAGCTCAGGTGATAATTGAGAGGGTGTTTTACAGATGGTGGGTCAGAGAGGCTGTGTGTAAATCTGTCATTTTGATTTTGTGGACAGATGTGTGATTGGTTTATATCTCTTGGGCATCTTATCACACTGCCCCTCAAAAATGAATCAAATCATTGTAAGAAGTTCTCTTTCCCTCTTTTTTTATCTTTTAACATGCCAGCCCAATGCAACATCAGCATCTCGACATTTATAGACATCAAACATAAAGGCAAAGTCAGTACATTTTCTCAGGTAGTTTTTGAGTTTGTCAGCCTTGATAAAAAACTGCCATTATTCCAAACAAGATTATTCACGTTTGCATGCTGATAGAATTGAACCCAAAGTTGCAGAGATGGAGGATTACATATGATAGAGTAGTTTGGACTAAACCTCAAGTCCACTTTAAATCACAACCCTAAACTATATAATAAATTATAATAAGTAAACACAATCATCTAATTTTGACCCAGGAGGAGTAGAGATTATTTGCATAATTTTAGTTTAAAGCTCCGTTAGCTTTGCTCTGTGGCCAGTCACTCATGTCAGAGCTGAAAAGTTAGTTTGAAATTAAGCTGACTCCTCTGTGGTAGTTATGAACATCCCGACAAGGTGGGAAAGAGCTTCTAACGCTGATGTCTGGTTTACGTTTAGAAAGGGGAAACGACATGTTGAAGTGTTGAAAATTAGGTCTTCTAATGACAAAAGGAAGAGTATTGTTTCGCTCTATAGCTGCAAATTGTTTCTGCACATATTTCAATTTCTATCAGAATTGCTTAGAATTTACTTAAAATTTACTACAAAGATTTGATTTATAGTGATGCAGCACATCAAATTAAACAGCAGAAGCTGGGCTAAAAACCACAAAAACTTCTTTTAAAATGCTCCAGTCAATTGAAAGCAGAGATCCTAATCTAACAATCTGCTTTCCAGCTCTCTACACCAACGCATCAGAGAGATAGAAGCCAGTAAACAACACCAGCAGAAACCACTTAGCCAGAAGCTAGTTACAAAGATTTCTCTTACCTTTGCTGTTTCACAATGAAAGGCATATTTTACTGGTAAATCCACACTTGGCACACTTGGGATGGTCTTTCTTGGCACACACTGGGCATCAATATGTGCCAAGAAATTACCCTCCACACTATTACACAATCACCAGCAGCTTGAACTTTTGTTACAAGGCAGGATGGATCCATGCTTTTATGTTGTTTCTACTAAATTTAGACTCTACCATCTGAATGTCTTATCTGGACTGTTTTCTGTAAACCTAAAGATGGTTGTGAAAATCACGGTAGATCAGCAGTTTCTGAAATACCAGCCTGTCTGGCACCAACAACCATGCCACCATCAAAGTCTCTTAAATCCTCCTTCTTCTTCGTCCCGATGCTCAGTTTGAACTTCAGCAAGTGACCGTGCCTACATGTGATTATCTTCTGTCACGTGATTGGCTGATCAGTAATTTGTTTTAACAAGCAATTGAACAGGTGTATCTAATAAAGTGACTTATGAGTGTATATTGGCATATTCTTTTAAATTCTTAAATATTTCTTTTCTAATAAACTGAACTTGTGTGTTTGTTGAGCATCGCTGGTCCAGAAGGGATGCTTAAATTTCTCTCTCCTGTTTTTTTTTTTTTCTATCATAGTGGTCCTGTTTTGCATGGCTGCTCTTGTATTCCCAATGGGCTTCTACATCAGTGAGGTTGGAGGGCAGCCATATAAGCTGCCCAACAGCACAATGGTGGGCTCCTCCTATGTGCTCTTCATACTGTCCATATTCTTCACCATTGTGGGGCTGCTGTTTGCCGGGAAGGTGTGTTTGCCAGGCTGAGATATACCCCCTGTTTTTGAATACTTGGAAAAACACCAACATGTGAGAGGAATTTTTTTAGAACAGACTCCGCCATGGCAGAAGTACAGCAGGACTGTTGGTGGACAGATTGCAACTGCATCTAAGACAGAGGGGTGTCAAGAATATCAAGTCTTTAAATGGGCCTTAAGAATTACCCAGCCATAACTGCAAGAATTAAGCCACAACTGGCTCTTCTCTTTCAAGTCATCATCCATCATCGATCAGACTTACCTGGAAGAGCTAAATACTGGCCAGTCATCTCCAGTATGACAGAGGGTCTCCCCTGACCTCTGTTACATGGAACTTCCTGTAATATATACAATAAAGTTTAGTTTCTTGACACCTTCTGTTTATTTATTTGTCCTGCTTTGATGTTTGTAAATATTCTTTCACGGACCTTCCCTACAATGTGTGGTGGATCACTTGGCCTTAAAGATCTGTTTTCAGATTGCTTGTTCAGTTTAATGTCATGTTATCAGTTTCAGTTCAGTTGCATGAAACTGTTTAGCTTAAAAGACTGGCGTGACAAGTGGATCGTAGGGCTTTAATCCATGGATGCAACCGAGGCAGGAGTCTCTAAGCTGGTGAGTGCTGGTTAACACTCAAGTAAGAAAAAATGATGAATCTGAGTTGCCTCTCTTTAACAGCATTGGTGATGTAGTGAATGTATTACTCATCTTCTTTTTTTTTTTTTGAAGACTTTAATTATTCCAGCATTATAAGGACATGATTGAGCTCATGAATTGATTAATGCTCTTGGAGCATTGATGCCAGTGTCAACGTATCAATGAAAAGACACAGAGTCTGTCGTTGTCTAAAAGCAGTGTGATGTTTGTGAATGAGCATGGACGTTGTCATCTCATTAAAAAAAAAAAAAAGGTAATTGAAATTTCTTTCAGTTTTTTTTTCTTTTCTTTTCAAAATGTATGAATTCTGAGCCACAGGGACAAACACGTCTAAACTCTGCGTGTTTCAGATACATAAGATTCTTGCAATGGCCAAAACTGTTTATTTTTCTGCTAATTCACTTTCACTTGATGTTATTTGCCACTAGGCAGAGCATGTCTGTTGCAAAATCTTATAATTGCATCACTTGCCTGCAAAGAAACACGGGATGTTTATATTGCCACATCTTGAGTAGTATTCAGCAATGTGTGTGTTACCCCTTTCTGATAAAATCCTGCCATCTATATCTGACAGCACCACAAATTCAGTTGTGTTTAAGCATACTAATGTTTAGCGTATCTTTATTTTAGGACTATCTCTTTAATAGCACAGAACATAAACTGTTTGGCAAAGTGACCTTTACATTATATTAAATAGTCAGTATGCAGCATTCACTATATTACATACCTGCAGAAATTAAGTAACATGAGAATTAAATCAGAGCCTCAAGAAGTATTGATAAAGGGATTTCAAATAACAAATTTATACAGATTCTAATAGCCAAAGACAAATTTCCATTTTGAGAATGAAATGGGCAATAAAGTAGTCTGAGTCTAAAGCTGTAAGTAAATGTAGAAATAAGTTTACCAGTACAGTGTGTTAATAACATGTCCATATGCTACACAATACATATTACATAATACATAACGCATCCATAAGCAACAAATATAACTTTAACCATTTACCATAAAAATAGTCAATATAGGTGAAATAATGCCAGCTTACAAATGTATCTGTTGTATTAAAGTAATATCAAATTATCAGTTTAGTTTAGGCACACACAACTACAGTAGAAAAGCAACTTCAATTTGTACCACAAGAGGGCGAAATTGGTCAAAGTCCACCTCTTGACTCTACTTGATTCACCAATCTGAGGCAATAACACACTTAAAAAACACCTTTATTATCCTTCCTCTTGTGTTAGGGTCGGCACCGACCCGTTTTTAGGTTTGAAATTAGTAAAAGAACAACATAAATATGTCAATTGTACTGAGGCTTTTTGACTTTGTCTGGAACCTCTATTCAAATGTAAGCTAACAAATATTTTTCTCTAAATTAAAAAACACTCTTGCTGAAATTATGACCTTTGTGTTGTTACGGTCGGTTTTAACCCAGTTGTAAAAAGAAGATTATAAAGCAATAATTAAAGCCAAAACTGAAATCATAAGTGCACTCTCATCCAACACACTGACAGCCTGCTTCTCTCCCAATTATTTAAAATTTAGAGGATTCTCTTTTTGCTTTGTTTGCCTGTATACCTGCACACAAACAAAACAAACAAAGCTGGGCATGTCCAGCGTTCAGTATAGAGGTGCTGACTTGAAAAGTGCACATGTCCAATTTGCAGTATGCAAAAATGAGAAGAACATTTTCAGTAAGTAAAGTTCCAGGTAAGATTTTTGGTGAAGATAAGTGATAAAGCGATAAGGATGTGTGGGAGGAAGACAATGTATAGTATCAAGACACCTGATGAGGAGGTCACTGTTAGTAAAGTTAATACAAATGAAAGATTAAAATCCAAAGATGGTAAAATCTGTTGGTCAGGACCTCATGATGCACATGCAGGTCAGCTGCTGCAAATCATCAGGTTTGCTGTGACAGGAGTTAGTGAAATCAAGACATGTTTTTATTTATGCCAACGTCAGTAAAAATAGGCATCCTTGCTTTGAGAAACTAAAGGGAAAAAAGTGCAGAAAAAAAACCTTTTTTGATCTTTTTCTTAAGCAAATGAATATGGGTCAAAACTGACCTGTAACACCATAGAGGTTAGCATAATTAATGATTTTAAAAAGAAAAAACTTAATTAAATTTATTTAAGAAATGTATTCTAATACTCTTCAGTAATAGTCAGGTAGCACAACAAACCTTTAATTCATTTACATTATTCTTCTGAGGTTCATTTTACCATGTTTTTTTTCTTTTTTAATTTTTGTTAAAAATTAAGGGACAAAAAAGGTCCTGGAGGCCCACACCGAAAACATTAAAATCCATATTTTTATGAATGAGGAAGCCTAACAAGGTAACCAAGAGATAAGAAAGAAACTGGATGATAGATGATTGTTTTTTGTGTATTTTACAGCTGATTGACATGGGTCAAAACTGGCCCATTAACATAAGAGATGGTAACAGAAAAGTAAGGCAAGAGCAAGTTTTAATCAGTCCCCAACAGCAGTCCAGCCTTTGTTTTCTTTCAGATCCTTGCAACTCCCAGCTGTTCACTTACAGCCCTGCATGTCTTACAGCAGAAACGTACCAGACTGCGGCATCTCCCCCCAGTTCACTCACAGTTCAGTCCTGTTCTTGGACAGTGTGGGTCCGTGATGAAGGAATTTGTCAGGCCAATGTGGGGATGCTTTGCTGCTGCTTGGCTATTTGTGCAGCAAAGAGCAGCAGAGCTCCGGTGAGGAGTTCCAGGCCGTAGGAGAGCCAAGCCAGAGCCAAAGACCAGCCGAAGGAGGTGTGGACATAGGCCAGACCCTCCTTTCCTACCTGCTTCTCGGTCTCCGCCAGGGCCTGGTACGAGTAGATGATGTAGAGGGTTGTGCCACACAGAGTCAGCAAACCTAATGGATTATACAGACAGGGAAAAAAAAACATTCTAGTTTCAGCTGTGCAGACGTCTTGATTTGTTCATATTGAACTGACAGGTTTTGTGGGACAAACTTTGATATTAATTAAAACTAAGGCAACACAAAGGTCTCTCTTTACTCATTTCTACCCACAATTTTTCTCTAGTATGTAGAACGTAACTAGGGTAGCACTTGAATTGGTGTCTATTAATTTTAAACATGTTTTCAGGCACAAAAACGAGCACAAGCTGACATTTTACTACGCAATTATAAAGCGGATATTTGTCACAGTGAGAGTTGATTAATAAAAATAAGTAAGACCGAGCTACTGATGGAGCTATGAGAAATTTAATATCCAGAAACAGGAAATCTAATGACGCATGTGTTATCACCCTTATCAGACTTGAGACAATGACACCCACATACAGTCCACACATGTCTGACAGTGTTGCTACTGGAAACCCCTTTAATTTTGACTAGCATGCTCTTGCTTTTAGGTGATGTAAGTGGAGCTACCCAGGGTGGGACTAATAAAAATGTGATTGGAATTACACCCGGAGGTGCAACAAACTGGGAATCTAGCATCCAACATCTAATTTTTAGGCACTTCATTGCAAAGAGCAGAACAACAGAAAGAGACAAGGAGACAGATGGGAAATGACTGAACACACAGGACAGATTAGACATTAGTATCATTATTTAGCTGACTGTCTTTTTCTTTTAGAGGAAGTTATTATTATGGTTGGAGTTTTGTCTGTTTAAAGTCAGTTCTTGGAAATTCTGTTGCATGCTTTTAGCCAGCCAGCAGTAAAGTGACACAAACAGGGACGTCGGTGTCTCGTCAGGTTGTACGTCACTTTTGGTTTAGAATTAAAAATAAAAACTAACTGAAATTATAAAGCTGTATCACCATTACTCCTAAATTACTACAAAAAGATTTGTTTTAACCTATTTTCACTGTCCATTACTGTGATTATGATGTGAGTGTTGATTCTCTGCCAATGTAAATCCATACTGATAAACATGGGGTTAACTCAGTGTTGTCATTTACACCTAAACAGGGTGGTTTATGGTATTAGAAATGTTCTCATTTTGAGGATGGTGTTTAGTTCTACTGGTTGAGGAGTCCTGCATGAACAAATGAGCAGCCGGCCCAGGTTTGAGTCCTGGTGTGGAACCCTTTGCTGCATGTCATTCCCTGCCCTTTATGATCCCCTTTCCTGGCAGGTTACTGTTGAATAAAGGCCGCTAGAGCCCAAAAATCCAGCTCATCAAGTAGTCCAGAAAACACCCATGAGGCTTTATGATGTCTGGTGAGGAGGGTAGTGAACAATTACGACAGTAAGACAGTGGACTAAAATATAAAGGAAAAACATTTCAGTGTTTGTGTTTATATTGTGCATTTTTGTTCTGCCCAAAAATATTTATACTTTTCTTCAGTAATGACTGGAAAATCACTTAGTTTGATAATTTTCTCTTTTGGAAGTTCCCATGCAGCACAAGCTTTTTGCAGGGTTGGAGCCTATCCCACTGCCCTCAGAAGCAAGGTCCACCCTGGACAGGTCACCAGTTTACCACAGGGCCCACACAGAGACAAACAACCACTCACACTCACTTTTAAAGAGAATTTAGGGACACCAACTGACCTTGCATAAATGTTTTTGGACCGGGAGGAAGCCAAAGTATACGGAAAGAACCCAGACATGCACAGGGAGAACATACAAACTCCACACAGAAAGACCCCAGCTAACGATTGAACAGGAACCTTACATCAAGATCGTCTATCCAAGATATTCACATAGTTCTTTTTTCTCCCTTTTTGCAGGATCAAAAAATTTCTTAATCATTTACTTTCGTTATTACAGACTCACTTCACCATTGAAAACTGCCAATGTCAGCTGCACAAGTCAAAGCTATTTACCTTGTTTGGTACTTTTCAGATCAGTTTAAAGTAGCACTATGTAACTTTCTGACCATAAAAATATGTGTTTCTGATTTTTTTTGATGGCACAAAGACACTTATTGTCTACATCCCTGGGGCCATCATTGCCCAGAAATATGCTGAGGCTGAGAAACCACACTTCACTACTTTGGGTTCCAGCCTGGAACCACACACTCCAGCAACTGGATATCAACACAGTGCCTGTTTTGAACATGCCCTGTGGCTGATTCATCAAATAAAGGCAAGAGGACATTTTCAAAGGAAGTGAGAAAAAGAAAGATTGAAAAGGACAGAATAAAAGATAAGACAAGAGTCAACATCACACCAACTTTTACTGTCTGAAGAGAGTTCAGAGTACAGGTAGGATGCAAGATGGATGCTGAATAAGCTGTCGTAAGGGGGGATGTCACAGAGAAAGTCAAAGCCAAAGTTCTGTAGCGCTTCTTTAAGTGAAGTTATGATCAAGACTAAGATCAGCTGGTTTTCGTTATTTTGCCTCAAGTTACTGTACAGCAATCTAACAGGAGTGGAAAGTCAATACAAACATTTTTGGTTAATTCTTTTACTGAAAGATTGTATTCATAGCCACCACGTTTCTTTGATCTTGAATACCAATTGTTCATGGCTCCTGACAACTAAAGTTGTTGTGCAGTGTGTCGTATCAGCCTGTGTAACCAATTTGATTTGTGTTAAATTAGAAAACTCCAGAGGTTATGGGATACAAGGAAAACACTGTAAGGACTGTAGGACTTAAGTTCACTGTATCACGAGCTTGCACTACTCTGAATTATTTTAATTCACTGCAGCTCAAACCAGCATGCCAACTGTCACTGTGTAATTCACACTCGGACCGTAGGGATGGTGTTTTGTGGGGCTGAATGATTGTCCTGCTTCTTGCTAAAAGAACGCTTTGTCCCTGTATTTGGAGAACTCTAATTTTTGTCTCATTCAGCAAACACATTCTTCTTTGTCCAGGTGGAGTAAGTTGCTGCCAGCAGAGACCAGCTCTATGCAGCATCTGGACAGCTTTTCTTGTTGAGGAGAAGACTGGAAATTTATCAAGCAGGTGTAGAAAAAATTTAACTTGGGTAGCACTATACCTTTTAACTAAACAATGACTAAAACACAGCTTGACGGGTTGGGAACAGATTAAGAGAAAACAACAAAACTTCTGAAGCAGTCCAGCTAGACCCTCAAACCTGAATCCCACTGAGAATCTTTGGAGGGGTCTAAATACTAAAAAGAAGACTGCCAACATCAAAGACCTGAAGATTTTTACAGAGGACAAGTAGTGTGATCAAAGACTGTACATAAAAGATGGACGGAGCCTCCGTGACGTCACCCGTATGTTTCTGAAGAGCAAAAGTGAAGTTGGGCGGTTCCTACCATCGCCTGGCAGCGTCATGCCTGCCGTCACACCCGGAAAATACAAAAAAAAATGGGCAAAGTGGCGGTGCTGAGATGGGGGCTGTGAGCGTGGGGGTGGATGATTGACATGGGAGTCTATGGGGATTTGCTGTGGTTTGGAGCCAGCCCCTAGCGGATGAGGGGTGAACTGCAATTTTTTGCACTTTCGCATAGGCTTCACATTTCACCGCCGGAGGTTGCCGCTTGAGTGTGATGGAGACAGCCTGTAGTTTCCCCCGAGTTTCATAAACAACAAACAACAAAAACAGGATATATCAATAACATAGCTGACGTGCTACTTTTGCCACTTGCTCATGCCATTTTATGCCAGGATACACTTATTTGGATTTTAAAAAATCCATTACAAATCCCAGTTGGGTGTGGGTATGAATCATTATGAGGTTTATCTCCATTTCCAACCACACCCATTAAGTATGTGTGGTTGAAAATGCTTGTATCCTTCCAGCATCATCTTTTCTCGTCCTTTCCGTGATCATACACTGTTTCGTGTTTGTTCAAGGGTTTTATTAACACTGACTGAGAATGCACTGTGATACTGTTCAGCCTCTGAGTGTTTAACACTTTCTCCAGAATATAACTGAATGAAGAGCAGCACTGCTGGGACTGGGTTATTTTAAAAGTTGGACAGCCAACAAGTTCATAGGGCTACTGCATCTAATTCAAGCCTTTATCCCATTCCACTCATTACCATGTGCTCCTTATTAAGACGAGACTATAAAGAGTCTTTTTAAAGTAAGTGTTTGTCTATCACAAGGTCTTCTTTATGTGGCGGTCATAAGGCGCTGGCAGGAGAGCACTCAAGAGATCCGGGGGAAAGAAGTGCCAGATGCTCAAGTGTTAGGTTTATGAGCATACAACAGTAATTTGATTACTTTTAATACCCAGATTGGCACAATAGCCTTAACATGGTTAACATTAATCTCACTCAACCAATAACCTAAATTTATATAGTTTATTAGACACTTAAGTTGGGTGTCTGGTACATGACATACATGTGATTTAGGCGATGATGCTATTATTAATACGGTTTCTTGTTTTCTTCCCATGATTCAGTTTATCCAGTCAAATTTGTGACAAGCTAACCTGTTATTGTTCTGATTATGATCTTAATTTGCATCAGATAACTAGTAGCTGTAACATATGAAATATTCCCTTCATCTTGCTTCTTCCTGCTGTGAGTCAAGTTAGTCAGCTTTCTAATATTTGTGGTATCTCAACAGATATCAGCTCCTTCTGCGCTTTGCCTCTCATCTTTTCTGAGAAAAAGTTTCTTGATGACAAACAGCGGAGACAGAAACTTTTCCGGTGATCAGTGTTTGTGACAGAAAAAGAAACATTTGACATATAATAAAGAATAAAACTTTCCAATTCAGAAGTTTACAAACAAAACTTGCTGCAAATCCAAAAATGGATATTCTTCCAGGAAAAAATGAACTTTTCTGTTCATGTATGAACAATGTAAGGAATGAAACCTTGAGCTTATGTGTGTTTGTTCCTTCAACCACTAAGCTTTTACATTTTTACACTTATCACTTTTAGTGGCTGCGTGACCTGTGGAAACAACAGCACAAGAACAAATGATTCTGGATATTAAAATGCTACAATTTGGCTTTTAACTGTGATTTTGAGTTTTGGATTAGTGAAACAAAAACAGTAAAACATGAACTCATGCCAGTAACTTCAGATTTTGCACAGAAGACTAGTTTATTATATTTCTATGTATCATTTACAGATTTGTGGACAGCTAAAACTACTTTGCTTACCAATTAATTTTGAAAGATATACAAAAACCTAATCATTTCTCAAGCAGGACACAGTATTAGACCTCACACAAGCAACTAGACCAAAAAACAACAGTTTTGCAGGGTTGCAGTCCTGCAGGTTTTCAATGTTTCCCTGCTCCAACACATCTTACTCAAATTCAGTGGACCCAACAGCCTATCTGCACAATGACTTTTTGAGTCAGGTGTGTTGTAGCAGGGATACATTGAAGACCTGCGGAACTGCGACCCTTGTAGGACAAAACTGAATAGGCCGGAGCTTCAACATTTCATATTTTCAGATAGGATTACTGTTTATTTCCAGTTTTCTGGTTTTAAAATGAAAAAAAAAGTATAGTAAAAAGTTTTGGAACCCTGCAGTTTGTGCTCAGTAACACCCCTTTTGGCAAATATTGCAGCTTGAAAACATATTATTTCTTTTTCTTAAAAAAAAAAAAAAAAAAAGAGAGAGAGACAAAAAAAACTTACTAATCAACACCACAGGTGCAAAGAAAAACACATATTCCAGCAAATACAAAGAAGGAAAAAAGATAATATTTATACCATAACATATACAAACAAATAACTCAGCTTAGCGTATGGGTGTGCAAGTGGGGAGAGGGGTGCCTTTGTAAGACTGGGGGAGTTATGTGAATATCTGTAGCCTGTATTTGTTTTATGACCTGGGAGAGGGAGGCTTTATAATGCAAACTTTCAAAGATATATAATATATGACTATAATCAGGGAGCAAATGACAATAAATAACAAGAAAAACAACAAAAAAAAACAAAACAAAACAAAAAAAATATGGATTGTTATTTGTGGCAGCCCCGCATCTCTTACCAGGCCTGGTGCACGCCGACCCCCATCTACACCAATCCATGGCAGAACCTAATGGACTGTCACAGGGCACAAAGCCAGGCCATCTCCAGTCCCACAGATCTTCCCCCAGGCCCCCACATTTAAAAACTTTTTTTTTTGTAGCAGTCAATAGTCTTTCAGTTCTTGTTTGGGGGATTTTCATTAATTCTCCCTTTGAAAGGCATCTATTTCTTTGAAATTCTTGTGTCACTTGTTTATTGGGCTATTTTTAGGTCTATCCAAAGATCCTTTTAAAAATAAGACTGAGGGCAGTGGCAAAAACTGGGACTTGCTCCACTTGAAAGGGACTGTTGTAAGTTTTTAGATGTTGGTTCATTGTCCTGTTGACATAAAGACATCCCTCTTTCATAGTCAGCTTTTCTGCTGGTTTTGTGATGTTTCCAGAATTTGTTGGTATTTAATCAAACCCATTCTTCCATCTACCGATCACTATTCATTGTGCCACAGATTGCAACGGAAACGTAACAAATATAACCGATTCACCCATGTGCCTAACAGCTGGCAGGTGTTTTTCATGACCAGTCAGTCATCAGCGGTTAAGACTCATGCAGCCAAACAGTTTTAGCAAAGTTTATCAGTGTGTAACATCCCACTTAAACATCGGAGAAATGAGAATAGTCGCCGTTGGATGAATGAGTGTTGTCATATTCTTATCTAATACAGGATTCTAGCTGCTCAACATTCCTTCTTATTCATACTTCACGATTTCACTCTGCTACTGTGAAGCCCTGCTGTGGCTGTACATGCAGCAAATGGTTTAGCATGGTATGCTGAATATGAAAGGCCTCCCCAAGTTGTCAGGATGTGGAGCAAATGTTGCTTAAAAAAAAAAAAACCTTTATATACCCATTAGTGCTGGTGGTGCATTTCTAAATGCAGACGTTTATACTCTATACCATTAGCGATTTCCCTGAGTGTCATATTATTCTGAAATGGCAGTAAAATTACTCAACATTGTCTTTAAAGTTACCTTCTTGGCAGTTAATTACAAGCTTGTGGATTTTGAAAGTTTTCTCTTTTAAGCCTTTAAACAGGGAAATATGTTGGTTTGGTGAGGTTGTAATCTTATATCAATAAGCAAAACATGATGCATACTTACTTATAAATTTGGCTCTTCGCTGTATTTCTTGACTTTGAAGGTTTTCATTTGTGTTGGAGTACATATCTTTGTGTACCAGTAACAACAAACATTAGTAGCTAAATATGGTTTATAGTGAAAGATTGAAGAAAAACTCAACCTTAACTTACTGCAGATGAAGAAGTATGTGGCTGTGCCCGTGAGGAGAAGCGGGCTCCGGGCCAGGGAACTGACCAATCCACAGATCCCTCCAAACAGCAGCAGGACCAGGCTGAGGGGAAGCACCACCACTATTGCACTGTGCATTTCTGGGACATGAACAGATGGATTATGGAGCATCAGCGGAATTATGACTGTCCTGACACTGAAACTTTATTAGCAGGGGATTTGGCAATAAACAGACGGTTTCATCAAAGCTGGAAGAAAGACTCACTCAGCAAGCGCTGCTCAGTCTCAGAGTATCTGGAGTAATTAGCAGTAAAAGAGTCAATGGAGTCTGCGTGCATCTTTCCACCTGAATGTAACACAAACAGGTTGAAGCGACAAATTATCTGGATAAAACTACAATCCACTTCTTTAATGGCATTTATATAAATCAAGCGCCCCTCCCTGTGACCAAAAAGTTAGGGAGATGTTTCAGCCTACCTTCGTTGATGCTCCATAATCCCGAATGGGAGCTTATATCCTCAGAGTCGGTCGCATTCATGGGATTCATTTCTATTATATACCAATAATCAGATCCGAGGGAAGTGGCCAAAAACGCGAAGCTCAAAATCCCACAGAAACCGGCTACGATCACCAAAGCGCCAAAGGTTGACTTCATCTTGTCCAGGTGAAGGATTTACTCACGCGTAAACGCAGGTTCTCTGACGGTGATCCAGTCTATGAAACGTTTATTCCACGTGTAATCTGTTAACACACCAAAAACTATATAAAAAACGAATTTGTAGAGTTGCGATTTTCCGAGAAAGCCGTTTTCATTTAAGCGATTAAAGTGACAGAGGTGGACATCAGCGCATCCTGACCTGAATGACCGACTCTTACTGCTCCACGGAGTAAATTCCGCTCGAGCTGCAGCAACTTTTCTGTCTGGGAGGGACTGGGACTCATAGACAGGCGCGCGCTTTTATGCAAATCAACGCTTGGGAAAACACTGCAGTCATTTTGCACTTTAATTAAGTGTGAAGATAAAGACGGATGCATCTTGACCATTTTTTTGAGGTGTGTGTGTCCAAAACAAAACAGCTGGATCTGGAAATTTCTTTGGGTTTCTAAAAACAAATATTTATCATTACTAACACCAAGAAGGGCATTTCTCTAACAGCTAAAAAGTGAATGATTAAAGGCTGCTCTTTTTATTCTCTGGGTGTAATTGAACTTTAAATAAAACAAAAACAATAAAGATTAAAACTGAACACATTTAATGAACAAAAGCATTTAAACAATACAGAATATACAACACTAACAACAAAGACTGGTGATCAGTTCACCAAGAAACCACACAGTCACTTGGCAGTTTGTCCCTCACACACCACCCATCTCATTCATCTGCTTCTACTCTGGTGTCACTCCTCTTCCATGGCGGTCTTGATCATCTCTGCTCTTTTCAGTTTGGCTGCCTCCTCAAACTTGGCGATGGCATCCTTTCCAGTCTTAATCTGTATGTAAAAGGAAATTAAACATTATTTACTATTCAGGCTGTGCTTTTGTTCTTCCACAACTACTTTGGAGACGCCGATCTTGTTGCAATTAATTTACTTGTCAGACATTTTTATAATAGAGAGATAAAAGGGAGATTAAAGATGTGGTTTAAATCATTTAGACATTATAACATACAATGATGCTCTTGTGTCTCTCCTTCTGCAGTTTGAGGAATTCTTCCACAGTCAGCTCTTCTATGTTTTTCTTTAAAGCGATGAAGAGGCAGGAGGATGAATGAGATTTGTGCTCCTTCCTACAGAAAAGAGTGGTGTCAGTTTTGCTAATATGAGCACTTACAGATTTACAGACTGAACATGAAGTGCTGATGTACTGCAAAACTACATAACCAACCAGAAATCAGTCTTGTGAAATCAGATGGCAAATGCTAGGATGAAAAGTCGAAATGTGTCGTACCATCTAAAAACTTATAGAAGTTTATCACATTTTTACCAAACTTTCCTTCAGTTCTGGGCAATTTCCACACTTGTTTACAGGTTGTTTATTATTATTATTTTATTAGCCATTATCAGGAGAGTGCGCTACAAACAACAGATTTGTGTGAGACAACTTCTGTGGAGCCTCCAAAAATCAGATTCAAACAAACATTAACACACAATCCAGTCTAATGTAACTAACCTGCTCTAGTGCAGAACACAAGTAAAAGCACCCTCATTCGACCAATCTATTTAAGTGAATTTTATTTATAAGCACATTTAAAAACAATATACGATATGTTGACCAGAGTGGTGTACACCTAAGAGATAATATGCAAATAAAAGGAGGACTAAACAACAACAAAAAAAGATATAAAAATAAATTAGATGATAAAAAGACAAGCATGAAACTAAAATTCAGCCGAGACTGATTTAAAAAGCTAGAGAAAATTAGTTTTTAACAAGATTTTTAAAAGTCCATGGTCTTAGTATGAAAGAGGAGGCTGTTATACAACTAAACCTTTCGACTTTTTACACAGTCTATTCGTGACATACATCCCAGCTACAAATAGAAATTGGTTGACTGGTTTGAGTGTTCTTCATGTGGTGGAAATAGCATTTAAAAAGGTCAGTGTTGTATCTGACAGAAGAGGACTTTCTCAAAAGCCTGAAGAATAAGTTTGTGCAGCACATTTGCTTGACATAATACACAATACTCAACCTTTATTAATGATGTAGTGACGTCACTTTATTCGTTTACATTTCCACAGTTGCCATTCTTTCTTTTTTGCCTGCTTTCCGTATTGCTTTGGCAGCAGCAGCTTTGTTACAGATCTGCTTTAACTATCTAAGTTTCCGTGAACGTTTGGGGTCACAGTTTTTCCTTTTTATTAAGAAATATACAATTCCAGATCCATAGCTGGAATCGGTTTTCTGAAAACTGTCACCCGTTTGATAACCAGAGTTGAGATACCACTCAACGGGATCTCCATTGTTATGGCTCATTAAGCCAGAGAACCTAAATAATCCCCGGATATGCTGAACCTGCTTTGTATTACAGTTCTAAGCTCTCTCATGCAATAAAAGTGTCATTAGTTAGCCAAGAAGAGAAAAATATCGCTGAGTATTATTCTGTGAGCTGAAGAAATTAACACTGATGGCGTCCTGTAAGAGAAAATTTGTGCCCCAAACTGAGCAAAGAGTTGCTCTCATGTTTCAGTTTTAATTTCATTGTACTTCAAAACCTAATTAATTACTTTATATCTACTTTATAGATTATTATTAACTGTGAATTCTTTGCTTTGCTTTTCTCAGACAGGCGGCTACCTTGTCAAAAATTTAGAGGACAAAGCAAGCTGTGTCTTCTTCAGGGAAGCCAGATAGATCACAGCGGTGCTTTAACTGCATTTGCTGACAGATGTGACAGCTTCCCTGATCTTAATGTAACCAAAACCAAGAAACTGATAATTAAATTTAGGAAAAAATAAAGCCAGAAGAATTCATGGTGAAGATATTCAAACAAGACAGAACTACAGGTATTTGGATGCAGTTATTGATCCATAGTTAAAATTTGAGAACATAAACTGTATTGTTAAGCAGGGTAACCAGTCCATCTGCTAAGGATGTGCAACAACTTTGGCATCTGCAAGAACATTTTGTGTATTAGTGCTTCGCTGCGAGTTTGTAACCGCTCCGTTTTATGCTGTAATAAAAGGTTGTCTGTTAAGAAGAAAAATATATTGCATGATAGTGTTATGGTCTGCTCCCAGATCACTGGAACCAAGCAGGAAGACTTGAGCTCTCTCTGGGAGAAAAGAATCATCCAGAAGGCTAAGATTGTTATTAGCAGACCTGACCATGTACAGGCGACAGAATTCTCCTTTATCCCCTCTGGTTGACAATATTATCCGCCCTCTAGGTACGCAAATTCCTAAATTTCTTCAGCTATCAAGCTACTGAACACTGAGAGCAATTTCTAATAATGCCTTTAATTTTTATTTGTACTGTTTTATGACACATTAATTGTAACAAGTGGGTCCTGCACTCATTTGCACACTGTCACTGGTGATGTTGTTGGTTGATTGCTGTCTGAGTGCATTTTATTGTAATTCTATCTTCTATGTATTTTCTTCTGACAGGACTTGACTGCGAATGGATAGCCTTCTGGGATTGATAAAGTTTTCTGATTTGAATTTTATACTTTAATGAAAGCACATTTATTTCTATGCCAAGGTTAACCTTGTTTCTGAAGAAAAGAAATTAAATCATTATTAAAACAAGTAACTTAAAAAAAGAAGATCAGCTTAAAATGATACATTTAACTGTATACATATTTTATTATTTTATTGGTATGTTTATTATTTTTTTTAAGTGAAAACTTATGTTTTATTCTTACTCTGGGTCATCCTCTGGTTCCCAGCCCTCCAATTCTTTAAGGCAGAAGAAGCATATGGCGACGTCTGGGCTGTTATCTGATGGTGTGTGGATGAAGCCGGCCTTGGCCATCTAAAAGAAGAAATGAGCAGACAGCATGGGGGGTCAATACAGTAGATGAACCAATCTGAAACAATCAAACCATTCTGCAACCCAAAATAAAAAGTTAAGAAAGATAGAAAGAAAATTTTCATATAGTTTTTTTTTTTAATGGTCCAGTACTTATTAGATTTTATTACATAATTTAATTGAAAACTTTATGTTGTGAGATCTTGTTAGGGAAGCAAAACATTTGCCATTTGATAGACCAAATAATTAATGCAGCAAAACAGTCTTAGATTAATCTGTAATAAAAAATATTTGTTACCAGCACTTTCATCCGTCAGTTAAAACTTTGTTTTTATTAAGAGAATGAGGAATTGTTTTTCTATCAGTGTAAAAACAGGGACCGTGAACCATTTTTATATAACTAGAAAATGAGCCCATAGTCAAAAAGTTATAGGTTGCCACTTCTGGAAAATAAAGTACATTTACTTAAATAACATATTTAAATTCAGTGATTTATAATCAACTATTCAGAAGTTATTTTGTACTTCCTTCTCTATTACATTTGTCAGCTTCACTGACAAGATTTTTTTTCCAAGATTTTACATAACAGATAAAACAAGCATGTTGAATACAAAACACTGTTAAAGATTAAATGCAGCTTCCAAATAATCATACGACAAAAAAGTGCAGTTAGGGTTACAGTACAAATGTTGACTCTTCCCTCTAAACATCTCACATGATTGAATTTCACACAAATGCTTACATGTGCGCTTTTACTTAAGCACTGAATATTAAATATTTCATGCAATACCCCTATTTGTAAGCAGCTAAAGAAGAAGTGTTAAGAAAAAAAAAACAAAACACCTCATACCATTGGTTGCTGCAGCCAAAGGTATAGTAACAGAGTAAAAACAGTAGTGTCAAGCTTAGCTTTTTTATGGGCTGCACTGTGTCCAGTTATGCTAGTAACAACATATACAACTATAATCTTTAACCTGAGTGACCATTATTTAAATAATTTTAAATCTACAGTTAAACTCTGGTTAAAACGGAATGTCAGCCACTTGAAGGGCGGTGTTTTTCGTTTATAGATGACTGTTGTGTTGTTAGTTTTCGAGTGCTAAAGCCTTGCTAAAGAAAGCAAAACTCAAGCGTATAAACGTCCACTCACGTTCTCGGGCGTACAAGTGCAGTCTTCGTCGAAAGGCCACTTCTCGAAGGTTTTTAGTCTGTTCTCATAAAAGTACATCTTGATATCTTCTTCGTTGAACGAATCCATTGTATTTACTGATAAAAATAAAAGTTCTTATTCCAGCTAAAATCTATCACCTACAAACGTAATGGCTCAGAGGGCGTTTTCAAATTTCGGCGGATGTTCACTTCGGCTGTTTTGATTGGCGGTTAAAGACCACGAGGGTCTCCTAACTTCTTCTTCGTGGAAATGCCTAATGGACGTTAGCCAGTGTTTGTGACTGGGTGCGGAAATAGACTAAGTACAAGCACTCTGATTGTATTTAGGCATATTTTTAGATTAAAAAGAGTATTTTGTCCGTATCTGCTACTGTCCTTGAGCTTCAGTGAAAGAACATTGAGTACAAAACTATAAATACCATCCTGCCATCCTATTCCCGCTTGTTTTTCATGGGTAATGTAGTTCATGGCTGTCATTGCTGGAAAACGTGACGTGCGGTACTTCGCTTTTCTTTTTGGCACCAACCGACTCGGGACCGCATTAGTTCATACATCATAATTCTGCAGTCTGTTACAAGTGCGATTGTTTACTGAATGATCAGAGAGATTCCCTTTTCGTCTTCAAGTTTGTGGTAATGGAAGAACGATGTGCTGTTGAGACTTGGGCTGAATTTGGGTTTTTGGAAACATTAAATACACCGAATATCAAGTATGGTGTTGGGACAGATGTTTTCGTCTGTACTGGAAGCGACGAGGTGTATATCTTCAGTGCTCACGAGAGAAAGCTCATGGTGAGTAACTTGTTTGGTTTGTGGTTTTAAATATTATTATTATTATTATTATTATTATTGTTATTATTATTATTATAGTTATAACCATTGGCTGAATACCCAGTGTTATTCTCACTGTTGCAGGGTGTCCTCCAGTTTCCTGGTCCTGTGAGTGATCTGGTTGAGAACCATGATAAGCAGCTCATCTTTGTGGCATGCAGGAGTGGAGTTTATTGTGTCAGCTTTCATTCTCTGCTGCCCAGGTATATGCAACAGTTGGATTTGTGTCAGTTTCTTGTCAGTGAGTGACAGAACTCCCCATATGTTGTGTTTAATCTGTCTGCAGGTCTCAAGTACCCTCAGCTTGTGCATTCCCTAGTCCAACTGTGCTGAAAATCTCCACTGAGTTTCTTGTTGTTGGCACAGATGGAGCGTCTGCTCTGCTCCTCATTGGTTCTGTGCTCCTAGGCCTTTGCCAGAGAGATGGATCCTGGTTGTTGACCTTGTATAAAACACCACAACAAACACAATCCAAACACAGTGCATATGAGGTGCTTAGTTCATTCAGTCTTCCGCTGGTCTTACCTGTTGTACAGGGCACCACTGAATCAAAGACTGGCCTGACAAGGACTCCTGTACTGGTTTGTGTCCATTCTGGTGACATGACACAATCCTCTTTTGATGCTGCTTCAGCTCATGCCCACTTCCAACTCGAGCCTGTTCTCTTCAAACTTTTGTTTGGGGTTGAAGCTGCTCTCGCCAAATCACCCGTTGTCCTTTGCGGTTTGCCAGATGGACGTATCTGCTTCCTTCCTCTGCATCTTCCAGGATCACGACTTCAAGTTCTCCATAGCCTGGAGCAGCCAGTTGTCTTTGTTGGAACGTCAGTTGTCACCGGGACAGATACAGGACCTGCACAGTGTTTAGTGGCTGTGGGTGAACAGGGCAGAGTGGTCCTGATAAAAACTGATAAGGGTGGACCAGAGAGAGGTGGCATCGTGGCTGGTTTCACTGAGGGGTGTGTATCGGGACCTGTGAAATGTGTCTGTGTGGATAAAAACTCTGTTTACTACAGCACCGGTTCAGACTTGTTCAAACTGAATATGTCAGAGGGATCACCAGGGAGAGGGGAGAAAGAAGTGGACAAAGAGGCATCAAGGCCAATGGCTGCCACCTTCCAAAGTCCCAGCAGCTTAAATGTGTGCAGAATCATCGCCTTGGCTGAGCCCACATGCAACGCTGCAGGTGAGCAGATGAGAAAGGATTGCATCTACTCAGGTTAACCAGAGCACAGCCATTGTGCTTTCAGCAGTGAAAAAAAGACTTGCAAACTAATTTAAATTCTTGCATGTTACCTGCATGTAAGTGGGTAAGTTAGCTGCTAAAAAATAGCTTTTGAAATACACACTACCCTTTTTATAATGAGTGTGGCTTTTGTTTCTGATGAAAAGAAAGACTAGAATCTCAAAATGCAATTAAACGTTAAGCATATAAGAAACTCTGCTGTAACTCTGCTGGCTGTTATTCCTTCAGATGCATTAAATTTAACCAAGATTAATAGCAGCCTTTAACTTGCAAAGTGTACATTGTTAACATAACGTATGAGGCAAATAAGAGTATTTAATCATAGATTTATATCAGTGTTAACTTAATACCATTCTTTATTTATAAACCACCTTTAAAACTGCAACAGTGCCGTGCTATACGTGCTATACATAGTAAAAAGAAAAACCAAAATAGTCTGACAGAGATAAAAATACATAAATTAAAATAATTCAAAATCTCACATGGTGTTTAAAGCCAAGGAATAAAAATGAGTTTTTAAAGAAGAAGGAGCCAGTCTGTAAAGGTAGATTATTCCACAGCCTCGGAGCCACAGCTGAGAATTATTTATCTTTTTAATGACTTTAAAGATAATGACTTTGTCCTCATCCAGGACTTATGATGCTGGCTGTGGTGCGAGTGAAGTAAGAGCTGTATTACGCTCTATTTTTTTGCTGTTACATCCCTTTTTACTCTTGATTCTGAAACTGTTTTTCCCGTCTTTGGTTTTGTTCTTACGCATCAGGTGAAATTCAACTGCTCGGGCTGTCTGTCAGAGGGCAGCTCCAGAGGATTAGCTTACCTGTGAAAAGCCAGGATGAAGCGTTGTCCAAGCTTCCTTCCTCACATGTGGGCCATAATGTCAGGGACTTCCTGTCTGCCATTGGCAATGTTTGTGAAAGGTATGCTATGCAAATGTAATTTATGTAACTTGAATATGTTTTGGGAAATGGCTAAAGCAACATTGTGTGACAAACTGCATGTCATTTCCTTTTTATTCTTTTAGAGCATCGGTTCTGGAAACAATCATCAAATCCAAAAACCAAATCCTCAGGAAGCTGAATCAAGTGGTCCACATCAGTTTCCTGCTGACAGCCTCTACAAATACCGAAGAGCATCATCCAGTCCAGGAGAAACCAATAAGATGTCACGCCACCGCAAGCTGGAGCAGACTGCTTCAAAAAGACTCATTAAATCTTACCTGCATCCTGGACAATTCAAGTCCTTACATCCTGGAACAAGGCTGGACACTCTGCGTTTCCGTCTCTCCTCTGTCCTACTCATCAACCGCAGGAAAGGAAACCTCTTCTACAAATTTTTCATTTTCATTCCACACTCTCTGTCCAAACGAAACGTTAGAAGTGACCCTGCCAGTCGCAGCTGCAGGTGAGACTTCCTTCCCTCTGACTATAAACTGTTCACTCATGTTCTCACTCTTAGCTCTTCTGGGAGAAGAAGAGCTTGCAGCTTTTCCTGACTTGCAGAGGAGTTGTTTTAGTTTGCCCTTAAACACTCTGACAGTGGACTGGTTGCACACCCTGCGCGTGATCAGTCCCACACCTGCTCATAGAATGACCACATCTCAATCCAGTAGCTTCATGGGATCTGGGGTCCAAGCTTTTTTAAACTCCCACCAGTTCAGGTGCAGCAGAGGGACGGACAGAGGAGGAGAAAGTGCATCAAAGCCTGAGAGCTATTCTGCAAGTGTATGTATATCATCAGAGTTACTGAGGGATACACTGAAGTCAAAAAGCTTTGATTTTGACCACAAAGGGCCTGAGTTGGCCCATCAACACCTCTGCTTCACTCTACTTGATTGGCTGTTGTCTGGAGGTGCTGGAGGAGTTCAAATGGCAAGAAAAGGAGATGAGATTGACTCCAGCAGCTCTGTGGTCCATGCTCGTTGTCCAAATGAAGCCACAGTTAAACTGACTGCAAAAGAGGTGACTCATTATATAACAAAATACTAATCACATTTTACCTTTTATGCTATGCAAGTATAATTTCCTCCTTTGGTCTCCAGGTAAATGTTGGCGAGGAGAGCCCAGGGAAAGAGAACTCCTTGATGAGTATTGAGGTTTACATTGAGAGCTCATCTATAGCAGCAGTGTGTGGCCTGCATCATGCTTTGCTGTGCCGCATGCAGGTACAAACACCTATACAAACCTATATAAGCCACACTCTTCTACTTTAATTCAGAAACAAACATTCAGTCCTTCAGGTTTACCTTGAAATTTCCAAGATTCAGCTTTATATTTTTATCCTTGATTGATGAACACGTTGCTTTGGTTTAATAATGCACTCTGTTCCCTTGCACAGACTTTGTTACAGAGGGCTACGGAGAGAACTGCTTCCACCAAAGGGGTCCAGAATTTAGTTTTGAGCCGGGCGCTTCAACGGGCCAAGGTAAGACCTTCCTAGTTTTTTCTTTTAACTACTTACATTAAAGGTACAGTGTGTAGGCTATAGTGTCCTCTAGTGGTAGAAATGACTAATTGCAACTAAATAAAAACAACAGGGCTGCTAGTCTCTAAAACTGTTGGAATTATAGTATCTTTTTGTACTTTTTCATCCTTTTTTCTCATTTTAACAGATGCAGCAGAGTCAAATCTCACAAGCCTTTAGTGTGGGCATGTCCTCTGGGCAGGTGAACCGGTTTCTTGTTGGTGTTTACCAAGAACTCAGAGAGAATCCTCTCCTCATAATTTAGCCTTGTTTGTCCTGCATAAAAAATAATAACCATTCATGGTGCATAATTATCTCCACTATAAGTATACTTTTACATCACAATGTAAATAATGTTTTATATAGACAGAAACTTTGAAGTGACTATAAAGGACTTTATTTGCATATATATTAGAAATCAATTACATTATTTCCATGAGAATAAACTAAGATTTTCTGTATTACTTTTGAACTCTGTCCACTTCATAGTCATTATTGTGTGACTCATTAACTTGTTACTCTTTGACTGTTGTACACTTATACAGCTCTAATGGATTCAAAATAAATACATTCACAGAGCAAATTAACTGTTATATTATGAACAAAAAGGCTTTCGGATGCAAAAAGTGGTAATTTTCTGTCATATTTTTCTAATTTTATGGCTACATTCAAGTTTAATTTTGTTTTCTACTTTTTTGTCATTTGTCTGGATCTTATTTGTAGTTTTAAAGTCTTTGTAATTCTATGTGATTTAGAGTATCTAGTTTGTATACATTTTCAGTCTGTTTGGTTTATTATGTTTCTGCATCTTTGTGTGTATGTAATATTGATTCAAACATGCATAAAGGTGTTTGATGCCATTCTGAGTTTTCCTTTAATTGTGAGTCATTTAGCAATTTAATTAGAAATAATTAATGAGAAAAAGAATTATTAGTTTGAGTGCAGAAATAAGAGAATAAAAAGCCTTTTATATTCACCTTTGAATGAGGCTAGGTGATGAATAACCTTGCTAGATGAAGAAGAGATGCGATGGATGTTAAACAACATCCCCTTTAACAAGCTCTGCAGTGATGAAGGAAGTCTTACATGATTACACTAAAAGCACTCGGAGCGCAGACCTCCACCAAGCCATTGTAATTTATTGTTAATATTTATTTATTTATTGTTGTTAATAATAATTTAGGGTATTAATTTTTTAGTTAGAAACTCTAATGGTAAAAATATCCCTCTCTCCCCATAGTAAAGAATCCTTTAAAAAATTCCTGGATCGAGGTGGAGATCCCAATCGCCTCCAAAATTTAATTGTTTGTTCCTCATTCCATTTCTAAGATTTCCTGAAAATTTCATTGAAATTTTCCTGATTCAAAGTGGGACTGGCTAAGAGCAGTCTAATGATCCATCCATCCATCCATTTTCTACCGCTTATCCGAGGTCAGGTCGTGGGAGCCAGACTTCCCTCTCCCCGGCCACGATCGCCAGCTCGTCCGAGGGAATGCCGAGTCGTTCCTAGGCCAGCCGAGTAATGTAGTCCCTCCAGCATGTCCTGGGTCTTCCCTGGGATCTTCTCCTGGTGGGACATGCCCGTAATACCCCGTCAGGGAGGCGTCCAGGAGGCATCCTGACCAGATACCAGAGCCACCTCATCTGGCTGCGGAGGAGCAGCAACTCTACTCTGATTTTAAATCTTTCTGTGATTTTATTAATTGTACCCAGTTAGTAAGTGTACTCACTCGGTCAAACTAATTCAGGTGTGTTGGAGAAGGGGTGCATCTAAAAGTTGCAGGATAGTAGAAATCGAGGACGGGCTCCCCTGGTTTAGATAATGGAAAATCTTGTGGTCCACATTTTTAAATTAGCAGCGGATTTTGAAGCAGTACATCTTACTATCCTTTTCTGGCAGTAGAAAACAATGAAATTCCCTTGGTATGGTGCTCAGCTTTTCTTCCCTTCATTAAAAGAGGATGACCCAATGACCAACTATAGACCTACCTGTATATCACATTCTTTAGGCTTGTGTGAGTGATCAAATAAAAGAGTTTTTATATTCAAATGACATTTTATTAAAGTATCAGTTAGGCTTCAGAAAATAATAATAATAATAATAATAATAATAATAATAATAATAATAATAATAATAATAATGGATTAGATTTATATAGCACTTTTAAATGCACCCAAAGTGCTTCATATTGTATCCATTATTCCCTCCTCAGTCATACTTGGTGACGGTCAGCTACATGTGTAGCCGCAGTTGCCCAGGGGCAGACTGATGGAAATGTGCTAACCAATCCATCAGTGTCAGGCTGATGTTTAGAGAAACTATTCAGGAGAAACCAGTACTTAGTTGTTAAGTAACTATTTAGTTAACACACATGTCCACCAAAAAAACATCATCATTTATTTATTTATGTATTTACTTACTTATTTTTCCATTTCCTCAATTAAATTTATTCACAAAATTACAAACTTACTGAAATAAAGAATTGAAAAAGTATGTCTGGAGTAAAGATAGTTGTGAGAAGAAGTAGGTACAGAGGGCAGGAAGCAGTTGATTGGGTTCATAACAAATGGTACAATATACAACTGGGACTAATGAGAAGCTGATAGGATGTCCTGCTATCACAAGAGCAACAGCTGCTTTCGTCGCAGAAATACCAGCAGTGATGCCTGCTCGCATCAAAAATATAAAGCTGCCTTAATTCTTGGTGGCATAGATTGAAAAAGGTGTTGAATGCATTCCTCAGATTTTTGGGTACTTATTGACATGATAGCATCACAGAGTTGCTGCAGATTTGTTGGCTGCACATCCATGATGAAAATCTGTTCCACCACATCCTAAAGGTGCTCTGTTGGATTGAGATCTGGTGACTGTGGAGGCCTTTGACGTACAGTGAATTCAAAAAACCAGTTTGGGATTAATTTGACGTTGGTTCTTTGGTGACAGGAATGGCACCTGGTGTGGTGCTCTGCTACTGTAGCCCATCTGCTTCAAGGTTTCTCATGTTTTATATTCAGACATGGTATTCTGCATGTCTTGATTGCAACCAGTGGTTATTTTAGTTAGTTTTGCCTTGTTATTATTTCCAACTACTTTGCCCATTCTCTAATGTCTGCCATCAACAGACAACTGCTGCTTTCTGGATAGTTTCTCTTTTTTAGACCATTCTCTGTAAACCCTAGATAGCTGAATATGAATATCTCAGTACTTCCCAGACCAGCCCATCTGGCAACAATAGTCATACCACATTCAAAATCACTAATACCCCTTTTCTTCTCCATTCTGATGCTTGCTGTGAACAGTGAGTCATCTTGACCCTGTCTACATACCTAAATGCACTGAGCTGCTGTCAAGTGATTGGCTGATAAGCTACTTTTGTTAACAAGAGCTTGAACAGCTGTACATTATAAACGCTTATAGCCTTACTAATGCACTGATCTAACACAGTATTTCTGGTATAAAGATGTTTATATTCTAGCCCTGTTTCAAAATAGCATTATACTTTATATATTATATAGTAACATTTTGAAATCTGTTTTACACTCGACCTGTGTGACTGTTATTTACTATGCACTTCTGATCATTTCATAAAGACCATGGGAAACATATAGTTCATTGGCTCCTACAATCTGAGAAATCTGACATTGCTGAAACAAAACATAATAATTTCTACAATCAACTAAAAAAAAACTAAATGGAAAATTCACCCACACCATGTTGAAAAGATACAGTTTGTATTATCTGAGTCTTGTTCTTAGTTTCCACAGCTTTCTTAACCTGAAACCCTGTCATTATTTTCTCCTAATAAACATCACTGCAGTATGACTCCTCTCAAAGGTGACATCTCTTGTAATGGTGACCGCACTCGTCTCAAATAGCACCCTGAGTCACTGTACAGTACTTGACTTGATTAGTGACAAGCACCATTATGCCTGTGGTACCACTTAACTGCCTCAACGTCCCTCATGTTAATACCTGCAAGAGACCAAGACACAGATGGGAGGACAGAGCATGTAATGAAACAACAAATCCAGTCATACCAGTAATCAGTCACATAAATGTTGCACGTGGGACTTTGCATGTCTTTATTTCTTTACTATCAGACATCCAGTCGCGCTTGCACCAGATGTTTAGTTGAAAAGAAAAGAAAGGGAATATATACTATTTTATCTTGTGGTTTGAGATCTAACTCAAAATATTGTTCACTCCATCAACACTTGTCTCGGCTGACTATACTGCATTTTTTTATGCTGCAAAATGGGAGAGAAACAGTGACATAAATGTCATGAAATCTAACTTTTGACTACTAATGTTAAAGTTGTGAAGCATCTCAAACATTAGAAGAATGAACTCTCAGGTTTTAACTAATGTTGGCTACTTTTAATACTCCCACAAAGCAGAGCTACTCAGACTAAGTCCATCTCCTTTGAGAGTGCCTCCCTGGTCCCCACGCAGGTATTTGCCATTTTTGCCACGAATGGCAAGGCGGCCATGCTCCAGGAGCTCCAAAGTGAAATCCTCTGGGGCTTCACCATCTGAACACACCAACCCAGCGCTGTTTACGTACCAGAACCGGCCATCAACACCTGTACAATACAAAAGGCAAACCAATGATGAGAGAAAAGGAGATTCATTCATTTCTTTCGCATGGTTTCCACTGGAAACTTTTCAGAAGTCTGCTTGAGGGGGGTTCATTCTGACCTTTAATGTTATAGGCGCCGTTGCTGAATTCTAGGGTGAAAATATCATAGACTGATCTGCTGGCATCCAGCAGGTTGGAGTTTTTGTGGTGGCAGATGAATCCATTCTTTCCTCTCAGGATCAGCATGGGCCGGTTGATTAGTTTTAAAGTGAGCTGCTCATCCTCACCTGATACCAGCAAAAATAATGGAAATAACCGGATGCAACACAAGAGAGGTCAAAGTCCAGGTCTGAAATCCATGAGTAAAGAGATGGTGAAGAAAACGTTACCTATGTAGTCACTGACTGCAAGTAACTGGCCATTCTTCTTGGTGCAAATGTATTTGCCATTATTAGCTTTTAGTGCCACCTTGTGGCCGAGCCACTCCACTGAAAACATGGCATTTGCTGATCTGTGATAAAGAAAAGTTTAAGAAATATTTTCCTTTTACCGTTCCAGGAAATATTGTGATTGGATATTAAATGTGCATGTATAACTGAGAACTTTATTCACTTACACTTCTCTGGCAGTACTCTGGATGTCTCCATGAGCCACCAGAGCCCAGTAGTTCCCTTGGCTGGTGCGGAACGTGCACTTCTTGGTTTCCTTGTCAATCTCCATCTGAAAGGTCTCCATGTCTGTCTCATCTTCCTGATTGGCAGCAAGGCTCACTCCTAGGAGGGGAAAGTAAGTGCATGTTAGAGTGACATTTCCAAGATTTTATCTTCTAAGTCTGATGCACCAAGTGTAATTATTTTATTTGATATTATATTTCAAATGACATATTAGCGGATTTGCAGACAATGACAATAATGTCATGATTTTAGAAAAACATTCTGTTTTTTGTTTAAAATATTCTTTTGCTGTCAGTCAGAACCGGTCAAAGAAGTCATAAAAAACTTCCTGGATTCTTTTCTCCTTCAAAATTTGATAAAGCTTTAAACAAACAAAAGAAAAATCATTTATCCATCCACCTGTCTATTTTTATGCTGCTTATTCCGGACCGCAACCAAACAGTCTATGCAGAGTTCCCTAGATCTTGGTCCCAGAGGGACACCAAGGTATTCCCATGTCAGCTGAGAGCTGTAACCATTGCAGTGGATCCTGGTGCGAGCATTCCAGCATCTGGTCAGGATGCCCATGGGAAGGAGCAGAGACTCTACTTTGAGAGTCCATACTAACCCTTTTCTCCTTTTACTAGCATCAGCTTGAAGCACATTTTTAAAAATGTTCATTTACCAGTTCACAATTTTAGTTTTGGAGCCTAGAAGTTTTTTTTTATGGTTTAAAAAAACAAAATAAAATAAAACAAAAACAAACAAAAAACAAAAAACAAAACAAAAACAAAAAAAACAAAAAACAAAAAACAAAAGAAAACTCTAGAAAATATCTAAAATTGTAAAGTGCAAATTTAATAGTGTGCAATCAACAATTAAATTGTTGCTACAACACCCACACAAAAAACCACACCTCTGATTAGTAAACAATGTACGAAAACCTCTTGGAAATCATCTTAGCATTTGGATAGCTCATGCATGAAAGACAAACACACCTGAGATGCACACAGAAATACATGCTGGCAAACAGTGGCTCCCTCTATCGATGCTAAGATGGTGTGACATCCTAGTTTTGGAAACAAACAGGCAGCTTTGCCATCAATCTTTTTCTCAAGACTTGACCAAGAATTTTTAGGTTGAGCATTTGTTTGTTTCATATGCACATCATTATTATTATTTATTTTTGTTTCATAAGCATTGAGATAAATTACTTTAATATTTTCAACAGGTTTTTAGCACTGTCAAGATGTGAAAGCCCATCTGCAAAAAAAAAAAAAAAAAAAAAAAAAACAGATCACAGATGGCCAAATCCTTAATTAGATGCATCTCAAAATATCCCAATACATTTCTTAATCCTTTAACAACACTAATCTATGTGCCTCTTATCTCTTCCTGCTCTTTCCTCTGGTCATCCCTTGTTACCTTTCCCTTCCCCCCACATCTCCATCCATACCCCTGACACCCTTAAGCCCCACCTCATGCCATTACCCCACCGTCAGCCCTGTCTCTTTGCCCTCTTCACAGCGGGGCTCTGATATAATCAGCTTTCGAGTACTCCCCGCTCAATCCCTCAATCCCCTCAATAAAAGAATAAAGGAAAAAAAAAGAAAGAAAAAAAAAAACAGGAAACAGCTAGAGGATTTTATGTGTCACGCTTAGCAGGTTGTGCAGATAATTATCAACCCTTCTCAAACCTTAAGCTAAACACCACACTGAGTAAAACTATACACAAAGCAAACATAAAGCTACAACACAACATTACAATTTCCCTTTGGATTAATAAAAATGTTTTCACTCATCTAATTCATTAATAAAGAAACCATGCGTCATTATACATGCTAAACATGTCAAATGTATTGACTGGTTTTAGAGTTTAGACGTCTTTAGGAAGTCCGATTACACTTACGTAGGGAAAGACAGATTTACTTTATTTTACATTTACTTCTGAGGTAAATATAAAACAGCAGATAATATGTAAGTGATTTGAAATTTTTTCGAAAAGCTGTGAAATTGCTGATGCCCTGAAACTGAGTTAATTGTGTGGAAAAAGAATGAATGAAGCAGATAAAGGAGATGACAAACTGCTCTAGCTGTGTCTAACGCAGCTGAGATTTGAGCTTATGCAAAGACAGGTATGCTAACAAGCCTGCTAGTGTTGCTCATGTACAAATTCAACTTTAATATTTAAAAGTGAAAGCTCACACTGACTCTCATGTTCTCATATTTATCCATACAAACCACAGGCAGTTTGGCTGGAAAAATATAATCGACCATTACTTTTAGAGCTGCAGCTGCAGGACTCAGAGGGAAAGAATTGTCTTCTTTCTTTAAAGAATGGTTCAATGTTTCCTCTGAAGGAGATAATAAAGGAAGCATTGAAGGTCTTTTTCTTTGAATCTGGAGAATTTGAGCAGCTCTTATCAAGGCTGGTCCCTAGATAGTTCAGGGTCATTTCACTCAGTTAGGAACCTTCCTAAGCAAAAAAGACTATTTGACCAGACCTCTAAAAATTAGCATGGTGACAAACGAGAAGGAGAAGGCAATTTGTTTCTCATTATACAAAAGTGTGAAACTGATGATAAGGAAAACTGTCAGTATTTTAAGGGCGCTTTGACAATATATTTTTTTCTGATTTAAGGCTTGCTCTTTTCTATTGGTTTGCTGATTGGTCCACCAAATTACACAACACAAGTTAGTCAGTAGAGCACTTTGCTGTTATGCTCTGTTTTAGTCCTTTGACTATTCCATACTGACACTAGCCCTGATGATCATTTTTGTATTGTATCATGCAGACGTTTTAATTTCTGAAGGTGGACACAACATATGCTCTAATTGCAAGGCAACTTGCATGCGCAAATGTACTGTTAACCAAATTTAAATCCAGCCTTAGATTACTTATGGATACTGGATTTCCAATACAGATGTAATTGCACATGGCAGTCTGATGGCTTGCTTTCAAAAAAATAATCTCATGGTTTACAATAGTGTTGTTTTTCACATTATTTGGGGTCATATTGCTTCCATTTAAAATCTGACTGCAGTGATAAACTGGAGGAGGTAAAAAGGGGATGATTCGCGACAAAGATGTCATGGTTACTGAGCTACTTGGATGCTTTAATCACATCTTATTCACACCTGATAAACTAGGTATCGTAAGGTCTTACAGCAGGTTAAATTATCATTGATCTTAAGTGCATCTGAGGCATAAATTTTCTGCAGCTATGCCTGGGGGCCTATCGCGCCCATTCTCTCTCATCCTGACTCAATGTCATGCTTTGTCTATCTATTCCATGTGTCCATTTCACACTAATTCAACCCAGAAATGATCCACAGATGAGGCTCAGCTGGGACCTCACAGTTGCTCTCTGATAGAGGAGGAGAGGAGAGGAGAGGAGAGGAGAGGAAGAGGAAGAGGAGAAGGGTGTGTGTGGGGGGGGGGGGGCTTGATGACCAACACATGCTTTGATCAAACAAAGGATAAGATGAGTTCATCACACCCATGATCACTGATAAATTAGAACACAGCACATGTGTCAGTATCCTCCTCTGTGCTTCTAGACAACACACTAGTAGCGAAACTGGAGCCCATTCCTTATCAAATCCCACATCAAGGTCTACTTCCTGCTGTTACTGTACCAAGAAGTCTGCAAGCAGAGCAGGCCTAACTAAGCCATCAACAAGAGATGGTGAAGACATCAATTATTGATAGTGAGCTGATGCCACTATCCCTGTGTCCCTCATTTTCTTCTTTCTCTCCCAATCATTCATTGTTCACAGCTGCATTTTCTGTCTTTTACTTGTGCCTGGATGTAGTACATACTATTTGTATATGGTTTAAAAGTAAGTTTCTTTTAAAGATTATCATCTCATCTTCAGATTCAGAGCAGAGCAAAGCATTTAGAACCTAACATAACAGGAAGGACATGAAGGATAACAGATGTAGATGGCATGCTAAGACAAACACACATTAAAAAACAACAAAACAAAAATGTATTTCATTGTTGCCTACAAGAACAACTACTTTACACTTTCACATATATTGATGTGCTATCTATTACCATCATCCTCTTTTTTTACTGCAGCACTCCTCTGCAACATGTGGAAAGCAATGATAACAATTCAGTCTTGAACCTTGATGTAAACATTCACAGTGACACATGTTGCTGAACACTCTTTTCTGTGTTTGGTTGATTTTTAGTGTAAATAAGTGCTGAGTGTGGCTGAGGACAGCAGATTAGATCAGCAGGTTAGAGCTGGACACAGTGGGGCAGAAGTTTTGGCTGCAGGTAAGAGGCAGCTTGGGTTTCTGAAAGCAGACTCCCCCTCGCCCTACAGGAACAGGGGCCAGCTTCATCAATAATTCACTACACCTCACCACTCGCCGCAGCAGGACGGTATGGTTGTGAGCGAGCGAGTGCAGTGGAGAAAGATGAAGCCTTTGTTTGTGCAAAGTGCAGGAAGAGAAAAACAGGAAGGTGCTCCAAATACTTCTTTGTGTGGGAGGATAAATGCACATGTACAAGCTTATATACAAAATAACTATATGCATGTGCTTTATGGTCAACTTAATTGCTCCCTTCCCCTTCAACCAATCAGTTTACAGTGCTCCCAGAAGTTTGGTTGCTGCCTGCAGCCCCCACTGCCATCCAGGAACAATGAGCGAGGAGAGATTCAGTTACAGCACCCAGGGTTGAAGTAACTCGAGCTTGCAGACAAGAATCTGCAGTCTGTGGATGGTTGTCATGGCCTACTATACTCACAAGCACTGTTGGTGTATAGTAATCTACTCCAAATCCAGCTTCAAATCAGACCAGCAGACCCCTTTGACCATCGGCAAATAAAACTCTGTGCAAGCACCTCTACTGCACCCCTAGCTGGATGTAACACGACTCTCACAATTAGAGTTGTCCCAGTTTTTACGCCGATCAAAGAAACTGATCATTGTTTTTGAGAACAAAATGATTGAGAAATCCATCAGTCCAGTACTGTGATGTCATGCTTACATGCTGATCAAATAACCCCATGTAACACCCCTATCACAGGAGTGAAGGGTAAATACATAATACAGCATTAACAGAGCATTACTGTGCAGCATATTGGTTACAAGCAGCTGTTTCACTAAACCTGTGGGTCAATAACAGACTGGATTAAAACCATTACCCAACAGTGCTGAGAGGCTAATTTAAGATGTACGAAAAAGGGATTTATACACACACACACACACACACACACACACACACACACACACACACACACACACACACACACACACACATATATATATATATATATATATTTATATAGAACATCATATTAGAATTAAAAAATTAATCCTCACATCTTTACAACATTAGGTATCCACAGTTTAAAAGAATACAGAACTTCATTTGGCCACATAATTCATTCATCAGCACAATATTAAAGCATATTTATTGCACATAATTGTTTTCGCAACATGAATGTACAAGAAATCTGTTATACTTGTGTAAGCCAATCAGTTGAATCAATTACAGCCCTATAATATGTGAAGTGTACAAAATTAATGTTCTCCTGTTTCAGCATAATGTTGAGAAGGATGCTGAAATTCACTGTGATATTGGTGTGATGTATACATGGCACTGAAGCTGGTTCGGTGAAGAAAACTAGGAGAAAGGTTTCAGCATCCACATGAAACGGCTGTAGTAAATATAAGGCTGTGGGAGGTGCTATAATGATGAAAGAGTAACACTTCAGAGCTAGAACATGCGCAGATAATGACATATCTGCTTGCTCCGGCTGTTGAAGGTACAGTAGAGCAATACTGTTGTAAAAGAAGCGCATTTTGGTGATAAAGCTGTACACAAGCCAGGACTGTCTGGAGCAGCACCACAACATAGTTGATCACGAATGCCATTATTGTTGTTGTGTTTGGCATGCGTTCATCACACTGATGTCATTTCCTCCAGTTGTGTGGTTACGCTTTCCTCACAATACCACAGAGGGTAGAGGTCTCAAACCTATCCACCTTGGTACCTGGTTTCAGACATGATTGGTTTCATGGAGGCTAATCCCGTTTTTTGTGGGGATGAAAGGATGGATTGCTAAAATACTTTGTGGTTTTACTGTAATTCGGCGTCGTGGGGAGGGCCCCGTAGATGCCTGGTGATGTGCAGACAATAACCATAATCACCATCTAACCCTTATCAGCTGTCAATTTCTTCTTCATTATGCATGTGAGCAGGTCAGTGTGTGTCAAAAGCAAAAGCTCGTGTGACCACTGTCAGTGGCATTTCAGGTCAACCTTTGTCCATTTAATCAGCTGTTTGGAATTCTGTGTCCGTTTTTAGGGAAACTAGCAAATGACTAAAGGAACAGGTTGTCCACACATGCAAGGATTAAAGAAAATATCAGATTTGTGAGAGTGTAATTTTCAGCTGACATATCTTTGTTTTCTTACCTTGTCTTATGGAGACATAACGGCCATTAGCTGCTATCAGAACCACTTGTGGGTGGCTCTCCTCCAAGTCAAACAGTTCATCTTTGCCTGGCTTAGAGCACCTTCCAGACCTCAAGGTCCCTGTAGGCCCCATGGGAGACAAATATTTCCCCTCACAATCTTTAAATGCGAGCTTCCCGCACTTCAGCTCCAATGTGTATGTTGTGGCCCTCCCACTCTGTGTCAACAGCTTTCCATCATTGCTGAGGAAACGGCTGTCACAGGTTTTTAGGCAGTACTTCCCATCCAAGTAGACAAGGGTCAGGAGAGCTGCCACACCCCAGGGAATGTTCAAATCCACAGCGATTTCCCCATCCTCAATGGAGAGGCGGGAGTAACGCTTACGAGCTACAGACAGCAGGTTTGCCTGTGGATGCAGAGCCAGATGCATTGCCCACAGCTCAGCATCTGTGATTACCTGAGCGAAACAGGACAGGTAGTCCCGAGAGCCACCGAAGAAGCGGAGATACTGCTCAGACTGCAGGGCCCATCGGCCATCTGACTGAGCCACTATGAGGAAGCGGCAGTCTGAATTGCGGCCATCTGCCTCACAGGTGACTTTACCATCTATGTCAGAAGCTAGGTAGCGTCCCAGGTGACTGCGTAAGTACACCACCTGGGTATCTTGGGAATCCTGCTCCAAAGTCCATATCTGCTTTTTCTTTAGGCTGGGAGCTGATGCATTTACCTGAGAAACAAAGAAGGTGTCACTCAAATAGAATTTGCACAATGTACAACAAACATGGCAGTATCTTCTCTGTAAAGTGCTGTGGGCCTTGCAGATCTACAAGCAGTGCACCATTGATTTATATTTTGTACCTTGAAACCAAAGGCTTCTGCAGTGAGGTAGCGACCTTCATGATTGATGAGACCAAACTGCAACTTCAAAGGACGGTTTCCATTTGCAGGCATTTTCACCTGTGGATTTGAAAGAGTGGAAAGACAGAAGAACAAGAAATTAGGAATGGGGTGAAGGGGTTGAGGGTTAGGGGGTGGGGGTAGAGGCATTACATGGGATGCAGAAGTGAGTGGTATGGCTAAGGGAACCAAGGTAAGCAGTGATGTCATGGCAAATGATGAAATTCAAAAGCTGTAAAAGCAGGAAATAAATTCATTAAGGTGCAGTATATTAAAGCACTCCCAAAACCACAAATTCCTTCCACCGCCCATGGCTTCATTATACATTTTTCCAGCCACAGGCTCCTAATTTACTTACTGCGGTTTTGTGGCTTCCCTTATGCAGTTCCTGCGGCTCTAATTCCAGCTCTCAGATTTAAGAGGCTTCTTTCACCAGGCGTCCTCTTGTAATTCTTTCTCTTTTTCATCCACTCTTGCTGGCTCTTACTTTCTGTTGATCGTGTCTCCTCACTCGCCTCAAATGCTCCAACTGTTCTCCCTAATCAGGTTAGAGGCAGCGAAGACTTGAGTCAGCCTTGATCTCTGTTCAGTCCGATGTCAGACCCCCTTTCTCTCTAGACTAATTTTGCTGTGGACTGCTCAGCTCCGCTTCTGCAGCCTATCGTTCTCCCTCTGTCTCGCCTGCTAAACAGCTTCACCTCTGTTCTTGCATGACTTGTTATTCACTCTGAAGGCTCAATCACGCAGACTAGACTTCTCTGGGGTTTTGTGTTTGCCTCTCCCTTTGCCTGTTTGGATCAATCACATTAAATACCTTGGCCCTCCTCTTCACCTTCTGCAAAAGTCCAGCTTCCTGGTTTGTCAGATGCAAGTTTGATCAGCGAAGGAGAACATCCTCAGTGTTCCTAGAAATTTTTATGGTAGCGCACTGAAGCACTCCTTCACTCTTTCTTTACACATAAGCCGTCCATCACAACTGAACCCAGCAACAAAAGGTGCTTCCCTTTGTAATCTTAAGCCTCTCTCTGTCGCTTTTTCCTCCCATCCTCTCCTTCTCTCTCACTGCCTTTCTCTAACCTGCCATGTGGGTAATCCTGCCTTTCTCTTACTCTGCACCTTATTCTGAGCTTTGTACTTCACCTCTTTCTGCCACTCTTAAACAGAAGTAAGTAGAAACAATGCTCATATATACACACACATTGTCGAGTAACCAGAGCACTCCCCATGCCTTTGGGGTACTTGCCTGAGTGCAGCTCCTCTTACCTGCCTGTGTTGGGGTTTAGTTACACACCTTCTCTGATTGCAAGACGTCCTAATGGGAACTGTGTTAGAGAGGCAGGGGAGGCAAACTTTACATCTGAATTTAGGAAAGGAGATGGCAGGTATTATAAAGGAAACAAGCTAATCAACATATGGGGTTTTGAATGAATGTGTATGTGTGTGTAATCAACCTTGCCAATCAGCCTATAATAAGTCCTCTTTGAGGAGTAAACAGACATGTCTTCTTCTGAATCCATCTAATCCTCAACCCAATCATCCCAGCCTGGCTAATCTACTGCAACCACCCCTCCCCACTCCTCAAATGCAGACATACACACACACACATACACAAACTCACTCTTTAGCTTGTCAGTGGCTATAAACGTATACATAGATTCACTGACCCACAGAAACATACATGTCATCACCATGCACACACACACACAAAGGTCATTGGAGGCTCTCAGAGTTCACAGTAAACACCACCCACCCAAAGATTTAGTCTTCCTGACTCAGACTTGAACTGCTGCTTAAAAACGTAATGAACAATGCATATCACACACATATTCACATGCTCACAAGCACACTGTGTTGTTAATATTACCTCTGCCCCTTGATACAGTGGCAACAAAAGAGAGGCGGTTGTAACATTTCAATCATTTCAACAATTAAAATAGTAAATGCAAGAACTAAATGGAATACATACACACTAATATCAAAACTATGATACTGGAAACCATGGAATTTGATTCTCCAAATAAACATATTTCTGTTATTCAATGGGAAACAAATGAGATCTGCATAAGGTGGTGTTTGATGTTGGTGCCATGAGGCACTGTTAGGCTATGTTCACACTGCAGCCAAATTGGCCCAAACACATTTATTTATTTATTTATTTGCCTATATGTGACTCATATCTGATTTTTTCTGACAGTCTGAACAGCACAAATCAGATTTTTTCAAATCAGACCCATGCCCAGTTCATATGTGGTCCTAAGTCGTATAAATATCTGAAGTTTTTCAAAGTGACCTCAGTCTAAACAGTCATGTCGCATTTCAACTTTTACGTCAGTGAAGTGAGACAAATATCACAATTCTGTACAAGAGGAGACAGACCATTTTTAGAGAACAGAAGCAGTTGCAAGTTGAGTCGTTTGGTTAAAATTAAATGTTAGGTTAGGTTAGGTTAGGTTAGGTTAGGTTAGGTTAGGTTAAGGGACCTAGGGTTAGGTTTAGGGATAGACCGAGTTAAGGAATTTTTTTCCTTCTTTTTTTTACATTGTTGTTAACTTTGGGAATCACCTGTTGTTTGATCAAATTTAAACACCACAACCACTTGAACATGTTCAGGCAACACAGTGATTGTTTTTTGTGTGTTTGTTTGTTGTTGATTTTTGTTTGTTTGTTTGTTTGGTTGGTTTTTTTTTAATCCACCAGATCACAAATTTATTCCAGCAGATTTATTGACGTTTCTCTACATTGGTCTGCCACATTAAACTCTGACTTTAAAAGCATCTTTTTTGCATTGATTTGTTTTGCAAAATGAAACCCTTAAACAGTTGCACCATATGGGTGAGAAGAGAGTGGAAGAATGTAGCATTTAGTGTAAAGGACCAATATCAATTCATCCATTTGGGCATAATTTCCATTTTCCAATCTCCCATGTAGCACTGGTGCCCCTTTTCTTTTGGGGACCATGGAGTATTGGTAATCTAACCATCAAAATGACCCCAGCACCCTAACTGAGCAGCCATGACAACTACACCTTGATCTCCAAAGGTAACAGGTCATCCTACCCATGGAAAAAAGAGGCATACGGCTAAAGGAAGGAATTTGGACTGAGCCAAAGTTATTTTAGTGATTCAGACTCAGATCTGTTTATAATTTAATGAGCCCAAAATGACAAGATTTATAGTTTAAATGATGCAACAACTGATGAAATAAAAACATTACCATCAGTGCTGCTGACATGTTAAAGTTTATTTGACTTTAATTAAGTACAATGTTCAGTCAGATTATCATGAAAGCCTAACACTTTCCAACTTCAACACCTGAGATGATGAGGACTGATTAATCAGAATAACTGATCCTGCAGTCATGTATTATTCACGACAAGAAGGAAAGTGGGAAAAAGTTTACATAATCTGCTAATTTGCTCATTCAGGAGCTTCAGGAACCAATTCTTTTCATTATCAGACTTTAATGTAAAAGCAAGCAAAGGACATTTTCAGTGTGAAAGAACCAAACAAACTTTCATGTTTTGTAGTCTGTACCCACAGCGAGAACTGAAGGTTTTGTTTTATCATGTGAAAAAACTGCCTTTTGTGGCCTTCAAGTTCTTTAAATGTTTTCTTCACTTTCTCAACAGTTTTTTCACATGATAAAAAAAAACCTTCAGTTCTTGCTTTGGTTACATTTCTGTCTATTTCTTTCCTCTTTGAGACTTTAGGGAGAGCAGAGTAAAGGGAAGTCACTCAGGTCTTTAATTTCATTTTAATTACATGCAGCGTGAAAACAATTTAGCACAATCTTCACCCTCCTGTACAAGTGCTTTATTGTGTAACTTGTTTTGCCCATGAGAAGTCTAACACATATCTGAAACATTCAGATCTATGTTTCACACCTACTTGAAAAAGTAAATCTGTTAAAAAAAAAAAAAAAAAAAAAAAAAAGTTGTAATTTTGACCTACACACAGTTCTGTTCTGCATTCTGGGCAGTAAGAGGTGCTGCATCGTTTGTAAGCGTGTAATATGTTAAGCACTCAGCATCCAACTCTTTAAAGTAGCTGAGTTAAAGTGGAAATCAAATCTCCACTTTTGCATCCTTGGAATCCCACTCATGGACCCCTCCTGTTTTTTCCTCTAAATTAAACCAAAAATCCACAAATAGTTGCACAGACTGTAAGAAAAATTAAGTAGGAGGGAACAGACAAATCAACAAATCAAACAACTCATACATTGTTATTGTTATCAGTGCTATTACTTTCATTACTAGCTCTATTATCACTATTACTGTACTTCCTTCTCATATGTATCCTATCCCACGCATCATTAGCTCACTCCCTGGGGCCCCTGGGGGCTGCGTCATTGTCTGCTGATGTGCCGTCGCTTCTGCTGCTGCCGACGGCACAGTGACGCCTGTCAATAGCCAGATGCTGCCCCCCCCCCCTTCTTCTTTCTTTTTCCCACTCCTTCTTGAGGACAGCGGCTGTGCCAGGTTCACCGTGGCAACTGTAGGAGGGTGCTTTAGAAGCCATTACAGCGATCCTCTGATGACACTCAAATAGCTATCATTACACCTCCTCCAAGGAGACATGGAGTGGGGGATGAGGGAGGGAGAGAGGAAGGGGGTATCGATAGAAGGAAGAGGTATGGGCAGAAGTCTTGGAGGAGAGGAAAGAAGTGGCATAAGAACAGGTGGAGAAAAAAAAGGTGAGAGGGGGGATAGGGATAGTGGGAGAAGGGCTAAAATAGGAAAGAGAGAAGTAAAATCTACAAATTACACAGGCAGACATGGATGGGAAGAGTTAAAGATATACAAGGTGCATGGAAAGATGAAAGAGGGGGGAAAGAGCGATGGAGAATGGGGAATTTAAAATGACCGTTTCTGAGTTAACAGCCTCCAGCCTTTTTCTACCCTATTAAGTTCTATTCTGCCATTACTTGGGACTGCGGGGTGCAGCCTCATACCCCACAGCTCTTCCCCCAGACCCCCCATTGTATAGACACACATATTCCTCACTCTCCTCCAGTCATCTAATGCTTTCTTCCCCTGTGTAAGTCTGAATTTCCCCTCTTTTCACTCTGTTGCTCAGCTAATTTCTAGGTTGTGAACTGAATGAAAAAGAGATCAGTTGGATCAGTTTTTGAGTCCACTGGTTGTCCTTGTTGTTGCTTCTCACAAACGCATTCCAAAACAAGTGGGAAAGCTTATTTTTATTTATTTTTTAATTTTGTTTGTTTTTTTTTTTTTTTTTTTTTTTTTTTTGTTTTTAGATGCCTTTGTTCACTCCCAGATAGAGCAGGACTCAGTTTCAGTTTAAATGACAAAGTGGCTCTTCTTCATCCATAGTTTTATTTTTTGTTAAGTTGGCATCCTATACCTTTGGTGTTGACCTTTCTGAGATATTAACTAATAAATCAGAATAACCTGTTTCATTCTCTTTTATTTTTGTGACAAGAATTGGAGTGAAAACAGATGTAAATAGGTCCAAGAAATCATTTGCACCAGCTTTAGTGACTATGATGTCAAAGCCAAGAAAAAGGAGGACACAATTTGATGATAAATAAACCAACTTGAAATGTGTCATGTAAAAATTGCATATTACTTCACATCAAACCTTTCTCAACATAGTTTTAAATTACTCTTATTTCTTCTTTTATGGGATCAACTCAGAGAAAGTTTCTCAGCCCTTGGCTGTTACAGCTTCTTTGCTTATACAAATAAATAAATGGCATCCTTTGGAGGACAACTTTTTAAATGGAGAAACCTGACATCCAAAATATCTTGACATGCTGTCATATTTCATGTCACATATTATGTTGTCCATGCTCATCCTTAAGCATGGAAATTAAATGGATCTTTTTCTTTTAATGCTACTGCAGCTGGCACGAGCAAATCCGAACTATCCAAGTCATGTTTTGATCACTGCCCACAGTTTGATCAGATCGTTTCATCCTCTCACCCGCTGAGCTGGTATTTGTACATTTCATTTCCTCAAGCCACCACTGGGAGGCACCGTCCGCCTTCTGCTTTGGCTTCTCTATTAAAACGTTGCCTATATATCTTTTGGAGGTCGAAAAAAAAAAAAAAAAAAAAACGAAAGAGAAGATTGATGCTTGGTTTGTCAGTGTTGGTGCCTGTGTGACTGCATAGCGTAGGAGGGAAGGAGTGTAGTGCTATTTAAAATGGCTCCTTTTAATGTTTCTTGCTTTTGGGGAGGTGGGAGTTGGGGGGAGCTTTGTAGAAACTGAAAGGCGTCAACAACACATGAGGCGTTATCAAGTATAAAACATCAGTGCAATTAAAATGATGGCGGCGGCGTGCGTAGGATTGTTTCCCTTGTTTCAATTATTTCCAGTGACCGGCCTACCTGAATCTATTCCTGTTGTGCAGTGCAGACTTTATGTGGCAGCAGGAGCAGCTTTGACCCTCAATTTTAGGGCCTGAATGTGTGAATGTGGGTTTTACCTCACTGCTAAGCATGCACTTCTCATGTGCTTTTAATCTCATTGGTTTTCTAGCATGCTGATTTGATTATAATTGGGGCAACACACGCGCTTAAAAAAGGCTGCAGCGCAGCTCTGGTGGCCTCATGCGCTCCAGCATAGTGTAGTGTATTACTGTTGCTTTTCTTATGTGTCAGAAGCGACGCTTTGAAACGGTCCGGATTAACTGATGTATCGCGTTTCTAAAAACAAACCGCCTCTGAATCATTCATTTATTCACATTTGACTATTACAGTGCGGGTTTGTGCTTTATGGGAAGAGCAGCGCCTTCCTGTGTGGTAGGAAAGAGTTAATATCAATGGGCTAAACGTGATGAGTGAGAGAGACTGTGAGAAACAGCGAGCCAATCCGCGTCGAGATTAACACCTTGTGAGTCCGTGATTGGCTTACGGCCGTTGTCGTTGTCGTTTCGAACTCAATACCCACGTGGGGCCACGAGCCAAAATGTGAACTCCTATTGGCTAAAACCCCACAACCAAGACCCGCCTGCCTAGATTCTCGTTGTGTCATTGGCCAAATTAGCACAACTAACCCCTCCCACTCCCTCACACCCCCGATTCCTCGCCTCCACTTGCCTTGTTTTTCCGTCCGAGAGGAAAGGAAATATCCCCTCTCGCGAGCTCCATGGACTTGCGCGGGTAGTCGCGCTGGCGCTGCCGCTTCACATCGATCACAAGGTGCGCGAACGCATATGAAACATTTCGCGTATCTGTATAAAAATAACGATAGAAAACCCTACATTAATTTATCAACTATTTAGTTCATCGTGGATGTTGCAGGTCGTTGAGTTTCCCGCTGTTCTCATTTTCAGCCAGTTTCCCCGAGACGCTGTTCTGTTTGTCTCCCTGTTTCTACATTTTGTCTTCAATGCAGCGAGCCGGTGCGCTCGCCTACTAAACTGGAGAGCGACACGTGCACGAGCGTGCACACGTGACACGGCCATTAGTAAATAGTCCAGATTAACAGATCTATCTATCTATCTATCTATCTATCTATCTATCTATCTATCTATCTATCTATCTATCTATCTATCTATCTATCTATCTATCTATCTATCTATCTAATGCTTGTTCACAATGCTTTTTATTTACACTTTTATTTAAATCATAAGGTGATCTGCTGCAGATGCATACATTTTACAACAATTGTTTCCTTTTTAAAGACTGTCTATTGTCAGTATTTAAGCTTCTAGCCAGTGTCTAGCTTGTAACAGTGGTGTTAAATGGATTTAGAAGAGAACAACACAGTATCTATTTAAGTTAAATTGTTTAGCCTGATTATACAGGTTTTATCTGTATGGGCAGTCTTGAACCACTTATGTACGTGGCTAACTCAAGAAGATGAAAACAGGACACATTCATTAAATGCTTGATCAGTCAGAGTATAAAAAAACAAAGAAATGCAGGCAACATTGATTGCTTTTGAAACACTTTAACCTTAAACTGAATTATAAAATGGTGCATCTCAGTGCCAAAAATGTACTGCATATTTGGCTTTTATTAATGTGAAAACTTTGACATTAGCATGCTGTATAAAAAAAAAAAACCTAAGAGGAGCTACACTGGGAGGCGTTGAATGTTAAATAATCCTTTAAACTGTATGATTTAGATAATTATATGTTTTTGCCTAAGAATGCTTTAAAACGTGTCCATCAGTGTTTCATGTTTCAAGAAATTAAGCTAAAACCTCCACGGTGAAACAGACTGGAAGGTGGACAGTGATAATAAAATCAGTATAAAATTCAATCACAAAGCTGCTTCAAATTTTTTGCAAGTATAATGAACGGATAATTTTAATATAAAGACAGGGCCATGTGTGTTTGTGTACTTCTACACTCGGCAGGCTGCATTTTGCAGTGTGAATACATTCACCAGGCCTTTGTTGCTTTTTGCCATGTTCTTAGCCGACTCCTGAGCTCAGCTGCTTGGAGCAGGGCAGGTTGAATGTAGTAAGTGCATTGGAGCAATATGAGAAAAGCTCATCTAATGAATTGTGGTCAGAGAAACCAAATTAAAATCCACTGCAAGAGCTGCAGAGTTTTGGATTTTTGGATGCAAACAAATCACAAAACACCAGTGGTTTGCACATCAATTATTTCAATGACTTTGAACTTTTATGCAGCACCTTGTACCTGAGTTATACTGTATGAACATGCACATGTGCATCAGACAATAAAGTGCTACTGTTCTCTTCTGCTTGTACTTCCATGTGACCAGTGATACTCACTTGGCCTCACACTCAAGCTTCAGTGCGCTGAATCTCATGTCCATTCAGTTCACCTCAGAATCAAGATCAGTCAGCTTTTTCTCAACTTATCCTGTGCCGGAGCCATGCTGAGGATTTAGCTTGCTTCTGATCGAGTAGCAGCAAGCAAGGCAGCCCTCGCTGTGTGACGACTGCAGGAGGGGAGCTGGGCCAGTGGGGAAAGGGAATACCCCCCAATGTGTGCTCGGCAATTGTTGTCGTGGTGATGGTGACCATAGTGGTGGTTGCCAGGGAGATGGCGGTTGCTTGTCTGACCCGTCCCCCTCGTGCTGTCACCAGCGTTATTGATGCACGCCGCTGCTCGGCATTGTGGGAGTGCAGAAGGGAGGGCGGAGAGGACAACGGTTAATGAGTTCAGGAGGAGCAGGGACTCTCCATGCTCTCCCTCTCCTCTTTTCCTCTGTTATTCTCTCTCAGTCCGTTTCTCCATCATCACCCCCTCTCTCTGCTCTCTCCTTCTCCCCTTCATTTCTCATGGGTGTCTGTCTTGTGTGAGTGTGTATTAGAAATGTGAGTCTCTCATGATCCATCATGGCAAAATACACTTTGTCTCCTTCATACACACAAAACACACACAGATGCACCAAACATAAGCACACACCTGAACGGCATTGACAGTCAGTCCCACACCTTTAGTTGAACAGTATAACTGACTCATTCACAACCACTCCTTTCACTCTCTTTCACACACACACACGCACACACACACACACACACACATGCACACACACACACATACACAGATGCTGCCCTGCTGTTATGCCTGAAGGTAGGAGAGCCAGTAAGATTAATAATGACCCCTGACTCCCCGTAGACAGACCCAAATATACACAGTTTGGAGAGAGAGAGGAAGAGCAATGATAAGGGGAGTGAGAGGGAGAACAAGGTTAGACCAAATGCTGACTAAAAATACACAGTTTGGAAACAAAGAGAGTGAAAATGTATAGTTTAGAAAGTGATTGTAATAGAAAAGGAAGAGTGGATGTAAAAGTAGGCGTTCAAATGTAAAATTCGGTGGTGGTGACTTATAAGAGAGTGTGACCATGAAGCAGATTGAATTAAAAAAATTTTAAATCTCCAACAATTACACAGCATGTACTATGAACAGATGAGACCCTGGTGCGACCTGGTGTCATGAAATAGAGTTTGAATAACATGCAAAGCATGTTATAATTACACATACTTTTTGTTGATGTTCTTGTGTTTTTACACACCCTGTACAGGATGACACCCTACCCTATGCTCCCTAACATAAACATTGGCTGATTACATTTAATTACAATGAATAACTGGCATGTAAATAAGTGGTATTTATATGCATTACCATGAGATCAAGTTGTAGCTCCTGTATTCATGGATGATCTCACTGTCGTTTTCTATAGATATTATAATATAGATTGTTTGGTTAACCCAGTCTCATTACAGAACATGAAATACCTAAAATAGTCCACAGTGCAAAACATTACACTTTCACATTTCTGCGTAAAGATATAAACTTTCACTGATTTGCTTCAGTTTGGCCCCAAATGGTTGTACATTGGAATTAGGAGAAAACAGAAGGAGCTTATCTAAGGACCTTTGTCACACCTTGTGTGAGCACTTTCATGCAAGAGATCACTGGTTCAATACTCTTCTTGCAGAACTTTTTCTATGGTTTCACTTTACTACTTCCCTGTCAACTTTTCTACTGCTATATGATCTGCAAAATTAGGATAGACATTAAAAGTCCATGTTTGGGGGTTCAAATAAATGCATATATTTAATGATTATGAAAGCGTACTTCTGTCATTGTTGCTGACAGACAGGGGTCAGACTGTTCCCATTGGCTAAAATAATACAGGTTGTTTTAGATGCTTGTGAGTGTGGCGTTTGATACAGGTCAGCCTTCTGTTCTTTCTGGGGATTTTGTATGTCAGCTTTATAAATATAAAATGCAACTAGCATCTTTGTGAGCTGAAATGCTAATGTGTAAACACATTGTTTTCTTAGAAATACAGAGTTTTCCTCAGAGAAACAGAGGATATTTGCATTGGCAGTGTGTAAGAACTTCTTACCATCTTATACTGCAGCAATCTCACAGATTTCTCAGCTGTCTCCTTTTTTATTCTTTCTCTCTCTCACACACTCAAATGCAGAGGTCCGTGATATGCATGAGTCTGTAGAGACAAAAACAAAGATACAAGCAATAGTATACAGACAGAGGGATGCACACATGTATCATAATACACAAATACTCACACTTACAGAAGCCCCAGCATGGATTAATGTGTTTGGCTCAACTATTTCATTTATTACTGTCCGAGGCCTTTTGTGATGAGGGCATTTTTCAGGTTGCTAACCATTATTCCCTTTAGGCCCCGGGCTCCTCAAAAGACTGCTTGAATGTGTGTGTGTATGTGTGCGTCATTGTGAGACTTACACAGCCTTATAGTTATGGTTATGGTCCAACCAAGTAGTCACATTTTTTTTTCTTTCTATTCTTCAGGGGATTCATGCTGCCATTTCTGACTGTACTTAATGCTCCTTCTCCATTTGTCAACACATGCCTAAGCTGCTTGAAGCCTGTTTGTTTTGCCATGAAAGGTTTTTTTTTGTACCTCTATCATACCTTGAAATATTGCTGAGTGTGCTGCATCCATCAACATACCATCTGAGAGAGAGAGAAAGGTGGAGGGGAAAAAGAAAATAAAGGACCGAAAGAATACCACCATATCACTCATCTTTCCTGATCTTCTTTTCTCTCCCTCCCTTGTGTATCAAAATGTGTTTATACACTGATCAATTATAGCACAAATTACATGCACATAAATCTATAAACTTAAACCACATGGCTTCTGCTCTGAATCATGGTTGGTGTTTGGTTCTGTTTTCATGGGTTTGACTCTGCCATTGCCACAAGAATAAATTAATTCCACGGTTAATTTTGGTTTTGTTTGCGGAGGAGCATTTGTTTTCTTGCCAGTTGGCTAATGCAGTACAACAGCTCAGTGATTACTGGAAATGTGTCTAAAGGTAGATCATGTAACAGGCACACAGCCATGAGGCTGTTGTCAACAGCTTTTCATTCATATCTGCATTATCAAGTACAGGTGTGTCAACAATGAAGGTGCTCGTTACACATGTGAGTAAATCTTTAACACCAAATCTTCAGAATGAAACAAATGCAAATGTTCCTGAACATATCCTCTAGCTGCAGAGCATCTCCTGCTGCTCTCAGTCTCGAGTACTTCCTGGCGTAAAGATTACTAAAAATCATCATAATCTGTTATTTTCTGTCATCACCAGCTGAGCTAATAATCGTATAAAACTGTACTTATAAACTTGATGCACCATTGACGTGAAGACAACATCAGAGCTAAAGAACACATATTTAACTGCTGTGCCTGTTATGTTTTTATTTAGCATAGTAAAAATGCTAATTTTAATTTATTTATTTAGAAAAAATACCTAAATAAAAACTACACTAATATTGAGCCCTTCCTACAGTGGAAAAAGATGTAAACATAGTTGTCATTATTTATCTTCAGCTCTGATCAGCATTTTTACATCCCCTGGCACAAATATGGAAACAATGAAGACCTTTTACCTCCATTGGTACCATCTGCAGTTCAGCCACAAATTTCCTCCATTCATGCAGCCCTGGAACATTGTCCAATTGGCATCAGGAGCAGAGTGTACAATGTCAAAGTTATTTTTTTAATTAACTGAATTCAACCAAATATTGAATATCATGTCATATTTAACAAACTAAATCGATTTAACCAATTTTAACAGGCTACTGACTTCTTTTCTTCTTTGACATACATGCAATGATTAGAAGGTTTACCTAGTATAATCTGTGAACTTGTATAAAAACAATTCTTCTTTAGTTTGCTTCTCTGTTTCATCATGTTGGGCTGCAGAAGTCATGGAAAACAACATGTCTTATATCTTTAGTTTTAGGCCAAGGTTTGCAAAGAAGCTACTTACAGGAATTAAGTCACTTTTAATACCATTGAGTAAAAGGCACACCAACATCATCACAATGCTCAGAATTGCCATTTTGGGTGTACTTGCTGTCTGTTTACACTGGTTCAGCGGTGGCTCTCCTCTTTTTAATCTCAGTCTTATTCAGAATTTCTGACGAGTATTTCATCCTTTTGTTTTTTCCTCCAGTTGTGTAATCTACTGCAGCAGCTCACAAAAAGGAATTTAACCAGCGGATTTTCATCTCTGTTTCTGTCTCGGTGCAGTGCAATGAATATGTTGCATAAACACATTCCAGAGGATAGCGTGCTTCTGCAGAAACTTTTCTAGGTAGTGTGTTTTTTGGGCTGACCGCTGTTTGGATATATAGACAGTTTGGGGTTTATGTGAGCAGAAGTAAAGATGGCTGCATTTGCAACGTGTCAGCTAGATGATGAGAGCAGGGAAGGTGGCAGCCTGCATCAGATAATTCATGTAGAAAGGGTTACTGGCTACAGACGCAATAAGTACATGAGTTTAAATGCAGCTGTACTGGTCTGGATGAAACTCCCATGTGCAGATGAAAACATTTTTTCTCCAACAGATTGGGATTGTTTTTGTTCTCTGATTATGTGTCTCAGTGTTGTTCTGTCACACATTTTTAACAGTTTAGTGACAAACCTAATGTTCTCAAACTTTTTTGTGGAGGAAGGACTGAGGCTATTTTGAAAGAAAATGACACAAAATCAAGTGGCTAGTAGGAATACAGCTTTTTAGCTTTATTCATCTTTTGTCTAGTTATATGCCTGAAATGCATGTGCTCATATTTTGAACCAAAGTATATTAGACAAATAAAAGTAATATTGTTGTATCTTTGAGTACATATTTCTATCAAATACACACTGTTCTACTTTGGTATTAAACATGTAATTGAATTTTTAGTTAATCTTTTTTTTTAATCTAAATTGCATTGCAGGATTTTGCCCCCATTCAACAGGCCTTCCGTTTTATTTTTGCCATTATCATTTCCAGATAACATCTTTCAAATAGAATCAAAACAGTTAATAGTTTCAATTTAATTTTAATATACACCAAGCCCCTTTTTGTGAAAATTACTGCACATCTAAAAGGTTTTAAAGAAGTAAAATAAATTGATGATAGTATCTTATGGTTATAGATTTTGGCACATGTTTTCAGAATGCTAATGGTACACCTTATCACAACTCACAATAATCAATTCATAAAATTTGGGATATTCATAGCATCGATACTCTTCATGACTGCTTCAGCTATTACTCAAATATCACTGAGCTGACAAAAGGTATGATGTTATGCTTCAACTCGTGATGGAGCTTTTGTCTGGGCATGCAAGCACATGCCCAGACTGGAGTAATAGTTTTCTCAATTTGGTAAGTAAGTACTTAGTTTATGAGTTAAAATCAAAAGTACCATATGGTTCAGCACAGCTGAAAAATATTTGCTATATTTTAGATTTTCAACTTTGAGTGTAAACACATTATCTGAAAAGCTGTAGCTTTTGCCATCTTATGTCAGCTGGTGATAAATAACACTTGACAATTCTAGACCAAATCAAGAAAAACCAGAACTGTCTATGAGTCATCTTAATCAACCATATAAATCAGAGTTAGGTCACATTTGGTTTCTCAGTGCCATGATACGTAGATACACTCAGGGATGTCTCTAGGATTTAAAGACGAGGGGCTTAGCCCTGAAGAGATGCCACAAAAAGTTGCCTCTTTCAGCCAGTTTTGAAATCATGACGGCAATTAGTAAAAAGTAATGCTGAAGAGCAGTTATAGTAATGATCCCCGGTTACTTAAATGTTATTTTAGACACAAAGCTGTGTGGGACATGAGAAAGTTACCATGACCTCATGCTCCTGCTGAGTTCTTCTAGATATAGTGATATAAATGCTAAATGTTTGAATACAGTGGTGGAAAAAAGTTTTCCGACACCCCGCATTTGTAAAATATTGCATTAAAAGTCTTCAAGTGTATTTCTTTTAACTACTAAGTCACAGCCAAAATACTAAACAAATCCTAAAAAGAAAACATTCAAAACTTAAAAATGATCATTTAAAAATATTTCATGATAATATTTGAGATTGGGTCAAATTTAAATGGTGTCCACAAATTTTTTTTCCCCACCACTGTAGAACAGCCTCATACCTAATTCCACTTCCTATTTGATAAATTGCAGGTCTGTTCATCTATCCATTTTCTATACCTGCTTTATCTATTTGGGATCACTCACATTCACTTTTGTAGTCAATATATACCCACCAGTTAACATGCTTTCTTTTTTTGGACAGTGAAAGGAAGTAATTTATGCACAGAGAGAACAGTCCACACAAAAGGCTAAAACTGAACTAGGAACCTTCTTGCTATGATGCAACTAATCACCAAGCAGCTTGTAACCATCACTGCTCTGCAGATTAATTTAACCAGGAATAAATGAATGAATGAATGAATGAATGATTTTACTCTGTAGTTTTACTTTCATGTAGAATAAAACAGAATAACCCAAGAGTTATTTTAAAGCTCAGTGAAATCTCACCAGATGAAAGTATAGAAAAGGATCAAACTCTTTATTTACTCCATATAAATTCCAAACTTATTTGCACAGGTTTTACCTTCATCATAACCAGAAATGTCAAAAAATTAATAAAATGCTCTGTTGTGTGAACCAAAACTATTTTGTGGGCAGCTATTTAACGTCACCTGTCTGGTCCTGTGGCTTTGTTACCTAAATCAGACGCTCTAGTGGAGGGAGTTGCTTCTTATATCTCTAGATCTTTCTCCATACATTTGCTTCTCCTCTCGCTGGCTCTCCGTGCCCTCTTTAATCGGCAGCTTAACATAGTTTTAGCTGTTTATATTACTTGAATAATAGAACTCCACATTATTGATGGTCAGCCTTCTTGTTAAATCCTTCACTCACCTCCTCAGCAGATGTCTCTGTCCTCGCTGCCCCTGTCCTGTCTCAGTCTGTATACAGGTGACAGACGTGATGGAGTGATAACTATTGAGTTTTTTTCTTTTTCACTGACTGCTAAAGAACAAACTGGTTGCTCTCTATTTTCAGAGCTAATTAGACAATAACAGAACTTAACATCATGCTAAGAATTTAGCTAAACAGCTCTTACAAGTGTTTATTATGCAAAACAGGAAGCGCCTGGTTCATCAATAACTTCCCAGGTTTTGCTGTTAACTAGCTGGAGTTAGTGACTATTACTTACTTTCATCCTTTAAAAAAACCTCAAGATTTCATTGTTACTTATGCCAGTATGGATGCTGCTTATCCATCCAGTTCTTTATTGATTCTACTATTGATTCTTGACTCATTTTTTTAATACACCATTTTAGACCAATGGCCTAAGGGGAAATTTTGTGAATTTTTTTCTTTTGTTTACTGGCCAAAACCAATATATGTATGTTTTATTGGTGTATTATGACCTCTGCTAATGATCTGACACATTCTCCTAAGCAAATATGACGGGTAAGCTGGTGTAGGTACCAGATATGCTCGGGTAGTCAGATCTGCTCGGGGCCCTGCGCCTGCTGACGACGTCACACTAAATGATTGGCAAATGTTAGCGTCGCAGTATGTGACTGGCTGAATGTTGGCATGATCACGTAGAAGATTGTGGTTGGTTAAATTATGGAAGACGTTTTTCAGGATTGTAGTTCCTCTTCGAAGAAAACATGGATGACTTTTACAAAGAAAGGGACTTACCACAGCTTGACCATCACCTCTAAAAATTCTGAGAGCAGAAATTTCACCATTTTTAAGACAAAAAAAGAAAAGAAAAGAAAAAAAACACAATTAAAAGTAAGTAACAATATGACTTAACAATAATATTAGTGACTCCTTTTTAATTATTATTTACAACATATGAATGCCATTGTGTTTCTGGAGCTTCATTTATTCACACTGTAACCAGTTATTATACATACAGTCTAAATAAATGTAGTTTTTTCCTTCTGCATTAGATGAGCAGGCGTATTACAACTACCAGTACAAGCTTCGCTTGGAGATGTTTCAAGCGCAGGTTTGCAATGTATTGTGTTGCCCGACTCTGCCTGCTGAGAGGAGCAGACACTGTGCTCCTCTGACATGTGTACCAACTCTATTTCCCCAGTGTTTGTATTTTTTTTATGTAAATAAAATTTGAACTGATAAAAAGACTTTTTAAAATCAGTGATTAATTCATTTGTTAATGCTTTTAACATTTTAAAAGAAAAACATGAAATTTGCAACCACAGCTGATATAGTTAACTTGTCATGAGCTTCTTTAATTATATATTGTGGTGTTTAATGTCACATGTTTTGACTTTAGGGTGGAAGATCACTGTCTTTTGATTAATATGTGTATCAAGAGGAAGATGTATTTTTAGATATAAATATTGGAACTGATATTTGGTCCAATAAATAATCCCAGACTGTACACCACAAATAAATAAAATGATCAATATACTCAAATTAATTTACTCGCATGGGAAAAAGACGTTTATATTGCAAATATGTGTTCAATATCTATTGATAAAAATATAGTAGATCCCCAAGCAGATCTGATTTGAATGAAATTCAACTGGCATTGCTTTATTGGCAGGTGCCGGCCAAGCAGATCTGACTACCTGAGCACATCTGGTACCTACACCAGTAGGGAAGTGCCATGACGGTCTGCCATCTTGAAACTACAGCTGCTGGCAAGGGACAAATAGCACGAACACAAAATCCCTGCAAGCCAGTGCACAGTGATTGAGATGCAGGAGGTGAAGATAAAGGAGAGAAGCTTACAACCCCGGCAAGTTGGAAAAATCTGTTAAATTTTTATTCAGAAAACTGCAGGACCATGCATATGCAGTCATTTTCACAATTGTCAAGAAAGCAAAAAATTAACACCTTCCAGTTGGGTCCTTAGACAAGATACTCTAATGCTACTGCTTAACCACCTTCAGATGTAAGTCGCTTTGGAGACAAGCGTTTGCTAAATGACTGTAGGATAGAAATGAGTAGAATAAAAAACAGAAAATCCAGGCAAAACCCACAGTAAGTCCAGCAAGTATTGCTCAACGCCCTAGCACTTCTGATGCTGTTAGCGGGGCACCGAAACGATAGTCATCAGCAGTGTCCTCTTTCGCTGCCATAAATCCATATGAGAAGCAGTCTAAAAGGAGCAGAGATATCACAGCGTCATACTTTTTAGGAAACATTTAAAATCATAAAAACAGCTTCTCAAAAATAGCAGGCTCCATAATCAACTGGAACAAATCCACTAGCTTCCCATTCTCAGATGCACGCAGCTCAAACTTCACTCCCCATACTAAAATATTCCACTTTCAATCAACTACCGAACTTATTCAGATGGAACAATTAAAGCATGTTGGGACCAGAAAATAAGAGTGTTTCGGTTATTAGCAAAACAGATCATGTACAGTGTGTCCTGCCCTGTCCACTGGAGCCAGTGCTTTGGTGATTTGGTGAAAGAACAGGTTCTAAGTAAGGCACTGTCTGAACGAGCAAAGAGATTTTTATTGGTAGAAAAACCCCTTTGGCGGAGTGCTGTGAGGGGTAATCAAAACCAGTCCAGTAACTACCAACACCTCACTGAAGACAAGTCTGTTACTATGACAGCATAAAGGAATAACATTCCAGTAACCTGCAGGCTGTGTTGAGCCAAAGTTTCTCACGATTCTCTCGTGATTATTTATTATGTTTGACTAGACCTTAGATGTTAACCCCACATAACAGAGAAAGAACTGCCAGTCAGACTTACAGTCAGCTAAAATCAACTATCTTTTCTCTGTTTGTCTGCAAGTTGTTGTTGTCAGTTCCAAGCATTCATGTGAGACATTACAGATGGTAAATGCGGCTTTCTGTCTAAAATACAAGGGTAAACTGTGCTCACTCTTGTAGACCAGAGTACAGCACCCTCATTGAAAATTAGTATGTGCACCCAACTGTTATGTTCCCATCAATGCAGATCAGAGCTGAAGCCAAGAAAAACATTCACTGAAGAGTCATCTGATGCAGGACTGAAAGCCAATTAAACTCTTTCCCTTAGTGTTAAAAAGCCAGATGTTAGTGAGTGTTTATGGGTTTCTTGAACAGTGTAACAAGGGCTTTAGTGGTTTTTTTCATAGTGAACATAAAAATTCCTCTGCTTAATTGGAGGAATATGAAGACCCATAAAAGGTCTATTTATGAGGTATTAGGAGATTGTGGCAGAGCTTAAAAATAGCAAGACTTTTAACTAAGAGATCATGGTTTAACTTCTGTGTGTCCATTATCCTATTCTTGATGTCCTTGAGGTCCTCTGGCCAAAGATTCTTGGTGGTCCCCAGGTGTAGGCTGAGCCAACGGGGAGGTTGTTCCTCTGCGGTTGCTGCCCTCATATCAGGGCTGCTCCTAACCTGGACATCTTTGTTTGCTAAAGACACACTTTTACTCTTTAGCCTTTCCTGATGTGCAATAGTTGTTTAATGCTGGTGTTTTTATTTCCATTTATGTTTCACTTTTCTTCTGTTGTGTGCTTTTAAGTGTTCTTTTGTGCAACTTGCAGTTTTTGTTTTAAAAAACTTTATTTTATAAATAAATAAATGCCTTGCTTATTCTCTTGAAAGTTTTTGTAGTACTTTGGCTGTCACTCACAGCTGGTTAGGTTAGGTATAGTTGTGGTGGGTTTTTACTTTAGCTGTCAGTGTGTTTGGTTAGGTTAAAACAAAAATGAACAAACAAAAACCTAGGTTTAGCACAAATGGCAAGGGAACTTGAACTTTGTTAATTAATTTGGTGTAAAATCTCTGACCTTTTCAGAGAAATGATGGTGTCATTGTTACTGTCTATGATGGGAGCCATTTCCCTGGTAAGCACATCATTGGGGGAGAGACTCCACTGGAAAGTTTTTTCAGTTTGATGAAAGTCAGGTGTCTGAATTCTCAGTGAGAGTTACACGTTGAGGTTTTAAATTACAAACCTGACATGACAGGGTCGTTGTTGGTGTCTCAGGATGTCATTGAATGTACCAGCTATTTATTTTAAGTGAATGTCAACAAATTAGATGAGTGAGTACTCCATAGTACTGCAGCAAATTCCTGCTGAAACAGTTCAGAGGAGCAACATCTCTCACAAAGAGTCCTCAGTATTTTCATTAATCATAGTTTAAAATGCTCTCCTGTCTGATATTACTGGTGCTACAGCATTTACACCAACAACTTTAAGAGCTGCCATTCTTTCATGATCACAATCTTACAAATCTTGCAAGAATCCCACTGCCTCGAGGTATTTAACATTAATCTAAGTTAGGGGAGTTGAACAACCTTTTGAAAGACAGTATACAAGCTATTGCTTTGGTTCAGTATGTAAGATTAAGTATAATATTCTGTTCATTTCAGTCACTATACTCTTACTGAAAAACTGGTAAGATAAAAATCTTGGGAGGGATGATATACATAGCCAGTTTAAAGCAATATCAGAAAGCAAGCATGTTACAGAAATAAAATATATATCCTATGCATCTTTGTGAAGGGTAATTTTAGAGTTTATTTATCTGTAATATAAAAAACCCTTAAAAAAAATTGATGCATACTGTTGGTGATTGTAATTATAAGAATCCAGTGAATAATATTTATTAAGAAGAGGGTTTAAGTGTCAACAGGGAGTTTCCACATCTGAGCCATCAGGTACTTATTTAGTCACAATAGAGGTTGTGCCGTTATTGTGTTTCCTGACTAGCCTGGACATCATTTGGACCTGTAAGTGTGATCATTTGTGCTATTTATTCTCAGCCGTTGTATTTGTGATTGAACTGAACTTTTCATTAAATTATGATTAAGAAAACCATAGTAAGAATATAACAAAATTACTATATATATATATATATATATATATATATATATATATATATATATATATATATACATATATATATATATTCATATTCATTCATGTTTTTTGAATGGCTTTATCTCTTCTCGTAGTTTGTAAATGTTTATGGCACTACAAATATTTGCAACGAAGTTAAATGTGTGTACTTGTGTTGGTATTTTTTGCAACTCTGTTTTAAAAAATCACTAAGAAAGATGCAAGTTAAAACTCTGTCTCACACCAGATCAAGCTCTACTGATAAACTTTCATATGGGATCTTACAAAAATATATGGTGCCATTCAAAAATTTTGGGATCACTTTCTTATTGGATTTAATAGGAAAGTACTCCCAAACTTGTGCACGGGAGCCCCCAAAGTACCACTTTGAACAAACAGGGCCACTCAACTTTATAGTCATCAAATGTGTTGTCATAGCAATATGGAAATATTGGTGACGCTTCTATCTCTTGAATGTATTTTATTGTGTATGTGAATATAAGTTGCAACTACAACTTTATTTATAACTTTAAAAACAACACAGTCACTTAAACAATCTGCACATAACATCAAAATGATTAAAATAAATAATAAACAAACTAAAAATTTTAAAATAAAGTTAAATAAAATGAAACAATTTAAATAAACTCAAATCAGATCAAAATAAAATCAGATCAAACTAAAGGCCAGATGGGTTTTAGGAAGAGATAAATTAAATAATTAGGATACAGATAAATTAGGTATATATGTTTATTGCGGAACAAAGTAGTATATTAGTAATTACAAAAATACAAAAAGTCTCAATAAAAACCAAGAAAAAAGAAAAAAAAATTGTGTCAAAATTGCCTTTTAAACACAAAGTACTTGCTTAGGAGATGGATGTTTATTCTTATACAGCCATTAATGTTCCGTAACTTATTATTACAAGGTTGAGGAGGCCTGGAGTCTCAAAACCTCCACTCAAACTCACTCCTAGGAAGAATTTAAAAATACCAGTCAACCTAAGGAGCTTTTTTATGTGGGAGAAGAACCTGGAGAGAACCCATGGAGAATTTCTAAATTATGTTTTTGTGTTTGATAGAAATGGGGCTGAAATTTTTGGATGTAAATTTGTAATATCTTTGCATGAGAAATAAGTGTAAAAGCAGAAATATGTTGCTTTAGATTGTATGTATATCTTTTCCATGTGTTTTTATTGCTAATTTTCATGTGCAAAATGGGGGCGAAGGCAGCAAGAAGTGCATTTTGGACATTCTTCCTGTTACTGTTTCCTCTTACAGGTACAAGTCACATGATTTTATACAGCTTACTTATATAGCTCCAATTCACAACAACAGAAATCTGAAGGCATTTAAGACCATTTGAAATGATTCACTGATGCTCTTTAAATTTGCATTTTGAGAGAAATGTTTTATCTTTAAAGTGCTCTCACCCCCTGTTTTTTCCTTTTTGTTTCAAATTTCAGTTCATTTATCCCCCGCTGGATGTGTGGACTACAAACACAGAGAAATATGTGGTTTAAAAGGCTCATCAGTAGAGTTTCCCTGCACCTATCCCAATGGAGTTCAAATTTCCAAATCAGGATGGCTCAGAAAGTTGGATATTAAGCTGAAATTCAAACCCGTAGCAAAGAAGCAAGATTACTTTTACCGAATGAATGAACTTAAAAAAGGTATAAATTACTGTACAATGAGGCCTACAAACTTAACAGAAGAGGACAATTCTCTTTACTATTTCAGATACAAATTCAGAAATGTGACAGGTGATCTCACACAGTGTGAAGGTGTTCCTGGAGTAAGACTCCATATTGTTGCATCTCCAGTAATCATCTTTGTTGAGAAGATTTTTGGGAGTGAGAAAGTGACTCTAACAGACTGTACAGTGATAGAGGGTCAAAGCATAATGTTGACTTGTGTCCCTACATGTGCTGCCAATCTGAGCTACAACCGAGGCTACGTATGGTAAAGGAACAGAATGCAAATAACTGACAGCAAGGCAAACTTACCAGCCCTGTCTTTGAATCCAGTCAGTTTGAAGGATACAGGCAGCTACAGTTGTGCCCTGAAAAGCTACAAAGACCTTCCCTCATCTGTTGTCAATCTCAAAGTCCAGGCCAGAACCAGAAACGAGACAGGGTCAAATGTGATTGGTAAAGACAGATCAAAGATGGACAGCATGCCAACTCCAAAGATTTCCAAAAGCAAAAGCTTGTTTGCTCTCTCGATAATGCTTGGAACCAGTGTTTGTGTTGGATGGATTATTACAATAACAGTATCTATACTAGTCTTCAAGGCAAAGAAGAGAAGATCAGCTTCTTCTGTATCTGGGACTCCTAACATCAACACTGAGACCTCCGTGGCTATGGCCATCAACTCCATGTCTCATGAATATGACACACTGGACACAGTAAGATGTTACTTCACAGATGAAACTGTTTATGAAAACTTGTAGCAGTCTGGGAAATCCAACGAAATAAGTGAGAGGTTTCAAAGTAACACAGCAGTAGTCTTGGATTATGTAGAGTATTTTTAAGATGTATAATTTTTAAATCATTTGAATGTTTTATTCATTCGAGGTTTACTATTACAATAATACAATTATTTAATATTTCTTTTTGCATATTTTTTATTTCCCTAAATTCCTTGTAATTCCAATAATCCTCCATATGAGAGTGGATTTTCAGGACACTTGTATGATAGGAAAATTACTATTTAAAAATTGTTTGACAGCACTGGACAGAGTCTAGAGCAGGGATCACTAATTCCAGACTGCTTGGGTCAATGTCCTGCAGGTTTTAGATGTTTCACTGCTCCAACACACCTTATTCAAATGAAATGCTTCTCCAACAGCATGTTGTTAAGTTCTGCAACTTCTTCTTAACAACCCATTAATTTGAGTCACGTGTGTTGCAGCAGGGGACCTGTAAAACGCTGGCCCAAGAGGTACAGACCTGGGGATTCCTGGTCTAGATTCATTTTAGAAGCCCAAAGCAAAATTACTCTTCTTTGCTTTGCTCTATTAACGGATGCTAACAACAGTATTTATAATAGTATCATTTATATTTGCCATTGTAGCTTATGAATTTATTATGGTAATGGTTGTTAACAGGTACAAACCAAAAATTAGAATTAAATGTAGCCTATGATTATGATGGTTGACAGCACAACAGAACAAGATGCTACAAAATGTCAGTATTTTGCAGATATTTGAGTCTTGTTTAGAGTTAAGACTAAATCTGTATTTATACTCGAGTTGTGTCTGCATAAAGTTGGTTACGGCGTCACTGCGTATGTACCACATAGGTCCATAGAGACTTGACGGGTACCTGACATGCAGTAGTACTCCCTTGTGATTGGTTGGTTTGTAATTAGGTGTTACCACATTTTTGAAGCTTCTCGCTGAATTTGTGTGGTAACTGAGAAAGAGAAACTGTGGAAGAAATTTTACTTATTATGCTCTATATATAATATTATAATCACAACTATAATTACTTCCTTTACTATATTAATTTATAAATTGTATTTACACTGATTGTTATATATTACACTTTTTACATTGTGCATTTTTACTCATCATGCTTTTATTCACTTTTAAGGTTTATTCTCTTCATATACATGTTCTTTTAAAAAAAGTTCACTAAGAGGGTAAGATGACCTTTATCTGGTCCTGCCTCAGACCCTTAGTCAGACTGGTTCTGGTGGAGACACAACTATGTGAGGTTGTGTTGACGCCAGCTCTTGGAGTTGTGTGTCCACCCAAGGTCTTCAGGAAGGAGGATTCTTTCTACAGAAATGTATAACTATTGTTTTTCCGCTTGCCTCCCCAGAGTCTCTCTCGACTTCACACGAGTCGGGATGACCACTCTCATTACTTGCAAGTAATTCTGTATTCAATAATTCTCCTGTAATAAACTTTTTTATACTTTTACTCATTCCCGACTCTTGGTAATTTTTCTACAACAGAAACTATAACACAGTGCCATAACCCTACACTTGAATGCAAGAGCACATTTCACCAGCATAAGCTGCACCGGCCCTATTGTATGCAGACGCTGTGCAAGTACAAATCCAGCTTTACAGTCACCCTGGCAACCAGTTGTGCCAACAATATTCTTATCTCATGGCTAGCACAAGCCTACAGGCTGCATAAGATGGTAAGATGGTTGGACATCAACCATGAAGAAGAGATTGTCTAAGTTTGATGTTGCTTTGTTTGCCTTAAAATAGCCATTTGATTATTTAACTGATAACCACAGTTTTCTTTTATCACTTTATTGTAATTTGTTTTATTAAGTTGTACAAACTTGGTCAAAAAAAAAAAAAATCAAGTTATATTTATATTAGTCATCATTGCAATTTTTTAAAATTTGTGTTGCTAGACTTTTTATTTAACTGCTAGTGAAAACAAATTAGCAGAAATGGTCAGCAACCTACCAGGCATTTTCCCAATGTGCATATTTGGGAAGATATTTATTAATTTATTCATGTAACCGGTCCATAAAAATTATAGATGGACGGCTCATTTGAATCTAGGCTTTCCTGATTTAATCTTTAAACACCACCCTTTTTTACTTAGATCCCCGGGTCTGCATAAATCATTTGTAAAATCAAAGTCAGCACAGGACTTAATTTCCTGACTGGCCCATGACACACGATGATCTGCAGAGACCGACCCAATTATGTCTTTAAACCCCTTGATTTCATGGTGGTGGACGAAGACATCTGTCAAAAATGCAAAGGAAAAACTGAAAGAAGGCATAAAGAAACTTTACAATTATTCCAGCAAAACAACTGTGGAACAGCCATGTTAGTTTTTCTCCTTACATTTATGAACTTAGGTGAAATTAGTCAATAATGATGCCAGAGTTTCCACCAGGAGAACAGCTGTTTAACACAATGGGTACACTGGTTAAATCAATAGACCTGTAAGTTATTTCTTTTATGCCTTCTATGCTGAATTAAATAGTCTTATTGAAAGTGAGATTTTTAACCACCACTAATCAAGAATGACAGACAGCGGGCAGCATCCTAATTTAGTTTATTTGTAATTAGTGGTAGGCTGAGTAATCAGCTACTTTTAGAGTAAAATGTGTTAGAGGCAGATATAGTCAAGCCTTCTATCATTAAAAATTAAATGCTTTTTTAAAATTCATTTATTAAAATTTTTGTCTATGTGTTGTTTCAGTGCAGCTGTGGGTCTCTTTATCAGAGACTCCAATAATCTACACTTTGTCTGCAGTTATCGTATGTTCCAACATTTCTCACATTTCTTCTCTGTCTTCTTTCTCCCAAAAATGCAAAATTACACTAAGTGTGATGAATGCTGCTTCAAGATTCATCACCATGTTGGACTGTACATTTTTAAGTTACTATTAAATGACCCCCACTGAAAGTATTTAATGTGTCCACTCTCACTGATTCCAGCTAACTTGTGGCATAACGTTAGTGGTGTTAACGAGTTGCACAATTGATAATTACATCAAGGAAGTAAAGATAGAGGGTGTCTGTGATTGTAGGTGGTGGGCCAGTCTGGGTTAAAATGTCGGGGCTGATTTTTTTTTTCTCTGTCCACCCTTGTGTGAAGGTGAAGGTTAGGGTGCATTCACACCAGGATAGTTCACTAGGCTTTATAAAACTGGGGACTTGGTTCAGTTAGAGTTTGCAACGTTCTTCCAGACTGAGTTTGCCTTCACGCTGCACTACTCAAACAAATCAGACCTTTGAAATAACATATTCTCCTCCTTGCCAGCAGTCCTGGTGCCAGGACACACTAACAAGTCAGGCAGTTGTTTGCTGTGGGTGGGCCCCATATATCAAGTGAAAGAGGCCAAATTCTAGGTTAATAATTCAATGTTTAACCCATATCAAAGCAGATTAGGCATGGAATTCCAATAAATGATTTTTCTCTACTATTAACTCCATACTATTCATCTAAATGATAGATAGACTTGTACTTACGCATCAAGGTACTGGTGCCTTGGCCTGGCTCCACTACACATCTCCTTTTAGGTGCTCCTATAAAATAATCTGGTGACAATATCTAATTCGCTCTCATCAATTTATGGACAATATCTTGTGTTGCGAAGCAGTACTTACAGAGCTGGGCAGGGTCCCTACCCAGCCTGTGCACAGCATGTCACGCCCTTCTTTCACTGTTGTGGCTGCTGTTGTTCGCTGCTGCTGCTCTCTCCTGCACCTGGTCATGTTCACCCCTGTCTCTAAGTTGGATGCCCCCCCTGGGATCGCCGCTAGCTCTGTCATGCCAGCCGACACACACCAAATCCTCGAACACACATCTCCACACACCTGTGTTGCACTTTTGTACACACTTGGACACTCTGCACTCTTGCACCCATCTCTGCCTGCTGGATATTGGCTCACTGCTGCAAACTTCTTGAGTGTGAGCCGTCAGTCAACAACCCAACACCTGCAGTCAATACTGCAATCATGTCACATGTGGAACCAGGAAAATAACTGTCACAACACAATTTTTTTTTAAAGCATGTAACTAAAAAAAATAAAACAAAGTAAAACCAGTAAAAAGTGCCATAAAAGAAAACCATAAACACAATGAAAACCTAAAATGAACCCCCTTTATGACACACTCAAAGGGCTTTACACTACCTGTCATATTCACACACACACACTCACACCCCAACAAGCACATCAGGAGGCAACGTGAGGTTAAGTGTGTTGCCCAAGGACACTTCGACATGTAGTTAGTGGAAGTCTGGAATTGGTCCACCAGTCTTCCTGTTGAAAGACGACTGCTCTTCCTTCTGGGCGACAACAACTCTAATTTTTCCTTTACTGTTAAAATAAAAAAAATAAATAAAAAACAAACTTTTGCAACACTTGGCCCACAATTGGATCCAGTTGATATTAGCTGTGATTGACAGATACAACAGAAAATTAAACATTTCATTCATTAATAGTAAAGTCAGTCTAGTAATCTCAACCATTAATCAGATGTCATAATTAAATGACTGATTGTCTGAGACCGAAACCAATGAAGTACCTAAACAGCGATATGATGAGAGATACGTTCAGTAACATGGATCACATTTGACACAGAACAACACGGATGATTAGGGCAGACGTTTTCATCAAGTTCTTACCACTCAACAAATTTTACATCCAGTTTAAGAGGAACCGTGAGGAATGCTCAGTAACTAACCTCTATAGGTACTCTACAAATTCATTTTAAAGAAAGGAAAGGCAACTAGAGCTCGACCAAACTGATCCTGTTTAATACTGTGCAACTTACAACGACTTTTTAAAACATCAAGGAAACATCTGCAGGAGACAAAAAAACATACTAAAATACTGATGGCAAAAATTTTATTGCAACTTACAACACTTAGTAAGGATGAGTTAGATTGAGTTTAATCCAGCTACAGAAGACGAGGAGAGACGCACACCTGTGGTTGCGGCAGTGGTTGTTATCTTGCTAGGTCTCGTAACCTTGTTGGAATCAACCTGCTGGAAGTGGTTGATTCTGGCAACATGACACCTGACAGATGTTTCTTTCTTCTTGTTATTGTTGAACCATTTTCTTATGTCTGTTGTCAAAAGGTATCAGTCTACTACTAACAGTAACTTTGTGCCAAATATTGTGATAACTTACAGAACATAATGAGGCCACTCAGTTATTGCGAGATTTGTTGATTATAAATGCACATAGAGTTAATATACAGACACACACAACTTTCAAATATCTCAAGAGACTGAGCCGTGTGGTGTAGGTGATGACCCAAATGCAGGCAGATGAGGCAGGAAGCAGAATGGTGCAGGTAAAAAAGTTTATTTTCAGACTTCCAGAATGACAGAAAAAAAACCACACACTGCAGGGACTAAACCACAAGGATCTGACAAAGATACTGAAAACCAAGAGGTAAAAATACACAGAGGGAGTAATCAGGAGCAGGTGAAGTGGGGGGGTAATCAAACCAGGTGCGCTAATGAGCCAGGAAGAGAAAACATGTGAGTGAAAGCTACAAAACATGAAACTGAACTAAACATGACAAAACCAAAAACATAAACCAGGATCATGACAAAAAAAACTAAACATGACAAAAACCAAAACTAAATCATGAGCAAGACAGTGAAAGTTTTCTTTCAGACTCAGGTGTGTTGGTGCAGGGATACATGAAAAACCTGCTGGATTGCAGCCCTTGTAGGACCGAATTGAGTAGCCCTGGTCTAGATGTAGGAATCTAAATTTCATCAACAATTCAACAACCTTTTTCAACAAAATATTAAGCCCTTTTACTCTGTCCAGTGTTTACATCAGAACAAACAGGAAGTTATGTTTGTACAGCGATAGTTGGTGTGCCTCCGGTGAAAATAACCCTTTAAATTTGATGGTGTGCTGGATCATGGGTCCCTATAAAGCTTTAAGACCCCGCAGATATTGCTGGCTCTGAGCGTGGACCCTGGAAATATAACAAAAACAAGCACACACACACACACACACACACACACACCTTTAAATAGAATTAAAATCTGCCAAGAGGTAAATGCTAAAACCCACACTTGTGATTTGCCAACAAGTCATCACCCTCTCTGTTTGTGCGTCTTCATACCTGCGTGAGCTATCATCTGCTGTGTATGTGTGTTCCAGCTTAATGACATAAGTAAGCAGACGTGATCAACAACATATTGGTGCATGTGAACATTCTAGACTGTAGCAATCCTCTCCCTTCGTTCTTTGTTATGCTTTTATTTCTAACCCTGGAAATCTGCTCATCCATCTCTCCTTGCCTTTTCTGTCTCTACTCACCTCGATCTGTTTATCTGTTTCACTATCTCAGACCCTCAAACAATCTTCTTTTTTCTTTCCCCCCTTTTATTATAATTGGTCCTCCTTCTCTTCTCCTCAAACACCTTTGCTGGCATTATTTATTTATCCCTGCAACTCCATCTGTCTGACAATCTGCCTGCCTCTCAAGCTATTCATCCACCATCACTCTGTTGCTGATGTGGTGTGATGGAGGAAGTAAATAAACAGAACCAAAGCCAGGAATCCTAAAAGATCGGGTCTTTGCATGAATGACGGTAATTCATCACTGCCCCGTCTCTCCCTCCTTCTTTCTTCTGCATACAGGAGAAGATTTATCTTTAATAGTAATAGTGAGTCAGGTGATCTTGGCGGGAGAGGGTGGAGGTTAGCTGGAGAGAGGGAATTATTAAATGTCACCATTGGTTTGATGCCACCTGGGGCCAAGATGCCATCTTTGTTTTGGACTTACTGCTTGCTGCTGGTTAGATGGATGCATTTGCTTTATTGACAGGTATTTTCATTTCTACTTCACCCCATGGCAAGAAAGAAAAGTACAAAAAGGAGAGGAAGGAGAGACTAAAGCAGGGATGAATATCTGCATATTGAGCTCTAGAAAGACTGTTTTCAGGCATAAAGTGTGAGTGGGAGAGATAGATGTGATGAATAATTGCAAACAATAGGTGGTGAAAAATAACGGAAATGCTCAGCGGTGGTACACCTCATTGTAGAAATCCCCCACCAAATCTAGGCTTCCTCCAGCTTCCTTTTCCTGGTCCTCCTCCTTCTATACGTCTACCCTCCATCCTACCCCTCCACCACCCCTCCCTCCATATAACCAATTAGCTCTGAGGCCATAATGGATGTTGTTTGCCGTGTTTCCCTGTCAGCGGATTGAATTAGCGCATCTGTGTGTGTAAATGTGTGTGTGTGCATGAGTGATCATCTTATCGGCTCTTAGTACAGTAATGAAACACAGTTATAAATGGCTGCAATCCTGTTAACAAAACAGCACCTGAGTGCAGCCCGCTAGATAAATCAGAACTGGGCCGTCGCCACACCGACCCGGCGGCTGTTGCTAAGGCGTGGAATCACCAGGAGACAATTGAATCATTTGCTCTCGGTCTGATAAAGCGCCTGTCTTTAACAAGCAGATCACTGCTATAAAAAATGAGACCATTCGTTATCACCGTGCTTTTCTTTCACATGATTTAGGAGAGGTCTGGTTAAATTTCTACTTTAGTAACCAAACTGATAACACATTAAAATAACACCATATTTCTTTGATGTGCAGCATTTGATGCTTTAAGCATAACCACTACTTTGTTGTGTGTTTTCTTTTATTCCCATCATAGCATGGTGATATAAACTGTCATGCTTGTGCTCTCCCTCACACACACACACACACACACCCCTCTGTCTTCTTGCTGGGGGACTATTAAGACAGTGTCTAATGTTGCGACATACTCCAATGCTCACACACTTAATTGTGTTAATGTTTGAGTTCACATAATCTTTCAGGGCTGTCATTCTCTCAGATTATGCAGCCCTGTTTTCAATTACTGAACGCCTTGGCACTGTAGGCCCAGAATGCATGATATACCTGTTCCTATGTGTCTGCATGTGCTTTCACACAACTGTGTGGACCTGTGAGCATGGTCAACAAAAGATTCAGCTTAAGTAACATTAATGATTTTTAAGCTTTCTTTGTTATTAGATACTAATTTCTCTCTGAGGCTATTTGTGTATATGTGAATGTTTGAGCTTACAAATACATGTGAGTGTGTTAGCACATAGTCATGCATTTACACAAGCAGCTCAGGCTTTCAACGGCCAGTCAGTTGAAAAATTGAAAAGCACCTCCTCAAACTCATTTTGAAACATGTCTGCAATAGTTTTGGCTACAGTCGCTGATCACACCACATCATCAGTTATTGTGCATATGAGTGGAGCAAACTCTGTTAGCATTTCAACATACACACACAAGGCAGTAGAGCATGAGTCAACTGTACGGGAGTTAGAAAAATAAAAAGCACATAGCACAGCCATTACTTGCTGAATGAAGCCCACTCAACCGGATCAGAGCAAGAGGTGTGTGTTTGTGTTTGTGTGACAGAAATGGAGAATGTGTTTTGTGTGTGTTGTTAGCACACTTTTATGTCAATCACCTTCTAGCCTTGTTGCAGCTGGTCGTAAGTAAGAAGTTCCTCAACTATAGTTTACTTACTGTCACACAAAGTTACATGTGTGACTTTACTGTGAGGATTATGGGTGAATATTCAAGGTTAATTCCTGTGTCCTGTGAAATTACAAACTGTGTATACTAACCCCTATATAGCCTTGAATTTTGACTGTATGCATCAAATACCTCTGGACAAGCAGGTGAAAACCACATATTCTTCTGTTACTGTGTTCTGCCAAAGCTTATGGATGTGTTGAAAGGGTGTGATTAATAAAATAAACATAGCAAACCAGTGATAAGCTGGGCATGTATTCATTTATAAAAGGTGTTGTCATTTTTCCATATGAATGATGACATTAGGCTGTAGCACAGTCAGGCAATATATTACGGTGGCCCTGAGGTGTCGACCAAAACATCAGACCAGAAGACAGTCTGTCAGGAAGTTCCCTCCAGTTGGGGTTACCTTCACAGTTAATTTGATTTTCCTTAGTTATGTGGGAATAAATACAGCAGCCAGCCTTCAGATGGACTTCCTTGCCCCTTGTGTGTCACAGTCTGTCCTGCCACTCCTCCATCAGCACTCCCCTGATCCTCCACACCTGTCCCTGATCCCAGCTCTCCAATCAACCCAACCTGCCACACCTGTCCCCCATTGACTCACCAGTCCTTATATACACCAGCACCACAGTCACTCCCTGTCGGACCTTAAACCTACGTTCTTCATGGACTCACCCCTTCTCCCTTCCTGGTTCCTGTCCCTCCTTCAATCCTGTCCGAGTAAGCCCTTTACCTTGTGTTCCGTCTTACTAATAAAGTATTGTTAACCTGCCCTTGTCTCTGTGGAGTCCCTACGTAACATTGTGGAAAGATCTAACATGATCAAATGTCCCCATGAGTTCGAGTCAACTTGTGGGAGCAAAATTACAGAATAATAATGTGGTCTTAAAGGAGACATGACCATGAATCATAAAAGCCACACTTCAATCTCTAAAAACATATTTTGAAATGTTGAAATGCATTAATTTGTTGCAATAAAGTGATGATCTTTTGGAATTTTGTGAGAAGTCTCAGGTAGACAAAGGTAGTCATGCTGTTCACACATTTGAAACACGTGTCATACATGACGAACCACTGGGAGTTCAACACCACCTCCATAAGCTGGCATTAGACATTGAGTAACAAGTAGTTTCAGAAAGGCCCAGAAACTGTTTAGCACCTAGATGTCGACTCAGGAGTCATTTCTTGTAACTGTGCCAAAGGGTTTACCCATTGTTTTTACTTCTAATGGAATAGGCTAACCTGAACACAAATTCTGATCAATTAATTTGACCCACAGTCTAAAAAGGAAATATTGGGCAAGTTTTCCAGAAGCCACACCTTTTTTCGGTCTAACAAATCAGGAGGAAATTAACCTCAAGGCTTGGCTGTAGGCAACAGTCTAACAAGATTTGGTAACACAAAATACTTATCAAAGTTAAACCTGCAACTACCTGAACTACCCTGCATGGACACATGGATCTCCATATATAATCATAACCCTACTTACTTTTTACTTATATTTCCATAATTATCTGGATAATTCCCAATGACATACAATACCAGTACTGTTACTGGTACTGTATGAGATTTCTTATTCCATAAAGTCCCAGTCAAGATGGCAGCATAAAATACAATTTCACATAGAAAAGCTTCACTTTGACAATTTCAAAAGTTAGTACAGTATAAAAAGACAAGTGCAAAAAGATATCCCACCTTACGAGACCAGATCATAGCCTGTTGTATTATTAGCCCAGTTTTAAAGATGTACTGTGTAACTTGCTGACCTTAAAAACCATGTTCCTGTCTGGTATTAAGGCACAGTGACATTTATTATGTACTTTTCTGGAGCGTGACTGACCAGCAGCATACAAAGGCTAAGAGACTACACTATTCAACTTGTTCTTCTGGGACGCTGCATGATGTTGCAGTTGAGTTTCAGCATGTCACACGCTAGCAAGCAGGTATCAACACACCTGCTGTTTTAAATGCACATTGTGGCTGATTGATCAGAGAAAGACGGGGCTTTGATAATCACATTTCATAAAATAACAATTACATTTCTGTTTAGTAATATGCTCTGTTTTTCCATGGTTAGATAGTTTTGTTCTTTGTTTTTTTTTTCTTCAGATTGTTATATTTTCTTAAGTGCCATACTTTTGGTTTTGTTGTGAGATGTGTTTTGCACTCAGTGGCTGCTGTACTTCATCATGAGAAATTCACCTCCATTTCCATTTAACCCTTTAAAGCCCAACCCATGAAAAAATAGTAAGAAAAGTAAAAGAAATTCATTTGAGGTCTTTATTTGGCCCTTTAACAAAAAATTAACAAATATTTTGTGGGTATATCTACCATTCATTGTCGTGTGATATGTCAAAATGATTATAGTGTGGTTTTCTGCTTCCTGGTATCTATTAGGGGGCAGAAGACAAGTTTCAGACTGGGTTCAACAGGATTTTGAGCAAATGCTGTACCATATGGTGATGGCCCAGAAACTGTATGTTTCAAATATGTCCGTTGGACTCTTATGAATTAAGTTCCTTGGCTGTTTGCATGCTTTCGCCAAATGGTTACAGTTAGGGTAAGAGTCCGTTGTGGGGTTGTCATTCTCTCACAATGCATAGCGTGAACTCTTTATTCCTCTTAATTCTTGCATTCAAGAAAAATGCATGCTTTTATAGTTCATTCCTTGCTTTGACATTTAGAGTTAACAAGTCTAATTCTTTTTCTAATTATATTTACACCTAATATTTGAGACCATGACTTCAAAAATTGCATCGTAGGAAGGAGTATCTCAATATATAAAAAAGAAGTTATTTTGCACTTTCTATACAAAATGTAGGGGAAAGACATAACTCAAATGACTGCAGGTTTTGTCAGCTGCAACAAGGACCTTGGCCTCTTCATGAAGATGTTTATTCTATCTGCAAGTAAAGTTTGGTGAAATGTATGAGTTTACAAGCATGTGAAAGTCCATTTTATCCAGTGTTTTTTATTAAAGAAAGGCAAGAACAGCACTGAATGCTCTCTCTTGATGGGCAAGAAGTTTGACGTTTTCTCCCAACTGGTTTGGTTTACAAACCAGCTCATTTCAGTGATCTAATAGGTTGAAACTTGGTTCAGGTGTTAATAAATAAGTGGTCTATCCAGTCATTGGGTACCTATTTAAGTTCATTTTTCAATTTCTCTGAACTCTTCTCTTTGGGCCAAAACGCTCTATACCAAAGGTCACCGCAAGGGTTAGTACACGGCACTTAAACAATAATAAACAATAAATAATACGTTCATTATCTGTACCACTTTGTCCATTACGGGTTGTGGATAAGCTGGAGTCTAACCAAGCATGCAGGTGAGAGGCAGGGTACACCCTGGACAGGCCACCAGTCCATCGCTGGGCCAACACAGAATGAGACAACCACACACACACGCTCACTCCCAGACAGAATTTAGAGTGATCAATTAACCTAATATGCATGTCTTTGGAGAGTGGGAATAAACCAGAGTACCCCAAGAGAACCCACACATACACAGGAAGAATATGCAAACTCCACACAGAAAGGCCACCGCCCCCCAGCTTCGAACTTCCTTCCAGCCAAGGATCGTACCAGCGACCTTCTTGCTGTGTGGCTGCAGTGCTAACCACCACACCAATATAAATAATACAATAATAAACAAATGAAATCAGCTTTGTGTTAAAAAGTCATCTGATGCATCAGGCAGGTTGACGCTGAAGTGGATATGAATTTCTACGCTGAAATTCTTTGCTTCTGCGCTACAAGTGGATGGCTGCAAGACAGGAGGACATAAGCCTTAGTTCCCACATGTGATGACTGATAATCTTCTTTAAAACACAATGCCTGAGGAGAGGTGACATACCTCTCAACATGAAGACTTTTCCTTTCACAAATACCATGTTATCTGTGACACACACGTCATGCTTCTAGTGAACGTGCTCTGTTTTGCATACTATGCAGATAAGTTGATTTGTAACTTATTTTACTATCTTCCATAGCTGACAAAGAACTTTCTAGTTTCTGAGTTCATCTAGTTTATCTAACTAGTTATACAGTGGATGCCTTCAATGGAAGCATGCAATTTTCCATTGTTTTTTAACAAACACAAAGAAATAGAAAACAAATGTGGTGATAAGAACAAACAAAACATGATGACATTATTGTGGCAGCTTTATGATGCTCCATCTTTGCAGGTGAATAGGACAACTGCTCTAAACACATTTCTAGTTTTCTGGTTCTGGGGTAACAATTACAGTTTTTCTTGCCTTTAGAGACAGCCCATTGAGTTTACACTTATCTTTATAAATTTTATTCTAGGATGATTGCTAATCACCCAGACAAAGAATAACAATGTGCTAAAATTTCTCCTTTATTAAAAGAAAATAAAAGTCCACAATTCATCAATGAGAAAAGAATTATTATCCCAGAAAGAAAGTATTGATTTAAATGGATTTACATATCACCAAGGCAAAAAGTATTGAATACAATCACATTCTCAATTTAATAAAATGTAAATGAACTTTCCTGACTGCTTGGGAATCCAATTTTCCACAGAAAGATTTTGGAAGTGTAAACCTCACAGCCTTGGCATATGCCTTTCTCTTGGTCTCTTTTGACAAAATAGGCTAAATAGATGTTGGGGCCAAGCCTTTGTAAAAAGGCTGTGGGTCCGGTCAAGGCTGCAGGAGCCTGTTAGAAGAAGGACAGACTGGGGAGACAACTGAGGTTGTTTGCCATCAGGTGTGTGTGAAGATATCTCCAAACATTTGGACCCTGGAGATAACAACATGCCAGAGAGGGGGAGGCAGAGAGACAGACAGAGATGAGTGTATTTCCCCGGGACCACCTAAGCCGCCTAATCAAGATATGACTCCACTGCATATGTGTGTTTGTGTGTGTGTAAAAGAAAGAGAGAGGGAGACAGGCTGAGAGAGTGTGTGCTTCTGCGCCTGAGATAAAAAGCGGTAAATCAGAGGTTTCCCCCATCCTGATCCCCCACAGTGGGTTATGTATGTATGTGTGTGTGTGTGTGTGTGTGTGTGTGTGTGTGTGTGTGTGTGTGTGTGTGTGTCTGTGTTAGACAACTAGGAGGCAGCTCCCACAGCCCCCATCACATCACCTAGACCATGGAGACCAGACCTGCAAGGAGTAATGAGCAGTGCGCTGTTGTGTCTATGCCACTCAGTATGACTGTGTATGAGTGTGCAACGAGTGTGTGTATGTGTGTGTATATTTCTGTGGGGATGAGCGATAAGCCTTGGCACTGTGATGTTGCATTAATTGTGGGCAGAGTCTTTGGTTCCCTCTCACATAGTTAATGAAGACACGACACGTCGCTCAACCCTCTCTGACGCTCAGCTTCGAGTGCCACAGTGGCCTCTGCTGCATTTAAGCACTGTAATTTGGCTTTTAAATGAAATAAATTAGTTATCAGGGAGATTCTGAGGATTACAATTATCATTATTTTCCCCGTTGTGACAAAAGCCACGCTGTGATCAGATAATGGCTTTCTATTGAGTGGCAGCCATCCTATGGGGTCGTCCAAAGCAAGGAAATGAAGGGGGAGTGTAAGGTGCCAATCTGTACGACTAATGAGGTGCAATTATATTGCTGACTGTCTGTTGGCGTGACCTCAACTAAACCTTGTAAACACACACACATACATACACTTATTTCAACCCTCACAGACAGATATTTAGTTGGTTTAATATGTGGATTTTTAGCTCATCAGATAGCAACTTGATATCAGTTAGGATTATTAGTAATTTATTTGTTACCTTCATTCCTCCTTTTTAAAGGTTAATTGTATGCATTAACCTGTGAACAATTACCAGCCTGGTTAAAAGGCACTATTTTTTGTGGAGATTAACATATTTACAAAAGAACAATGCAGTATTAAAAAAAAAGTTTTTTAACACATTTTGCAATTCTGCATAAATCCAATTCATGTTGTGTGATGTGTTTTCAACAGGGTCTTGCATAGAGAAACTACTTCTGAACTGGTGCTAAAAGGTTCATCTGAATGGGGATTATTTTCTTTTTCAAATTCTGCTTTAAAATGCTCATATGCATGTCAACAAGGCCATTTAGTTTTCAACTCTAACTATCTGAAGTAACTTCTCATTCATCCAGGTCATGGTATCCAACACAGGTCGAGTCAAGTCAACTGCAGTAAAACATCCTTACAACATGGAGCCCAGATGAAAGAAAGAGAGGCATTTGAATGTGACTCATAAGAATTGTGGCTACTGGACTGGATCTTTGTTAAAACTGCAACAAGACCAAGCAACACCACGAACACAGGGAGAAATAAGAAAGGAAAATGAAGGCGTGGTCATGTCTTACAGACGTGGACAAAATTGTTGGCACCCTTTGGTTAATGAAAGAAAAACTCACAATGGTCACAGAAATAACTTGAAATTTAAGACCCATGGGACTGTAGCCAACCTCCCTGGATGTGGCCGTAGGAGGAAAACTGAAGACAATTTGCTGCATTTGGCACAGGGTGCCTTGAATCGGTGCAGGTACAATGAAATCTCAAGACTATCAAGGGATTCTAGAGAGAAATGTGCTGCCAGTGTCAGAAACCTTGGTCTTAGTCGCAGGTCATGGGTCTTGCAACAGGACAATGACCCAAAACACACAGCTAAAAACACCCAAGAATGGCTAAGAGGAAAATATTGGACTATTCTAAAGTGGCCTTCTATGAGCCCTGACCTAAATCCTATTGAGCATCTTTGGAAGGAGCTGAAACATGCCGTCTGGAAAAGGCACCTTTCAAACCTGAGACAACTGGAGCAGTTTGCTTATGAGAAGTGGGCCAAAATACCTGCTGAGAGGTGCAGAAGTCTCATTGACAGTTACAAGAATCGTTTGATCTCAAAAGGTTGTGCAACAAATGATTAAGTTAAGGGTACCATCATTTTTGTCCTGGCCTGTTTCATGAGTTTATTTTAAAAAATAATTCTGATTAAGCATGGTTGAAAAGAAAGGTTTGACTTTCCCTGGTTAAATTTCATAGAATTTTTATTTATTATTACTTTTGTCAGATTCAAGTTATTTCTGTGACCATTGTGAGTTTTTCTTTCATTAACCGAAGGGTACCAACATTTTTGTCCACGTCTGTGACTGGAACATTTGCAAAACTCAGGAGGGTTTTAACAACCACCAAATACGAGTATTTTTCAAACCCAGCCCAACCAACAAACAGAAACTGGTTCATCCTCAGGTACTGACTCAAAACTCTAAAAGAAAAGCAACCATTGCATGCATTATCAGGCATACAATGACATTTCATTAAAGTGAGGACTGCTCTGGACATACATTTGCCAATGTAAACAGGAAGCAGTGGAAAGGTGCTTTGAATTGAGAATTTGTTGTAGCATTATTTAACAGCACTGAACCGTTTGGGGATGAAGATGGTCTCTCACCTTGTGAGCTATCTGTTGGATTATTTTAATAATTTTATCTCTCTTAGAAAATGGCCAGTGAGTAATGTTCTTTGTATGGGAAGTGGACCTCATGTGGCTGCATATCTCAACCAATAAATAAAAAAAAAAATACTTCAAATGTAAATGCTTGAGCTAAAAAAGGTCTAGATTTGGCGAGATGTGTCACAGTGCCATGACAATTCCAGTATTTTAGACTTTCGTATGGCCTAAAGTTATGCATATGAGATATTTGCTGTTGTTGTAAATATAGATTTTATGAGAAATTAAACTAAACGAGTAGTTGAACAGATTTTTGGGGGAAAAAAAGGATGCTAAGTCTGAACTATCCAGGGCTTCATGAGATGTTGAAGACAGCAAGATTCCTAAATTTGGTTCCAGTTTTCAGTGACTTAGTTATGACAGCCAGGTGATAGGTGGCAAATCACCAAAGGGCCAGACTGGTGTCTCTCCAATGTGCTGTTCTCAAAATTGAAAGCACAAAAATATTGTGTTTTCATGACAAAGGCTCCAAAATTATAAGATGTCAACATCTTATAACTGTTGCTAGCCATAATGTTCGCTAGCTACCGAAAAATCTGATACATGAACCATTACACCCCTAATATATATACATATAAACTTTTAGCCATTTGTAGTCATATTCTTCATTTTAGAAAGTTATTTAATCATAATGGGAAACGTAAGTTTTGCAGCTGGGATTTCATCTTCCACATTTTCACCTGCATCATCCCTGAGTGGAGAGAAAAATAACATTACTATATGTCCAGAATGCTGCGACACATTGTCAGATATATCAGATATGCCTTCATTTTCTGGAATTAACTTCTTTTTTTTTCCATATTCAAGCCATGGCTATTTGCCTTTTGTGAAACCTGGCTCTTTGATGAGTCCAAAATGGTTTACTTACTGTTATGTGCCTACATTTTGGGCTATGAATCTTCCATATTCAAGCTTTACAACAATCATGGGGGAGTTCATCAAAGCTGACAAACAGTATGAGAGTTTATTAACAAAACATCTAATGATTATAATTGTGTTGTATACTTAGTATAGCTCATTAGTATGAATACAAAAAATATTAGGAAGTGGACTTGCACATTGATGTAGTAAGTAAAATATATACTAACATGACCCACATCCTTTCATGTTTCTTTAATTATTCTTTCTGAGGCAGCCATATGATTTTATAATTTCTCTCTTTGACTGGTGTACATTAGAGCTGCAGTTTGCTTTTCCTCTGGTTTCTTTATTTCTGTTCACAATTATTTCAGTGGTCTTTCATTCCCTTCTTTATACATTTAATGTGCATATGCAGGAAAGATGATGATGATGGTGATGGTCATGATGTCAATAACTGTATGCACACTGATGGAAACTAGTCTTTCTGTCTGTGCTGAAAGCAGAACTGAAAATGTTCCTGAGCATTCTTAGCATGAGAAACACTTGGTTTTTACTCCAGCTCGGTTCATAGAAAGCCTTCCACTCTTCTCTTTGTCTATTTCTTAAAACGCTTCGCTCATTGTCTTCGACTTCTTTCAGATAATCTCATTTAGACTTCCTCTCTTGATTTTCAAGCCTCCTTCTCTCTCTCAGTGGAGCTCCCTGCCTCTCTCCCATGGCTCTGTCTTTTTCTCTCTTTCTCACCCACTTCCTCTAAATGCACCACAGTATTGATGTTTTTCCCTCCATCATGGCCCCTGTGATGCTTTTTCTCCTTTTAGCTTTCCCCTTTGTCTCCCACCTTTTATTTGTCAAAGGCTCTCTGCAGTGTTGTCTCCCCAGGTACAAGCTGTCTCATACACACAGATATACCAGGGGTTTAGTACAATTTTGAAAGGCTAATAATGATGTTTAGTTTGAAACTACTGATGACCAGTATACTGACTATGTCAGTATATAAGAAAATAAACAAGAATAGCTAGTTCCATGCTAAATGTAGAAAAAGGTTAACCCATATTTTATGAAAAACTCAAAGCATAAAAGAAAGTCATCCCACATCAAGATTTCTGATTAACTTAGAAACAAATAAGCTATTTTCATTCATTCATTTCATTATTATTGATCTATTTCAGGCAGACATCTTTACAGTAAAAAAAAGAGGAGACATGCAAGTCTGTCATTATCTAAACAAGAGACAAAAACAAACAAACAAAAAATTATTGTCTGAAAGGGAGTGGGAAGAAAAAAAATTATTTAATCTTGATTAAACTGATGTGAACGTGGGCCAGAAAGAAGAGAGGTTTTCAGACTCGTGAATGGAGCTGGTGGCAGAACCCGGACTGTCTGCATGTTAGCACATTTTGTAACTTTCTGAATTTTGATTTGATTTGCTTTGATTAAAAGTAAATTAACCAACTATTAAGCATAATGGTGGAGGGTTCGGCAGCTACAAGACGCCTTGCAGTCATTGAATCAACAATGAACACTTTTACATACAGTATCAAGATATTCTAGAGCCAAATCTGAAGCCATCAGTCAGAGTGCTAAACTTTGCCAAAAATGTGTCACACTAGAGGACAATAATCCCAAGCACAAAAGCAAAACTACAAAATAGTGACATAAATGAACTGAAGCAACAGTGTAAAGAGGAGGCCAGAATTCCTCCACAACATCATACAGAAATTATTACCTTTAGTTATTTCAAATGAAGCTGTAGTTTTACATGCTGTTGAAACATGGTGTGTACTTAGTTTTTCATTCTCTGCCGCTGCATTTTAGTTGAGTTTTTACTAATTAAATAATGACACAGTGTACTATCTAATGTGGTTTTCATCTGAGGTGAATTTACCTTTCTGGCACCTAACTAACTAATGCCTGACTAAACCGGATTTATTATTGTTATTAAATAAAAAAAAAATGTAAAATCTGATTCGTAAAACCTTGGAATTGAAAGGTGGTCATGTTCATACTGAGGACTGCACAAGGGGGATTCTTGAAATCTACTAAATGCTTAGAGCACCATTGTTGCATGTCTCCCTGCAATCTCTATTTCAAATAATTACTTTTTTTTCATGTGCTAAAACCTCTGAATCATTACTTGTGGTAGGTCATTAAGGGACACACACACACACAAGGATGAAACCTCCTCTTAATAGGACTAAATTGGCTTTGTACAACTTGAACTAAGACGCAATGTAGCTGTAATGTGAGGATTAATTAATGGTACAAGGTATTTGTGCCAGTGAATTAGGTGCAACCTTCAAGCTTCCTGCAATACTCAGTATTTGATAAAGATAATTTCATTGGGACATATTGGCTTACCTGTAATAAAGAAGAAACGCATACACACTCTCACAAGCACATGCAACCTTTGCACCCTTTCCTTTGACTGTAAAAAACAGCCGTAATAGAAAGCCACGCACCATGACACACTGTATTTTACATTTACAAGCATATCTCACAACAAGCCAATCTACAGTGGTACTGCCAGATGAGACTGGCTGTATCACAGCCCATCTAGTCAGCAGTTGTTCGCCTCATAACATGGCCTGTATCTAAGCAGAAAGGATATTTAGGGAGCAGATATAGAGAAAGATAAATGATGGGTGGCAGGAAGGGTGGATGAATGAAGAAGAGATGTAAAGAGAGAGGGCTCATGTGTAAAAGAGGTTGTAAAGAGCAGAGAGGTTGGTTTCAGTGTGTTTAAGAGCTTGGCAGAGGAGCAGATACCGCTACTGCAACTGTGGTTTCTGGGGAATCGATGTGCGTGTGTGCGTGCAAGTCTGTGTGAGTGTGATAGGGGGAAAGGGATCCAAGGTATTTTCCTGGCAGTTGAAGGACAGCTTAACGCCCGGCTTGTAAAAACAGCAGTGCAAAATGTTCCACATGCCAAAGGACGGCGGAGGTCACACACACACTCACACACAGATACAAGCAGTTGCATGCACAATAAAAATGAAGTGCAGAGTTGTAGTCTTATTTATTGGAGATCCTGTGGTGTGGGTGAACCGTCACTGGGTGGTAGGGCAGCTGAAGACCAGAGGATGTTTTCTTAACATTTCCCCTGATTACATCCAACATCTTCCATCTGTAATCAGATTTTCAACATTTCCCCTTATGGGAGTGCAAGCCTGTTATAACCCTCACACTGGTGACCACATTGCCTCAACTGGCTCTTGCTGAAACTGCGTGAGCCACAAATGAGTTCAAGGCTCCATATTGTAGTTTGTTCACAACTAATGACAGCAATATGAGTGAAAGAAACACAGCCTTGCTTTCGCAATATCAAATAGCATTAGCATCTCCCAGATGAGGGTACTTTTGTAATGCTTGTATGATTTCTTCAGTGTTGAACTCTGTGCAGTACTGAGTACAGTAGTGGTCATTAACCCTCACACATATCCACCCTTGCTCCTCTTGTAATTCTGCTTCTATGTAGTCTTCTTATTTTTGTTGTCGAACCGCCACCTTATAAACAATAGTGGAGTGATGACTTCAACTTTTGTGTCATTACCAACATTGAAAAGTTTTTCCATTTCCCCCAGCTCCCATTTTCTGAGGAATGATTGTCCTCATTCCTAATCCACTCTTAGCAGGACATTTCTGAGTGTTATAATCTTTTTTGTTTTCCTGCTTTTGTTCTTTGTTTTGGGAGATATTTTTGTCCTAAAGGAGCTGAAAAATACCGTTTACAGCTAAAATAAATACAGCTTGCCAAGCTGTCAGGTGATGTAAAAACAGAAATGTTAAGCGTGTGATTTACCAGTTTCATTGCAGATATCAGAGGTGAAATCATTGTGATTTTTGTTTTGAACCTCACATGAATGTATACAATGGAACAACACATGACATTTTCAAAATGGATATTGAGCGAACACTGCTGACCTTCAGTACATTCATTCTCGAATCATACACTATTAAGATGAAAGAGAGAATGTACACAGCTGCCTGAGTAAAAACATTTTGAGAAAGGAGATGCATACACAGAGAAATAAGGTATTTACTTCTATACTTAATGGTACCGTTCTCAGAAAAGTACAATGTAAAGTATAGATATGATCTTTTTTATGATTACTGTGGATTTTGTGAAGATTTATAAGGCAAAAATTATCACTAACAGCTAAGGGTGCATAATATTACTTCTGTGGCCTCAAGGTATAGGAAAATACTAATTAGGTTTGACATATTTGGGCAGCACGATGACATGCTGGTTTGCATCATCACTAAAGAAGGCATCTGTTTCAAATCTTCAAAAATGAAATTTCTTCAGGTACTTTGGCTTCATCCTACAGTCCAGTGCATGCCTGTTGGGTTAACTGATGAGAGTAAATAAATGTGTAATAGCTATTTTTTACATACTAAAATATAAACCAAATTTATGTTTGATTATTTACCCACTGTAATAATACCAATTGGTGCTGTCCATCCATGTCTAAGCAGAGACTAGGCCCGGACTGCCCTCTCCCCGGCCACATTCATCAGCTCATCCAGGGGGTTCCCAAAGTGTTCCCAGACCAGTCGAGAGAGTCTGTCCAGCGTGTCCCTGGTCTTCCCCAGGGCCTCCTCCCGGGCAGATGTGCCCAGAACACCTCACCAGTGAGGAGTCCAGGAGGCATCCTGACCAGATGCCCCAGCCACCTCATTTGGCTGTTCTCGATGTGTAGTAGCAGCGACTCTACTCTGAGCCTCTTCCAGATCACCAAGCTTTTCATCCTATCTCTAAGGGGGAGCCCGGCCATCGTGCGGAGAAAACTCATTTCGACCGCTTGTATTCGCGATCTCGTTCTTTCAGTCACTACCCACGGCTCGTGACCATAGGTGAGGGTAGGAGTGTAGATTGACTGGAAAATAAAGAGCTTTGCCTTTTGGCTCAGCTCCTTCTTCACCATAAGAGACACATACTGCATCACTGCAGATGCCGCACTGATCCACCTGTTGATCTCCCACTGCATCCATCCTTCACTTGTGTGAAGGATGGATCCTAAGACTGAACCCTAAGATCCCTAAGATTGAACTTTGCCACTCGGGGTAGGACTTCATTCCTGACTCAGAGAGGACACTCCACCCTTTTCTGGCTGAGAACCATGGTCTTGGGTTTGGAGGTGCTGATTCTCATCCCAGCTGCGTCACACTCTGCTGCGAATTGCTGCAGCCAGAACTGGAGATCACAGCCCGATGAAGCCAACAGAACCACATCATCTGCAAAAAGCAGAGACCCAATCCTGAGGACACCAAATCAGATCCCCTCAACACCTTGTCTGCGTCTAATTCTGTCAATAAACGTTATGAACAGAATCGGTGACAAAGGGTAGCCTTGGGGGAGTCCAACCATCACTGGAAACGATTGCGACTTACTGCCGGCAAAATGCTAATCTACTCAATTAATTCAATAAAAAAAAAATACAGTTTCAAATATTGTTTTTCTCAGCCTTAATTTCTTTTGGTTTTATAATTGTGTATTGCATATAGAAAACATGGAAAATCTTATTTAAATTTCATTTAATCAATACCGCTGTGATATCTTGTATACAGGTGATGGTGATTCTTGATTGAATGACCTGCTTGATCTGATGCAGGTGATGAGTTCTTGCATGAGCTCATGTAATCTGAGATGTCTTGCAAGAATCCAGCTACCTTGCAAGATATACAAAGTTGAACCCAAGTAATATATTAATACAGACTATTTCAGATTCAGATTTGACAGCATTAAAAAAGGGGAGTCAACAAAATAATAAAAATTAAAGACATGAACAAAAGAGAAAAATATAGATTTTATAATGTAATGACAAACAATAAACTTTGTGTCCACCTGTCAGATGATTCATACTTTTTAAAATAGTTTTAAATGACTAACCTTGGACATACAGTAAATAGCACACAACTCTCTTTTACTAATGCACAAGCAAATATGCTCTATATGCTAGTATTAAGGTCATTTGATTGTTTCTGTGTACCACTGTACATACTGAATGAGGAAATGGTTAAAATTTGTGAATCATCCTGTAACATTAATTAAATGCACATCAGGTAAGTACAATAGTGGCTGAGTAAAAAAAAAACCAAAAAAAAAAAAAACAAGCTCTTGTTCTGGCAGAGTAACGGAAAATAGTTTTCATAAAACTGGAGTCACATGCCAGTAACTTCAGTTTTTGTTTCCTGGTTCATTCACAGTTGGCATGTTTGCAATGCGTACGGCCTGCACAGACACACATTTTGGGCTGTAAACTGATGTCTTCAGAGGCGTCTACATAGTGCCTCTTGGACTTGGACAGAATACAAAATTAAAAACACAGATCCATTAGGACCATTGAAGATCTATTGGCATGGAAAGATACACTGACCCCAAAGGTGCAATCATGAAACAGAACTGGGATCTCACTTGGGCTTAGAGAAAAAAAAAATTAGTAAGCTAAAATAAACCAAGATAGCTTAATTAAACAGCACTTATCACTTTCTTTTGTTGCCTTTTTTATTTGTAACCAAGAGACCTCTTTGGTTATCTGTGTAGAGATAAGGTAACACAGTGCGTTAAGTGAAAAAGACAAACACATACATGCTGAACAGAAGAACTATAGGAAGCAGTATTGCACTTGTCATGATGGGAAACTATTAATGGACTAGTGTGTACTTTATACACTACATAAATACAAGTGGAACAAACCCTGTTTAGAGTCTAAGAATATTTAGCATATCCAGATTGTCGTCAGATTCACTGTGGAAAGTTTGAACAGTAAAAACAGATAACTTGCAGATAACAGTGGGGACATTCTATATGTGAGATCAGATTTGAAAGACAAATCTAATTTTCTTGGAATCTGATCATATGTATTAGTGTTGATAACATATGCCTCCTCGATTTAGCTTAAAAAGAAAACATTACAACTTTATGGAACATTTTGTCATAGACTTGACAGACGCAAACAAAAAAATTTACTCTATTTCTAAAGTTTGTTCAATAAGGACACATCAGTTAAAAAGGTGTAAAAAAAAAAAAAAGTGGTGTATGCAAGTTATATTCAAATAATTTTGTCTGGTGAATAGACCTTGACGCATTATCTTAGTGTTGTAGTGACACGAATGAAGGAAGGTAAGTAAGTAAGTAAGTAAGTAAATGTTTATTTATATAGCACCTTTCAAGATAAAAATCACAAAGCGCTTAACCATAGGAATGGATAAAACCCCCTAGTGGATATGACAACTTCTGATGAGGCTTCTCTACCATCAGAGATAGAGACAATATATAAACTGATGAAGACTATATCAAACTTTTATTTTATCAAGAGTGTTCAACTCACTTGGCATTTTGGTGATACGCACTCATACATAAGAGAAGCAACCCTTCTTAACTGAGCTAAAACCCTATATATAAGGTTTAATCTTCCCAGTTCATCAGATCGCTGCTTTTAATTTTTATCATGTCATTGGTTGACATGTCTCCCAGCCCTTCTTCATGATTTATGATTATGTCCATACTGAACTTGCACATAATCTCCATTTGATTGCGTCTTTTTAATATTTTGGTCCAAATCTGTCCAAAGTTGGAAATAAAGGATTATTGTTACCTTCCTGTTGTTATTGTTGTGAGAACATTTCTTCTGTCCAACAAAACATCAGTAATCTGATGATGGTGACTCAAAGGAAATGAAGGGATGATCTCTAACATTTTCACAGCCATCATCTCTTTTCACCATTTCTGATGGAACAACAGTCTTTCCTCTCTCCCTCCCTCCCACTATCCATGCTGCATTTACTCATAATGAGGAGCTGCCACTCAAACTGTCTCCAGCTGCACTTATTGCAACACTATTGAGGTGCCAGGACAAGATTGCTCAGCTGGGATTAATGTCTTGGTTGCATTTGCTGAAACAGAACTTTGAGCAATCCGGCATGAAAATCTGGAGGAAAGAGCTTGAGAACAAAGACTGCCTGCTGCATCTGGATGGGCCATATGAAATGAAGCTTATGAATTGAAACAAATGCATTATGCATAATAAACACAGGCTGGAGGGAAAAAACAAAAAACAGAGACAGCAAGGAGACATCTTGTCATTACTAAAGGAGAGCGATGGAAAGATGGACAAAGGAGATGTCCCAAGAGACTATGCACTCATTCTGCATGGTTGCCTATTGGTCGCCATGGAAACTGTGTGTGTGTGTGTGTGTGTGTTGGGGGGGGGGAAGGGGGGGGGGGGGGGGGGGGGGGGGGACCAGCATTGAGCTGGAGGGTGTGTGTGTCATTAGGAAGGGGAATAATGTGTAGGTGCTGCACAGGGGTCCTCCCACAGTGTTAACGATAATACTTTCAAAACTCACTGTGATCACATGCCACGTCATGTGTGTGCGTGTAATGGTGTGTGTGCATGTACAGGCAGAGAGAGTCTGTAGACACAGAGATCTTATCATTTTAAAACAGGGCCCTGGGCTGACGAGTGATCTGCCGTATGGTGTGATTGATGAAGGACAGAGTGATGAACACTTGATGAGATGAAAGGGTGAAGAGCCATCAGCACACAAACACGGGCATACACACACTCATCGTCACACACCGAGAGACAAAGCCTATGACTAAGACTTCACTTCATGAATGCATAGATGAAGGAAGGCAAAAACTAACAGAACCAAAAAGCAAATTATGCAAAATACATACAAATGTACCACCAAGGAAGATGAAGGGAAATTTACAGATGAAATGTTTTCTTCAAGCCAACAGAAATGTTACAGGAATAGCATAGGAGGCTGTTCAGCCAACTACATGGTCTGCAACTTGTACATAGATATACATCCCAATGTGAAATAAAAAAGTACACCGTCCATAACATTGTATAATTTAACCTAGCCTAATCGACCCCCTTCACTGAGTCTGTTCTGATGCTAACTTTCATAAGCCAAGCTTAAGCCTCAAGTCTATTCCCTTCTCAATGACTTATTTAAATACAACCTGATTTTTATCCCAAAGAAGGAAGTCAGGTTCCCACAATGTGAGTGTATAAACAGATTTATACAATCTGAAAAAAAAGACATTAAATACACACACTAACATGCATGCATGAAGACAATAGCTATGCACACAAAAATGCCGTTAAACAACAGATAGAAACAACCTTTTGCTCCCATGCTACTGCTCTTTCTTACAAACACAAACACATTCACACACACCCTGGCACTTGAAAAGGGTGCCCTAGATGTGCTGCTTTGTGCCAACATGTGGAAATGGTTAAAGAAGCACTGCCAAGACCTCTTTGGACAGGGCAACCAGCTGGCAGGGGTGCACATAAACACACATGCAAACACGCTTTTTATTATAATGTACAATTAAACAAAGAGTAGACTGAAAAATAGATTACATGAAGCTGGATTATCATGAACAGCTGTAAAAATGGAAATATAAACTAGGTAGTTTTCTGTCGAAGCTTTAGATTTTGTTGTCATAGGAAAAGAAAAAAAGTGCTTCAGCTGCAAACTGGGCAAACATCACTTCTCAGCACTTCCTAGAGCTCTGCAGCACTTTGAATCACCCTGTTGTTGAATTGTGATATACAAATAAACTTGCCTCTGAGGGGATGTGCCCCATCTGTAACTACAGCTAAGATCACAACATTAGTTGTCTTGAATGTAGGCGGATGATAGTTTTGTCAGCTCCTCTGTGAATCGTCATTTTAAATTTGTGGAGGGATTTAAGTACCTCTGTACTGTCAGGGATTTAGCTCCTAGTAGGATTTCTTAAGGCCCCTTCCCTTAAGTCTCAGGAAAGGGGTCATACTAAGAGCCATTCATAGATAGCAATGGACTGGCACCACAAATGGGTTAGATACCTCACTCAGAAAAGAAAATTTGGGGCAACTTCCTGGAGCCAGGTCTATGAGGGCATTTTGCTAGAAAACACCTAGTAGTTGAGTTATAGCACCTCGGCCTGAACTGGGCCCAGCTCAAAAAGGTTGCAGGTTACCACGTCAATGTGGGTTCACATTAATACTTATAATCAATTTAGTTTTAGTTTTCTGAGTGTTTTCAATGTGTAAAATGGTTGTTGCTGGCAGCAGATTAGTCATAAAGTGTCTCATTTAGGTTTTTCCTCTATTGTGTGTTTGTTTTTGGTTTTTCCTTGTGTTTTACCTCGTGTGTTTTATTTAAAGTCAGTTGCATGCTTTTATTTTAAATTGAGCTCTCGTTTTAACATGTCCCTCTTGCACCACAGGATGCTGCATGGAAAGACATGCTAAAACGAGAGCTCATGGAAGAACTCAAGCTCCAGATGAAAGCACTCATAAAGAGCTTATGAAGGAATTAAAACCACTTCTACAGCCAATTCCAGCTCCTCAACAACCACCAACATATTCACAGAGGGAACTGTGTTGATGCAACTCTTTTCCTAATGACTGGGATGAGCAAGTAAGGTCCATATGTCACCAAAGTAAACAAGTCAGCCATACTGCTAGATTGTGCTGGGAAAACTTTGCTGTGTGAATGATGTTGATGTGCTTGTCCCTGGTGGAAGAAAAGGAACCTACTGCTGTGGAGGGAGCCAAGGTCTGCCAAAAGTGGTGAGTGACTTAACCAATTGAGCTGATCTTTCTTAGCAAAAGCAAGAAGAGCAGTGTAACCTGCTGTTCAAGTGTGGAAAGAGCTTTCCTCAATATGATAAAGATTTTGGGAAGACCAATCTTGTGCAACATCTGATCCCCACTGGTGGTGCTCCGCCCTTCAGAGAGAAGAACCGACCCCTTCCGCCACAGATGCTGGCAGACATGTTGGAAAAGGAGGTTGCTTGAAAAAGTTGTAGTCCATAGTTGTGTCCCAGTTCAGGGTCTAAACACTTTGAAGTGCAGTTTTGTCAGCTATATATGTCATAGTGGCAAGCCAAGAACTGTCCCATTTGGAAGGCATCTCAAATCACTTCATTTGGCCTGTAGTGAAGGCTACTGGTGGTGGATCCTTCATGGCCTCTTGTCTCCCAGAATTCATTTTGCACAAGATGACGACGAATGAGTAACAAAGTTCCGAATAGTACGTTTTTCGTTTACCTCACTTTGGCTGAAATATGCGTCCAAAGCATGGACTGTATATAAATGATGGACTGAGCCTCCATGACGTCACCCGTAGGTTTCTGAAGAGCTGAACTGAAGCTCATTGGGCGGTTCCCATCATCGCCATCTTGGCAGCGTTGTGCGTGTCGTCGTTCCCAGAAAATCCAAAAATGGGCAAAGAGGTGGAGCTGAATGGGAGGCTGTGAGGGTGGGGTGGATTATTGACACCCATGAAACTCTGAGCTGCCTGTAGCTAAGAGCTAACCGAGCTAACGCAGAGCTAATGGTTGCTAACCAGCTAACGGAGGTAGGTGAGCTAAAGATAAGGCGCACTGTTAGTCAGCTAAAAACTGCGTTTTTGCTACACTCTCCCTTCTTGCTGCAGATATTGGATACCTGTCAATCAAAAGGACACGCCCCTAATTATGCCGAATTTCAAGGTTAAATAACATCCAAACGGATGAGTTAGAAAAACAATCCCCCCCTATCACAGTTGTCATGAAGATAAACTTGACCTATTAATCCTAAGTCCTAACATGGGAGTCTATGGGGATTTGCTCTGTTTTGGAACCAGCCCCTAGCGGATGAGGGGTGAACTGCAATTTTTTTGCACTTCCGCATAGGCTTCACATTTTGCAGGCGGAGGTTGCTGATTGGTCCAAACCAAATACATAAACATGTTTGTTAAACGGTGGCATTGAAATCATGTAATATTTGATATTGGTGGATTTTTAAGGAGTTAATGAAGAGTTTCTACTGGCTAGAAAACAACAGATAGCCTCAGATAGCCCTTTTTTAAAATATTATTCAGTTAAGAAAAAATAAGATATATCCAACTCGGTCTGTGTTCACGTTAACTAAAGTGTTCTCTGAAATGCAAAACTTTGGGAAATTCTGCTGATTAGGTAGGCTGTTTTATTTCACACACAATAAGCAAATTTAGAGAGTTCACAGACTACGTAGGACACTCTGTAGCCCAAGTAGTCTGTGCTCAAATTATCATTTTGCCTCTTCCTGGGGTTACAGTGTTGCTCTCTGCACAGTCCTTTTTGACCTGTTATTTCAAATTAAAGTGGAGTTGATCCAGCCCGGGTCACAGATGGGCAATCACAATAATATATTCCTTTTAGTCTAAAAAGCAACACAGCTGCTGCAGCCAAAGCCGGAAAGAAAGATGTCAAAGATGTCAGACTATGTGACTTTATAAATTAATAATCCCGTCAATATCACTGCTTTGTCATGCATGAGTGGATATAAAAATTTAAGATGCATTTTATTAAGAGTGTGTTGCAGATGTGTTTTTGAGGTGCATGAGAAAGATCCCTCATTCTTGGATTGGATTGGATCGGTCAGATGCAACAGAGTTTGGCTGTTTTAAGTTAGCTTTGCACCTAAAACAGAACAGACAAAAAAACTAATCAAATCAGTCATTGTGTTTATTATAAATGTCCAATTTAAAACATTTACACTGTAGGAGAAGATGGCAAGAGACCTCTTATAGTTAAGTGATAATTGTAATAGGTAAAAAGAAATTCAGAATTACTTTACAGTTTGTTCCACAGAAACAAACTGTGGTGTAATCAGTTTCTGCTTATCCAATTTCCACCTAAAAGTAACTGAGCAGAGTTGTTGTGCAACAAAAAGATATTTTTCAGGTCACAAGCAGACCCACACACTGAAACAGGGAACTGGAACTGAAGAAAAAGGTACATGTTGGAGAAGAAACGGTTACATAACAGTTCATGGCGCTCAAAGAAGTGAGTGAATTTGCTTCATTGAAACAAATCATGCATTTTGCATCATTCTATTTTTCCATTACAGTATGTGGTGCTAACAGGAGTTGCAGTAGGTATGATAATACTGTTTAATTCTTTAAATACAATTAACTGTGTTTACAGTCAGCTGTCAAGGTATTTTTAAATGTTTGGGATTCCACTTAATTTATTTCTACGTTAAACTTGTACTACCACACAGCAAATGAGGAAACAGGTAACGGGCCTAATAAGGCTGTATATGCACCTTTGTATGGTTTATATTGGTATGTATGTATTATTCTGAAGCAACAAAGAAATGAAATATATGTATATTCATTATTGTAATTCTTTTATCAATAACATTAAAAACCACTTTCAATACAGGTTAGCTCTAATTTATGACTGTCGCTTTGGTAGCTTTAATGTAGCTTAGGAGAAGCACTGAACACAATAATGAACTCCATCCATCCATCCATCCATCCATCCATCCATCCATCCATCCATCCATCCATCCCTCCCTCCCTCCCTCCCTCCCTCCATCCATCCATCCATCCATCCCTCCCTCCCTCCCTCCATCCATCCATCCATCCCTCCATCCCTCCATCCATCCATCCATCCCTCCCTCCCTCCCTCCATCCGTCCGTCCATCCATCCATCCCTCCCTCCCTCCCTCCCTCCCTCCATCCATCCATCCATCCATCCATCCATCCCTCCCTCCATCCATCCCTCCCTCCCTCCATCCCTCCCTCCATCCATCCATCCATCCCTCCCTCCATCAATCCATCCATCCATCCATCCCTCCCTCCATCCATCCATCCATCCCTCCTTCCCTCCATCCATCCATCCATTCATCCATCCCTCCCTCCCTCCCTCCATCCATCCATCCATCCCTCCCTCCCTCCATCCCTCCCTCCATCCATCCATCCATCCATCCCTCCCTCCATCTATCCATCCATCCATCCATCCATCCATCCATCCCTCCCTCCATCCATCCATCCATCCATCCATCCCTCCCTCCCTCCCTCCCTCCCTCCCTCCCTCCATCCATCCATCCATCCCGCCATCCATCCATCCATCTATCCATCACGACTTATGAGGGGCTAGGTCGTGAGGATTTTCCTGACTTTCTGACCCCGACTGGGTCCCATGGGCAAAGGCCTGGTTGAAAATTTGACTAATTTAAAGTAATAAAGATAATTCAGTGTTGCTTGACCTCATAAGCATGTATTCACTTTGACTGTCAGTAGCACTGTACCAAGATCAGTGATGGGAGTAGAGGTGTTAAAATGAACGACGTTACTAACAGCGTTATTTTTTTCAGAAACGGCTAATCTAATTACTCTTTTTCATTGTTACATCTTTACTGTTACTAAGGATGAAACGTTACTGACAGGGCGTTACTATTGTAAGATAAGATTTGTTTTTGTTTTGGGTGAGTGATACGACTGTTGTGTTGTGACCGGGTGCAAGAGAAGTAGGTCCACACCTTTTATTGCAAAGTTTTCACTCTATTTCATCAGGTGGGACATCAGCTGGATGACCCACTCAGATCCGGCCACTTGTTCTGCCCCTTTTAACCACATGGATGGAACAAACAAACAAGTTGGTTTTCTGAGAAACTCAGAAAATGTTCCAACCTGATAACGTTGATGTGTGGCTCTTTATTTGTTCAGTAGGTAACTTTGCATTAATATGATTTCTCAAATAACTTCTGCTGATTTTATGATTCTTTTCAGCTGTTCTAGGCAGCGAAGTTCTGTTATGATCTAACTAATTGTCCTTACATGTTAAAAGAGACCTGCAATGGACACTGTTGCACTTTGCAGGCTACAACCTGAAAGAAATGCATGCAAAATTATACCTTTTTTTTAAATCAACTTTTTATCATTTTTATGATCAATTTCGCCCTGAAAGAGCCATGCCTGTTTTGTTTTGGTAAAGCTTCTTTCCATCGGCTAATGCTTTCCTCCTCCACCGCTCGCCATCGAGTACAGAGAAAACAGAAACAGAGCTTTAATCTGGAACCACAGACATGACTTTTCCCTCACAGAGATAAAAGACCAGAATGTTAAGAGAAATGTTCATCATAACTAGAAAAACGTTCTTTTTCATGGTGGCTGTAAGCAGTTAGAATGAGAAGAAGCACCTCTCCTGAGGAGAAGCTGGAGACAAGACTTCCAGCAGCCTGAGATTAGTATGCGTGATTTTTCTGTTAGTAATTTATTCCGTTAGGTTTTCATTTCAGTTATTAGTCCAAATATTCAGTTTTATTCTAAATAAATGAATATGCATATAGATTTGAAATTCAGTCAAAGGGAACATATTTGAAGATTTTTTAAAAGTAACATACACGCTGTTAAGTGGTTTCTCCACACAAACTGGACTCTTTTCAACATCTGTTGTGATGAGTATCCATGACAATGGAAAAGTTTACTATTCTGATATACTGATTAAGCTTTCCAACACCAGATTAATGAGTGAAATAACATACCACATCCTAAAATGTGTTAAAATGGAAATGAAGAGGATACAAGGCAGGAACAATACAGAGAAAAGGGACACAAAGAGAAAGACAGAGAAAACAGTATTATGTGTTTCACTGAGACATGGCTGCAGCAACACAAAACAGACTCTTACTGCTCATGTGTTGCTTTAAGACTTTACAAGCAAATTGAGACAACAAGATGAAATGAGGTCCTGTAGTGCTTTTCAATGTGGACATGTCACAGTCAAGGAATAGATCTGCACACAGGACATGAAAGTGTTAGCAGTGACTTTTTGTCCATCTTTTATCTTGTAAGAATGGCTCTGTGCTGGAGATTGGTCTGGTGCTGCTGGAGCTGATTGTACAGAGAAGAATGCTACACAAGCTGATGAACACACTGGACAACTCACACTCTTCACTGCTTCATCAAGTAGCAGCAAGACAGAAAGATACTTAGTGTTTTTCTTTCATTTCATTTCCACACGCGCCCCTGTACAAATGACCTTAATCAAGTTAAATAGCAGTTGTGCACTAACAAGGAAGCCATTGAAAGACTGGAAGACTTTCATTGAAATTTTGAAGGTAAATTTGATGTCATGTATAAAGAAAAATTAATCCCTATGTCGGCTAAGTCAGACACTTATGGAACAACATGACAAAGTCAATGAGCTAGTGAAGAAGCAATGAGACAAAAAGACAAGGCCCTTCAAGGAAAAACTGATTGGCTCCAAAATGCAGTGGATGGCATAAGGAGCTTTCAGCAGGTAAAGCGATCACTTGTACAATGTAACCATGGATATGTTTAAAAATGTCTTTGACAGATAGTTGAGCGAAGTACACAAAAAGGCCCACCAACAAGAAGCAAAGGAGCTCAAAAATATAAAGAAAGACCTCAAAGACTTTATGAAACCTTGGATTCACAAGACATAACAAATGAAAATACACAATAAATTAAAAGAATGAAATTTAATCAACAAATAAAACAAAATCTAAACTGTAGAAATATTTGTTTTTGTGTGTGTCTATGTCTGTGTGTGTTGCAGCTTTGTCATGTTTAGTTGTATTTTTCTAACATGAAAATTATCCACCTATTACACTAAAGTGGCACCATTAAAAGCTATAGATCACACACACACACATTCCCTGATTCTAAAATATGCAGCCATTCATTCTCTTGTTGTGAGCTTTTGCTACCACAAGAACACAGCCACTAATTCTAAACACTGCCTCCTCACACACACACAATTCACACATAATCTTCCTCCTTCTCCTCTGCCTTCCTTTTGTAATGCAAACACACACAATTTACTGAGTCAATGTGGATTAAAATAAAAATAAAAAGACTAAAATATAATAACAAGGATTTCCCCTGCCTGTCTTGATTTCTGTTTCCTGATATATAGGAAGCTAAACAGTTTCATTGATTTTGCACTGTACATTGTTGGTGGTTTAGCTCTGCTCACTCAGCGTAGCATCTTAATCTCTCAGGATTGCTGCCAGTTGATGAATTGTCAGTCATTTAGACAGTGCAGAGTGGATTTCGGCTTTGGGGACTGTAAGCGGAGAAGTTTAGAAAGAGAACATACCGTAGAGATTGCATTGAGGCTGTCGTTTAATATGGCATTCTCACTTTGTGTGTCCTATATGTTTTGTATCTTCATGGTGTACTTTTTAGATGAACAGGTCCTCCGAGGCCTGTTCCCATGCAGACATGAGTGTGTTTACCAATTTCATTCTAAACTGTTTATTAATTTCTCACCAATTATTGCCATGGTAACTATGTCTTAGCATCAGCACTGTTTCAATTGGACAGTTGTTGTTTCCTAGACTCATCTGTGATTCTTAAGGTCATCTGAGCTCTTAATTGCTTGTGAATCTTCGATCTTCACAAACTCTATATCCAGGGTTGTTTTGTCTGTTTTGTTTTGGAACCGTGAAATGACCCGGAAATATTGTGTACCAACTATCCTACTGGACTACTTTAACTGGACCCTTGCTGATGTAACAGGATAGTTTTTGTTACAGTATTATCTACTACTGGAGTACAGTACAGCCTAAAGATAAATTGCACTGGTGACTCATCAGAAATAAGTGTTTAGTGAATCTGCAGTTATGATTGTAGCCTGGAATAGGCTTATACATTATTCAAGTAACAAGAATCTTAGCTTTTGAGTGTTGTATAACATGTGTGGGTACTTAAAAAGTAGACTGAGGAAAATACATGTTTATTTGTCACGTCCTGCCAGGACGTCTGGTAGCAACAGGTTAATGAACTCAGTTGTTTGTATTTAAAAGTTCTATGTTAAGTCTCTACAAACAACAGTGACTGATCTGAATGTTTCAGACAGTTTATCTTTAAATATCTCAATGTTTGTACCTGGAGCCCTGAATATAAACCAATAATGATATTTTTAGTATTTTCTGTAGTTATTTTCACAGTATCGTATTCCACAACATTTTATGTTTCAAATGGCATGTTTTCTAGAATTTGGCTTTAATAACTGGATCTAATATGAAGAGCAATAACACCACCTATCTTCTTAGACCTGTTGGTGGTATAAAGTTCATTTGCACTATGTTAAGTTAATCATCTTTTAACCATGTTTCAGAAACTGCAACAGCATAACATTTTGTACTATATTGTTGCAACCAGCTTCTCACCTCCTCTCATCTCTCTCTTCTGTCCACTTGGCTGGTTCCATCCAACTCTCCTAGAGTCTTTTCTGATCTATCTATCTATCTATCTATCTATCTATCTATCTATCTATCTATCTATCTATCTATCTATCTATCTATCTATCTATCTATCTATCTATCTATCTATCTATCTACTGTATCTATCTATCTATCTATCTATCTATCTATCTATCTATCTATCTATCTATCTATCTATCTATCTATCTATCTATCTATCTATCTATCTATCTATCTATCTATCTTTTTCTCCCATACCTCCATCACCTGTTTATTTAAACTCTGAAAATACTCTGATAAATGATTGGACAAATAGATTCTAGAGTCACTCCAAGTAATGTCTGAATTTTACAGTCCTCGTTTTTCATTCATCTTCATAGGATCATGGAGGCTGTTGAGAAAGGAAGGGTTCTGGCAGTATTTTTTCCAGATATAAAATGAAGATAACATTTAAATAGTCTGTTAATTCTTACATTCTCTATCATGTTCATCTTTTACCCGTTACTCTTTTCTTCCAGATTTTCCACGATGATCGGATCAACATAAGGATCCATTTCGACCAAATGTTCCTGAGGCACAATAAAGCTGAGGATGATGAATTTTAGTGACCAGCGGTTAAATGAAAATGTCATCAGTCACAAGGATTTAACAAACAAAAGATAAATGTACTGATTTTTTTTTTTTTTTTGTCATCAGACCTTTTAGCTACTGAGGGTGATCAAAGAGGTCATAGGTATAGAATCAAAAATGAAGAGAGGGGAGAGGAGATGACTGGATTTAGTCTCAGTCAGAGAGGATAAGACAGCCAATCTAGCTTGCTTTGGAAACAGAAAGAAATTATTGGTTTGTTGTGGTCAATATTACATTCATTTGTATTATAAAAAACCAAACTGCACATTCTTTAGAGCTTGATCTGAGCTGAGTTGGCCAGTGGCAGTCTGTTTCAAGTCCAACTCCACATTTTATTCATTTATTGTTCATTGTTTTGTTTTTGTTTTTTTTTTTTGCTTTTTTTTTTGGTCATTGTTTAATAATATTAATTTATTAATTTATTTATAGAAGAATTTATATTAATATTTTAGCCCTTCCTCAATGATCAATCATGACATATTTAATATCAATGGATTCTTTGGGATTAGCTTTGTGCCATAAGGATCTGAGGTCTGTACCTCGGTGTCCTCAATGGGACAGTAAGTACGAGACCATTACCTGACACTGAGTTTAAAATTAGGAAAGTTAAAATTAGTGTCTCTGCTCCCCTTTTTCCGTACAGTCTCTATCCAAACAACACTTCTTGGTGTTTTATGTCATCACACGTTATACACACTCTAGAATTTGTACACAGTATTGATTGCTAACAGCAAAAGACTGTTAGTCAGCATTTTATGAGAACCCGATCTTTTCATAAATGGCTTCATTCAGTTCACTATTGTTGACTGCATGCGCAGTTGTACACAGCACATTGAAACAGAATAGATTAAACATTGGTTTCTTACTCATCAGAATTAAACCATAATACAATGTTGATTCAGTGACATATTATCAACATTTCTTTATTTTCACCAGAAATCAAATGTCGTGATTTTAAATCAACAGTGAATCAACAACTTTCGCTCTCTGTGTCTTTATTGGTCCTGTGTTGGACTGGTGACCAGTCCCAGGTTGTATTTCTCCTCTTCTCTGATGGCAGCTGGGATAGGCTCCAGCCTCCCCCTGCCATCCTGAACTGAGTTAAGTAGGTACAGAAAATGCATGGATTGATTATCTGAAAAAAAGTCATGAAATGTAAGAAAATACCAACTGGCTCTGTCTTTTAGCATCACAACTTTTAAATCAGTTCACAATAAATGTTGAGATAGAAGCATATGAGGCGATAAACCCTCAAACACTGTCATAGTGTTCGGGCTTCACTTGAATTTACTGTACTTATTACATCCAGACAAGTGCAATGTTACAGGTATTTTGATTACCCCACAGAGCAGCTGACAGCACATCACGATGGAAAGAACATACAGGACTGTGTGTGTGTGTGTGTGTGTGTGTAAGTGGGTCTGCAGAAGTTGTTTTATATAAATATACTGCATGTGGCTTTTCTACTACTGTCACTGGGGTAGAGTTGGCAACCTTGGCAGTAAAGTGTATCTCTTTCACACACATACTTGTAAATTTCACCCCACATCAAGATCATATTATGAATATCTTACACTTAAGCCCACACAGCTGCTATCAGGTGTCTGTTGCTGTGTCCACTAAGACTTTTACAGGATGTTTGACCTATTCTGATTGTCGGAGCAGGCGGTCACTAGTCAGTCAAGATTTCTCTGCTTCTCCAAATATTAAATACCAGCTTTAGTGATAACCATCAGAACGACTCTATGTAATGTGTAACCTGGTGGGGATGCTTTTTGTGGAGTCTGTTTTACTTGCTTTAACAGAGGCAAACACAGGGATTTTTTTCCCATGTAATTTTGTGAACAGTATACTGCAGAATGAATTTGATTCCAGATGACCCTTGACTACAAAACACTTTCTTCTCTATTTCTGTTGTTCTTCAAAACGCAAACACAAACAAAAGAGATGACTGTTGACTTAATGAGAAACAGGATTAACAATGCCCTGTTTACATCCTGAGAGAAAAGTTGGAGGTGGTGGAGGAATGCAAGTACCTTGGAGTTAAATTAGCCAACAGACTAAAATGGAAATCCAACACAGAGACCATCTACAAGAAGGAACAGCAGAATGTACTTCTCAAGGAAGCTAAGATCATTCAGTGTCTCACCAAGATGCTATAAATCTTCCATAAGTCTGTTGTGGAAAGTATATATATGTATGTATATATATATATATATATATATATACACACACATATATATAAGGGCTTTCATAAATAACGTGTTAACGGTGATAACTTATTTATGTAATTAATTGAGTTAAACATCCATCATTGAGGTTCTGGCTCTATGCATGGATTTAAGGGCATCAAACCCGTGTTGGATGAGGATGTTTTAATACCCACACTTTCGTGGTGAGAGGGTTCAACATCCGCACTTTTTCCTCATTTAAAAAAGAAACATAAAAACCTTTTACATAGTTTGCACAAACGTCACTACTCAGGTTGTCTGCACACGCAGGTTGTGTGTGTTCCCATACCCAATGAGGCATGGACCCAGGGTTTTTCTTACTAGAAAAACCCTGGGTCTTTCACAAATGAAAACGGTAGATACATCCAGAGCAAAAGTTTACAGTTAGTAAATGGGATCTGCCATTTTTCCATCGCATTTACTTCCACAGAGCCCTCTCACTTTGCTTCAGGATAAACTAGTGTGAATCAAGGTTATTATAGTTAATGAAAACTAACGAAAAAAAAAAAAACGAAAACTAGAATTAAAAAACATTCTCATTAACTGAAATAAAAATAAAAACGAGAGTTTTTTTAAAAAAAAGAAAACTAATTAGAAATGTATCGTGTCTTTACAAAACAAACTAAAACAAACTCAAATTAAAGCAAAGCAAACAATTTATTTCATACATAAGTCCTTGGGGTTGATATGAAATCTATTTACTTTGCTCTGCCAGATTTACTCCAGGTGTCTGCATCGTGATGTCATGTGTCAACAGCGTGTCCGCCCGCATCGGCTAGCGTGATGACTACGGTGAAAGTTAAGATAAAGCGAGGAGAGTCGTATTTGGGATTTCTTTCATTATGACCGTGCCAAAGATAAAAGTGCCTTGTTGAAGAAGCAGGTGATACAATATGTGGAAGAGGAAAAAAACCACGAATCTGAAAGTCCATTTGAAAAGCTCACACAAGAAGGCTAACCAGGAGTACCTGGACCAGGTAGCCTCTCCGCTCCCATCCCTGGAGAGAGAAGCTTCAGCCGGGCCGAGCAGCATGAGGAAGGAACGTGAGTCACAGACACACTGTCAGTTACACATACACACATGATCTCGCACACACGGATACACAAACAGACCTACAGACACACACACACACACACACACACAGTCACACACAAAATCTTGAAAAGCTGAATTTGAGAGGCTTAAATTTGTTTTTGTACAGTAAATTGGACAGTAAATTATGTACACTTAGCAAAGAAAAGAAAAGCACATCAGCATCCAGCTGAGATAGATCAGTATCTTAACCAGCTGCTGGCTCTGTGTTCTACCAGACACGTGCATTTTTAGTGTCTGAAATATTAATTTGATAATGTGACCTGGTCACAGTTTGGGACGTCAACAGAAATGTCGAAGTGGGATCGATTTCTGATCCAGTTGGTGTACAATGATCCAAGGATCCAAGCCCATCCAATCTGCATAGCTGGGCTCTTGCAGAAACACTAGCATGCCATCAAGCAAAGGGTTCCCTGGAGCACATTTTGAGTTGCTGCCCCAAGGCTCTGGGAGAGGGGAGGTACACATGGTGCCACAACCAGGTTCTGAAGGCAGTAGCGGATGCCATCAACTCAGGGATCTAGCAAGCCAAACACCAGCATCCTGCAAGGCCCAACATCACTTTTGTCCGGGCAGGAGAGAAGCCTCCAAGCCAGCTGAAGACCTCAACAGGCTTACTAGCCTTGGCTCGTGACTAGCAGCTGCAGGTGGACCCGGGTAGACAGTTGAAGTTTCCAGAGCACATTGCCATAACAACACTCAGGCCAGACGTGGTGTTAACATCTAATTTGTTCAAGGAAGTTGTGCTTTTGGAGCTCACAGTCCCTTATGAAGACTGCATTGAAGAGGCTCACGAGCATAAGAAGGCCAAGTACCAGGTGGTTGAGAACTGTAGAAGGAGTGAGTGAAGGTCACGCTGCGAGCCAATTGAGGTGGGCTGTAGGGGATTTCCAGGCCAGTCTCTGCAGGGCGCACTCAGGCTCCTTGGTGTCAAAGGGTTGCAGGAGAGGAAAGCCACCAAGAACATCAGTGAAGTAGCGAAGTGTGCTTTCAGGTGGTTGTGGATCAAAATAGGGGATCCATGGTGTAGCAAGCTGCTTGGACACAAGCCGGTGTCTGTTCACCCTGATCACCCCTGGCTGGGTCGCCCAGGTGAGCAAAGACCTGAAACACCCGCTTGACTAAGCAACAACAGGCACAAAGGATGGTTTCCTGTTTTCCTTCCTGTATTGCAGAGCTTCTGAAGTATTTAGCACATACTTGGCAATAATATAACTTGCGTTTGTAGTTATCAGCCATGTGTCTTAAATGACTCAGATCAATATTGGGAGCAAAAAAAAAATCTTGTTAGGGGAATCAATAGTTTTTATGCTTTCCTTGTAATTCCAAATTATTTTTTGTTTAAATTAATTCGTTTATCTTAATAAATAACATTCTCAAATTAGGCAGCATTTATATTAATTAAGTGGTGTTTGCTTAGTTAAAAACCCTATTTCGTATCTGTTCATTAACTTGTTGCTTCTTCTTTTTTAGACCCAGCAAATAAAATAAAACCAGTATGAAATATATAAGAAGAAATAAACATATAAGAATTGTAAATCAATGAAAATATTATAACTTTGTTTTGCTTCTCTTATCCGATATATTTAGGTTGAAAAATAGTGGCAGTAGATAATGTCTGACATAACCTTTACTATGAACATTACATTAGGTGATTACATAGTACAGCATATAAGTAAATCAGACACATTTCTTCTATCATCTCTTCATTTAACAGCATTAAATAACACACATTTTGGAAAGAGGTGGGCTAAAACTGAATGTGTCATTCTTCTAAAATTTGTGCTTTGACATTAAAAAAGATGTTTGAACAAGATGTAAACATGATTCAATTAGTCATGCACACTTTTATATAAGTTCTCATATGTACTGCATCTGCTGTATGTAACATGACTGTTGAACAGTCATGTAAGATAGCAGATCAAAAAAAAAAAGAAAGAAAGAAAGCCAGCTTTGTACTTTAAGGAAGAGATGCTAAATTATCTGCACAGCTAAAAACAAACCCCTATCATCTACATTTGGCCGCTTGTCTGTGGGAAAAGAGTAGTGTTCGTCCCCAAGATTTTCCTTTGAAATTTCTATTTAATGGACCAGAAAGCGAAACAGGTCATAAAAATTGAAGACAAAAGAACAGTGGAGTTGTGCTGGTGTTGTAATGCAGCAGAACATGGACATGACTTCCACACTGCCAAGAATACATGATTTATGTCAGTCTACCATCTGTTGCCACAAACTATCTTGCACAACTACCAACAAGTCAGATTGGCTATGGGGACATCTACAATGTCACACACACACACACACACACACACACACACACACACACACACACACACACGGTAAAAAGGATACCAGTAGCGAGCTCACAGAGGCTCATGTGAACGATGGATGAGGTGATGCAGACACGACTGCTGATCTCCTTACTTTCACTCTGACCTGAACACCCCCAACTGTGCGCGCACACACACACACACACACACACACACACACATAACGTCCTGCAGCAGCTGACAACCATTCATTCACTTCAGTGACACACTCAGCCTATATCTAAATGGAGGGCTTTCTTGGGATTGGAAAGCCCCCCAGTTCCACCACATGCACAACCTTACATACACTGATTCACACCCTTTCCTTCTACTGTCGTTTTGGTTTTGTTTTTTTTGTTTTTTTTGTTTGTTTTTTTTCTAGTTCTTTTCCAAAACCATGTAATAAATGTTGTTGAAGTTGTGTCTTTGTCCACCAGCCAGCAGCAGAAACAAAAAAGGGGGAAAAAATATATAAAAACTGCCACACCTTTCTGTGACACCTTGACCTGTTACACACACATTAATGCACTCAAATCAGCTTGCAGCATGTTTGCTCTAACAACATGAAAGCTTCTCTCATTAACCCAGGGGCCACCCCAACCTACCATTGTGCCCCTATCTCCCGCAGCATTCTAGGTAAAGTAGTTTAACAATGTCAACCAGATAAGCCCAATGCAAACCTACTGATAAGGAGTCAAAGACTGCACTTAATGTCTGTGTGTTTTCAAGGCGTCGGCTGATTGAAGAGCTGATGAGGAGGATGTAAAAGACCAACAGTGAGCAGAATAGGGGTGTTTTGTGTGTCAATGTGAGTATGTGTGTTTGTGTGTGTGGGTGGGGGGTGGGGTAGGGGGGTGGGGGGTGATACTGGGGACAGAAGTACTGTTTCATATCTTTGCAATAACAAGCCAAACTGCCGAAACAGCTAAACACAGAATACAAAAGGAAAGCAAACACATACTGGTGGACAAAGAGCTTACATTTGAATGAGTGTATGTGTGAGTGATTTAAAACTATGGTCAAGGACCATTAGTTAAGTTAGGCAGAAAAAAGGTGAGTCAAGTTTTCCTGTATTGACAAGTAAAAAAGGCACTGACCAAGAAGAAAATGTAAAAACAGCAAAGGAGGGGGCCACCATTAAAAACACAGCTCAAGATTAAATAAAGTTTATGGTTGATGTTCAAGGCAACACCACACTAAGCTTACTTTGAGTGGTGCCACGAGGCAACTCCATTGTGCTTTGAGGTCAAAGGTAAATGCTTCATGCAGACTAGAAATTTACAATAAGCCACATCACAAAGGTTGTAGTTTCAGTGTGATAAGAAGGTGTGAACATTCTGCGGAAGTTTCAAATAAAAGGCAGTAAATTTGTACATTCGTTCCAAGAATGTCCACACTCTGCAGGTGATCCCAATTATTCCTCTAAACTCTTCACATACTGTATGTGCCCACATATATGAAAAAAAACTGCACCCCTCTGCAAAGCAGAGGAAGTGCTTGGCATAGGCCTTTTGCCCTGCCTTGCCTTGCCCTGACCGGAACCTGTCCTGCTACATGTGCTAAGAGAAGGGGAAGGACAAGTTATGATACATCTACACGATACATCCGGAATCAAATTCATCTCTGGTAGAGGTTAATTTTGACAGACGTCAACAACTCATCCAAGTGCTCGGGAGCACTTTTAGAAAGTTTAATGAGATGAGGAAGAAAAGAGGTTCCATTGTAGAGGTAACATTAAAAATGCTGCATAGCTTTTGTAGCTGTACTAACTAGAGGCTAGCTACTGGAATAAAGCAGAGTTTACACACAATGATACTTTAGACCAGGGGAGGGCAAATTGATACCTGTGTGACAATATTTTATGTACCCCTATTTGACATCGACCTTACATGTTAGTGCCTTTTTATAAAACACATTGTTTAACCAAATCATTGCACGTGCCGTTTTGACCAACCAAACATAGCTCTGCAGTCATTTACCCGCAGCACCATAACCCTAACCTGGTTGGGTGGGACCACCAGCAATGTGGACCTCTTGCAGGTAAGACGAGTGTTGTAAATGCTTTGAAGGGAGGGGAGAGAGACACAGATGATCCTCTCTGCTGCTTTCACAATGTGCTGAAGGGTTTTGAAGCAGGATGCCAATCAGACTCCGTAACACATGGTGATGCAGGAGGTCAAGTTGTTCCACAAAAAGTTCTTAGGATGTGGACCAAGGCTCTGGCTTTTTTTTTTTTTTTTTTGGCCAGCAAGCCTCTCTTCATTTTACCATGGTTTTATTTCTTTTAGTTTTGTTTATTACTTTTCTATTTTCTTTTACTGTTTTACTTTAAAATAAATGTTTGTATTTTTTAAATGGAACTTGTCTCCTACATTTTGTAAACACACCTTAATGCCTTTCAGGTAGATTTACTGGAGTGAAAGTCCCTAGGTGGCATTGTCCTTGTTCTTATTTTTTATTTAAAAACAAAACAACAACAAAAAACTATTTCATTGTTTCAGCTAAACACTCACCCGCCACACATTATAAGGAATGTTTCAAGAGAAAAACAAAGAATTCCCTCAAACTTGTACAAATATTAATTAATTTAATTAATTTAATCCACATTTCAATGTGTTCTTTTAAAATTAAAAATAATGTATTAACGGCGGTAACTAATTTATGTACTTGTTTTAATATTAACGCATGCGCAGCTTGACCAGTCCCATACATCCGTCAATTCTCTGTTACACACACCCGCACTTTTCCTGCATTCTTTTTCTTCTTCTTTTTTTTTTTTTTTTTTTACTTATCTTGCACCAACGTGTCTGTGGATCTTTGCTCGTCTCTGCGTTTGAGCAGCACACATGTTTCCTTCCTCTCCTCTCATGATGATCCGTGAATCATGACTGCTGTCAGTGATCAGCGGATCAGCTTTTCTCTCATGTTGCTTTCAACTGAGAAGGAGGAAACTAACGGCTAATGGTTCACACTGTCACATATTTACCAAAAAGTGTTGCTTTTGGCAGGACCTTTCGCTAACACAGTAGTTGAAACCTTGTTTGAATGAACACACGTTTTCTGATACAGTCTGTATTCAAAGTGAAAACTCAACTATTTTACACATTTTATTTTACTTCACTAAAGTCCTTTTTTTATGGCTTTTAAAATCCATCCATTTTCTACCACTTATCTGGGGTCGGGTCGCGGGGACAGCTACCTAAGCAAGAAAGCCCAGACTTCCCTCTCTCTGGCCACAGTCGCCAGTTTGTCCAAGGGAATCCCCGAAGCGTTCCCAGGCCAGCCGTGAAATGTAGTCCCTCCAGTATGTCCTGGGTCTTCCACGGGATCCTCCCGGTGGGACGTGCCCGGAACACCTCACCAGTTAGGCATCCAGGAGGCATCCTGACCAGATGCCTGAGCCACCTCATCTGGCTCCTTTTGATGTGGAGGAGCAGCGAATCTACTCTGAGCCCCTCCTGGATCACCGAGCTTCTCACCCTATCTCTAAGGGAGAGTCCAGCCACCCTGCAGAGAGAACTAATTTCAACCACTTGTATTCGCGATCTCGTTCTTTCGGTCGCTACCCAAAGCTAGTGACCATAGATGAGGGTAGGAACATAGATTGACTTGTAAATCAAGAGCTTTGCATTTTAGCTCAGCTCCTTCTTCACCCCGACAGACCGATGCAGAGTCCCCATCACTGCAGACGCCGCACCGATCCGCCTGTCTTATCTCTAGCTCCATCCTTCCCTCACTTGTGAACAAGACCCTGAGATACTAGACCTTCTCTACTTGGGGAAGGAACTCATTCAGGACCCGGAGAAAACACTCCACACTTTTCTGGCTGAGGACCATGGTATCGGATTTGGAGGTGCTGATTGTCATCCCAGCCGCTTCACACTCAGCTGCAAATCGTTCGTGGGCCCTGCCACAGAGGAGCTTTTTAATCACTGCAGTGATGTCAGCCCCAGAGTTAGGACAACCCACACCAGGGTCTCCTGACTCTACATGCTTGTTGGAAGACGTGCTGGTGGGATTGAGGAGGTCTTAGAAGCATTTCCTCCACCAACCCACAACGTCCTGAGTTGAGGTCAGCAGTCCCCCATCCCCACTGTACACAGTGTTGATGGAGCACTGCTTCCCCCTCCTGAGCCACCAGATGGTGAACCAGAATCTTCTTGAAGCAGTCCAGAAGTCATTCTCCATGGTCTCTCCAAACTCCTCCCATGCCAGAGTTTTTGCCTTAGCGCCCGCTGAAGGCACATTCTGCTTAGCCTGCAGAAATCCATCAGCTCCCACAGGTCAAAAAGGCCCGATAGGACTCCTTTTTTGACGATATCCCTCACTGCTGGTGTCCACCAACAATTCAGGGATTTCCACCGCGACAGGCACTGACGACCTCATGGCCACAGCTCAAGTAGACCCCCTCAACAATAGAGGCATGGAGCACAGCCCACTCGGACTCAATGTCCCCTGCCTCACACGAGGCATGGTTGAAGCTCTGGGATAGTAGTTAAAGCTTTTTTTGACAGGGGACTCTGCCAAATGTTCAGAGCAGACCCTCCCAAAATGTTTGGGTCTGCCAGGCTTGACCGGCATCCTCCCCCACCATCTGAGCCAGCTCACCACCAGGTGGTGATCAGTTGACAGCTCTGCCCCTCTCTTCACCTGAGTGTCCAAGACATGTGGCTGTAAGTTCGATGATATGACAACAAAGTCAATCATCAAACTGCGGCCCAGAGTGTCCTGGTGCCAAATGCACATATGGGCACTCTTATGCCTGAACATAGTGTTCATTATGAACAATCCATGACAAGTAAAAAAGTCTAATGAAGCACCACTTGGGTTCAGATCAAGGGGGCCGTTCTTCCCAGTCACACCCCTCCAGGTCACACTATCATTGCCCACGTAAGTATTGATGTGCCCCACCAGAATGAGGGAGTCCCCAACACCACATCCATGGACTCCAAAAGGGGTGGGTACTCAGAACTGTTGGTTGATGCATAAGCATAAACAACACTCAGGACCCGTCCCCCTCACGTGAAGGCTGAGGGAGGCTAACCAAAATCCCGCCTAGGGAACCAAAGTGGCTTCGACCAACTCTGTTGCACTGCTAAAGTTTTACATTTCAGAACTAGTGCTGGGCAAAGATTATAGCTTTTAATTGTAATCAAAGAGGGCCTACTGCTATATGAAGAAAATGCAGTAAATTTTGGTGTACAAACACTAAATCGGGGAGCTGAAACGTTCTAAGCTGCAAGTGGCTCTCTGGACTTTTCAAAATGGCTCTTAATACATGGCTAAAAATGCTACAGAACTAACTAATGTTTTTAAATATAGATATAATAACAGATGATGATTTTTTTTTATGAAATAATTGCATTAAAGTTCCACTACATAATGACACTAAAACTATCAGTAACATATGTTCTTGTCATTAGGTTGGACCTGCACCCACTTCAAGGTTCAGAAGCAGACTTACGGGCACACAGGTTACTGACACGGGGAGCAACCAATGACAGCGACAGGCAAAACTCATTGACACCCAGGTGAAACCCAACACACGGGGCATGACAAACAGCAGTGACAGTAGCAGTGTCGGGCATTAGGCTCTTAGATTGCTTTTCTTCAAAAATTTTAATTGGTTATGATATTGGAGGGAATTTTGACATTTTCGAAGCAGACCATGACAGACAAGGTATGACGGATGAAGAGTCAGAAGATTTTGCTCGAACTGACAGAAATCTTGCTGTTGACTCTATTGTACAAAAGAAAAAGACAACCCTAGGTTCATTCTATTTTTGAAACAAGGAAACAGCATGGTAAATATCATCAGTTGATAGACCTCAAGGCTGATCCAGATGTTTTCATCCTGGCGCCATGCCGCTGCCTTTTTTATTTACATAATATTTGCACAAAGTATTGTAAAGTATTGGGAAAGTCAGACACAGCTAAAATCATAGATATATATAATAAAGGCTTTTATTATATATCTATGGCTAAAATGATCTGTTCCTCCATGGTGAAAGTGTTTGCAGACTGTACTGTGTGCTCAATGAAGCCCCTCACTGATGGGTTGTAGTGCCATGCGACAGCGACAAAAATTTTACTGTTTTATTGTGTCGCGTCGCAAGCCCCCATGTGCAGGTCTAGGTAAACAGTTTCACATGCACGAATGTCGCCTGTCGCATGGCTGGAGGAGGGCAACAATTTTCACCTCATTGCACAAGTTCTGTAGGAAATGAGTAGAGAAGGAGCGACGTCGCCTTCCATGTGCTGAGTCCATTAGAGGGCCCAAAGCACCGGTCAACCAGCCGCTACCACAGAGCACAGAACCGAGACCATGCACCCACCAAGAAGGAGGCCAGATAATGCTGGACAGGATGTGGGAAGCTGAAGTGCTGAACGGGTCCTGGGTGCTGACATAGGACTCTGAAGAGCTGGATGGGACATGTTGTGACATGGCGTGAGTTGCTGTGGAGTTGGTGGTGACTCAGGAGACGTGGGCCGTGGAGCCGGTGGCCGCAGTGCGAGGCAAAGTTTTTTGAAGCCTTGCCTCCTTCTGGCCACCACAGCTGTCATTCAGACAGCCAATCTGGACCCCCAGAACCCTGATCTCAAAGGAGCGTGGTCCATTTTTGGGTCAAGTCCCAGAAGCAAGCTCACCAGTTCTGTGGAGTTGATGCAGGGATAGTCTGCTGGATCCATGGGTGGCCAGCTCATTCTGTCAGGGAAGTATGGCCTGGATGAGGACCCACATGCAGACTGATCAAGCAGGAGGCAGACAAATGCAGGGACAAGGTTTTAATAATGAAGTGCTGGAGAACATGGGAAACACAACGAGAACATGACATGAAAACAGTGCAGGCCCCAGGGGACTGGGGATAGTGGCACGCCAGGCACCAGCCCCCAAAATCACACCGCCAATCCACCCAACCCAACCCAAACCTCGAGCCGTACACCCAACCCAGCCCTCCCCTTATTCTTTTAAATTCATATAACTACTTTATACCACACTGTCTGTGAAGTGCATCTAACAAGTCATACATATTATGTGTGTGAAAGCACTAAAGATTTTAAATCTTTACGGACAGCAGATACCCTGGTTTTGTTCTTTTAATGGTCCTGTTCCGTTTTTATTATTCTGAATACCTGATCCACCTGAAGAACCCAAGAAGACTTTATCCTCTCATGGAAGACCAAAAGATATGGTTTCCCTTCCCTCCCCATTCTTCCCTTTCAATCAGCCACAGCTACAATTTCAAATTGCTTCCTCCTCTCATTTCCCTCCCCACCCCCCAACCCTGACTCCTACCTCTTCATTCCCACTTTCTTCTTTGGTTCATATTCTTACATCTGACAAATAATCAGCATTGATGCACACAAGGCAGCATTCATAGAGCTCATACCCAACATGAAAGAAAAAACAGTAACGGCAAAGCTTTGTTTTGTAAGAATCTTTTTTTAATGAAACACAAAAGGCAATAAAATTAAGATAAATACTTTTTCTTTTTGTACATGAGGAAATTTTTAAGTCATATTTCCAGATACTGAAATTACATAATATATTTTAGTTGGCTATCTCAACCATACAAAGCAGATTCCAGTGGGTCTAAAATATAAAATACAATGATGTTGCCTATGTCAAAATGTGATGTTAAGAACTGAATCCAGTGTTTCTTAAAGAAAATACAACTTTAAAAAAAATCAATTAAAGACCCATAAAAGTAATATTTCAAAACTGAGTTTCACATTAGATTTCATTTAAAGCTTTTGCTTTGCAGTGTAACAGCAACAATGTTGTTAAAAGTCAGTCAAAGTCCTTAAAAAGAAAAAAGGCATTCATGTTCTTCCCCCTGTACATCCTACATACTGACAACAGTCATCTCAGACTTGCATAAACAAGAAGATGGTAAACAGGAAAACATAAAACACAGACATTTTTGGCAAAGCAGTAATAAAAGTGACAAGAAGCATAATTTGTGATTTGATCCTTTATATTGATTTTTTTTTTCTCTTCTTTTTTGTCTCTCAACATTGTTCCATTGATTTGATCTGATTGTCCTTCACAGTCACATGATGCCATTCTGGTTGCCATAGAAATCTCAAGTGCATCAGCAGGGAAGCCTGTAGACAATGTCGCTGCAACGCTTCCTGGAGGCCATCATAGCAACGCTGGATGAAAACAAGCGAACAACAAGAGGAACTTAATCAAACGCCTCTCTGATTGCATGGGTCCCGGATTCAGATTTGATTGAACATCTCTCATAAAATTGTTTTCATCTAATGTTGTGAAGCATAAACTAACAGGTGCTTTGGTATGTTTTGTTGTTGTTGTTGTTTTTTGTTTTATCCTTTTTGCTGCCAGGTAAATATCTACATTTTCTATAGGAATACAGGCTAAAATAGATAAAGAACCGCTAGATTCTTTTAGGATCAAAGAACAGCAGAGACTCAGCTTGCTTTTCCAGTATTTGTTAAAAAAAAAAAAATAAAAAAAAAAAAACAAGTTTATGCACATTCTAAATCCAACACAGTGAAATAAAATGAAAAAAATAGATAACTGGACATGTGTGAAAAGAGCTTTTTTCATATTTCCTTATAAAAACAAAAATATCCCAAATAACTTCTCTACAAATTTACCATTCAACGATTACAACCACAAAGTTGTTACATCAGTCGCAGTTTGACCCAAAATCCAAACCTTGAATCCTGTTCAGTGCATTGAGAGAGAAGGAAACATAACACCACCTCCTACCCTCTGCCATAGCCCCAAACCCACCCACCACCCTAAAAAATCTAAATAAAATAATCTTCTCTGCAAAAGAAACAAAAAAACAAGAACATATATATATATATATATATATATATATATATATATATATATATATATATATATATATATATATACTATTTACATTGTCTTATTCTACAGAGTGCTGTACAAAGTGCACACGCTCGCCCATGCACACATATGCACACACAGCTCAAATAAACAATCCTACTGCCTGTACATGTGTCTTCGCACCCGGATAGCAGGATACGAGAGAGAGGTATTGATGTGTATGGCTTAAAAGGAGAAAAACATTGTTCTGTGTTTCTGTCGCAAGGATTAAGAACTACACGTTAAGTACTGGATTGATTAATAGAAGTGTCACAGACATACCCATGCCACATCATGACGTGCACATCTTGTGCACACGTGCATGACCACACAGACTGTACAAACACACACACGCTTTAAAGCACTATTTACTTAGAGCTCATTAAATGCCAAAATGGGGTCATCGCAGCCACTCTGCAAAAACACATACATGTATTTAAACACGGTCCATATTACAGTGTTTATTGGTCCTGTTGGGGATCTCTCAATCAGCATCATCATAGTCAGACTACTAATATAAAACCATTAAAACCATCCAAACCAGTGTGGTTTACAGAAAGTCTCTCCTTACCATACACTCTCTCCTGCTCTCAAAGTCTTTGTTTCAGAAAGCCAAGCGTGCTGCCCTTCCTCCATTACATATCCAAGCTACTACACTCCAAAGTGCTCATGTCATTGGTTTCTCAACTTTCATGTTACAGTTACAAGAAAGCCACAGGGAAGGCTGAAAACTCCCACTGCGACAAAGAGCCTCTGTCCACATCTGCTAAAGAGGTCAAACCTGGCATGGGTCAGACTTTTCCTCAGAACAAACAGGACTCCTGTCAGTGCCACCATTTTCAGGCTTTATCCAGTGGACTAGCTTCTTCATCTGCGAGGAGCAAATCAGGTGGCACAGCCAAAATTCTTTGTCTTGATTTGCTTCTATCCTCTCCGTTGAAGGACCAGGCTAGAACTCCAGGAATCAAGTCACTTTTTGGGTTTCGCCGCTAACTTATGGTGCTAGGACAAGATCACCATGCCGTCTGCACTGATCAGCTGGCCTGTGGTTGGTTCGTAGGTTCCAGCTAGGTAGAACAGGTTGTTGGCTGCGCTGACTGGCTTCCGTTCAAGCATCAGGTGGTCGTAGTCAGCCTTACTCACCACCTGGCAGCAATGAGAGATGGTCTGCACATCATTCTCATCTTCATGGCTCGATTGATACAAGGCATTCTGATGGAGAGAAAACAGGAAGAGTTTAAAGAGAAAAATCTAAAACAACCTAAATATTGTTTTTATAATTATTGTCACAAGAAAAGTTAGACAAAACTGGACTGTATGGCACCATCTTAGGAATTATTTTCACTAATTTTTATTGAGATTTTTTAATTAATCTGTTTGTAGTGATTGTTGGTGCTTAATATACAAGCTCAGCTTTGCTCCTAAACAAACCATTCTTATTGCTGTATGAATGTAAAACACACAGGTTGCTGTGCAGTGGGGATTTTACCTGGGAAAGACAATTTTAACACCTCAGACTAAGAGCGAACAACTAAAAATGTTATTGTGGAAGTTCACTGTTTCTTAACTGTGTCACATCAGATGGGAATATATAAAATAAAAATAAAAAAAAAGCAAAGAACTATTTATAACTTATCTTTCCATTTTAGAAATCACCCTTCCACTTTCTAGTCTTTACCTTGCCATCCCGGTGTCTCTTCCCCAGGCGAGTTTCCTCCGGGTGGTAGAACCACTTGACCCTGACCACCATGCTGGAGCTCCACGACTCCCAAAGGCTCTCCACTCTGCCCACGTAGGGCAGCTGGGGCCGGCCAGGTGACAGGAACACAGCGCAGTCTCCGACACGCACCACCTCCTTACCCCGTACGATGGCCTTGTAGAAAAGCTTACGGGCTTTACCCTTCAGACCTCTCCTCTGTCAAGGAAAGATAAAATAGCATTTTCACTTGCTTTATTTAGCATGGAGGATTTAGTTCACTACCTACAATATTATAAGGAAGAGCTTCAGTTTTTTGGGGTGGCTTTTTTGTAATCCAAAACAAATGCTAGCTTACTGATGATATTGACAATCAGTTTAAGATCAGGCTAAATTTACTGGGGGGTAAATTTTACACATCCAAACTAGTCAAAAATCCCTGATGTGAACCCAGTGAATCTCTTTTAATGAAGTCATTGTGATCACTTCCCAAACCTTGCAGACTTATTTTACCACATGCTCTTTTTACAATACAAATACAAAGGTGCTGACGACAGCGCTTTGGATCATTATTAAGGAGTTGTCCCTTAGACTGTTTTCACATTAAAAAACTGTTTGAAGCACAAAGTAAAATGTATTTCTCAACCACTGCATTGCACACAAGTGTTTACATAATTGCTGTAAAGATATGAACAGATGATTAACATATCTTTTACATTTTCAAAGCAGCTCTTAGAGGCAGAAATGCACCACTTCCTCAATGCTCTCACACCTGTTGCAGCCAATTTCATCGAAGCATAGTGTCACAGCTATTACTCTAATTTGTAGATACGTTTAACCTCTCTACAGCTATTAACTCTGTACATTCCAGCTGACAGATTCTTGTTTACAAAGTAAATAATGTGGCTGAATTGAGCCTAAGGGAGGCAACAGTTGCTCAAACAGTTTTGTTTTGCCTCAGCAGTGCAACTTAATAAACATAACATTTTAGTCATGAACCACACAGAGTAAGCTTGATTGTCAATATGTACCAACTCTTTGGTAGATCAAACAGTGCCAAGGCATATTATATTTAATTAGAACATTCATTGTATGTAATTATGGTATGACGCAGCAGAAACCGCAGCAACTATCAGTAACCTACCTATGCCTGTGAGCTTGAATAAGTCACTGATACCCAAGACAACAGTTTTAAAACCATGTAACAAAGATAAAGATGAAATAGTGATAATGAAGGAAAATTAAAAAACTTAAGAAGAAGCAAATTTGGGAATATGACTTTTTTAACAACGCAGTGTGTTAAAATATAGCCCACAGCGTCCTACCTGTGTGGGGTTGCCAGACCATTTCCAAAGCTGGCGTCCAGGCAGCATGGAAGCCATGTTGGAAAGAGACTCAGGCGAAGACATCCTCTGCTTCTTAGCTGTTGCCAGGTCCTTGGAGGCAGATTTCAGCTGCTGGCCAACAGGGCTGCTTTGGCTGTGATTATGGCTGTTAGGAGCACTGTCTTTCCTTTTTAGCTGTGCCTTAGCTGTGCTAGCAACTTTAGTCATCAAAGTTCCTTTTGACAAGTACTCCTTCCTGTCTTCTCCTCTGTCAGTTCTCACCTTGGACCCTCCAACAGCCATGCTGCCTTTGGCCACATACCCATGTGCCGGGGCTGAAGAAGAAGAGGAGTTGGAGGTGGTAGGGTCGGGGCTCAGAAGGTTAGAGTTCATGCTCTGCCTGTTTTTGTGTTTGTCCTGCTGGAGAAGAGCACGGCGCAGCAGCACAGAGGAGGACTCTTCATCAGAGGAGTAGGAGGAGTCGTTATCCGAGGAACACAGGGATGAGGAGGAAATGGAGCCAGACGAAGAGGAGGAGGAGGATGATGAGGAGAAGCAGATGGGAGGACGGGACAGAAAACGACCACCACGATGGGATGTGACAGCTGCTCTTCTCCGTGCTTCTTGACCATCATCCTCATCATCCTCATCCAGTTCGGAGTAGGAGCTGGGGCAGTCGCTGGCATAGTCCAAACTGTAATCCCCTCCTTGTGCTCCAAGTCCAGTAGAGAGAAGATCCTTTCTTAGAGGTGGAACGCCCTTCAGAAGAGCCTCAGACCGAGGTCCAGCACCGTCTCTTTCCCCTCCTCTCTTCTTGCCATCTCGCACCAGCAGAGAAGGTTGGATGTAACGCAGCGGTGCCCCCACAGAAATAACGCTCTTTAGTCCTCGCCCTCCAGCCCCTCCCAGTCGAAGCAAAGCTTTGCTATTCTTTGTTTTAGGAGAGGTCACTCCTTCATGGTCAAGCTTCACTAAGAAGTGTTTCCTGTCGCGCTCACTCACAGGCTTACGGTTACCAGCTGTCATTGCCATAGTGACGGATGAGGAACAGGAGGACTCTCGGAGCCCCATGGAAGCTATGCTGGTAACTGGTCTCCCAGCTCCAGAAGTTCCACCATTACCAAAGGCAGAGTAGCCATTAGCAATGCTACTGAATGAGTCGACTTCAAAAGGAGAGCCAAAAATGCTTTTAACAGGGGTTGGTGGTGCTGGAGAGTGTGAGGCAGGCCGATGAAACAACCCTAAGTCTCGCTCTCGAATCTTCTGGCTCTTACGGGACGTTCCATTAAAGAGGAAGAAGTCAACCGGCGGCCTCTTCCTGGGCAAGGACCAGTTCAATAAAGAATGGTTGACTTTTGTTACAGTGTCTGTTACTGAAGTCGGTATGCTGGTTGCTTTTGGCACGGAGTGAATTTTTTTTGGTCTGCCAACTGTAAAAGAAGTCAGAAGGAGAATAGGGTGGTGAGGGTTAAAGTCAATGTGAATTTGTGATGAAACTAAAAGCTTTGGTGAAACTTGATCTTTATCTCTTTGATCTTCACCTACTTTCAATAGATCTATTACTCAAACAACAAACCTGGTAAACCTGTCTCTCTCAACAGCATTACTGTCACTTTGAGTTTGAGTTACATGGATATTGCCAAACTTTACAAAGCACACCGATGACACTCCATAAAATCATGATTAATATAGTTATATGGAGGGTAAACGACAGGCGGCAAGCAAGTAATCTTAATTTATGAGTTTTTCAGTTTACCTGCTCACTTGGAGCCATCTGATAAGGCACCGACAGTTGCAACTGCAAATGAGGCCTTGTCTTGGGGATTATGATATTGCCTGGGGGCCTATGTGTCTGTATGCATGAATGTATGTTGGAGTTAAACTAGTATGTCTCAAACAACATGCAATGACTGGTATATTTTATAACCACTATTTTGCATACTTCATTAATAAAGAGCTTTGGGATTGTCACTGTTTTCTGTTAGAGGTATGACTGAACATTTAATATGAGGGGCACAGATGTTTGGTCAGAGTGGTCCATTTGCATCCCTCTCCTCACCTGGTCTTTTTTCCTGGAGCTTCCCTCCTGCCTCCTCGTTGGCTGGTTTCTCTGTGGGGATGTCCTTCTTCTCTAGGGTGGAACTTGGCCGACCTCGACGACCAGGGGAAATCAGGAGAGCTGGAGAAGGTTCGGCACCTGACATAAAAGAGATGTTGGGTTTATGTCAATTTTTTTTTTACACTTCTCTCTTACTATCACTCTTCACAAAACTGTACTCACAACGGATTTGGTATCCCGGGGGCAGAAGTCTGATGTTAGCAAGAGAGATTCTTCCTCTGTCTCCATCGTCAAACTCCACCATCACACTGCCCTCCTTGTCCTCCTCACCTGGACCTCCTGAGGCACAATACAGGATGAAATTAGTTGCTGGAGAGAAATGAATATCCTCACTCAATGAAAGCTGAATGAGGTTGTTGGTATACATAGCTTACCACGGTGGACGTATCCGGGGTAAAGGCAGCGAGAACGCTCACTCCAATAGGCACAAACTCGTGTCCCCGTGGTCAGGATGGCCTCAGTCTGGGGTCGCACGTCCAGCACCTAGAAACAAAAATGTCATTTAAAGACAGCATACCTACCACAAATCTTCAAAATGTCATAAAGACAATAAGACCTAACTTACAGCTTCTTGTAGTAGCTGCTCCAGCGAATAGATCCTGGGTCGATTTCCTCGCTCACCTTCGATGACAACACTAAAGCTGAGAGAGAAAAAAGGAATAAATACCCCTTAAATGATAGTGGTAGTATATTTTTCACAGATTAATGTGCATGTCTTTTGTTTTCAGAGGTTGGGTTGGCTCTCTTGTCATCTTACAAAGCAGAAACAATATCTTAATCCTCTGCTGTTTCATTAGGAGTCATGTGTTTCTTGGGCATGCTTCCAAATGTTTAACTTGTTTTAAATAAAATTTTAATTCTTTTGTGCATTTTACATCATAACCTTTAGGATTTTTCCACAGAAACTGGGCCACCAAGGTGGTAAGTCAATGTTAATGTTTCAGGTATTACTTACAAAATCATTAAAAATATTAACTTGATTAAACAATAGTCATGAGTCACCTGTGTCATGAGCTTTTAAACAAAACATGGTAGAAATCACTGTATTGATTCACAGTTTTAATGTTTCTAGATGATCAACAGGAGAGTGTGGTCTTACATGTCAGGCAGGTCCAGCGTTTGAACACAGGCGGCGTACAGAAGCTCATCCTCCTTGGAGATAAGGATCTTCAGCCCGTCTACCAACATCTCTTTACTCAACACGCAGTTTGGCAGTGCTGTGGACAGAAGGTGGGGTTGAAAGATGGATGGATGGCGCAAATACAAGGTGAGATATATATCATCTGTGACAGTGCTGAATCTTTGCAATGTGATGAACAGAACAGGTACAATAATGGAAAAACAGCGGTTTGTATGCATGTGTGAAAAGAATGCATTAGAACCATTTGAGTGTGTAATAATGAATGATGTGTCCCTGTATATGCCCACCAGGTATTCTGCAAGGCATGTTGGGAGGAAGGTGTGTCAACAACTTATCCTTCAACCCTTCCTCCTCCTCCTCTTCCTCCTCGCCCTCAGAGAAGCTGCTGTCTTCATCCAAGCGAAAGCCGTCATTAGCTGCAAAGCTCTGTAAGAGTCGACTCACAGCGTGTCCCTTTTCCTGAGTTAGAAAGAGGACGTGACATCAGTGGGCAGAAAGCAGGATATGATATAATTTCATGTTATTGTTACAAATGAATGAACTGTAAACAAAAGCTGCAGGTGACTGAATTGAGTATGTTTTAGTTTGGTTTGACTAATATGTCAGTGAAATGCGAGCGCAGGCACCAACACCTCCCCTAATATGATACTTCAATTAAGCCTACAGTTCACTTGGAGGTTAGAAGTCACAGTCAGTAATAACTGACTGGTTTTCAGCTTATTGTTGAAGGATGCTTCACTTCAGGTGGACATTCACACACAGACACGCACACTGTGGTTCCAACCCATCTCAAGACCGGTTTAAGCTAGTCCAAGGATGACAGATGGGTGATGATGGAAAGTCAGCTTGCCCAACAGGTTCCTGCTTGCATTTAGGCTTTCCAAAGAAGAGATCATAATAATCAGTGTATGAAAGATTATCTTTGTGTAGAGGGTGTCTCTTGGGAGTTTTCCACATCAAGAGACCATATATTTTAGTGACAGTAGTTTCATGACCAGAGGGCATGGATGGTTATTTCCTGTTAGTACTGGTGTGTATGTGTAAGTATGCATGAGTGTGTGTAGGGTTATGACCAATGATTATCTTAATATTCCTTTGTTTGGTTTAAAATTGTGTGTTTTTGGACATTCCCAAATGATGATTCAAAGACTAAAGCAACCTTGGGGCTTTTTACATTTAAGTAAATGTGTTTCCTCAACATCTGCTCATGCAGATAAAGTGAACCTGTGATCTGTTAAGAGAGTCGATGTACATACAATTATATTCTGATAACAAGAATAAATTTGACAAAGGGACTGATTTACAGCTGATCTAAAGCATCTCCCCATATGGGAGCAGAAGGTATTGGGAGGTGAAGAGCTGTCAAACATCCCGGCAGGGTGTGGTTCACTTTAACAAGCAAGTAGTAAATGTGATGTAAGGTCCTTCAGAAATTCTTCTCTGTTTGCCTCACACTAAAAATTTATTGATATTCAGCAAAAGTTTAAAGGGAGTAACCTTTCTTTTCTCTTTTTTCTCGTAGTTTTACTCAGTATCTCTGTCTCACCACTGCCACTGTTGGCTCTGAAACAAACAAGAAGTCTTCTTCTGTTTGCTCATGAACTTCCTTTAAAAGTAGCACAATCACCATGCTCACAACTGTGACAGTAGTAATTTATGGTCATACTACATAACCTTTCCAAAACACCTCTTAAAGAGGTGGCTGTGTCATAACTTTCCCTTCTCGATATTCATGTCTGTGTCTGTGGGAATATTCAAGGGAGAAAACAGCTTCAAAGCAAACCAATTTAGTCTTCCCTCTACAATTAATTTCAGATTTCCTGCTGTAAGAATAAGTTTTATGCTCATATTTCCAACATTAATATGGAATATAGAGTTTAACTATAAGTCTCACCTTTTCCCGTAAACTCTGTACTGTAGAGGTCTTCCTCTCTTCATCTGTGCAAGTTCGAGTTAGAGCTTGATGGTTTTTGTAGCTGTCGACAAAGCTGCAGCCCACTGGCGGTGCACCCCAGCTGGGCAGAGAAGCTCTGTTAGCCCCTGGATGGTCTGGACGTCCCCTTTCTATGCTGGCGAGGTTTGGCCTCCTAGGAACCCTCCTCTGGAAATCTGTACAAGGCAAGCCCCCCATGCCTGATGATCAAAAGGGAGCATTATGAACATCAAAAGCTCGGATAAGAAGTTGTGCTTTTATTGTCAGAATAAGCTTACAGCCAAGAAAAAATAGGAGAGAAGGAAGGTAGATGGATGAGACTTATACCAAGTCTTCACACTCTCACTTTTAATTGCAGTTAGAAAAATTGAAACAAAAAGACATCACCAAAGCTTGAGTTACAAGGATCATACAATCCCAGCAACTTTAAAGACATGTATGAAATATCTCACCATGAGGTCCTGGTCTCTTACTCCTGACTTTCTGGTTTGCTTGGAGCTTGGAGGACTGTGATGAAAAGGACAAAGTCCCAGCAGGGTTTGCAGGAGCTTCTTTAGAGGATGAGCTAATCTTGATGTCACTCGCTGCGTCTTCACTGTCATAGCTGCCGTCCTTGTCCTCTGTGAGATTCCAACATCAGTATGATCAGTCAGAGAGCTTCGAGCGATTTATATGTAAACAGTGTTAACAGCCAGCGCTCACTTGATAAGATGTATTGACAGCAAGCTATCAAGAGTCTCTTGCATCTGTGTAGCATCTCACAAGCCTGTGGCTAAACTTGCATAATTATGACAACCATAAAGATAATTTTTTTAGGAGAGTTTAAGAAGTAGGATATTTTGTTATATATTAGTATCTGTGGAGCAAACTTGCTTTAATGGCAACAGTATAATGTGCAGCTTAATTCTTAACTGCAGAAGCAAATGTTGATGCTCACATGCGCTGCATGAACAGACAAACAGATTATTATTGGCAGCTGTGTGTTGCTGACTGTGGGGGTCGTGTTGGGTGTCGACACATCTCTGACACACTTGTCACTTACATGGCATTCTCGTCAACACTTTCCCTCAGACACACACATTCAACTACAACCTCTCCATGCCATCCAGGCCACAGGATAGACCCAATTCTAGTTTTCCTTAAGTTTTGTTGGCTTAATATCAGACTCTGCAGTTGAAAAGTCTAAACTCAGAATGGGTGTGATTGTGTCTCCTCAATTCAAAGCCTCCTATGAAGGCGTTTTCATGAGGTTGGAGACAGGGAAGGAGAGTGGGGAGGATGGGGGGCAGTGGAGGGTGTGACATTCTGGAAGAGGCCGGAACAGGCTCACGTTACCGTGCTCGGATGAGGGGCAGGGGGCTATGCTGCATGCCTGTGGCAAGTCGTTAACGGTTTTAACAGTGTGACAGACGAGCTGGGAAGTGAGAGAGGGCCCCTGATGACGGCAGACATCTCACTTTCAGATGTTTCATTTTGCACACACAGACACACATAGATGCACACTCATAGAAAAATCTCACACTGAATGGTCAATGTTCATCAGCCCGTCAGCCAAATTAGCACTGCTTGACTTGGATGATTAACTGCCTGAAAACGCTAGCAGCTTACAGTATGACATGGAGGCTGTGTTGTTCTAAAAGATTTTATCTACGATTTGCTTACGTGTTGACAAAAAAAGGTTGAATTGTTTAAATTGTATATTTATTTTCATGTAAGAAAGGTTTGAAGAATTTGCTAGAGGACAAAAATAGATTAGATACTTAGGAAAGATCTGTTGTGTGATCTATATTGAAACTCACCATGATCTGAGCTCTCGCTGTCGCTCTTTGCTTCCCTCACTTTGTGATTCTCAGATGCCTGGGTGTCCTTAAGATGAGCCCTGTTAGGGTTGATGCCCATCAGCACTTTGGGTTTTCGACCCCTCTTCCTCTTTACAGTTTGATCAGCTGCCTGATCCTGTTGCAGGTCTGATAGTTTTACAGTACAAGGGACAGTTAATTTTTCAGGGGGATTCAACATGGTGAAAACAAATGCATGTGCATGTATGCGTTGTCTATCCACACCGTTTCCTTCTGGTCTGTAGTGATTCTTTGTGGGGTCTTCCTCACTGCTGTGTAGCAAGCCTGCTGACGGTGCCTTCTGCTTCGTCTGGGTCACATGCCCAGCGAGCCTGGAGCTCAGGGCGGTGGGCCGACCTCTGTGCTTACAGCGAGCTTTCATCTGTAAACAGAGAGCAAAACAACTAATTATTGACCCATTTCTTTCCGCTAATTGAAATATCCAGAAATAAGAAAAAAGCAGCAGGAAGTGGCTGCCTGTGTGTGTGTGTTTGTGGATAAACTGGGAGTCTCAGCGGGAGGACTGACCTGTGCAGAACTAAGGCTGTTGAAGTTGTGATTAGACATTGAATTCCTGTTTTTTTCCACCAATAAATTCAGCCCAGCCCTAGAAAACATTAAAAAACAACAGCAAAGAAAAATAATGAATTTATACATTTAACACATCACAGAATAAACTAAGTCTTCTTTCTCAAGGATACTATTCCCTGTAATCCTGCTTTTCTGCTCTTTTCTTTCTACTTTCACTTCTATCTCTGGTGGATTCTTTCATTGTTTCCCACTCTTCTCGTCCGTCTCATCTCTTTGATGAGGTAAGAGACAGGTTTTGACGACCATCTGCACAGCTTGACGGCAAACACAGAAATATTCAGAAGCCGTGCAAACATGAAACTCAGCTGAATCATCACATAAAAGGGTAAAAATTATCTGGTGTGAAGAAGCTGCTCTGGAGAAGAGAGAAAAAGAGGGAGGAGTGGGTTGAGGAACGGGGGAGGGAATGAAACTGAGAGAGATGAAGCAGTCTCAGGGGAGTCTGTCCGTTGACCGGAGCTTCAGGGCTCAATCGATAAACACTAACCTCTATCGAACACTACTCCTCCCTCTCTTTCTCTCTGTCCTTCCTTCACTGCCTGCGTGGACTCTTACACCACAGGCAGCCTACAATCACACATACACACTCACACACACAGTGCTAGCAGCTGGTGTCTGAAGCAGGTGAATCCTATATTCCCACAGAGGGAAGGATTGGCTCTCAGCATCTCTGTTCCCAGGAGAGGAGGAGAAGAGAAGTCTGTACATTGAGACCACATCTCTCAGATACAGTACATCCCCCTGGCTCAGAGTTCAGTGCAAGATTTTGAGCTTCATGCTCAGCTTGGTTTGACTAATGCTCTTCATGCAAAATCATCCTTATACACTAAATACTGTACACAAATGTATTCAAGCACCTCATTCTTTCGGCTTTTGTTCAAATTACAGGGAATATTACGACATGACTGTGTGATTCTGATAATCTGAAACTTTTTGGCAATAGTTTCAGTGTTACTACACATTGCTTCCAGTTTGTTGTGTTAGAACAACAAGAAACTCGTCCGAGTTTAACTGGTATGCAAACTGCAAGCCTAGACACACAGCATTATTCTTAATAAGGCTGTGTAGTTTCTCAGATTTTTAAAAAACAGTGTTGAAAAACCACTCATTCCTGCAGCTCATGCTGAAAATGTGAGCCTCACAAATATCCATCTTCCTAACTTTCTAGACCTGGAAGTTGTTTCACAGGTGAGAAAGCAAGCAGAGTTTTACTGTACTGTAACTGCACCAAATGTCTTCAGGAAGGGAACACCACATGCATTTTTATCCTCATTTGAAAGATTCACTTCTTTTTATGATAGCAGCCTTTTCACCTTGTATTCAAGTATGACTATACTTTTGCCTCCAGATCGCTTGACTCCATTCATGGAATCTTGTGGGTGACTGGGGGCAAAATCTGTGAAGCTGGCTGGAGGCTATTATATATTAGCTCATCGTGATATGAATGCTCAGATGTTTGCCTACATTGCTTATGTAGCAAGAAAAGCAGTCCATTTAGTTTGCAAGATTACTGTTCCTTTTCATCCCTCACTCTGTTGACAGTGTATCCCCCCCCCCCAACCCTTGTGAGAAGATGAAAGCATAAACAAATGATTCATCGCTTGTTAATAACAACAAAAATGCTGCTCAGGCACGTAGAGATCGGCTCCGCTAATTAAACAAGTTCTGTGTGTGTGTATGCACCGACATGTTATGACTAAAGGCTTTCATTGTCATTTTCATTAGCGCTTTCTAATCATGGTAACCGTGACAAACCTTGAGTTTCTCTAATCATTTTATCAAGGCGAGAGGTGCACATGCTAACAGAGGTGGGGCATCATGAGAAAACACATTTATCGCCATGAGTGCTGAATGGTGTGTAAGTGTGTGTCGTTTGAGCTGGTGCACATGTGTGCCAGCATTAAAGTTTGCACATCTAAGGTGTTAAATAATGTGTGGTTGTGTACGGCAGGATGTGGGGGAGGTGTTGGCTCATTTATCACTGTAATAACTGTACATCAAGACTTTGTCCAGATGTGTTAATATATGCTGGAGGTTCACATGGAATCACGACATAATCAATACAAGTGATAAATATGATTAAAAGTGATTAATGGTGATTAATGAAGCCCTCATCTCCATTACCCTCTCTCATTAAAAATCACACACATCTCACAGCTTAAGCTGCATAACCCATTGTGTGTCTGCATGTGTGTGTGTGTGTGTGAGCAGCTCTTTCCAGAGCCCAATCAAGCAAATCATCAGCTATAGAGCATTTGAATCAATTCAGATGAAGAAGAACTTCTTGAAAATCAACCGTGCCTTTCACTAAAAACACAAACAGAAATCAGGATGAATGAGCTGGGCTTGCCAATCACACTGATTATACTGACGGAGTGTCAGAGCACTGACCTGAGTCTTTTGGAGCTTTCTGCAGCAGCTGGGCCAGGGGTGGACTTGCGCTTGCGTGGGCGGCCGGGCCCCCGGCGAGCGGGGCTACGAGACGTCTCGTCTTTCCTGCAGAGAGGAAGACAAAAAGAAAGAATAGGAAGGAGAGAGAGAGATTAAAGATACAGTCAAGGCAGCAGGAGAAATAAGGAAAGGGGGGCTCTATCGGCTACAGGTCAAACCGCATTAACTATGAGCAAGCAGCAAGTCCTGATAAATCAGGGGAATGCAGCATGAAAGCAGGACTGTGAATGCTGGAATGCACAATTCAGTGTGGACAAAAAGAGGTGTGTGTATGCGAGTGTATGTGTGTGTCATCTCTGCTCACTGGTGGTCGTGTTTCCTCTGTAGTTTAGCCAGCTCTCTCTGTTTCTCTTTGTAGCGGCGCTGTAGCTCAGCCAGCTGGACACGCATGGCCAGCTCCTCCCCTCCCATCGTCTCCATGGAGCCCTTCACCGGGCACACCTGACAGGCACACAAACACACAAAGCAGAGGAATTTAAATGCTGAACACAAACTTCACTTCAACAGGCGCTGAATATGTAACCAGCTTGTGTTTGGCCAGCTTGTTGCTGACTGTTTCCTCCTAAAAAACAAAGCTTGCATATTTGATCTCTAAAACAGCTGATTTTTGTTTAAAAAACAGCTTCTGCTTTTTAATGCAGATTTCTAAGAGACTGGCATTGTTTCCTGCAAAAACACTATGTTAGAAATCCCAAATAAAAATAATATTCTATTAGCTATTTCATTTTTTCTTAAAGCCAAATCCTGCTTTTTCACATAGCGTTAAACCAGAGATGCCCAACTCTGGTCCTCAAGGCTCACAGTCCTGCAGACTTTTGATGTTTCCCTGCTGCAATACGCCTGATTAAAATTATTGGCTCAATAGCAGACTTGTGCAAAGCTTGTCAGAGATCCATTTAATTTGAATCAGCTGTGATGCAGCAAGGAAATATCTCATACCTGCAGGACAGTGGGCCTTGAGGACCAGGGTTGGGGATTGCAGAATTAAATCACATTATTAGCTATATTTTTTTATTAATCATATATAATTTGAAGCTATGTGGCCCATCACTGCACAAACAGTCATGTGTGTTACTGGACTGTTTTCCAACCTTCTCAAAATACCCTTGCATCTTTTTATATTCTCATTCAACCTGTTGCTTTGACTTATTTTTTTCTTGTTACATTGTCAAAATTTTTGCATCTAGCTAATCATGCAACAATTTATTGTTTCATATGTAAGATTTATTGGCTATGTTGTGTACTAGGATTAGAGAAGAATGTAGACAACCAGTTTGCAAGATATCAGATGATGCTATCAAATAAAATGTAAAAAAGTGTAAAGGGCAGGAACTCTGTTATGTTTGGGACTTATTTACGGTTATTCAAACACCTCCACAATTCAAGACCCTGCATGAATGATTCATGGCTGCACACATGCACAAAGCACACACCGACTGAACCCTCACCGGCTCGTGCCTAGGAGTCCATCCGCACTTCCTGCGCAGGTTTAGTCTCTTCCTGATTGGGCACTGCTGGTCAGCCCCTGCATTCAAAGCCCCTCCCCCCATCTCCAAGGCTCGGGCAGCTGCCAGCGTTGCCAGACTGTGGAGGTCAAAGGTCAGCATTTCCTCACCTGCACAGGAGACAGGTTGTTTTGGTTTAGATTGGTACGTTGCGTAGCAGCTGACACTGCGCTGTAAAACATGTTGTGCAGTGAACAGATTTATTTCTCGGAGCGGTGAAACCATGCCTTGGAAAGTGGAGATATTTATGATATTAGCTGTGTAGTTTATTTGATGTATACTTGTGTTCATGCCTAATCGTACACACAGACACACTCACTCGGGGGAGGGGAGGGGGAGATGGATCTCTACATCTGTCACTGTCATTAACTCTGTCATTGTCACAGCACCAGCAGATGAAACAGAATATTCATGAGACGATCCACACGTATGAACACACACAAACACTAACCTATGCAAATAAAACACACACACATTCTGAATACACACAGGCACCGACAACATTTTCGCTGAGCTTCGCAGACATGGGCTAACTGTATAAGTGTATGTGGGGGAGAAGTGGAGAAAACGAGAACAGCGGGTGGTAGGAGGTGGAGGAGGAGAACTGCAACGCTTCTAGAAGGAAGGAGGGATGGGGGTGGGGAGTAAAGGGGAGGAGAAGCAATAAGAGGCAAAGTGTTTATTGAGCTATCTATTTATTCTCCTACATCTCCTCATTATGGACATGGACAGAATCCAATTTCCCCTTCGAGGAGAAGACTAGGAGAGAAGATGAAGAGGAGAGGAGAGGGGAGGTTTCACTGGATAGCTCAGTCTGCGCAGTGGAGCTGTAAGACCTACTCGCTGACATCTGACATTATTAAAACCTGTGTGCTCGAGTGGGATATAGAGGCAGAAATGCAGTAAACGGAGGAGAGAGAAGAGGGCAGGAAGGAAGAGAGTCTTTGTCTGCTGGCGAGAAAATGTGAGAAACGGATGCAAGAATGACAGGTAACTCCTCAGAGATCGACGGAGAGAGCGGGAAGGAGCTGAGGGATGTGGCTTTGTCCTGTCCCGGCTCACAGAGGTCAATGCCATCTCATCTGTCTGCCCTCTGAGCCAATGGCACACTCCGATTACCCTGACAGGATGACATCACAGCTGACATCACCACACCTAGTGTAGTATTCTGGAGGATGGCCACAATCGATACATACCTTCCGTCCACTGCATACCGCACACGCATTTACACACTCAGCTTTGCACAGCAATAACACCATACTGTGTCTCTAACGGGGGTGAAGGGTGTAATAAGAGGAGGCACAGGGGATTTCAAGGGGAGAAACAAAAACAGTGAGGGAAAATTAAAAACCATTACAGCTGATATGGCATCATTAGAAGCCATTCAAGAAGTTTATTGAGATTAAATTTCACTAAAAAGGAAGTGAGGAAATAGTGAAAAATATGACACAAACAGCTGCTTTTTCTATGTCTATATAAAAGTTATGTTAATTCATTGTAAGGGAAGGGAAAGTATTTCTTGATTCCTTAATCTGTAATTGCGATTTCCAGTAAACAGCTGAGATATCCATCTGCATCAAGGAGCGCCATAAATGCATCTGTCTGGGATCGGTTTCATCTCCCAAACGCATTCGCATTGACAAAAAAAATAAAAAAAACATCAGTGGTATTAATAACATTCTCTGAGATGAGGCCAGAGCTGGTTTTAAATAAATGTGCTGCAATTTGGAGAACGTTTTCCATGCCACGACAGGACTTATTGATTTCACACCTATTACACATGCTAACCACGTGCGTGCACATGTAAACAAATGCACACTCACACACCCAGTATCTCTCTCACACAAACATGCACAGACAGCAGCTGAGCGACTTATGATTTTTACACTTATTAATTCCGTCAACAAGGCTTGCAGAGGCAGGATTTACACACAAGATTACATTGGTTTAATATGAAAAAAGGAAAAAAAGAAAAAAGAAAAAGAAGAAGCGGGTGAGGGGGAAAAATAACAAAGAGAGAGGAGGAGAGGCAGGAAGAAGCACAGGCAGGGAGCAGGCAGCCTGGTGAAGAGACACATAGACTCTGATGGAGGAAAGCAGGGATTCATTTGGGATTACTTAACAGTTTAGCCACACACACCCAGCGCGCACGCCACACACAACACATACACATGCAGATACTGGCATAAATAAAAACACTTTCTCTCAGAGGGACAAGAAGAAAATAGCAGCGCTTACAGGAAAAGTGTTTTAAAGGAAAGGGTCTAATTAGCAAAGCAAGACGCCAGAGCCTGGGGGACACACTGGGCAGGGGGTGTGTGTGTGTGTGCGTGTGTGTCCTGGCTTGTGTCTGAAGCTTAGTTTGTTTGTCCATCTCTGTGTTAACTCTAAACACACAACCAACAATAAATGCACACTCCCCAGAGGGAAAATATGGTCTATGAATAAGGACAGTGTCACAGCAAAGGAAGGAAACTGGAGAGTTAATGGATGTTTTTTTGTTTTTTTGGGGGGGTGGACGTAGGGGGGTTAGGGAACATTACAAACATCTGGACTTCACACATATCAAACCACGTTTTTTGTAGTTTGCTGTAAGTGGGCTTGTTTCTCTAGCTAAGAAAAGTAGTGTAGCACATTTTTTCATTCTTCCTTGATTGAGTATATTTTTTATCTTTTTCTAAAAACATTTATTTTATTTATATTTATAATATTTTACTACAGTTTTTTTTAAATCTCACCTATAGTGTCTTTTTCTTTGCTCTCCCTGCTCCTCTGCTTGATCTCCAGCTCAGCCAGTTCGCTTAGTATTTCCATTCCATGGTGGGATAAAGGGCATGGGGACTGTTCAACAGGTACAGGTGGGTACAAGGCATCTCTGGTGGCACATAGGGCCGCAGCAATCAAGAGCTCCAAGCTCCACATGTAAGCCCCTTCAAGCTGAGCAGCTGTACTCATCGTGGGAGGGAGGATTGGGTCATCGGATGAGGAAGGAACTGGGGAACTACACACCAGGTCTTCCATTGGACTTATGCCACACTGCTGCTCCTCTTTATTTTCAACTACATCCAAGTTTTCTCTATGTTTGCAGCCATCATCATCTTCCACCTCCTCCTTTTCAGGGTCCACAGGCACAGAGACAGAACATTTAGCTTGTTCAGACTCCATTTTTTGTCCTTCATCCTCCTCCATGCCCTCTTTTTCATGCTCCCCATCATTCTCCTGTTCTTTGGATAGCTGGGACTCCTCCAGGCCCGCCTTCTGGCCCAAGCAACCTAGAGAGATATCCACTTTTAGGGCTACGCCTGCCGGGCAGGCTTGATCTGGGACTGGAGCCGGGAAAGGGCATGGCGGTAATCCAGGAATCTTGTTTTGGGACTCTGAGACGGTGCATCCTTTTGTTTCCTTCCTTGCCTCTTCTGTAACTCCATTCTGGGATTCCACCATTTCGAACTCTCCCCCATTCTCTTCTTTCCTCATCTCCTCCTCTCCAGTGAGGGGCTGGATGTGACATGGGGGTGGGAGGGACTTGGATTCGGGCTCTGCTGGCTCTTGCTCCACCATAGGTTGTTCAGCCAGTCGTGCTTCAGGAGGTGAGGGACCGGCCTTGTAAACCATGGTGATTGGAGAGAAGGTATAAACAGGTGGCAAGTCTGGTGGAAAGAAGAGAGAGCAAAGGTCAGATTCTGACATAAAAGAGACCAACAGTGTGCACGGTGGTCAGAAAACAGAAAAGAAAAGTAGTTTTTTTTCTGTTTTAAATTAATTGGCATTCTGTTCAAGCAGACTGGATGAAGCATGTGATTAAAGTTGACATAATATATTAATAGCGAGGTGCAGAAAACACAAAGTGTTTTTGGGTACACAAGTATATATTATGTATACAGAGTATGTGTGTGTCTGTGTGTGCGTGAACCTGTTAGTAGAAGTGTGAGGATATAGATCTATGTGGGATATTGATGACGCCCTGCTGTTTTCCTATGATTGCAGCAGCAGCTCTGTCACCCCTGCTCTCCTATTATTGATGATATCCCTCCGCCCCCTTACAACACAGCCAGATGAATGTGTATCCTTCCACCTGTACTTTCCAAGGATCGCTGAAGGATAAGGAGGCTCTTTCTTAAGATACCACTGACCTTCCTCTTGTGACACACGTATGTGCACTGGCAGGTCACACACATACACACAAAGAGTGCCCATATGCTTTCTCTGACCTTAATGGCTGGCCTTCCCGCTGTCCCTCTTTAGCTTGTACAGAAAAAAAAGAGTGCACACATACACTCAAGGACACAGAGTAGGGGATCAGCCCTGCTTCAAACAATTTCTGCAAAATCAAAAGAATACCACACTTCAAAGACCTGTGCCACATTTCAGCAGCAGCCTCCATCTCTCTGCCCCTTTTCACTTTCACATTATATCTCTCCATCTTTCTGCCCTGCCTGCTGTCTTTATATTTTTCGTTATCAGACAGTTCAACCTGCTGGTACAGTTCTTTCAATTCAGACACAGAGTTCATTTAAAAGCCTACAGGATTCTCCACACACATACCTGGCTCTAAGGATTGTGGGTAGTCCTGAGGTGGTTGCCCTTCCCCTCTGTCGCTGCCCCGCTCAAGCCCTTTAGAGAGGTGTAAGGGAGCAGGGCTGAGTGCGGGAGACCGTGGAGCTGCCGCGGCCGGGCTTGGTGCAGGGGTCAGAGGATTAGGAGGGTGCAGACACGTGGAAGGGGAATGGTAGCACGGTGACTGACGACTACTGGGACACAGTGCTGGAGACGGTGTGGAGATCTTGGGTGGGGGAGGGGTGTGAGAGAAGGGTTTGGTTGCATGGGAGGACGCAGTAGATGAAGAAGATGAAGAACAGGGAGTTCTGGAAGCTGAAGATTCATTAGGAGAATCGTCTATGGTGATGGTGTGCTCCTCGTGTTTTCTCTTTAAAAGAGAAAATGAAGAAAAAAGATAAGCAACATAGCAGCAAAATTTTTAAACAATACATAAAGTGGTGTTTTTTTCTACGAGGTCAATTCTGTTTCTGACTGTTGGCAAAATAGTTTGATTGTAAATGACCAGGCAAAGTGAAAGTGCAAAACTCTCCACACCCATATCTCTTTACCACTGAAGCCATCTTTAAAAAAAAAGTAAATAATTTTCTTAAAATTTATAAAGAAGTGTGATTTTGCATAATTTTTCAGTTAATGTTTAGAAATCAAGATATCAGCCCTTAAAGATCAACAAACAAATTACTTGAAAGGCTGTATATACTCATAATATCTCAAAAGACAAATAGGACTTTTTGCATCAATTTTAAATTCTCATTGTTCATGAATTTTACAATAAAATGTTTAAATCTTTTGACAAAAGTTTCCATTGTCAGCCTTACTTGTCCTAAGGGGTGACGGTGCATGTGCTCCATGGCTCGCTGCTGCTGCAAGGCATATAGCTCCTGCACACCCTGCCGTAGGAATGAAGAGCGGGAGTAGACTGGATGGTGCTGGAGATGAGGGGGAGGGCCTCTGGCTCCATACACGGGGGGCCACAGACCTGAATGCTCCAGAACATCTAGAAGAAAAATGAGAAAAAGAGTTTGAAGATGCTAAATGATATCTTAATAAGTATTTGGATTATGGATTTGAATGGTGCACAAAAAAAGATAGCGCAGCAAAATGTCAGTACAAAATTTGTTTTCTAATAAATGACATGAAAAATTTAAAATAAAAAATACATAGAAATTAAATAAGAAAGACCTGCCCCCTGAGTATGCAAAATTGCGATGAGTTCACAGATAGATAATCTACAACCAGCTGGTTGAAAAACATTTTTGTCAAGGAGCCACCGTAAGCGCATACAAATTCAAATATACACATATGCTCATACACTTACATCCACACACTCATGAACACGCGCACACACACATATCCCCTCCTTGGCTGCCTTGTCGCTGGGAACCTTTGTTCTGTGAGATTAGCCTGAGTGGGCTAATGTTTCCCAGGGGAAGGGTTCAGTGGATGCACTTCCCCTCTCTGCAGGAACTCTCACGGAGCGAGTCAAGGGAGGTGGGAGATAATTAAATTTCACAGCCTGTTTGTAAAGCAGCGTTGACACACACACCACACACCATACACCACACACACATACAGAAACAAATTCTTTTCTCTCTCTCTAGCAATCGCTGATGTGTCCAACAAAACCTTTAACATATATTGTTTCAGACATGAACATAACTTTAGATTCACACACAAAGAAGGCACAAAGTCCAGTCCAAACACATCACTGCTCAGCCACAAGAGAGAGGAAAAGCCAGTTCAAATGGTTTGCATAATGCTGGGCACATGCAGAGGGGAGCAATGGAATGGCTGCTTTCATTAATGAAGCTATAAAACATCATCCCACTGACAGAGGGACTTAGTTGAGCATTATATTATGATTAGCCAATGATACTAAAACTCTGGGAGTGAAACGGCAGCAGCTTTCATGGTACAAATGGGAAGAAAGCAAGGGGCAGTGGGGCTCCAAGTATGAGTAAACAATAATGAATATAGATTCGGCTGTGTCTATCCATCCTATGTTGCTGTAAAATTATGCTTATTGTACCAAGGGGATGATGAGGCCCAGCTTCTGTAGGAAGAACCACAATGGGGGAGTTAGGGTCTTGGGTAAGTGACCCCAAGACGGGCTGCAAAGGGCTGGCCAGACCTGGTGGGAAGCCAGGATTCATTCCCATATGGCTCAGACCTGAAAAAACAATACAGACACAACATACAGCCAAATGAATAAAAACATGGCTCTTGTTTTTGGCAGAAATAAATAATTACAAAAAAAAGGAAGGCAGAAATATAAATCAGTATAAAAATATCAATATTAAAATGTGTTAAACTGAAAACATCAAAAGCAATGATTAAGTTTTATTAAACTTACTGTATGAATGCCCCATCCAGAGGGAGGGACTTCCTGTCCTCTGCATCCAGTGGTGATGAGCTGAATGAGCATGTGCAGCAGGGTCCGCCCCTAACTGGCTCGTTCCTCCAGGGACCAGGAGGTGAGAGGTCAGATCACCATGGCAACTACTAGAAGGGTGGATTCTAGCAAACTCCACGCAGTCCTTGTTTTCCCTGTCATGGCATTAGATGAGGTGAACTTTGTCATTATGTGGATAATCCATCTTATTCTCATCATCACCATCATTATGATTATTATCTTCATCCATGTCATCTTCATTACAACTACTACCATTATAATCATCAAGAAAAGGAAATATGAGGGCAACAGGAACAGCCATCATCTTTTGCCTGGTCTATGACTTCTCATTATATGTTTTCTTCCCTTAATATGACTACATAATAAGCCTGATACTTCAGAGACATCTATATTAGTCCCTGTAACATTAATGCACTGTGTCTCATCTTTGGGAAAAAGAGAGAGATGGGAAGCAAGTGAGTGAGAAGGTACAAAAAAAAACACATCAAAGGGTGAAAGGAGTAAATGGAGTGAGGGGTTGAGAGAAAAGTGAAGCAGAGCCTCAGACTGGGAGAAAGAAGCAGAGAGAATAAAAGAATTGCAGCTTATCAGATGAGAGGAAAACCAAATAGGTGCTACCTCAAAGCACATGTGTAGGTGCTGATGTTTGTGTCTTTACCTAATGATCATTTCTCTGTCTCTGTCGAGGTGATGAAGATTGATCTGGTCTTCTGTCATTCTCTTCCTCTCCTCTGCCTCCCGGCTAAGAGGATACACAGGACGCGACACCCCTGAATCACAAATACAGCAGGACAAAGATGCTAACACTTTCCTAATGTACATGTAACATGAAATTCTGGTTATTTTTGCAAGAAATGTCATCGGCCATACCTACTAAACCTGGGAAATAATATCCTATGGCGATTGTCAAAGACAAAAAAGAAAGTAAAGTAAATTATGTCTTACCTTTTATGCTGGGTAGCACCCTGCCCTGTCTGCTGTGTCCAGGGGTGCTGTCTGGAGAGCGATGGGGGGGCCTTGCTACTGCGACCGCAATACCCACAGGAGGCTGTCGGACCTCCCCTTCTCCAGCTTCCCCCGCCTCCTTCACACCTCTGTCACTTCTTTCTCCTTCGTTAATGGAGCCCCGACGAGGAGGGAGAGACTGTTTGGGAGGGTCTTGCTGGGAGGTGTTGTTTTTAGCTCCTCCTTTGTCCCCCTTCTCTGATCTTTCTCCTCGCTTGTTGAGGCAGCCCAGACCTCCAAAGGGGCTCCGCTGTGGCAGCGTCAAAGGCTGCTGGGAGCTGTAGCTCATCAGGTACTTCATGGCACCACCCTCACTGTCAGTAGTGCGTGATGAGGAACGGGACAATGGTGGAGACTGCTGAAGATGGGCCCCCTTACCAGCTTGATAACTGCCTTTTCTCTGGTCCTCTTGGTGGCCCCCTCGAGGCCCCCATGAAGGTGCTGTTTGAATTCCATCTCTTCTCCTGTCCTCTGCACTTGCTGTCTGGTTGCTGCTCTGCTGGTGGCGTATTCTTGCGACCTTTTGCCCCTCCCTCTGAGCTGTTGGCCCCAACCCCACCTTCCTATCAGGACCCGAAAGAGAACAGTCCCTGAAGGGAGAAGTGCCAGTATTGGGACCATTTTTTGTTGTACCCTGTCCAGCACTGCAGAGTGTCTTTTGGGTATCTAAAGGGAGTGAAGGACGGTAAACCTCGTCCATAACTTCAACATCCCTAAAGGATAAGGATGTTTCCATGCTGCAAGACCGCAGTTCAGGTTGAGATCTCATGTTGGAGCAAGGCTTCTGCTGGCTCCAGTCAGGGGGTTTGTCAGCTTTGTCATATCCCATCTGTTGTTGGTGTGGCTGAGCTTTGTCCTTCTTCTGGCAGCTACTTAGGTGGCTGTGGTAATGAGAGGGACTTTGATAAGATCCTTCTCCACTCTTATCATCTGCCTTTCTCCCAGCTCCTCCTGCTCCATGGCAGTCAGGGGTCACCAAGTCTCCCTGCGGCCCAACAGAAGGCACATAAGTTGGACCAGTTACCTTTGCTTCCCTGCTGGACCCTCCAGGGTTGGATGCTGGATCTTTAGAGGGTGTGAGTGTTAGAGGGGGAGGAGGGCAGTAAAACTCTGGATGTGGATGGTGATGTGTGTGGTGTAGCCACCCCCCGGTTACTGTGGAGCCCATGTGCAAGACATGAGGAGGAGGAGGTGGAGGTGCGGGAGGCGGGGGCATGGAGTAAGAAGCCACAGAGTGAGGGGTTGGAGCGGCCAAGATTGCAGCTGCAGCCACTCCTCGTTTCATACATTCAGGTGAGGAAGCTGAAGATTCACTTATCCTCATTTCCCCATTTATGGGTGCATCTTTTGAGTTCTGCTTGCCACCTTCAGATGGAGGTCGGCCCACCCCACCACTGCAGCTGCTTAGTGTTCCTCCTTTACCTCCACAGACAGCCTCTGCCCCCGAGCCACTGGATAGTTTACAGGCACTCATATGTTTCACTGCCTGATTCCCCGAGTCACTGTCTCTGTAATCCTTGTGTCGCTCCAGAGAGTGTCTGTGGTCTTCCTCCCTGCCCTGAAGCGCAAGGTGGGGAAGAAGAGCATGGTGAGGGTGGGGGTAAGCTTGATGGTGAAGGCCTGATGGAGTAGTAGCAGGGTTCGTCTGATGAGAATGGTGATGATGAAGTTGTTCTCTGTCTTTGCTCTCCTGGTGCCGCTCCCTGCTGCTTGATCGCTCCTTCTCTTTTGACAAAACCCCTTTATCACCCACATCCTTGGTGCTCTTCCCACCTCCTCCCCCTCTGTCCGTCTCTCTGCTGCAAGAGCCGAGTGGGTGGCCCGGGGCAGCCCTGGGCAGAGGAGGAAGGCCGTGATTGGTGGAGAGCAGCGAGGGTTGAGGAGGAAGGCCTCTCAGGTAGAAGTGATCTACAAGAAAAGGAGAAAAATGTCAGACAGTGAGCATTTCTAGAAATATTCTGCAAAGCAGTCTTTGTACCCAAGTTACATTAAAAAATCATGAAAATGTGGTATATAATAACACCTTAAGAAAAAAAGAGAAATTGCCTATTTGAATAACTTGACTGTGAGTTACCAGCTGTTCTTATTCCTGTGGTGATTCTAAATAGGCAATTTATGAAGGTAGCATATGTAAAAAGCTAAATTTTTCCACTCAGTTACATTCACACACACTGTAACACCTACCTTTTTGAGTTTCATAGAAGCGGTGCTGTCCATAGAGACTGTTGCTATGGTGATCCAGGGGACTCATGGGGAGGAAAGGAGAAGCAAGACTTCCTGAATAGCTGGGGTACCCTGTCAGTGGGAGGCAGAAAGAGAGAGAATTGATGTTTCTGTCCAATGTTGACATTCAGTGGCCCTCTAAACAAACAGTTTATCTCAACAATCTATCATGAAATAGGACCATTTTGGGAAACACAGAAAAACTACCTCCAGCTAGCGCTACTTTTGCCATAAATGCACTTTTGCACAAACATGCCAGATGAGTTGACATTATTTACAGTGGACAAAGTGGTGACAAAAACCACAGCCGACAGCTACTGCCAAATGTTTGCAGCATGTAACGGGGTGGAATTCGTTCTTCTACAAAACACATTTTTCCTCAACCCAAGACAAATAGTATGAAGCATCCCAGCCCCTTAAAAGACACACACACACTGACTCTTCCCAGGAGGTCACTGGGAGGTAAATGGTCGTTTCAGCCTGTTCCACGTCTTCAAGGGCGTTGAACTGCATCGTGGGATAAAGGAGGTCTTGGCAGTTGTGTTGAATGTGTGAGCTCACAAAACACATAAACTCACATATTCACATGCAAACATGCATGTTACACAGAAGATACACATCATGTAGCAAAACGGCTTGAACCATGTGTGCATATTTGTGTGCAAGTGTGTGTTTTCCAGCAGTTGGTTTCATGCCCCACAGAGTGTCCTTGCCGGGCCGTTAATTGGCAACCGTTAAAAGTTTAACGGTTGTGGCCAAAGTAAACAGCACTCCATAAAAACTCATCCTACGCATTCCACAGAAACACTGCAAAAACCACCAACACCCCCTCACTGTTTCCAGCACAAGAGTGTGTAGAGTGGCAGGGGGGGGCTCTGTGTGTTCCTACTGCAATGTAAATGCATGAATGTGTACAGCATGTGTGTGTGATTGCGTGATTACTCTGACTGGTTAACAACCAGTGAATCTAAATGGTGACAGTTATCCAAAAGCCTCTATCAGCCATCTCAGGCCAATCCCACTGGGTAATGATGAGTGATAAAGCTGGGGAGTGAGTGAGAGAGGGGAGTGGAGAAGAATAAGAAGAGGGAAAAAAGACAGCATGAAGGGGCATGGTGACAAAAAAATACACAGAGATAAAATAAGGGAGTGAAGGAAGGAAGGAGTGAATGGATGGATGAAGGAGTTTAGTGATTGGATAAATGTGGAGATAGAACAAAAACAAAAGACACCAGAAAAGCAGAGCTGTCAATATGAAAAGCCCCCAATCTGGTGCTGCTGGAGAGGAGAGGGGAATGTGTGTGCTTGTGAGGGGGAATGGAAGATGAAGGAGGCAGTGAAAGAGAAGTGGAGAGCTTTGAGATGCTAGAGATGAGAGGACAGGAGAAAAGGAGGTAAGGAGATGAGGAAAAGCACACGAGCAGGAGACAAAACAAGGACAGGTGTGGAAGAGAGGGTAAGTGGCTGCATAGGTGTGTGTGCAAGAGGGAGAAAGAGTGGTGGGTTTTGTTGTGTTTGAGGTATATTTGTGTGTGTGTGTGTGTGTGTGTGTGTGTGTGTGTGTGTGTGTGTGTGTGTGTGTGTGTGTGTGTGTGTGTGTGTGTGTGTGTGTATCAGGCAGGTTTCTTCTCTCTGTGCTGGCTACGCTCCACTGTCTGGACAATGGCCAGCTGGCAGGCCGCCTACTGGAGCTCCCTAGCTTGAATTCTTAAAAACAATCATTTGTAGTGTGTGTGTGTGTGTATGTGTGAGAGAGAGAGTGCGTTTAAGTGCGTACATCCGCGTGCATGCGTGTCAACATCAAAGCTGAGCCACACAGACATAAAATATGTCTGATAGGCGCACACATTCTCCCCTCCACACACACATTCTTGCTCTTTTTTCACTGCTGCTCTCTCCTGCTCTCAGGCTGGAGTTCTGCCTCCAACTCTTTCTATGAATCCAGGGTTACAATGGTCACTCCAGGCAACATTACAGCTCATTCTCAGGGCTTCATTGCTTAAAATGAGACAATCATACAAAAAAAAAAATGCTTCGGAGTGGCGCAATGACAGATTTTTGTGTTAAAAATAAAGCACCTGTTATGAAATTGAATCAGATGAATCAGAAACTTAATGCACAGTGCTAACACGTGCAGTTTTCGTGTGTGCATTAGGTGGGTCATCGCCAAGATGTAGCACATTTAAACATATAGGAGGGAAATTAATAATAGTTTTACTCACCACCTATTGTTTTTATTAGTTTAGGTTAAAGACCATGAAAAAAGTAAAGTTATGGTGGCTTGACTATTTACCTGCCTGTTAAAAAACATTAATTATTGTCCTGAGGGAAATGAAAATACAAAGTAACATTCTTCCACTGCTTTTTTCTTAGTGCAAACAAGAAAGGGTTAAAGCAACAAGCCAGTTTCATTCAAATGACCCAGCATGAACAACAATGGGATGCAGAAAATGATTCACCTAAAGGGAGTGAAATCTTTATTTTTCTTTTTCTTTTTGTTTTTGTTATTGATTGTATTTATGCTTTCCAGCTATGGTGTGAAAAAAGAATTAATTGAAAAATGCTATGCAAAAAAACATTGGTCAGAAGGAGTGTTACCTTTACACTTGTGCCAAAAGTGGACTCTTTAATTCAAACAGAGATGTTTCAGACTGTATAGGAACAACATTGTTGGTTGTTTGTGTTTACTTACAAACAGACAAGTTGAGTTCATGTAAAATTCACATTCAGCCAGTTTTCAGTTGGTTGAAAAATCTAGCCTGTGATGGAAACTGTTACTGTTGAAGTCTCTTTAGATGTTATCGCTTTAGACCCACCTCACACACAGGCACACACATACACATACACACAAAAAACCTTGAACATAAATACCTGAAAAGGACAGATATCTATGTCAAGCTTGGCCTTTCACCACAAACAGTTAACAGTTGAAAGAGGACATGATGCATGTGGATGCGCATGTTTTTTTTGGGTTTTTTTTCTGTGTGTTGTCAGATCAGGAAGGGGGCCGTTGGAGGTCGGTTAGCCCAGAGGGGGCCCTGAGGGTGGGGCTGCGGTCAGAGGGGGGAGGAGCAGTGAGGAGAAGGTGGATGATGGAAATGGGGCTGAGTTTCAGAGAGGGATACTGAAAGTAGGGGAAAATGGTCTAATGTTATTTGAAACACTGTTTTTAAGATGCCTCTAGGTATGTGTTCATTTGTGAGTTTATTTATGAATTAGAACAAAGGGGGGAAAAGGGGGGTTTTACTGGTGCATCAGTCTGTGTCATGGTGCTCAAGCTTTGTACTAGAAAAAAACCACAAATGCAAAACCACATGTTACTGACAAACACATCAGAAGAGACTTGTATGTGTATGTTACTATAAGCAGCATCATCTAAGGCAGGCATGTCAAACTGGTCCAGCAAAGGGCCGTGTGGCTGCAGGTTTTTGTTCCAGCCAGCCAAGAGCACACAGTTTGACCAATCAGCTGTCTGAAGACTGAGATCAGTTGATTGAATCAGTCAAATCTGGTGTGCTGCTGCTTGGTTGGAACAAAAACCTGCAGCCACACGGCCCTTTGCTGGACCAGTTTGACATATGTGATCTAAGGCATCACTGCTGCACATGCTTGGCCCAAGCTCAGTGTTGGTTAAACCACTTAATGGCTCCATCTCAATATAATCCCAAACCAAGACCCTGGATTAGCCAGAGACCCGAGCTGCTTCCTGTGTGCTTGTGTGTGTGTGTGTACTGTATGTGCGTCTAACCTTCATGTGAATGGTGAAACCAGATAGGGGAAGCGCTTGAATGGGGTCCAGCCCTGTAGGAGGGGGAGGAAGGGGAGGCAGCAGGTCCAGAGGGGTGAGAAGGGTGTGATGGTGGGGACCCCAGACTCCTGGCCAGAAAGGAGCCCATGAAGGAAGCACCTAAATGACATAAATAGAGGGTTAGAGAGCCCATTGCAAATTAAATTAGGCTCTTTGAAGCTGGGGAAGGTCTACTGAGGTGACAATGATTGGCATTACAGAGAAAGAGGAGTTCCAAAATATGGCTGCCAAACTGAGAAAATACAGACAGTCACTCAAACTTGCTCAAAGACTAAAAAAGAAGAAGAAAAAAATTGACAAATGTTTAATGCAATCAACAGTAAATTTCTACAGGGTAGGAGAAACAGGGTATGTCTGTAACATGAGGAGAGTTGAGACACCACCATTTCTACCACTTAGGGATGAGCTAGGAATCATATGTTCATTTCAGACTTTACCAACGTCCTTCTCAATCTCAAATAATTGTTGAAAGGGCTGGAAATGGGCATATGCATTTAAGTTACTAAAATAATTTTTTGACCAACACTAAACTTTAGTACTGTAAAGACAAATATTACCTACAGTAAATTAATTTTTGTGTTTTAAGCAAAACGTGATCCATTTTCCTGTTTTATAAAATAAAATTTATAAAAATATGTTTCCCGTGTTTTTTATTTTATTTTATTTTTTTCCTTGCCAGTGATTCTGGGCATTATCTGATGAGTTAGAAGCTTATCCCTATACACACAAACAGACAAACCAATGCCGTATCACAAAATATAATAATAATTAAAGCCGCAAGCGGCATCCATCGGGTCCGAGCGTCCTGGACCCCGCCACCCATCTCATACACCTTTTCCTAGCATGGTAGGTAACCTGGTAACATCATAGGTAACATGGTAAAACACCCAGCTGAGAATCTGAAATGTTCATATACCTAGTTAGCATTTTTTGTTTGCATGCTAATATGCTAGCTAACATGCAATGTTGCCATGACAACAGGTGGTGTAATGCGTTAAGGACCCAACAAGTATGAATCCTGTCAAGTTTGGTGCAGTTCCCATGTATTCCTATGGAGATATGAGCAAACCATGTTTCATGGCGAGAAGGCTTTTTCCGTCGGTTGCCACGGTTACAAACTTTTTCCTATTAGAAAGATTTGAATAGTGTTTGGTCCCCAACTTGTCAGGAAGGTCCCCACCAAGTTTGGAGTTGGTCGCACGAATCCCCTCAGACTAGTTCGTTCAAATGTCAATAAAATCAAAGATGGCGGCCACCCCGTTGCCATGGGAACAGGTGTTCGATTGACATCTTTGCTGGACTTGGGGTGTTACACGTATGAATACTGTGAACTTTGGTGCAGATCCCATGTATTTCTATGGAGATATGAGCAACCCGTGTTTCATGGCGAGAAGGTCATTTTCCGTCGGTTGCCACGGTAACACGCTTTCTGCTATTAGAAAGATTTGAATAGTATTTGGTCCCCAACTTGTCTGGAAGGTTCCCACCAAGTTTGGAGTCAATCGCACGAATCCCCTCAGACTAGTTCGTTCAAATACGATGCGTGTAAAGTGCAAAAAATGTGAAAAAAGTGGCCGTACACGCCAAGATGGCGGGCACCCCATTGCCATGGCAACAGGTGTTAGATTGACTTTTTTGCTCGACTCAGGGTGTTACGTGTGTGCCGAGTTTTGTGTTCCTACGTCGAAGTAGACTTTCGGGACCCCATTCATTGTGCAATTTTTTTGGCGTCTAGGTGCCGCTGTTGAGCCACTTTTGTATTGAAGTCTATGCGGACCTTAGAATATCGAAATTTGCTCGGGTGTTGATGTGTATGCCAAATTTCACAACTTTTCATTGGTGTTTAGGGGGTCATTTTTGGCCTCAAAGCGCTTAGAAGGAGGAGGAGAATAAACATTTGGAAAACAATAGGGTCATTCCATACTTCGTATGGCTCGGACCCTAATAATTAAAAAAAGAACAGAAACAGAAGAATGAATGCAGAATAAGCTTTGGTTAATCTCCAACAAATGAATGATTAAGACTCATGGAGGAGAAATGATTTAGCTCCTTTGACTACAATAGGACCAACCTAGGAGTAGGCATCCTTGACAAGATGCAGAGGCAGTATTCATCTCAAGCTGCAACTAGACAATGGTGGGTTGTGGTGTTTTATAATGGACTTGTTGGTTCCTCTGCCGGAGCTGCATTAATGCCGGAATGACCCAGCATGCAATCGTTATTGAGTTCTCGACATGCAATACAATAAATCAATATCAACTGACGTCCAGCGCTCCGATTCGTTATTTTAGTATTGTATGATGCATTTTTCTAGCCCCCACCCCCCCCTCAAATAATTGAATAGAATATATAAATACATTTAAGAAATAATTTAATTTTGTTTTCTGTTTGGTGAATGTTGTAAGCTAGTAAGTATTTGAAATTTTTCTATTTGAAATACAAGCTTGAAGTAATCCTGCATGCTAATGAATTCATTATTTATTTATTGAAGTTATGTCTACTTCTAAATGATAAAAAAAAAAGATCCAAAGGAAAAGAAATGCCTTTGTGAATGCCACCTTTATGACTTTTTATAATGCTGCATTGGCAGGATGTCAAAATGACCCCCGCTGTGCTTCTAGGGGATATTAGACTGTTGCCGGTTCTAGCGTTAAAAAAAAAAACTCCTAAAATCCAGGTGTTAATCCATACCCCCCTAAGACCCAATCAGTTGTTCCTCGTTCCACTTTGGAGATCTCTTGAAAATTTTATCAAAATCCGTCCATTACTTTTAGTGTTATGCTGCTAACAGACAGACATACAGCCAGTTAGTTCCATTAAAAGGAACATATTTTAACTTTTTTTATTTAAAGAATAATTACTTTCCCCAGTAATTAGTTATTTTCATATTCCTCTAACTCTGTTACCAACTGAGTTACTTTTTAGGTAAATAGTAAACAGTAACTATGATTAATTACTTCTTTTTTTTTTTTAAAGTAATGTGCCCAACACTGTCGTTTATTACATTTCATTCATTCATTTTCTGTTATTATTAATAATATTTTATCCTTTAGTACAAAAAAAAAAGAAAAAGAAAAAGCTGTGTGAGGCAAATAGTTATAACATGTTTAAATGGTAAAGGGTCTGTATTTATATAGCGCTTTACTGTACCCGGAATGATACCCAAAGGGCTTTACATTTTACATCACATTCACCCACTGATGGCAGAAGCTGCCATGCAAGGCGCTAACCATGACCCATCAGGAGCAATTTGCGGTTCGGTGTCTTGCTCAGGGACACCTCAATGTGAGCTCGACAGGCCGAGGACCAAACCGGCAACCCTCAGGCTACAATGACCACTCTACCCACTGAGCCACGCCGCCCCTAAATGTTTAATGTTTAATAGATACCAGCAATCCACATACAAAAACAAGAGGGTGAATTCTAATACAGCGTGGTCAGCCACAGTAAGCAAAGCTAGAAGAAGCTAGGAGAGTTAGCAGGCTTTGCATTTTGTCATGGGAACATGTAACACTAAGGTAATATCTCTCGCTTGTTCTTTTTAATGTCTGTAGTTTCATCCTAGAATTTTCTATTACAGTGGTGTTCTGGATGTGCCAGGAGTAGCTTTACCTCAGCTGTCTGCACTGTGAGTGTCGCAAACCAGAGTATTCAGACTGCTTCATTTGTTAGTAGGGGTTTTATTAAAGATGCATAACGTAACTTTCCAACCTTAAAACTCCACATTCTGGAATTGTTTGATGGCACAGTAACGCCTATTATGTGCATTTCTAAAGCCATCACAGCCCAGCAATATCCTGAGACAGAGAAACCGCACTATACATGTTTTTCATCCAGGACGTAGCGTGATGTTGCAACCGACTTTCGCTTAACACACTTCACATGATAGCCAACAGATATAAACAAACTGGCCGTTTTGAATGCGCACTATTGCTGATTCAGCAGAGAAACACAAGAAGACATTTTCAGAGGATGAGAGGAAAAGAAAGAGAGAAAGAGACTGAACAAATAAGACAAGATTGAAGATAAGACTGTCTTTTACTGGCTGGAGAGGGCTCACAGTACAGGTAGCATGCAAGATGGAGTCAAATTAGCCAATTGTTGAATCGATGGAGGGTGAAAATTGCAAACATCCTGTAGTGTGTCCTTAAAGTACACCATAAGCAGTGAAATAATGGGGTCCTCGGTATAGTTTTTTTTCAGTTTGCATTTGGTTTGTAATTGGGATGTCTATGTCAAAATAAAATCTATCTGTACTGCAGTATAATATACATTGCATTGAATGTAGTGCATTGCAACTGTAACAGCTGTGTCATTTCCAGATCCTGACTCACACAGTCCTTTAAAATTAGGTTTGATGTGTTTAAAAGTGTTAAACTAACCTTAAAAGTAGCTACAACTTTAACCTAGGAGTAATTACCTCACCTCCACCTCCTGAGCTCGGGTGGGAGGTGGAAGCAAGAAAGTTGTTTCTGTCAAAGTTTTTACCAATAGTGGAGGCAACAGACCAGAGCAGCACAATTACTAAACCCTCACAGAAAGTAACTGGTTTTGTTGTTACTGAATGCTCCTGTGGGTGCTTGTTTATTTCACCTGGTATAGTAGCCGCCATATGAACACAGCCAGTCCAGGTTCAATCCCAACGTCACCCTGACCCACTTTCTCATCTACCTGCTAATCAATAAATGACACCAGAGCCCACATAATGCTACAAATAAAAAACCATAATAAAAAAATGCATATCTATTTAAAAATACACATTATTCAAACTATACATATATATATATATATATGTTTGTGTGTGTGTGTGTGGGTGAGTTTTCATATTTTGTTTAATATTTTTGTTTGTTTGTTTGTTGTTTTTCTTTTTGTTTTTACATGGTAACCCTGGTCCTCAAGGCACACTATCCTGCAGGTCTTAAAAGTCTCCCTGCTATGACACACCTGAATCAAATCCATGGTTCATTAGCAGACTTATACAGAACTTGTCAGAGATCCATTTAATGGAAATCAGGTGTGTTGCAGCAGGGAGACATCTAAGACCTGTAGGATAGTGTACCTTGAGGATCAGGGTTGGGAATCACTGCATTAGGGTTTCCCAACTCTGGTCCTCAAGGCCCATTGTCCTGCAGACTTTCAATGTTTCCCTTGTTCAACACACCTGACTCAAATTAATGGCTCAATAGCAGACCTGTGCAGAGCTTGTCAGAGATCCATTTAATGTGAATCAGGTGTGTTGCACAGGAAAACAACTAAATACTTGGAAGATAGTGGGCTTTGAGGATCAGGGTTGTATTCCACCATATTAGAGTGTTTTTTTAATTTCAGTTGAGTTGTGGTCAGTTTAGAGACTTGCTTTGCTCTGGATTGTTATTTTATTGCAAGACACATATTTTTGAAGCATATTCTATTGTGTTGCCTTTGTTTTTGCTGGAAACTTGGAAAAGCTTAAAGGATACTATTTTTCTCAGTTCTGATCTAAATTAGTAGAAACAGAAGACAGAGGTGTGTATCTGACATGCAACTTGTATTTTAACACTCTAATAAGGGTTGTCATAGCTGATATTTTTTACCTGAGAGGATCTTTATTATTTTGCTGCCAGGTCTTATAAATGCTGGCAACAAATGACGGCGAAGTGTCAAAGGCCACTTGGATGGGGTTCGAGCTGTAATTTTTCAAGTGACTCTAATGTATTACAATAATCGGAAGAAAACTTAAAATAAAAACAGGGTTGCTTTTGTTCACAATTGATGGAGACGAAATTACATTGAGATTTTTTTATAAATTCTGGCACAATAGACGTAACTTGCACACTTTTGAACAAAAATGACCTCACATAAAAAATGAAGGCCCCAAATTTCTTTTACTGCAATTGTAAAACTTTAAAAACATGTTTCCGCTATGCTAGCTGTTTAGTCATATTTCATATGTTCTTAGCATTTAAAATACCATTATCTGTTGGATTGCAGCAGCAAAGTTATAAGTCTCCCAGGCAAACATTATGTTTCTTGTGGATATGCTCACACATGGCTTCTAACACTATTGATGCGAAGCTGCTGTTAGCATATTTCCTTCTAGTCTGCTCTGACAAAGCCACTCTTCAAACTCAACATTGATCTTGGTTTTTTTTTAGTGCAGGTGACACTGGATTTTTGTAGTAACTATAGAGCAATAAAACATGACATGGGGCTGAGCAGAGGGCCTCAGTGGCACTCCATCATGCAGTAATTGTATCAAACTCAACCCATTATAGATAAAACAGTTGTGATTGGCCTGCACCAAGCATGGCCGGGTGAATATCTGTTTGAAGCGGAGTGAAGCCAGATGCATTTTGCTAAAGCAAATGAAACATGATCTCTCAGTTCGTCTGGTTCCCAGGCTATGTGTAAACAGCTGTATTGATAAAAATAATAGTCTTTCTGTTTGGTCTATTTGAGACAGATCATTTAAAAACATGGCACATGCACATTGTAGTCCCAAATAAAATCCTCACAGAAACTTAATTAAATTCAAACTTTTTGGTTTAAATGTTACTCAAAAATGTCTGTGACTTGCGCTCCCAACATCATGCTATCTACAGTCAAAATTTTTCTATGTGATCTATAAGAGAAAGAGGAGTTGCTCATCATGTTCGGTCTCAGCAATGTGAGCAAGCAGGAGGAGCTCCGTTTAGTTTCGTTTGAATGTATCACCCCTCATCAGCATGCTCTCATTTAGTGGAACAAACTAAACATTTGTAGGGGAAGGAGGAAACAAATCCGCAGGGAATCAGGTAATTAGTCACTGGATGGAAAGAGGGAGAGAGGTGGTGGGCTGGGTCGTTACCCATAAACGCTGCGTCGCATCACAGTCAATTACCACAACCACAACAGTCCACATTCAGGCTACACACTCTCACACACGTACAGTACCCTCACCTCAACGACGTCCCGACGCCCTGACAACCACAACCACAAGTACCTTCAGCTTTCTGCCAATCTCTCTCTCTGGCTGACACACACATAATGCACACATGTGCACCAAGACACACACTCACAAGAGGCAGGGCATGGGATAAATCACAACCAAGATGGAGCAGTGGCATGTATTAAAAGACAAATCAGGGTGTGTGTGTCCACTTACACAGCTGGATCCCAAGCATTGAAACATACACACACATTCATAATGAAAAACACCCACAAACACATACCACACTATTTAAAAGCAGAAATCCCCCCATTTTTTTCTTTTGCTCTTGATATTTTCATTCTTTCTAGTCATAATAAATTTTAGAGGAAAAGAAAAAGACCCATCTCGACATTTATTTTCTCAATTTTGTTCTCACTCTCTCTCAGACAGGATATTTTTACTTTTTTTTCTCTCTCTCTAAATCCTCTCTTGTACAATTGTAGATCAGTGGACTTTCAGCCAGTCATAATAAAACACAGCTCGTATAAGGCTGGTTTCACAAGCCCCCCTGGCAATGCAGACTCTCACACAAACATATACAGACACACACATCAAATAAAGAGTGACACACGCACACATACACACTGCTCCCCATATATGGCTATGGCTACTGCGCTACAGATGTTGATAGGACTGTTTTTAGAGTAGTGTGGATAATCATCTTGCAGTGAAGCCTGCCTATACAACTTGCTTTACAGATGACACTTGAAAAACTTGTTTTAACAGCAGTGATGCTGATTAGCAACTTTAGCGTTATAAATCTTTTGGATCCCCATTGACTATCTTCGCAGAGCTGTCCATTAATCTTTGCGCCTATCAAATCTCCACCCCTTCCCCCTTTTCCCCATCTTTTTCCATTTACTCATCTCTTCTTTTCTCCACGTTTTTCCCCTCTGTATTCCCCCTTTTCCTGTCGCTGGACTCCATGCCCTCCCTGTCTGTTTTCTGTTGGTGAGTTGAGGAGAAAATCATATTTGCCCACTCCCTCTGGCCTGCTGATATGGAAAATCATCTCAGAGGCCAGCCACTAACGTAAACCTCATTTCTGTCCATGGTTTCTTTTTCCTCCTCCTCCCCTCCATCTCGTCCCAGCCTCTGTTTCCGTCTTTATATTATCCTGATCCACACATTCCCTTTCCATCTGTGACCACTGCATCCTCTCGTAGTTTCCTGTTGCTCCATACAGAAACAGCAAATTATGAATGCAAATGCAATGAATTAATCACATCTCGTGAAAAAATTGGCAACTATTGGTTTTGAGTTTATGATCAGCTACACAAAAAAACAAAAACAAACAATCAAAAAAAAGTATATTACATTTTTTGTGTGTGTGCATACGTCATTTATTATAAATACAAACTAGTGACTGAGGAGACAGCTACGCTCAGTCTCTGTAGTGGTAATTAAAAAAGAAAATGTGTTTGTAAGCTTCCCGTTTTCCCAGTTGGCATCATAACTTGGAAAAGTGTGTCAACACGCAGGCAGTGAATCCTCCAATGTTGACAATCCAAGGTAATAAAAACCAGAATTATGGGTTTCTGTTCACACTAACACAGTCTGTACTTACAGTGAAAAGAATCTCCTGTAGTTTATTTATGATTGAATTTAATGTGATTTGCTGAAGGGAAAATCCACTTACAACACTTTAACACAGTTTCAGAAAAAAGAAACAAGTTCTGGATGTGTTTTCTTTGCTTTTTGGGCAAATTTTACTGCTTGGCTTTTTTGGTGTTTGTTCAAAGTATTATTATTATTCTTATGGACAAAACAGCCAAACATAAAATGGGTGCGTGGGTGCTTTTCCAGTAAAGGTACAGAAGAGCATTGTAGGAAAAGAATTAGCTGGATAAACAAATTTGGTGCCATTACTTTAGAATTTAACAGGAGTGAAATCTGAGTTGCCATTTTACACTTTACAAAAGGAAAAAGAAATAAAACTGATTAAAATAAAAAGTAAAACGTGGTGATGTGGCAGGCAAATTCACCCTCCCATCTAAAAAGTTGGTAACAAAAAGTTGGCTCAGTTCCTGTAATAAATGCTGTTAATGAATTGAACTCATGTTTTCACACCTTAAAGGTGCACAATGCTGGTTTGAATTAAGGATAAATCAATCAGGCTGACTGAAAAAGTTCAGCAGTTATGTTTAGACACAGTAACACTGGAAAAGTTTTCAAAAAATCATATAATGTGCCTAAAAACATAACAAAATGCTGGCTGATGCATGTGCCCAGGCAAAAACTATCAGAGTAAATTCAATAGGGCGGGAAAATAAACCTTGCACCTTCTTTTGTGTCTTTGTCTCGACAGCTGCTGGAAAGTACTTGATGAAATCAACAGTGAAACAAAACAGCCCGTCCCAAGGTTTCTCACTATTCTAAAGACAGAAAGAGAAGAGGAAGAGGATGAGGAAGAAGCAAACATGAGAGGAGAAAAGAAAGACACCAGAGGGAGGGTTGTTAGTGGCGATAAACCAATGTCACATGGTAAAAGAAGCAAAGATGGATAAAGCAGTAGAGTGATTTCCTTTGCTGCATTTGCTGAATGGACTGCTGCTGATCAATACAATGACACACGCACACAAAAAAAAACCACACACACTCATTCACACACACACCTGAAAGGATGATGAGTTAAATCAATCTCCATCCGATTGAAGATCAATATCCTCTTGTGTTGTATTGTCACATTTGCCAATTAACAAAAGCCTCTGTGCTCAGACTGATATACTGAACTCTACCACAGACACACACACATAGCCTGCACTCGGTCACTAGAAGAGAAGGCTTAAGACCCTGAAAGTACAGTCTCAGTGAGTGTGTGTGTGTGTGTGTGTGTGTGGGGGGGGGGGGTTGTGTATGTGTCAGAGGTTTTGACTCTCGTTAGCTTGGCTGTTACGCTTATTGCTGTACACTTGGCAACCTCTCGTCAGTCCGACCCTTTCATAAGCCTCCAACCACCAAGGGCCCTGGCACCAAGCCTTCAGTCTCTGTGTGTGTGTGGGTGTGGGTGTGTGTGCGTGTGTGTCTCTGTGTGTGTGTACATGCATGTATGTGTGTGTATTCAGGGCAGAAGTCAAGCCAAACCTTTCTGATCTGTTTTGACACCACAGAATTGCAAAAGTGACAGGGCTACTCAAACAAGGCGGTCGTGGAAGGGGCTTAGACACACACACACACACACACACACACACACACACACACACACACACACACACACACACACACACACACACACACACACACACAGGGGTCCATAAAAACATTGTGGCACTGGGGATGCAAACACATTCAATGTGTGAGTAAGCGCCTGAGCGGTGCTTACAAAGAATACGTTCATAGGAGAAAAGGGGTTCTTTTGCTCGACTTGATCCAGATAGCATTTTCCTTCTGCTCTATCTTATTATTCATCAACGATTCCTCTTGACTCATTCATGTTCAAGAGAGAAGGGTGTGCAAGCAAAGCATGGCATGTCGCCTGGGACAAGCAGCCGTGCTGAATCACATTATGGCAGGAAGAAGAGAAAGGACAGAGACAGAGAAAGGGAGAAAAAGATTGGAGGGGAAAAATGAGATGAAAGAACTACAAATGAGAGATTTCCCTGTGAGGCGCATAAATCAGCAGACTATGAACAGCACTGCTCAAAGCCTGACTCTCAGGCTGCAGACCAGAGCTTTGCCATCCATACACACACACTCACATATTCACTAACGCACACACGTTCTCGCTGTTACCAGCTCTGTGCATTCATGAAACAATAGTAAGAGCTCCATTCAGAGTCGTATCCAGGGTTTCAGAAATACTGAGGTCCACCAACTATTATGGCCCAAACATCTCAAATGACCAAAATGAAGACCAAAATCTATTTAAAATGGAAGCAACTTCTGTTTCACACAAACCAATCCCTATCTCTCCTGTATAGTCTCTTTCCTCAATCTATTCTGCCCTCATCTTTTTTGCTCTCTACTTCCCTCTCTACATCTCCTCCCCAACCTCTCCTGCCAAAGGGTATCAAAAACATTTAAAGTAAAATTATCTACACCTTCTTTAGTTTGTCTTTATCGGAAATAACAAAACACACCTATCTGTGGTCAGTCTTCACAGGTGGAATGAGGGATGCTACATCATCCGCTGGTGGCGACCTCATGAGAATAACATAACATAAGAAGAGGGGGGGGGGGTTAAATTAACATAGAGAAGAAAATTTGCAGCATTGCACCTTGTGTCCCACAGCAAGGAAAGCCCCCACAAAAAAAGGAGAAAAAAAGAACTCTAGTGTTGCTTAGTTTTCTGTCGGCCCACAAAAGCTCCAGTAAACTGTTCCTGCTTTTGACCACAGACTTTTTGGACGCCACACACCCACGATAAGAGGAAGGGCCATATATGGTTGCAGAGAGCAGGAACTCGCAACGGGAGAGATTCTTAGGAAGCAGGAAAGGTGGGGGATGAAGGGGTGTCAAAGTAAGTTTTTCCATGTTTTATTAAAGAAAACAGGGAAATTCGGGGGAAAAAAGGGGGTTATATGAGACAGGGTCTCCTGGCTGGGGCAGAATGAGACACAAATGGTACAAGCAACCTCACACACACACACGCATAGACACACTAATTAAAAGCATAAGGTTGCTGATATTTCAGGAAAGCCTGAGGTGAGGGTCAATAATGCAATTCCATCTGACTTGTGTGTGTAGAGTGAAGAAGCATGTTCTGGGAGCTATGGTCGTCATCCTGTCCAACATGCCTGTACCACGCCTCTGTGGTCTATTCAGTCTCCAGCCACAGAAAACACACACTCGCGCACATGCACACACACACACACACACAACAGACTATAATGATTTGAAGCTGCATGTGCCTGCTGTTGGATAAAATACACCTGGGGGTCAAGACTCCAGGAAGAATTGAGTCTAACAGAAAACACGTCACCGCAATCTGGGAGCAAAGTGGAGACAGAGAGTTGTTTCTCCATGAATCACACCATCTACTGAAGTTCAAACACAACTTAAGTTCACCACTTACCAAAATTTACTACCTTCTGGTTACATACTGCAATGTAGGGCACATTAGCACACAATCCCTATTAAACACACTTTAGTGCCACATTGTAGGACTCTGTTACTCATTAACTGTGTTCCCGATTACACTCATGAGTCAAAACAAACAGACATTAACAATATGTGAAAACTGTTATGCAATGGTGCAGTATTTAATAATTAAACTAAATTAGATATTAAACTTGCGTATTTGATAATATAACTAGTAATACTAAATAAAATGTGTTTTGTCCTCTAATTAATTTTTCTTAACATCTACAGTGAATGAGACTTACAAATAAAGACATATAGCGATACAAACAATTTTACATCTTTGAGTTTGTTTGTTGAGCAAATAGCTTTTTTCACAAAGTTTTTAAAACACAAATGGACGCTGTTTTTCCATTCTTTTAAATCAATTACAATTAAATTTACATAAGCTGGTTTGAAGTAAAATAACATCAACAGTGTGGAAGTTCAGGCTGTGTTGCTAGTGGTGTGTTGTGTAGCTACGGTGGCCGTGAAGTGCAAAACACATTTACATTTCACAAAACACATTAACAAATTTGAAAATAAAACTACAGTTAGGAAACACTTTTACATTTTAGGGCACAAATCTACATTTTTGGAAACAAATTTACAAAATATAAAACACTTGTACAAGTGTCAAGACAAATCTACAAGTGACAAAACACAAATACAAATCACAAAACAAATTAAAAACGTCTCTTAACGGAAACAGAATGTCCTGAATACTGGAAGTGATGTGGCAATGACCCCATCTTGTAGTTCAAACAAATGATTTTTAGTTTAGCTACATGTGGGAAGTCAGCAGCGGTTCTTTGAGAACAAGAACTACATGGAACATGTTTCATGATTGACTTCCAGAGAACGTCTGCACGAAGACTAAAAAGGTGTAAAGTAGCTGAAGGTCACCCCACAAAAAGGGGAAATATTGTTCAGCTATCATAAACTTTATAAAACACACTGCTAACTTTCCACGTGTAGCTAAACTACAAATCATTTTTTGAAATACAAGATAAGGTTATCACCATATCACTTCCTGTATTCAGGACATTCCCTGTCTGTTAAGAGCCTTTTTTTTAATTTGTTATGTGTTTATGATTTGCCGCCGCACTTGCAGAAGTGCTTTATAGTTGTAAAGCACTCTCCTTAAAAAAAATTAGTAAATTAGTTTATTAAAATGTAAATTTGTTTCTAAAAATGTTTATTGAAATGTAAATGTGTTTTGCACTTCTCAGCCAGTGTACAATTCAGTAGAAGAAGTAGTAGAAACAACAAGGATTTCAGACATTCATATAAAAGTAATATGGAGAGTTCTTCAAAAAATACTTTTGTCTCTGGAACCTGCATCATATCGATTACGATGCCAGTCAGTCACCAGAATTATTCTTTATTTGATGAGACCAAAAACAGCTGGTGAATCAAGAGTGTTTCCATTCCCCCTTTTCTTCATATAAAACAAGAATCAATCACCTCAAATAAGAGTTTAAACAAGCACATTGGTGGAAAATCCTTGCACTGATCCACTGAGGTATGGTAGTATTTTTGTCTGCTTTGAGATAGATAGAAGATATTCTGGAAGACAATTACAGAGCTTTATAGTATATTTTTTTTGTATCTTCTTTCTAAATTTGAGGATGTTGCATGCCAGACTAAAATGTCCCAAAAGTAGTTTCTGGCCCTTACCATCAGGTGGTTTTAATAAGCTAAAAAAATATTTGTTTTGTTCATAGATTGGGTTCACAAAGTCCAGACTGCGAAAGAGGGGGGAAAAAGGCAAAACCAGGAAATGTTACATTTCTGCCACCACAAGCAAGAAGCTAGTTGAAAAGCAAATGTGTAAAAAAGTTAACAGCGTTAGGAAAATTTACACACACACAGTTTCTTATATTAATGGTTAAAGTGTGAGTAATAAGTAAAAGTAAAATTCTTTCAGAACTGAATATAGCTGCTTTTATTAGTAGCTGTTGGACATAAGCTACTAAAAACAAAACACTTGGATGCTATTTTTGTGATTGCAGCTCAAGATTTGCAGCAGTGGTGCAACACAATCCCGCTTCAGCTAAAGTTAGTTCAAACGCCAGTGGAAACAAACACACCTACACTGCAGAAGTGAAGTAGGAAGGCGGTTACAGCAGAGTAGACAACATCCTTTAACCACCAGACCCAGATTTAACCACATCCAAGTGAGATAGCATCCATCTCACTGAAATATCCTTAAGAAAAACACTCCATCCCCAGCACAACACTGTTTTAACTGACCATACTGTTAGGTCTGCCAGCAGCACAGAGGCTGTGAATTTCCCTGCAGGGATCAAATATCACATTATTATTGCAACATGCTACTTGCAAGCCACCTACAAAGCCTTCCTTAGTCCTACACCAAGGAGAGTCATATCTCAGCATCACTGGAGGAAACTGCGTGTGTGTCTATGTATAACTCTGCATGTGTGTGAGTGTGTGTTCAACCTCTTCGCACTGCATCACCCTCCATCATCGTGAGTTGAGGGGTTGTGGTTCCAAGAGAAGCACTTTACTTAAATTAGACCCTCAACAACTCGACATGCAGGTGTCATTGTGTATATGTGTGTGTACGCTTGTGTCTGCAAGTATACTGAATGTGTGGGTGTCAGAAAGTGAGCGTGCGCCTGTGTGTGAGAGGGAGAAGAGACTGAACAAGAGAGAAAAGCGAGATCAGCAGACAGCGAACACAAGAGAAAGGCAACGAGTGAGGGAGAGAAGGGGGGGAGGCAGAGAAGGAGAAAAAGGGAGGGAAAGCAGGTGAGAATAACCTAGTCTGACCTTATTTCAGCACGCCTTTTCCATTCTTTATATTCCTTCATTACTGTAATATTTACACAGGAATAAAAGTTTATTGGAGAGATCCACAGAGAAGAAATGAATAGGAAGGAGGGGGAAAATAAACAAAAGGGAAGATAGAGAGAAAACGACTGATGGAGTTAAAAATGAATCTCATGGAGCTGAATCTAATGATTATTTTCATTAACAATTTAGTCTGCCTGTCATTTTCTTTATTTATTGGTCAAAAAGAAAAAAAGAATAAAGGAAAAACTCCAAACTTAAAAAAAATCTTGCTGCTCCAAAAAAAATGTACAAACCCTCTAAAATGACAATCTATCAGTGTTTGGCATTTTGCTTAATAATTACTAAGATAGTCTATCGAATTGTTCATTTTTACTTTAAAGGAACATCAGATTAAGCAAACCCCCCAAAAAAATCTTTATACACAACCTAAGACCTCGACCTATGGAAAGAAATTGTAAACCTGTATGGTTCTATAATGCACTTTTACAACACAATGACCATAATGGCAAATAAAACCCTGAAGAAAACCATGCTAGAGAAAAGATTTACAAAAACATAATTAGCCGTAAGAACGGGAAAGTGCAGGCTGTGCAAAATCCTTTAAAGAAGTGAAGCGCTATACACAATTATTGGTTAACAGTTGACCTATCTTTTTAAGCAGAACTACAGACCTTTCAGGTTATTAATTGTCAGGGATTGATGCTTCACTTTATCTAAGTAAATCATAAACTAAATGTCCTTGGGTTTTAGTCTGTTTAAACAAATTAAAGACCCACCCAGTGGCTTAAGGTGACACTTAACTTTTTATCTAACGGCCAACAATTAAATTTATCTTTCAAAAAGGTATAAGCTAATGTTATCATTATGACATAGTTGTCATAGTATTATTAATTAAAATCCTGCCAATCAGTTTAACTATGAACATAATTAGATGCAGAAGCTTAAGTTTGAAATATATAAAGAGTTTCAGGTGATTCAATACATTTACCTGTTTTCCTACACCCATTTTTTTCCTGATCAAACTTGCAGAGGAATTGAAGAGTATTCAGTCTGCTGGGCAGATGAGGTGCTTATAGTTTTATGTTAATCTCATACTGTGTTTTCATTGTAGTCACTGGGTGCACCAATCAGACTTAAAAGAGCACTTTTTTGCACAAACACAGAATCACACTGTATGTGAAGGAATCCCGTATCAGAAATATAATGGTAAACATCCTGGCATATCAGTAAAACACAAGTGTCAATAAATAAATAAATAAATAAAAAACTAAAGAAATGTCTCTTTGTTCCAACATGACCTGTTATATCTTTATGAATATGAGGTTTGAAATTTCTTGTAATTGTTTTTTTCCTATAACTATACGGTATTCAGTATTTGTACATAACATCAATTTCACTAAACCTTTGATTTGAAAATATACAGTCAACACAAGCAAAGAAACAGCTAAAACACAGACAACACTAATGATGAAGCAATACACTCACAGACACATACATATAGACAGGAGTGAGTTTGCATCTGCAAAAATAAAAAAAGAAAGAAAGAAAAAAGCATATGTAAGTGTGTATTCACACACGAAAGAAGTGCCTATATTATGCATGCATGCACACTTCCTAACATTACAAAAACACACATCAAAACGAGCAGAAAAGACAGTAGGTGGTTATTAAAGAGACAAGAGAGAAAAACAGAGAAGGAGAAGAGACACTTTACCAGCAATCAAAGATGCAGACGAGAAGAGATGGAGGGAGAAGCAGAGGTACAGGAGAGAGAGTTTGCTTCTAATCAGCCTGGATCCAAAATTTAGACAGGCACACACAGAGGCGTGAGGAGTCCCAGTAGGATTAGGACCCCAGTGCTGTGTGTGAATGCATGTTTGTGTGTGTGTGTGTGTGTAGTATAAATGTCCCACGAGACTGATTATCCATGAATGACTGATGACGGATCTTTGTTTTTTTTTTTTTTTTTGTTTTTTTTTTTGTTTTTTTTCTTTTACTCCTTCTCTTGCTCTCTTTTCTTGTTTTCCTTCTCACAAGTCTCAGCTCAGGCAACACACACACAAAAAGCTGCATACAGCTCCATGTATATTCAACAAAGCTTCCTGAATATACTTAATGCTTTCATGTGTGTCACTGTGTAACGATCCATGCTGTTCCACACAGCTGCTTCTCTCTTTATCTTACTCTCTTTCTCTTACACACACACACACACACGCACACACAAATATGTACATATTTCCTATTTAAGAGCACATTAGTTGTCTTTCACACCAAATGCTGAATCTGCTCAATCTGAGCCGCAGCAGCAGTGTGACTCAAGAAAACTGAAGGGTCCTGCAGTCAGGAGGCAGTCCAACCACTCTGCCTTCTTTAACCTCACCTCCAGATGAACCTACAGCCCCGCCATCCATCTAAGCCCCTGACAGCAAAACAAACTGCACATAGACCGGCATGAATGGAGCCCATTACAATATGAATGAGCCAAACAGAGCTGAAATGAATCGAAAAGAGAACCAAAACAGCACAGCTGAGAAAAGGGCCCCGGCTGGGTCAAATAAGTCAGCTCCAGTGACGATGAGTCAGGCATAAATGTGGCCCTGAGATGGATAAAGAGCAGGTCTATCTCAGGTGTCGTTTTGCCGCTTTGATAAGGGTTGTCGTAGTTGCACCGTCTGGCTTGGTGGTGTGCATTTTCAGGGTGCATGAACCTGTGAATCGGCTGAGACTGTGACATCATGTCTAAGTGATGTCACCTCTCTGTCACGTTGTGTAAACACAGAATTGCCTTGACCCCTCTGAAGAGGAGAAAAGCCATAAAAAAGCAGGTCATTATAGTGCCTGCACACACGCCTTCTTTTCACGTATCATGCAAACACACATAGCCCCCCTCCCACCACCACCACCTCCTACAAGACGCTGCTTTAGCCTTGTGTTTTGCAGGCTGTTTAAAATGTCATTTTTCTCTCGTTGCTCTGACTTCAAATGCGCCTTGCAGAGCTCTCACTCCCTCTTGCCAAATCCTCCAAACGTTTCTGATTTACTGAGTTGGCCATGGGCCGAGTAGCACCGGGACGGGCCCGTTAACAGCCGGCCATGTGGTGGAGAGGGGGTGTGAGAGGGAGTGGGGTGCAAAAGACAAGGGAGAAACAAACAAGGCAATGTGGAAAGGGAGAGGAAGTAGGCTGAAATTGAGACAGAAATAGGAGGAGTGCTGAGAGAGAATGGCCTGCTAACAACGCAAGGAGGCGATGGGTGTGTGGGGAGTTAAGACAGAGACGGGAGATGGATATAAGAGGTGTGGGGATCGATTGAAAAGAGAGAAGAGAGCAAAGATGAGTAGGGAGGAACATGGCTCTGAGGAGGGGGAGGTAGGAGAGCTGGAGCACCACTCAAAAATCTGAGAGGAACAAATGCACTGGTGAAGGGGAAGCGAAAAGAGGAAAGCAGAAGGAAGAAGAGGGGAGGAGTGAAGAAGAAGCAAGGGTCTAGCCAAGGAAGGAAAGAAAAGGCAGAAGAAAAGGGGGAAGAGAGAGAGAGAAAGAGAGAAGGAGAGCACATGGACACAGGAAGTCTGGCGCTTTCCATTCACATGCCAAGTCATCAGATGGTGGTGTGTGTTCACACCCCGGAGATGTCGCAACCAAACGCACCCCACTCCCTTCAAATCACTGCTACCGACAATAAGCAGCTGTTCTCGTGTTGGATGAGAGTTGGAGACAACACAAAAGTCTTTCTGTCAGAGTTGCAAATGTGCTTCAAAACAAATGCAAGCTTTACTCAAAACTCCAACATCAAAGCTCTTTTTTTTTTTTTTTTTTTTTTTGCTTCACACATTTTAAATCGTTGTATTTGTGTCACCTTTTAGACAGCTTAAATTGTGGCCAGTCCCTCTGAGGTCAATTTGATTAGTTGCAGTGAAATATTCAGGAATATATTCAAACAATGCACGACGGTTTGCTTGAAAAATCAGAGCATGCACAAGAGTCTAATTTGTAATGGAAATGGCTTTAATGACTTCACTGGCCTCATTTAATGACTTAATGTTTCTAATGTGTCAACAAATTTCAAACAGTCAGACTAATTTCTTTGGCCTTGCTGCATATTTTATTTTACAATTAGATAAGAGCAATACTTATGGGTTTCAAATGGGTCTTCCAATATTTTTTTTAAAGTGCATAAAAGTTTCTGTAGTTAGCATATCCATTTGGTTGTTTTTGTTCCTTTTTTATTTTATATTACTAGTGGCTTCGTAGTCTCTATTTAGATTTTATTATTATTGTTTTCTAACACCTGAAAACTTTAGGTGTTAGAAACTTTCTACTTTTACTCTTGTTTTGGCCCTGTGTAGAGCGGCACAGTATTGATCCAATTGTGTCCTGTGCTTTACTGAGTCAATTTGGATTTGTTTATTTTTTTTATTTTTTTAATGAACTGAACTGACAGTTTACAATCTTCTCCTTCTAGTCTTAGCTCGACTGGCTGCAGCCTTCGCCAGCTGTCTCATCCAAGCAGGGGGTCGTCTTGTACGCTGCACCCGAGGTGTGCCCCTTAGACCCTGGGTAAAGTTGGAAGGAGGGGTTTCTGACTGGGTTTCACTCGCTGCTGACTCATCTCTCTCCCTCTGTTTTGACTCTCTCTCTTTCTCTCTCTTACATACACACATACATATACTGACACACACACACACACACAAAGCCAAGCGTCTCCTCTCTCTTGCTTTCACTCACACTCTTGAGAGGCAGAGAAGACGCCAGACTGGAGAGTTGGAAATGACGGCTAGTGGGTGCTGTGAGGCGGTGGTAATCTGACTGGATTACCAACCAGGTGGAAACATTCAGTCTATCTTTCTCCACCCCCTACCACCCCATCCCTTCAACCCCCTCCTCCTTTGCTTTATCATTGCTTTTCTTTCCTTTCTTTATCTATACAAACCTTAACTTTCCCCCTGTCTTTTAACGTAACTACACACACACTCACACACCATTTCATATCTGCATTAACTACAGATTTTCCACAAGCATGTACTCACACAGAAATCCAAATGCACGGATACACACAAACACATCATCCTCTCTTTCAACGCTCTGCACGCCGTTTGTGTAGGAAGGTGTGTGTGGATGGGGAGGTGAAGGGGTGTGTCAGCGATGCTGCTGTGACGATCAAAGGCGAGAAACTTCCAAGAGAGATTTTCCTGGCAGGATCATGATGAATGGACGGGGCTGCTGCATGTAATGCACACGTACAGCTACACACATTTATGGCACAGATATGTGGAATCTAAACGAAGGATCTCTTGCCTCACTAACAAGACTGAACATGGGGAGAAGGAGGAAGAAGAGAGAAATAAGAAGAGGAAGGTCAGAGAGGAAAGGGGCCAAAGAGGAAGAACTAAGAGAAAAGAATGACGTGGCAAGAGGTTGTGCTGTCTAAACAAAACAGTATGCTTTATTACATTCTCAAAGCACAAAACATGAGCAGCTGAAGACAGAATCTTTTCGAAGTCGTGTGAATGAGTGTGTGTGCCGCTGTGTGTATATGTGTGGATGCGTAACTTGAATGTACACTCTTTCTATCTGTATTACTAGGTCACACGCAAACGCACACTTACTCCCATACACACTCATGTAAACAAAAACCGTCTGCTGTCTGGGAAGTAACACACCTGTTCAATGACAAGCACTGCCACGCCCTTCATAACACTGCACACCTGTGCTACTGCAGGCTAAACCTATCCCTAATCACACACACATGCACTTACACAACCACTGCCCAGGGGCTAACATCACTTAACAGAGAAGAAAAAAAAGCAAAGCAGTGAAAATGGGAGGGGAAGACAGAAAAACAGACTGAGACAGACACTGCTCTTATCAGTAATCTAAATGCCTGTGTAATATCATTCAGGGGTGTGTGTGTGTGTGCGTGGGGGGGGGGGGGCTGAGTCTTATAGCATTGGTATGCGTCTGTCATTCCATCATTTTGTCAAGAGCGACCATATTCAAGGAGACACCATGCTGGTGTAAATAAGAGGCTTCAGCAAATTGATGGATTGCAGGTTTTCTGGGATACGAAGAAACAGGAGAATGAGGGGAGTCTTTTTTTTTTTACTTTGAATTTCTGTAAGTGATACACTCTGGTAGAAAGAGAAAAACTGTGTGTGTGTGTGTGTGTGTGTGTGTGTGTGTGTGTGTGTGTGTGTGTGTGTGTGTGTGTGTGTGTGTGTGTGTGTGTCTTCACAAAGATCTGAAACAAACTCCTGTCAGAACCCCCCTCCTGCCCTGCTATGGTCAACTCCACATCATATCTACCCCCTGTGCTGAGGCCTAGGGCAGGGCATACAGCTTTCTGAATCTCTAAGGGGGGCAAGGACAAAGGTAACCCCACCATCCTAACCTCCCACCAAACACACACACGTACCCCAACCCCCATCTCAAAACAACAATCCTCCATGCCCATTATGTCAGTCAAAACCCCATAAGGGACATGCATGGAGAGCTGGATATCTGGAATCTCAATACAGTGTCATGCACCTTGAGACCCAGTGAGAGGCCCTCTTGAATATATTTCAATAGCATTATCTCTCTGCATTACTATGCTTATTCCCCCTTTCAACATTACAGAATCATTTTTAAATTGGACTGTAATGCATGTCAGTGAGCAGCAATATCAGTCAAAGTGGTATTTGAATTGTTATGCAGGAGAGACAAGTATCTATCAATGATGTATAAATGACAGAAACATATTTTTGGTAAAAAGAAAATAATCATTTCTGTCAAATTTAAGAAAAACAAGTCACTGTGTATGAGAGAATTATTTTCATGAATTATCCGAAAATAATTATCAGTATAGGTTTATTTAAATTTAAATATGGTAATATATATATATATATATATATATATATATATATATATATATATATATATATATATATATGCATGCCTGTGTGTGTGTGTGTGTGTGTGTGTGTGTGCGTGCGTACGTGTGTTTGTTCTTTTGATTTTAAAAATGTCAAAATTTAAATTTGAACATATTTTAAAAGTGGTAAATAAGGATTTTGTTCAAAATGTTCATAATTAATAATTAAATTGTATGTCTACACATGCTTTTGTGTAACATGATTTGTTGAGTATTGAAGAAGGTGGGGATGTGGATCATATACAGCAGTCAGCATTAGCGTTTTGGAATAAATAAATAAATAAATAAATAAATAAATAGATTTAAAAATTAGTCGAATATTTATCATTTATTATCATAATTTATTGTCATTCATGGAATTTCTCGTCCTACACATATAGTATACTTAATGTAGCTATAAATAGGATATGCAATTAATGATTTTGAGAGCCTTTCTCTCTCTCTCTCTCTCTCTCTCTCTCTCTCTCGCTCTCTCTCTACGCACACACTCATACACACACACAGACACCCCTCCCCTATTGAGACAGGATACCAAAGCTACTTGTTAAATCTAATGCATGCACTGTCAACCCATTCGCACCCCGTCACGTCCCCGCTCAATATAGAAACCGGATTTTCTGGTATTACCCGCACCTCTATTATCCAAAGCTCCACTTCACTCCCCACCACTGCAAACCCCAGTTTGGATCCATAACAATGTGTCCCGAACCTATGGGTACCAAAAGTGCTCTCTTCAAATAAAGAAGAAACCTTGGAAACATGGCTCTGATAATTTATTCTTTAGTATATGCAATTGAACAACCTTTTTTTATTATTGTTTAATTACTTGTTTAGGAACACATATAAATCTCAAATTAGATTATACCCCAAGAAGCTTCCGTTCCCTGTTTGGTTAAAAACAAATAAGTTTGGGTAATTTTTCTAATCGTATATAGATTTTTTTTAAAAAGTAAACAAATAAATATAGCTACTTATTTGCAATTATTTTTATGCGTGTGAGGTTGCATTAAATGCTCTGTTGTGGCAGGCAGCAAGTATGAGTTATAGTTCACCAAATAAGATAAAAACATACAACTCTTGAAAACACCTGCGACTCTTTTCTGGATTCCATATTCTTAAAAAGTTGGTTTCCTCCCACGTTCTATTCTTGTTCGTGCCAGAATGCTTCCCAAGTTTGCAATATGGAAAACATATGAGGACAGTATGTGCTATTTTTTTACCCACACTTTTCATGGACACACGCATGTCAAACATACCTGAGTGCGGACCCATGGAGAGGTGGGATGAGTAGTATTTCCCGGGCTGGAATTGAGCGGGGTGCTGCACGGAGCCGTGGCCGCTTGGCGCCAACCGTGACGCGGCGCTGTGAACCAAGGCGCTCCGCTCCGTCAGGAGATGATGCGGTGGAGCGAAATCGCGGCTTTCCATCCCGATGAGAACCGATAAATCCCAACTCCAAAAGTAAAAATCCGGAGGCACCGAAGGTTTTATGCTCCCAGATGCAAATAATCCCTTTTATGAACTTCGGGCGCCCCTTGCATTGAGCGGAGTTTTGGCTTTGCAGGGTATAAACGGAGTCCCCGTCATGTCCTACAAAAGAGAGAGCGGAGACAAGTCAGAGCACTGACAATAATGAGCCGAGCATAGATGTGGCAATGAAGAAAGGGCTGACAGACAGTCGGTGCTCAAGTTTATGTAAACAAGCAGTATTCAGCGACAAAAAAAAGCTATTCAGTTTTAACAAAACGCTATAAAAGCGCATTTACATATAAGCAAATCTGGCAATTTCTTAACGATGAATTGTGGCAGGAACCTGCTATAAAGACGAACAAGGTAAGTCAACGTGGATTTCTCCTGCACAACATCGCTTGCACCATGAGTGGAGCCCCCCCTACACATATACTTCTCAACCTATGACCAAACACGATGCAGATAACGCACATAGCTTTATTTATCAATGTAATGAATAGAAAGGAAAGGTGAGGACTGGCTTAGGTAAACAATTGATTAATATACTGTACAATAGTTCACAACGGGTTAAAAAAAACCTGTCTCGGTAAGGGAGATGTTAAAATCTAGACTCGACAAGGGCTGGTCATAAACAAGCCGGACCTCGGGGCATTTGCACTAAAACATTAAGAAAACCATCTGCACAAAAGCAATTTTTATCCTTATGGGGACTTTAAGTTATTCCCCAGCATGTAGAGTTCCAGACTGAAATAAATGCTTTGATTAATGGTGGTTATTTATGTGGATTGAGTTAAGGTCATTTATTCACCTTTTTATATATAAATATGATCCCCTGTCAGTAAATATATGTTGTGACACTTTAGAGAATATTTTTGATTTCTATTTTTATAGGCGCATATAAGGTCCAACAGCAACACCGTTTTGAATCTGTTTGGTATCTTAGTGTTTATAAAATAAACATGCCATTTATGTCTCATCAATATAACGATTTGACTTATTTGCCTTGCTGTAATCAGGATTATTATGTGTTGCTTATTAATGAACACAGCAACGAAACAGCTATTTAGATCAACTCTTACGGAATCAGCAGCAGTGGCCCTCGTCTCCTCACAATGGCAAAACATCATGCATGTATATATATATACATATATATATATATATATATAGGCTACATATAGGCTACACCATAACCACAAACACAAATCAAATCACCTTTATGCTCCAGCGCAAAGGAGTGCGGGCAATAAACAGCGGAATAGGAATGGACTTTATATGTATCCCTCAGCCTTAGCCATTTACTTAAATAGGGTTGCCTGTGATGCTATAGGGAAATTTGGGTACATACCCAAACACACATCAGCCGTTTTTCTATTTGGCTTTTCAATGCATGGCACGTTTATCTTACGCCGTGTAGATGCTGATAGCACCTCCCAGGAACCAACGATAAAGGAACAAAGAAAATATCAAATGCTCTGGTGGACCAGAGGCTTATGAAGTGCACCAGAATATAGCCTGCATGAGCTCGGGTATACTTCAAGTCTTCTTTTAACACAGTGCTCAAGTACTCAAACTTTCAAGATTTTTTTTTTCTTTTCTTTTTGGTTAAAAAAATCCTTAGACTTCGGTGGCTTTGGTAGACCCTGTGTTCGTGTATGTGCATGCATACACTCTCTTTGCATGAATATATCCAAATGCTTCCCATAAGAGTATTTTGCTAGTGCATTTAAATAATTAAATTTCCTTTTTGTTTGCGAGCACCATGTTATCTCTATGGGGCATATCTAGCCGACAGGGAGAAATGGGGGTAAAAGGGGGAGAGAAACGCAGGCTGCGAGCGCACACAGAAGGAAAAATGGGCTTTCTCCTGTCCCCTAGGCTGTGAGAAACAATGCCCCTTCTCTACGGGACATCAATCATACACCACTCTCGTCTGACATTTGTCTATACGTTTTTAAATTTTAAGGCCATAAACACACGTCTTCGATGTTTACATTCCACGTCAACAGAGAGCCACTCAGGCTACCTTTAACAACCAGAATCTAAATCCCGTGTTATCGAACACCACGCAAACACAACGACGCGAGCAGATCGCGCGCAGCAGTTTGGGAAAATGATCATTTTGGATCTGCAACAGTGTGTGTATGTATGTGAGCAAGATAGAGTGTGTGTATGTACAGCTAACGTGGAAGGCGTTCCGACTTCCTTCCAGTCTACCGAGGCTCCCCTAAAACCTCATACACACCTCCCCAAGTACGCACACACAACCACACACATCAGTGCCCTGCAAAGGGTCAAACTATCGTCAGACGAAAATCCCCCCAACAAAAATAACCACTGCTGGTCAAGACGACATTGCATGAACTTAGCACAAAAGCCAACAAATCCGCAAAGAATCGTATTAGTTAAATCTCATGTAGTTGATGTTTCAAGCAGAAAAAAAAACTTTTGTGTTGTTTGAGCCGAAATATTAAATCATAAATGTGTTGATTTTTGGATAAAAAGAAGAAGATGGATTCTAAAACATTTACTGTTGAAGTGGTTTGGGTTGAGAGGCCAACTCGATGCCCTCGGCAATTTTGCAATAAAATAAAGTCACAAAACATAACCGGCGCACTAAATCCAGATATTCAGAGGCCGGCTAAACAAGAGAGACAAGCCCGGCTGAGCCAAAGACAACTCCGGCGTCTGCACGCCTTCATAACGAGGGAGTACCGCAGATTGCAATAAAAGCCCTCCCTCTCAAACACACTAAAAACAGGAAACTAACAAAGACATAATCTACCATTTCGAGCAAGTTTAAACAAGACGGAGTTCAATGAAAAAGCGAGGTGTTTTTGGAGGAAATGAATTAGAAAACACACAAGTAATTTGGATACGAGAGGTCAAAACAAAAGCTGACACACGGCTCAGTCCTGCACACGAAAAACGTTGGTAACCAACTTAAGTTAATTCTTTAAAATAACTGTTAAACCATATATGTATGTCGCTTTATGGTTGTAATCGAAGGCTGTCTTTAGAACATTAATTTGTATGATTTAAAGAGTATAGGTACCATCCAGTATTTTATTGTTTTGTTCGCTAAAGAGAAACAATATGACAGTGAATATGGCAATATTTGTTTTTAATCGGGTAAATATATGTTTAAATAAAATGCAAAATTAAGATAATCCTGGACTAAAATCGATTTTCAGTACAGTCACAACATATTACAAAACGGTAAAAGTGAAAAAAATTGCGACTTACTGGTAATTTAGATCCACTGAATGACGAGCGAATGGTATAAAGAAAGAAAAGGTAAAATATATATATATATATATTCAAAGTAAAAATCCCCGAGTCGCAGAGATGAAACATGTGGGATTGATTACATCCTAGCTGCTGCAGACTGTGCTGTGCAGTCAGTTGAGGTATGGGAGAGACGCATTGTAGAAGTTCAGGCTTGTAGTGAATCGGGACTCGTTCATGCAGCCGGAGACTCAGACACGCCGGGAGGAGGAGGAGATGGGGGGAAGGAGGAGGTGGAGGAGGTTGAGGTTGAAGGGGTGTGTGTGCCGGGTAGGGGTGGACGCGCAGGCCTATTGGTTTGAGAACGACAATGTGAAAGCGTGCCCGTGAGGCGCTCCCCCCTCCTCTGCACCCCTACCCGTTCCTACACCCCTGTCCACACACACACGCATAGCCTACACACACACACACACACACACACACACACACACACACACACACACACACACACACACACACACACACACACATACTACCACCCCCTTCGACGGTAAACACAAGCTGCTATTGGCTGCTGCTACGAGCCAATAAGGGAGCCGGAGGAGCCGCAGAGTGAAACGGCGGGCGTTTGATTTGCAACCCTGGGCGCTCTGCATGCGCGAGCAAATGCGAGGAGACAGGCTGCACAGCTCAGCGCTGTTCAATGTGGAGAGAGAAGAGGAACCGACTTTGCCCGCACTTTCTGATCGCTGGTGGAGAGCAAACAGCATCTAGCCTATTCCGTCTGATCCCACAGCAGCTGCAGTTCAAATGCTGCGTGTGTTCTGAGTGGGCTTTATAGTTTATTTTGCTGTGTCAGCGGTGATGTGATAGTTTTATTGATGCTCCTTTAGGGAAATCCGCTTTTACACTTGCCTCCCCCCTGCATATGTTTATCCTTATTAGGAGAATCTGCGTCTGCTTTAATAGACTCTGCAGACAGTTTGAACAGTGTAAGACAACTTCAGGACATGTAATTAATGGATCTAAAATGTAATGTAAATTTAAAAGAGATCATTTGTCCACTGAGAGAAAATTATTTAATTGCCTCACATACAGCTAAAAGATTGTAATGTTTTGTAAAAGATCAGTGTCAGTTTACTTTGTGAAATAAATTTATTACAAAACAATATTATAGCTTTAATTCTAGACTGGGGGGGGGGGGGTCGTTGAATTTGAAGGTTTGCAGAGGTTACATGTAAATAAACAGGACTATATTCAATCAGTTATACTTCATATGTCTGTTTACCTGTCTCCGTCTGTTTCTATCACATACGTATAAGCACACACATAGTCACACACTGACAAATTGAATCACTGCATAATTTGAACGCGTTACTGTCCTCGGGGTAAGCCCTGCGCACGGTTCACTAATTTAGACAATTAAAAGTGGAAGGATATGGGCTTGTGTGTTTCCATGTCAAAATATGTGAGCTGCTATAGGCTAAAATTCCCGTGCAGGATTGTTTATATGTGGAAGCAAAGGGTTAAAACTGAGGGTTTCGTCCCTGCGAAGCTCCTGGTTGGTTGGCAAGTAGCCAGAGCGCTGTCAATCATCGAGTGTAAACAAGGCTCTGATTGGCTGCTGGCCAGTCCGCACTGGGCTGCCTGAAAAAAGCAATTACTGCCCCTGCGGTTTCAAGGCGGCCCCGCGCTGAATGATGAAAGGAGATAAGGAGGGGCGGTTTTAAGGCGCCCCTCACGGCGAACCCCGTTGGCCCCAGAGCAAAAGGAGAGTCAAGAGTGACTAAATCAAAGGGAAAACGGCAAAAGGGGGGAAATTACACGTTGTATTAAATGTAGAGGCTAGATTCGCGGAATTCTGCAAAAACAACTTTGTGTTTAGAAAATGGAGGAGAGACCGGCTACAAAAACAGGAAAACAGCTATTGCGTTGTGGAGAGGGAGGTCTTTATTCCACAAATATGGAGGCAGAAAAGTTTTTTGGCCACAAAGAAGACGGGGGAGAAAGACATATAGGTTTGTAAAAGGAAAAATTGTGAGATTTTCTTACTTAAATGGTAAAACAGTCAGTGACTAGACCCTGAAACTCACTTAAGTGTGGTTGCGCGAAAAATGTTTGTTAAAACGTATTAGCAAGTCTTTATTTTATAAAAGGACGCACACACACACACTCTCTCTCTCTCTCTCTCTCTCACACACACACACACACACACAAATATATATATATATATATATATATATATATATATATATATATATATATATATATATATATATATATATATGCGCCGCAACAAGTCAGTGACAAAAATGTATTCAAGTTTTCACATACTGTATAAAAATCTAAATATAGTAAAATAAATAAATTAATATTTTTCCAAAGAAATGTATAGAGGCACAATATTAGTTTAAACATTGTGACATATAGAATAACGTTTGATTTTCTGCAATATTTTATAATAATAATGTTCGTTTATGTTTATAATGTTAAATTGGCCTAAATAAACAGAACAGAAAAGAAAAAAACTCTCATTTGCTTGTAAGCTAAACTTGTCCAGAGCTGAGCACAAGCTGTTTCAACTGATGCCCTTTTACATTAAAACACAAACCCTATCCAGAGCCTCGGTCCACCCTAAATACAACACTCTGGGGGGGAAAAAAAGAAGAAGAGAGTCTATGCTCTGCATAAAACGCACAGAGCAAAACAAGACTTTCATCTAAGCGAATTAATTGATACATATATAATTCAAATCAAATAACGCCAAAGAGAGCAGATTTATCATGTCTGTAATTAAATAATCGTTACCGTCTTTTCACAGCTTGCATGGCCAAGTCTCGCCAATAGGCTTCAGCCACCACGCTCACACACACACACACACACACACACACACACACACACACATACACACACACACAAACACTGACCACACGCGTCTGGCCACACAAAACCGAACCCTTATCTGCAAAGTTTAGGATATTTTAAAGTCCAAATGTACTCTGAAGCCAGCGGGATGCACCTGAATTATTTGTATTAAAATCAATTAAAGACAAAGTTTGCGTTGAGACCTCGTGCTTTACTTCAATCAAAATAAGCAGAGTGTTTATTGTTTTAACATTATAAATAAATAAAATAAAATGCACATATAATAATTAAATAAACATATATAATAAATAAAAATAAACAACAGAAAATTGACAAGGTGCTCTTAAACGTGGAATTTAGGTTCAAATATGACGTTTTATTTATTCATTTAACAGGTTTGCAAAATCACGGTCCATGGATGTTGGAGAAATAGAGATGTTTACAGGATTTAAGACTAATGAAATGCTGAAGAAGAAAAAAATAATGTCAGCTTTTGTTGAATCCAATAGGACCGGATCCAGAGCCTGTCCCACACCCGTACCGAACTGTAGGGTTTAATGAAATGACTCGGTTTCCACGTTCTCTCTGCACTCTGTTGTCCACAGCACTAATGACAGGGGGACAATAAAGAATCCTGTTCCGCAGCCAACAAAAGGGGGCCGCCACTTAAAACAGAAATCTGCATTTAATTTATTTAGTGACAAGGAAAAGCCTTTTATTGCTTGATTTTTATTCGTTCTTTTTCACTTTAAAAAAAAAAGTGGGGGGTGAGTGTGTGGATGGGAGAGAAAGCATAACCGCACCCCACCCCACCATGCCTCATCCAGTCCGTGTGCCAGCGCAAGCTATACAGTGGGGGGAGGAGGAGGAGGAAGAAGAAGGGGATGGGGGGGTAATTAATGCGGATTGACTGATTGCTCTTGAAACAGACCGGTCCTGCGCGTGAATTGTCCTCGAGCAATGAAGCGTTCCTGACTGACACTTTCCACCTTCCCTTCTTCGCTTCCTTCTTCCAACGCTTCCTCCTTCGCTCTCTCTCTCTCTCGCTCTCTGTCTCTCTATCTCACACACACACTCTCACACACACGCACTAGCCATGCGCGCGGGACTCTCGATCTCGGCCGCTTTTCAAACGCTCATCCCGGCCAGACGAGGCAGTTTTCTCCCTGCTCATAATGTGAAACACAAATACTGTCCAGTATTTATTTCTAGTGTTATATTTAAACTTTCACGTTTTTGTTTCCATGAAGACCACAATTTTCTGTAACCTGATTTGCTTCTTTTTTACTGGTTCACCTCCTGATGACTTATTCATAAAACCGGTATCGTAGTTTAAATCAGGTTATAAATTATCTGAGCAAACCTTTGGGAGTCTACATGACCAGATTTTTTTAAAGCCCAAGTTTGCAGTGAACAGGAAATAAACTGGCGAGAATTAGTCCAAATGGAAAGCCGTCTCCACTGAAGGCCCTCCATGTGGGGCATGCCATCCTATACGCACCAGATACTTTCTGAAAGCCGTTTAATGACGAGAACTTCCAAACAGGGTCGCTCATCGGGGACACGCCCCAACAATCTAAAGGTGGTGCAACCCCATGAGAGAGAGCCATGTTAGAGCAGAAATGTAGCTGCGCTGCCAAGCTTATGAAAAACAAGGCTGCTCTGTGCGCTTTGGGCGTGTAGCAGCAATGATGTAGGCATAACGTTCAGACCTCTTCGCTTTTCATTTCTTCTGCCTCTTTTGGTGGCCAACACGTTGTAAATATAAACCTTGACAAACAACAAACTATAGCCTAGCTCACGACAGAAGAGGACGTGATGAAGTCAGAAGTTGACTGGACACAAAAACAACATGACCTTTCCTTCTCTGTGCGCAGGACAGATGCTGCTGTTTCGAATCCTCCTGACAGAGAGGCTCAGTGATTTGAGATGGTTGGGCATAACAAATAAAAAAGGGGTTTTCTCACTCGTCATTAAAACAAATGTATGACCAAACATAACCAGACACCTTTAGATCGAGTCGATGATAGTGCAGATGAAGGAGATGATGGTGGTGATGATGGTGAGAGAGGGAATAGCTTGGGCACCAAATTAGTACCAGCCACACAACCATATCCGGTTAGAAGCACCACCAGGGCTACGGATGAGATGAAAGCGCCACCATCTAGTTATGGATAATCAAAACACGGTGGAGGCTTTAATTATTATTACCATTTTAACATCAACACGATAGCACGGGTCCTTGCCGTGTTTTTGCGTTGTTTGTAGTATAAGCTTAGTTTATGTTCAGACGCGAAAGAACCAGAATCCTAACAGCTTGTGAGATGTTGATATTACACACGCAAATAATGGGATTAAATCAACCGAGTCTGACGTGCGCCGCAACAAGTCAGCCCGGTGCCATCTCAATTTGTGTATTTGCCTTCCAAAATTTCGACATTTCCAGCTCTACTGACATGTATACACTTGTACACACACAGACACATTCAGAGGTCGTTGGAAAAGATGAAAACGATCTTTGTGTTTATCTAGCTGAGCAAGAAGATCATAAAACACGTCTTGTTCATTTGGAGGTTCCCAGAGCACAAGTCCACGAAAAGCGTGTAGCCCGAATGTAAAACCGGAGCTCAGTCAGGGGGTAAGATGAGCCATGGGGTTCAAGGGGTCACGTGACCTCCTGCAGTTGATCATTCAGCATTTTAAGCAAATGATTCCTCTTAACAAAAAGAAGGAAAAAGACAAGTTTGCAGCAAATAAGCGTGAATAGTTAGAGATTGTGACAACAGCAACTAAAAAAAAAAAAAAAAAAAAAAAAAAACGCCACTCCCCACACACACACACATTATATATATATATATATATATATATATATATATATATATATATATATATATATATATATATATATATATATATATATATATATATATATATTAAATTCAGAGCAGCTCTTTGATTACTTGTAAAAATCCATGAGCTTCATGAGCTTTATAGTAAAACTTTGCAGAAAGAGCAATAAATTCTACCTCATCAAGAATTTTAGGGAATTAAAAAAAATGTAAAAAATAATAAAAGCGTGTTGATTGATAAATAATATAAAATAAGTAGTAGAATAAGTCAAATTGGTAATTTGAATGGGATTTTTATAACACGCCTCTAACGTGTATATTTAAATACAAACCGGAAACCTTGTCATGTGTGTGAAAATATTTCTCTTGACTTCACTGTGTTAACCACAATTAATCATAAATTTGATTGCGAATAAATAGACTTATTCTTTGTGTCTTTATAAATAAACAGCCTCGAGACACTCAACGCAAAGCAAAGAATAAGATGTGGTGGGAAAGAAGAAGAAACAGAAATCCCTGCATTACTGTCTAAATCCAGGATCACTTAACTACACAACCTTTGTCATTACTGCCACTTTATCAAACTTACTCTGTCAGAAATCAGAGAGCTTCTGCCAACGTGTTGCCAAACCTCTCGATGTGTGAATGTATGTGTGTGTGTGTGAGAGAGAGAAAGAGAGAGCCGGAGACGCAGACAAACCGAAGTTTAGCCTATTTTTCTTACACAGTTTGTAATGTAAGAAAAGTAAGTCTGACACATCTTAACATCCAACTTCGGGCAAATGAACCGAATCACACTTTAAATGGTGAACGCAAAAGCTGCTCCTCTTATTTGACAAACTTTCTCATATTAACTGTACACTATAAACACTCATAAAACTCACAAAAGCACGCATCAGTCTGCGGGTAATTCATCTTCTTTCAGAGACAAAAAAAATAAAAAATAAAAAAAATATATACATTTGTTGAAACCGTGACCAAAAACACCGATTACACGAAGCATCTGTGTGTTTCAGTCATAAATGACAGAAGTCTAATCCAGTAATCACTTTCTATAAACATATATGGCTGGTTGAATAAATAATTTCAGGGGCACATGTTAGATCTGGATCCATGGTAGAAGGCTGTTTTAGGTATGTTGAGCCCCAGTTAAAAATCATGAATGTGTAAAAACTCCTTTAACAAAAACAAACATTTAGACTGCATTTCTTTTTTTTGGGGGGGGGACCCAAAGAAACCATCGATTAAACACAAACATTGCTAAATATTCAGTATAGTTGTCTCCCAATGTCTCACATTTGAAAGCAGTAACATGGAAAACAAGCAACCAAAGAGTTTTTCTTCCTCTTAAAACTGGAGTAGTAGAAAATTAATATAGAAATAAAATCCTATAAACAATGTCCAAATCAACGGGCATCCACATCTATGGACTTAAATAGCAGCTCTGCGTACTTACACGGTGACTCCTTGTTGAATTTATCCTACGAGGGGATTTTCCCCGTCTACAAGCGCCGGATCCGCTGGACGTGAGTCTCCGTGAAGCTGTATAATAACAAATTTGTCTGAGTGACGCGTCCTCTCTCTCCCACAATAGAGCTGAAGCGTTGACATTAAACAGAAAATTGATGGAGAAACTCTCCCTTTTCCTCCCACTGCCCGTCTCCCTCTCTTTCCCATGAACTGTCGACTCGGAGACTAAAGGGTTCTTGCATTTTCTGTTTTTTTCCTTTCATCAGGGGAGGGGGCAAAGTGCCATCATCAAGCATGCTTATAGTAACACATCAGGGATATATCCCCTCCCAAAAAGTGCAGCCAACAAAGGTGCAGGGCCCCCCTCTCTTTTTTTTTATCTCACCAGTTTTGTTTTCATTTGTGATTGTGCTGAACCGGATCTGTGTATGAAGGTGGAGCAATCACTCCTTCCACATCTCTCTGATATCCACCGGAGGTTGCAAACTGCATCTTCCCTCTAATTTAAACCAAAGCGAACTGCGACGTTTCGGATAACAATTCCTCTGTCTATGCACCGTGATGGTGCGCAGACCACACCAAAGTCCTTGTTTTTATTTGCGGAATAGTCTGCCATGAAAAGGAGCAATCAGACCCTTCTCTGGAAATCTTAACATATTTGTTTATGGTGGCGGTTGTTTGGCCAATGACAGGCCTCATTACCGCCTGGAGGTCACGGTTTATCCACCTTTCTGAAATTCATCACCACCTCCATCAATGCATGTATACATAGCTGCTCTTCAGAGTTTCAGAGACACTCTGTTCTAAGAATGTCCGAACCGGCGGAGGCGAACAGCTTCGTGCACACACGGCTTCAATTAAAAGAGCGCCATAAACATTTAGCACACGCGTTAAAGAGTCTGCCACATTTCTGCGCGCTTGATTCGCAAGCTTTTGATGACTCCAAACGGTCCAGACAAGTTTGTGCGTAAAAGGTGATTTTACCTCCGCAGAAAGTTGCTTCGTGCAGTGAGGTTCCCCGTGTCGCTCTGTACCAATGAAGCAAACGACACGATTTTAAACAAAGTGGAAAAACACGAGCAACAAGCGCTGTTTCACCCCTCGAGCAGACATTTCACTGATCAAGCGGACACATAAGACTTAGGTTCGAGATGAAAGCGGAAGAAGTGAAGTCTGCGAGCTGAAGCTTGGAAATAATGGCAGAGTAATATCGGCTCTTTTTTTTCTTTTTTTTTAAGCTTCCTGCTCTCTTTTCCCCAACAGGACCTCATTCGGCTTTCTCCTCTTCTCCCCCTGCAGCCCCCACTCGGCTGCCCCGCGGGTCACCGTTTCAGGAGCACCACGTCACCACGTTAACCCCTGCGTTACCGCACCCGGGATGTTTGAGCAGAAACAGAGGAGGAGGGGATTCTCAAACTAGGGTGCAGGTACCCCCCCCTCAGGCGCCAAGAAAGGCGGGTGTAGAGTCTCCAGTAAAAACGAGGAACATGTTTTTAAAAATGTATTTTAAGTCACATCACAGCATAATTAGTCCCCATTGGCGTTTTTAGTTTTCAGTAACAGAACAACAAACAAAGATTTTAAAGAATGGTATAAAAGGCCCCGAAAGATTGACCTAATGACACTACAAACTCATAACAGCTTAGATGGCATGCAGGCTAAGTATAGGTATTAATGGACTGAACACACATTTTCATCAAACAACAGGAAATAAGTTTTACCGACCCCGCAGGGAAATCAACTTCAACAAACTTAAAGTTCAAACTAAGCATTTCTATTCTGACTCCTCCAAAACCACAACTGGCTTGTTGAAAAATAGAAACTGTTCACGACCAAAAGCAACAATACAGACATAAATCCTTCCATTCTGGTTTTGGCTTGGCTTTAGAAAGGATTTATGGACAAGGGAAGTGGGTGGGTCACACCATACTCCACCCACCAAGGAAAGTCACCTTCACTTGAGTGTCTGACCAGAACAGTGTTTGTCCAACAATTTGTGTATGAACTCAAACAGTTAATGTCAGAATGATAATGGATGTTTACCTCCACCAAGGAGTCTGTCTGTCTATCTGTCTGTTAGCAGCATAGATTAAAAAAAAAAGTTATGGGCTGATTTTGATTAAATTTTCAGGAAATCTCATAAATGGGAACAAGTGATTCCATTTTGGGGGTGATCTGGATCACTGCCTGGATCCAGGAATTTTTTTAAAGAATGTTTCACTATGCAGAGAGGGGGAATATTTTGCCATTAGAGCTTCTAACTAAAAAATAATTCATGCAATTATTGGCAATAGAATAAAATAAAATAAAATAAAATAAAATAAAATATTACAGAGGTCTGCACTGTCTGAGTGCTTTCAGTTTATTTATTTTATTTATGAGAATGCATCCCGCCAATGACCCTGGTGAGTTTTAGTGGAATATCTGAGGAAAACTCAAAGGACTGCACACATTGCAACACTTTTAAGCACTTTCTTTCACACAACTTTCTTAATCTAGAATCCATCTCAGTTCTTCCACTCTGCTATAATAACAAATGTCTTTGTCTTTCAGCCCTAGTTTTAGCTGTTACAGAAGGGCATGATCAAGCTGCATTCAGACCAGCCAGTTAAATTTGCATCCATCCATCTTAACTTTGGCCAGGGAAGTATCTGTCCAATTGAGCCAACGCCTGCGGCCGAAAATGCAAACGTTACCTCATAATTAGAACAATCCCAAACAAGGCCAGTTCATAGCTAAACTCCTGACCAGTCAGGGGCCTCGCTCTGCTCCCCCACTCTGCTTGTGTTGGGTAAACACACCTCATAAGATACAATCAGAGGTGTCAGGTGGCTTTCACTCATGGATTCCTTCACATGTGGAGCGGTAACACCTGTTGGTTTAAAGTTATTTCTTGTGACATCTCGCTGCCTCCGTTTCTTGAACAGTTGCATCTTAAAGTTATTTATGAAAATGTCATTATGTTGTAAACACATTTAGACAGGAAACATCTGTAATGTTCATTGGAAAAAGGAGGGAAAAAACAGCAGCTGCAGAAAAGACAATGGTTGCCCTTTACAACATTTGGTGTGTGTGTTCAGACATATGGTGGAATTGATAAATGTGGACAAATGTTTGAGATTCACTCTAGATGTGATGCGTCTTATTTGCCGTGGTGTAATACAGTTGCTCATTCTTAAGGCTGCTCACAGACAGCTCGCCTGCACGTGTGGTGACCCCTGATGTCTGTGCGTGTGTGTGTGTGTGTGTGAGACACAGCTGCGATAGGTTAAAAAAGAGATGTTAAACCTGTGTCTGGTTCCAATTTGCAGTGACTCGTCTTTTGCAATTGAAAAACACTTCAAGGTGCCACTGGGCCTAAAGTTGGTGCCTGTTTCCATACAGTTAACATGCAGCTTTCAGAGAATGGAGGGTGTTTTTGCCCTGGAGGTTGGTGCACAGCACATATGCACAAAGCTCCATGGAAAACACACACTGCCCATAAGTTTATAGAGGATGAGTGACCCCAGAGGTGAGTCTGACTGAATAACTGAAACAGCATCAGATGGGTGAGCTAAGACAGAAGAATTCTGGGATATGACTTTGTGCCAAAGCTCTAAATTCTTTCATCTTTGCTCTCATATTGTAATGCATATTAGCCATAAAAGAATGTTACATCACTGGACTCATAGTGGGGCCTTTATCTACTATCTGCTATGTAGGTCTTCATTATTCTATATGAGTTATGGCCTGTATGCATTTTCTGTGAAGTAGCATTATAACGCTGTGTGCTGAAGTGACAAACAGAGACATCTCTTAAACGTCATGCCAGGCCATTCACCCTTCCATGCCACCGTCCATCCATCCTCTTCTCTCTAAGCTTTTTTTTATTGCAGCTGCTAATGTAGCAGCCAGAACAGAAACAAAGCTAGCTTTGTGACCCTCTACCCCCTCCTCACTGTCTGCTGACGCGTTTGCTTGTTCTCCATGTCATCCCCAAGCCCTTGTTCCCCTTCCAATCTTTCACTAAAAACTTCTTTTCTTCCTTTTATAACTCCCCCCCTCCTCACATCTGCAGCAGCATCACGCGGCCTGGCATGGCCGGCCCGGAGAGTCATGTGATCTCCACAGTGGCTGTAGCCTCGGAGAAGAAAAAGGGAAGTGTGTGTCGAAAGCCATTTTTGGTCCAGCTGGGAGGTCAGAGGTCAACTCAACGCTGATCCAATCAGTTCAAGCAACACAAGGGCTGACTAACTTTTATCGTGTTTCCCTTCTTTCTTGCCATCTTTAATGCCATCAGTCTTTTCTTCTTTGCGTTTTGGCCTCTTATTTGACCCAAATGTTCACTGTTAAAGCAACAGACACCTCATTCTGTGGATTCACTAGTAAAATGTCAAAAATAGCAAAAATGGCATGCTTTATAAGTGTGAAATTAGCAAAAGATATAACAGTTTGGCAAGAAAAATCTGATACAACATGGGACTTTGTTCCATAACCCATTTTGGGATTTTTTGGGGGGTTGAACAGATGTACAGTTTCAATCAAATCTACTTGCTTGCTTTCATGATCATAAAGACACAAATGGTCTGATGGTAGAATTGTCAAATTTAGATCTCAGTTTAAACTTAATCAACTGTGGAGATTGTAAAACTCTTGCAAATTTGCATATTTTACTCTTTTATCTGGTGTGTTAATGCAGAATTTATGCACCATTTTAGTACAACAGGAGTAAAAACCTCAAACATCCAGCTCATTCAGTGTTGTTCAGCTTGGCACAGGTGCAGTTGCTGCACTGAGAAGCAGCTGTAAACTGATGCTGCCTACAGGTGTAGTATCAGGAAGTATGGGCACATTGTGGGTCACTGACAAAGCTCCCTCATCTGCCGCAGTCATCCTCATCAAAAACAATAGCATGTCTATCCAGCCCTCTGTTGATCATGAGACTTAGCGAGTGTGGCAATACCAGAGGCAGAAAAATAAGTGAAAAGTTCAGAGTAGTTAACTACTAATGTGACTTCTGGCCAATGTACATAAATAGCATGCAACTTAGGGCAAATTTTGCATGTAATTTCTACTAATTTAACGCTTTTCACATGTTATTTGATATAGTTAAACAACACAGCAAATGCTTAGAGTTAGGGTTAAAATGACGAACAACACTTACGGGTATCATCCCCTGACGGTAAAGGGTGTAAAATGATATGCAATGAGGAAGAAAGAGAAAAAGAAAAGAGTGTGCTGAGTAATAACATACCACATGACTTGATGCGTTATTCATACATTATTTCATGAGACCAGACTGGATTTGAAGGGAGAAATTGGGTACCATTCGGAAAGAATTGTCTAATTTATGTCATGGTTTGTGTCTTGGTTTGTAGCTTCTACATTGTGATTATGGTTTGCTTTTATTGAATAAAACTGTGTGCCGAACTTAGATAATTTAATGAAGAACAAGGCCTGCATTTAGAAATGAAGAAAGACGAAAGAATAAAGATGCTCCGGTCTGTTTACTGTTCTATATTAAATCATGATCATTCACACAATGATATAACAACAGAATTTTGTTGTTTGAGGAAAATGGTCTTTCATATAATCAATTAGAACTATTCACTGTTTCACAAAAACAAAATAAAATCTGCAGACAATTTCTGTAAATAAAAATCAGTAGATTGTTTAAATAAATCTTAAAAAATAGTAAGGAATACCTTTGCAAAATGATCAAGAGCTCACAGCTTAACCAACAGTCAAAGACTAAAAATTAATAAAGGTACTATGAAATCATCAAACTATTTTTTAATAATACATTAAATCTTATGGAGCTAAAAAAAATCCACTTCAGTTAATAACTTAGTGTTGAGCATATTTTTCCATTTCAATAACTACTTAATTACAAAACTGGACATTAAGTCTTTTTAATCATCTATTGCTTAACTTAATAATGAAAAGAAATTCTTGTAAGATGTTTTTAAGTGGGCAAACCATAATTTGTAAAGTAAAAAAAACTATTAGATGAATAAAGTGAATAAAAAGCACAATATTTTCTGTAACGGGGAGAAGAAGTAGTGAATGGCATGACCAATAAATAAATTAAAATAATTAACAAAAATGAAAGAAACTAACTTAATATGGTACTTTTCCAAATGCTCTGTATTTTATGTCATCATTTTCTTTCTTTTTTCTGTTGTTGTTAATATATAATAAACAGTTTAAATTTGTTTATTTATACAAAAGACATAAACCTCTGGAGCTCAGTCTTGTGTAGTTTACTGCAGACCAGCAGACACACACTCAGAGCCTTCTCCACCTATCTCTGAAAAACACTTTTCACCACCTTGTTTATGTGACATGTTGTGGAAAACTTTACATGAACCAGTAGATGCATTACATCTGTCTTACTTGAGGGAAATTATTATTATATTTATTATTATCGATGGAATTATACTACATCTCTTCTCTCTCCATAGCAAGCTATCATCATTTCCCAGCAACAAGTGGCCTTTTCCCCAGATGAATTTTCACATCCGTAGCAATCCAGTCTGCTCCTGACATGAAGCAAATGGTCGTGTTTCACTGACTATGCTCACGGTTGACATGGAGGAGGTGGATTTCTTGTTTGCAAATATGCACATATATATATATATATATATATATATATATATATATATATATATATATATATATATATATATATGAAACAAGTGTTTGCCTGCACATGCGCTCATTCCTAAATACACAGCACACACTCGCTTTTTCTTGATCAACCTGAGTAAGTGGGCTACTAAAATAAATTTTTAGTGCCTTGGTAATGTTGCAGAGCAGCATGGCGCCGCCGCTAATGGGGGGGATCATATCTACACCCCCTATTCCAGAACCCAGCTCCATGGTAAACCCCCAGCGTCTGTCATCATCTTGTGCATTTGGCACGGGATATAACGGGCCTGAAAGTTCAAATGTCAGCACATAAAATGAAAATAGAATTACAACAATGTGATATTTCTGCGTTAGGGAGGTTATAAAGGAGGGTTGGGGGGAAAAACAGTCAGCAGACATGCTCACAGGATTTCTTTCACTGCTGTGGAGAGGTGTTTGGTCACAGTGGTTGTGTGGTTTCTGAAATTCTCCAAAGCTTTAAAATCAGAAAAGTACTCTGTGTGGAAAAAAATAATAACAAAAACACCCGTTTGCCAATTAATGGTAGTTAATTCACAACTGCAACAAATTCCTTTTTTTTTTTTCTTTCTATCTTTTTCCGGGACACATGCTCCTGCTCATAAACTTGATGCATATAGTGCAAATGTTTTACAGACATTCTCAACGTGCATAAAGAGGTCTGTGGCTGCCAGCAAGCGTGTGTGTGTGTTCATCATGTGAGCGAAGTATTATTAGGCCTTTCTGGGGAGTTATCCATTAATTTGGGGTTAAAGTCCATTTGCATCTAGACAAAAGGGACGTGGGCCATCCATCTCCATGCTGAGGGGAAGGGGGCTACAGAGGGAGGGAAGTGGAGAGGGGGAGGTGTATGTGCGTGTGTGTGTTGAAACCTCTTCTTGCAGATAAATCTGTTGCCCTCAGGGGTGCGTTTACATAGGTAAGGACTGACTGTTCTGCAAGCCGGGAGTGATTTATCTGAAAATACCACCATACCCCACAAACACACACACACACTTATAATACTGAATCAATTCCTATACTATAGATGAAGCAGCTTATTTCACTCCACCAGCGTGTGTGGGGCTAACTGCCCACATGAACACATGTGCACAAAAACAGCACTAACAGATCCACCACCTCTCTCCCCCAACAAATCCATGGCTTATATTTAAAATAAGAAAGAAAAAGACAAAAATCTATACTTGAAAAAGATTAAAAGTTTATATAATTTTGCTGAGGATGTTTAAACTGCAGCTGCCTTCCCATCCTGCTTGTGGGTCCTCCCTCACACACAGAAAGGATTTCCTAGCAACGACTATAATGCGTGCGCGTGCACGACACAAACACAGACTCACGCATACACATGCCGAACACGCTGGGGCTCCCTCCAGCTATCAGCGTGGGCTTCCCCCTCCTTTTCCCTCCTCCTCCTTTCTTCTCCCTCGCTGCCGCTTCAATGTTGAGGGAAGGAGGGAAAAGAGGGAGAGAGAGAGAGAGAGGGAGGGAGAGAGAGAGAGAGATCCCCTCTTCACAACTCTCCCCTGGAAGCCTCAGCTGCTGGCTAGACTGCGCGGTTTACACGGGCAGCCTGCCTGCCTGCGCACCGGGACGGCCGCATGAGGACGGTTCTGGTTGTTGTTTTTTTTTCCTCTTTTAAATCGACCACGAAACTATAAAGACGAAGAAATAGACGAGGAGAAGGAGACTGCGTGCGCAGCCGGGACTCATTTTTGCCGGTGAAAATCACGGAGCAAACGAGGAAAAATGCTTCATGTTTTTTTTTTATAAATGAGCTGGGGGATGGGGAAGCCAACGGATGCCCTACGAGTTTTTCTTTTCTTTTTTTTCAGTTCGCTACGTAAACACGGTGCTTCTCTACTGGTGGCTGCACCGACGCGCTGTCGATGAGAGCAGGAGTGTGATGGGTTTATGTTCAGACTGAGGATCTGCCGGCAAAATACCGGGGACGGTTTCATATCCTGACACTACAATCGACACGGGTGCAGAGGCTACAGCCCAGTTGCGTGCAATACGACACACACGGCACGCCCTCTCCTCCTCTTCCTCGTCCTCATCCTCTTCCTGCCGCTCCGCACTGACAGGGAGGCGTTTACTGGGGCGCCATTTTCAAAAGCCCTTTTTGAATTAGAGATGCATTTAGCTGCAGGAGGGCTGCTGCAAGTCCTGCCTTCTCATGTTACACAAGTATCTGCCCAAGAGGAGCATGGACTGAGGAAAACAAGGAGTCTGGAAGGAAACGTCGGCATGCACATTTTTTTTTTTTGTTTGTTTGTTTTGTTTTTTTCTTGAACTTGTTGCAAAGGTGAGACATTTTAAGATTTTTTTTAGTTTAAACAATGAGTTGGGCTATGAAAAGTTTGAGTAACCTAGAAAATAGTATAAATAAATAAGTATATTATGTTTAATTTAATATAATGAAAAAGACAGTATTAACTTATTCCAAAATTATCTCTTACAATTATGTGTTTCAATTAAATAATAATAAAAATACAGTGCGTAGCTAAACCATGTCATGTAAAATAAATTGTAAATATGTTTAACTCTCTAAACTAAACAAATAAGAATTTTACTCTGCAATTAACACATTATAAGATAAGTTGAAATATAGTCTATTAAATTGAAAAAAATATTTTTATGGTCGAAAACCTGCATTTGCTATCCTGAGATCCTTTGTGTGTCTGTGAGCAAGTGTGTGTGTGTGTGTGAGAGAGAGAGTGTGTGTGTGTGTTCAAATATCAATTTGCAATTTTTTTTCTTTTTTCTAACCCAAATATAAATATAATATATACCATAAAATCTTGAATGTTTATTTTTTTTTATTGAAAATGTGTTGGATCAATAGAAAATGATTCTCACACACGCGCGCTAGATAAACTACCACTAACAGTGTTTTCACATTTTTTAAAGCAGTGTTTAAAAGCGTGTTTTTCCACGTAGAAAATATTTTATTTGAGCGAATTTTGTTTTTTGTTTTTGTTGTGCGATCTCACGCTGTATCTTTTATTAAAGTCAACTGCTTTCAGAACAATCGAAAATTAGAGGCTGGCTGCAGGAGCAGAGCTGCTTTACATAATTATATACAGAAGACTAGTCTGCTCACTTTGGAGAACACGCTTTTAGTTCTACCCATCATCACAGCATGTATAACAGTTGCTCATTAAAATGCAAATATATTATTCTTATTATGTTATTCGCAGTTTTTGTCGTGCGGTTTACGCATTTTTGACAAAAAGCTGAATTTAGTTTTGGTCACTAGATTTTTTTATATATATATATATATTGGTTAAAAAGCCTTTTGGAGCATAAACTGTTTTAAGCAAGCATCGTTGTTTAGCGGAAAAAACGCGAATTTGCACAGACAAAAACAAAACGGTGTAGTCGGTGCGATGTTGGCTGCTGGAGGGAATGAGGCGTTTACGTGTCATTGAAGTTAATTCAAAGTGACTGCGGCGGGACGGACGGTTCTTCTGTAGCAAGACGATGAAGCGAAAACATTTTTACAAGATAGACTCACCGAAAACATATACAGGCGAAAGAACCACCAGTAGGAAGTAACTATTATTTATTTATTTTTTATTTATTTATTTTGTAACTTGTATTTGATGAATGCACATTAACTTAAAATAATCATATAAAATATTTTAATTAATATATAGTATTACCATTACTACTAATAATAACAACAATAATAGTAATGATTAACAAAAACAAATTTAAATATTTTTTTAAAGTATTAAACAATAACATTTAAAATAGTACACTTAAATTAGCTTTACAACCATTGACATAAAATTTATTTATTTACTCATTCATTAATTCATTGATGTAATGGAATAAACTAAAATATTGTCAGTAGGCTTAATTACTATAGAGTAAATTTATAGATATCGTCGCTGAGTTTCCATCGTCTTAGTGCTGCATTTTGCATTTTAATTTTTGTTTTTTTCAAAGTAGGCTGTCTGAGTTAATAAAAGCGCACTTACAAATCAATCGAGTGTGTGTCTTTGTGTCTAAATGCAACTCAAACAACTAACGTTTTTTTTATTATTTAATTGTGCCTGTTATAGATTCGTGCATTTGTCTTGTTTGCGTGCTTTCGCTATTATTGAAAATCTGCCTGAATTATATATATAAAACAAATGGAAGACAAGCATCACAGCTTTGTGTGTGTGTGTGTGACTGTGTGTGTGCGCAATCTATGCAAACCTGGAATAACAACGTTGCTGCTGACTGAATGTGTTGCAAAGCAGGTTTAATTTTTAAACGCACTGTCAGTGGGGTGGAGAGGACGGCGTCGGGCCGCAGCAGCGGAGCATGCTGGGCTGTACTGGCTCATGGAGGCTTTTAGCAGCCACTCCGGGTCACAAACCAGAGACTTACCAGGGTGTTAAGGAGTTGATTTAGCAGCCTGCGCACCCCTTCTGATGGACGCCATGCAGGCTATCCGTATCTCCAACTGCATCACAGGCAATTAAGGCGCAAATTTGGACAAAGGGGATGCATGAAGTGGAGAAGGTCTGCAGCAGGCGGGTATGCAGGTTTGTGCCGTGTGGCTGATGATAAGAACCCAGTTTGTTTGGATAATTGCATACAATGAGGTAACTTTGCAGGGCTTCTTTATTTACATCACAATGCATTTTAATTGTTTACCTTCTTTATGACGATCATTGAAACCGGACAAGTAAATGGTTTTACATTTTTTTCTTTTTTATAATGTGCCCGTTGTTGCACCACTTTACATGAGAGATGCCCATTTTCTCTACCAGTTGATGGTAGGCGGAGCTGAGAGGAGGAGGGGGTGATTTGCTCCCCCCCCCCCCCCCCCCCCCCCCCCCGCACTGGGATGGCCCGAGACAACACACCCACCACCCCACCCATATAGCGAGAAGGCACCCAGCGACGAAATACAATACAGACTCAATTAAATGCAGTCTCCGCTGCGATTTACGGCAATGAATGATAAATTGACAGTCTTTCTCACACTGTTGGATCTCTGAAATTGCAATAATAGGCAGAATCGTTATGTAAAATATGCATACACGCACATTTACCAAATTTAATGTAGGAGGGGCAACTGTCAGCGCCTTTGTTAGGAAATTCCTGCTCAAATAACCAGGTTTGTCTCTAAAAGTGCGTGTTTCAGGTCAAACGGCTAGATTTGCTATTTTCACCACTGAAAAATAAAAATGTGTCTGCGATTTCCACATATCGGGACAATGCAGGATTATTTTGTGCCTGTCTGGTGTGAAATTAGTACATGGTAAAAAAAAAAAAAAAGGTTCAGCAGTAAATAAGGTAAACAATAATTACAAATCCCCCAAAAAGAGAAGAAAGAGAGAAAGAAAAGAAAGGGGGGTGAAAAGGACATTATTACCTGCTGTAGAAAAAGGTTTGTACTTATGCATGTGGATGTTTTTGAACCGCGAAGTTGAGTTTGAAAATAAGTCAGTTTGTGTTACAAAAACAAACTGTTTTTGTCTACTTTTTTGTTGCATATTTAGCCAAACGTCACAGAAAGTATACTGCATACTATAAAATTGGTGAGGATTGGAAGTTTTGCGGTGGGTTTAATGACTGGCAGCTTTCAAGCAACACTTAAATCTTACAAAATGTGGATGTCAGTGCTGAACCCCAGTGAGACTTGTGAGCAAATTAATAGAAGTAAGATTTTTTATATATATATTCATTTTTCATGTCGAAGCAGGTAAAACCAAAAAATCAATGCATCTTTTTCTAACTAAAACATTTAACAAGAATTAGAATTATGGGTTAAAGTACACTTAAAAACCTTGTCTGAATGTTGTATAAATTACACTTTGAGCTCGATGAATTTCACTCAGATAAAAGGTAAAATTGTGGCTTCACAGCTTTTCTGTCCCTAACAAAGCCAAAAGAACGAGATCAAGTTTGATATTTTTATGCTAGCGATATGAATTTTAATTTGCCAGCAGATAATGAAATTACACACATTATTATTATTATTATTTTTAGCCAGATTCACCTGGTGTGTGTGTGTGTGTGTGTGTGTGTGTGTGTGTGTGTGTGACAGAGAGAATACAGTAAGCATTAAAGCACAAAACTTTTTTATGACTCATAACAAATATCACACTATGCTTCTTAGTGAACGTGGAAACCACCATAACTTCTGAAAATCGGATTTATTTTTGGTAACCTCAATAGCCATTTTTTCTTTTCTTTTCTATTTTTTTTTTTTTTTTTTTTTTGCTAGAAGCAGTCTCCCTTCTTTTGAGCTGATCCATATTCATGCAAACATAAAGACGTGGCTGAGCTACTCCTCCCATCAGGCTCTATTCCCCTTGAGACATGCAATGTATAGTTCAATTCTCTCCTCACTGAGGGCATAAAACAACAAGCCCACTATTAATTTGTGAATGTTTTAGCACATTCCTTCTCTTCCCCCCTTATTTGTCTTATTGAAATTACCTTGCCATGCTGAAACATTAATTTTATAGAGCAGAAAAATTACCCCAGCATTTTTGGCTTCTTTTTAAAAATTATTTATTTTGTTTCCTTTTAAAAATTATTATTTAAACAAATACAGGCATGTTTTTTGGATTTTTGGACCAAACATGTTGGAACATGGGAGTGTTCTATCCTGCAGAAAGTGTAGAAAGCCAACTCACTTACAAATGGCAGGAGTGTGTGGTAAAGCTCTATAGATAATGTCAGTTTGGGTTTATTATTAAAAGTGGGAAGCCTCAAATGAATGAATTCATAAACAAATCAAATACTACAATTTCAGACAGACATGTCTGATTAACTTTGAAGTCAGACTGCAGTGCAGCACACCTAATGTTTAGCTTTTGATGAGTATATCTGAAAGTAAATCTGTGGCCAGAAGTGTGAGCTGCGTATCCCGGCAAAATATTGATTTTTTTCAGTGGCCCAAGAAAGACAGAGAAACACTCACACACTTCTCTTTTCCTCCTTTCTCGCCCCTCTTTATTCCATTAATCTCTTAGAGCGGTGTAAGATACTGGAGGGTTAGTGTAACATTGTACGGCTCTAATATATTCCAGTCTTCACTTTGCCTGTGGCATCCATATGTTTAATTCCACTACAAATGTTTCGACAGCAAATAAAACTTGTTTCGTTCTCTTCTCCTCCCCCCATCCAACATTAGTCTGTTTTTTTTCTTCTACTTTTTTTTGGGGGGGGGGGGCACATTTAAAAAAGTAGCAAATTGATGCTTTATTTAATTGGTTGAGGGCCACATGGAGCTTCAGCATTTCCTTTGGTTGATTTGGGACCCATACAGAACAGCTACACGTGTTGTGTGTAGCAAAAGAAAAGACATGAAAAATTTCATTTGCAATGCTGAACTGATGGAATGTTGCATGAACTGCGTGTTCTTTTCTGTTGTATTAAAAATAAATAAAGAATTAAAAAGGAAATAATTAGACGTTTTGGCTTTTTCTTTAATAGGAACACATAATCCTTTGGCAACTGCCTTTTACACTTGCACACATAGGGAATTTAAAGTCATCTAAACACAATAAACACAAGCATGACCTGCAGGTGTGTGTGCAGCACTGAATGCTATCGACAAGACACTCTCTGTAGTCACTCTCTCTCTTACACACACATCGTAAGAATCGTAAGTGTGTGTGTGTGTGTGTGCAGAGAGAGTAGACGTGATGACCAGGAAGGAAGGAGGCCTGTGAGGTCAGCAGGGGAGAATAAGAGGGGAGTGGATAACAGACTGAAGAGGGTGAGAGAAATCAAGGGAGGGAAGCATGTGTGTGTGCAGGTGTGTGTATGTGTGTGACAGAGGGCCACGGTGGCAGGGGAGGTTTCTAACGTGTGCTTCCGGTGCAGAATGGCCCATTCATCATTCTCGCATGGTGGGTTTACTCTGCCAGTGATAGAGAAAAGGGGGTGAGGGGCAGCCCTACAGGGGGAATTAATGTGTGTGAGTTTGTGTCCGTTGGAGGAGGGGCGCATCCATTGAGAGGTGGACCGATGACCAAACCAGATGTGAAGGTGTTTGCATTTACCAGAGTGTGTTTGTGTGTGAGTGCGTTAAGGTGGGGAAGTGTGTGACAGGGTCGGATTCATTCCCCTCTTCTTTCACCTCTCGCTGACATACATGTCACATGCCACCTCTGCTTGCCTCTCTTCTCCTTTCCCCCAACCTCACCTACGTGAAACTGGACAAACACACACACACACATACACACACACTTTTCTAACTCTCTACATTCCTCTATAGGGCACAAAAATCACACATAAGTTCAACACACACCCACAAAATTGAGTGGCACGCACACACTACCACTGCAAGCACATTAAAAGGTGGTCTTGTTTAGAATGACATCACACCATAATTGTATGAGTGGGTTCAGAGTGAGGTCAGGTGACATAACAGATGATCTTGTCAAGGTCTCAAACAAACCTTGCTGCCATGACAACAGATAAATATGCAACAGGCCCTCCTTAAAATGAAGAAGAGGAGGAGGATCTGGAGGTCAGAGGCTAGAGGAGGAGGCGGACAGAAGAGGAGCCACATCCTCCGTTAGTGTAAACTTCGACCACTGTCTTCATACACACACACACCCATGCTCACACACACACACCTTCTCCAGGTTTTTGTCAGTTAAATTCTGAATCAGCTCAACAGGAATGCCTGGAGCTTCTCAGAGGCTGTCTGTTGACCTCTGACCAGCAACATCAGCTGGTTTTGTGTAATGGAACACAACTGGAAGAATGAGCCACAGCCTCCCCTGCTGGTCACATACCAAACCACAGTGAGTTTTCAACCGAGTCTTATTAACTAAACTAATTAAAGCATCTATATGAGCAGGTGAGATTTGATTGAATGTAGGCTTTATTCTTTGAGGGGAAATGGTGAGGGGTGAGTGAAGGGACACTGAGGTGAGGCCATCACACTAAGCGGGAATTCAGAACACCTGTGGGATTCGTCATATTGCAGCCATGTATGATACACTGATGCAGTGTAAATGTGCATGCAAGCTCTTCCTCTCTGCTACAAAACACACACATATGCACACTTTCCTCTGACCTGGTTTTGGGTCACAAGGAGGGGGACTAAAATGAGTTTCAAATGTTCACATTATTTATTATTGGCTATCATCTCACTGTACAAATCCCTTGCAGATGTTAGCCTCTGGTACGTGCCTGTGTGTGTGTGCAATATGTGCGTGGCTAGCAAATACAATATAGAGCACAGCATTCTTTTGAAAGGAGTTTGGTATGTGTGTCTGAGTGACTTGAGAAGAAATGAGGGATGATCTTTATATGGCAGCTTATTTGTTTTTGAATGCAGGAGGCCCCTAACTAAAGGCATCAAGCGCAGGGCAAGAGGGGCATCCGTCACTGTACTGTCACACAGAACAACGAAACAGGAAAGGGAAGAGAGCACGACACACACACGCTGCTCTGTCTTGTGATCGGCCCCTTGTGAGCTTCATTTGCGAGAAAATGGCTTCTCTCAGTCACACAGCAGATGCAGTTTCACAAGGTGAGGAGTCTGATTAGTCAAGAAGGGGGAAACGGTGAAGTTCTGAACCAGGATTCCAGAAGCTGAAGGAGGTCATACATTACATCAAGATGGTTAAAGCGAATGTTGTTAAATTCCTCGGGTTTAAGTGTTGTTTTTCTTTGACTTTGAACTGTATGTCTAAGACAGAGGGTGTCAGGATTGTATTGTAATGTATCACAAACAAAATTAGGATTAAAATTGAACCGTTGTTCAAACTAAAGTTACTCTGTAACTGTTATGAGGTGAAAGTCTACATGCCGACCAAATGAATACTACAGCTAAAATGTTTACATCTGAAACCCAAACCAATATGGTGTTTTTTGATGTAGCGAAAAATAAAATAAAATAAAATACATGTTTTGCCTTCAGACTTGCATTTATATAAAATTTTATTTGTATAAATAAATGCAGGGTGAAGTTTTATGTGGTAAATTTCCCTCAACAAAATCCTAACTGTCTCCATTTATGTAGTAAAACACTATCCAGAAGTTTAGAGTGTTGAGAAATTTTGTTTATTTTATTCTTCAGTCAAATTCCTCAAATACAAATTATCTTAAAAAAGAAGAAGAAAAGGAAAGAAGGCAGGGTTGCATTAAACTGCTGATTTGTGGTATTTGTGGTTAATTTCAGTCTTTTTTTTTACATAACTTCAAATAACTTCAAACTGATGTCTGAACATAAAATACACCTTACACTTAAACAAAAAATCCAAAGAAAAACTTGAACATAATTAGCAGAGACAAAAGTACTGTCTGTATTTTACACACTTCCTTTTTTTAGTTGTATAAACAAAACATATTTTATAAACTCTGCTTTAAAAAAGAGTGTGTTTTAATGTTCCAGGAAGATTCAATTTGTTTTTCTGAAGCTCTTTGTTTAATAAATAGAAATTGGTTAAAAAGAAACAAAAAAGACATTTACTTATTATATGAGGAAATGTGATTTGTAAGGATTTGTACAGACAGCGTAATTTTCCTGATGAGCTGCAGTCTGTCTGAGGTCTGGCAGCAATGAAACTCCCTTAAAGGTCAGCGGTGAAGTCGGTGGAGAGGCGCTGAAAACTGGCTGGTCGTCAGGCTCGCCTCGGGACACGAGGTCAGCTCTGTCACTGCCTGGACGGTATGGTGACCTTTCTGAAGTAAGATCAGGGGTCCATGTGTGTGTGTATGTGTTTGTGTGTTAGTAGATGTGGTCTGGCCTAAAGGAGAATTGAAGGCAGGTCATATCTAAATGCGCCCACATGTTAAGTAGGGGGCAGATAACCTCAGGTTTAGATTTATATGTTTTATGGGAGGTTGGGATTTAGATTTCTGCAAATATATAAAGAACTTACACTTTAGCACACACACACACACACACACACACACACACATAGATGAGGAGGAGGACGAGAGTTTGGTACTTTGTAAAACACCTAGGGTTTCTGTTTTTGGCCCACATACTAGAGAGTCCTTGGCAGAGGCTAAATGGATGAAAGTAAATAAAAGTGGCCATTATGTGTGGGCTCCAGTAAATAGCTGCTCTCTTGTCTCTCTTTGCTACAAAAAGAGGGGCGGAAGATGCAATCACGAGGAAAGCCCGTGTCTTTTCTTCTCCAGCAACTATAGAGGGGGGTTTGGCTCTCCTCTTCTGCCTCCCCTTCCTCTTCTGCTTTACCCCCTTTTCCCTGCTTTTAAGCCTTCCCTTCTCTAGTTCACTTCTGCCATGCCTCCCCTCTTCGTCCTTCCTCTCACCGTCTCCCTGCCGCTCTTCTCCAACGTTAAAATCTGAGCTTTGCCCGCCCTGTGTTTCTCAAACATGCAGGAAGGGAGAGATCAATGGTGTCCTCGGAGAGGGAATTACACAGCTGAATTTCGATGAGAACAGAAGAAAAGGAAGAGGAAGGGAGAACAAGCAGAGGCGGGGAAGGCATGTGAAAAGGGAGAGAGGGAAGAAGGATACTATATCCTTCAAGGAAAAATAGAAATGGGAGGAATGTGGAAAAATATTTGGAAAACTGCAAGAGGCGACAATGCTTAAAAAGAACAGAAAAAAAGTGTGTGAGGTGTTTGTTGGATTGGTATAACATCCCGTGAAACACAGCCCATAATTTGTGCTGACAACTGGACGTCTGTGCCTATGTCTTATTTGCTGGGGTTTAAGAGATATTTCCTGTTTATGGGGTAGGGGTCCACATCCAAACACACACATGCAAGAAAATAGCATGAGACAGGCGGGAGAAACAAAAGCAGCTGTTTGGATTTATCTCAGCTTTTTTTCTATGCGGACATTATGTTTTTGGGATGTTAACATGTATTCATAGTTGTGGCCCTCAGTGTGTCCCATGACCCTGGCTCAGGTGTTTTATCTTGAAGCCTCAACATCAGAAAAGTACTGAACTGCAGTACAATGTGTTCACTTAAATTAAGGGAAAAAAATTGAAGTGGTTCGTTTTTAGTTTTATTTGGTCAAATATCTTTGAGATTTCTGCTAAATGTGGTCAGGATGACTGAATTTTATCTTTTTTAAGCAAACATAGGTCATAGATAATCTATGTTCATATCACTGTCCATGGTTTGGATATCTTTGCTTTCTTCCAGCATCTCTAAAATTATGAATTTAAGTTGTTTTTATCTTGTGTTTATGGGAAAGGGTGAGAAGTGACGAGATATGTTCATTTAAATTTTTCTGTATCATTTTTTAAATTGAGATAGAGAGACATAATTTAAAAAAAAATCACTATGAACATTTCAGAAATCCTTATGTTTGATTCCCCTGCAATATTCTGCACCCCATTGTAGAGAAAACTATTTTGTATGACTTAGAAATTACACTTGATCGGGTCCTTCTCAGCTTCTTCCAGCTCATTATTTTAGGTTCAATACTTTAAGTCTTGCCTTCTTTTCATGTGTCATCCATGTTTTGTTTTTTGTTGTTTGTTTGTTTCTCTGGATTTGTTGAGGAAGCACTTACTACAACCTAGTCAAAGTCAGTGTAATAAATCAGCAAAGTAATATATATATATATATATATAAAAGAAAAAAGAAAAAGAATAAGAGGAAAAACACAAGAATAATCCTAATATTCACTGAGTGAGGACCTGGCTGTTCATGTGCTAAGTACCACTTCTAAAGTCTTAATGATGCTGCTGGCACCAGAGAGCCACATAAAGCAGCATCTCACAAGAAAATTCTGTTTCTGGGCGAGTGGCCGCAAATTACCAGAAAGAGGAGCAGTGGAGGAACCTGCATGACTCTGTTTCTGCTGGCTCTGAAATCTGCACAGGACTCAAATGCTGTCAATTACAGAGAGATATACGGGCAGGCCCATTTCCACCACTTTACTAAGTCCCCTTCAGTTGTGGCCCACTTGGACTGTAAATTATAACTCCAACCCCTCCTAAGGTTTGCAGTAGTTTGGAGTCACCAGTGAGACCCTCCTCTGTCTCAGACCAAATCTGAAGGAATTCCCTCCCTCTGTGTGCCAAACCCCAAACCTTTGCGAAGTGAGTCTGTGAAGAATGCAGCTGCACGCCCACATGGATACGCTGCCTCACAAACATTGATTTAAACACACACAAATGCACACAAATGTTCGTATATGGTATATAAAAAATCCCCTGGAGCTATAGATCACTGGGAACAGGTAGAGAATTTAGCGTGAACACACAGGCTGTAGATCATCGGAGGTGGGCAGGGACGTCAGCGCTCTCATACACAGTAAGCCTTATTGCAGGGTTTAATAGAGGAAACCCAGCATGAATCCCCACAGTCATTCTGTTCCAGTCAAATACACCATTCACAACACTCTGGCTCTGTTTGTGTTACTACACACACATGCCAGACCGTATACATGCTGCACATTATGTATGTGATGCTGATTACAGATGTATAAAGTACACATATATAAATCTGACTGAGCGTGTTCTCATGTAATTGTGGCAGCATGTGGATGTACAATATATTTTGAGTGTGTATGTGTGTGTGTGTGATGGAATTGGGCCATATTGACCCATCAGTGCTGCTCTGTCACCTCTTCTCTTTATGAGTCTGGCCTTTTAAAAACTAGTGGATTTATGGTCAGTTTGGGCACTATCTCACTGTGTGTGTCAAGTAGAAAACTGGTCTTGTTTGCTGTCCAGAGAAGTGAATTAAACGCAAACATTGAGAGCGACAAGATGGTTTAGAGTGTTACATGTCATTTCAGCCCTATATCCACACTGATTTTTCTGCAGAATTATTCTAAAAGATGAATTAATAAACCCCTTAACTTTTCCTGTCTTATAGGATATTGAATAAAAAAATTTGTTTTATAGCTGAAAACTTGAAAATGTCAAATCAAGAAGAGATATAGGATCATTTAACAAGGAAAAATAAATATTACAACAATTCTCTGATAATCAAAAAGTGTTCAGAATACTTTATTAATGCATGATGGTAGGTACTGATGATTTAAAAAACACCAAAATAGTTTCCTGCCCATGTTTAGTTTACAGGTGTAAACTATGTGAGTTGTAATGTTTACATGAATTTACAAGAAACCAGGTTGTCTGAAAATCCTTGGTGCGTGTAAACAGTGGGATCAATGTCAATATTAACACGTAAACACACTTTCCACACACACACGTAGAGCTGAGCAGTGCAGATGGTGACTTGGCATCTTCCTCTCTGCAACACAAAATCCCCTATCACCTTAAAAATGCTCTGCTTCCAAATTGATTTCACAGTGCAAGAACCCCCCCACCCCTTGGAATTAACAAAGTAAATTCCACATCTTCTCCCAGAAAGAAGCACCCACAGATTTCTTTTTTTGCTTCAATCTCCAGATAGGCCGATGTGAAGGATTTTCTTGAGACTATACATCCTTTATCTACGGTTCTAGGAGCTATGTAATTGTGGATGGAGTCTAATGTGTGGTCCATTTGCTTCATTAATGGGGCAGACGCTAGCCGTTCAGCCAAGAAAATGCCTATTGTTCCCTTTACCTTCGCATTTTTAATGTGTAGCATTAGTCCGGCAGTTGTTAGTGCTAGACCATAGTGCTTTGATAATGGTCAAATGACAAAGTCTTAATTGAATATAGTGGGATGGGCAAGACAAAGGTGGGCAATGTTCAGCTAGATGCAACCAATTTCTGTGTGAGAGGCCTGCCTAAAAACCCTTTTCATAGGCCGTCTAATGCTGCTGCGTAATTAAATGTGATTACTGGAGCAGAGGGCTCCGTTCTCCCTCTCTGAGGGCCACACACAGGACTGGAGGCAGCGTGCATGTGCTCATTAAGGAGGCGCTAACAGATGTACACAAGCAACAACCACAGGCATACCCAAAAATTCAGAGCCATCTCACTTTTTATGACACAAAGACAAATAGAAGTAAAAATTATGTATCTTTAAAATGTCATCTATTCAGCCAAAGAAAGAAAGAAAAAAAATTTAATTGGATTGTGAAGGGAAGAAGCCAGAGGCTAGGTGTCCTTTTCCCCCTGCAAATGACCCCTCAACTGGAACTTACTAGATGAATTGGAGTTGCAATGCTTTAATTTAAGAAAATAAATAATAAATCAGGAAAAACCTTCATTCTGTGATAATATGGGGGGGGGGGGGGGGGGGGGGAATAATATAAACAAAAATTAATTATGGTTTCCATCCATTCCGTCCACACACACACACACACAGTAAACACACACATACACCTTGTCTGGCCCTCTCTTCGGTTCAGTTTCCTGGGCAGACACAGTCCCCTAGTGCTCATGGGAAATATTGAGCATGCCAGGCCCCACAAAGGCGTCCTTTCAGCCGCCTGCATGCTTGACCTGTGCAGGGTCAGTGCTCCGCTTTGTGCCCCGTGACCCCTAAGTGACCCAGGGTCATGCTGAGGGCCTGAGGTCAAATCCAGATGCCTCCATCTAATTTCACCCATACTGGGTTTTTCATCCAAATCTGGTCCAACCCCCCCCCCCCCAAAAAAAAAACTACTTCTACTCTATACATTACAGAGTCTGATAGAAATACATGGCCACTCTAAAGTCTAATTGGACTACTGTTCTACTGTGAAGTAGTGCTCATGTTTAAGCCTTCTACCACCCTCTATTTTACACACACACACACACACACACACACACACACACACACACACACACACACACACACACACACACACACACACACACACACGCACACACACAAACACATGCACACACAAAAAAAGCAAGCCTGACCCCCTGTAACTGCACTAATACCCCATCCTGTGGCCATTGGTCACTCTTGAGGGATTAAGTGCAGACACACACATACAGGCACAAATACAACCATATACATACATGTGCACACACACCCACACACACACTTTTCAATGCAGCAGGCCTGGCTGAGGGTCTACCTTGAAGGATTATGTGCAGAGAGACAGGACCCTCCAGCCAATCAACCGGTCTGTCACATTGATTTTGAGGGGTCACTGGTGCACAATAGCCAGGGTTTTCCTGTCCTAACCTTTATGATCATACACATATGCACACAACCACACATACACATACTTAATTAAAACAAAACAACAAAAAAAAATGTTTAAATCATAGAAATCAGAGATGTAAAAATGATTTTTGGAAGGGCATGAATAATTTCTTTAAAGAACATTAAAACAGACAATTCTGTGGAAACTATTGTAAAAATAACAACTAAGATTAAACATGAATAAGTCACATACTCAAGTAAGAGTGTTTTCAGCAGCTGCTGAAGCAGAGACTAAAATAATTAAAATTGCTCATGTCCAAACAAACACATGCATACCTCTCGCAATTCAAAATTCCCCTTCTATGCTTCTCAAAGCTTCATCACATCCCTGCTTCTGAAAATCTTTCCTCCCTGGGGAAAGCACACCGGGCTAGGGGAAAGCTCTCAGGTCAACCCCCCTGTCGAACCCCAGACTCCTTTTTCTCTTTCCTGGTCAAACAACACAATAGCCATGTATCAGAGAGGGCACCAGGCAGGCACTTTAGCTAACGGAAAAAACCGGGCCACTGCCAGCAACATTTCAGGTGCAAGGCTGAATATTTTCTCTGACGTCATCCACATTTGCTCTGCTATGTTTAAGTCTTTTGTTGCTTGTTTCCTTTTCCTGAAAAGAATATATGAGGCCTCTGGAAAAACAGGATTTAGTTCTTTAGTAAAGTAAATATAACAATGTGAAAAAAATTCAGTTACAAGTAAAGGCCCCTCATGGGAAAAGGAACATAAACACTCAACAAATTGTTCACAAAGTATCAAGAGTAAAAAGCACTGATAAAAAAGTCCCAACGGGATCGATTAAATATATTATATTAAATATATTATATAATGTAATGCTACACAGACAAACATATAAATATATATATATATATATATATATATATATGTGTGTGTGTGTGTGTGTGTGTGTGTGTGCATATAAATGAGACACTGAATGACCATAAATAAGTGTAAAATTGACAGAATGATACAAAACTAGTGAAACATACAAAATGAAAGCAGAGTCATACTGTGTCTACGCAAACATAAAAAGATCAAAATCCAAAACAAAACCACCACAGATAGGCAATAAAAACATGTAACGTAAAAACCACAGACATGCATCATAACCCAAGAGACACATTAATAAAGAAGCAAAGACAGAAAGCGTGACTCTAGACAACATCAAAGAGATGTAAGACAACCATAAAGAAATCACATATGACACAAATGGAAACTATATTAGTAATATGAGAGCAGAAGTAAGCTAATTTAGACATGTAAAATTACCCATATCAGAAACCATATGATCAGTCAGAGAATAAAAAAAAATCGAAATAAAAAAAAAAAAAAAATTAGATGAAAAATAGTTGCAAGCACAGATTGTCTAGATCGACACAAAATGAGTAAACTATGATGCAAAGGGAACAGAGACACAAAGTGAGGGAGGAAAAAATTCTACATGCTTTTGTAGTTGTGAGTGTGTGATAAGTTAAGGGGGCTTTTACAAGCCTTGTTGTGGGCCTGTTATTTTCATCATTCCTCCAGGGGTTATGACAAGATACATGCAATATGATATAAGACCTATGTTACAAGCATTGTAATGTATATTTTTTCTCAACTTTATCTTTTTTAATGACTGGAAAATAAAATATGCAGTGAAATCAAATCACCTGAAAAGTTTAAATGGGAAGTAATCATTTAAAAGTTAACAATTAAGAAGAGGGAGACTATAATGTAAAGAACTAGTTGCCTTGAGTGCACCTAAAAAATTATATTCATTTTTCAAACTGCTACAGGTTCATTTGCCATACCATTACATTTACTTCCCAGTACAACGATTTGCATAAATGAAACAGAAAATTGCAACGACAATGTAGTTTGGGGGGTGGGGGGACTATTTTACCTTCCAGCCGACAAACGCACCAAATATAAATCTACTATGTGACCACTAGTGGGCGCTAAAGTATTTCACCTGTCATGACAACAGCAGTCTGTGTTGTCTTCGCTCGTCTCCTCGACTGTAATTTCTTCTTCCTGGATACGCGTTCAGGACAAAAAAGACAGCTTGGATTTGTTATTGTTACTATTTTACAGAGTTTTAATTTACCTGAAGGTTATAAATATAGGAAGAATATACTTTTCAACGTGTAATGATTAAGGTCTCCTCGAAAATATCGATGATAACGTAAACAGGAAAGCGAGGTTGAGGGCGGAGAGTAAGGTAGGTTTTTGAAACTATCAACAGGTAAACGCTGTTAGCTTTCTAGCTAATAACTGGGATCTTTATTATCTGTTTGTTGGTCATTTTCACATTTACGTTAAGTAATTGTTTGTCATTAGGCATCTTGTAGAAAGAAAGAAACGTCAGGCGATAATATGTCAGATCTGGTTGTCTGTTTCTTCACAGAGCGCCACGTCATTGATAGACGGAGTCAGAAAAACCCACCGAGTTCCTGCTGGGAACCAGAGATTACTGTTACACATCTGAAGTGCCGCGATCTCCATCTGGTTTGACTATTTATTTATTTCAACCTAAGGGAGAGGCGTTACTTAGTGGTTCAAAATGACATCGTCCAATTGGGGCCTAATCATGAACGTGGTGAACAGCATCGTTGGAGTCAGTGTGCTCACCATGCCTTTCTGCTTCAAACAGGTGGGCACACGAGGGGCAACGGCAAAAATCTCCCCACAACTACTAACGTGTTTGTCTAGATGTTGATCAGTTTAATAGCTTGGCATTATTGGGACTTTTAGTTAGGAAAAATGTTAGTTTGGAAATTAGCTAAGCTTGCATCAGTACAGTAATATACTTTTTGTGCTTTAAATTGCAGCACAAAAGCAAAGAAAATGGTGGTCGATCGATTTTTTTTTTCTTCCTTTTTTGTAATAAAACTTCATGCCAATAAATCTTTTACTGCTGGGAAGCCTGTTTATTTACTTTGTTTTAAGTGGTGTCACATTTGTAGGGAAAATGCACGTGTGGGGTGAGCAGCAGAGTTTGGTATTTGGGCTGTGCACAAAATGTTGCCATATCTTCTCTGTCAATGTGGGATTAATCAGAGACTTCCTCCAGAGTTTGAGACTACAGAGGGTGGAATGGCATACCTGCAGTCCTGACCTCACTCCCATTGAACATTTGTGGGATCAACATGGGCATGCTGGACATGTCAGAGTGACCAAGGTAACCACACTGGTTGAAGTATGAGATGCTTTCCTGCAGCAGTGTGTGACCAGCAAGAGGAAGAGGTGCCATTCTGGTGTGGCTGTGTATGGTTCTGCCACATGGTACTGAGGCCTCTGTTAAGTTCATAAATTGTTAAATTGCCAATATGTCATGATTCTTCAGACGTCAATCATCAAATCCAATAAACAACACCAAATGTGAGTAAGTTGCAAAATCAGCTGTTTTGCATTGGCAGAGAAGATATGGCAAATTTTTACATGAGTGCAACTCTCATATTAAACTCTGTTGCTCATCCCACACGTACATTTACCCTTCAAATGTGGCACCATTTAAAAGGGAATTAAATAGACTTTTCAATAGTATAATAATTTACTGCCAAGATGCATCGTTGTAACAAAGAAACACAAATTCCCTTACTTTTTTATTCTACTTAAGTCTTCTTTACTTTTGTAATATTTATACATCTTTTAATTAGGCACTGCATAGGTAGCTTTTCAAACCCTTTAAAAAACAATTTATATAAGTGTGTTTAATTATAAAGATGCTTTCTTAAGATGTTAGAGTTTTTATAGTTTTGGTTTTGTACAATTGCTTTTAAAATGACTAATTATTACTCATTATTAAACAACATAATAATGTCAACTACAGCATCTTTCCATTACAGCCTGGAGCTGGTTACTGATCAGTCTTTCATTGGACCCTTGTGTATTTTGTATACTCAGCTAAAGAAGGATATCAAGACCAATTTTTGGATGGAAGTGATACTTCGTTTTTGGCAACTTCCTCATAACATCAGTGAATTATTATTAGATTTTTTAAAATAATATATATATATATATATATATATATATATATATATATATATATATATATATATATATATATATGAAAATACCTTTAGTGAAAGTCAGTCTTTTTTTTATGAGGCCTTTTGAATTTTCATTGTGGACAAAAGAAGTTTTAAATATCTTTTGCCAAAATACTGTAATATCTCTCTGTATTTAAAGACAGAGAATGGTACAGAGTTCAGATTTTTGCCATCTCAGTATGTTTTCATAAGCTCCATTAAGCATTTTTTTAAACATTTCCTACAACATTCTGTGTTTGCTGTGAAGGCAATATGAACTAGGGGGTTAAAATTAACTTTTTAAAATGAGCTGCTCGACAACCAAATTTATTATTCCCCTTTGGGGATTCATAAAATCTGTCGGTTGGTCATTACTAGTACTCACATGCAACTGATTGTGATTCACATATGTATTGCAGTTAATCAGTGATTGTATAATTAGACATAATTAACTGTAAATTCATATAATTTTGTCATCTGTTAAAAATATTTAAAAATGAAGGATGTTTGAATTTAAATGTTGTTTTTTTAAGTGTGCCAACTTCAACAGCACTAGTTATTCCTTTAAAAATAAATTCATTAAATGGCTTTGTTTTTTTTTAATATGTTGACTTTTTCGTTTTCATACTATTAACATATTTTAGCATCATATCTGGACATGGTGTGATGAATGTTGGCTCTCCTGCTCCCCTCACAGTGTGGTATTGTCCTGGGAACTCTGTTGCTGTTTTTCTGTTCGTGGATGACCCACAAGTCTTGCTTGTTCCTGGTCCACACAGCCAGCAACACCAAACGAAGGACCTATGCTGGACTCGGTATAAATAAATGGCTTCTTATTTTATTTGTCGGAAGTGAAAATGTAATGCAGAGTGTAATTTTTGGCAACACTGACTTCCTGTTTTAGAAAGAAGTTTGCACTGTGATCAAACAGACAGATGAAATGGCAGTAACTACACAGACCTGCACTTTATTTTTACCAAATGCAACCTGTAATTAAAATAATAATCATGAATCTGTCTGATGTTTAGCTGTAGCTATTACATTGGTGTCCACACAGTGAATCACGAATTGCTATTGAAATAAGAGGTGCATATTTATATAAGTTTGATCCTAGCTGTTATCAAAACAGACTATTTTTAGGTCACTGGTGTGTGACTGGTTACTGATTTTACTTTCCTCTCTGCAGCCTTTCATGCTTACGGGAAACCAGGAAAAACACTGGTTGAGACAAGGTAGGTTTTAATCAGTCATTCACAACACACCTTATGGTCTCTACTGACTACATGCTCAATATTTTCTGCAAAGAAGGAGTCCAGATATATAAACACTGGAACATTTAAAGGCTTTTTCTTTCTTTTGGTCTCCTTTGTAGATAGAAAGATGTCGGTTAAAAGAAAAACGTTATGGTTTTAGGGACATATCTGTTAAACACAGGTGATAGCTGTGTGTCTCTGTCTTTGCAGCATGATTGGTTTGATGTTGGGGACCTGTATTGCCTTCTATGTTGTCATTGCTGATTTGGGCTCAAACTTCTTTGCACAGCTGTTGGGTTTACAGGTTTGTGATCAATATTTGTTTTACATTTCTAAAACAGCACATTTGCTAACAGTATTGTTATCAAGATATGTTTTTACTTCTCCTGTTTTATTTGATTTTGCTCATACATTATAAAAAATAGCTAAACCCTGTAGCAAGTATCAAACTGCTAGAGTCTCTGAACTATAGCACTATTATGAGAAGTGGATGTAACAACTTGTTGTGTTCTGTGAAGGTGACAGGCAGTTTTCGTGTGCTGTTGCTGATCGCCGTGTCTCTGTTCATCGTACTCCCTCTAAGCCTGCAGAGGAACATGATGTCTTCTCTCCAGTCTTTCTCAGCCATGGCTCTCATCTTCTACACCCTCTTCATGTTCACAGTAAGCCCCCGTCACACAGACCGCAACACTCTGCACAATGCATCTGAGTAGGCTGTGAGAGAGATTTCTACTACTCTAATATTACCAAAAATATAAAATTTATATATCATATTGTCTATATAATTATACAGAAAAAACAGTAAAGCTGGAATATCAAAGTTCTGGCATGCACCAGCAAAGATGAATTTAATCTGAGATTTGTTCTAATATATCATCTGTTGGCTGCTTAGGAACCAGGTTTTTGGGCAAACCAGGCCCCTATCCACCCTCGCCAGACACAAGCTTACAAGGAGATGCATAATATTGGAGCTATCATGCATAACTGCGATGAAGGGCAGAAAGCAGGATGTTTATTGAGCGGTCTTTAGTGAGTAAGTTAAAGTGATGCCAGACAATTGTTGTCTATTTGACTGTTCCAATCGACAAGCCGAGAAGTCACCCAAACCCATGAAGAATTACCAATGAGCATCCTGGATTTGTGAGATCGCTCACACAAAATGGAAGGTGATGCCCTGGCACCGGGTATGCAGAGCTAACTTTGTGTCCAGTTGGCTGTGTGATGACACCAAAGACGTCAACTGTTACCCGTCTATGGACATGAAGGGGAAGCTGAAAGACAGCGGCAGAAAGTTCATTGCCATTAAATTGTAAAGCTTGGCACTGATGCCCACAGTGTTCCCTGCATTTCAGTGAAAACATCACTGACCTACTTATTCAATAATTCATTAGGTCTACAATTGAATGAATCAGATATATGACATATTTGTCCATGTAAACGTAGCTAATGATTACTTCGTTTAAATGTAGAGTAAATGTATTTATTAAAATAGTAGGTCAGTGATGTTTCCACTGAAATGCAGTAAACATTGTGGGCGCTGGTGCGTACCTTGACAATGCCATAGTAATTGACTAATGCCCCCTCAACTCCCTCTTCATGTCCACAGACAGACAATAGTCCATGTCTTTGCTGTCATCAGACAGTCAACTGGAGACAAAGTGTGTCTCTGCTGCATACCTGGTCCAGTCTGCCCAGATGACTATACAAATCCAGGCTGCTAGCTGGTGTTTCTTCACAGGAAACCGGTGAAAACTTTTCCCTGTTCACAGTCAAATATACAACAACTGTCTAGAATCACTCTAATTTCCTTGGTAAAGACGAACACAGTCTATTTCGCTTAAAAGTTTAGCTTTCTGCCCCTCATACAGAGAAAGGAGTCTGTTCTGTAAATTTCTTAGAAAAAGTTGATTATTTAGCTAATGCCAGTTTACAAAGGCAGGAGACACACTTTCTCAAGGTTAATCTTGAGGTAGTTTAGTTTAATACAGAATACAAACTAAACAGAGGTTTTAATTTACGTTTTAATAATTTTAAACCAGTTTAAATTCATCTTTGAAGGTGCAACCTTCAAACAGATTTTGTGGAAATTTAATGAAATTGTTTTTGCACAGCTACACTATCAGCATATTTAATGTTGAATATGTTCAATTTCCACTTCTTGTTGACGTTCTTTTTAAAGCATTTTTATTTTACTTGTAAGTTATGTGTTTGGAGTTTAGACATACAATACCCATCAAAAGTGTGGACACACCTACATGTTCAAATTTAATAGCCCAAACATTTGGCTAGTGCTATATGTAACAGATTAATGTATAACCTGCAGGACAGCATTGGCATCTGTTAACGTCTTGTTTGGACAAGTATTTTTTTATGTGTGGGTTATGTGTTAATTCTTACTTAGTTGTTTGTGGTACTAAACTATGTTTCCTTAGTAACACATTGTCTTGTTCCTTTTTAAAAGAGCAAATTCACACTAAATCATTTTGGACAGAAAACAGCTGCTACGCTGCTCCTGATGGACTAAAACAGGTTTATTTCTGTGAAAACACCAATTGGAAATGGCCACTAGAGACATTTTAATTGCTGTAAGTGCCAAGTAAATTAAGCTTTAAGTTCAGACTGTCAGTTCCAATTAAGAAAAAAAAGGAGGGAGAATCTTTTTACTTAGTTGTTCTTAAAAAAAGCAGATAAATAGTGGTATATCTGATTAAAACATGTCATTATCTGTGGTTTTTATATATATGTATATGTGTCTGTTTATAGCGGGTGTGTCCCCCACATGACAAACATATATAATGGCTCCTGCCACTAGTCCTGACATGGGGGTATAATAAATTAATATAATCTGACAGTCTCAACATAGATCTTTGTGACCTACCAAGGAATTTGTGGAGTACAGTCATTCACATCTGCTTAGAAATCGATTTTCCTGATATTCATGTGTAACGCTTTGGTATTGTGAGAAAGCCTGAAACCCAATATAAGTCTGGTATTTGAAAGATAGATTTTTCAGCAAAATTAAGGTGACAAAGACCCCAATTAGAATTCTGGTTTTATATGAGCAAGATCATACTAACAGTTTTTGTTTTATATACTTTTATAACCATAGCATGGATTAAATTAGAGTATAGATTCCACAATACAGCCCATGTTAAATGTGAGTCATAAGTCAGTTCTGGGGGGTATAATTTTTGTCTCTATTGTAGTTTCTAGTCACAACTGATGCAACATACTCAAAAGTTCAAATCCTGAGAGGGCTGAGCAGCATTTTTCTGCCTCATTTGATTTAGCTTATTTACTCTTTGAGTGTGCACACAGAATTTGTGTGTTTAGCTCTGTTTTTACAGAGTGGCAGTGCTGCTTCCACAGTCTTCAACCGCTGTTTTTATCCTGTCTGTTTCATATAATATGTAGTTGTGTAGCATGCTGATAACCTAGAGCAGTGGTGTGGTGTGTCCAGCTTTAGATCCAGGTCTGGCCTGGCCCAGCCCAAACCAGCTAACCCTCTAACAGTGATATATCTCCTTCCCTCCCTCCTTTCATCCTTACCTTAATTGATCCCCTCTCTCCTTTCTCATCATTGTAACTTTTCTTGTTCTTTTTCCTCTCTTGTTCTTCTGCCCTTTTCACTCTCCTTTGCCACCCTTTCTCACCCCCTGCACCCTACGTGTGTTCACCTCCCTTCCTCCCTCCCCGCCACATTTCTGCTTCCGATGCTGTAGATAGTGTTGTCATCTCTGCGCTACGGCATAATCTCAGGCTCCTGGGTAGAGCGGGTTCACCTGTGGCGCTTCAAAGGCATCATTCAGTGCCTGCCCATTATCGCCACAACCTTCTGCTGTCACCCGTAAGTAAACCATGGAAACCAACCCCCCAAAATTGCAGCACTGTAAAGGCAGTGGGGGAGGGGTTGCGAAGAAAGAAGCCCAGTGTCTCCCTGCAACTATGCTCCCTACAAACCTCTTCCAACTTACCTGAATCGTCTGCCAACTCCTCTCCCACTGATCCCCATTTTTCACATTTATCTCTGGTTTGGTTTGAGCTGTTTGAGCTCTGTGGCTGTGTGTGTCTTTGGTGGCAGTAGTATAAGGCAGAGGGGTATAACATAGTGAAATGAAAGTTTAATCTTTGCTGTCCTCCAACCAGTGCTCCACACCCAAAGTGGGCAGCCTGGGTCTGTGTGTGGCAGGCTGGAGTGTTGTAGATTTTTCACGCAGCAAAAGGAGCAAGACATAGGAAACACATGCTGGTGAAAAACCTGTGAGGTTGTCTAAATAACTCCTAAACCTCGTATCTTTTGTCAGATTTACAATTTTACTTTTATCCATTTTTTTTTCACCTTTATTGCTCAGTTTTTTATTTTTCCAGCTAAACAGGTTTTTTGTCCAGTATGGGGTTTCTTGTCATTTCCCGCTTTTTGTTTTCTCTGATTTTTCTCTCACTCATTACTTTCATTTCCTGTCTGTGAGCCGGAAGTATGGGAGCAGGTACACTCCCCTCTTCATGTTCTCCCCTCACTTATCTTCATTTGGTTTGGGCTGTAACCCCGACCCCTCCCCGACTCCTTCCCCTCAGATGGTGCTGTCCTCGTTCAAACATGGTCTGCTCAGCGCCTGGTGGCTAGGGCAGGTCAATGTGGTGCGCTGGGAGGGTGTGTTTCGCTGTCTCCCCATCTGTGGGATGGCCTTCGCCTGTCAGTCGTAAGTACTCTTCATGCCCTTCCACCCGCCCCGGATCATGTCATGAAAATAGGCTAAAGCTGAAGGCTAATTTAGGTTTAGAAAATCTGACTGTACTTCTTAAAGTATGTGTTGAGTAATTCATGAACCTTTCCACAAAGAGACATTATGAATATATTTCATTACTGCATGTAGAAATGGAGCAAACTTCACAATAAGTACATGTATACTTACAGCATTCCTTTAAGCCAGTGAACAGTTTGGGATTGGAGTTTGTCAGGTAAAGAGACTCTGATTTGATGAGGAGATGGGATGGTAAGGCATGCCTTGTTGCTAAGGGAAACTGCCTCTTATGCTCATGTGTTTTCCATCCACCTCTGCTATTCTAGTATTAACCTGAGACTTAAACTCCTTTTTATTTGCTCAAACCCTTGTTTTTTCTGCAGTGCTGACAATGAAACATAACCTAGCTATTAAGATGAAGGGATGTTAAAAAAAAAAAAACTCAAGCTCAAGTATTAAAAGTTGCTAAATACTTGCTACTTAAATGTGGACCTATAGATCAAATACTATCTTTGTACCTGGTTGAGTTTTACCACAGTGAGTGCAGAAATCACAGCTTTTCTGAGTCACTTCATCTATTCATTCCTTCACTTTCACCCCTCTGCATGCTCGATCACTGCCTTTTTTGTCCTGTCTTCTATGATTTAGTGCTTGCTCTGAGTTTGCTCTGGGTTGAGTGTGTTTTAGGCAACATGTAGTGTCAATTGGGATCTTGGTGGGTGAAGTTTTTATTTTTATTTAAATGCAGTGCCTGTGAAGGATGAAAGGTGTGTTACAAAGTGAGCGTTAGGGACCAGATGTTTGGGTGGTGGTCGGTGTATTGTTTTGTAAGAGTGTGGGTGAGGTAAACTCAACTTGTAATAAGTACTCAAAATCAAAAAAATCATGTTACCTAAAATGAAGAAAGTACACGCTTGTTGTGCTTGAATATGTGTGTTTTGTACGTCTGTCCTCACTAGTTGTGCTAAGTGATGTTTGGCAGGGTAATTTCTTGGCCTGTGGTCGGGCTGAGTAAGACAAGCACTCTATTAGGCGGCAGGCAGCTTAAGCCAAACCACTAATCAACACATTGGAATGCCGCCATCTTACAGACACACTGATGTATTCACAGGCTGATTAAACAGCTCTCAACACATTGGATTTTTATTACATTCATGAAATGTGTTTACTTTCATTTAAAACATTGCCTAACATCACCATTATGATGGAATGAGAGCTGGCCCTTCACATTACAGACAAACGTAGTAAAGTCACGGTGGGAGAGGGGAAAGGCTCTTCTGTGATGCTACTGCATCACAACTAAAGTAGAGGGGTACTGATTTCTAGAAGACACAGAGATCAAAGATTAAGCTTTTTTGTTGTATAAATATTTAAAGAAATAATAATAAAATGTTGAAAAGTAGGAACTTCTGCTAAAGTGTCAGAGCTTAATTTGGTATAAAAGGATGGATCCTATTTGCCTATTTGCCAGAAAGCCACGTAAGGCTTGATACAGTAAGAAATGTGGATTTTAAACTTTGTCCCAAAATGTATCGTCTGTAAGTAGTTGCTCTCTAAGAAGAAATAAAGCAACTGTCCACAGTGCATGTAGTCTGTTAGAGTAAAGCAAAGCATTTTCAGATAAATTCGTCATCATTTAGTTGTGGAGTTATAAAATGGTTTTAATCAAGAGAGGAGGAGGTAAAGATTTGAGTTCTGGAAGATCAAGAACACTGTCTTAGAATATTATTGAAAGATTCCTGAAAAGAAAAATCAAAATATCTAAAGAATTATTTGGAAAACTCTGGTGGGTTGATGCACTGTTTTGCACAGATTTGACCTAAATTGAAGAGCGATGAGAGAATAGTACCTCACAACACAACCTTCTAACAATCCTGATGGATTTTAGAAAAACATCTCTACCTGTTAAGGATGGCTTTTGTTGCAGTAAGTAGCACAAGCAACATGTCCCTCGTGCATGCAATTCAGCCTAGAATTGAACAGCACTAGAAGCCTTTTGCAAGGAAGTGCAGAAGAAAATCCTTCAAACAACTGAAAGAATTTATCCAGCTGCAACAAGCATTTAAAAGACATGGCTGATACAAAGAAATGTCCTCTTTAAGCCATACCTGGACATCAAGCCATCTTTTACACATGTGGCTATTGGTAGAAAAGAAATAGAGATGCAGAGTTTTACTTGCCACCGCAATCAATCTGCAATATATTTCAGCCCACCCATACACGTTTCCCTACTTTCACTTTGGAGACTTTCCCCATAATATTTCCTCTGTTTAAGTACAGAGGACATTAGCCTCAGAGTCGGGACTATTGAGTGACCATTATAAGCTTTAGCGCTGCACTAACAATATATAGTTTTATTTAACCTTGGCTATAAGATTTACTGGTTTGTGGATTAAACAAGCATCAAGGAATAGCATCATGGGACAGCTCTTGCTAATAAAACCAGTGTGTGAACGTGAGACAGGTAGAGAGAGAACAAGTGCCAGAGAAAGTTATTGCTCCTTGCTCCCCCCCTCATTTCTGCTCTGTGGCTCCCCCTTTGTATGAAAGAAAGGAGGTGAGCAAAAAGAGTCTGCCAAGAAAGTTTATAATGCTCTAAAACCTGTCAGGCGCACATTGTTATATATAAGGGCTGTAAATTTGCTGGTTAATGTGCCGATAGACCCCTCCGCACGCCCACTCTCTTGCAGCTCAGAACAGGAAATGATGGTGGGAGACAGACACCTGGCCTAGCAGGCAGACAGGTAATCGCAAGTTAAGCCTCAGCCAGCCTTCACTACTGCCACCCTTTCTGTGTCACACGTGTACTATAAGCCCACACACTGGTAATGTTTCACACACACATCACCCCCACTGCCGTTACATTTCATGCAAATGCTGTCACACACACAAATTTGCTATATGTTTTATTTGAATTTAAACTACAATAAGCCTCGATCTACAGTTTTAGGGAACTTATTTTTGCAATCTATAATATAAAATTAGGGGTTTTCAAAATGCCAGACAGTGGGGCTTCCTTCAGGAAGAAAAAGTCTAATAATACATTCATTAGTTATACACTACCAGTCAAAAGTTTGAATGCACCTACCCTTTAAATCTAATGGGAGAATGTGTATATCTGGGGGGGAGGATGGCAAAACTGCAAAAATCTCTCTCAAGAAACATGTACATCTTAGTCTCTTCAGCCAAAACACAGACATGTTTCTTCACATTGATGATTCTTTCAAACTATTTGCAGCCTCCTGAGGTACTCTACATCCCATGTTGAAAACCTCTGATCAAAGCTATCGATATGTTAATAAGTGAAAGAGACAGTGAAGTGATAACGTAGACTCTAAAGTAGAGCATCGTGAAGACAAGGTTATATTTCCCCTTCAAATATAAAAATAATGAAATGTAGATGATCTTAGGCACCAAGTTACTGACTAGTTTTCAAATTTCCTATTTGCCAAAGTTGTTAGAGAACAGCAGATAGGTATCCTTAGAGTTGATGATGAGTCAAACAGGCTACAGTAGATGATAGACATTGTAACGGGTTTTTTTTTTTTCTTTATGATGGCAGCACAATGTTAAAATTTTAAAGGAAGAATAAGAAATCAGCATTTTCAGTTTGGTATTAACCGACTGACTAAAGGGGACTAGTGAAAGTGTTTTGTAGCTGTTTGTGAGAACAGAAGCACATAACTGTACTAGTTTAGTTTTCTGACATGCAGCATGCCTTGTGTATTTATTTATTTTATTCTTTGGACTGCACGTCTCATACAGGCAGGTGCTGCCGACTTACGACAGCCTCGATGAGCCGTCAGTGAAACGCATGAGCACCATCTTCACCTCAGCTCTCAATGTGGTCACCATCTTCTATATCACTGTGAGTGGAGCTGCACGTCTACACACAGACAAACACACACATACCACGCTGTACGCAACATTAGACTTGACACTGAGTTTGCTTGTGCTTATATTTTTCAACAAGTTTTCTCAGATAAAACCTAAAGAGTGGAGAAATTGAATGTTGTTGCTTTATAGCATCCGTGACAAAACTGGTGTTTTCGTGTGGCATTGATTATTTTTCATCAGATGTTGTGAGCCATTTAATTTAAGAAAAAACATACCATCATTATATTCAGTCCTCTCTTTTTGGCTTTTTTCACAACGTAGTGTATTCTCTCTCTCTCTCTCTCTCTCTCTGTTAACTAGGTGGGCTTCTTTGGCTATGTCAGCTTCACAGAAAACATTGCAGGCAACGTGCTAATGAACTTTCCATCCAACCTGGTGACAGAAATGATCCGAGTGGGCTTTATGATGTCTGTGGCTGTCGGTTTTCCTATGATGATTTTGCCCTGCCGCCAGGCTATCAACACCTTGCTTTTTGAGCAACAGGTTAGCTCAAAACAGCTAAAACATTTCCTGAGTTTGGTGTGCATACAGTGCTAGGACTGTTTACTTATTTGCATTAGAGAAGTCTTTATGTTTGTTTATATGGTCAGAAACAGAATTGTAAATACTGTAGTTCCTGTATCCAAATCATGCTGATAGAAGAGCGACGACAGTATGATGACAGACACAAACTTTTCCTGTAATAACAAATTACATCCAAATCCTAATTTATTTTATTTAATTTTTCTTCAGGGATTAATAAAGCAATTTTTTTTGTTAAATTTTTATTTAAAAGTACCTGTTGTTGTTATTGTTATAGTAACAGGCACTCTTGTAGTGAGAGAAGTGTATTATTAATCAGAAGTGCTGCTTTCATTCTTTCAAAGCAGCCCCTTTTCTTTTAACCCTGTTTTACTATATTGTATTAATAGTTTTATTTAAGAGAAATGTTACAAGTGCTTCTTCTCCATCTGCCAAATACAAACACTGAGTTAGAGAAAAGGTGAAATGAAGCAAACCAAAGTTTGCTTACACCCTTGTGATCATTTTGTTCTCCCTCCTCTTTGCACTTTGAAGCTAAATCTCTAAGTAGAAGTTCAAATAATGGTCTGTTTCAATATTATTTTTTATAATAATCTCATGCTTCACTAATGCTTCTTAAACCTGTGTGTAGGCTATATGCTGTATATGCTCAGTAAGTGAACCAAGATTACCAAAATGTAACAACATTAGATACATACAGTAGTCTGTTTTGTTGGAGCTTATTGATCCTCCATGTAAATACAGGATGTCAGTATCCATCCAAGCCTGCGTTCCAGTGTAACAGTTATAAAAACAGATTCATATTCTGTTTAAACAGCCTTGAAAACACATGCTGTCCTGCCTAAAGTTGACTTATCTATTGAATGTTAAATTAGAATTGGTCCTGTCACAACACAAGTCTTCAAATTAGTTTAACTCAACAGTGGAATTTCTTTCTTTCTTTGTCTTTTCTCACATCCCTCTCCCTGCTTCTGCCTTACAGCAGAAAGATGGGACATTTGCTGCTGGAGGTTACATGCCTCCTCTGCGCTTCAAGATGATCACCCTCTGCATTGTTTTTGGCACCATGCTGGGAGGCATTCTCATCCCCAATGGTACATCCTGTGTGAGTGTGTGTGAGAATGACTGGGCACAGACTGAATGGACTAAAATTTTATATGTGTGCCAATGTGTGTAGCTTACTGGAGCTGCACACACACGGTCTTTAAAGTGCATGTGTTCCTTTATGTGGGTGTGGTGGCTGGGGAGCTTTACAATGTGTGTGAATGTGACTTTACGAGTCAGTGACTGTCACACTCTAACACAGTCCTTAAATCAGGCCCCTAACTTTTATCTCCTTTTAGATGGGCTGACAGGTAGATAGGGCTATTATTCACCCAGACTCACTCTCTCTCTCTTTCCCTCTCTCTCACACACACACACACATCGTTCACGCCAACACAAGTCTGAGCACACACCATTATTGGCTCATTGTCAGGTTCTTTAAGTTGGCATCCTTCTCACAAACTGCTCCAAAATTGTGGAGATGTAAAGGTTAACATTAGTTTATGTTTTATTAATTCTTCTTAGTCTGTTGTCATTTGTTAAATGTTTGACTGGGTGAACACAAGCACACACACACACACACACACACACACATGCATGCACACATATAAAGTGGGTTTGGTTGGGTCTTTGTGTATCTAATCAGACTAATAGACTGTAGAGAAAGGAAGTGAGCACCCCAGGGAGAAAGGACATTAAATCTGAGAGGAACAATATGTTGTCCGTCCTCTGGATGAACGATGGGTTTCCGGGCCCGATGCCCAGCAGGCCTGTCCACAGAGGGATGGGTGGGGCCAGGATTCACTGCCAGGAGTGGTGTGCCACGAATGGAGCTGGCTGTGAATGGCAGAGACTGGAATGAATGTAACGAGCAATAAAAAGCTTAGATCTGGATTTTTTTTAACTCAGCTGGCTTAATGTTTAGATCTGTTTAGTCAAGTCTGCGTCATGTTACAATAACTGGAGAGGCAGAACCTGGATTTACTTTTTCACTAATTAACCTTTACGTTTATATCCCTTAACTCCCGTTTGCAGCGGTTTCTTCGTTAGTTTTAGTCAACTATTTAAACTGTTTTTGCACAATTTAGCCTTAAACTAACCCTCTTTTACTAGCTTTTTCATCTACATATCTAATCTTGTTTGATCATTGCTTAAACAGTTTATTTATTCCTACAAATATACCATGACACGTGCTGGAGTAAATGTACCTCTAGTCTGGAGTCACTGTGCTTTCTCTCATCAGTGGAGACTATCTTGGGTCTGACTGGAGCCACCATGGGCAGCCTCATATGCTTCATATGCCCTGCTCTCATATATAGAAAGATCCAGAAGAATGAGATCATCTCTCAGGTGATGAAGACTACCACTGTCCTTATTTTTAAGTAAATGTGTTTCGTCACCATTTCTGAGCTGTTGTATGTGTCTGTGTACTGTAGCTGGTGCTTTTTGTTGGCCTGGGAATCCTGCTGATCAGCACCTTTACCACCCTCTCAATCTCGGCCAGTGGCCCCAGCTACAAGGTCCAAGTTGCTCCTCCTCCCCCAGCACCAGGCAGAAACAACCCGATGCTACAAGACCTCGGTGAACTGCATGGTAAAGATCATGACTTCCTCTAATGGCTGGCAGACACTTACCCAGTTGATGGACTGTAAATGAAAGTGGTTTACTAATGAGCCATGGAAACATATACCTCAGCCGAGGTTGTCTGTAGTGTGTGAGATTGGACAGCAGTGCTGCATATAATCATTTCATGTAAAATGCATCAGCGATACAAGAGACATGTTTATTTCTTGTTTTATTTTCAAAGTCACAGACTGTCACGGCACCCTAAACAAGCAGTGTAAAGAGAAAGAGAACCTGAAGCAAAGGGCCAGTGAGGCTAAAACAAAAGCACAAAGCCACAGCAGAAGAAAGGGTTACTGTTATCTCTCTCAGAAGAAAAGATGGAGACAGACAGAGTGACTGATAGACAGACAGGCAGGGTGAGGAGATAACCTCTTGATAATATCTGAAAGCAGTGCTGTGTGCTTGACATTGATGAGGCAAGATTGATGTCCTTCAAACTCCAGCAATTTCTCTCTACCCTTTTGCCTCTGTTCATTTCTCCTGCCACCCCCTCCTCCCCCTTAAAATACATTGTCTTCATCCTCTTCTCCCGCTTGTATCTCCAGTGGCAGCTATAAAATGTCTACAAGCTGTGGCTATATAAAGGAGTAGGGAGAGATGAGTTTGGGGAAAATTTAAACAAATGGAGATGGGACTTGGAGGAAATCTTTAGAGTTAATGTTCACAGTCTTTTTTTTTATGAAACACGAAATGTATGCAGCTGACAGTTCATTCTCTCCTTTCGCTGTCTTTTCCTCTTCTTAAACCAAGGTTTCTTTTTCTTTCTGCACACTGACATCAGGAAACTCCAGCTTTCGTGCTTCTGAATTTTTTTCTTACCATTATTGCTCCAGATGGGCCAAACTCTGCACCTGTTTCCTGTTCTTCTGTTTTAGTTTTAATTTATCTTCCTTTCTCCTCTTTTTAACTGTAGTATTACTAATCCTGTCACTAATGGCATTTGCTGCCACCTAGTGGATCTTTTTCATCAGAAATCAAAAGCCTGAAAAAAAACAAAGCTGGTCAGCGTGCAGTTGTAGTGAATTTCTTTTAATGCAAGCAGCTCATGTGTGAAAAAAAACTGTGCATTTCAGGGCTAACTATGAATATTATGCAAAACCAATGTAAAGTAACGTCACTCTCCCCACACGAGGAATAGAAGTTGTAAGAAATGAGGCAGAACATTTATATCTTGGTAACTTAGGTGACATAATGTGTCATGTCTTTTTGACTGTTACTGTAATGATGTAATAATATTAATCAGCAACAGTACTTAACATGAGTAAAACATATCCAAGTGATAAACCAAGATTGACTAAATTAGTTCTATAAAAAGGAATCCAAATTAGAAAATGGAAAATGTGTAATCATAGCTAGGCAAAAAAAACATTTTTTTTTTTTTTTTTTTGAAGATTGTGTTTTGTTGATATGCAGACAAATCCCCAGTCAAGAACCCAGCGGAGATACAAAAGCCAAATCTTCCCCCTGTGGTGGCAAACCAGGCTGAGCCACCCCAGATCAAAGTACCGGTTGAAATACCTGAAAGGAAGAAGGAGGAAGTGGTGCAGTTGGACCGTCCTGACGCCGGTAAGGAAACTAAATCATAACAGTGAAGTGATCGTGAGCTGTGTCGATTCAATGTTTTCTGATCACCCAGGTGTTGCAGTGCCAGAGGGAGAAGCCCATCGCCATGAACCTCCTGTACCTCACGATGAAGTCAAAGTAGACTCAAGAAAGAACAAGGCAGAGCTGGAGAATGACAAGAAGCAGGCCATCCTTCCTGCAGGAGGTGTCCAAGAAAAGCCCAAAATAGCTGAGGAGCAAGGTCCCGCTCCAAATGTAGATGCTCGAAAAGATGACAAGGGGGATGAGAAACATGCAGAAGTTGCTGTGAGGAAGGAGGAAGTGGACCAGGGTGGAAAGGGCTTGTCAAATGAGGTGCTAGAGAAGCCTGTTGCAGAAGAAGGCCAAAAGCAGGATGAAGCTCTACTGAAGGACAAGGACAAGCTCAATCCTGTTAAGGATCATCTTGCAGGGAATGCAGCAGTAGTGGCCAATCAAGCTGTGGTTGCACAAATTGATAACGTGGGCAAACCTAAGGATGCTGCAGGGAAAGGTGAATGTTTAAAACTTGTTTAAAGCAACATTGTGGATGATGACACCTTTAGAAAAGTGCAACACTGAGCTAGTGATATCTGGTGATATTTCAGCTCCACTTCCTGAAGGAGAGCGTCATCCCGTGGCAGTCGACGTTCCAGCTGCAGACAGCAAAGATGCAGCCGATGAGAAGATGGACGGTAAGTGGCTTGGAAACCAATCATTTAAGTCGATTATTAAAAAGCTTCAAGTCACTGATGTGATAGCAATCAAATCCTGTAACTTGCTATGGAAAACTAATCATATCCATGCTTAAAAATTAGCAGATATTAATCTTTGGAAATTTTTATTTTTGTTCAGCTTATACCTTCATGTATATTTAATACCAGCAAACACATTTTCTGTTTAGCTTGCTTTATCTGGAATACTGCCCTCTATTTCCATCTTTCTGCAGCTGTATTAAAAAGTACTTCTTATAGTAGGAATTTAAATACAAAGATTCAAACAAGTTGTGGAAAAAATTCCAAGAATGATTAGATTTCAGTATTTAATTTAGAATAACCTAATCAAATTTCAATAGTGTCAATTATTATTATTCAGAAGCTTTTTTTAACTATTAATTGGGCTTATTATGGCAGTTTATAAAGGGTGTGTGACTATGGTTTGCTTTGTAACTTTTAAGGCCACTTCTTTCCCTCATCTCACTTTGCTTGTTTTATCTTTATCTCATCTCAGTGATCTGTTCTTCCTTATTAAGGCTTTTTTTTTAAAGACTACTACTCCCCGACTCCCGATGCACTAAGCAGTCTTGTTTGGCTTGTTGACTTCCATACTGTGTTGTTTACTTTTGCCCTTTCTGTCTTCTCCATCTTCCCTCCTTTGTTATTTTCTTCTCTGTCTCTGCTGGACTCGAATCACAGTGATAAAAAAGCTGGTTGCAGGTATGAATTCCATCTTGCCTTTTCTGTTCTTTATCATAATTACTTTCTAAAAACATTTCAATATTTTATGTAGCAGCCCATTATTATAGAAAAATTCCTGCACATGCAGTAATATAGTCATATTACTAATTTATTTATTACCTAATAACTTCCCAGTGTAAAAATACCCTTTTCATTTTGTTTCTTAATATAGTTTGTGTATGTTCACAGCTGCCTATACCAATTTAATTTTATGGCTACTGTTTAGAGATGTGTGTTACTTTTCTTTCACCTCTCACCCAGAACCCTCCTAGTCACTGCATTGTCTTCTAAACAGGTTATTTATTTCAATGGCTTTAATTGAATGTTCTTGTCTCCATGCAGAGGGCCAGCTTGACCATGCTGTGCTGCTGCAGGTGATCAAAGAGCAACAAGAGCAACAGAAGAGACTTCTTGACCAGCAGGAAAAATTATTGGCCGTCATAGAAGAACAACACAAGGAAATCCACCAGAAACAACCTGCTGGTGTGTATATACACAGCATTAGTCATTAGGCAAATTGTTTTCCTCATCAATGCCCTCGCCAAACACATACAATGCTCTGAATTATTTCAAAATGAGTATCATATAATGACAAATAATAGTTTAGGCCTTAAGCTCAAGAATATTGTGTGACCTACACAGCTGCCCTTCTTTTTAAAAACTTCCTTCCATTCAGGGAATCTGTCGCTTTCTAGATCAACCGTCTCTGAAGCAGCGTCTATAACCACTAAATGCTTTTCAATATTCAGTATGTTATCTTTCCTTACTGTAAACATCTGGTTTTAGAAGGTTCACAGTAGAAGGATATAGGTCCTGTGAAGTAAGAGGCCAAGTAATTTTTCAGTCACCTTTGAGGCTCTTGGTTCTCAGACAGTCAATGGAGTTCTTGGATGCATGTGATGAAGCACTGCATTACATAAAGATTGTGGTCTTTGTAAGTGCTGCAGACCTACCCTTGTTCCACTGTTAGAAGAAAGTATGTTGCACTAACTGGCAGCAGGTTTATAAATGGACCCTGAAAAGGTCCAGCAGGTAGTTAATTTAACCATTTCACCTGAGTTTTTGTTCTTGTTTTTTATTTAAAATAAAATATAGCATTTGATGATCATTCAGTGGTCTCATCTCACTTGTTTATTTTTTAAGAGACTTGTCTATTTTCTATCCTGGGTAATAATGCTACCTAAAAATACTATAAAAGTACCCTAATAGTTGAGCATATAATGTGCAGGTGTTAATTTATATATATATTTATAACTTAAAGGAGCTGCTGCTGATGGTGATATGGAGAAAGGAAACCTCCAGGCACATTTGGACGTGGTGGAAGGTGGAGCAGCAAAACTCAAGGAGTCTGGCCTGGCATCAGACCAGAAGGTAGCAGAAGCTGGAGTTCAACAGCCTGGAGGAGGTGAGGCTCCTGCTGTCGCCCAAAATCAGGCACCAGCTGGTGATAGTGGTGCCCATGTGAGAGCTGATAAAGTAGCTGTTGCAGCAGCTTACAAGGAGGATGACAAAGCTGCACCTGTAAGAGACTCCCATCAGCAAAGTGAGCTGGGCGCGAGGGGTGTGCCACTAGGAAAGCAAGGATCTGATGACCATCAGCTTATGGTTCAAAATGATCAGGCAGCAAACCTGAAAGATGATAAAAAAAGCCTTGATAGAGAAAAGAAGACATTGGAAAATCTTCAAAAAGAAAGACTGGAGCATGAAATTAAGGCAAAACTGGAGAAGGAAGAGCTTGAGAAGATTATAAAAGAAAGAATGGCTAAAGAAAAGGAGTTGGAGAAGGAAAGACTTGAGAAAGAAATGATAGAGAAAGAAGTGCAGGCAAGACTGGAAAAAGAGCAGCTGGAAAAGGATAGACAGGAGAAGCTCGCAATACAACAGCAATTAGAGGAGAGAGCTGAGAAGGAAAGGATAGAAAAAGAAGTTCAAGCGAGGGTGGAAAAAGAACGACTGGAAAGAGAAGCAAGAGAGAAGCTGGTCAGAGAACAAGTGCTAGAGGAGAAACTTGCACAGGAGAAAGCTGCTCAGGAGAAAGTCCAGCAGGAGCCACAGAAAGCAGAAAGTGAAGTAGTTGAGAAGGTGAAGAAAGAGCAGCAGGCGGAGGAAGCCCAGGAGAGGCTTGCCCAGCAGCAGCAAGTCATAGAAGCCAAATCTGCTGAAAAAGCTGCACATGGGGGTGAGGAAGCAGCTGGTGAGTCTTTGAAGAAAGGAGGTAGGGACCTCAAAGTAAACGCTGCGGCTCAGGCAGACTCCAGAGAAGAGGTCGTAGACGTTTCCATCAAAGCCTTGCCTCGCCTGCAGGGCTCCCATGAGAAGGTGAGGGACCAGGGAGACCCGGATTTAAAGCGGAGGCGTAGAGCGCTGGGACCCAGAGCAGCTCCAGCTCCCCTGGAGGACTCAGAGATGTCCAGGGGGGTTCCTGGGCTGGAGCCCCTACTGGAACTGGGGGGCTCGGACTTGCATGCCGCCTTGGAGCAGCAGTTGCTGGCTGGGGCAATGGTGCACTCACGGCAGATTAAACAGGCCTCAGAGGATGATGGAGCGAAATAACACACTTCGTACACACACATTCCTATATAATGGCTTGACAGCACAAGCTGTACACATGCAGAACCTTCTTTACTGTGGACCATGATTTATTTGGCTGCCTTACATTCTCTCTTGCCTTCTGAAATGTTACAGACCAAAACATTTTCTTGTTTGTTAAGACGGTGTACTCTAAAAATAACCCAAAGTGTTTAGTAAAGAGAAAGAATGTATGTAAATATTAACTTATTTTTATAATTAAATGAGAGAATTATTGAATTATGAGGTCATTGTTGAAGTGTAAAGATATCTATGCAAATTGTGTCTGTGGGGTTTATTGACTGGGCAAATGCTGTTTAATATTTGTATTTGTATTACTTAAATATTTCATTGAGCACCTAATGAAGTCTGCCTCTTAAATATATAATTTACCTTTTCATTTTCTGGTGTTAGGTTTGCGTGTGTGTTACTTTGGTGTAGATATTGTTAATATGTATATGAGCTGGGCTTTATTAGAATCTAAACTGATAACGTATCCAATGTAACGTGGGTGAATATACCTCAATTACTGTTGTTAAATCCTAATTTCAGTTGAAGGTAACTGAATTTAACTTCATGCTGGAGCTAGGAGGCGAACTGGACAGTGAAGCAGCTTCTGTGATTTAATGACTAGAATAATCATTCCAGCATCAGCTTTTTTGTTGTTGGTTCATAGGTGCCTTTTAATCCTTATGCTGCAGTACTTTGTGGTGTATTTGTGTTCCAAAATATCCCTTGTTTTAATCAGTTGTGGTAATAACATGTAAGGATGGTGGAACAAAAACCTGATTTTGTTTTTCGTTTCTTAGTAGCCAATCTCTTCAAATTAATCCGTTACCAGCTGAACATCTTGGACCTTTGCTTTCTACAAATGTTTTTTTCTATGTGCAATGTATTTCTGTACATCTTGGTGATAAGAATAAATAAGATCTACTACAATATTGACGTTTTTTTGTTTGCTATAAACGGATATAACTTTATTTTGTTCACTGTTACAGAATTACACAGTTTCAGTAGGAGATAGCAGCAGGGCATCAGTTGCTCTTCATTTGGCTCTTTTCTTGGCCTGTAAAATACCACAGAATAAATTATCAATCACAAGTTTCCCCATTAAAACTAATACAAGAAGCATAGATTTAATCCCTTACTGCATTTGTAAAGCAAGTCTTCAACGCTTCAAACTCTTTGGCACAGAGGTCCTTCTTTAGCTCCTGGCCGCCTGTTGTTGTAGCTGCTACACATTTTCCATATGCTGCTGCCTGGATCAGAGAGTGGATAGACAATTACTGGAAGGATGTCCACAGCACAATGACCTCCCTAAGACGTGACAGCATCCCGTAATTTTCCCTCTGCTGGTGCTTACCTCACTCGCACACTGTGCAAAAATTTCGGGAAAAAGTCTTATTTTCTCCCGGCTGCGACTCCACACATTTGATCCAGACATGGTGCTACCCAGGCACTAACAAATGTCCTTTGGGCAATTGAAAGGCCAAACTATAAAAAAGAAAAAGTCATTTCAACTAAAAATCTGTTATTTAGTTCGTTAAATGCATTAAAAAAAAACACCTTCATAAGACAAATGTATAAGAACTAGAAGTCGGGACAGTCATATAAACCATGGACAGCGCCATATTGATGACCCTGACACTAAGAAAGCATCCGGTATAATACTATACAGTATGATTCGCTCTTTTATCTGTCACTGAAATTATTGTAACCATGATTGGCTATTATTCGGCGTTCGGAGTTACGAGAACTCCAATAGACTTAAGAGGACACCCCTTGAAGTGTTCTAATTGGCTAGCTGTCATCTTAAGTCCCGCCTTCTCATGTTAGCCTTAGCAGTAAGATGAGTAACCCGCAGGCAGGACTGCAAAATCATGGCAACATTTATGGAACGATTAGCCTTTCTTCAGAAAGTAAGTGAAGTTAACAGTCAATGCTTCATGGCCTAACAATTAACAGCCGAAAGAAATATGGCAAGTTCGACATAATGTTGACGTCTCTTTTTAAAAACTGTCACGCTGAGCGAACCACAGCTTGTTATTCTAGCTTGCTAGCTTAGCGCCAACAACATGGATAATTGCTTTAATGTTTAAATGGTCATGTTAAGTGTTTTACGATTTGGTTGATAAATAATCCCATTGCCCCTTATATTACTTCATTGTTGGTCAAACTTATTGGTGTGGGTTATGTAGTTAATGAGTCGTAAGACTTGACAGAAGGGTGTTAACCTGGGCGATACAGGCTGTCCATAATTTCTTCCACCAATTCAAGGTTCCCACCCTGATGAAGGCTACAGCAGATGATGAAAACCCCTGTCCTGGGTACCTTTTCCAGGAAATTGGAAGTATCCTTTGTTAATAGTACTGTCCCCACTGCCTCTCCAACTTCTGAATGCTGTCAACATTGTATGAGGTCATATGACTTAAATTTTGGTTGATTTCTATTAAAGGTGGGAGGCATTTATGCAGATTCAAAGCTTAAATATTCTTAATACTTTAAGCTTTATTGGTAAAATCCACTTCTGAATAAAGAAAGTAGTACTTTGCCTTCTGTGACAAATGCTTTAAAATGTCCTAATGGTGTTAGTTGGCCTAAATAATTTAGCCTATTTAAGATATATTGGCTGATTCAGTTGCATAATGACGTAAAATACCTTTAACCATCATGACCCTATAGAAATCTCCCATGAGTCATTGGGTTGTGGCCAGTGTTTATTAGAATACCTTCTAGAGAGGCTGCAAGTGGAGTCCTGTCATGTTAAACTTAAGGTGAGTGCAACTAATGGGCATCTTAGTTTTTGGAAAACACCAACACATTTCAGCTTTCATTCCTGTGCGTGAGTAACTAACTTTTTTTTCTTACCTCTGGTTTGTCAGGTGCTGAAGATCTTCGTCCATCTTTGTGGTCATGGATCAAATCACTTCCTCACTGAACTCAGAAGGAACTCCACCTTCATCCAGCAAGCATCAGGTAAGAAACTATTCTTTCCACTCCATGTGACTCTTATTTCTCTGCAGCTAAATGATAAGCTGAATATTGATATGGTTTGCTGCTGTGTATTTTGTTCTCTTAAGTTTACAGTGGCCCCCCTGATCCCATTCATGGCACAGCGTTGTACCAGAAAGTGAGGAATACAGCCCAAGTAAGACAGAGTGAAAGTGATTATAGTCTAAATATCTAAATTGAAATTTATCTATATTTTTTTTTAAACTTCATTTACAGGAAGTGGCTCGATTACTTTTCACAGATGCAATTTCCACCAAAAGCAGCATCCATCCACACAGCATAGCCCCAGCAACAATGGGTGAGTGGTAGCAGACAACTCATTTAGGATGCACATATTCAGGAGTCATCATTAAAATATTGTCATACACTGTTTTGTCAGAAGGTCTGAGTGACATTGTCAGTTTACATTTTGTATGATGGGCTTTGTTCCTCTTACTCAGGTATGGGATCAGCAACTTCCCACCGGTCAGGATTGCAGGGTTTTGGATATAATCCAGGGAAACATGGGACAGGTGAGTGACCCTTGCTAAACAACAGACACAAGTCCAGTTATTCTGGGTGTAAATTTCTGCACAGTTGCATCTTCACCTGTGCCTTTCAGCAGCCAGCGACTCACTGCTGGATAAGATCCAGAAAGCTGCTGAAGTAGTGGCCAGTGCTGTCCTTCCCCCAACTGAGCACCAGGGCATTCGTCTCCATGACAACCATTATCGTGCAGTAGTGGCGCCATCCACACCCATAGAGGTGGCTGTGCCAGCGTGTGCCTATAACCTACCAGCTAGCAGACCAAAAGGTCGGATATGATTGATGTGATGGCAATGTGAGATTCTAGATTGGAGTACTGAGTCTTAGACATGCAGCTGAAAGTAAATTTTGTGCAATATTTAATGTTTTTTTTTATTTATTTATAAGCTAAAAGAAGTTGATACAACCCCTTCAACAAATAGATGTTGATAATATAAAGCCTTTTTAAAATGACACCTCTGTCTGTGATGTGTCTACACCATAACAGTGACCCGACGGTGCCCAGGGCAAGTAGGAGGAGGCTGGGAAGAGACTGACAGCGGCAACAGCTCCTCTCACAACTCTTCTCAGGAAATTGCCACCAACAGCAGGATGTCTGTGGACAGCAAGTCAGGTGGTACAGGGAGCCAGTCGGGAGCCAGCAGAGAGAGCAGCGGGGACCTATCAGAACGGTAATAAAGATAAACTCTTTAACCAGTAGTTTTCTAATCATTGTGGCAGATTTATCTGTGAATGTCTTGGTTGCAGTCCACATTATTGCTATTTCTCTAACATTATGAGCTCAAGTGCAACATCCTTTGTGTGGTTTCCAGGGTAGAAGCCTTGCAGTTGGGGGACTGTGGCCAGGAGATGGCACTTATCAACAGACTGACAGAAGGTTCAAAAGTGTTTCTGAGTAGAGAGGAGAGTCAACACTTCATCAAAGAGTCCGTCTATTTTCTCTTTATTTAAAGTGGCTCATTTGTATTTGTACTTGGCCGGTTGTAGCCTGATTTCTGTCTCACTTAATTTGTCAGGTGCTTCATTCTTAACTGTGAGGTTGTGGTGGAGTTACTTTCAAGCAAGCTACAAGATCCCTCATACACTGTTAAGATGGTAACGATAATGCCTCACTGCTGAGCTTCCTGTATGATATTATGAATTATCCCAGGTGTAATGTTGTCTGTCTCGAATCCTGCAGCGGGCTCTGTGTGCTATTGCGTGCCTCATGACCTCTGACTTGCTCTCTCTGGAGCAAATGTTTGGAGTTACTCAGCGAAGACTTTGCCAGCTGAGCGAAGGGCCTTCAGGACCTGTCGCAAACAAAGCTACCAAGGTAGGAGACACAGAGAGTGAGAGAGAGCTACACACTGGGAGGAGTGATGAGACAAAACTGCTTAAAGTTGGATTAATTTTTAAGCTTATCTCTTCCTACCAGATCCTACGACAGTTTGAGGCTCTGATGGGCGGATCTCTACATGCTGCTAAGCAGGATCCACTTAACAGCAGCCATGAGACAACAGCAAATCAGCTACACACGTCTAGATACTGTGATGGTTTGCTACCAAAATATTTAGCTAAAAGTAATGACCTCAAATTAAGTCAGCCTGACCTCACATCTGCCGATGTCCCCCACACACCAAATTGCTCATCAACCCCTTCAAGTCTGGACCTGACACAAAAATGCTCAACAGAGAAGCTTATGAACCATAGTGAGGAGGAGAAACTCACCCCGATTCTGCAAGAGTCGGTAAGGAGTTCTGAAATAAAACCATCTGATGAAGGCCCAGAGCTTATCAGAGACAGGAGCACACCTTCACCTGAACCCCAGAGTATGCTGGTCCATTCAAACAAACTGTCTCTATTCAGTGGTATGGAGCTGGTGACCAGAGGGATGTCTCTTTGTGAAAAGGAAACGTCCCATGTGGAGTTGGATAAAACAGACAGCAGCAAAAGTGAGACAGAAACAGTGAATTACTCTGACTGTCCAGTGAACTCATCTAGGATTGGCATTAAACCTGGTGAGGACTCTCCATCTGGGTGCAGTCCTATTGACTCTCATAGAAGCCAATCAGTATCAGCGTTCTCCTTTCTTAACTTTTGATTCTTGATCACTTTTTTCTTAACTGGAACTATGATACTTCTAACAATGATGTCATCATGTACATCCTTCCTAAAGAATATTTGATTTTTTCAAACCAAAATCTGACTCGTTTGATTGGTTTGGTTGAGTCTGTAGATTGCTTTTTTTTTATTTATTTAGGTTTCTATTTTTTCTATTTGTGTGCCTCTTCAGAAGTTATTAAGCAGAAAACTGGGTCAAAAGCCAGAGACTTAGGACTCTTAAGTGTAGTCATTTAAACTACATCTGAGTGCAATCAGCTGTCAACTGCAGTGTGGTTGTTTATAATCAGAGTATATCGAGCTGCCTTACAAAGTCTGAGAGCAGTAAGTACGGAAACGGTGAAACTGAGAAAAAGAAAAAAACTGTTAGTTTTGTTATGCAACATTTTCAACAGAAACGGAGCAGCAAATAAGTATTTGGGTGTTTGAAGATACTGTAGACTGGTCTTATGTGTTCTTACCTCAGAAGACAGACATTCCTAGTTTGTGTTGTAGTCCCAGGTTTATTTTCTGTTGGGGGGACAGTCTGGTACTTTTTACCCCCTTAATGTACAGGTCTATGAGCTGCTTTAAGGGCTGTTAGTTATGTTTCCTTTTTATTTTTATCTGAGATGAGATTCTGCAGCTTTAGTGTGACACAGTGTTCTTCTAAGGTTGCATGCTGCAGATAAAAGGCAGATTATTAATAATGGCTTTTTAAATCTCGTCAAAGATGTATAATACTCTTATAAACTAAAGAGGGCTAAGAAACAATGATTTACAAACAGAATAACTTTTTTCATGGAGGTTCAAAGTCACAGGAATTTCAGAACTAGTCAGAAGTAGCTTCTGCCTTTAAGCGAGGCCCTTTTCCTTTCTCACAGATAATGCAAACCCATGAAGTGAGAGATAAGAGCAAAAGAAAAATGGAAATTTGTTGCTGTGTCTTGGCTTTGTGGGGCAGTACTGATGGTTTCTTTATCTCAGGTTTCCTTTTTTTCAACTTGCACCTTTGCAACACATCCTGAACCTTTGAGGGTGAATCTCTCCATTTGTAATTTGCACTACAGTTCCTGGATGAACTTAAACATACAAGTCAGTCGTCTTCCATGTTTTGGTACTAAGTTATTATGTTGGTGTGATTTTTATGTTAGTTTACAAATTATTTATGTGTGACGTTAACTGATGTACTCGTGAGAGATTATAGAGTGCATGATTCAGAACTGTGGCAGATTAAAGGAGAAATTATTTATGGAAATATTCTGTGTGGATAATTAATGGCTGGAATCATTTGATAAAACGTCTGCAACGTCATCAAAGTATATTGCTCACTCTTCCAGCAGTTTTTAGTTACTTACCAGACTGCAGTGTTTACTACTATAAAAGGGTAGTATAACTACATGCTAAAACATTAATACTGTAACACCACTGCTGTACTTCATTTCAGAAAACATGAGCCTATGATGATGAATCTGCTCAAGTACAATAAAACACGCTGTATTTTTGTTACAGCACTCACTGCTACAAGTCTTTATATATTGTACTCATACTCGATGTGTTGTTGTGGGATGACAGCTTAAGCAACACTTTATTTAAAAGCCAAATGATTTGGAAGATTGCATAACATGAATTACTTTCACATCCTGATTTGCAACACAGTGTAGTGGTCATACCAACCATCCATAAACAAGTATGGCTGACAGGCTTATGGCACACCTGATACACAATGTGTAAAATATAAAAGATGTAAAAACACTGGGATCTGGAATACTTTAGAGCCTTTCTGAGAGATTGTTTTTTTTTGGTGGTACTGTGCTGGACATGCTTCTGTCTCCACAGCCTGCCCACAGGTCTATAATTAACAAGTCTAATCTAAGGTTGGATTTTGAAAGGCTCGTGAACAATTTGCGCTCCATCATAATGAACCCACTTATTTTACTAGAGGAAATAACTGCAAAGTAAGAGTTACCCATAAAACTTTGGTTAGATAATAACAAATAAGTGATTGAATCAATACTAATTAGACAATAATGACATTTTTTGAAAGGGCTCACAACAGCTCCCACTTTACAGATAAAAATGATTGACTGCCGCAGTCCCGAAGGAATTATTGTGTAAAGTGCTTAACTTTATTTAAATCTGCAAGCACTTTGGATCATCATCACACTTTTGTCATTAGCACCAATGAAAATGTCCACACACCAAAGCACGCATTTAAAGAGAATGATACCTCTTAATAAAGTGCACAGAGTGCGTGCACACACACCCACACACATCAATACTGCACAGAAAAACCACAGTGGCTGGGCCATGGAAAGGAGGATGTGCTTATGGTCTCAACAAATGGTACACACTGAGGTGGGGATGAGCCGTAGTGGCCAAAATCTGTAAACCTCCCCACAGATCATCATCACCCCCCCTTACACCTGACCCTGATGGTGTGCCTTGAGGCTTTCAGGGAGAATTGATCATTCCGGTATTATCGGCACTGATGGATGATGGACAAAACGATCAGGAGCGGGCTCACAGTTCGTGGTCATGTTGAGCCTGGACGCCCTCTTGTTTGCAGACTGCTGAAGTGTGCCTCCCTCAGGACTCTGTTGATGTGGTCATAGGAGTCGCTTTGCCTGTCGCCATGGAGACCGTGCTGCAAGGAGCTGGCAGAATCTTCAGGTTTTGGGCGGGTGCAATTGCTCTGGCTATGTATGCATGGCCTGGTGCTGGCCTCTATTGCTCTCTCTGGACTACTGATCCCATTACTGCTATCGCTGCTGGAAGACTGCAAAAACAGCAGAGAAAGGTTTCACAGATGGATGCAGAGGCTGTAAATAAAACATTCTGAGCTTTCCCTGAGAGTGATGCACTGTCAGTCCAAAGCAGTCGCATGCATGTTGTATATGCTTACTCATTTACATTATACACTCAAAGAATGAGAAAATACATCTTTGGGTGAAAGACAGATCACTCATTCAACTTCAAAACTGAGCAAACTTATATCATTGTGAGGGTTTAGAGAGAAGCATAATGAAGACATCGGGCTCACCTCCGAGTCCAGATCTGACACAAGCAGGCAAGGACCCCTTCCTGACCTCTTGGCCTGAGGTCTCAGCTGCTGGTCGTCCTCACTGTCACAGCTACGGTGTCGTTTCCTGTACAAAACAGAAATTAAAGGAATGGAGAGATGGTGTGACAGAAGCAATGCAGGGAAGGGGAGATAGATGTGTTGGAGGGAGGTAGAGTATCAGAAAGAGAGAACATGAAGAGGAACTAAAAATAGACGCATACACTCAGGCAGTTACACGGTCAGACTGGTGGCAATCCCATAATAAAAGCACACTAATTAACATACTTTTAACAGGTTATACAGAGAACTTACAATACTGAATTGTTACACATAGAAGTCTGTCTGGGATTTTATTAGGTGATTAAGCCGCAATGTTAAGTTGCAGCGATATAACAACTCGGTAAAATCTGATATGCAATGATCACGCAGAAAAAGGCTTCACTCGCTACCTGTTTTCAGTCAGCATTTCAGAAATTTTTGGCAAGGAAATGGGTGACAGTTCTTCGAAGTCAAGCTGAGATGTCTCCTTTAAAAGCCTTGGCAGTAGCTCGGCTCCCCGACCATTTCGCAGAAACTCAGTATGGCAAAATCCCCCTCATCTATAGAAGAGTCTGGCGTTATGTGTGTGCTATTTCCAGCCGGCTGAGGCACAGCTTGTCGCAGTACAGCACCAACCTCTGCTGTGGATTACTTCAGTCCTGTTATGCTCCAAGAATAATGTTTCAAGTCAACGTCTTTGCGGAGAAAAAAACCGTTACGGGACGTTTGAAAGCTAACAGACAACAAGCGGAGTATTCTCGTTCACGCAGTGTAATCTCAAGAAACTCCAGGCATGACAGCTTGAGGAAGCAAACTAGCCTGCTAGCTACTACCGTTCTAACAGCCGCTTATCAAGCTAACTGGGTTAGCAAAGCTAACAAGAAGTTCTTCCGCTTTCGTATTCCGCCCACTTGCTGTTAATCTTGTTAAGTTGTTGTCTATATTTTACGTTAGTTTGATGAAAGAAACTAAATAGACTAGTTACAGTGGAAACATCTTTAAACGTTGTCCGATGTAAGTTATCTACTAATCAGAAATGATTAGGTGACTCGTAACAGCGAGCTTGTCTTTGCTTTAAAGCTCCGCCCCCGTGTTTACAAGACGTCATCAGAAAGGACATCCGGTGTCTAATGGTGAGAGGAGTAGCTGATAACTTTTACATTTTCACACGAATATGCTAACTTTAAAAAATATTTCAATCGATTTAATAATCTGTGTATATATATATATTTGCAAACTATGGATTTTTGCAGGTTGCCGAAGTCATATATTTATGCTTTTACCCAAAAGTCAAAGTGGATCAACGTTTACGACGCTGAAGTTAGCTTCCGACTCGTTGCTTCCGATTCGCCATATTTCTAAAGGGCGATTCCACTGAATTTTTGGCGTCTAGACCACATTTGACCAGGTCTTGATAAAAATAAATAAATAAAATAAAATAAAAATTCTATACATTGAATCTTAATATCTGGACTGAAATACTATAAATAACATCTAGATTTATTAAAGGACAGATTCTGATTAGTAAAACTCTTATTCTATTTGTGAAAATGCCAATTTACCCATTTCAGGCATTTTGCTTTTCTCATTGCCTTTGATCTAGAAAAGAAAGAAAACCATATGATAACACTTCAGACTAAAATAGACACAATTTTCCACATACAACAAAAAATACACTGGTTATGTCAGCTGCGATGGACTGGTGACCTGTCCAGAGGTGTACCCTGCCTCTCACCTGGGGCTCCAGCTGCCCCGTGACCCTTCATTATCAAGCAGTATAGCTAATGGATAGATTGTTATGTCTGAACTGCATCATGCTACACACATACAACGTTTTTTTTTTTTTTTTAAAAAAGAAATAAATATGTTACCTGTGAAACCTTACGTTTTCTTTCATTCTTTTTATTTTTTAAAACAATGTTTAGGGAAGGCCAAGTCTAAGCCTTTTTTGTATGTTGAGCTCCTGTTTCTCACTTTAAAACAAAAAAGATTGGTCAAAGAATTATAAATTCATGAATGTCTTATCTTGTTTTTATGTTTATCTTTCTATAAATAGTAACTATTTTTCTTCTTCATCTGCCCCTGGTCAGTCTCTGCCACAGCCTCAGTCTTTTTCTCATCAAGAGCTTGTAGTGTTGCCTGTATTAGACAAGACATATTTCAATTCAGATTCCTTATTCTAGACTGGATAAAGTATTTTTATATAGAGATGTTTTCTTCGTACTTCATCCTCATTTGCCTATTAGAAAGTTTTTTCTGTCATCTGACTTATTTTTCCATTAATCTGTGCCATTTAGATTCTGCTCTGTCTTCCCTGTTCTTTCCTGACCTTCCATCTGTGTTCTGACCGGACTCTTTTCACTTTTTCTTTTATATACATGTGCATGTATAAATTGGATGCTTTGAGCTGTTTTACCTATACATGTGTTGTTGCCCTCTAATGGTTATGAAAGGGGTTACCTGTAGTTGCCATGTGGACAATAAAATGATCCTGTTTGGTCCAACTTTGTTTCTGGTTGAACTGTAACCACTTATCACCTGGGTTCTGCAAACCATATTGTGGTGTTCCACAGACTGGGGATACAACAAAACTGGCACTTTAACAATGGGCAGAAAGAAACAAAGAAGCTAGATGCTGTTTAGGATATTTCAGTCCAAATTTGAAGAGTCTAATTATTGTGATTTTTGCAGGACCTGGTCTAATGTAGTCTAGATGCCAAAAACACCATGAAATCAGCCTAATTTGCATTTTCACATAGAAGAAAGGTTTCACTAATCAGAAACCGTGTTTTAATTAATTTTAAATTAATTTAATAATGTGGATTAAATCACATCTGATTTAATCCAATGGGTTGATTTATTTTGAATTTTAAAAATATGTCTTAAAACAGTCTAGATCTAGGTCTTTAGGATATTTTAGTCCAGATATGAAAAGTCTAAGTACAGTAGTTCTTGATAAGGACTTGGTCTAATGTGGTCTAGATGCCAAAACTTCTGTGGTATCGCCTTATATGGCGAATCAGGAGCAACGAATGGGAAGCGAACTTCAGCGTCGTAGTAACATTTTAGCATTAAGCTAACCATACAAAATATCTACTGACTGTTTGGCGGAGGTCATACATTCGATGGCGTTGGTCAATCGGTCTGACTGTCTGTCAAGAACATAACTAAAAACATTATGGACGAATCTTGATAACATTTTTAGGAAATGTCAGAAATGGAATAAGAAACAAGCGATTAGATTTGGGGGGTGATCCAGATACCGCCTGTATCAAGGAATTTTTAACATGATTCTTTTGGGGCGATAGGGATTATTTTGCCATTAGAGCTTCTAACTAAAAATAATACCCACAATCATTGGCAAAAACCAACCAACCAAACAAAAAACATAATAATACAATGTCTTGGTGGATATATGTGCTCTCTGAGGGCTTTTAGTATTTATAATGTTTTTGCTCTTTTAAAATAAGGACTGACCCTGTGTTTATTAACAAAAAAGTCTGGGCTCAGGCCCTTCCTATCTACCCTCTGTCACCCACTGAAAGCATTTTAAGAGTAATAATTATACAAAAACACCTGCTAAAGAAAGCTGTTGGGTGTGTCACATCCAGCCAGTTTAGAAAGTAAAAAGGTTTTTAAACCTGCAGCAATTGACCTAATCAGTTCCCAGACTTTAGTGTTGTTGGAAAACATGGCCTATTCCCAACTTCCAATTTGATGTGATTTCTCTGATTGATTTATTATTATGTACTGCGCCTTGTGGGGCACTGAATTAAAAACATATTTGTTTCTCTAGTGGAAATTCCTCCATGGACACCATAACTCAAAAGAGAGAAGATCTTACTTATTTCAGCAAAGCATTGCCAGTCCACATTTATGCACATAAAAAAAATAATAAATAAAAGAAAGCTGTTGGGTCTGTGAAATCCTGTAAGTTTAGAAAGCAAGTTCCAATTTGATATGATGTATATGCCTGAGTGATGTATTTCTTACTTTTCAATTCAACAAATTATTTAAATAATTTATGTATAGTTACATTTTATTTTTATTCACATTTTAAAGTTTCTCATTTACACTGGCATTTGAATTGCAGCTAAAATGTATCAAGGAACTAAAAGATAGAAAAATTATGTTGCATCAAAGTTGATGTCATGATGTTAGCAGCATATACTCTGTCTTTGCTGCAGATGGAAGTGATTCAGCACTCGGCAGAGAAGCTTCACACAGCGTTGGTCTCTAATTCAAAGGATGTGGCTACAATTTACAGTAAATACACAAAAGAAGAAAGGGGTCTTCTGGAAGAAGGATTGTATCCAGGGAAACCAGGTTCCCTTTTCCAGCCCATCGCTGTACACTCACACTCAGACTGGATCCTCGCTCATCCTGAGAAGCCCCAAGACTTTGAGAGCTTCTATCAAGACCCTTATCGCAAGACACCAAATGCAACCTGCAACACTATTTACATTCAAACTATTGGTGAGTGTTTCTGCCCAGTGTGTCTCAAGTTTATGTTATCCTCAGTTCTCAGACTGTAAAACTAAACCAGACCTTAATGAGCAAGACATAAAAATACTAGATATATTCAGTTAGCATTGTGATCTCCACAGATGGTTGAATCATGTCCACTATGTTGTATAATTGTCTGTAGACTCCCAAGTACTACAGTGATGCTTGGCTTTAATCTTACACAATATCTTTGTTGCAGGTTCATTTGGAGAAGTGGGGCCTCAGACAGGCCAGTATGTTGAGTGGCTCAGAGACTACTGCCAGGCCTTTTTCTACGGGCTTTCGGTCAAGCTGCTGCCACCAGTTTCTGTGTCTGAAACAGGATGCTCTTTCAGGGTTAACAGTGACTCACACAATCTTCAGATCCTCACAGGTAACACAGGAAATCTGTCATTTTTGGTCTTTCATTTATGTCTCTTCCCCATTGTACTGTCCCAGTTTTTATATTTTCCTTGTAGACACCCTTTTAATTTAAATTTGAATATTTGCTTTGTCCTTCTTATTTTCTCTCAAAATTAAGGTGACTTGTTGCGATTTCTGGGGAAGAGAAAACCAAAAGATACTTTCTGCATTGTTGGAATAACAATGATAGACCTCTACCCCAAAGACTCCTGGAACTTTGTCTTTGGACAGGCATCTCTCAGTATGGGTGAGGTTTTACAGAAACAAGGTGAAATAATAATGTGAACACACAACTTGCTCTGTGGTTAGTGAATAGGAGAAAAGTAAACACACAAACCTTTACACCTACATAAAGTCAGTTTTAAAGTTTAATTTTAAGTAAAGTGGAGGAATGTTTTGTCAATAAATCTGCTTCTCATGATGTAATGTCACTAGTTGGCCACTAGATGGTGGTAAAAAGAAAAAAAATCACAGTCCAGTACTAACTTTGTCCTTATTTTCCCCTCGGTTTCATGTTGAATGTGCACAGGAATGGGTGTTTTCAGCTTTGCTAGGTATGATGACAACTTCTACACTAGAAATTACGCTGGCAGACTAAAGAAACGGATTCATCCAAGGCAGGGAGACTACTCTGTGTTTGAGGGATACTACAGTCCACCTGTTACTAGCACTCTGCTACTTAGATCCTGCAAGGTTATTAAGAAACTTCTTCATTCAGTTTTGGTGCTGCAAACCTTATATTAGTGTTGTTGATTTAAAGATTCAAAGACTCTTTAAAGATTGCTAAATAAAACACTCTATGTCCATTTTTGTTTTGTGTATGCACTCTGATATGAAACTTCTTGTTGCAGACCATGACCCATGAGATTGGCCATATGTTTGGAATAAGGCACTGTCAGTGGATGAGCTGTGTCATGCAGGGCTCTAACCACCTGGAAGAGTCTGATCGTAGACCCTTGGATTTCTGTCCTGTCTGCCTTCACAAACTTCACACTTCATTTAGTTTCAAAATCGCTGAAAGATACAAGGTAAAAAGCATTTTTAGGAAACATAGCTGCATGTTCATGTTTTTTTTTGCTACAGTGGACTAAACTTCTTTTACAGTAGAAACCAGTTTACAGTTCTCAGGCAGTCAGTAATCCTGACTCATCATATTTGGAAAAGCACTACTTTAACAACTGCTTTTGTCCATTAGGTATGCTAAGTCTCTTATTTTAGCAAACAGGACTAAAACCAGGACCTTGGTCACCCCAACAGAATACACCCCTCACTGCTATGTTTTAAATTATGCCAGTCCTTTTTCCGTTTAGACATTTCAAAATGTTTATGTGATATAGGTCTATATGCAATTTAGACAATCCTATCAAGAAATGGATTAGAAAAAGGTCAGCAGAGCACCATTAGAGGGTCAAACTTCAAAGATTCTCCTTGATTGTAAAGGAGATTTAATGAAAGCACTAATCTCGTCATGGCTGACCCAGTACTAGCTCATGGATTCATGCCAAATATCATTATGTCTTTATTCTAGTAACATCTGTACTCTGCACAGGAGATGTTTTCAGCTCTTTGATATGCCTGAGTTCATAGGGAGTCCTCAACGCAGACTGAATCTTAATCTCAGTGTGCTGAGCTGGTAGATACTAAAACAAATTTCTCAGTGATGGCTTGAATTGTATCCAAAGAGGCAACATGCCTTCACACGTGATGAAAAAATCTGAGCTGAGCTGCTGCTATAAGAATAACAATTAAAACGTGCAAAAAGCAGAATGACCTGGAGGCCACGGATAAATTTACAGCTTCATGGAGACTAATGTTTCAATACTGTGTCTTCATCAGAGTCGCAGGTGAACACAGCATCTGGACAGGTAATTATAGACGATCTGGAACAGGTGTGCAGAGTTCATTAAAAGCACAGTCAAGCCACGCCACAAGCCCGATTGGTTGTATATGTTCTTCTGTTTATTGTTTATGACATGATATGCTCTTTTTAATTGTATGAAAGCTGTTGGGAGTGTATGGGAGTTGTTAACAGTAGGTAAGCTTTTCTCTGTTTTGACCAAAGGGCTTGTGGCGTGGCTTTACTGTACTCCTAATGAACTCTGTACACCTGTTCCAGGTTGTCTACAATTACCTGCAAAGCTGCTGTGTTCACTTGTGACGTTGACAAAGACAAAGGTGGTGTCAAAACGTTAGTCTGCATGAAGTTTGCACAGTTAAGCTGTAAATTTGTCAGTGAGCTCCAGCCATTTCTGCCTTTTCCTAGTCTGTCTTGTAGCTGTGAAGCACCTCATTCAGCCATTGTTGGATGATGCGGCGAGTGCTTTGATTTCATTGAACAATTACAGCATGCTATGTCCTATTTTAGAGTGTTTGAAATTGCATTTAACAATTTCTCATGGCATAAATATGCTCTGTATGTTGTGATATTTGTAATTGTAGATAAGATACATGAACATCTTTTCTCTTTGGATTTTGTTTGTACTTAACAGTAATGTTAAAAGTTAATTTCATACCAAAAGATCAATTCACCAACACATTCAGATGTTTTGGTCTTTTGTTTCTCATTGTGTATCTGTGTTTGAAAGGCTTTACTGAACTGGATGGAGGAAGATCAGAGTCAGACGTCACGACCTGGAGGGGTATCATCTGCCTGTCATACTACCTTCCAGTTTTCAAAACCCACCGAGGCCTTTCATTCGTCCAAACTGTGGCTTCGTAGGTGTTTGGAAATACTAGAAAATAATTAACTATATGAGCCGCCCACAAATCTGGAGAGTGGAACAAATTAAGATGTCAGAATCCCCCTTTTTGTCCATAATTCAGTTTTTCTTTTAAGATTTTCTGTTTTGTACACACTAGGATCTTTTAATGTTTTCTGGGCGATCTCAAAACCTTGAGTCTGCACCTCTTGAGGTTGCCTATTTTTTATTTTTGAGGTGTTTAAAATGATCTAGTTATAAAGGTCATCTGTCTCATTTTCAGCTTTATTTCTGACATGTGGCATTTGCTGCTATTTAAATGTGTCCATTCTTCCGTTTATCAGTGCTCCTTATTGCTTTTTCCTTTGTGGTCATCAATTATCTTTAGTGGCCAGAAGAAGGCAACTGCTTTGAGGAGCCCATTGCTGATGACTGTAAGGATTCACGGTACTCTTGAAACTTGTATAATTGCATTAATTGGCCTTTCCTTATGATAACTCTGAACAAAGCTCTAAAGACAAATTAACTCTTGATTAAAGGGCTTGGCAATAATGTTACAAGATGTGTGCAGAATTTTTATATACATAATAGCAAAAGTAATCTTTATCTTAAAGTTGAAAGAAAACACTTCTCTGAACATTATTTAATGCTGCACCTTAGAAAAGGGAAGATTTCTTAAAAAGATATTTAACATATTTCACAATTTGTCTAATGATTTGATGCAGCAATCCTGGGTGCCACCCATTCACAATATAATAAGTCTTGACAGATATGTTAACTGCAACCTCACTGGTTGATGGTTAATCTTCTACATCACTGAATATTTTTTTCTCTGTCATTTTTTAATGTTAATAAAACAAGCCACAGGTAACTACTCTTAGTTTAAACACTAATTTAGTCTGAGTTAGCTTTCAGATTTCAATAAATTCTAAGGTTGTTTTCAGTATTTTATAATTGGTAATGTGGCATATATTTGAATGTGATTTAAAACACAAACACATAATAGAAAATTTCAAATCCCAGCATTACTTTATTATGACTGAACACATTCTTCTTACGAAAACTGTAAAACAGTGGTCTGACCTATATGTAATAGTGCATTTACAGTTTGATAACAGTTTGATTAAATAAAAAATTTCAGTCACACACTCCTGAGGTTTTGATTTGGTTAGAACTAGTTTTACAGAATCTGTGCAGCTTTGTTGTTTTTCCAGCTGTTCTTGTTGTGTTGATTTTCAGCAAGTAGATAATAAAGCTTCAGCGTTAGACCTCTTTGATATCTAAAATGTTAAATATCTAAATATCACACTGCATCATCATGGCTCATTTTGAGCATACCTTCCTACAACCTTTCATGCCATTGTCCATTAAAGCAAGACAATCTTTGCAATAAAGTAAAAACACTGTTTGGTCTATCCTGTAGTTAAGGCATACCTGCTACATGCATATTGTAGTTGCCAGATCTATAATGGCAGATGCACTTTATCTATAGCTGTTTGCCTCAGCAGCCTTTACACCTTTTATGGCTTTACCTTTTTATTGCACTTATGTTTTCTCAGTTTAAGGTTAAGCTGTACCCTCGTCAACATCTGTCTGGGCTCCGGTCTGACTGACATCCAGTATGCAATCCGACTTGGAGCAGTTGCTGGTGCTGTTAGTTCTTTCATCTGGTTTCTGTCCTCCACTCTGTTTCTTGCAGCCTCTCCTCCAACAGGGAAATCCTCTCTTAGCTGGTCGTACCAAAACAAGGAAAACAGCACTCAGCCCCATGCCCACCGCACAGGAGTAGAAAGCTGCTCCATAATTGTTTGTCACATCCACCAACACGCCTGTAGGTAGAGGAGGGAATTTAACAAATGCATTCAAGTATGTTACTTATCTAGAGGAGTGCAATCAAGTAATGTGAAAGTACTTTTATGATTATCTTTTGCCACATTTGACTGAGATGCAGAATTTTAAGTTTTTGAACAAGGAAATTTGAGTGCGATTTTTTTTCTTTTTGATCTAATGAAACCAGCTTTTCTGTCCTCTCAGGTTAGTGAATTGTAAATCTATTGAGAAGAAATTATTGTTTGTAGAAAAGCGATAATGTAAACTGAGTTACAGCCATTAGTTTTACCCCCACTTTGTTCACTGAATACATTGAAAATTATGACATTATTTTTATGTACAAGTGTACAAGAAATAAACTAAATATGGCAGCCAACAGACATCTAATATTTAATTAGATTAACAATAACAAAAAAGAAAGAAATTGAGCTCCCAGAATCCCTCAAAGTAATACAGGCTTGTGTTTGGATGGTACAGAGTTTTTATTTCCAGACTGAACTAGAAATTGAAGGTCTGGACTTGGTGAATATGTGTGTTTATTAAAACCTTCGGGGGTGCTCATTTTTATTTGCCGGTGTTGAATTGACCATGCAAAGGTCAGTTAACTTGCAGGTGTGTATTTTAATATCGTAATTTGTGATACTTTATTACTTTGACATCATAGTTTAAGATTTTAATCTTCAGTATCTCTGCTGTTACTGCACAGTCAATGAAGTATCATTATTTCTGTTGTTTTACATCAAAAACACCCCTCTTACCTCCAAGTGGTGGTCCAGCCAGCCCTGCAAAGCTGTGGATGAACACATAGACACCGGCAGATGAAGACATCCTCTCTATGCCCACCACATCATCCTCAGCCAGCATGGGGATGTGGGTGCATGCCAGGGTTCCCATGAAGAAACCGTAGAAAGCACAGCAAACAGCCAGGCCATAAAGCTCTGTGACCAAAGTAAATCCCACCAGGTCGACGGTCATTGTGATTACACATGCCAGGAGCACCTGAAGCTTCCTTTTACTGAAGTGCTTCCATGTGAGGATCCAGCCAATGGAGAACCGACCCAAGATTTCAGCTACAGCCATAGTGGAGAGCATGTATGCAGCATGTTCCCGCTCTACACCGCGACTTACGCTCAGGTCGATGATGTAGAGTGGAGGGGCAAAGAAGCCAAGAGTGGCAAAAAGTCCAAACAGGGAATACAAAATAAAACTGCACTCTCTGAGGATGGAGAAGTCTAAGAGTTTTACGGGTAGCTGTTCAGTATCTGGTTTAGCTTCTTTATCATGTAGCTCTTGCTTCTCTGCATCTCTGTCTGTTTTCTCTGTTTCGGATTCACTCATTTCCGCCTTACTGATACCTGCTGATATAGGCTCTGTCTCTAACTTTGCTTCTTTGTGCTGGAAATTATTTTCCTCAAGGTTGCTGCTGTCCTTTAGAGACTGGATACCTGAGTCTCCAGTGCTCACAGAGCCCCCTGTTGGTTCATTGTCTTTAGTCACAGAATCCTCTGGGTTTGTACCATCTGAATTCTCTAGTGTCCTGAGGGCCTCCAACTCTTTTGAGGATGATCCAGGTTTGATAATGATTGGCCGAAGCAGCACACCACACACAATAATGACGCTTTGCAAAGCTCCAAGCAATGCCACAGTATGTCGCCAGCCAATATTTTCTTTCAATGCGGAAAATGCTAAAAGGGAAGGAGAGATATTCAGTGAGTGGGATTCTTCACATGGCTTTCTTAAATATGTTGAGATGAAGCTTCAGTAGAAAGTTTTGTTTATACCTGGTGCCAGGGCAAACATTGACAACGACTCTCCAGTAGAAGCAACAGCTATGACCAGAGATCGCCGACGGTTAAAGTACTGTGACAGGATGGTCACAGTGGGCAGGAAAGTCAGACAGTATCCCATGCCTACACAGTTCAAAATATGCACACACAGTAGTTTATTTGAAGACACTCAAAAGATAACATAAATTTAAGTGTAAATATTTAGAAAAGAGGAGTAACCAAAATACATACCTGCAACTAATCCATAAGTGATGTATATTTGATTGATGGAGCTACAGAAGCTGGTGGCAATGGTACCGGTGGAAATAAGTAATCCTCCAATCATAACAACAACTTGAAAGCCAAATTGGTTTGTCATCATCGAGGAGAGAGGACCTGCACATCCATATTGACCAATTTGTTGTAAATTGTAAATGAATATTGCAATCTGTAGAGCTAAAAAAAAGAGATCTATTTACCATTAAAGGTCATGACAAAGATACAGATGGAAACAATCCAGGAGACCCGACTGTTGCTCTCCTCAAACTCATTCATTAGGTCCTGAAGGAAGATGCCAAAAATCTTGATTGTGCCATATGTAAAAACTTCCACTAGGAAAAAGGCCAAGGCAACCACCCATCCCCAGCCTCCATCAGGGGCCCCTGAGTACACGTTGGGCCCCAGGAATTGTGATATCTTAGCCCTGCACCGTGCCATACCCTGTGAAAAAAAGACAACAGCTTTAATGAAAAAATAATCATCAAATAGTAAAAGAAATTTCCAAAACATCCAACTGTGCATATTTTGAGTAGATAATAAAATATGGCTAAAGATCCTCTGCTGGGTACTAGTTTACAATTGACGTGAACGCGCACCCCTAAGTGCCTCCAAAGAGGACGCGCTCAGGTCAAAACAGCTCCGTATCATGTTAACAAACAAATTGCAGCTCCCGTGAAGAAGAGCATGGGTGCATTAATCATCTTAATAAATGAACAGTATTTTTAAACAGCGATGCGTTCAAAGTAAAAAGTATTATTTGGCTTAAAAACACGCGGCTATATCCCCGTTTGGACTTGAAGTGCGATGCCGAGTTCTCACCACCTGCTGAATCGTACCCCTTCAAAACGTCTACGGTGTGCTGTTAGGATCAAAGTTGTCTGCGCTGCGTGAAACGGGGTTGGATTTATGCACGGGGGTCGTAACAACACCGGCACACTGGTCAGCCTCTATAGTTTCATCCCACTAGTTTTACAAGCTGTAAAGAAAAGTCACTACGCCCGAGAATGTTTGGAGCTGATCCCCTTCTCACCACTGTCAGGTTAGTTTAAAAATAAACATGCTGAAATTAAATTACTTGTTAATTCCCACCTTGCCAGTTATGTTGTAGAGACTGTGCTGATTCCTAACCCCCTCTTTATTTAGGTGTTTGGGTTTTAAATGAAGTTTCTGTACGTCCTTAGCCGCTACTATTTAATGTACAAACACTCGGTGCTGTACCCATGGCAAGGAGGAAAAATACACCAGGAGCGAGTTCAGCCTCCTTCAGCAAAATGTTGGGTCTAATCAATTATTGGAGGGCTGCCAACATACATGTCTTGTTATAATGCTATAATGCATGCTGTTATCATGCAAAACCTGTACCTTACCCTATGATAATGAATACATCTGGGTCATGGTGGCGATCACAGTACCTGTTGTGCAAACTAGGCATGATAAGAGATATTTTTCATAGATTGCACTTTTTCTGCAGTGTTATTTGGGGTTAATGTATTATCACTTGTTACTTTACACAGATGATTTCCTCTGACATTACAGGTAACTCAGCCTACCTAGAGTTTGGTTTCACAATCCGCAGCTCATTTTGTTTGACTTCATAGTTCTCCAGCGTTAGAAACTTGTTTTGCAACCCTTCCCCAGCTCCCTGGTTTTGTTCAATTTCACAACAGGAGGCGGCTTTCATAAGCTGTACTGGTATGTTAAGAATATTGTGGTGTAAATCCAACTTTCTAACAACTGCCTTTATCAAATTAAATGTGTTTGGGAAAAACAGCAAGGTACCATTTGTCTTTACATTTACTGTAAATGAACACAATAACTCTGTAAGATATTTTGTCATTGAATACTTTATTATGAGAAGCAGATGAACATTACGTGTACAGTAAAAGGAGGTGCAAACCAGAATACACATCTGTTATCATGCTAACTTTTGTTATTGCATCCACACAGAGAATAGCTGAGGGTGAATGCCCATGAATGGAGTGGTTATCAGAACTGGTACTGTACTCTTCATTGCAGAGAAGCTCCCATTTATATCAACTAAACACTAGGCAGCCACAAAATAAGTAAAATCCAATTAGCTTTAAATATCTCCACTGTAGTTTTGAAAAAGTATTGTTTTTTTATCTCAAAATGTCCATTGAAATACTTAGCTTTACTGATTTTTTTTATGAAACTATTGAGTATTAGCCATCTAAATATGCTTAACATATAAAGTTGAGTTTTTAATTGCCTATTACCTGTAACAGAATAACTCTTGAATTTAAAACACAGTTCAATGCATCAGTAAAGAGGAACAGTGGTCAAAACAAGAAACAATCATGTCCTTTTTAGACTGCAACAGTTTAAGATGTGAGGAAAATGCACTTAATTCGTAATTTTGCAGTTGCAGATGTTCCTGCTTTTCCTCTTTCTGAATTTCGTCTGAATTCTTACAACTATAGTTATTTATCATAATAACAAAAGTGTAAACATTTCAGTAAAAACAATTAGCTATAGGCCTATATATGAAATCATATTTGTGTGGATAGCTGTAAAATAAACAAATGAAAAATCACAACCTGCGGACTGCACACACACACACACAGATACACACACACACAAGTATTTCACTTAATTTTATTTTCTAATTTTCTTTGATTCTGTTGTCTTAGCTCTCTTGGTAAACATTTTTTAAACAATGAACTATTTAAACAACCGAAAACTAGTGCTTGTGATTTTAATTGAACAAAGAGGGAGGGAAGGGTACTGTTGACTTGAAGGAGCTGTACAGTCCGTCCTCGTGCGGCTGACGTAACGCCCGGAGTCCGGAAGCGACGGCGGCTCGTGCAGTCTGTGGGCACTTTGACTAACTGCTCACACATATATATATATATATATATATATACACGTTGTAAGTATTCATACGTAATCTTTTCGGGACTACATGTTCTATCAAAGAATTTATCATATATAAAACTAAACATACTAGTTTAAGAAATTTAATGTATTTAGTTTTCTGTCTCACCTTAAAGTAGCTAATTTCAGACGGAAATAGTCCTTTCTTCGCGGAAACAGCGCTGCTGTTAAATCCTACGATTTGGGCGCGCGCCGCGCCAATAAACGGCTAAACTCTACTGTATGTGAGTTACATATTCTCACTGGCAGTTCACAATTTACATGGACGCGTGAACACAAAGTATGCGCGTTAGCATTTGCACAGACATGCTCTCTGTGACACAAGCACATATCTAGGAGGCAGGCATGAGGGTGAGATCTGGTTGCAACCAGATCCCTATAACCCACCCCCACCCTTAAACAGGCACGGCGCCAGGATTTTTTTTTCTCCTGGTGCTAATGAGGGACTTGACCAATACGTGGGGGTGCTAAGAAAATAACAGATTTCCATGACTTAGGTAACTTTATACATAGGTTATCGATTTTTTCAATAAAAGTGGCTAAGATACACAGCAATTTAACTGAATTAGCCAAAGAACATTCAGCAAAATAACCAGGCCTACAACGAGCCACAAAGCAACGGCAAAAATGTTTTCACGTGGAAAGGTGCAAGATTCAGCACCAGACAGCGACCATGTGATAAACAAGCAACACATACAGAATGCAACAAACGCATTTATTCTACATGCATAATTAATGAAATCAACTATGCATTGCTTTTATTGCCTCGGATCACAACATAACTTAAGAAATTAAACTGATTGCGAGATAAATTTAACATACTACACAGTGCAGGCGCAACGAGAAGTGCAAACAATTTGTATCTAATGATTCGGACCACCTCAGCCTAGCGTGAGTTTCAACAAAAAGTTTCCGCCCGCCCTCTGTCCCCTCTTAATCAGTGCACAGAAGAAACATGCAAGCGGAGAATCTCCGCAAACTGTTTTTAAACTAATACATTCCTTTATTATAATATTATATATAAATTCATAATTATATTTTTTATAATCTAATTTCTTGGGGGGGCTTAATGGGGCTACACAGATTTATCACGGGGCTGTAGCACCCCCTAGCCCCGGTGTGGCGCCGTGGATGCCCTTAAACACTCTCCTCCCCTAGTGTTGTAGGATGAGACTTACAAATATTAAAATCTGTCATATTAGCAGCACACATGTAACTAAGGAAAGAACCACACAACCTTGCCTTTTTTTAGCTACCAAAATCAGTTCGTATTTTAAAGTTCTATCATTACACCAGTCACGTGACTGTACAATAAGTTCCACCTGTTTTGCTTGACATTTTATGAGAGAATATATTAAATAATGCTGAGTGTGGAGTGATTACATGTCAGAGATGTTTGCTCCTCACCCTGATTCACCAGCCCCTTACATAAAAAACCTGTCATTACCTATAAAATATAAACTTGTTCTGTTGATGTGTTGTTTAATAATCAACCATAAATGCTGACATTACCTGGACTTTTAGACCTGTTGATCTGTGTGGCAGATCAATCTGTCAGAAGTAATATCAGAAGTCTACACATTTCCATGACTATGCAGAAACACCAGTTTATCGGGATGTACCGGTGTGATGAGTAACAAAAGTCAATCCTGAGCTGCTTTGTGTTACACTGCTTTCACCAATATGTCTGTAGAGACCAAGTTTGTAGAAAATAATTAGGAATAGAACAGTTTTAATCATAATCTGTGACTAAACAACCTACATTTCTTCTAAAAATTAGATAACTGAAGGGTTTCAATAGGGTTATATTAGAATAGGAGTTTATTTATTTATTTTTTTTTTTAGCATTTATCCAACACAGTTTGGGTTGTTTAGCATGACACAGTCACTGACTAAAAACTGTTTTTACAAACAGCCATCCTTTTTCATGGCAATGCCATATTCATATTGTCAGGATCTGATATCATCTCACTTCATTTTGTGTTTAAATTAAGAACACAGCTGCCATCTGTTATTGAGTTTATGTAAGAAAACTTCCACATCCTGTTACTGGAGTTTGGGTGGTGAACCTACTTTGTGTCTGTGGATGAACAGTAGTTTCAAGGTATTATATAGGTGCTACAATCAGTGCATAACTTCCTGAGCTTAGAATATCTCACAGAGAGCTACCTAATATATCTCTATCAACCTTAGCTACCATCCTTAATAATACTTGACTGATAAATATTTGTGCTGACTTTAGCAAATCACAAATATAATCCTGCTCTCTTGCAGCATTCTCACATCCCTAGTTATTTTTGTGCCATAGTTAATTTTCCACTCCTCAGCCATTGTTATTCTTTGAAGTTCTCATATAGCTTTGAAAATGGTAGCTTTTGCATTCATTGTAGTGTTCACTCTATAATAATAGTATGTTGCAGAAAAGTTTCTTTAGTTAAACCTGTATCACCCCCTTGTAGATTTTAGCCCAAGATGGCAGACGTCTTAACTATGTTGCTCCTGCCTGGGATGCTGATATGTGGCCTGCTGTTTCATGCACTGTCCCAACAAGAAGCTGGGGTTAAATTAAAAAAGAAGCTGAATTTCATCATCATACTGGCTGATGATATAGGCTGGGGAGACCTAGATGTTAACCAACCTGAGGGGAAGGCAAACAACACTCCTTACCTCAACCTGATGGCCCAGCAAGGACTAAGGTAGAAAACTTTATTGTTTGATAGATTTGTGTCACAAAAGTCCTTTTAATGTTCTTTAATTTTGATGACAGATGTTGGTCTTCCATGACTTATTTTGAAATGATACTGAAAAAAAAAAAAAAAAAAATATATATATATATATATATATATGCTTGTGTCACTTCTCCATGTTAATAATAATCTTCTAATAGACTGACAGACTTCCACTCACCTGCGTCAACATGCTCCCCATCCCGTGCTGCTATCCTGACAGGCCGTTATGGTCTGAGAAACGGGGTGACTCATAACTTTGCAGTGAATTCTGTTGCTGGTCTGCCTCTGTCTGAAATCACCTTACCCCAGCTTCTGCAGAGGTCGGGTTATTACACAGCCATGATTGGGAAATGGCATCTTGGACACAATGGACCATACAGTCCAACTAACAGAGGTAAGTTGAAGGATTTTAATTATTAGGGTATAGTACAGTTGTTTTAGCACATTAACTCGTGGGGAGGAAATGGAGAAAAGCTTTTTTTTAAACTTCATTTGGTCCTTTAACAAAATGTAAAAAAAAATAGAAATTTTTATTTTTGTATATTTACCATTTATTACCATGTGATATGTTAAAATTATTGTAGTATAGTCTCCTGGCTCCTGGTATCAGATTGGGTACAAGAGGTTTTGAACAAAGTTTTTACCTTAAAGTGATGCAGAAGGTCGGCATTATAGGGGTTGAGTAAATTGTGAGCAAACACACTTTAATTAAACAACCCTGCATCTTTCCACTTCAGGACTTGCTTGTCAGACTTTCCAAACCTCTCCATTGCTATTGAGTTCCTTATCAGGTCCGTCGGTCTCACCTATTACAGCATCCTTCCAGCTCAGTCTTGTTAGGCAAAACAGTTGCCATTGACACTTTTGCCTCAGCTGACTAATGACTCACCCCCACTAGCCCTACCCCTGCCAGAGATGTGCTGGTGGTGCAGTGCAAAAAGCACCAGAGACCTTGTCCACTAGCTCCAAGTTAGAGGGCAAGTGCAACAGGAACTCAAAAGTTCTGCTGAAGCATGTGGACCTCTTTGCCACTGCACTGCAGTGCAGCTTTAGGGGGCGTCTTAAATTGATTTTAACACATGTATGATCACTTTGTTGTACCTTAAAACAACAGATGCTTGCCACATTTTCTTTGTTCCTTGAACAGGTTTTGACTACTACCTAGGTATTCCCTACAGTAATGACATGGGGTGTACTGACAGACCAGGATATAATCTGCCCCATTGCCTCCCTTGTAGTTCATCTGGACCTCAAGTGATCAGGTTATTTAGCAACACATACACATGTCTTTTATAATTAGTTTTAACTGGTAATCATTTCTGATCTTGTCAGCTTCCTTATGGTCCCAATCTAAAAACACTGCCCCAACTCAGTGTTTGCTTGTACCATTTATTATGTTATTGTGGTCTTTTGTTCTCACGCAGCAGGCTGAGGAGGAGTGTGCATGAAGGTTGTTATTCAGAGCTAGGCCTCCCTCTGATTGAAAACAGCAGCATTGTGGAGCAGCCACTTGACCTGTGGACACTAACAGAACTATACAAATCTGCTGCACTTAGGATTATACACAATGCAAGGTATAGTATGGTTGTAATGCCACACAAAGTGTAATAGCCTGTTTATCTGTCCAATAACAAGAACAAAATTTGATAGATATCAACTGTAAAAAATTCACATTGCTGGCAACATTCTCAAACTTTGAACTGAGCTTATTTAAATGGACCACTCTCCTCCACCTGCGGGCTGTAATTTCCACCCACCAAAGTACAATAAGGATTTTGTACGTGACTTTTCAGAATTTCTGGCTATTGTAATGCCTAAACATCACAGAGTTTTAATTATTAAGGATTTTAACATCCATGCTTGTTCTCCTGACAAGCCGATGGCTAAGGATTTCTTAGACCTTGTTGACTCTTTTAATCTCACACAGACTGTAATAATAATAATAATAATAATACATTTTATTTAAAGCGCCTTTCAGGGCACCCAAGGACGCTGTACAAACAAATAATAAAACATTAAAAGTACAGGAGAGGCAGACATATACAACACAATCTAAAAATCTAAACATAAAGGGCAGAGTGGCGAGGATGTGATTGAAAATAATGTTACAGAGAGTATGCTGTTCTGAAAAGATGAGTTTTGAGTTTGGAAATGAAAATGAGGAGAGAGTCGGTATTGTAAGTGGTCACATCCAAGAACAAAGACACACATTGGACCTTGTGCTATCATTTTGTCTAACTATTTAGAACTTAAAGCTAGGGGAAGCTGTGTTCTCTGACCTTAACCTTGTTATATTTGAGGTAAATCTCACCTGTAACTCAGTCAAAACTCGCGCTGCTGCCCGGCATTGTCACACATTTAACCCTTTAACTGCTGCTAATATTTCAACAGTTTTTTTTCCTTTTTTTTTATCAAAGTTGTGTCATTCCAGAGTCTAAAGATCCTGATTAGTTTAGCTTATGGTTTCACAGCTCCCATCGACTCTGTGGCAACTTAAAAATCCAGGCAATTCAATGCTTTGTAGTTTGAGGTCAATGCATCCTCTATAAATCCCCTCCAAGCGATACAGAATGCAGCAGCACATCCTTTAACTGGCACTTGTAAATACAGTCACATTACTTCTATTTTAGCATTTCTCCGTTGGCTCCCTGTACATTTTAGAATGAACTTTAAAATAATGTTTGTTTTTTGGTCGTGCCGTGGTTGTATTTAAAGTGATTTAAAAATAAGGTTGGATTGGATAGATGTGTATAACTTCTTCAATACAGTGTTTGGCTGTGACATATGATTGATGCTCAGGCTAAAGGCATTGGGAAACACAAGACTGTAGCAATTAGTGTCTTGATAAGACAAGAACGACCTCTTCAGTATATGTTAATGATTTTAACTGAAGATGTAAGATACTGACAGGCAGATATGCAGTGAATGTATTGGTCAGGATGACAGTATAACTTGTGCTGAGCATGATTGCGTAACCTGCCTGTTGGAGCCAAATGCATGTCCTCAAGTCACACTAGTTGGACTCAAGTGACACTTGAGGTTCTGGTTTGAGCCTCTTTCGTGACAATACTTTGGCCATTGTCTCAGAAGCCAGTAAGATGAGGTTTGGTAAGTGTGTCTCTCTACATTGTAATGAAGATGAAAGATGAGACTGAAATTAGAAATATACATAGTTCATTATTTCATAAGTGAGAATAGTAATTTCAGTGAGTCTAAGCATTCAGATCACTTAAGTTTGAAATAATACTTTGTTTTTGTCAGTGTGGAGCGGTTATCATTTGACACATCTGAACCGAATTTCATCATGAGATTATTACCTGAGGACATACTTTTACTAAGCCCTCAAACATGAGAAGACAGAATGAGTAAATCAGCAACAGGTGCTAACATTTGTAATCATCTACAGTTCATTGCTTTTCAAAGGCATGAACACAACTACAGGATGGGTAATGAACAAGTGCTGTAATACACACAAAGGCATACTGTTGGTATTTAGTCTGATGACTTTTGCAGGCACATGTAATGCCTGCAGATGAGGTTGTGGTCAAACAAACCAAAATAACTAATGTTGAGCAAGAAAGATGGGAGATGTTTAACTGTTTTAACAGTTTAAATCTGAGTTCACGCGCTAAATACCCTGAAAAAATTGAGCATAGATAGATCAGGGTTCTTCAGCTTCAGTCCTTGAGGACCACTGCCCTGCAGGTTTTAGTGGTTTCCCTGCTTCAACGCACCCAATTTAAATGAAGCAGTCTCTAAACACGTTGTTCTCAGCTTCTGCACAAACCTGTGAATGAGCCATGGGCTTTTCTCAATGTGTTGAGAAAAGTGGCTTGCTCATAAAATCAATGGACAATTCTCCCTTTTTTATGACTTCACTAAGAATCCTAAAATAACTAGAATGAACTATGTTGACCACCACTTCATGTTACACACGTCTCATGAGACAGATGTGATGTCACGTGATACCAGCAATACAGTAGTTACATAAGTTTTATCCCCAAGCTGTGTGCTCATAGATGTTTCTTTAATGTTTTTAGAGTGAAATAGTAATATTCTGTAGCATGTAGACATGTAGGAATCCCTGACTCAACTGTCATAAGCTTGTTTGCATTGTAGTTTCATGAAATTGTATTTGTTACACTATAACCTGTCAATATAGCATAAAACAGTCCAGTCCCATATCCACAATACTGCCTTTGTAAAAGTTTTCTTTTGAGTGAATAAAAGCTGATTTAATGTGCTGTATTTTGTGGGATTAACTTTGCTAGAAAACATTTTATACCTACTTAGACACACTCAGCCACATTCACTACAACTATTATATTTACACATTCCAGATGAGAGTATTTGTACTGTAGTTGCACTGAACAGAAAGTCTTGGTGTGTTTATGGGTGTGCTTGAGGTGCAGGAGAAGGTCGGTGAACCCTGCTGTTTGCAGCTGTGTGTAAAAGGCAACATGTCCTAGAGCTTTATGACGAGGTCATGTGAACGAGTGCAGGAGCTATCGGTTATGTTCTATCAACACTAAACAATATGCAGGATTTAATTCGGCGAAAAAAGCTGAAGTGAATGACGCAGTGTTCCATCTGGAAAATCAACATTCCTCTGAACAAAAGGGAAAAGATCAATGATCTTTAAAGTAGGAAACATGACTGCCACATAGAGCTGTCTGATCCTGTGTGATTGTAACCACATGACATGCTTTTGTGATCGACACATATGCTGTTTCTACATAATAAATGAACAAGTGGCAGCTATTTATTGTATTTGTAGCTGTGAGTAAATAACTTACTCCATTAACAGAAAAAGTGTTTTTATAACTAATATGTAGCACACATAATAGCAACTTTTCATGTAGGTGTGTCTCTCCGCATTAATGTAATAATCGTTTATATTATATTTTGTGCTGTTGTAACACATCCAAATGTTGACAAAAATCAAACACTGCTATACGGTGATGCCACGTGTTTGTAATTCTGTCAATAAACAGCAAGTCAAGTCATATTGCTTTCACACAAACCTGCTTGTGAGCAAATGATATTTCAGAGCAGCAACTTCCAGCTTTTTTGTGGTTTTGACACAAGGTCATCATATCTTTTCAGAGCACAAGGACAACCATATCTGCTTTACATAGCACTGGCTCACATGCACGTCCCATTGGCCCCTCCGCTCTCTTCAGATCTCCCGAATGCTGCCCACTTCCCCAGTGAGGACGTATATGCTTTCAGTCTGCGAGAGATGGATGGTCTGGTTGGGGCAGTGAAGTCCGCCTCCGATGATACAGATAAAGACAATACTCTGATATGGTTCACTGGTTAGTGAGCTAGATGAGTTGTGTCTGCTCTCACAGAACGCTGTGAGTGATGATCATAGTTCTCCATGTGTGAATGTTTAGGTGACAACGGTCCTTGGGAACAGAAGTGCCAGTATGCTGGAAGTGTTGGACCTTTCAAAGGAAAATGGCAGACCAACAAAGGTATTAGGTTTTTTTTTAAGTTAAAACTAGCTCAGCTGCAAACTCCAAATGAGATTTATGGGTTTATTTATGTGACAGTGGCTGGAATTTCTTTATGTTATTGCTTTGTGTTAGGTGGCGGTTCAGCTAAGCGAACCACCTGGGAGGGAGGTCATAGAGTTCCCACAGTGGTGTATTGGCCTGGGAGGATCCATGCAAACACCAGCAGCTCAGCCCTGCTCAGGCACACATACTTTACTAATATGAATAGGCTACTTCACATACTTTTAAACAGATGTCAGATGAAAGATGAACCTCAAAATAAACACTATTTCCCCACCTTTCATATCATGCAGTGGTATGGACATCTTCCCAACTCTTCTGTCCCTGGCAGGTGTAACACTGCCCTCAGACAGACGTTATGATGGCATTGATGCCACAAATATCCTCCTGAATCATAAACATACTGGTCATGAGGTAAAAAAAAGACTATTGTAATAGTAAATGTAGATGTACATTTTAATTATGTCATTGGGGAGATTATAAAGTTGTTTGTTCTTTCTCGTAGTTTCTGTTCCACCCCAACAGTGGTGCTGCAGGAAAGTTCGGGGACCTGCAGACTGTGCGAGCTGGGAAACACAAAGCTTTCTACATTACAGGTGCTGGCAAATGCAAGTGATATGGACCCAGAGTGCACAGGCAATGGCATGCTGGTTTGACATGTTGCATTTAACTGCTACCAAAGCTTTCCAGCCCTGATGAGATGGTTTTTTACTTAATCAATGTCTGCATGGCTGCTTGTTATGCCTTACCACTATCTTGGATTGTATGCATAATGTCAGCATGGTGGATGTTCTTATTCTATTCTCTGACCTACTTTTTATTTTTTATACATGAAAGTTTCGTTCTTAATTTTATTTATTTATTTTGCAACACCCATCATTCATAATATTTTTTATTTTCACATCAAAAACTGTGAAATTAAAAAAGTGGCACATATGCTTATTTTCTTGCAGGTGCAGCAGAGGCATGTGGTGGTGGAACAGGGCAGCAGCAACTCCATGACCCACCGCTCATATTTGATCTGGAGCGTGAGGAGGCTGAGGAAACGCCCCTGCAGGTCGAGACACCTGAATACCAGGCTGCTGTGCAGAAGATCGCTCGTGGTAGGGAGCAGGTTTTATGGGACATCGCCACTGACAAGTCAGTGTCCACAGCAGACTACAGCATGGACAAATCAGCCGCACCGTGCTGCAATCAAAGACAGGCTGTTTGTCGATGTTGCACGCTGGTTTGAGTATGGAAAAACACACACGCAGACACTTGAACAGAAGACTAATTGGAGCACACAGATGTTGAAGCAAATATCTTCTCCGAATATGCACAGCATTCTTTGTTTGGAAGGATCGATGTCCAGATCCAGCAGATGTGCAAACAAGAGGAAAGGACAAAGTGAAGCGAGTAGTTGAACTTTGGTTATTTGAGAAGTAGCTGATCTTCTGTGAGGTAAATATTTTGAGGGAAATAACATCAAACCATCTGACATGCAGTATTATATGAATCACTTGCAGTGTAAATAGGTGTAAAGTTTGCTTCTTGCAAACATAAAAATGGAGCTTTATGGTTATTTTGATAAACGTAAATAAATTCGTCTCATTTGCTTGTTAACATTCCAACCAGTGGATGGCTGCTCTTCCCCCTGAGCTTCAGGTGCACAGTTGTGTATCAGTGTTTAGTGATTTTCAAAATAAAAGCCACACATTGCAAAGGTTAAACCAGTTTTCTGCTTTAATGTGTCTATGGTGTAAATGTCCAGTACTGAATGTCTCAATGCAGCTTAAAGGGGTCCTAACAGCGCCATCTTTTGGCAAACTGCATGGTATTACTAGGTTATGTTTTACACCAGTACTATATAGAAATGTTTTATATATTTATATGTATATACACATTATACATACAGTAAAAATCCTCAATACATATTTACCCATGGTAAGTCTATGTGTTGATGCGTAATACTTCAAATATTTTGCAAAAAGAATATTTAATACATCAATGTAAAAATAACTGAATTTCATGTTAACATATTCAGCATCATGTAGTAAATAAAAAGGTCTCCAGAATCACTGAAATTCAAGGGCATGTAACTTTGCTGTCTGCAGCTTGTCACTGAGTCTTTCACATTTAGTTTCTGACTTCTCTTGACACACAGTCGACTCTTCCAAACACATCTTTAGGTTACGTTTGTGACTCTGCAGGTTTTTAGTCGCATTTATTGCTACCATAATTAGTATCAATGCTGCATCTGTGAGTCATATGATACATATGGCATGTGTCATGATTTAAATAGTGTCCTACACAATGTCTATTATTTGTTATGTGAACTTCTCTCTCTCGAGGTATAATGACACATTTAATGCCCATCGATAAGCTCCAAAAGTTCTTGAGTCTGATGCACAAAAAGGATCAAATGAACCACCTTTGGCTGTTTAAACAGGAGTTGTGCTTCAGATTTTGACCAACTTCATTAGAGAATTATCACATTGCATTTGACCTCATGAAAGGGGGATAATGAAATCTCAGGTCAGTTTTCAGCACACGTCATAAGAGCTTTTTATGTGAATCAAACCAAAACAGTGAGCCAGGTCCATCTTCTGTCCCCACTACTACTTAAATGTAGTCACTTTGCTTATATAAGACCACTTGATCATTCAGTTGCTACCATGATCTTATGTTCTTTTTTTAAAGAGATCATTTTGATTTAAAAGTTTGTGAACCCTTAAAGTTTTTTTTTATAAATATAAGATTGTCTTAAAAGAACATAAAGACAGCCCAGTTGAAAAAAAATCCATTATGAAGCTGCAATATTTGTCATGGGATGCATCAGAAACTATAATAGTACTATTAAAGTGTAAACATGTATTCACAACGCGACTAAGTTTGGGATACTCCACAGCTTAATTAGATTACTGCTCACTCAATATAGGACATTTTTTCAGGTTGATGCAATTAAAAAAGGGTCTTAACATGGCAGCGTCTGATTCTGATTATTATCAGAAAATTGTTGTAAATATACTCATTGATGTTCATGGCACCTCATGAAAAATCTCTCAAAATAAAACTGGCTATAATTTATATGGACAGGCCAGAAGGCTGATGGAAAAAAAAAAAATTTAACATCTGTGAATGGATGACTTGTCATCATTAGTGAATCAAGGATTATTTTTTCAAATTGTAAAGGAAAATATGTCATTAAAATAAATCTAGCAGGAAGTGTCTTATGCAACAAAGACAACTAGCAGTTTAGGTGAAGAAACCCATCAATATTCCAGAGTTAAAGCTTTTATGCAGATGAAGGGGCTAAAATTCCTTTAGGATGCTCCATGTTAACTTTAGTTACTTTAGTTATAGTTAGTGACAGACAAGGGGAGCTATAAAAGATACTGACTGAAAAGGTTCAAACACCTTTCAGCTCAGATATGTATGTAATATTGGATCATTACCTCTTTAAAACCTAAAGATGTTTTAGTTTGTAAATACATACTAAAGAGCAAGATAAAGTTTAAGTATTTAATTTTAACTGAGGCTGGACATTAAAATTTAAAAGATTAATATCCTCTTTGTTTCTCACACTAAAAACAGAAGCAAAAATGTATATCATGCAGCTCAGAAAGAGTTCACAAACCTTTAAGCATCACTGTATTTCTTGTCCAACAAGAAATACACAAAAGTGTAAATGTTGTGCACCAGTTCTTAAAAATGTCTAACACTGATGGTAATGGCATTATGTAAGAGTTAACAGTAGGACTCTTCAGGTGGATTTTAAGTCTAAGCATGTTCTATGTATTTGTTGTTGTTTTTACATTTTTTAACTGAGTAGATCCGCCACTCTGTTTTAGTGTCTTCTATTTCAATATTCCTTAGCAAAACACAAAGAGAGGAGGATGCAGGACGAAGAAACACCAGGTGGTAATATTCTTGGAAGATTTGACCCAAACTCAGCAGGGAAACTTGTGGGAAGATGGAAGAACCACAATGTTTCAACATATTAGGGATATTCTTGTCCATTGTCCCTGCTTTAAACAAGTACTGTAAGTTTGACTTTTGAGCAGGGACATGAGGTGTTCGTGGGAAGGTGGTTGTGGTTAGTTACTCTGGTTGCTGACTGGAGGAAACTCGTTCTCATCATCCAGACAAACAGGGCCTTCAGCAAGCTCGTGGTCAGGGATGACTTCACCCCTTTGGGCTCCACCTTCTTCAGAGTAGCCTGGGAAGGAAAAGAAGGGAGATTTTGAGGACTTTAGTTAGCCTTCTTTAATAATTCCAGCTCAAATTTGTAGCCTACTTTGTTGGATCTTCAGCAATGATTAAATTTAGATAATATAAAATATAATTAAAAATATTTTATTTTTAAGCTTCATTGAGAGAAAAAAATCAGTTCTATGTCAAACTCCCAAATAATTATTACAGGTTTTGATATATTCATGAAAGATTGTAATAATTCTGAAGTAATGTAACAACAGTTATTACCAATATAACCCATATGAGAAAATTTAATGTGGAACATAAATATATAAATAATACCAGAAAAGCACTAGTATGATTTTAGTTTTAACAATGGACTACAAACTGCTACATCTGTGTGCTTTTGTAGTTTAGGCACTTGCTATTTCTCTTTGTTTAGTTTTGTTTATTATTAACTATTGTTGGAAGTGGATGAATGAAGAATGCATTAAACATTGTGAAGAATTTAACATTCAAAAGCACGTGTGTGTTAAAAAAGAAAAACATTGGTAAAGGATAGTTTGATTTATATTTTCTGTGCAACATGTGCACTATGATGTGAACTTTTACATTTACAATTAGCATGGAGCTTTGTGTTGCAGCACTTGCAGAAATCATGGGAAATCAGTGGCTCTTAAAGGAAATTTATGGAAATTTGGAAGTATTTCTGCTAACACTAGTTCCAACCGCTTTTGATTTCCACAGTTATAGCCACTTCATCCAGCTGTAGCGCTATTAGCCCAACATGCAAACATTATACAAACAAGATAATGAAATTATATTAATATTTATCGCAGAGGGAAATTACAATGTTGTATTAGTTTTTTTTTTTTTAAATAAAAACAATAATAGAACTATATAAGGTATAACATAATAATAATAGTAAGTTAAGAACTAAAAAATGACTTTAGGGTATAATTACTACATTAAGAGCAAGTTTACGCCTGCTTGTTTAAAGGATAATTACCCATGAGAGTGGTGGAAGAGAGCGGGGTTGAAGGGAGAGCCACAGTGGCAGCGTATGATTGGCTGGCTGGTTGTGGAGGAACATCTTCTGGATTCTCCTCTTCTTTCTGTTCCTCCTGCTCCTCACTGGATTCAAAGAGTCTAAAAGAAAAGACAGATATGTAAAATAAGACATGGTAACCACCATTTCTGTGTTGAAACACAAACTCAGGACATTTTAAAGCTGTATAAAATGCCACATTTAGCCAGTAGTGAAACACTGCTGCTGTGTGAAGATGCCTGTTTTTAAATCTCAAATCTGACATTTCAGCTTAAAGGCACAGTTGTAACATGGTGCTGTTGTAGTGCAAATGTTGCCCCTTACTCATGCACAAACCTGTGTTTTTGTACAAGGACACACTCGCCTCCATCCTGTGGATCCACATTATAAATGTAAAGATACCCGTCTGAGGATGCCACAAGCAGGCGAGGAAGCTTCTGAATCCTGACAAACAAAATCACACGTGATGTGAATGAACCTGCATAAATGCAATCTTTTTCTTAAAAAGAAAGAAACACCCCTATCTAGTTCATCTCTGGTGCTTCCTTACGTTGCCAGGGCACAGATGTTTTTCAAGCCAAACATGTTGAGTCGTACAGTGGCAAAGGCTCGGTCCTGGTGCATCATGTCGGACACGTGGGCAGGTAAGTAGGTAGTAGCTGCAGTGAACATTTTGCCCACATATGCAGACCATGTGGGAGACTCCTCTTCTTGACTTGAAGGAAACAAACTGAGTCATGATTAAGGAGGCAAAGATAACATTTAACATGAGTAATGAGGCATCAATTAATAAATTAAGTGGTAAAACGTACAAAATAAAGAGCTATGAAGTTTTTTTTGTCACATTGACATATGAAATGTTTCTATATGCACTCTTAAGCTGAGCTGTGCATGTGGGTTTATTGGTCTACAACCCTTGTCCCAGTATAAAAACACAGGATGGGAATTGATTTGTTAACAGAAATCTGTCCAACATCACATCAACAGGTGGTGATATGTACGCTTTTCAGGTGACCTATGATGTCACAGAACAAAACAAGTGAAACGCAATTAATCTGACTGCAAAATAGCATAAGATGAAGCAGTGAATTGAACTCATTTGGCATGTTTTGTACTTCCTGTATGCTTGACTGATTTTTTTCTTTCTTTTTTTTTCTTTTAATGAGATGCATGCAATTTCTTTTGGTTTCTCTGTTTGAGCCTGCTTTGCCTTCATCTGTATACCAGCTTCTTCTGTTACCTTCAGATCCAAGCCCAAAGTAAGAACTATGGAGAAGGCACAGAGTGTCCAAGCCAGTTTGGGTTGGACAGAATGTGTACATTCAGGAATAACTAGACTCTCAACGGCATAAACTTGTAGGCTGTAGGTTTCTGTTGTGGTTATTTGTACATGTAGGCCCTACTGTAGTTAATTTTGGGCACACATCAGTCATCTCATACTACACATTACTGTAACACCTACTGACATAGTTTGTGGTGAAAATAGTAGCCAGTGTGTAAGATATCTATTCATTCTCTGTTTAAGACAAGCCATACTATCAATTTGGTAAACATAATGCAAATATGTTAAGCTGTTCAGGAGAAGTGTCATTTAATATGGACGATGTGACTTTACAGACTTTTTTTTTACATGCTCAAAAATATTCGTAACACTACGAAGGAAAAAATATGTTGCTTTGATCTGAAACAGCAGTACACGACTCAGCACAATCATGATTTTTCAATTTTAGTACATATTGTCTTATATAAATATGCAGATACAACCATTACTCATGCACTCAGACGGTAACTTAAAAAAGAAAAAGCAACAAAGGGTGTTTACTTGGGACTGTGTTGCTCCAGTTTAAAGATATGGACAGTCTCAGTGTTGCTGGAGGCACACAGGAACTGAGCGTCTGCACTGAAGGACAGTGAACTGATGCTAACATATCTGAAACATGCAAACAAAATACAAACACAATGATGTAATAACAAGATATCTATATGGTAACCTTTTAAAAGAAAATAGCAAGCCAAAATAGTCCTTTCATGTCACTAATCGTAAAATGCTGTTTACAGGAGCGTGCTCACTGACTTGCAGTCTAATGTTTCCACACCTCCACTACTCACATTACTGATACTTAGCTGTTGACACTGGAAGCCCCAAAGCACATTCACAGCCATTCATCATCGTCTACGAAGTAGGGGAGTAAAGTGTTTTACTCACTGGCACACAAGTGTTGAGCAATAGGAGGTTTATTTTATGAGAATTAGGAGTCATCCTGTCACTGTGACTTTGTTTAACCTCTGACGTCCATCATGAATCATCTTATCTGTCCACACTGCCTGTTAATGCTTTATGACTGAACTACAAGAAAATCTGCCCGCTTACCTTTTCATCCCTCGTCGAAATTCAAACAGCCTCTGACCTTCAGGAACACTGAAAACTCTTATAACGGTGCCCTGAAGAGGTAAAAAGTTGTCAGACAGACTGATGAGCAATAAAACAGATAGTTAAAAGAGAATCAAGTCCCCACCTTCTCTGATGCACTGGCTAGTTTTGTGCCCGATGCGTTGAATGTTAGAGCCGCCAGGGGGCTGTCGTGGGCCTGGATCAGTGTCAAGGTGCTCTAAAAGGAAAAAACAATGCGCTTTCTAATGAGATCAGCAGCAAAACTGGGATACATTTTCCCATGGAGCTTCAAGTCACATGACAGCTGCTACAGTTTTCCCCATGCTGCCATGCTGAGTTCACACAGCCTTACCAGGTTGTTGGCATCGTAGACCGTGATCTCTCCGATGGTGGCACTGCCAGGGTACGCCAAGTAGGAGTTACTATGATTGACAGAGAGCGCGCACAGACCTATGAAGGAGGAGAATGGATTTTTCTTAGGGATTATTTCCTTTTTCTTCTCACACCCTTCAAACTAAACGTATCATTTGCCTCATAACTGAGTTTAATGTCATGCTTGATTGAAACACAATTTTTTGTGATAACTGTGTAATGAAACCAGTTGTTTATGTAAAAGGAAGAAGACACTAAACTAGAACAATAAACATAGGATGCATGATGAACAAACTTTTGTATGATATGCTATATTTCTTTCAAAGTGCAGCCAAAGGCCTGAGGGTTTCTAGTTCAGTCAGCTAAGAACTGCATCTCTAAGCAGACGGTGTGTTCCTGTTTAGTTCATCTTGTGGAGACCTTCAGCAAGCACAGAAGTTGTTTGCAGCCAAGTGCATGTCTTCTTAGTTTAAAGCCACAATCCTCAGTCATTACAAGGTGGATTGTCTGCTTAAGGATTGGTAGTGAATTGCTTACTCAAGTGAAGGAGTTAATGTGTCTTGAGCTCTTGTTCAAGCGTGGAAGTAGAACAGAAGAGGAGATTGACAGTTGGATTGGAGAAGCATCTGCAATTGTGCAGAAGCTGTACTGGCTATAATGGTGCTGAGACAGCTGAGTCCATTCACCAGTCCATTTACCAGATGATCCATTTACCAGTTGGTCTAGCCCTTACTGAAAGGATGAGATTGTAAGCCAAAATGAGGTTCTTCCAAAGGGTGCTTTGTTTCACCCTTAGGGACAGGGTTGGACATTCAGGAGGAGCTGCATATAGACTTGCTCCTTCTCTACAAAAAGAGCCAGTTGAGGTGATTTAGATGTCTGGTCAGGTTGCCACTAAGGAAATACGAGTTTCAGACATGTCTCAAATGGAGGAGGTAGTGGGGTTGACCCAAGGCTTGCTAAAGAAAGTACATCTGTTGGCTGACTTGGGAATGACTCTGTGACCCTCTAGAAGAGCTGGAGGAGGTTGCTGAGAAGGAGTTGTTGGGATCTCTGCACTATTTATTTTTTTTTTTTTTCCAGAAACAAAGTCCTAGAAAAGCAGCAGAAAACTAGAAGAGTGCGCAGACCTCCGCCAAGCCATGGGATCACTGAGAAAAAAGCCAAAAGACCCAGTACCCCCTATATTTCTAATCTTCTAGATCACCAGATCCAGAATATCAACATGATCTGAGTCAATGTCAGATTATAACATCTACCATGATGTAATCTTTTTTTATTTATTTTTTGCCAGTGATTTTGCACATTATCCCTATATCCCATTAGTAAAGAATGTTTTTAAACAATTCCTGGATCCATACAATGATCCAGATCAACCCCCAAAACTTGTTCTTTATTTGTTTATTCCTTAAAATTTAATCAAAATCCTTCTATAACTTTTTGAGACAGACAGACAAACCAACGCAGCCCCTGTAAAAAAAATTTTAAGCTATGGTGTCAAAATGATCCCCTCTGGTGGTTCTAAGGGGTGTTGAAATGTTCTAGTGTTCAAAACAATTCCTGGATCCAGGCGGAGATCGGGACCACCCCCAAAATCTAATCACTTGTTCCCTATTCCAAATTTCATCTAAATCTGTTCATTACTTTTTCATTCATATTTTTTCACTCATTTCCAGCATCTTCAGTTTACCTGAAGGGTTGACGGGTGTGTTGAGCAGGGTCTTGAGTAGTTTCATGTCTCTGATATTGTGGATGTAGATCGACTCTTCCAGACATACCACAAGACGCTGATGTTGACATGCAATGTGATAGCAACAGAAAGGGAGATCAGCACAACATCACACTGAAGCAGAAGGGATTACAGGTACAGAAAAATATGTTCCTGTTCTCACCTGTCTATTTAGCCTGACGGAGAGGATGTTGTTAGAGTAGCTGTAGTTACAAATCTCTGTACCCTTTTTAAAGTGGTAGACATTCATCCGCCGGGGCATGGACAGGCTGACCACCACGACCAGACTGCTGGAGAACAGTCGCTCCACTATATAGACGTCTGGACATTCCACTGCGAGTAAGAGGAAAAACTTTGGATTAGAATTTGATATTGAAATTTGATCTAAACTCATATCAACATAGCATTTACAGTCTATTTACAATTATAATTAACAATGCAGATATCTTATACACTGATTTATGTACAAACAGAATGGCATTACTGCTTTCATCTATGTGACACATGAAGAAAAATCCATTTTCCAGACTGCAACAACATTACCATGTTCAAATTTTCCCAAACTTATTTTCTCTAATTGAGGATTACAAAACTGATTGTTCTGTCTTTGCCTATTGTAATGCATAGCAGTTATGTTGCAGTATATCTGATCACATATAGATGAACTTGATCACAGCTCAAATGATATTTTCTATTTTTATGACTGGATTTTTACATATAAGTACGGAGGACATTTGCCCAGAGGTAGTGGTTTTGCACAGGAGCTGTAGTTTCATAGTGAGCTGATTGCAAGCAAACGCTTCTGCCCATACCTCCTTCATGGATGCAGTCCAGTTTGTCCACAGCTGTGACAGAGAAGAGCCGGTAGCCAGTTTTAGTGCCCACAGACAGAGAACTGCAATAAGACAAACGCAGTTTATATATGTATATGTATGTATAAAACAGAATGCTCTTTAAAACATTTTTATAAACTCAAAACCATTAGTGTAAACAAAACAGTGCACATAATTTATTTAAGCGGCATTTGCCTGTTTAAATAAAACTAACACAGGTTCCCTGAAGAATCCTCCCTGCTGTTATCATGGCTGGAGATAAAAAAAATTTTTTTTAAAAAAAGTAGCATGGTGTCACAGAGATAAGATTGACCTGTTGGCCACCTGCTTTGTTTTACAATCAGAGCACTTGCAGATGTTTGTTGAAGGTGGCACAACTGTAGCCATAGCAATACAAAAGATCTGCTGAATTGGTCTGGTAATTCAACACTTTACCATTTACTAAGCAAGGAAACAAGAAAAAAACAAACAAAACAAACAACAACAAAAAAGATACGCTACCCACTTTTTTGTCTTCGTTATTTTACATATATGTAAAAATCTTAAATATTAATATATTAATATTTAAGATGTTATATTATAGGTATGTTAACTAAGCGAGGGTTAAGAAAGACACTGGAACAAGTATATTTAATTGTCATTATTCTAAGCTGCGTTTAATGACACAACTCCAGAAGTATGGTTATGTTGCAAACTGACTTTATCGTGCAACAGGCCTTGAAAAGTAACATGGTGGCCTGATTTACATCCAGCTCTCCAATAAATTTTGATAATACACATAAAAACCTGTGGTTTCATTTTGGTTGCTTTCATACAAAATGCCACTCAATACAATGCCACGCGTACGTAAAAAGCAATTACACCAATGTGTGTAAATAGTGCTGAAAATAATTATGCAATAGTCAGGTGCATCACGGAGATTGAGTTCAAGCCGGGCCCGGCCCGCAGGTCGCTTACGTGGTGTCCTGGTTGAACGAGGCGCAGATGAAGCCTCGGTGCACTCCAGGATCGTCCGATGCGTCCTGGGACTCCATTCCAGCTGCCCAATTCCCTCTCCTCTAGCTGCCTGGTGTCGGAGGCCTTGGGCTCGGGTCGATCCCCACCGGAACCCGCTTCCCCTCCTCTGCTCCCCGATTCCAAGCGCCACGCTCGCACTCTTCGGGGAGAGGAATGTCCGGGGTAGACGGGATCAGACGGTACACATCATCCGTCGAGTGTACTATCCCAAATAAGAACGGGATACAAAAATAAGCGACAACACTTCCTCAATGAGCTGTTTCCCTTTAGCTCACATTCACTGTTATTATTATGTTATTAACTTCCAATAAATCCACAGCACAACAAAAACAGCTGATGGGAGGAAGCGTCACTTTGAAGTTAATTGTGATTGGCTCATGGCAACTCCTTAGACCATCCTCTTTAACATTTCTATTGGCTAAGCTTTTTAAAGCCCATTTATGATTTGAGTAAATATCTATCCGTCAAAAAAGAACAGCCTATTTCAAAAACAGAATCTGTTGATTGGCTAGTTATACTTTCAGTCTTATCACGAGGAATTGTTTTGATGATTTTATTGGACGTAAAGAAGGCCATAACAACAGGGCCGAAGGGGAGGGCCAGCTGCTTAACAAAGATGTTATCTTTTCTCTCGCTCTCGCTCTCTCTCTCTCTCTCTGTTCCTCTCTCTCTCTTTCGCTTTTTTTTCAATTCGGATGCATTAAACAGACTCAGGTCCACAAAAAAACAAACATAACAGAGGATAACAAGATCATCACATACAGACATTTCAGCCAGTACATCCTCAGTAACGGGAACAACTCTCAGAGGGATTTGAGAGTGCTTCAATGATATTTGTGGATACATCCAGACGTTGCATAAACTTAAACATCAAGTTTCTAAGAAGTGCTTTGAGTGTGCTCATTCCAGTCGTAAACATATGGCTGACACTCCCTCTGATAAACTTAAGTAGTATTATTATCGTTATTTTAACAGCATCCTTGTACAGACGCAACTTGTAACTTCCGCATGCGAGATTCTTTATGAGTCAAACGAGCACAGATAAGTCGTGTAGAGTGGTGTGCAATATGCTTTAAAAAAAGACACTTTAACTTGAGTAAAGCAGAAACTAATTTTATATGCGATGGTGTTTGCCTGTGCATACACTGTGTGTGTATGTGTATATATATATATATATATATATATATATATATATATATATATATATATATATATATATATATATATAATTCAGTTGAATGTACATGATTTGGAAAGGGAAGGGTACAAAAAATATCTGCTGCCTTGAAGGTCCCAATGAGCACAGTGGTCTCCATCATCCATAAATGGAAGAAGTTTGGAACCACTAGGGTTCTTCCTAGAGCTGGCTGGCTGCCTAAACTGAGTGGTGGAGAGAGAGTTTCTGATAAAATACCAAAAAGAAGAAAATAGCACAGCATCATTTGTGGTCACAGATATACAAATATGAAATATGCTCACATATTAATTAAATTCTGAAAATATGTACAAATACTTTCAAACCCAATGCACTTGTGTAATATCTATATGAAATTTATTTATTTTTTAGTTCTATCTCACCTAAGGTCACACTTAATTTAATATGGTAATATAAAGTTAAAAGGGCTTTGACCCTTTTATAGATGCTGCTTGTATACACTACTTCTATGGTTTGTCTTACCTGTCACACCCCATTTAACACTTTATTTATAACTAGTGTTTTGACTTTTGCCATGATATAATTAGAGAACTTTGGTCACTTTATAGGTGAGTTACTCAGAATAAAAACACCTATTGAGTCAAACTGAGAGCAGTTCTGTTTACTCTGTGTTGAGTACTTTTAAGCAGCTCTGGTATACTGCTCATATCTGCTAGTATTTGCTAAGACCTGTGTCCATAAATAACGGTCACAGGACTGACAGGTAGTAAGTCACATTTATGATTATCTTATTAAGATCACCATTGCATTTGTCAAGGAAGTGTAATCTCTCTCACAAGCTTAGGCCTCTGTGATATGTAACACAGAATTTTCAGCTGACTTTTTTTTCTTTTTGAAAAATAAATATTTAAAACCGTTTGTGAGCTTTTGTCTCTTTTTCTATTAGTACTGTGAGCATTTTATCTTGTGAGCATTTACCTTGTCTTATAAGCATTTTTCTGAGTGTGTTTGTATGGCGCCTGTTGGTGGCAAGTCAATTCAGCATGATGAAGTAATAGCCTATGTCCTCCTATGCCTTCATATAAAATAGTTTTGAGAAGTTAAAGTTTTCCGTTTTATGTAAATCATAACTTTTTGTTTTAGTTTAGATTTTTCCATTGAAAAGTGAAAGCTGCATTAGTCCATTTTAGTAGTTTGATGATGGCGTGCCCACCTCTGAATATAACTTTAACTTTTTAACAATTAAAAACTAAAGACAGCTCCGCTAGATTTTTATTCTCACTTTTTAAAACACTTTTTTTTTTTTTTTTTTTTTTCTTAACAATTTCATTGACGTCACGGTTTCTGTACGGTCTCCTTTAAGGTTACCACGGGTTACGAGCTCACATGTCAGAACGAGGAGAATTGACGTCAGTGAAGGTTGTTGATTGGTTCTCAGCCGTATCCGGTGGGGCAGCGGTCCAGAGCTAGAGAAAAAAATCGAAACGAGGAGGAGGATCTGGTAACGGTGCGCTTTGTGAAATATCATACATCCCGAGTCTCCGTCGAAAGGCTCGGAAGATTTTTTACAGTTTATTGTGAGTATTTGTGCTGTTTCGGCTCGTGGAACGTATGACCTCTGTATAGGTGAAATTTGTTTCCTCCGTCTCTCGTTTGTTTATGATAGAACTCAAGATGGCGTCATTGGAGGAGAGCTTTGCCTTTGCACAGAGCTAGCCAGCTAGGCGTCAAACCAGACGCTCTTTTTGACGCACAACGTTTGCCAAAGAAGGTTAAGCTTGGGCTAACCATTTTTATTATTCATCATAGTACTTATTTAGTTAGTAAAATGTTTAGATGCGTTGTACTAAAGCATTATTTTTTTACGTGAGAAGTTACTTGACTGCAGCCGCCTGTCTCATGTTAGAGCCTTCCTGACCTAGACGGTGCTACAGACAGGGCATTTGCTTTATACTTTAACGTAAGGCGCTTATATTCCTTAACTTGCAGTCAATAAGACTCGTATTTATTGATTTATCCCCCGACTCCAACATATTCTCCTATTTTCTCGTTAGCAAGGTCATTGTGCGTGGTAATATTTTTTTCCATATGTAATCGACGTTCGTTTTGATGGACAGTAGAGGTAGAAGTAACTGAATCGAAGAAAGAACATCTTATAACACTCAAGACCTTTTAAACGAAATTAGACTTATTATGTAAGTCCTGATGGTAGATGTAGCCATCGCCTCTTAATTTATACCAGCTGATCCAAAAACAGTATCATCTAACCACTTACGTACCCCTGTGGTAGGTTTGGATTAAAGTAAGCCTGCCAAGTTTCCTCCTCGACTGTAGTTAGTTACATAAAGGATATGCCAAACTCATCTTTGATAACAAGGCTAGTAATCTCCCTTGGGCCTTGTCAGATTAGAAATGATCCGAATCCTATTATGCTCATTGCACATGTAGGATACACTGGTAGGCACAAAATGGATTGTTCTGTTTGTTTCACAGGACTTGTTCACTCATTTACTCCCCCGAAATGCACATTGATTACAGCCTGGCTTTAGGGTTATGCCTGTTCTGGATTGTACCACTTGATTAAGCTCAGAGCCAACTAATGAAACTTATCAGGCGATCTAGGATCTGTCATGCTATATTTCTCTGAAGTAGTATTGTGTTTTGAAATGTTGAAAAGTCAGCCATGTGCATTAACTTTTTTGCTTGCGTCTGTTTCACAGTGTCTTCATCATTTGTCTAAATTAAGGCCTTGTGCATGTTAAGACCTCAAACATAGGCAGTTGCGCTTCTGTAACAGGGTTACAATGAGGCAAATAACAGTTTAGTGTAAATAAACTCAGGACAGGCAGTGCGTTCGTTTTACATTCTTTCTTTAGTCAGATATTTGTGATCGTATGACTATTTTTCACTCCTAAGGAGCGCTCAGGCTCCATAACGACAAAACAGCGACCCATTTCTCTGCGTCTTCTCACTTTGGCTCTATTTTTCTCACATTCTCATGTTTTATGCCCGTCCAGTTTCTCATCCTGACTTGCACACACATCTGTAGTGTATCGCTCTTAGTTAACCCAGTCAATTCATGTTGTGCACTGATGATCTTACATCAAGTTCTTTCTTCCACTCCCGTACAAAGGTTAGAGGTCACAGAGCAGGTTGGTTGTCATGGCATCTGGAAGTACGAGCAGTGAAGAGGAGCGAAGCCTCAGGGAGTGTGAGCAGTACGTGCAGAAACACAACATTCAGCAGCTGCTGAAGGACTGCATCGTCCAGCTGTGCACCTCCAGGCCAGACAGGCCTATGGCCTTTCTCAGGGAGTACTTCGAGAGGCTTGAGAAGGTTTGTGTGCATTTTTGTTGTTTCTATGAGTCAGTGGACAGAAAGGAAGTAATTACAGTGTGAAGGCTGAACATCAAGCAGCCTTATATTGCCTCACGCTTTCAGTTTCTTATAAGCCATAACATATCAGCTAAAGTTGTTTAAACAGCACACAATATTACCTCTTAATATAATTAAGAATAACTATTAAATCACTTAGTCAATTGAGAACTTTCAGTGTCATCTCTTAGCTGAAGTATTTTGTATTTAATTATAAATACATTTATTAGTTTTTGTTGATGTCTCCTGTCACTTTCTAACTTTTATTTATTTGTCTTCTTGAAACAGCATTTTAGTTAAGAAATACATACTAATAGAATTAAACTGTAGCATTACAGATAGATTAACCTCCCATCAAACCAGCAAGCTAAAGCCACTTTTATTTCAACTTACAGAGTTACATGCATACAACTCTGCAAGTTTCCCTATTATTCTTTTAAAGTTGAGTGACTTTTTTCATTGTTTGTCCAGTTTTTGTGCAGCTTCAGTCCAGATCCAAAGTGTCTGGATGTTTACACCTTTTTGTTTTATTCATTATTCTTATTTGAGACTTCTGGCTCTGTACCTTGACACATTCGATCTGAAATGAAAACAAATACTGACTTATTTCTAAGCTTCAGTTTCATTAAGTTTGCATCAATACTGAAAGAAGTGTGTGTAATAAAGCTGTTTAAAAACATGGTTATTATGCAAAGGATTAAAAGTAACTTGAGACTTCTCTCTGAAATCGTTCCTTTATCTAAGTAGTTTCTGTGCTGCTTTTTTCCCCCACAAAACTGCTCACTTGTGGTTTAGAAATTTTTTAAAATGATAGTTGCCATGTTGATTGTGGTTTTGCTCTGTCGTATAAGGGAGAACAAATGAACCACAAAAGAATTTAATAATCAGAAGTCTGAGAGTTCAGTAACAGCTGCTTCACCAGCTGCATACAGACAAAAAATTTACAGAACAATGGTCAGATTAAGAAACACCAGTATGAAAAAGAATAAAGTTTTCTGTGATGAAAAAAATGCACTTTTGGTTTTTCAGCAGAACCTCAAATTATTTTCCACAACATGCAAATCCCTGGTAAGACCAGGATGGAGCATTGACGGATAGAATTAGCCAGCAATGTCAGTTCTGACTGGAGCAACAGGAGGGATGCAGAGGTATCCGGGAGTCTTATGTTGCTCAGACTCAGCCAAATGCATCAAAACTAATTGGCCGTGTCAGTCACTTGACCTCAGTTCACTCAAGCTGCTTTTTCACTGGCTGGAATAAAGCCAGAGACAAAATACAAGTTGTGGACTTTAAATTCTTTTTTTGTTCATTGTTGTTTTTTTTTTTGGGGGGGGGGGCATTCTTTTCCCCCCACATTTTTATTTATACGGTGATATAAACACATTTATACTGGTGATGAACATGTATGCAAATGTATCCATTGTTTTTCATTAAAGCAAAATATCTTGTGGGCTGACAGTGGTCCTTTCTCATCAGCTCCATTTCTTTTCTATTTCACAGGAGGAGGCCAAGCAGATTCAGAACCAGCAGAAGGCCAGCAGTTCTCGTTCAGACTCGCGTGATGAGGAGGTGTCCCCACCCATGAACCCGGTGGTAAAGGGACGCCGGCGGAGAGGAGCCTTCAGTGCGGAGGTTTACACAGAGGAGGATGCAGCTTCATACGTCAGAAAGGTGGACACAGCAGAAATTTATTAAAAAAAAAAAAGACACAAGCAGCGTTGCAGTGTATTTGATCTACGCCGTTTACTCCTGTTATTACAGGTCATTCCAAAAGACTACAAAACAATGGCTGCTTTGGCTAAAGCCATCGAAAAGAACGTGCTCTTCTCACACTTGGATGACAATGAGAGGAGGTATTTGTCCCACACAATGCTCGAATGAATTTTGATGTTGAGGCGTCTCTGTTCAGCAGATCAACTCACCAACGTTTTGTCTTTCAGTGACATATTTGATGCAATGTTTCCAGTAACCTATATTGCTGGGGAAACGGTTATTCTGCAAGGTAGGATTACACATCTTCACTGTAGATTGTTCCAAAGCAATAGCATGTTCACATCTGACACTGTGTTATCTCCTCAGGTGATGAAGGTGACAATTTCTATGTCATCGACCAAGGGGAGATGGATGTGAGTATCTGTTCATCATCACTGATTTATACAAACAGTGACCCCTTTTTTTGGTTACAATATTTGGTCCCAATCCTTTCAATCTGGCAGGTGTATGTGAACAACGAGTGGGTGACCAGCATTGGGGAAGGAGGCAGCTTTGGAGAGCTGGCTCTGATCTACGGCACCCCGAGGGCAGCTACGGTCAGAGCCAAGACCAACGTGAAACTGTGGGGCATCGACAGAGACAGCTACAGGAGAATACTCATGGTAAGGAAACATGTTTTAAAAACTGTGAAAAGAAGACCGCCAGTCGTAAATTTAGGTGGTGTAATCATGGTTGAGTAAGACCCCTGACAAATTCCTAACTTTGTTTTTGTTTTAATGTTGTTACAATAACAAATCATCTATTCTTTAGGGGAGCACTTTGAGAAAGAGGAAGATGTACGAAGAATTCCTCAGGAAAGTATCCATTTTAGGTAGGTTGCTTTTGTGTAAATTAACTCCATTTCAAAATGTAAAAATAGACACATTATATATGGCAGGGAGATAAAAATAACATGAAAGTGTATGTTAAAAATATCTCTCCTTATAAAAAAAACCCAACAATGACAGCTGCAACCCCTTTAAGAAATGTTTTTGTTCTTGTCACTGAAAACTTTCCTGTGTTCTGTCCTCAGAGTCTCTTGATAAATGGGAACGTCTGACAGTTGCTGATGCCTTGGAACCCGTCCAGTTTGAGGACGGACAAAAGATCGTTGTGCAGGGAGAGCCTGGAGATGAATTCTTCATCATCTTAGAGGTATCCACTTGAGAAATAGTTTTATTCTTTCACAGGCAAACACAAACGCACTCATACACACACACACACACACTTGTCTTCAAATAGGTCAGTGGAGAGCAAAATTTCACATTGTATCAGTTTATTTGCTTCAGAGTTTAAATTGTTTCTGGATGTGTCCGTCATAGTTTTAGTAATGTCTAATCAGATCTAAATTATTAGAATGGTCTATAAGAGCTTTGATTTTTATGTGAATTTATAGTGATTGTAGTTTTTTCTAGTTGAAAATTATTTTTTTAGATAGATTTTCGCACTGGCACAGTTTGGACCACGTTAGGCCTCATTTATGCTCAACATTAAATATGCATATGGACTGACTTCTGTCTGTCTTCTGCATCCTTTACATGTATTTCAGTCTGTTTTCAGAGAGCCTGCAGACGTGTAGCCAGATGGAGCAAACAGAGCAGTAATGTTTCAGTTTGGTTGATGTATAACCAGCAATAGGAGCAAAGAAGAAGCCACAATGTGTTTAATGGCTGCTCAGACCACAGCCGTCTACTATGTTACTTCTCTTTATGTCTCTTTCTGAGACTGTGCATTATCATGATCTCCTCCACACTTGCCATGTTTGTCTGAAACTGACTGTTGGAAATCACAAGTGAACTCGAAAATCTGCACTGCCCTCTAGTGGGTGTATTGCCTAACAACGATGCCATGTGAAGTACACATGGGAGTACAAGGGCAGTGACATTTGACATGGACATGCCTCTTGGGAGTGTGAATGAGGCTTTAAATTAACCCTGTTCTACTTCCATGTATAGCATTGTTCTTTCGGAATAGTGTGAATAATTTTACACACTGTTGTGGAGCAAACAAGCAAACACTGGTTAACAGTAGTCTCGAGCAGTTTGCTTACACTGTGACCCCAAATGGACACTTGTTGTGTTGGCTGCTTGTCATACTGGGCAGATTCTTGTGAAAAGTGTATTAGTTTGAACCCTAAACTACATACAGTAACCCAGAGACTACAGAAACTATTTCTCCACTGTTTATTTGTAGTGAATGGGCCAGCTGAAGGGGCTCGATTTTAGTTTTCGGTCCCGGCCAATCGAAGAGCTGGGTTTTCCCTCTTCCTCCTACTTTTTTTTCTTCTTGGTTATTGGCCTTTTCGGGCAATACTGCCACCCACGAGCAGCTGTAACTGCATGACGTAGGCCGCTTGAGTAAAGTGCAGTGTAAAAGCAAAGCAAACCCATGAAGGTGTGACACTTCTCAGCATTTCCTGCCCAATCAAACTGAGTCCCTTGGACTATTCTGGTATGACATCTAAGGATGTAAAACTCATAGTTTGTCATAGACATGTATTAGATCTTTCTGGTACTACAGGCTCAAGTAGGTGCGTGTGTGTATGTGTGTGTTTTCCAGGGTTCTGCAGCTGTTTTGCAGCGTCGCTCAGAGAATGAAGAGTTTGTTGAAGTGGGAAGATTAGGACCATCTGACTACTTTGGTAAGACCTAAAGCACAATCATGTCAGTGTTTCACTTCATGCAGTTCAGTCATTATTATTATTCTGTTACTGGTGGCACAAAATGTGACAGTATGGGATTTTTATGTCTGCCCAGTTCTATAAACACTGAATATGATCATCATTAACAGACATTGTGTCTCTGTTTTGCAGGTGAGATTGCGCTGCTGATGAACCGTCCTCGTGCTGCCACCGTGGTCGCCCGCGGCCCCCTGAAGTGCGTCAAGCTGGACCGGCCTCGCTTCGAGCGTGTCCTGGGCCCCTGTTCGGACATACTGAAACGCAACATCCAACAGTACAACAGCTTCGTGTCGCTCTCTGTCTGAAGGAGCGACTCTCCTCTTCCTCTCTTCTGTCCACACCCCTTCACCTTCTTCTCTCCTTTCAGACCCAGGGTCCACAATGCAATTTGCTTTTTTTTTTTTGGTCACATTTTTCTCATTTCCTTTAGCTTTTTACCCCCTCTCTCCTCTCTTTGTTACACACACAGATCATTTTGCTGTCATGCAGCGGTGACTTTTAGCCACTCACCAGCGCTTGTACCAGCTGCTGTACGCTACCTTGTAGGCACAGTTACATCACATGTTACTTATGTTTTTTATATATAAATATATATTTGCTGGTTACACTTTGTCTTTAGATTTAAACTCAAAGCAGGAGATTCTGAAAGATTTTAGGGTCTTAGACTGATGAGACAGACAATCAGACCTTACAAGGCGCTTTTGGTTAATTTGTTAGATTTATCTTGCAGGTTAAGGTGAAAACTGCTTATTCACTCTTTAACATGTTCCTTTTTGACATCAGTTAGCTTGATTAGATGTACAAAGCAGGGCCTAAAAACTATAGAAGACAGGAAGAATATGATTGCATCAAACCGTCAGCCTTTTTTTCCTCTTGAGTTTCAGCTGTAATATAATGCTCAGTTTGTCATACTTTGGTTCTCTTTAATGTGTGATGAGACAGCCATGTGTGGGTTTGGCTTAGTTTAAGAGAGCTTGTACAACTTAAGCTTTTTAATTGTGCAGCTACCAGGCTAGTGCCAAATTTGATTATTGTCACAGCGCAAAGATGCATAGCTGCCGAGATGCAGTGCGTGTTCTGTCGCCTGGAGCTCCAACAGGAAGTAGTTACCACCCTTATCGTCCTCGTAATACATAGAATGACCATACAAGAACTGCCTTGAATATAATGAGAAGAAAATACAAAAATAGAGAGAGAAAAAAAACGTATTAAGTCAGTATTCAGTTTATTTAGTATATACCAAAAAACTTGGTCACTTCTGCTATGGTTTGTAATGAAAATGTTATCATAGTATAGTTAAATTAATCATAGTTATATTATTGTCATTGACAAAATTATAAAACTTCTGGTTTGGAGTGATGGTGATCTTTAAAGATATGTTTATCTGTCTTTTGTAAACACTTATTTTTCCATAAATTCTATTTTAGGTGTCCAGTGCCACAAAGTAAATAAATGCTTCTTCTTGTCAACTGACATTAACAGTATGTAATTGTATTGTGTAAAATGTCATGGGAAACTTTTTAAAAATAAAGGCTAATTACAGTTTTATTGAAGTGAAGTCTTGGAGAATTGGGTGGGGAAGGGGTTATGGGTTAACGTATTTTCAGGACATCTAAAGTATTTATGTATCAAAGCTTCACCCAGGTGAGCTGACAGGCAGATCAAGCAGATATTTATTTAAAACTAGTGTCATTGCTTATTGCCTGTTTGAAAAGGTGGCTGTCTTTTCATCAGAGTAGCTTGTGACTTGTTCTCTATGCTTACTTGGTATGATGTTTTTAGGCATCCAGTGATCTGGTGTGAATGGAGGCGTGTATTTAAAAAAATAAACAAAAAAAAACCTTTCTTGCAGCTTTGTGCAGGAGCAGGAACTTTTGTCAAATATTCGGTTTGTTACTCGCTAGCTTAACTGCTTTAAGACTATTTAAATGGCATAAAATGTTTTTTTTTTTTTTTTTTTTTTTTCTCCCTTATTTTCAAAGATCTTTACCAAATGACACGATGTTGACTTCTGGATTATAGGCTTAACTCTTCATTCCTGCCTCATCGTCTTATACCAGAATTGACCTATAATCAGTTGTCTGTTTTGTCTCATTCAGAGCACTTGTATGCCCTTAAAATCAAGACGTGTTTGATTTTTGGTGCCGACTGAAGAGGAGTTAGGTAGGTGAGATGAGCCTTTGATAAGGGATTTGAGTTCTTAAACTGATCATCTGTTCTCCCTAAACTTCAGGTTATCCTTGTGGATGTGGTTATATATGGATTTATGTCTTCTGACAACACATCCTATTCATCCCGATCCACAGGAGATGACTCCGTTAGCGGTGAAGGATTCACTTTTGTCAAATCATATTCTTGTAAATAGCTGCATCATGGGTCAAAACGTTTTTAGCCACACTGCAATCGTCCCGGTTTGCCTTAGCTTACCTAACCTGGGCTTACAGTAGTAGTCAGTCACTCCTGCTAGCCCAACCTTCAGTGAGTTTGTTCGGGCGTGCGGCACAGGAAGCTGCAAGCCATCAGAGGACCATTCTTTTTCTATTCCACCCTGTATTTAGTTTGACCTTCTGTATGTGCAAAGATGTTTATCCTTTTGGTATAGATTGTTCCAGATGGCAGTTTAAGCAATAAAAAGAAGTAAAAATCATCCAACTTTGTCTCAGACTTCATTCTTTTACTTGAAAATGTTTACATCTGCAGTCCTTCTCTGCAGTTTGCCTCTAACACTAGACCTCTGGTTGTATCGGTTAGCACAGTCCACCTGAAGCTGTAACCAGTGATTATTTTAATCATAGAGCTCTGAAGATCACCATACTGTCCAACCACCAGTTACACAATCAGAACTGTTGTTATAAAGGACTGAAAATGAACAAATTCTCGACTGAAAGGCTGCAGCATGGTTTTCTTAAATGCAGTAGCGTGGCTTTTAAACAGTTTGAAATGCTCCTCTATCCATTAATTTTAACTAATCGCACCAATAGTTTTCAATGAGTACCTTCTGACCTTGCATGTCTGAAAGGGTGCTGTACCACATCTGCACATCAGGGGGGGACATTGAGCTTCTCTGCAGGAAAAACAAGTTCAGTCTCGGTCATAGATTATTTCATTCTTGGATAATGATGGAGATTTTTTCCTTTAATAGTATGTAATCTTGCATTTCAGGCAGGTTTTCAGGTTGTTTACTCACTCACTTTACCAAAAACCAGCATATCAGTGTTGAGCCTGTGCTTCAGAGAAAGACTTTTGCACTTAAAGCCACCCGATCTGCTTTACTTAAAATGATATAGCAACTTTTGTTTCTCTTAAATATTCATGCTTACTTACTTTGCTTTTCATTACACAAGAGTGATGGATTATATCCATTTTGTCAGAAAAAAAGGACCAAAGCTCTTAGTTGCTCAGTGGAAACCCACTCGGGTTTCCTAAAATAACAAGAAAGTAAGTTTACATTTCTTAGATGACTGGTAACCGCTACAGATTTGCTGTTGCTCTGTCTCAGCCTTCAGTTGACAGATATGTTGTAAAGCTGTTTAAACACTGATTAAAAAGGATTATAAGTCTGGAAAACAGGGTGGAGTGAAGCAAAGTGGCTGTTTAATAGGTATCACTTTTCCCAGCTCTTGATTCTGCGCACACACACACACACATACACTTTTGTTATTCTTAGGTTATAAATTCTCTTTAGAACTTGTCCTCATAAAGTATCTTTATTTAAGAATTGTAAAAGATCTTTCTTTCCACAGTGAGAACGTACATCAGGATAAATTTGACAAACTGATCCAGTGCATGACTGTTTTCTCCTACAACGTCACTGCATGCGTCCATGTGTATGACAGGGGTTTTGTGTATCTATAAGTTTCTTGTCTTTCTTTATGTCAGTGTTTACTTTGCACGATGCAATTTTGGCTAATTTGTTCACTCAGAGGTCTTTAATGAAATGTAAAACTTTTGACCTTTTTGTTCATTAAAAGTAAGGATCTTGGCATGTTGGGAATTTAAAGGTACAGCTCTCTCTGCTGTTAGGCCCCATAGTAGTTCATGTTCTCAACCTCAACAATGACATTCCTCTCGCTCTGATGAGCCCCTCTGGAGATTCCTATTAAGATAAACTATTAAGGACTCTTCAACCTGAAACCTGAGCTGTCTTGGCACATAAGGGGATCGCACTTCATCACAAAGTCTTCAAAAGCAGCTCTGAAGTCAAGCGACTCTTCCTCTGTTACCTGGCCTTTTTCTTCCTTATGGCAGTCTGTGTTCCTGCTGTTGATTTTACAAAGTCTTTTGTGATCACCTCATTCTCCCCTAGCCTCCGGATGCAGCGCTGGACCACTCGCAGAACCTTCTGTAACCTGCGGTCCAGCGCTAAGATGTGGGGCTCGGTCAGGATCGGCCATAAAGGATCTCTTTTGAGGGACTCCTTCATCACATCACTCAGCCTGAACTCTGATCGGGCCAGGAGCTGCAGTCTCAGCAGCGTGGAGTGCTTTATACTGGGGGAAAAAAAGGGGGGGGTTGATGAGTACATTATGAATTTTTTGGTTAGAAACAGTTTGAAATTACACAACTGTGAGTTAAAGAGAAACAAATTTCAGGAAAGAGGTAAAATATACATCCACAACAATCTGAGCTGAACTTACAGGCAACACTGAGATAGTGGAGCCAGGATGGACATCTCATCTCTAGCGTGCTTCCCAAACCTGAGCACAGGACCTTGAGTCAAATGATTTACAGAAATTTAAACAAAGTGCACATTTAAACACAAATTTAACTGTCTCACCCTCTGGCATTGTCCAAGTGAAGAAGAAATCCCTCATCCCCAAATTTGGTGAAAATCTCAAAGTGGTGTCTGTCCATGTTACCTGAAAAATAATGATACTTTAAGAAGTTTAGTAAATGTAATATAATCTGTATGATAACATGAAATATAGTGGCAAGCCGTACCTATAAGAAAGTCAAAGATAGACATGTCTATGATGTTGAGCAGTCTGTTGCCTGAGTTATATGGATGCAGCTCCTTTATTGCATCACAGTAGAATGGATTCACTTCCCACCTTTAAAGAAAACATATATAAGAGAAATAAAAAAAAGATTTATGGAGATCTTTATTAGCCAGAAAGCAGAATCTACACCCAATGTGTACTTTACTGGATACACTTGCTCAGTTGCTTTTAGCACAAATAGCTAGTCAGCATCTCTTTTAGGCATGAAGACACGGTCAACATGACCATCAAGATCACAGTGAGGAGTGAAGGGGATTTAGGTGACTGGGTGAGGTGTGGTTGTTGGAGTGTTTCAGAAAGTGTTGATCTACAGGGATTTTCATGCACAACCATGTCTAAGGCTTAAAAAAGTATGATGCTGACATGTCCATCCCTTTATGTGACAGTGTAGCATCTTCTGATGGTTACTTCCAGCAGGATAATGGACCATGTCACAAAGCTCAGATCATTGACTGGTTTCTTGAACATGACAGTTAGTTCACTGGACTCTACATTCATTAGATCTCAATCCAACAGAGCAGCTTTGGGATGTGGTGGAACAAGAGATTCTGATGGATGTGCAGCTGACAAATCTGCAGCAACTGTATGATGCTATCATGTAAATGTGGAACTAAATCAATGAGGAATGTCTCCAACACCTATTTGAATAGAAATATGGTGGTTTTAAAAGGCAAACAAGAGAGTCCAACCCAGTCCTAGCAAGGTGTACTAAATAAAGTAGCTGGTGAGTGTGTATTTGTTGGCTAGTGTCCTCTCAAAATGTTTTGCACCATGTGGTATAAAGTTCTGTGTATATTCTACAGTTTCAGAGTAAATAAATAATTTCCACACTTGATACTTAGTGATTATTTTACTGTAATTCATCTTCATATTAACTGTTTCTCCCAAATGTCCTTCCTCAATTTACAAATAACCAAGTGTATTATATTTGTCCCATTTGATTGGTCTATTGTTTGTTTGTCACCCTGTAAAGCCCTTTGTAACATGTATATAGAAGTGTTCTATAAATAAAATCATTATTATTATTATTATTGAATAACTAAGTTATTTATCTTTTTTAATGAAATTCTGTAAAATCATATGATTTTTTTCGAAAATATTTATGCAAAATTCTAGAAAAGTTCAAAGGCTCCATGAATTTAAAACACCCCTGTAGGTGGCTGCATTGTTAACTAAAATTATTATCCTGCCTGTATTAATGCCATCTGATCTTCCCACTGAGCCACACTATAACAGTATAGTACACAAAAATGGAGCTAAAGTGTGCGGGTGTTCTTACTCTTCATGTCCGGTGAAGGTGTAGGAACGTTTCCAGGGGTTGGGGATGGAGAGGCGTGGAGCAATGCTGAGGCCTGGCAGGTAGGCGGAAAGTGAGCCCTCCAGCAAGTCAGGGTTCCCGCACACTGCATACTCCGTCTTACACACATACAAGCACTTGGCAAAGAAACACGTGTTGTTCGCTGTTTGGAAAAAACAGAGCAAAAATCTGGAATGTAAAATGAGTTTGCTGGTCACATGAAATTATATGCTTTTTTTTTTTTTATCTACTCTGCCTTTCCTTCTAACTGAATGCCTCTACCAACAGCAAGAGAAACAGTTGGTCCCCAAGCTAAATAACTCAAGAGAAAAGACAAGGCACAAACATGTATGCTTGTTTCCAAGATGAAAAGCAAATTGCAAACAAGGTAATTGGTACTACGTGCTTTCAAAACTCAGAATAAGCATGTCACTCTGAGCTAAATCTCCTCTTAATGTGGTGTCAGCCATGCCAGTAATAAAATACCACTTAATTATTGCCTAATAATAAAATGAAATGAGAAAGGAACTGCTTCATTGCATATTTAAATTTGTTAAGACCTTTAATGCTTCTCAAAAACATTACCTAACACAAGCTACACGACATATGATGCAAATAGTTTTTTATTTTAGCCACAATAGATATTTACTGTGTTTATAGTTTATTGAGTTCTCACATTTTATACAGATGTGAGTAGTATCAATGTTCTCAGCAGTTTTCACATGTGATACATTAAAGAGCATATAATATTTGGGGTTTCTTTATATTATTATTTATTAATATTCTAACACATTGGCGTGTTATGAATTTTGTTATGCATGTAAAAGGTCTGCAGTTACAAATCTTGAAGTCTACGCCAAAAGGTGTTAAGGCCTTTTCACACCAAAAATGGTTGCAAATATTTTTCTAGTGCAAGTAGAGAGCAGAGTCCAGAAATATAGTTACAATACAATAGAAGTAATTTATATAATAGGGGCCACCATTTAAAATAAGCCAATCAAATTACAGCTAAGATCAAAGCCTATACAACATGCTAAAAGATGGACAGCTCCACTGCTCTGCTTCACAATGTTGTCATTTCTTTATTGTTTATAGAATATTATCAGTCATGATCAGATTTGTGGATGATAATTATCATTAACCTTTTAAACTTCAGGTCTCTTATTAGTTGAAATGGTGTCAAACTGCACCAAACTGAGCCAAAGTGGCCAGTTTGGACACTTTGTCTGAACTATCTGTAATAAAACCTCTAATTTTGATGTGCTTCACTAAAATTACCAGGATTTTCAGTTTCTCCTGCAGTCCCTCCTCCCTCTATTTTCAAATTAGGTAGTCTGCATGTTGTTCCCCCACCTAGATAACAAGTGCAAGATGCACCTAACTTTCCCTTCAGTTTAGATCCGTAGAGATGATAGAATTTTTTCTGTTTATATTAGATCTTTTTTTTTTTTTTTACTGCACTATACCATGCAGGTTTGTGCCATTATGACTTGTTTTTGTGAGGTTTTTATTCTAACATGCTTTTTAGTTTTTGTATTTATGTAGCTGCTGCACACTTAAATTTCCCTCTGGATTAATAAAGTATATATCTATCTACCTATATCTGTTTTAATGCCACTTTTACAATAACTGTAAAGATGCATAGAAGTTACTTTGCCATTTTAATTTATATATATGTATATATATATATATATATATATATATATATATATATATATATATTTTTTTCAGCTCAATGCACTGAAATATATCTGAATAAAACGTTGGAATCAGTAGCAGGCAGAATAAAAAAGACATTCCCTACAGCACTGCCACGTTCATCTACTCAGTTAAAATGGTCCACTTCAGCAGTCTACACAAACCCACGTTTATCTTTCCTACATTTGCTGCATGTGTATTTACCACATTGTGAACACTTTTCAACACTGTGGTTCCGGTTGTTTTCTTCAGCACCTGACTCTGCTTTTTTCTGAGGAAATGTCCTGGGGTTTGTTGAAGCTGCAACTTTTTTCAACTTCAGGGCCTTCTCTTGCAAAAACCTCTTTCATAATTCCTCTGCAAGGTGAACCAAGAAAAAGTTGCCTTTTTATTCAGTGGACACTGTTCATGCTTTGTAGGTACAACACATGCGCGTTCATTGCTGCCAGATCGTGCATGTTCCTGCCCGTGCTTTCTGGTCCAACGTCAACACCACACTTCACATCACACCACACTGTTTTTTTTTTTTTGCATGTTTCTTCAATCTCCACTTTCTGGTGCATGGTGCTGAGAATACAGACAGATTTTTTCTTATTGGGTGCAAACACCATCAGCAAAGCACTGTCAGATGTGAACACCTGCGTGGGGAATTCCTTGCATCGTGAAGCATCCTTAGCTGGGGGTGGAACTTCCCGTCTTATCTTGATCATGGTGCCAAGAAAGATTTCGTTTCTTTGCAGGAGCCTGTTAGACAGTGACAGCGATGTAAAAAAAAAATGTCCTGCCCACATTCATAAATGGCTCCATTAGTTTCATGACCACGTTCTCTGACAGTCGCTCTCCTGTGGGACGAGAGGGGTCTTTTCCTAACTTTGCAATGGTATTGCACATAAATTTGGTCCCCAAATCTGCTGCAATCCAAAATTTGATTCCAAATTTCTCAGGCTTGGATGCAATGTATTGGATAAAAGGACAGCGTAGCTTTGTTGGGAAAAGCTGCTCATCGACGGTAATGTGTCGTCCTGGGTTGTAAGACAACACGCAGTTTCTGATGAAACATTGCCAGATGTCAGATAGCAGCAAACTTGTCCTTTTTCACTCTCCTCACGGGTGTCTTTGTTTCATGACTGCTTTAAATCTGTTTCAAAGCACTGTTTCATTTATGGCTGGCACAAGGAAGTGCTCCGACCAAGCATCACTCACCACTCTCACTTTGGATGTTGCTGCTCTGGTAAACAAAACAGAAATGAAAGCCATCAGCTCATCAACAGCCAAGCTCCAACTTGGGTCAGTTCTGCAACCTTGATGTCAGCAACATGTTGATGTTGATCAAGCACAAGAAACTCTGGTGAGGGCTAGTGATTTTATGCTTGGCGTACTCTGTAGGCTCTCCTCTTGTCTCTCACTCACAGCAACATCATCCGTGGATAACTGTATCTGCGCTATCCTTTGCAACAATGAATGTGACTTCTTCTCCACCATCATAATCACAGTCACCCATGGCCTGCATCAAACCTCCTGAGGAGAGAGCCTCTTGCATGAACATGCAGCAGACATCAAGTCTGCTCAACACGTCTGTGTGTCTGCATTTATCCAGATAGTTCAAAGCATCACTCAGGCTTCCGCCCACAGCAATTACACACATTCATTACAAAAAGTGTTGATGTGCATAGCTTTGCAGCTTCACTTTACAAACGATTGCACAACCATAAGGATGCAAAGTTGGTTTTGTGCTCAATGAATGGGTTGTGACCTGCAAATATATCTGTGACTTTGACCTCTTTGTCTTGGTATATTCACACATCATCTGAATAAAGCTTGATGACATTGCAAAGTGTTGCACACTATGCATGAACATTGTGATTTGCTTCTCCACTCTAACTAGAAAGACTCATATCTCGCCTCTATGAACTTTCTAATGTTTCTATAGGCCACTTTCAAGAAGTGAAACATACAAATCAGGGAATTTAGCGTGTAATCATGTGTGTATACTGAAATATAATCAAGTTAGAAGATAAATCTAAACGAATATCAGGTTCTCTATTTGACTGAATTTTTTATCTCACTCTGTCACCTGAACTTGGGGTGAAGAAAAAGCTCATGCATCATAAATGAGGAACATTAAGTGGTTCTGTTCATCAGGAGAAGCGGTGGTCCACCTGTGTGACGAATCTCATCCTGAAATGAGCCTCGTATGCCGAGCAGAGGTCTGCATTAGGTCCGCTGAAAAAGCAGCAGCCATAATTTTCCTCCTGGACTTCTGATTTTTTTAAATTCCAACTGGGGCTTTGCTAATGTCCCAAATAAGAAAGCAGGATTTGGCTTGTATTTAGAGATTTAGTAAAAAGTAGACAGTATGGAGCTAAATTCTGGTTCTCATTGTTCTGAGAGTAGGCAGGCTTTATTCTTTCCTACAGAGAAAGCACTGCTCCTGAATCATGTTTTTGAGTCCACTTTTCTGTCTTAACATTATGATATCCTACATGTTTTAATCACCAGCTACCAAACTAGAGCTGGACAAGCTTTTTGGGAGAAAGTGGCAAGAGATGTTGCAGCAGTGGGTGCATGGGAGTGATATACACATACAGAATTTTCCTCTCATTTAAAGCATGCAAAACATTTTGTTTTCTTTTTTGTATACCACCACAACAAAGATATGTATGGGTTATTTAAAGGTCCTTGATGGTACCTGGTGAGGTGAAGAACACAGCTCGTAGGTCTTCATTGTGGGTTACTTGGAGAACTTCTCCTGCGGCATTCACTCGCCTCCCTGCCACTGGTGGAACCCTCCGGAAGTCAAGGATCCTAACGAAAAGGATGATTAGATTTAGAAAAAAACTCCTACGAGAAAATATTGTTTTATTCCAGAATAAGAAAAATTTTTAAACTTCATACCAGCATGAACCTCACATTTTTACCTCTTTACTAGCTTTCCTCTAAGCTTTAGTTTGACACATAAATGCAGCCTTATGACAGCGTCCACACTGTAACACAGCTAGCTGTGCTCAGATGCACTATCAAGAGCTTATACGTCCCCAAGGACCATATTTCAGTCGTGTCTCACAAACAGTAATCAAACAATCAATGTAAGATGCTGAATTGCCGTTTCTAAAATTGCTGGCATTCCCAACTGCTGATTGCAAACAATCATGATAAAGGCTTCTGGTAGCTAAGTCAGATGCAGCAGAGAGAGATGACACACTGCTTCAAGTGGAAAACATGACAATTAAAACAGAAGGGAAAACAGAAGCTGGAAAGCATTATATCTAAAAGGCTAAAAGATCTATATTGGAGCAGATCTGGGACACTTCTTGCAATTGTTACCATTTATGACAAGACACCCCTGTTGTTTGCTGTCTGTCTGCGTGGTGAAGTGATGACTTATCATTGTGTGTGGCTTTTTAATGATACTGTCTAACTCAGATGATTGTATTTCAGAATGAATCACCTCACCTCGGCTTATAGTGAAGTTGCATAAAGATGTGTGTGTGTCAAGCTTGTGTCCAAACACTGTGGTTTGTACTGATTGGGGTGTTGGGAAATCCTGGGCTGTGCAAAAATGTTGCAACCTTTCTGAAAGCTGAAACTTTTATTGCCAGAAGGAGGATTTGCTTTTTTCTAACCTATATTCTAAACACCAGTTGGGATTTCTAGGATTTTGATTTTGATGGCTTTTTTCTTTCCATTTGTGCACATGTGACTATAGAAGTTTTGATCTGATTTGAGTTTTGATAAGCATGATAAAATTTATTATATAATCCTCTCTCTAATTTCATGTGCACACAGCAAGATTAGAAATAATAAAAAAAAACATTACAAAGAGCAGTCAAGAAAGAATCCACCACATCATGTGATCTGATAAGGAAGCAGACTTGAACAGATCGGAGGCTGTTGAAGAGCAACTTGCTGTTACCTTTGTGACACTATTCTACATGGAGCAATAATAAACTAAATGATGAGAACACAATTTGGAAGAATGCAGTCAACACAGGTTTTTCAATTCATCAGAGAACTGGGGCCTAAAATGGGGCCAAACACTCCTGCAGTCTTACTCAGCTGCCAAAGAAACAGCATGTTGAGGCAGTGCTTAGTCTCAGCGGTGCTTAATAGCAAACATCAGCAGGCTGACATGCTTATGATGCTGATCCCTCCCATGAAGTGGAGAATTTTAAGAGCTGGCAGGGTTGCTGGTAGCAAAATCAACCAAAAACTACCAGGCTGGATGTCATGAAACTTGGAGGAAAGATGAAGGAAAGGTAAAGAATGAGCTCAGAGCATTAAATTATAGTGGGAAAAAGGTGCTGGCTAGTAGTATGCGGCTGGACACAGTTACCCCTCAACATCAAAACTTTTTTAGAAGCTCCATATACATGAGTACACCTCTAAACATAAGTGTCAATAATTAAATAACAGGTGTAATTTAACCCTCAAGAACCAGCATCATACCACTCCACTAAACAGACATTAAGACACTCGTCAGTCAGCAGAAGCAGTGAAGGGAAGATGAGCAGTACCTGTCCAGGTGAAAAGCAGCGATCTCTGCATTATGTCTCTGGAAGTCAACAAAATAGAAGAAGTCTTCTGGAGTCTCCTCGTCTCTCTGCTGCCTGAGACACACATACACACACACTGATGAAAAATGTCACTTATTCTTATATGTACCTTATGATCAACTAGACATACACGGGGAGAACAAGCAAACTCCACGCAGAAAGGCCACTGTTCAAACCTCTCCCCCAGCTGAGGCTCGAACCAGTGACCTTCTTGCTGTGAGGCTGCAATGCCTTCCACATTTTCTGTAATTTTCACACCTTATTCAAACATATTACCATTAATCAGACATATCACAATGGAGTTTGACATGAAATTCAGTCTTCAATTTAATAAGTTGCTAATGGTAACCTGAGTGTCATTTTAAGCTGGAAATTATGGGCACCAACTCAATGTGGGAAATCACTCATCAAATGACGATTCACTTCTCACCTCATTGGTTTAAACATGACTTTTGCAAAGTTGCGCAGCTTCAGAGCCAGCTTCAAGTGATGGCCACTAGGTTTTACCACTGCAGGAGAGACGGACAGAAGATGTGAGATTCAATGGCAATTTTAGAGGGTGGGGTGGCCAGGACCAGCTCTCTGGCCACCCCAGTTTTAATTGTTAGCATGTCAAGTTCATTAACATCAAAACCATGGTAAATGCCTATCCTTTGCTTTTATGACATCTATATTATTTTTTTTTGTTATTTGCAACTTACTCTTATAAGTATAAATTTTTCACATTTTTATTTTTAATTGTTTTATTGCAGTTGTTTAATCATTGTGTCTTTTCATGTTCTTTTGTGATTTGTACAGCACTTTGGGTTGCTCTAAGACATTTGATAAAGTGCTACATATATTATATATAAGAAACACATACAATATAATTGTGTTTTTTAAATTATTGACAAGAGGTCACAACAAATTTTATAGATATATTTGCTCGGTAGAGTCAAAGTTATGTATGTGGCTGACCCAGTGTTTGAAATATGGGCAGACAGTATGAGTGGGATTCAAGGCTTTGGTTGGTTTTTCTATGTTAACCCTTAAAACAGACCTTAGCTGGAAGATTTTTGCAGTTACAAAAGCAGCTGAACATTTGGTTGATCTTTGGTCTATTTGTGTGTTTACTCTGTCATATGAGTAATGTTTAAAGCCATTTTCCTCTGCAAGATAAAGGACTTTTTGTGCTTGTAATACACATCAGTTCTTTTTAAAGTTCACATCTTGTATAACATTATTTAAAATATGTAAACAGAGTTTACACTGAAAAGAGCTTAAAGCTGTTTTAATCCCTGATTCAGATTCAGATTCTAACCCAAGTTAACAACGATCCCTCTGGACTTTAATTAGAAATATCTACTGGCCCCCACACACTCACTTCTGTCTTATGTTGACCACCCTATTACAATGTTCCTGGATACGCCACTGTTGATATAGTTTTAAAAAATGCAAAAGTAAAAGAATTAACAGGTTGCTTAGTCAGTAATTCAGCTTTTTGCTTGAGTGTTTTGAGGTTTATTTAAAATATGCACTCTTGGTCTGCCTGATCCCTGCGATAAAGTAACTGGGTGTTGGTTGCACAGCTTGTGTTCTCTCAGCATCTGTTTGGTTGTAAATTATGTCAGCTGTAAGTCAAGCTAACCACAAGCTAGCCTGCCCCTGCTGTGTCCCCTGAAACTTCAGTGTATTAATAGTTAACAATCATATATGGTTTACAGTAAAACATATCAAAGGAAACTGTGCTGCTACAAACATTTGTTGTGAATAGTGTTGCTGTTTGAAACTGGAATAATAAGAAAGTCTTCTAAGGTTAAATATAAACAGGTTGTTTTGGTGCTTGTTTCCTCTTGGCAGTGAGTCATGTTTATGTGGTCACCCACTACACTGTGCAGCGATGCTGGTGAGGCACATACAGGTCAACAAACACAAAACATACAAAAAAGGAAGCTATTTTCCTTTTTTAATTATCATAAGTTAAGCCAAACAGCACATTGCAGCCTTCACATGCATTGTAACATGTACTGCAACAAAACTCCATCCAGCAGCTTAATTAAAATGTTTTTTTTGTGTGTACATTTGCATCTTTAGCTTGTGTGCTGCTTGGAGTCAAAGTAGGAGATGACAGCGTAGGTGGTGGATGGTGTGTGAAAGCTTCCCTTGGAGCAAGCAGATATCAAGCGTTTAATTAAGAGCTCTGCCTGGCATTTATGCCCCCAGAGCAAGTGTCTTACACAATAAAACAAATCAGGATTCCTGTGCCAAATGAAAAACAAAATCTGAACTATCACAAAGGCTGTAGTGTGTTTGTCTCTGATGGTACTGCCAAGCAGCAAAGGGGGAGGGGAAGGGAGACAAAGAGAGAAACAACGAGGCTTGTCAGAAATCAAACTCTGGATACTACAACATGTATGAAAAACTGCATAACATGAGATAAAAGCTGAAACTCCCTGAAAGTGTTACATGATAATTAAATGGGAGTTCATCAAACCTTGAGTGCAATCACATGCTCCTTTTAGGGCTTTCTCATCCTGGGTGTAATCTGTAAGAGAATAAACTCATAATTTAGCACTTATTTATCAAAATGCAAAGCTTTTCTTAAGTGATTAGCTTGTAATCCCATCACCTGCACTGACAACTGTCATGTTCTGCATCTCCTTCAGGAGCTGGAGGATGGCTGGGTCATCCCGGGAGTACAGAGCATAGCGGTTTATTCCCAAATGGAACTTTAGCCAGCTGGCGTCAGGGTCATAGATAATTTCTTGCTCTTTCACAGTAACATTGGCCAAAGCTGCTGCTTCATTGTAGAGTTTCATATGTCTGAGGAGTAAGATGAAGAGCAGAAGTCGAGCTGAATGCAAGGATTCAAAATTATCTTTCCATTTCAACATCAGAACTATAAGAAAGAAGTTGACACATTTAAGTACTGTGTTTTCCTGTAATGCCATCCACCCACCCATACATCCATATTCTATACATGCTTTAATCCTATTCAGGGTCTTGTGTCTGTTATACCATCCAACTATAATTAATTTAGAAGCCAACTTATTAAACAGTTAATTTTCATCTCAACGATGATGTAAGAAGAAAACCACTTCAATTATGAAACCATACTTTAATAAAAGAATCATTTTATCTCACAACAGTCTTCTGAGAAGTGATTTTCCTGCTGGTCATGTTAAATTTCCTGATTTAAATTTCCAAAACCACAAACTTTCCTTTTTGTCCTGATCCTGACTAAACCCTCATTTTATATTTCAGAGGTGGAAGGGGGGGTCAAAGATGATTTGCTGCTGATAGACCTCTGATCTGAAAAGATAGGTAGTAGCAGAGGCAAACAGGCCTGTCTCATGAGCGTTTGAACATCAAACTCGCCACTCTTACCAGTGTTGATGTCATCATCACTCAGATGATTCTGCAACACTGCTGTGATGGGGAGCAGAGCTTCCTCTTTTTAGCACATGTGCATTACAAAGTGGAACAGCAGCAAGTTAATGATGATTTCTTTTTTGTTCATCAATATGTGTAATATGTGATACCTTTAGAAATCGGCTGTCCATGCTGTTAGTTTGGGGAATTTATGGGAAATCTTGATGGGGGAGCTAAGCTAACAGCTAATCAGAAGGAACCCAGAGAAGAATTAATTTTTCCCATCTTAAACAATTCAAACTGGATTTGGACCAGTAGAACTGTGAGTTGTGGAGGATTAATTGCAAACAACATGGAAGGCTAAGAGCAACACAAATGTTTTTCAACTGAAAAAAAAAACAAGAACAAAAGAGAGAGAACTGATGCAAAAATCAGACAGTGAGGTTTGAGCTAGTTTACAAAGTGAAACTATCTGTACCCCAGCTGTAAGCTTAGCCATTCTTCATGATCCCAGCATGATACTACAAACTAATAGCATCTGGCCGCTGTATAAAAAGAAACTGACAACACAACCCTACTTAAAAAAAAACAACAAAACGCCCCAAATCCCTTGGTTTTCCACTTAGCATATTTTAGGGATAGCATATAAACTTTTATTGAATGTGATTTTTATTCAGTGATTTACAACTCGTTTTGTCACCCACTTTTAAATTGGGGTTTTTGTTTTTCTTTTAATGCAACTTTAATAAATTTGACACGAGACAAGAGTGATCTGATACCAGGCAAAAGCCTGGACCAAGAGGGGCAGCACATGGTCCCTGCTGACCAAGCTGACTGAGAGGGACAGTGAAGCAAACTCTATCACAGCAGGCTTGAAAACAAACAGATACTGTGGAGCAAAAATACAATACAAGCAGTGGCAGGATATATTTAAAAAACAAAACGTGACTTTAACTGTTTGTTTCTGCAGCCTCTGTCAAAAGGTGTGTTTATTGCACTGTTGAATGCTGCAATATTTTGCAACAATAGGCCTTTGAGCTAGCAATTATTTTTGTGCAAATTATGAAGGCAGCAGAGAAGGAAGATCAATTACTTATATTCTTATTTTCCACAGAAAGATCCCAAAATCTCTGCGTATCTCTGAGGGAGTGTTGGGACAGACAGACAGCCTCGCAAGCCAAAACAGCAACAGCTCCCAAAGATTAAGATGGGCTTTAGGAGTTTTAAGCCCTTGTTCACCTAAAAGAGAGTTCCAGATGCAAGCTGTCAGAAAGACATGTTTGGGAGGGTTTTTCCGCCCCAGCTCATTTGACATTTCAGTTTTATGATGGACACACTCTTCTACACATCCCTGTCTGCCTGTGGGTGTATATCTCTAACCATGGACAAAGTGCAGTTATGTTCATGTGTTTCTTGTTCGCCTTGGAGGGGTTTGACCATTGTGTCACTGACCCTGCCTCTTGACCACAGCAAGCCTCAGCACGTGCTCTCAGAGTGGGAGCTTTCAGTCACTGTGAGCATGCTCTCAAATAAACAGATGCTGCAAAGAAAATGCAAAATGAAAAAAAGGAAAAAGATAAAAGAAACAGATGCTGACCTTTCCCAGCGTGACACCTTCTTCTTATAATACTCGATCAGCTGCTCCACCTGCAGCAGCTTCTCCTCTGGCCCAAGTGCTGGTGTCTGGATGTTGTACAGAGGGTGAGCAAACAGCTTCTCCAGCTTTGAGCCTATATCAACATTTCCAGATATAGTAGTGCCATCCTGCAGCGAGGCATAAGTCCAGTTGGAGAGCTGCGGTGTTGCGATGCCTTCCAGAATGGGCAAGCTGAGGTTGCTGGAAGCACATGTGCAAGTTTGTCCTGATGTTTGTCTCAAGCTCCGCAGTTTTGGCAGGAGGATAAAGTAGAGGTCAGCAGAGAAGATTGCTGTAAGAGTTGCAACTAAGAGGAAACGGTCTCGTCTCATCATTGAATCAGAAAAGGCTTACAGAAAAGGAAAGGAAAAAAAACAAGAAGATGAGAAAAGTTAAACTATGTGCTGCTCCAGAATGTGAGGCATCACTTGTAGGTATCCTCTCAGCCAGCTAGGCAGATCCAAGCAATAACAGGTTTGTCCAAGTCTCTCAATTTTTTTATTCTCTCTGTTTTAGTCTGTTCCTTCCAGCCTCAATTTTTCTCCTCCTCCTCCTCCTCCTCCTCCTCTTCCTCTAGCTGCAACTAAAGAACGAGCTGAGCTGAGAGTGAACATGTGTTAGCAGCAGTCACTGACAGTTTGGCTGCTTTCAGGGACCTGCTTCACTGAGGAGGAGCGAGTGTGTATTTATCTAGTGTACATTGTGGGTGTGTACATCAAAGTATGTACACACCCACAATGTGTGTGTACACAGGTTAGCAGATTGAGACAGTGAGTGCAATCAGGGTGAAGAGACCACTCACAGAGAGGTAACAAAGCCCTTAAAAGCAGGAGGAAGAGGTGAACACAATGCTCTTCTTATCACAGCAAATCTGAATGAAACTTTGTCCGTTAGTGAGTCCACTCTGATGCAATGTGTGTGTGATCAAGCCCAGTTTCATTATCATGTGCAGAGGTTGGCTGCCTTCCTCTTGTTTTCTCTAGCAGAAAGATTGCAAGTATGCATATGCAGATTTACAGGTTTTTGTAGAAACTTCTTAAACTGGCAAGAGTGCATAAATTGCCTTGATGTTCCTACTGTTTCCCCCAGGATTCTCTTCCTTGTGTCATCTTCTTGCCTCCTCCCTGCTTCTCCTTCTTTAGTCCACTTTCACTTCTCCTTCGACTTCATCAAATCTTCTTTTCCTGTGCTGCCATCGCATGCTTCTTATCATCCCTGCATGAAACTTTCATCCTCTTTGCTCTATTCCCATCTTTTCTACCCCTCTCTTTCTCTGTTGACTCACTTACTTTTTCCACAGATCACCAGTCTGTCTTGCTCCAGGCAAAAAATTCCCAGCTGCACTTTCCTTCCTGCTGCATTTCCCACACATGAATCCCTCGCTTTTCTCCCTGTCACGCTGATATACAGAGAAGCACAAATTGAGGAAAGGCTGTGGCGGAACAAAAAAAACATAGTTCTTGCACAACTTCGGATGGGGAAACAGCCAAAAATAGCATTTCACATAGTTTTACAGACCACTTTTTCTTAAGTATGTCCCTACCTGATACCTGCAAAAACACATGGTAATTATTGTCCATGTCTTCTCTCGCAGCTCTATAGCGAAGCAATAAAATCCTCACAGAGTATTTCATAGCCTGCATCTGTTGTTATTGTGGTGTTTTGGAACATCTGTCGTCTCCTTGGGTATGCGTGAGTGTGTGTGTTTGGAGCTCTGGCAGAATTACGTGTCAATGGGAGTAGCTGAGGGTTGTTTTACCATCTCTGATGAGAAAACAGGCTCAGAGAAGACATCGCTGATGATGGAAATTAGTGAACGGGAGCTTTAACCTCTCATTTATTCAGCATTATCAGAGCCTCTGGCTTGTCTACATGTCCACAGGCGAAGTGGTTGACTGCCATCTATTTATTTTTTAATTCTCTTTAAACTACAACTATAAAAACAATAACATCCAGATCAGTTTCCCATTTTAAGTTTCTACTGGTTATGGCTCCTTACAAAAAAAAAAAAAAAAAAAGTACAGAGCTAAAGGTGTTATATGAGCCTTTATTTTGTATTTAATCTACAAAAAACATACTTTTTTCACAAGATAAGCCTGACAAAAAATATATTTGATGGAATTTAGTAATGTACTGTTGACTTGATGATCCTTGAGGGGCCAAGAAGCTGCCTGGATGATTAACTCTGTTTGTTTCAGCTCTGTCCGTTTGCATTTATTCCTGAGAAACAAACCAAAGAGAAAAAGCTCGGTGTCTGCTTCCTCCCCCACTTAAACATCCAAATCAGCACTTAGAGAATAACCCAGTTTTTTAAGGATGAGAAAGCACATGAGAAAAAAGAGTTTCAAAAATCAAATATCTAAAGACAACATATAAAAGTAGGGCACTGAGTCCTGCATCAACAGTCTGTGGAGTTTAGTACCACAATAAGTACAGACTGATTTTTGCTTAGACAGGTAAGAATGGCTGTGTTGACAGGAAAAGTCAAGTCATACTCTAACAAACAAACTTTAACAGATCAGTTTCTTTTATTTCAGTTTGAAAAAGACATTTTTGAAAATAAGCATAGTGGCCAACAAACCAAGGGGTGCAAAGGGGTAAAAAAGTCTTTTTGATGATTTCTTTGTTGTAACAATGCCACTCAGAAATAAATCTTATTCTGTAGGAAAACCTGTTTACCTTTTAAATGGTGCCACATTTGTAAAGAAAATGCATTTGTGGGATGAGCAGCAGAGTTGCTAGATGAAAAACTTGACAGATTTTGTCTGGTGCTCTTTTCACAAATGCATTTTCTTCACAAATGTGGCACTACTGGGGCAGCAGTAGGTGGTTCGAATCTCACTCCCTCAGTAAATCTGTCATTGTGACACTGCACCCTCTTTCCCTCCAGTGTTGGCATTGCTGGTGCATGAATCTACATGAATGTTTCATAAAACCACTAACTGGGATACATGTGAGTTAATAAGATGACAGGTAACAATATAATGTGTTTTTCTTTTAGAGTAATAGATCCACAGAGTTGTCACACTTACAGTCTGCATGAAACAACAACACACATGGGGTGAAGTACTGAAAATACCATTTTTACTTTCTTGTTTTTTATTTTTGGAACTATTTTACTCAGTGGCAGAGCTGTACAGAGACTGCATTTTGTCAGCATGAGATCCAGAGAACTTTGCTGAATCTCCTGATTTACATGTGGAACCAATGTGATTTTGTATAGTTGAGTTTACATGTTAAAATGTGACCATTTCATGTGTAATCCCACAGATTTCACATGTGGGTTTCACATTAAAATTTACACGAGTTTCATCTGTCATTATACAGGTTTCACATGGGAATTTACATATGCAAGTGCAAAATACATGTTTCACATGTGTTCTACATATGTTTCGTTTGTATTTCACATGTGCAAAGCCACATGGTGTCATATTTAAAATGTATGTTTTTTTTTTGTTGTTTTTTTTTTTTACGAAACTAGGCTACCCACAAATCCACCTTTTCAGTTTTGTTATGAAAAAAAAAGAGGCTGAAAGCAGGAAAAAAATATATTTACAATACATGCTGTGACAATGTATTACATTCTCATGTGAAGTAAAAATGAACTCAGCACGATATCAATATCTCATACACAAACAGACATTTTCAATTTACAATTTTGTGACAAGTTCATGTGAGAATCTTCGTTTATATCCAAGTGGAAACTCACTTTTCCTTCCAAATGCTATGTGCTGAGCTTCATGCTGCCAGTCATATTCTGATAACAACACCCAGTGGATTCTGGATAAATCCTTTTGGAGAATGAACTCATTTACTTAAAGGAAGAAACATGAAAAAGAAACAGACTTTTGCCAGTGAATCAGTCAATGTCAATTTATCCTCCAAGTGGTCAGTCCATATGGACTCACAGCTACAGGAAAGGTTGATTCCAAAAACAGCACCCTCTGCACACTTTCTCATCAGATGTTTCTTAAATAAATAAAGATTTGTTTCTTTCCCTGTTCATCTCTCTCTCATTATCCCTTCCCATCAATCATATTTTCTGGATAACTTTGGTCCAACTGTATAGTGCTGCAGCCACAGCTCTGGAACTGACGAAGTGAAACTGCTCTGTTGCATTCCTACAGGATTGATTGAGCTTTATTTGGTCCAGTATTTGCTTGCCAGTATTTCTATGCTAGCTACTATTGGATGTGCACAAATCTAGATTAAGTAGTCAGTTTACCAGGAAGAGAAAAAAAAGTGTTTATTTGAAAATCAGAGGGAGGAACAAAAACTAGTGCAGCAAAAACCAGATCGGCATCCACTTCACAATAACAGGATAATGATATGCTGACATAGAAGTGGTCAAAAAAATGCATTATACTAGTAGAGAAAACTACTAACATACAAATGTCAGATACAAAATAATTTCTATTCAAAGTTAGCCTGAGTTACCCACCACGTTGAGGCACTTTTCCTGGATGTCCACACGATTTCAATCCCCCACCACCAGAGATTTAAACAGGATGTGTGCCTTGGCTTGGCCATTCCAGCCCTCTATTTCCCCCTTCTGAGCCATTCTTCAGTGGATTTGTTAGTGTGCTGATCATCATCATCCTGTTGAAAGGTCCATTCTCTGTTAAGTTTCAGCTTTCAAAAAGCTGGCCTAACACTGCCTTCAACATTTTAAAATGATCAATAGGAGCAAGCTGCCCAGTCCAAGGCAACAAAAGAACTATATATATATATATATATATATATATATATATATATATATATATATATGACAATACAAATCATGTATTCATAATGCCAGGTGGAAATGAAAGAGTACCCGTAATCAATAAGAAATTTACCAGTAGGAGACACTGATGAGTTGAAAACAGTCAATCAACATAGATCGCCGTGGTTCACGTTGAAAAGGCGTCTCTTCTCATGATGCATGACTGCTGTCTCGCAAACATCCTCGCACAGATACTGATACACAAAGATGGATGTACAGAGGTGAAAACAACAAATCACAGCTCTAACATTCAACAAATGTTGACTGTGTGTTTTGCAGGTTACCATGGGTTGCTGTGGTTGCTCATTAACATTTTCTACAGAGCTGGAGGATGAAGCTGAAGTGGATAAAAGGAGACAAAAACAAGTGAATAAATGTACGTATGTCTGTGTCTGCCGAGGTGTGGTTGCAGGAAAGCACAGCTAATTGTTTAGCTTGGCATATTCTGATTAACAGGCAGACAGTAGGAGGAAAGTGTAGGAAATGTCTTGCATATACACTCACACATAAACCTTCAGTGTTTATGCACTTTAAAAAATTTGAGCTGCGCCTCTAGGGCAGAACGATGCCCAAATGTTCCAGAGCCGAGCTTCAAACTTCAGAAAAGAAGAATGTGAGGAATGCCCTGACTGCTCTCTTCATAAAGTGGTGAAATTGGTCATGATTGAATGAGAGTATCAGGTTTGATTACCTTGGAAGGCAATTTTGACCTGCAGCATTTAACCCTCCTTTAAATGAATTTTCTCAGCAGCAGCTACACACCCATATCTGAATGCAGGGAGGTTCTGATGAAAGTGGTAGTTATTGGAAGGGACATTCCCATTGAACATCCATGTGATGTGCACAGGAATGGGTCATAGTGACTATATTTTCTTCAGAGTCTTCAGCACATAAAAACAATTGTTTGCATTGAATGGTTACCTTCAGAACAGCATTCCTGCAGTGAAGTCTGACCCTGGCTGGTGGGGTCAGATACTTGACTTTTGGCATCAAAGGAATCCAGTTTGTCACATACAGCCCTCTCCACTGTGGCCTTTCTGAGGCTGTTCTGCTCCTTCCTGAGGGCATCAGACCAAATGATCGTAATCTTTTCAAGCAAGCACAAAGCTATACTTTTAAGAAAACAAGTTTCCCAAACTTTGCTTATGTTAAATCTCTGAAACTAAACTGTTGCATGTTTTTTTTTATCCCAGCAGAACTGTTTATTGCATCGTTGTGGTGTAACTTGCTCTGTTTAAAAATGTGTGTGCTATTTGTGTTTGTAGGTATTATTAGTACACACAGGGGAGTTTTAGCGATTAAATTCAACCAGCCATGATTGTTTCAACATGAGACAGTCACATAAAAATTTCATAAAAGCCTGTAGAGGATTTCAAGACAGACAAGCTGTTGACATGTTGACTATTTTAAGAGATTGGGGGGTAAAATGAAAGCTTAAAAGAGAATGTTTGGCTTAATCTCTGCTATAGCAGTTGGGTTTATATTGAACTCTTATATAAATTTGGGATGTTTGCTTCTGCATTATAAAAATTTATGGCGGACAATATTTATGACTTGCTTAAAAAGTGGGCATTGCATAGACTAGCCAGACAGACAGACACAAACATGTTAACAGCATTTTGAGGCAGCCAGTAAGTTTACTTTACTAAGAGATACAGCAGGGACAAAAGCAAAGTGCAGAGCTAGGAAAAGTTGGCATGTTTTTGCTTCAATTAGAAATCACACAGGCAGTGATGGTAGACTGGGGAGCTATTTAACTGACAGAAAGGAAACAAATCTGCATGTATTTAGTTGCCAGCCTTTTCTTAAAGCATTCAGACTTCAAGGTTACACTGTCCATGAGCAATCACATGAATTTTAATTGGATAAATCTTTTAGTATGCCCCTAATTTACAGACCACAAAAGCCTACTTTGGAAGGTTAAATTTTTGCTACCCAGTGAGTTTCCTTTTATTTAAAATGCATTTTTCACCTCCTTAAAAACTATTCCTGACAGATTTCCTCTTTATGGTTCATCGTGCAACAGATAACTATTAAGTATACAATAATGATTTGGGCAAAGCAAAAATGTACGAATTTCTATCCAGACTGCAAAGTTAGTGGGAAAATGAGATATTTCGCTCCCTTCCCCCTTTCTCTTTCTGTCTTGTCTTGAAGAAAGATCTAGATTCTGTAATCTATTATTCTTTTTTAAGAATTAGTAGTCTATAGTTTTATAACACCATTGCTTATAGTACCAGGTATAATTTTATCCATCCAGGTTGGATTTAATCAAGGGGGAATAGAAAATGCATGCATGGATGGTATAATCTACTACTTATTTTGTAGTCTTATCCCCCCCCCCAAAAAAAATTCTGCCTCATGAATTCAACCATTATTATGTTATGAATGCATGTTAGATGGCTAATTCTAAGCTCCATCCACAATGACCTTTTATTCCCTTTTCCTACCCTTTGAAGTAAACTGCTAAGATGTCCTATGAAGGAAACCGGCCAATTTCCCTCACCTGCAGAAAGTAGCTGGATCAGTAATGTTCCACATCACCTCCTGTCCAAAAAAACCCACGGGACTGCCATTCTTTGACCACAGTCCAGTAGAACCATCAGCTGATGCTGCGAGGATGAAAAGTCTGCCAGATACCTCCAGGACTTCTACACATACCAGCGGCCTTTTATGAGCTCTCCAACACTGCAGCAGGGGAGGCCGTTCACAAGTTGACTGATGGAAACAGAACACATGAAGTATTTGGGGATGTGGTAGAATATACAGTATAGTTTTATTTTCCAGCTTACTTCATGTTGGATGTCCACTGCATAGGAAGAAATGTCCCAGATCTGAAGGCAGCCTGTTGTGTCCCCTGAAACCAGGATGTTGTTTTTAGTCTGATCTGAGTTCATGGTAAGCACACATTCTCCTGGCTGGTCTGGGGCATAGAACTGACCTGGAAAACGGGCACAGAAACCAAACTGTACTCATGTGATTGCTTTAAGATTTTCTCTAAAGTACAATCTAGAAGAAGTTCGGTTGTGAAGGACTAGTATATTTGTACAAACAGTAACTTGTTTACTTTAAGTTGCACGAAAGCAAGTCTGCTCAGTTTTTGTGACTATTTCAAGAATCCTGAAATTACAGATATGAAACTAAACTTCCAGACTTTACCACTTTTTGTTATATCACCTGTCTTCTTGTTCAATCAGGATCTGGAATTCCTATCTGCTGAACAACTATACAGACCTATATAGACACACATTGTTGCAGTGGTTCACATACACATGCACAAACACACCCATGCAAGCTCGTACACATATGCAGCGGTCACAGTGCTCAAATCCCACACCACTAAACACAGATGTGATCTGGAAAGAGACATAGTTGTGGCCTGCCAGGAATGGTACCGGCAGGAGGCCAAGACAACAGTTCAGCCTAGCTGCTTGTGCTTGTGCTGTATGATAATCCATCTTATAGGAGAAGGATCATTAAAGCGGACAGCTGCTTGTCAACTGGTTTCACAGTACGAATATTATTCCAAATCGATTTCCCTGCTGCAACTATTCTTTTTAACTAATTTACATAAAGCTCCTTGTCCTTAGTGTCCAACTCACCATAGTTATGTTTGTTTCCAGTGATGCTCCAAAAGCACAGACAGCCAGCCTGTGATGACACCAGGACACCCCTGTTTCTTAACTTTTTGTTTCCAGCTCGATACTGAAGGAACAGGAGGCTGTCCACAGGGAGTGCCACCCTAGATTCACACAAGCAGAAAGAGAAGGAAAAAGTATGAATGGGTGTCTACCCACTAAAGATTTAGTCCTGACAAAATAGGTAACCACCAAATTTCTGCTAGAATTGGAAAATTAAATAAAAAATGGTTATCTAACTTTTAGGTTCTGTGATGCCAGAAAAAGAGCAACTCTACAGAAAATGGTGCTTAGTTTCACACCTCACAAAAACTGATGCTTTGCTTGACACCTGCTAATCATATTTTCTATGTTGGCTTTGTTTGCATTGTTTGTCTGATTGCTTGAGGTCCAGTATGTTTTTTTAAACAACATCCTCCACCAAGGCTCGTATACCTTTTTCACAGTTTTTAATGATGGTTCTTCAGATGTGCACAGCTTTTTCTCTCCAAACCTTACCACTACACTGCAGTTCTTTGAATTGTGATTGATAGTTTTGCATAATCTCACTGAAACACACACACACACACACACACACACACACACACACACACACACACACACACACAGTTATGAAAACGTGCATTCTCCAATGTGGAATAAGCAGAGCAAACCTTCTCTCACTGATTATCACCTTTATTAAAATGAATTTGAATTTCTTGCAGGTGCTCAAGCATGTTCGTTTTTTTTTTTTTTGTCTTATTATAACTTTTTGCTGGAAACTTTTAGAAATTATTAGAATTTTCATTTTTAGTTTCATTATAATTAATAACTAAAAAAAACCTGACATGAATATCATCAATGCTAAAATAAAGTCTAATTTGTGGTATCTTTAAAATGTCTTGAAGGCATGAATGCAGTGAGTAGGATGCAGTAATACTGTATGATAAGCTTTTGTACTTTGTACTGATCACTGGAATAAGATAAAGTAATGCTTTCACTTTATTGCCATGATCAGCCAACACTAGTAAAGTGCAGTGCATACAGAAATAGTTTGTGACATGATGTTTTACTAAGATGTTCCTCTGTTCAACCAAATCTAATCAGAGGTGTCAGAATCACACAGGATGAGTTAATCACATGCAAGTTATTGATACATGCCAGTATAATCATGCAAATTCTTATGAGATATACTGAGTTCATCAAATCTGGTCTTTGTTATCTATGATTAAAGAAAAACCGGATGTGAAGATACAATTTTACTGTTGTTTTATAAAGAAACGATGTATTTAAACCTGATGGCATCTTCTTACTGTTCCTGTATCTCCTTCCGAAGGTGCAGAAATGTTCCCTTTGTCTCCAGTCTCCAGATAATGACCTCTCCATCATAACTTGCTGTGGCGACAACTCCCAAAGAGGAGCACTGACGCAAGGCCAAGATGTCTGATTTGTGAACACCACTGGATTTCCAAGACATGTCTGCTCTCACTTTCAAGTCCTAGGGGCACAGCATGCACACAGATTAATTAATTTAGATAAAAAATTAATGCAAAACAAAAACAAAACTTTGTATTTAGGTGTCATCAGTTGTAGCAGTTTAGTGCTAGCATAAACTTGTGTTATGAAACGCGTGTGGTTCTGAAATAAAAAGGAATTGTTTGTGTTGCCTTGTGGAAAGCAGCTCTGTTTCCTCCCCCAGAGTGCTGATTTTGTTTACACCTCTGGGCTCCCATGCTGTGGTGAGCTCTTTATGATGGACCATCTGGAAGCTCAGCAGGTGGACATTAAAAATACTGTTGCACATGTCTTTGATCTCACCAGGTACACGTATAAAATCTTTAATTTATACCATTTGCTGATGTGAAGTCATTCCTCTAGATTTTTTTAAAAGGAAAAAAGAACCACACTATGACTGTGGTGGAGAAGCATGAAATACTGAATGTTTCTACTGTCCTCTTCGAGGAATGAATACAACCACAGAGCAGATTGTTGTTACAGTTTAAGTGTTAAAACAAGGAAACACAATAATCTGAGCTGTGAAAATGTAGACAGCACTTCCTGACTTTTATATTTTATGATGTGCCAGTAAAAATACAGTAACATGTTTCTGCCCATGCACTGAGAAGACGGGTGTTTTAAGAGTAAATGGAAATACTAAAAAAGTGTGAATCTTTTTATAGGTTTAAATTGTTGTTAGCATTCTTTAGAAAACACTGTTTCAAGTCTGTTCTGGATTTGTCACTGTGGGGGCAGCTGTTTGTGTGGAACTTTTAAAATAGTAAATATGTGTAGACTTTTGGTTGGAGAGTTATTTTAACCTCTTGACTAAGAGTATAGTGTTATACCAGTACTGACAATAATTGTGGTATTAAGAAAATATGGCATTGATATAAATTTCTGTCCAATAATCCATCAATCATTAAAAAGCTTCTGTAGTGTATTTTAAGCTGTACAATCGGTTTTGGTCAATGGGAATTCCTTTGTGACCCTCAGTAAAGCATTTAGGCTCCTTCTTTGTTTAAGTTTAAGCAAATGCAGGTCTTATGGTCCTCTCTCATTTTCTTTCCTGTTACTTGAGGTTTCCCTGCCACTTCTTTCTATGACTCTGCAGCTCTGGTTTAATGATCGTCCTGTTTCTCAGCTAATCTTTAATTTCTCTTCTGCCGTCATTCTCCTTCCAGACTATGTTAAGCATCAAAGTCTAACCACTGGACTTAATTCTAATTTTCTGGACAGCAAACTTTATTCAATTGCTCAACAATAAAACTTTCATTTGCTCTTTTTTTAAATTGAAACAGTAGTCTTTTCATTTTCCAAACAAGAGGCTGTCACTGATGTATGAAAAAAACGCAAGTACCTTCATAATTAAAACGTTTTTACCACTTCACGTTTAACTTGCATAACAAAGTTAATTTTCTCAGGATAATGACTCGAGGTTAAGCAGACATATCTTTCAGCCATCTCTGTTCCATTATGCTTTTATTTAAAAAGAAAAATCTATGTGAAAGAGCAGGGTTTATTTTTCAAAACATCCTTTAAATACCTTGGCTTCTGCAATGTTGTACTGAATGACCTGTTGGCTCCACCCTACAGCAAGAAGCTGGTTGTCATGGAGACAGGCCAACCCAGTAACCTCCGAGTTGGTGACAGGTTCCAACTTGTGCAAATTTAGGCCATTCAGTAAATTCCATACCTGCTTGAAAGCAGTCAACACAAATTACGAACATATTTAATACAGATTTGATCCATTTCACACATGTGAAGCAAATATTTTGCTGCCCCAACTGATGTAACAATACACAATATTCCTGTAGATGTATTTAAACCTTAATAGTGCCATTACGAGCCCCAGTGATCAGCCGTCTGTGAGAGGAGTCCAGCTCCATGCAGGTGAGTGCCTCCTCTCCATGTGCATTTAAAATATGGAGATTTTTCTTTCCTGTCTCCACGTCCCACAGAGACACAGATGAGTCAACATGTCCAGTCACCACCTGTTGCAGGGTGGGATTGAACAGAGCACAGGAGACTGATGGGATGCACTGAATTTCTAATTCCCTTCTTTCATCTGTTAACCAACCACCTTCTCCTCCTCTTCTTGTTTCAGCCAGATTGAGGTATGCCAGGTAGTCTTTGCAGCCCACCAATAAATGAGGCTGTGTCTCCTCAGGAAGAGACGAGCTCAGCAACAGGAATGGGAAGTTGCCATGCTCTGGGATGCGACCTGGCTGCAAGCAGGGAAACTGTAAGTGGACAGTTTTCAAGCAGAGATGTGTAGAAATGTCCCAAATTCGCAGCTCCTGATAAGAAAATGCACAACAGATAGATTAGCTACCATATAAGTCCAAGGCTTGTTTTAGCCTGACAGTTGTGCCAGCTTTTTCTTACAAATGTAAAGACTCACAGAATCTCTGGAGTAGCTGAAGATCTGCCTGACAGGTTGGTAGATTGCAACATCTAACACAGTGGCATGGTGACCTAGCAGTGTAGCTACAGGACTTGAGGTCACATACCGTGTCCACAGTCTGACTGTCTGGTCACAGCCTCCTGTGACTAACAACTGTAAAGATGGACTGTAATCAAAACACTTAGCTCCCTGAAATGAGACAAAAAGACCAAAATAGAGAAGATGATGCTTTGTGTTGATAGTTGTGCACAAAATTGTGTTTAATAGGTCTGGTCTTTTACAGTACCAGTCAACTTAACCAGTCTTACAAGTTTTCAGTGAGGGAATTTTTATGAGTGGCTACAGTGTTAAAATGTTCAGACAGTAAACTGGAAAATAAACTGTGTTGGGATTATTTAGGCTGCCCACCCACTTTAATAATGTCTTGTGGATCAGCTTTAATCACTTCTCAACAGTGACTCTAGCTGCCACTGCAAACTGAAAACCATTAAAACTATAAATAATTAACTTCATACCAATTATTCTTATTGATAAACTGGATGTGTTGTATAAAATAGTATTAACACGCAAGCCAATTCAAGGCCATATAAATAATTTTCTACAACAACAGATTTAAATTGTGTAACTTTGCGTGCCCTTTTTAGGTCAGTGTCACCCAGACCGCATTCACCTCCGTGTGACCAGAATTCAGTTCAGTGCACTCTGATAAAAGCTGAGATTTTTAGACAACAAAGTGTCAAAAAGAAGGTGTGCCATGTCAAGGTTTTCAGGTTTTATGTGTTTCTAAAAATGCAACATTTACAACCACCAAAACAAAAGACAAAAGTTACCCAAAAGATAAGCTATGGGTCTGTTAGTTACAATAAAGTGGAAGTTACCTGCTTAAATTTCCACACATGAGGTTCCTGTTTTAGTGACACATTGATGAAGACCACAGATGTGGTGTCGCTCTCTGATGAAGTCATGATGACGTTAGTACCAGGATCAAACATCACTCTGTTGATTGGTCCCTGGTGGATTTTGGGAATGTAATGGTAAGAGACCATATTGCCATGTTCATCAAGGTCCTTTCAAAAGCACAGATGAAAAGATAAATTAATGTGTTGGATACGTGTTCCATTAGCGTAATCAGAAGCTGCATCCCAAATATTCTTCCATTATTCCTTATACAATGACTCACAAAATACATCCACCCACACAACAACCAATAACTGGGTTTGGTGAATACTGGAGGTAAAGCCTACTGGGAAAAAGATCCTTTGTGGGCCATTTTTATTTTTGGGTGGATTCTTAAAAAGCCCCTTTGACGTGTTCAGAAACCACAACAGGTGGACTCCTCCTTTATCATCTCCCAGGAGCAGCAGTGGAGGTCGATCTGGACACTTCAAGGGAAAAACACTTAGACTGAATTGTTTGCTTATCAAACTAAACCAGTTTAAAATTTCACAAGTAATAGTCCTACCTGTACATCATGCCAGTAACAAAGAGCAGTTGGGATATTACGAAATCCTGAACAAAGCATAAAGTACATTTTTATTGTGACACTATCATTTGTGAACATGCTGCTTTTAATTAAGGATTATTAGCAAACTACCAAAGAGATGGACATCCTCAGATATGTTGCTCAGAGAGATGTTGACAAAGTGTAAATCTCTGCAGTCAGTTGCAATTGCAACCCTGTGGACGTTGCTCATATACACAGCATCAGTGGTCCAGCCTCTGAACCTCCTGGTGTTGGCAACTTCGTCCGTTGGGTCTCCAGCAAGCTGATTTAAACAGAAAAGTGTGAGTGTGTTGGGATGCTTTTGCGAATGTAAAAATAGCAACATGATGCTACTCACCATTAAAGTTTTGAGGATGTGTAGGTTGCTACTCCACACAGTGATCTGACCACCCTTACTGACACTAATATAACGGAGTGGAGGAGGATGGAAAACAGCGACCACACGAACTGTTGGCTCCCGCTGCAGACCAACAAATACAAGATTATTTCTTTTAAAAAGTTTTTTTTAAAGAAAATAATTTATGTATTTGTGTTACTCCCCTCAGGATTTTGCAGTCTTTGAGGTAATTAGAGCAAAGATGATTCATCTTTCTTTAATATAGCATCAGAGATGTGTTCGCTTTTCTTAGCGCTGAGTTTCTTCTATCAAACATGTAATGATAAGCCCATGTGGAATCTGTGAAAAAATGACAAGTCCTAGGGCCACAGATTCTCAAACAAGCCCTTTCTATTGCCCCTAAACCAGTGCACCCACATGGCCTTTCAGACTAAGAGCAATGGACAGCTGAGTTGTTTGATAATGAATTACTGGGCCCTTACATCATCAATGCTATTAGTTTTAGTTTTATCTTTTCTATAACCAATCAGAATGTTTGATTTGTCATAATGACCACACACAATCAAAAGATAACTTCTTGTTAACAACCACAGAGGAATTCTTTAAGCTAAGCTAACATGCTAAAAGCTACTGACCTGGCTAACATGAATAAATCCCTTTAACAAACAAGTTATATGATGATTTAATCATATAACTTCATGGCAGGTAAAATATCAAATGTTAATCCAACATTCATGTTAATTTCTTAGCTTTGGTGGTCTTTATCAGAGTTTGAGATCTATGTTATTTTTTACTTGCTAATGTAGGATTTTATTCACCGGATAACTTAATTAGGGTCACAAGAGTGAGGTCTGTGGGAGGCACAGATCACCCCTAAAATCTGACTAACCCCCCAGGTGTCACCCCAAGAAAAGACAATCAAATTCTAACAAATATTCAGTCTAAACTGACCTTTACCTGAACCTCCATATCCAAGTGAAAATGAATGTAGTGTATCTCTGTTCCACATCAATACTACCATGATCTTGATCCTAATGCAGCAAAATCATCACACAAACTGCCTACGTGCTTGATATTTGTCTGTTCAATTCGGTTATATTTTATGAAAGGGATATAAAAGTAATAAAATAACCAAATGTGACAACTGTGCAAAGTTAAATAGCAAATAATGCTGAAAAACACTAATGAGCTTGTTATTTAACTCAAAGCAAGTTTTGTCAATGAAGTTTTGTTAGTTCAACACTGATTCAACCCATACAGAGAAGGGTCATCCTAAATAAGCAATTGTTGATTTAAACAAATGTGTATATCACTGGCTGTGTGCTTTACAGATTTGGTTTTACCTTTTACATCAGATGACTACTTTAGCTCCAATAATCAGTTTTTTAATATCCTTAAATCTAGACCTAATTTTGTTTAAAAGATTACATTTTTATCTAAGATTTTATAATAATTTCTTCTTCTTTGCCTCTTACATTTAGTTACATTTAGTTTGTATTATTTGGCCCCAATTTAGACCCACAATAGGGTAAAAATTCTGTGAAATTTTTTAAGCACCACAACGATAGTAAGTTTTACTAAATAATATTTACCTTGTTGTGTGAGCAGTGTCTGAACTGAGGATGACTGTCCAGCAGAGCAGCGGTGGGAACGGAGGCACGCTGTCTTTCAGTGTACTCCAGAAGCAAGTAGGAACACAGCTGTTGCCACTTTACTTGTCCTGTGCAGCCAATATCTACCTGTGTAAGAAAATAGTCATAGAAACACTTCATCTTATTTTCATGCCATTATTTTCACACCATTAAACTAATAGGAATCTGTATTATTATCTATGTATTATATGTCATTTAAGTTGCTTGTTTGACACTTTTAAAGACGAAGCTCCATTTCTCTTTACCTCACTGAAGAATCTCTCGACCCATGAGTCATCAATACTTGGACTGATAACAGTCCTTAGTACTTCTCGAAATTCTTCAAACTTTATTCCAATCTCTTCATTTCTTCCTTTCTTGTTTGTCTGGGCCATTTTTCCGGCTTTTTGGCAGATGAATGCTTTTCTAAGGAGATGCAGGTGCTCTGGGGTGAGTTTCTCAGCAGGACTGGCACCATAAGCTGGATCACTGACAGCAGCGCAGTATTTAAAAGAAAATGTAATAGCATAAATGGAATAGTTTGCCAACATATGTCATCATAATTAGTGACACTTTATTGTTTAAGCATCACCTGTTTTAGTTTTATTCTTTTATTCATTAAGGCCTCCAAGTATCTGATGTGTGTTAAAAGACTGTTGAATGAATGTAGCACTCCCTTGTGGCAGCACAGCCACAATACACTTCTGACCTAAATGACAAAAGTATGATTTTTTTTTTTTTTTTTGTCAATGAAAGGAATTAGTAATGAAGGATTAAGACAGGATTGGGGGATGTGCTGAGGAAAATGAAAGTGTTGTTTCTCGCCACCAGCAACAGCGGTCTCTGTGTGGGCCTGTTGCTCAGGGAAACTACAGACATGAACAATAAGTCACATGTCTCGGCAGTGATGAGTTCGTTTTCCCTGGTCTTTCAGGACATGCATGAGAAGTCCTTTACATCATTTCTCACAATCAGCCAGAGGAGCCATAAAGTAATTAAGTGATAAATGGAAATTAGTTTGCTCAATAGGGAATTTTAAGAGGTGGTTGCATCTGAAAAAGTTTGTGTGAGGTAAAGGAGAAAGTTTTTAAATGGAGATAATATGTACATTTGAAAGGTTAATCAAAAAATGCTGATGTACACTTCATGATGCATGTAATGTTAATTATACGATAAATGTAGTTTAATTCTCTTTGACTTGGAAGACTTCTAGAGGTTTCTGAATACCTTTTTTAGATATAGGAATAGATAGACAGAATGAACTTTTTTTTTTACTTAATGGGAACTGATGGAAGAAAATTTGAGATAAGATGATACCACACATCCACTCAGCATCAACTCTAAACTAATAATGATAATCATTTAAAAATTGTCTTTGAATTACTGCCCTTACATGTCTGCTGAGCTTTAAGAAACATAGAGAGAGAAACTGTTAATTTTGTAATAAAACTCACAAAAACCTGCTGTGCGGCACCTCCTTTTCATAAAGCCTCCACAGGGTCTTGTTGTTTCTCAAAGCATCCATGATAATAATCTGGATCTGATGTCCTCACGGTCTGAACCCCTTTTAAAATCTCCTGAAATCTGAAATTATATCATCCAAATTTAGGGTCTTCAGTTCAGTATCTGAACAGAATTAGTGAAAAAATGCTGCAACCAGTTCTGGTCTTAAGAGTCGAAGCCAATGTGAGAGCCTCACTGTGCTTCAAACCTACACATGCAGAGCCTTTGTCTCCCTCCCATCCTCTGTCTTGTCATTCAAACCTCAAACAAAGCTTGTCTTCAGACAGGAAAGGAATGTCTGCATACACAGACCAAAAAGCTCCATCACCAGTGTTTGACCAGATTGAGAAAAAAAAAATGAGAACAAAAGAAGCCTGACTAAGATACAGTGGACAACCAAGGGTTTCCTAAGTAACTTCTTCTCTGCTGGGGGTAACAGCACCATACACAAATTCTCAGCAGGTTAATAATTTAAAGAGGCCGAGTTAGTCAGGAGGCATGGGAGTTGAGATTGACAACTTTAATATGATCCAACATATCGGCCAGCACTATAAGGACTGACAGGATGTTCAGAACAACACCGATATCTGAAGATTAAAAGAGTAAAAGCAACAAGTAAGGATTCTTGTCATGTCCTTTAGTGTCTCACTTCTTTAACCCTTTGAATCCTGAGCCTATTTTGGCTGTTTTTTAATACTTTTGATTTTGTCTCTATATACCACATAAAAAATGTTTCACATGCCCATGCTTGGTATCTTTTTTTTCAGCACAACTTCATCTATATAAAGAGATAGTTATTATTTCACTACAACCTACTTCATCAACATATTGGACCAAAAAATACACAAAAATCATTAAATTCTAATTGAAAAAAAGTGGTATTTATTACAATAAAAACCACAAACTTGCTCACTCAACTGTTTTGGAACTTGGAAAAACTAAATATAGGTTTCTAATATGAATATCTAAGAGTAAAATTGAAATAAAGTAATACTATATACAAATATTTACAAGAAAAACATGTATATTCATAGGCGTTTTTAGCTGAAACTCTTCAAAACAAACAGACAAACTTCAGCTGCAACTCTTCAAAAAACAAACAAATTGTAAAATAATAGTGCAGTCAACTGTAAAGTAATAGTGCAAATGTAACACTGAGAAACAATTGAGATGTAATCAAACTATATACACATATTTTACACTACATACAATGGGCTGTAGTTTTTTTTTTATTTACACATGCCACTCTGCAAAGCTATTTCTATCCACAATAACACAGAGAGCCACATCACAAGCTTTGCATTTCCAAGGGATTAGGTTTCTCTTTTTGTCCACTTGGTGGCAGCGTTGGCAACTCCTACGTCCTTGTGTGGTTTTTTGGCTGGTGTCTGTTACCACAGCAATGGGAACAGGAATGTGGTCTGCGCTTCTCTTGGCTGGTCTGCCGCTCCTGTCCACCTCACACAGCTGGGCCACCAGCTCAGTTTGGAAGTCCTTGTGTGACATGGGCTTCTCCTGGTTTGCAGTTTTGATGTCACAGTGGAGAAGGTAGGCATTGGTGGTGGCAATGTCCACGAGGTGTAAGAAGAGGGTGCGGTACCAGCGTGCAGATTTGCGGTGGGTGGAATAGTACTGCAGCAGCTGGTCGGACAGGTCAACACCACCCATGTGCTTGTTGTAAGCGATGATTGGGGTAGGGCTGGAGATCTGTTTTTCTGTCCAGCGTCCATCCTTGCCCTTCACCGTCCTCTTGACCGTCTCCCAAGAAAATGCTGGATGAATTGTGGAGCACACTGACACCTCCCTTGTGTCCATCCACTTTACAAAAACCAGGGAGCCCTCCCTGATCCACCGTACTTAACCTCTCTGATGTTTTTGAGAGAGCATTGTCTCTCTTTCCTGGGCACCCTCTCCTGTTGTCCATGTACCACAGGCTCCAGGTTCCCTTCCTGTCATCATTTTTTTTATCCTCTTCCGGGTCACTGGGGTAGCTGTTTGACAGCAGAGCCCTGAAGTGGTCCCTCGCCATTATGGTGGCTGGAAACGGCACAGATGTGATAGCATCCTGTTTCCAGTAATCCCTGATGCTGGGCAGTGACACCAGGGATGTGTAGATGAGGAGGCCCGGGGAACTTATAGAGCTCCTCATTGTCGACATCAGCCCATCTATATTTTTTCCCCATCTCTTTACTGTGTGCTGCTTTTTTGTTTGTGTTAGCACACAGTGTGTGCATAGTGGTGGGGGGAAAAATTAGCTGAAATAGGTCCAGCGGTGAAAAGACTGCATGGCTGTCCACCTGGGCTCCTGGTGGTCTCTGCGGCATGAATCTGCTGATTTCTGGGGCAGCGTCAGGGTGCTGTCCAGTTCTCCAGGGCTCCAAGCGATGGTGTGGCTGTGGAGATCTGGACCTCGCTTGACTGCTCCTCCCACGCCCTCTCTGTGTAGGCCTCTGCCTAGAGGGTCCACTATCCTCACATCTGTATACAGACACATGAAAATAATATTTTAGATTTTAGATTATTGTTCATATGCACATGATGGATAGTGAATTCAAATGTGGGCGCTAAAATTCTGGCTCAGACTCTTCTTGTAAAAATTTGTCTGCTTTTAAATGACGAACCTGGTTATTTACAGAATGTAACATCTTGTTTTTTTATCTCCATAAACTGCACAAGTCTCACTCTCATAGTGACTTGTGAACATTTAATTTCAGGATTTGTACAGAGAGTTGATCTCCTAAAAGTCTGACCAGACATTTAGAATTTCTCTTCTATCCCAGAGACAAAGAAATCTTTTTGGAAATTTAAGTGAAGTTTGCATTGATTAATCTTCACATGGGCTTGCTTCTGTTGAGTTGTGTGCATTTTTAATGCCATGCAGTTTGTGAAAGCATTCTGTTCTGATGAAGAAATAAAACATGATAAAGAAGAAATTTCCAAACATGACCTACAGTAATAAAAAAAAAGCTTTTTTTTTGTATTCTGATAGTCGAAGGAAAAAGCTAAGATCAATATTGTCAAAACTGGCACAGAACTAAATTACAGCTTTGATATTATGTATTTTGTTACTTTGCCAACTGATGTAACTGTTATGGGCAAATACATTGTAGAAATTCTTGTGGTTAGAAAGAACAACTAAGAAGCCATCAACAAAAGCGCAGTGGATAACTACTGTATAGGATCTGTATGAGATGTAGAATAAACCTCCTTAAGGCTTTATAGCAGTAAATTAGAAAGCCAGAAAACTCATTTCATGAATGGTTTGTACAGAGAAAAGAGGTGGACACATTCTCATTCAGTCACAGGAAAAAAAGAAAGTCAACTATTTACATTGTAATTTCATGCCTGCTGGTTGCCGACATGACAGTAAAATACAGCATGACATCTAGCTTATGTATCTTTTGTTCGCTGGATTTCTCTTTCAGAGATGGGAGTTAAAGCAACACCAGTGAACTTTGGGAGATTTTCCCACTTTGCTCCTGCTAACGAAGGCTAATCTGTGATCCGTCTTGCATCCTGTCTCTTCTCTGAGCTCTGTCCTGAAAGCCTGTTCACACGTGTCTTCCTTTTTCTTTCTTTTTCTTTCTTTCTTTCTTTCTTTCTTTCTTTCTTTCTTTCTTTCTTTCTTTCTTTCTTTCTTTCTTTCTTTCTTTCTTTCTTTCCTTCCAATAATTCCATCTTGCTTTCTTTTCTGAATCAGCCATGATGCACATCCAAAAACAACTAATGTGTTGATATCCATTTGCTGGTGTTTAACACAGTGTCATAAAGCAAAATGCACTTAAATATATAGTTAAGTGCAGCTTCTAGGCCTTGGGACACTGCAGGACAAGACAGCTCCAGGAGTGTGTGTAATGAATAACATTATGCCACCAAAACGAGAGAGAAGCATGAGGTCAGATAGTTAAGCCTGGTACACACATAACGATTATTTTAATCTTATGGTTTTTTTTTTTATCTGTTCGAGACCTCACATGTAAAGATACAAAATCTGGCATTAAACAGTTTTGATCATGTGTGTGGTGTGTGCCTATAATCTAATCACAGAACAACACACACATGATAATGCTGTCCCGCAACTCATCTACAATCTAAACGTAGAAGAAGAACCATAGCAACAACCGGCAAAAGAAGAAGAACCATAGCAAAAACCAGCAAAAGAAGAAGAACCATAGCAACAACCAGCAAAAGAAGAAGAACCATAGCAGCAACCGGCAAAAGAAGAAGAACCATAGCAACAACCGGCAAAAGAAGAAGAACCATAGCAACAACTGGCAAAAGAAGAAGAAACATAGCAACAACCGGCAAAAGAAGAAGAACCATAGCAGCAACCGGCAAAAGAAGAAGAAACATAGTAACAATCGGAAAACACTCAGCATGGAAGGGGATATGAAGGACGAGAGAATGATGGAGGTCTTGGGACTGTTGTTAACAGAAAATGCCAGAACTGAAAAAAAAAAAACAGACTGGAGACGGCTTAAACACAGACTTTATTTACTTCCTTGTTCCCCAGCCAGCTCGCTCTCTGATTGGCTACATTCTGTACCACGTCACCATCCACGGAGTCAGAATGTACGAGTGTTCCTCAGAAATCAGCTCTGAAATATTGAACATGTTCAATATTCCCCATTGTCAGCTTCGACCTGTTTCGGAGCGGATTATCGAGACAAATCTGTAGGAACGTTAAAAAGATTTGAATTAAAACTTGCAGCGCGTTGGTTAGATATAGCTCACTAAACATATCTGGACGTTGTGAGTCGACACTGGGTGATACCCCCGTGTTTTGGAAAATATGAAAAGTGTTTCATTTCATCTCTGAAAAAGAACTACGTGTTGAAGTCAGTGAAAGCAGCTTGGGAAGCCATCACATTGAAATACCACTTGAAGAGGCTAGTTTCTTTTTTTTTTTGTTTGTTTGTTTTTTATTATTGAGAGCTGTTACTTAATAACAGAGATAAAAACTTTTAAAAATATTAGTTTTTGATCTTTTGTTTAAGCATACCTTGCCCTTATAAAAAAGTAAATAAAACAAAACCAAAATCTGATACAGTGCATAGCTTTCTTGTTTTTTTATGTTAATATTAAAATATTAACCATTTAGGTAATTAACTTTACCAAGTCTAAACAAATCATTGCCTCCTTTTAAAAATGAATTGGACCTGTAAAATTTGCAAATTTGAAACGCCACGAAAGACTGATCTTTTCAAACATTACAGCCTCAAACATGGCCATGGTGGAGAATATCTCCCACGTCTTCATTGGGAGTGTTCCTGCTCATTCAAAACATGGAGCAGCCTGCAAACCATTCAACCCGTACATCAATGACACACACAGGAGTCTTGTCTTTTAAATGTCCATGCTGCTCTTATCCACAGAAAGAAAATACTTTGAGCATGTTGGATGTCATTTAAGAAAACAAGAAACTGTTTGTTGTGTTTTTGAAAACTGTGCTTTCAAAACAAACACTCATGGAAGCACACTCCTCACTCACTGGATGACTTCAAGTCTGAGTTTCTGCAGAGGTCTGTCAAACATTTCCTGGCAGGTGACAGTCCTGAATTTGAAGAACATACTCAGGGAGCAGTGAATGATGATGTGGAGCATGAAACAGTTGCAGAACTGCCTAACTTCATTTAGAAAAATCTGTCCCATTTGCTACTAAAATTGGAAAGCAAATTCAATGTACCACAAAGGTGTATTGATGAGTTGGTAGAAGAACTACACTTCATTTCCTCATCAGCTTCAATTTCAATCTTTAAGGAGATCTTACAGTCATGCTTTAAGAAGCATAATTGTGAAGTGCATGATTTGATGATCTCAGAGATGATGACAGACCTATGTGAATGCAATCCAATTACATTAGCTTTAAAGAGTAATGGTACGTCTGTACCTTTGAAGTGTTTCAGACGGTATTCCTTGGGCTGGATGGTCTGAAAGCTAGCCCAAAGGTCAATTTTCTAAAAAACAAACTGCTGCAATAAAATGTAGAAGATCAGATTCAGCAGGAAACTTTACAGGTTTTATTGTTCATGCGGTTATATTTCCAGTTTGAATGTTGTTAAAATTAGTCTTATGTTTCATACTGTTTAAAGGTTTATCAGGAAGTTGAACCAGATCTCTACTCAGTATCTGAAAAATTTACTCCATGTTCTTCAGGGAGGAAATGCCAAATGTTTTTGGGCATTTCAGCAAAAGTTTTTATGTATTTGTGTTCACATGCGCTATTTTTTTAAATTTATTTCTGAGAGGACTGGATTTAGTGCAGACAACTGTCCCACCAATATCCAGATAATTCATTTGAATACTGTATGTTAAGAGGATTTACCTGGATTCTTATCTTTTGGAGCTCCTCAGCACAGTAAGATTTCTTTTGTGATTATATTCAAAATGTTTTCTTTTTGTTTTTGTGTTTTGATATTTTCTTTGTTTGTGCACATGGGGTAAAACAGTTTAAATTAATTGTCACTGTGACTTTATAATGAAGTGAGCAAAAGAATAAACTTGTTTTAAATAAGTTCATAGTACTAAAGAAAACCGAGGTAACAATTTGCAGTGACAATAACTTAAATAAGTGATTTGATAACTCAAAATCACCTAAATTTTAGAAGGAAAATTAATTTAAATCAGCACAATTAAGCTTTTTTGAGACCAGTTCAAATCATGTTGTCCATGCTAATCAAATTGAGTTAGTAGAACTATGAAAGTCTCTGTATATATACTTAAAAAGTTGCAAGTAAGGTGCATGCAAATTGTTACCTCAATTTTTTAAAGTTAAGTCAGTGTATTATCTTTTAGAGTGTAGCCACATATTTTCATAAAATCATGGCACATCGATGTGGCCTCCTCTTCCGTGGCCACAGACTTAAGGCAGTCGTCCACATAAAAATTCTGTAGGACTCTTTACAACCTCAGTTCTGTTTTGTTTACTCTGATCTTCAGCACACTTTCTCAGGGCAAAGCTGACACAGCTGGGTGAGGATGTGGCTCCAAACAGATACACAGTCATCTTGTGTTCCACCAGTGGTTGAGTGGAATCTCCACCTGGCCACCACAGAAATAGGGCTGCATGATTATGACCAAAATAATGATCACGATTATTTTGATCAATATTGTAATCACGATTATTAATCATGATTATTCACCGTGTTTGGAAAAACATGTATTTTTATTGCACCAATTATAAACAAACTATGTGGCAACAATTTTTTGTGAAAAATTAAACTTTAAATTAGAATAGATGATAAATAATGCAACAAATACATTTACCATTCATTTTTGAGAAGTTAATCTAAATTATGGGGCTACAAAAGATGCTAAATCAAGAGCCGTTTGGGAGCCAAAAGAGCCGGCTCTCTGAAAAGAGCCGAACATCCCATCACTAGCATAGTTGTAATGGATGCTACAGTGGAGAGGGATGTTGTGAGAAAGGCAAAAACTGAAGAAAAGACAACCTAAAAATGTTTTGAAAAGCAAAAAAAAACCTTCAGTCAATATTTTCTTTGTTTTTTAAGTTTAATTTTATTAAGTTAATGTTTTTTTAATTAGGAGTCTGCAACATGTCAAAATACTTTTAACTTTTTTAAATGCTTATGTCCACACTCTTTATTGATAAACATTAATATCTGACAGTAAGCCACCAAAATCGTGATCACGATAAAAATCCGATTAATTGTGCAGCCCTACACAGAAACCTCCGTAGGTTGGAGTCATCGTCAGGAACTTTAACCTGGTGGAACATTGCTTCCACGTCCGCCACATGTTCTTCTCTGGATCTAATGACAACACCAAGAAGACTGCTAGTTAAATCAGGGCCTTGCGAGAGCTGATCCTTTAACGATGTTTCCTGAAAGGAAGCTGCACAATCAAACACAACTCTCAGTTTCTGTTTCACCGGATGATATACAGGACTACGTGGTATGTACCACACTTTACCTTCCTTGTGTGTCAGCTCGTCAATGGACAACTGCACTGCATTACCTTTCTGAAGAATATTGTCCATGAAGTCCTTGTATTCCTTACAAAAGAAGCCAATCCTGATGAACCACCGTTTCAAATTCTGTGCTCTCTGCTCAGCCATTGTTCCATTATTTGGCATGCTGACCATTCGGTTCTTCACAGGCAAACATACAACGTAGTGACCTTCAACCAGTTTAGCAGATTCTATGATCATGTCCATGAACTGGTGGTCTTCTTTTGACATTCCCACCTCATCATGTTTGGGAAATCCACCCTAAACTGTTGAAGCCACAAATCCTCCAGACTAACAGCTGAAATACGGTTCACCATGGTCTTAACAAGTTTGCTCTTGTTGCTGCAGCTGGATATTTCCCTCAAAGGCCCATTTACTGTCCAGCCGAGCTTGGTTCTGACAGCGTATGGTCCATTACCGACACTGCTCACAACCTCCCATGGCTCCATGGCCTTTGGCACCTTTGCTCCAATGAGCAGTCCGATGTTAGCTTCAATCTGAGGCAGTTTTATGTTTTTAAGGTAAGGCCACCTTTGAAGATCCTTCTGTTGTAGTATATTTTCTTTTCCTATAGGTATTGTCTTATGAATGAAGGCATCTGGGAGATCAATAAACTCATCACCTGACAGACTGCTGATCTCCAGGCCAGACACCACATAAGTATTGACAGGTTTCTCTTCATTCATGGTTCTCAGCATCATTTCAGTCTTTCGTCCATTAACCTTCAACTCATTCATTAGTGCCTCTGTACAAAATGTAGCAGAGCTGCCTGGGTCAAGAAAGGCATGTGTCTGCACTATCACACTTCCCTTGTTGGATTTGACTTGGACCGGAACTATGGCAAGCATGCAGTCTGCCTCCCCGGCCCCAGTCAGCTCATGCTCGTCAGACTGAGCACAAACAAACGCGCTCAAAACCATCACATTGACCATCACTGTTCTCTGCCCATGTTTCTGCATCTGCAACTAAGCCCTTTATCTTAATGTGCAGAAGTGTAGGATGTGTTAAAGTACACACCTCACAGTTCACTTTAAAAGTCCCTTGCTCCTCAAGAACTCCAGTTTCTTTTTGTGTGATTTACTTTTAAGTTTGTTACTAGTCTCTAAGATATTCTCGCCTTTACAGAAGAGACAGGCCAGTGTTGTGGTAGTTGGAGCTGTGTGTTCAGCTGGTCTCTGGCGTAAACGAAATGGTCCTTGATCTGAAAACTGATTAGGAAACACCGCTGGTTAGAGAACCGGCTCGTTTCCATGGTACCGCTGACTAAGCCGTAGCTGACTGTACATCACTTTAGATAAGCGTCTGCAAAGTACCCATAAAGTACATATATATATATTAATGTTTGCTTTTATATAAACTGCCATTGTGTGTTCACCGTAGGTCGCTGTGGCATCAAACCACCGAGCCAGCAGTGGCACTAAAGCATTTACCACCAGCGGGCCAGGACGCTGCTGTGGAGAAGAAGAGGCGGCAAGAGAGAAATGTTTTAATAAAAATTTTAAATAAAATGTTTTCTGCATCCCTGTTTTAGCGTCTTCATTACTGCATTTCATATTTTAAATGATGGTTTCTAGTATAATCAGTTTCCTGTTGCAGACGTGAACGTATCAGTGTAAACACCAATAAAACACATGTATAATGTGACATACTTTAATTCAGTGAAGATATTTTGCTTATTTAAAAGCTGTTTTATTAGTGTTTTAAATTGCACTTTATACTAACAGGTATGGGGGAGACATGCAAAGACACATGAACGTGTGCTGATGGTTTCTATTGTTATCTACTGAGATAGATTAATACATTGGAGGCCATGGTTCTTTGTTTCACTAATGAGGCCTTTTAAAAGACATTTAATAGCATAAAAGATGACATGCAAACACGTATGTTAACGTGATTTTGGATTTTGGAAGAACTTGGACGGATTGTCCTAAAAAAAAGTATATTAACGGAGCGGCGCTGCTATTAGGCAGCATGTAGGAGGGTCATAGACCTTAAAATAAATAAGCATACGTTCTAATTCATGTTCAGCCCGAGGAGGATCCTGCGTTGGATGCGACAAAGTTTACAGGTGCGGTTAAGTAAGGAGTAAACAAAGTAAAATCAAGAGTTGGAAATTCATTCTGTGTCACTACAGAAGGTAGAGCTTAGTATCAGAGTGCGAACCATACCGTGGGCTTAGGGGGAGTCGCTTTTTTGCATTTCCTATCTTTTTTCGGCAAGTAAGAACATGATGCCAGCTGATATTACAGCTTGCCCCACAGAACATAGGCGTACCAATACATAATGGTTAACAACTCTTGTGCAACAATAATACACAACAGGTGCAAATGTCCCTTGCAAAAAAAAATTTTACCACTCTTTTTGCGAAGATCAACTTACATAGTTAATATTCCCCACATATCACACACCTACACAGCGATGCTTGCCATACACAATATAATGAGCAATGATAGTTTCCCATATTGTAAATAGTTAAAGCAGGTCTTACCTTACCTTTTACACATTTACTTCTTTTATTTTGTATTTAATGTAGATCTACAGGAAGTTTAACTTGGAGCACCGCCACGCTTCAGTGGTCACAATAATTATAGCATCCATAGTCATACTTTAGGCTACAGTGAATTTGTGAGCAATCAGCATACATTTTATTGTCAGTATTATATAGCTCCCCCAACATTTCATAAATCCTGTTTCTAGGGGAGCTCATGTTTCATTAAGGGGAGCTATAGCTCCCCCAGCTCCCCTGTGGTTCGCACCCTGCTTAGTACGAACTACACACTACCTTCCAGTGCACTCATGTAAGTGTGCGGTTTGAGACACACTCTCAGTGTAACTTCTGCTTCACTGTGTTTACGTTAGCATCTTCTTCCATTAGCCGTTAGATCACATTAGCCTGGCCAGTTAGATGACCCAATTTAGCTTTTTTTGATTGAATTAATCAGGAAATCTTTTCTTCGACAGCCTTCTTTGTCATTTTCGGTTCTCTTTTTCCACAAGCTAGCTCATTACGGACTTCTTCCATGCCGTGAAGTTGCTCAGATTTAACACAGTTAACTTGCTCTGCTTACCATGTGTCTCCACTTTTCTTCTACTCTCTGCCGCAGCAGTCCAAAATCCAAATGTTTTTCATAACGAGCTGCCACAACACCGCTGCAGATGCAGTCCACAGTTTCCATAAATGTTTTCCACCATGGGGAAGAAAGAAGGGTTTTTCTGACTTTAATGTAGGTTCTCCATTAAAACCTATCTCCATAAAAAATGTGTCTTTCACAAAAAGCTGTCTTTTTTGTTCTTTATTAAACGATGCATTAACATGCACAGAACTTCAGTATTTTACCACAACGTAACTCATATTAACACGGTCAGAAAAACCGTGAGCTCTCCTACCTAAACAGTTGCAATAACTTATAACTTATACGTGCAATAGTGAACTGGGAATCTGTGCCACCTCTATTGTGTGCAATACTTGTTTATATTATTTTATTTAACTTATCTTATTATTATTTATTGCATTCTATTTATACTTTCTTGCACCTTATTGCCTCTATTTTACTTTATACCTGTATATATTATATCTTGTGCTTATCCTGCTTTACTGTTGGTGTTGTATTGCTGCTGGTACCCAAATTTGCCTGAGGACTCTCCAAAGGGATTAATAAAGTATTTCTATTCTATTCTATTCTATTCTATTCTATTCTACCCCTCAAGTTTTCCAGCCCAAACTAACAACAACACTTTATGCTGACTTTTCGTAAGCAGCTGTAAAACTTAAAGGTACAGACTCCCATTATCGGTTCCTCTTATTCCAACACTTATCTGACTCAACACAAATATCTGAACCAAAGTTAAACAATAGTGCAAATAAAACCCCAACAACAAATATTACTGAGTTATTCTTAAATGTAACCAAATATTGAAACTAGGATTAACTCAAACATGCTTGTTAACTGAAAGTACAGCAAAGGACATAGGTGATGTATGTGGCACCCATATGTGTGTGTATGTGTATATATATATATATATATATATATATATATATATATATATATATATATATATATATATATACATATATTGAGTGATCACCCCATTCAAATCCTCTACCAAGATTGCCCAGTGCCTGGATGAGGGGGTCCAGGGCCCTTCTTAGTTTGGTGTGAACTGAGTATGGGGCAGCTGTGAGTCGACCGGAGTAGCCAGTGCATCATTGGAGTTAATGACCACATGCTGCACCGCTTTATCTGGGCTATCGTGGTCTAGTTCAGCCGCCAAAAGTCTATGCCAGGGCTATTCAATTCGGTCCTACAAGGGCCGCAATCCAGCAGGTTTTCCATGTATCCCTGCTTCAACACACCTGACTCAAATTAAATGGATCTAACAGGTTCTTCCAGACAGTTGTCAGCATAGGTTAAATAATTAAATACTTGGTTATTTTTAGAAATACCCACCAAGTCATTAAATAGGAACTGATTTAATGCTTTTAAAATACGTATGTGGTTTGATGGCAGGTCAGAGATAACTAGATCCTCACACAATGCTTTCTCTACATCTAACCATGATTCATTTAGTCCACTAGGTTTAAGCCATTTGGAGATATAGTGCAGATTGTTAAAAAAGAAATGGTGATTAAAGTTGGGTCTGAAATTTTCAGAGCAAGGATTTTGATCTCTGACATATCACTCATCAGATAGCTGCTAGTTAAGAAATAATCTAATCTAGAATAGGAATAGTGAACTGAAGAGAAAAAGGTGTATTCTCTTAGTGTACAATGGTGAGAGCACCAAGCATCACAAAGATGTTTGGCGCTCTCATCCTTTTTTTTTTTTTTTTATTATTATTATTTTTTTTTAATAATTGAGGCAGTAATTCAACAGCACCCTTTGTGACTGGATCCTGACTCTGATCACCGGCGCACCCTTTGGTTGTGTGCTCAGTCCTCTGCTGTACACCCTGTTCTTGCACAACGGCGTGGCCACCCACAACTCCAATACCATCATTAAATTTGCTGACGATACAACCGTCATTGGCCTGATTACTGGCGATGACGAGACGGCCTACAGAGAGGGGGTCAGAGACGTCAGCAAAACTAAGGAGCTGATCGTGGACTTTAGGAGGAGGCAGAGAGGGGAACACACTTCCCTTTCTATCAATGGGACTACAGTGAAGAGAGTCAACAGTTTCAGGTTCTTGGGGGTCCACATCTGTGAGGACCTCACCTGGACTCTTCACACTGACTTTATCACTAAGACAGTGGCTGTTCTTCCTAATCAGGCTGCGGAGGCTCAACATGGATTCAAGGATACTCTGCAGCTTTACAGGTTCACCATAGAGAGTATCCTGACTGGCTGCATTACTACCTAGGGCAGAAGCTGCACCGCCCTCAACTGTAAGGCTCTACAGAGGGTGGTGAAAGCTATTCAGCACCAGGACGGTCCTGCCATCCATGGAGGACCTCCACACCCAGCGGTGTAGGAAGAAGGCCACCAAAATCATTAAGGACCCCAGTCACCCTTGTTACAAACTGTTTTACCTGCTGCCGTCTGGCCGACGGTTTTGCAGCATTCAAGCCCGTACCACCAGGCTTAGGGACAGCTTCATACCGCAGCCCATAAGACTCTTAAACTCAGTCATCAGCAACATCATTTTTTAAATAACAGCATCTTTTTGTTGCATATTAATATTATTATTATTCTATATTATTGAATAATTTACTAACTTTGTTAATTTCATTATCTTTCTCTTGTTGACTGTTTTTTTTAATCGTTTATATTCTTTTAGCATTGTGGGAGAGTCTGGAATTTAACAATTTCATTACAAATGACAATAATGTTAATCTTAATCCTAATCTTAATCTTAATCAAACAATTTAATATAATAGGGTTAAATTCCTTTTTTTTCAGTACAAAAATGGTTTAAATAATTTATCAAAAAAAGCTTAAATAAATATAAATTCTTCATAGAGGTATGAAGAATTTATGGCTATTTTTGTGCATGGACACTTTTGGCCATAAAGGTCACCAGAGGGTACTAAATTCACTACTACTAAACTAGATTTATCAACAGAGTATAAAAGACATGATAGAAAAAGAAAATTGGTTTAAAAATGTCTCTAAAAAGTAAAGTTATTGCAAAAATTCATGCCACTAGCACTAACATCAGAAATTATCATCTAGGAAAAAAATAAAATAAAAGTTGAAAAAAATGTACAAAAATGTCCAGAGCAGCCACCAGGGTGGTTTTCATACTTCTCTATTTATCTGACCTGCTGTCAAATTACGAGTTATCACAGACCCTGAGGACTTCTGGTACTGGCATTTTAATTGTTCTCATAGTCAGAACTAAAACCTATGACGAGGCCTTGTTCTATCACTACAGCCCTCGTCTGAGGAACAGCCTGCTGGAGAGCCTCAGAGCTGCAGAGACGATTGATATATTAAAGAATATCAGTAGCACCTGAATTAGATTGATGGGTCAACATGATTGGGCAGAGTTTGACAACAAGATGTTGAGGAGGACCATTTAATTTGAATCAGGTGTGTTGTAACAGGGAAAAGTCAAAACACCTGCAGGACTGCAGCCCGTCAGGACCAGAGTTGCCCTTTCCTGCTCAAGACCTAGCTTTTTAGCTTAGCATATAACTGAATTATTATTTTACTTTAGTCTTTTTCTTCTTAGTTAATTAATTATGTACTTGTTTATTTTAAATGCTACCTGTTTATGCATCCTTTACAATTATGTTTTTACACAAGCACATTGATTTTATAAGCTCATTTATATAGACTTTTATACTTGTTTCTCTTATTTTTTTATTGTTGTTTTTAGGTATGCTTGATTTTTTGTTTTTAGCTCTGTTTTAACTCTAGTGTTGTACTCATGCAAATCCTTCACACCAGGAGCCATGCACAGGATAGTTGCCATAGTGATTGGGGGTCCCCCAGACTGCATCCCTAGGTTGCGTACAAATTGAAAATCATTGTTACATAAATATCATAAAATACCCCATAAAACTGGAAACTCCAGCCTTAATCTTTTGTGCATTTATTCAGTGAAATGTCTTATTCTCAACATTTTATAATTAGAATTATTTAAAATGACACAGATTAGGACTATGCTTCATTGCAGCTGTAAGCAGACTGCTATTTGCTAAGGTTAGTGAATTTTAGACTCCATATATGGACAGGCTGATAGGCTTCTGGTAGAATCTAAACATAGCATTATGTAAGACACATTCTATTAGGCACAGTCAGGTCTTGACTATATGAAAGAGGAGATAGACATTTGTCTTTTTTGGGCCTCATACACAGGTTATGAGGACACATATGAATGTAAGAACAACTTTAGAAAGTGAATTTTGCATAAAATAGGACCGTTAACATTATCACATTCAGCTACCAGAATGTGCAATACTTGTATTTTAAGGATTTTATAGAAACTAAAAAAGGAAAAAGTCTGAGAAATTACTTATATTTTATATTTATTTTTATTTTTATTGCAAGGCTGGAGAGAAGACAGTGCCGTAGTTGGTGTTGGCACAGCCGTCCCAGTATGAATTTGGATTATACAACGGGAAATTTGGTGGGTTGCTGTGACAGTCTTGAGAGAAGAAAGTGCCGTAGTTGGTGTTGGCACAGCCGTCCCAGTATGAATTTGCATCATACAACGGGAAATTTGGAAGGTTGCTGTAACAGTCTTGAGAGGAGAAAGTGCCGTAATTGGTGTTGGCACAGACGTCCCAGTATGAATTTGCATCATACAACGGGAAATTTGGAGGGTTGCTGTAACTGTCTTGAGAGGAGAAAGTGCCGTAGTTGGTGTTGGCACAGCCGTCCCAGTATGATTTTGTATCATACAACGGGAAATTTGGAGGGTTGCTGTAACATTCTTGAGAGGAGAAAGTGCTGTAGTTGGTGTTGGCACAGACGTCCCAGTATGAATTTGCATCATACAACGGGAAATTTGGAGGGTTGCTGTAACTGTCTTGAGAGGAGAAAGTGCGGTAGTTGGTGTTGGCACAGCCGTCCCAGTATGATTTTGTATCATACAACGGGAAATTTGGAGGGTTGCTGTAACATTCTTGAGAGGAGAAAGGGCTGTAGTTGGTGTTGGCACAGACGTCCCAGTATGAATTTGCATCATACAACGGGAAATTTGGAGGGTTGCTGTAACTGTCTTGAGAGGAGAAAGTGCGGTAGTTGGTGTTGGCACAGCCGTCCCAGTATGATTTTGTATCATACAACGGGAAATTTGGAGGGTTGCTGTAACAGTCTTGAGAGAAGAAAGTGCTGTAGTTGGTGTTGGCACAGCCGTCCCAGTATGAATTTGGATCATACAACGGGAAATTTGGAGGGTTGCTCTAACAGTCTTGAGAGGAGAAAGTGCCGTAGTTGGTGTTGGCACAGACGTCCCAGTATGAATTTGTGTCATACAACGGGAAATCTGGAGGGTTGCTGCAACAGTCTTGAGAGAAGACAGTGCCGTAGTTGGTGTTGGCACAGCCGTCCCAGTATGAATTTGCATCATACAACGGGAAATTTGGAGGGTTGCTGTAACTGTCTGCAGAGAAGAAAGTGCCGTAGTTGGTGTTGGCACAGCCGTCCCAGTATGAATTTGGATCATACAAGGGGAAATTTGGTGGGTTGCTGTGACAGTCTTGAGAGAAGAAAGTGCCGTAGTTGGTGTTGGCACAGATGTCCCAGTATGAATTTGCATCATACAACGGGTAATTTGGAGGGTTGCTGTAACATTCTTGAGAGGAGAAAGTGCTGTAGTTGGTGTTGGCACAGCCGTCCCAGTATGAATTTGGATCATACAACGGGAAATTTGGAGGGTTGCTCTAACAGTCTTGAGAGGAGAAAGTGCTGTAGTTGGTGTTGGCACAGACGTCCCAGTATGAATTTGCATCATACAACAGGAAATTTGGAGGGTTGCTGTAACAGTCTTGAGAGGAGAAAGTGCCGTAGTTGGTGTTGGCACAGCCGTCCCAGTATGAATTTGCATCATACAACGGGGAATTTGGAGGGTTGCTGTAACAGTCTTGAGAGAAAACAGTGCCGTAGTTGGTGTTGGCACAGATGTCCCAGTATGGATTTGGATAATACAACGGGAAATTTGGAGGGTTGCTGTATCTGTTTGCAGAGAAGAAAGTGCCGTAGTTGGTGTTGGCACAGCCGTCCCAGTATGAATTTGTGTCATACAACGGGAAATCTGGAGGGTTGCTGCAACAGTCTTGAGAGAAGACAGTGCCGTAGTTGGTGTTGGCACAGCCGTCCCAGTATGAATTTGCATCATACAACGGGAAATTTGGAGGGTTGCTGTAACTGTCTGCAGAGAAGAAAGTGCCGTAGTTGGTGTTGGCACAGCCGTCCCAGTATGAATTTGGATCATACAACGGGAAATTTGGTGGGTTGCTGTGACAGTCTTGAGAGAAGAAAGTGCCGTAGTTGGTGTTGGCACAGCCGTCCCAGTATGAATTTGGATCATAGAACGGGAAATTTGGTGGGTTGCTGTGACAGTCTTGAGAGAAGAAAGTGCCGTAGTTGGTGTTGGCACAGCTGTCCCAGTATGAATTTGCATCATACAACGGGAAATTTGGAGGGTTGCTGTAACTGTCTGCAGAGAAGAATGTGCCGTAGTTGGTGTTGGCACAACCGTCCCAGTATGAATTTGGATCATACAATGGGAAATTTGGTGGGTTGCTGTGACAGTCTTGAGAGAAGAAAGTGCCGTAGTTGGTGTTGGCACAGCCGTCCCAGTATGACTTTGCATCATACAACGGGTAATTTGGAGGGTTGCTGTAACATTCTTGAGAGGAGAAAGTGCTGTAGTTGGTGTTGGCACAGCCGTCCCAGTATGAATTTGGATCATACAACGGGAAATTTGGAGGGTTGCTCTAACAGTCTTGAGAGGAGAAAGTGCCGTAGTTGGTGTTGGCACAGACGTCCCAGTATGAATTTGCATCATACAACAGGAAATATGGAGGGTTGCTGTAACAGTCTTGAGAGGAGAAAGTGCCGTAGTTGGTGTTGGCACAGCCGTCCCAGTATGAATTTGCATCATACAACGGGGAATTTGGAGGGTTGCTGTAACAGTCTTGAGAGAAAACAGTGCCGTAGTTGGTGTTGGCACAGATGTCCCAGTATGAATTTGTATCAAACAACGGGAAATTTGGAGGGTTGCTGTATCTGTTTGCAGAGAAGAAAGTGCCGTAGTTGGTGTTGGCACAGCCGTCCCAGTATGAATTTGTATCATACAACGGGAAATTTGGAGGGTTGCTGTAACAGTCTTGAGAGAAGAAAGTGCCGTAGTTGGTGTTGGCACAGCCGTCCCAGTATGAATTTGTATCATACAACGGGAAATTTGGAGGGTTGCTGTAACTGTTTGCAGAGAAGAAAGTGCCGTAGTTGGTGTTGGCACAGCCGTCCCAGTATGAATTTGCATCATACAACGGGAAATTTGGAGGGTTGCTGTATCTGTTTGCAGAGAAGAAAGTACCGTAGTTGGTGTTGGCACAGCCGTCCCAGTATGAATTTGCATCATACAACGGGAAATTTGGAGGGTTGCTGTAACAGTCTTGAGAGGAGAAAGTGCCGTAGTTGGTGTTGGCACAGCCGTCCCAGTATGAATTTGTATCAGACAAAGGGAAATTTGGTGGGTTGCTGTAACTGTTTGCAGAGAAGAAAGTGCCGTAGTTGGTGTTGGCACAGCCGTCTCAGGAGGAATTTGTATCATACAACGGGAAATTTGGAGGGTTGGTGTAACTGTTTGCAGAGAAGAAAGTGCTGTAGTTGGTGTTGGCACAGCCGTCTCAGTATGAATTTGCTTCATACAACGGGAAATTTGGAGGGTTGCTGTAACATTCTTGAGAGAAGAAAGTGCCGTAGTTGGTGTTGGCACAGCCGTCTCAGTATGAATTTGCTTCATACAATGGGAAATTTGGTGGGTTGCTGTGACAGTCTTGAGAGAAGAAAGTGCCGTAGTTGGTGTTGGCACAGCTGTCCCAGTATGAATTTGCATCATACAACGGGTAATTTGGAGGGTTGCTGTAACATTCTTGAGAGGAGAAAGTGCTGTAGTTGGTGTTGGCACAGCCGTCCCAGTATGAATTTGGATCATACAACAGGAAATTTGGAGGGTTGCTGTAACAGTCTTGAGAGGAGAAAGTGCCGTAGTTGGTGTTGGCACAGCCGTCCCAGTATGAATTTGCATCATACAATGGTAAATTTGGAGGGTTGCTGTAACTGTTTGCAGAGAAGAAAGTGCCGTAGTTGGTGTTGGCACAGCCGTCCCAGTATGAATTTGCTTCATACAACAGGAAATTTGGAGGGTTGCTGTAACAGTCTTGAGAGAAGAAAGTGCCGTAGTTGGTGTTGGCACAGCCGTCCCAGTATGAATTTGCATCATACAAAGGGAAATTTGGAGGGTTGCTGTAACAGTCTTGAGAGAAAACAGTGCCGTAGTTGGTGTTGGCACAGCCGTCCCAGTATGAATTTGCATCATACAAAGGGAAATTTGGAGGGTTGCTGTATGAGTTTGCAGAGAAGAAAGTACCGTAGTTGGTGTTGGCACAGCCGTCCCAGTATGAATTTGCATCATACAAAGGGAAATTTGGAGGGTTGCTGTAACAGTCTTGAGAGGAGAAAGTGCCGTAGTTGGTGTTGGCACAGACGTCCCAGTATGAATTTGCATCATACAAAGGGAAATTTGGAGGGTTGCTGTATGAGTTTGCAGAGAAGAAAGTACCGTAGTTGGTGTTGGCACAGCCGTCCCAGTATGAATTTGCATCATACAACGGGAAATTTGGAGGGTTGCTGTAACAGTCTCGAGAGAAGAAAGTGCCGTAGTTGGTGTTGGGACAGACGTCCCAGTATGAATTTGCATCATACAACGGGAAATACTGAGGGCTGCTGTAACAGTCTTGAGAGACGAAAGTGCCGTAGTTGGTGTTGGCATTGACATCCCAGCATGAATTTGCATCATACAACGGGAAATCATGAGTATTACTGTTGCAGGGTGGAGAGATGAAGGTGTCTCCGAGATGAATCTGGTATGAGTTTGGATGGACAACCGGATAATCAGTATAATCTACAGACAAGGGTGGAGTGAGGATGGTGTTATCAATGGCAGGTTCACAGGAAAAAAGATGGGATGTTTCTGGATATAACTCAGAAATGTTGACAGGATAAGAGAGTGTTTGAGCACTGAAGGTGGGGCAAAGTTGAGATTCCTCATGAGATGGATGTGAATAGAAAACTGAAAATTCATCTTGGTTCTCAGGGAGACTCAAGGGTTGAGCACGAATCAAATCCTGTGTTTCTTTTTCCTTTTCTATCACATGATTTAGCTCTGCTCCCAGTTTTTCCTGTTCAGTCACTACTCTCTCCTCTTCAACCTGTTTTTCCAGCTGCTTCGCTTTTCTCTCTTCTTCCAGTTGATGTTTTTCCTGCTCCAGATGTTTTTTCTTCTCTAAGAGTTCATATTTCTCCAACTCCAACTCTTTCTTCTCCTCTTTTAATTGATTCCTACTGATTTCCACGTGAGTTTGTACTCTCTTTTCCTCCTTCACCAAGTCTTTTCTCGCCTTTTCAAGCTGTTTCTTCTCCTGCTCCAGATGTTGTTTCTTCTCTAAGAGTTCATTTTTCTCCAGCTCCAACTTTTTCTTCTCCTCTTTCAGTTGATTCAAGATTTCCACATGAGTTTCTGCTGTCTTTTCCTCCACTGTCTTTTCCAGCTGTTTCTTCTCTTCGTAGAGTTTATTATTTTCCTTCAACAGCTGATTATTTTTCTTTTCTGCTTTTTTGAGCTCACCTTCCATCATTTTAAATCTCCTGCTCCAAATTTGTTGTCTCTCCCTATATTTTCTTTTCTCAAGCTCAAGTTTTCCATTACTCTTTCCCTCTTCATTCATTTCCACTTCAGGGTGTATTTTCCCACCTTGCTGCTCCTGGACTTGTTTTTCCAGCTGTTTACTTTTCTGCAGAATAGATGTTTTCTCTTGCCCCAACTGATCTCTCAGCAGCTCCAATTCCTCTCTCTCCTTTTCCAGTTTTTTTGCCTCCATGTTCTGTTCTTTTTCCCTCCTGCTCCAGAGAGATTTTTTCTTGCTGAGTTTAATTTTCTGTTGGTCAATCTCTCCTCCTCTCTCCTCCACTTTGCTAATTTGATCCTCTAGGTGTTTCCTCTCTTTTTCTAAATCAGCCTTCATTGCCTGAATTTCTCTCCTTTCATCATCAAAAATTTTCATCTTGTTCGTGAGAGCTTTGTTCTCTTGTGACATTTCCTTGATCAGATTTTTCATCGTTAGCCAAATTTCTACCTGTGTTATTTTTTCCTGATCAGTGGCTCCAAATGCGGCCTCCATTTCCTTCCTTTCTCGTTCAAACATCTTCTGTTTTTCAGTTTTGCTTCTCTCTTTAGGATGTTCTTTATTGATTTCTGCCACTTTTCGGTTGTCTTCAAAAGCCTTAGTGTTTGTCTGTTCCAAATCTTTTACTTCTCTCTGGATTTGTGAGTTTTCACCCTCCACTTGTTTCTCCTCTTTCAGAGCTGATTCTGTTTCTGGTGAAGATACCTTCACAATTTGACTCAGGTATTTCCATGACGGAGATTTGGCTTTTTCCTCCCACAGTTTCCGTTTATGTTCTTTCTGGAAAGCTATCTCTTTGGCTAATTTCTGACTTCTTGATGGTTTCTTCTCTGTCAGTTCACAGAGGTTGTTCTCCTCAGACTTCTGCAAATTTTCTTCATAGTTTTGGCTCTTGGTGGTACAACTCTTCTGGTTTTCATCAGAGTTTGAGCCTTTCATGTTACCGCAAAAGTTGAAGCCGTTGCAGTCGGTTTTCAAGGAATTGCTGCTCTGACTAGATGGATTTATGTCAGATTTTGGTGTCTCGATGCTAAACCTGAAGCTGTTAACAAGGCTGGTTGTTTGAGCCTGTGAGGTTTTGCTAGCACGGTTAGAAAAATTGAATGGTCTGTTTCCTGATGCCATCTCAACAGATATTCAATAGTATTTCTTGTCAACTTATCCGTAGAGAAACAGAAAGTTTTTGTTGTTTTTGGCAGAAAGAAGTGACATAAAGACATACCCTATTAACATATTACAAATATATAGAGGACTAAGAGAAAAAAAAGGTAGATGGAAAAACATGCTTTTTAAGGTACATATATGCCAGTGAGATTGCTGTTATATTATCAATCTCTTCTATCAACATATACTGATTTTATTTGTTTTTGCTTGACTAAGCAGCATCCAGCGACTGGACAAAATGCTGTCGTTGCCTGGTTCTGTTGCTGAGAAACAGCAATTCATTACTTTCCAACTTTCCTACCTACCTACCTACCTACCTACCTACCTAACTACATACCTACTGTATATTAAAGGTCACAAAGAAATTAAATATAATTTGTTAAAAAAAAATCCATCTTTGTTCATCTTAATTAATGTGAAAACTAATTAAAAAAATTATTTGTGCCCTTTTACAGGAGAACATTTTACCACTTGATCATGGCTGCAGCTGATTGGTGCTGAACTATAACCTTCAGTGGAAGTTGTATGTCCAACTGTCTTATCAACGAGCAAAGATAAACAAAAAGAGAAACAGGAGGCTTTGCAGAGTTGGGAGGAGAAACTTTATGAAAGAGCTCTTAACTTTTATTTTTGAAAGAAAGCAGGACTATGAAAGTTTTTCTGCGTTATAATCATTGATACAAAAATAAATAAATAAATAAATAATTTTTTTTTTTGCCAGATTTGAGGATGACTGAGTTTGTTCAATGATCATAATAAAACACAGCATTTGGCAAACTGGCCAGCTCCAGTGCAGATTGTTCAGACTCTGTCCTTTTTCTTTATAAAAATGTTATTAAAGACAGCACTCTGGCTAAATGCTGTATCATCTCTCTTTTATTTGTCCAGCATTTCAATAAAGGAGGCCACAGTCAACAAATCAACACCTACAAAGACACACGCAAAACATTAAACATTTTAGTGTGTAAAGCACAAGTGTTAAAAGAACTAATAACAAAAAGAACTAACAGGTTAAATGTTTTCTTTAAATAAAAGGTTTGTTATGAATTCACTACAGAATAATTTTTTTTAAACCTTAACTGGGACAATTACAACCACACAGGACAAACTATCAGAAAGGGTTTGGACACCCCAAAACAATGTATTATGACTTCATGATGATGGTATGATGGGCTGTGGGAATAAAATGTTTATTTTATTGAGTGTAGTACAGAAAAGATTTGAGTAGCTAAAACTACAGCATAGTTTATATGACTGGGAACAAGGAAACCCAAAACAAAAGCAAAAATGTGAGCACTAATTAAAGGTTAAGTGATAGTTATTACACTAGCAATAATTGGATAATTAAAGTATTCTTTATTTACTCTTATCAACAGCAGTTTCCACAAACTAAAAGCAGCTGTATGCTGGCTGGGCCAGCTCATGGCAACAATGGCAGCTGCTCTGGAAAGTTGTGGCAGTCCATTTTCAGACTGTATTTTATAAAATTTTCCATGACATTTCCGATGCTTCTTAGATTAGAAAAATGCAATTACTTTGTCAACATTGTGTGTTTATCAACTCAGTTTGTCAAATTCTCCAAATAGTGCACTTGATCCATTCCTTTGCTTTCAGTAATGTTCGTACTCCGAGTATGACATTATATTGGCACGACTGTGATGCTCGTGAGGTGCGCGTACACATGACTTGGAAGTCGTGGTGCTCTCACGAAAATAAGGCTCCCCAAAATGTTTTTAAGCGATCACTGACATACAGCATGGTCTAACGGTAGGCTATTAACAACAAGGACTCTATACGTTTACAATACAAATACAAGTCGAGGCTGAAAATAAAATGACAATAATCCTCTCATTATACTTACTGTAATGTATTAGTGAGGCTGAGGCAGGAGTAACATGCAACCAACTTTATTCTTGTACCGGACATCTTACACTAGACTCCAGATACAACTTCCGGTTTCAGTAATACCCATGCATCAGTATCCAAATGTCCGTAAGGATGGTTAATACACCACATCATCCCCTTTCTTAACTGAAAATTACTTAACTCAACTCTTTGATGTAATTGTACCAAAAATGACTTCAACAAAGACTGAATAACAACAGCAACTACTAGTCAGCAGATTTAAATAACAACTAAACATAACTTCCACTGACTCTGTTAAACATTGCATTTATACCAACATTTAAACTATTAAATTAAATGCATACTGTTGTGAAGGACCCCTCGGAGACAGGACTGGTTTAACAGGTTTTATTCTGAACAGAGTAACTGGCTGAAGCAGGAGTCTTTATGATCTCGAAGGTCTTCAGAAGTCCAAGTTGACAGTTTGGGGAGTCGGGACCGGGACGGGGAAGTGGAAAGGTCCAGCATGCTTGAACGAGGTCTGACGGAGACTGGTAGGAGAACTGGAGCTTATAAGTCCTGGAGCCGGGATTACTTGCAGGTGTGCTTAATTAGTATTACAGTATTCTGGAGAGGGAGAGCGGCGGTGATTGGCAGGAGCAGGTGTAGCAGAGTCTGGTGCAACGGTGACACATACGTAATGAATCATCATCATCATCATCATCATCTTTATTTGTCAGACTCAAGGTCCATAAAAAGAAACATCAAACAAACACAACAACAACAGTTATAAAAAACACTTATACCAGTGTTTCCACAGAGAAGACTGGTAACGAACTGTACTAAAACTAGGATTCACCAGCATCAGGACAAGGCTGTTTTCAGAGTTGTTCAAGCGACAGATAAATCTATACATCAAATTTCTCATTAGTGCCTGAAAGGTACTGACACGTAGTGGTAGTGTTGTTGCCCATGTGCCCTGTTTGGATATAGCCAAACATGGGATTGTGCATTACTGTCTAATATTGTCTCTTTGGCCTTTACCCAAATGACAAGTCTTGTTGGTTGTTCAGATGCATCTTTAGAAACCTAAGCCATGCTGTCATGCTTACTTCAGAAAGAAAAGGATTTCTTCTTATAATATGGCTGTAGATTATTGATCTGTTCTAATCATTGTGACTGATTACTGCTGTCATTTTTAGGAATGACACACATAGCAATGACACACAATGAAGACTGAAAAAAGTTTACACAAGTCAATATTTTGGCCCAAACCTAGTGTGGTGACCAGGAACAATTCAATACATATTTAAATTATGCAGTTATAAGTGCAATGCTTAGTGTGTTCCAGGTCGCCTTCATTTAATTTCTCATGCTGTTTGAGGCAAAATGTCTTTTGTTGTACCAAAAGATGATTTACAGTAGTGGTGTAAGTTAAAATAGCTGAAAGTGGCTATAAATTGTGGGTTACCGCTTTTAGTCCTCTGAACTTTCTGATGTTAATAGCAACACAAATGCACCAGAGCTAAATTGGTGCATTAAGACTGAAATAAACCATTCCAGGAAATACAATTAATATTTAATGCGTTGGTAGGCTTTTATTTTTAATTTTCTATTGTTTTTGTTTGTTTGTTGTTTTCTTTTTAATGATATATATATATATAACAAAAACAATAGAAACTATAAAGTATATATTTTTGATACATTTTTTGTGTGAATATCTATAACTGTCTTCATATAAACTAAACCTACTTAGTAATAAAGCTGAAGCAGGATTCCACGGCCACTGGGATAAGGCGCGTTGCTCAGTATAGCCACTAGATGGAGCCAAAGCAACATAAATGGCCAACATTGCAGGCAGCGTGCAGGGGAGATTTTGGCTTGTAACCCGCCTTCGATCAACCCGGACTCATCAAAATAATTATTAAATGAAAAAATTTTTCCATTCACGTGAGGGAGATTAAGCATACATACTGTTTTAATGAACCAGATATCTCGTTGAGTAAACCATGCGTGGTTTCTGCTCTCTCTCTCACAGATGGCAGCAGCTGCTCATACACAGCAACTCCAGGATTGGACTTAATTGGACTCCTGTGACCCACCCCACTCTCCCCACTCACCCCACTCACCAGCAGCTCGCGCAAATAACTTCTGCTCAGTTCTGTCCAGTCTGCTTTCAGTGATGGGGCAGTGAGGATGACAGAGCTTTGAACTTTTTCCCCTCTCTCTCTCATTTTAATACCTCTTTGCGACCATGTTGCGGGTTGTAGTAGAGTCTGCTAAGGGTCTCCCTAAGAAGAAACTTGGAACTCCCGATCCAATTGCCTCTGTGATTTTTAAAGGTACGTGACATTTTTTTTAAACAAAAACACTTCCAACTTAGGTAAAAGTCTTTTAGTTCAAGATTTAAAGATTCGTTAAAAGAAAACAAAAAATTGTTTTAATCAGAAAACGATTGTTCCCATTTTGAAGACTTGGAAATTATGCTTTGGTAATAATACATACAGGCCTAGGTTCATGCTTAATAATACAACCAACTCCACATTGTTTCCCATTATGTGGATGCCCAGTAGAAAAGAAATGATTGATTTATAGACTTGAACAGCATGTCACAGCACTTCCAGGTGCACAAAGCCAGGGAGTGGTTTCTTGGATCTGTAATAACTGTAAAGATATGAGATGATACAAAATATAGCTGTGGTAAAAGGAAGAAACAAGTTAGAAACTGTAAAAATATTAACTGTAAGCTGTTAAATTAAAATATTGGGAGCAGTTCTGTATGAGATATTTTCTCCGGGATGGAAATGATCTGATCTTGAGAAATGGATCTGACCACGCCAGCTTTCTCTCCCGATGTCATTATTACCAGTCCTCATCATTACATCTTCTCTCATGTGTTGGCTTGTGTGCTTCCTGCCTTTGTCTTAAAGGCAGAGTAAAAAATACTGAACTACAAAAACTTTCAACTCTATCTTCAAAAGCTTCTTTACTTTTTGGCCTAATTTGGGTTATTTATTCACCATACAGCGTTTTAATCTTCACAAAGTTTTCTGTTATTTGTTAGTTTATTCATAGACATCTGTTGTATATTATGTAAAACACAAACTCCCAGTATTCACGAATGATGATTTTGCTTTTAGATGAGAAGAAGAAAACCAAATTTGTGAACAATGAGGTGAATCCTGTGTGGAATGAGGTAATCTACTTACAAACACACTCAAAAGATGATAAGTATATCATCACAATGACTGATTACGTTAACTCCTCATCACGTGATTGGCACAGTATAGTTTGTGATTAATCTTGCTCTATGTGGGTGTTTGTTTTGATGTTGTGTACTGGTTTGGAACAGCATCATTTCCAATACAATACAATTTATTTATAAAGAACTGTAAACACAACACTGTTGACCAAAGTGCTGAATAATTACACAACAAATAATTTATTTACTTTACACTGTTCTTCAAAACATGACAGTACTTAAATATAAGGACATCTTTTCTTCCAGGTGCTTGAGTTTGATCTAAAAGGAACTCCACTGGACTCCAGCTCGTTCCTAGACGTGGTTGTGAAAGACTATGAGACAATTGGGAAAGATATGTAAGTGCTGTACAACCCCAGAGACTGAGCTCCCTGTCAGCTTTGTGCAACAGAGGGATCACAGTGATGAAAGAGCCTCGCCTTACTGAATCACAGTGCAAACTTGGTGTAGTCTAACCTGAGTTTCCTGGAACTAACTACGCTACTGTTTAGTCATTCAAGAGGGTAACCAGCAAAGCTGTCTTTTCAGCTGCATGAATATAAGTTTTTTTTTTCTTTAAAGTAATAAAACAGCTGCAATCAGTGCAAGATGAGCAGCCTTTAAGTCAGTCTAAATTTAAAGACCTATTAACTTCCCTCTGCTTTGTAATCATCTACATATGCCACATTATCTGGTGCTTATTGTACATTAATGCTAACACCAGTACATTTTCATGCAATAAAAGTAGGTCAGATACTTTTTAAGCGACTGAATATTTGAGATTTGTAGCTGCCTTTCTCTACCCCCTCACACCCTTCTTGCCATGCTGAGACTTGCTGGTTTGTGTGGGATAACTGATTCTGATTGGGTAACAGTGGATGGAGGGATGAATCGCTGTTTGTCTTTTGTTTCTCTCTTGGATTTTTGCACTGCTGTGTGCCAGAACACTGAAATGGTGAATGAGAAGTAACTGTAATATGATTGTATGAAGTACTTTAAAAACCTGTAAGGGAAATGCTGCAACACAAAATGTCACTTCACTGCTCCAGATCACCACCAGGGACGTCCAAATAGAGCCACACATGGTACCAATATACATTAACCACTTCCTCTACTTCTTTTACATCACTAATTACTGTGATCAAAGTCTAGTATTTTCTATGAAACTGGATCACATAAAAATGTTTGTTTTTTGTGAAATATACCAAAATGTGTGTGACTTTTCAGTCCCTATGCCTTGCTGAGTAAAAGTTTCCCTTGTGCATTCTTGGGGAGGTGCTTAGTAAATGTGCATATCCAGCACATGAGGCCATTTAAAACGGAGTAAAGTTTTCCACTGGGCTGGTCTGTCTGACACTCTCTATAAAGATTTACATGGTGGGGGCAGAGGAGGACTTCTCTCTCGCTCTTAAAGAGCTTTCCAGTTGCTGTTGTGAGTAATTTCCTGTTGTCATGACAACGGGAAGGTACATACAGGAATTAATCACTGTCTTATTATTAATTCAGTGTTTGGGATGGAATATAGAGGACAAAGTCTCTTGAGTATAAATAGCAGCAGAGCCTCGATTACAGAAATGAAGTCTCGGATCTTTTCGTGTGAGATTTGAGTATAAACATGGGCAAAATAACTCATTTCCTCAGTTCTAGCAGAGATGTGATGATGTCCCGAAGTTTATTGAGGCTTTGATTTTTCCACAAGAGAGAGAGAGAGAGAACATTTTTGTGGTAAAGATGTTAAGAAGTTAAAACTTTGCTGTACAACAAAGATAAAGTCAGAGGATAGGCAAAGTCTTTAGATTAAGATATATCAGTCAGATCTGCAAGAGAAAAAAAGTGATGACCTACAAAGTTTACAGAAGTCCTCAGGGACCACAAATGTTTTAATGGCAATAATCCAGCAGTCACTGAAATATTTTAGCCATGATAAAAGGTGGTTGTTAAGTAGAAAGATGGGAATCACTGAAACTACGCCTCTATTGTGGCTGCAAATTAATATAGTACAGCTAAAACTGGCAGGCCAGGCAAATTAGTAAGACTTATTTGTTTAGAAAATGATCTTTGTAAAATCCTGCAGCCATTTTTGCACCTGGTGTGCTTTTATAACTGTAAAGAACTTGTTTTCCCTTTGAAATATATCTGAAAACAGCAACAGCTACTTAAACATCACTATTTAAATAATATTCCTCATATAACTGAGCTGGAAAAATGTCAGAGTTTGTTGTACTTGTAAATATAGTCACACCTTCCAGTAAAGTGAGATTCTAACCTTTTGAACTCGGAGTTGAAAGAATTATGTTCACTTTTCCCTAATATTTCTCTGAACAAGCAGAGTGTGCAACAGTCTGAACTAAAACCCAGCCAGAGCTGTTTGTGTTGAAATACACTGAATATTATTAATGAAGGGAGATAAATGAAAACTTCAGCCTTTCAGAAAAAGAGGAAAGAAATACTTGTTCACTTATGACCACAAGCTTCACAGTGTGTTGTTCCACAACAACTATTCATTTAGCAACGAGGATTTCATCCTACATGTTGGTAAAACTTGTTAGAGTCTGACTCACCAGAGCTTTACAGTGGTTGCAGAGTCTGTTTTGATTACTGAACAATTGCATCAAAAGTTATCCGTCTAAGCATGTCTTCCTGTCTGTTAGCAATAAGTGCACACATGAGAACGGTAGTAGTTACCCCCTACTTGCTGAAAATGTTAAAGCCAGATAGTTAATATATGACTTAATCTATTTCAATGTTTAAATATTTTTATTTGAATGCAGTTAAGCTTAAAACCAGAATTACAAAATGAAAAAAAAAATAACCCAGATTCCAGGGAGAGCCCATGCCTGCATCAGGGAGCCTTAAAAGGTTTGCTGTGCAAGTGACCTACTTCCTCAAAGCACCATTTTTCATAAAGTCCTGTCCACCTTGTTGCTCAGATACAAACGGATTGAAAAGCATTTTGTCTGTGTTAAGGGTGCATACCATGTTTATGAAGTCACTAAATCTAGAGAATCCCTTAAGCTTGCATTGGTCCTGCTGTAGACTGCTGACAAACCAAAACCTCTGTCTTTTGCTCACATTTAAATTCTCTTGATTATTTATGTCTTGGTAACTTCACATGCACTTTTCTGAAAAGTCGACTGTATGGTGATGTTTTTAGTCTTGCTTTACCTGTTATACATAAACTCTATTTATAGTAAGTGAGTGGTAATATCTGCATGGCAGAGCTGTGCACATTCCCAGTATTGTGAACTTGGAAAAATGGTCCCTCAAATAGCACACTCATTCTGTTATACACAGCTGATGTTTAAATGTCTCCCAAATGGAAAGAAAGGAAAGAGTTTGCTCAATTCACATGTTTGTGCAGGAAGTCACCAGAGGCCTAAATTATGGAGCATGTTATGATGTGTGTGTGTGAGCTGCTCATAGGGTGCGTATTGTTTGACTGAGCAGGCAGAGTTTGTTAGCTCTGGGTGGTGACCTTGTTTTTTTTCCTTTTGTGAATTTGACTTCAATCATGCCCACAAACAGTACAGCATCACATCTCTATGTGTTCTTTAATAACCTAACCTATCGCTGATTTGTAGCATTATTTTATAAAAGTCAGCACAGACCTGTCCCCATTTAAATGTTATAAGGGTATGTCTGCATGTCATGATTTTCTTTTGTGTTTTACAGATTTCTTGGGTCAACTAAAATCCCTTTGCGAGATCTTGCATCGGGTAAAGCAAGGTCACTGCCGTTTAAAAATGTTTCTTTGGCCAGTGAAAATGGGCAGAATATTGGGGTGAGTCTCATAAAGTCAACAATTGCTTTAAAATATGAAAAACAGCCATTGCACCATAATAAATGAATGAATAGATGAATGAATAAGTAGGTATATAAGGAAGAAAGTGATCAACCAATCCTTCTAGGCTACAATCGACCTTGTGGTTGCCTATGACTCTCCTGCCAATGCTGCACCAAACCCCAGTGACCCTCAAAGTGGAGATGCAAAAGTGGATGCTGGTATGTTTGTTTTCTGAATGAAGCAACACACTGCAGCTTATTTATTGGTCCCATTTAATTACGGGCTTGTCATTTTTACTTTTAAAAAAAATATTTGCTCATCTTGACTTTCTGTTGTTTAGGAGGTGGTGGTGAAGAAGGTGGTGAGACTGTAGTAGATGGAGACCAAAGTGGCCCTGGAGGTGTCTCCTTATCTCCTGCTGAGCGTGGTGATCTTCGCCAGAAGTTGGCCAGGTCACAGAATCGCCGTCGACTTGTAAATAAACCTCAAGACTTTCAGGTCAGTTCATTTATAGTTTTGTTCAGGTTGCTAGTTTTAGCCTTTTCACATTAGTGGACTACAAATGTTTAATGTGCCAATCCTCTTTTATACAAGGGTCAAGCACATGGTCAGAATTTTTTTTAGTTTTTTTCTTCTTAAACCCTGTCTTTAAAGGCTACTAGCACTTATATCTATGAAGGGATTAGATGTGTCATTGAGTTCTCTACGTTGAATATTACGGTGTTCTATAATGTACCGTCCCTACAAGAGCAGGAAGATAATACATCAATCTCAAGTCATTTGTCTAAGGAGCCACAAAGTACCAATATAGAAGAAGGAAAGGGGAGAATGGCCATGCAACACTTTGAACCATAAACCTTCACGTGATTCAAGATTGAGACCAACATATGACAAAGACGTTTTCTACTTTTTTCCTTTTTTACCCCCAGTTCTTTGACAAAGCTTTAGTAAAATGTCTTGGTCACTTCCTGGTTAGACCGCCTTATATATATAGTCTGTTTACAGTTTTGGATAAAGTGCTTGTTACATATGATCGTAGTTACTTAGAGAATAATCTGAGCCCTGCACACATCCATCCTTTCCTTTAGAAGCTAGTATTGCCAACATCTAGAGAAAGCCAGTTTACATTTTTGGCTACAAAAATGTAAATTCTGTGCCACATGTTTGAGTTTATAATAAAAATAGTGTTTGCTTTATTAAATATGGAAAAAAAAAAACAGTTTTCATGGTCTATGTCTATGTCATGCATGACTGTATGTCATCCGGTTTACCATTAAAAAGCTGATTTCATTCTCCTCAATCCTTTTGATAAGTTGGGTCAGGCTGTTTCAATGTACAGTAATTAAATATAACAACTACAACAGGATCAATGTGCAAGCTACAGCAAGTAAAAACTATTTACCACCTAAATCTTATTACTTAAGTCTTAGTTTCCCTGATTTTCAGGCTGTTAATCACTCAATACAACATATATTTAAACAAATGTATGATCTTTAGGTCAGAATCAGGTACGCACTTGAGAGCCATACTGTCATTGAAGTACTTTGTGTCTTTTAGATCCGTGTTCGGATCATTGAAGCCCGCCAGTTATCTGGCAACAACATCAAACCAGTGGTGAAGGTTCACGTGTGTGGACAAACTCACAGGACGAGGCTCAAGAGGGGAAATAATCCCTTCTTTGATGAGGTACTGGTACATTACATACAACTGACAACACAAGTTTGATAACAAAGATGTACACCTTCATTATTATACTAACCCTAAACCAAAGTTTAGGACAGAGCCTTCAGAAAGGTCAGGTCCTGCTGGGTTGTCAAATGTTTTCCTTTTATATCTGAAGTTAAAACCTTTTTTTTTTAACAGATTTTCTTCTTCAATGCTCACATGCTACCATCAGACCTGTTTGAGCAGAACATCAGCTTCCGGGTTAGTGTGTGCAGATGTTGGGGTCTTCTGTCATTCTGAGTGTGTTAGAAAGCTACAGCTAATAACTGGCTGTACTCCCCTTTTTAGGTGTATAATTCTTATTCACTGAGGGCTGACAGTCTTATGGGAGAATTCAAGGTATGCAACACAATATATAAATATGATAAGAAAGGTGTGGGTAATGTTGGTGAGCCTGTTTGACCTCTCTCTGCACTCTCATACAGTTGGACGTTGGTTATGTTTATGATGAACCAGGTAAGCTTACCACCCGTTTTATTTCCGTTTGCTTAGTGGATCCTAACTTTAGTTTGTAAAAAAAAAAAAAAGTATAATGCTGCTTTGATTAACCTTTAAAGGATTAGCACAATTTTTTATGCCTTATTTTAGTCTGGGTTTGCTGTGCTTGAAACAAATTTTTCTTATTAAAGTTAAAACATTTAGTTTTTCTGCCTTTGTTTGATAAGAAAAATGTGACAATGCAGGTGAACTTGTTGTACTTTGAATATAGTCAGAGTGAGGAGATGAGAACAGTACAGGTCTCAGCTCTTTTTCAGATATGTAAATGCTCTGTTCCATAAAACGCCCACACATGAAACCAAGAGCTGCCTTTCTCCAAAAGTAGAGATTTGTCCACATATATGTCTTGGCACTTGACCCCTTAATTTGGATGGGTGTGTTTTGGTAGATTACCTCTAAATAATTTCAGGCAACACTGTTGAACTTGCATTTGTGACCCTTTTGCTTGTGATGCTCTCAAATTATCCAACATATCATGACTCAGCTTTGTCTGCTGATAAACATGGAGCAGTAGAGATGAATGAAGAGCACCTCTGTTAGACTGCCGGTTATTATGAGGGACAGATTAAGCTAATTATGATTAGACTTGTGACTGCCTAAACCAACCCAAAGCTGTATTTCTAGAAGGTTTGAGATGAAAGATGACTGATATTAATAGTATTAGTTGTCTTTTAAAATAAAATTACTATGATATTATGTTTGGGATTTATTTTTCAGTTTCTAAAACTAATTATGAAAACTTTGTTTTCATAATTAGTTTATGAAGTCCTTGGTTCTATTTTTATGGGATGTTTATAAATGAATGCTCATGTTGCAGCCCACTGTGTCTTGAGAAAGTGGCTCCTGTTGAATGACCCAGATGACACCAGCTCTGGAGCTAAAGGCTACCTGAAAGTTAGCCTCTTCGTAGTTGGGGTTGGAGATGAGCCTCCGGTATGACTGACACAACTTAGCGTCTTTTTGACTCTCAATAATGCATCAGATGAAGATGCTGGTTTTTCTTTCTTTTTCTCTGATGGATTGTTTTATGTTTTGTCATTTGTAGGTAGAGAAGAGTGAGTCTAATGACGACCAGGATGACATAGAGAGTAACCTGCTGCTGCCTGCTGGTGTGACTCTACGATGGGCCACCTTGTCACTGAAGGTGTTCAGAGCTGAAGACATTCCCCAAAGTAAGATGATTCAATATTAGAAAAACACACACACAAAAACACCAGTTCAAGCACAAAAAGCAAGACAAATTTAAACTTGCTGAAATTGAACTCTTTCATGATTGTCAGAATAGGTCTTTTCATTCTTTGTTTATCTTTTTTAGTGGATGATGCTTTTGTTCAAACAATAAAAGGAATTTTTGGAGGAGATGACAGCAAGAAGAATCTGGTGGATCCCTTTCTGGAGGCTCGCTTTGCTGGCAAAAAGGTTCTGATGCTTTTTTTTCTCCTTTTAGCAGCAGTGCTAAAATAAGCAAATTAGATCCTGATGTTGTCGTTTAAAGGAAAATGTAATGAATGGCTTTTCTGTCTCTCCAGTTGTGTACTAAGATCATTGAGAAAAATGCAAACCCAGAATGGAACCAAGTACTGAACCTTCAAGTCAAGGTAATGATTAAAAAATATATAAAGTTTTAAATATAAAAAAGTCACATGGATATCAATTTCCCTTCTTTTTTTGTGTCATGTGTTCTTGTATTTGTTGCAGTTTCCATCCATGTGTGAGCGTGTTAAACTGGTGGTCTTTGACTGGTAAGCCAAAGCAAAGTACAAGAAGCAATGCTATTTTTGTAAGGAATACTTTTGGTTGAGAAGCACAGTACTTCTGTGGTGTAGCCAACTGTATTCTACTTGTCTGTGTGTATGTGTGTGTGGTATGGGTGTGTATGTGTGTCTTCATGGCTCGACACCAACCACATGGGAATAATGCAGGGCAGTGACTCAGACTGGACTAGTCCCTTCCTTTCCCTCAATAACATGTTCTGTTGGCACAGTTGGCCAGTTTTCTTCACTGTGCATTTTTTAAGCAAATGAATGTTGAGATAACTCATTTCCAGGAAGGCCGGAGGGAAATAAGCGCAGGAGGAAAAGGTTAGAAAAATGGTGTGTCCCTTAGAAAGTGTTGATAACACACTGAAATATGAGAGCAGTTACAACTGGTATTAAAAACAAAAAGGAGACTTCTTTTTTTTTTTATTCACTTCCTTAACAGAAGAAGTAAAAAGGTAGAACATAATTTATACAGACTGCAACGACTTCATATTATTTCATTTTTTCACATTAATGCAGCGATATGTGTGTAGTCTACTGTTATTATGTGTAATTGCAGGGATCGCTTGACAGGAAATGATGCTGTTGGCACAACATACCTGAACCTGGCCAAGATAGCCTCCTCTGGTGGAGAAATAGAAGGTATTGTTTTATTTTATGAAAGGTTTATCTGAAATAAAATATACAGCAATTCTAGAGTACAACTTTTTATTCATCTCACTTAGATTTAAGATGTTTTTGTTAGTCTGATTTAATTGATTTCTAAATGGTACTTGAATTGTCCTTTTTTTTCTGGAATAGAGGAACATGCAAGAAATGGGGAAATTCCATCATATGAAGGTTCACCCATGATCTTTATTGCTCTGTGTTGCATGCGATGTAATCCATTAAGCATGTCATGAAAGCTCAGTCAAGCCCAGTTCTTTTCTGCTATAACTACTGTAACTACTGCATTTCCACTATGCTTTTTGACAATGCTTTGCTCTGTTTTAGTTTTAGCTATAGCATTTGAACATTTCTCTCACCCCACTTTTTCACCATTGCTTTTTTTTTTTAGTCACTGTCACCTTCTCGCCCGTCATTTACCACATGCACCCACATGCAGCCAAAGTCACTTACTAACCTTTCAACTTCTTAAATAGGTTAGTTGGGTCATTCATTAATAGATTCATTTTGTTGCCATTTCTTTAGGTAACACAGGGGAATCTGAGGTGGGTTTCCTGCCTGTGTTTGGGCCCTGTTATATCAACCTGTATGGGAGTCCCAGAGAATTCACTGGCTTGCCGGATCCCTATGAGGATCTCAATTTTGGCGAGGTAGTGGAATATTCATAATAATCCAGTATCTTAACAGTCACTTGTAATTGTAACCTTCCCTTTCCTCTCTGAACTTCCTAATGCCCTTTTTAAAAGCATTTTAAGAGTTCATATAAATGTTTTGTGTCTGTAAAGGGAGAAGGAGTTGCCTACCGGGGCAGGATTCTGGTGGAACTATCCACAAAGCTTGAGGGGAAAGCAGACAAAGCAGTAGATGATATCCATAGTGACGACATCTTGGTGGTACAGGTACTGTGACTATTTATTAGCTTGAGATAAGATGATTAGAAATCTCTTAAAAAATTATTGAAACATCACTTCAGAGGTTTAAAATTGATTCTGCTTCTCTATCCACATCTTCTCCCTGATTAGAAGTACCAAAGGAGAAGAAAATATTGTCTATGTGCAGTCTTCCACAGCGCCTCCATGATTCAGGAACCCGGTGAGCCAGTCCAGTTTGAGGTCAGCATCGGTAACTATGGCAACAAATTGGACACTACCTGCAAACCACTGGCTTCCACCACTCAGTACAACTGTGCTATTTTTGATGGTGAGTGATGAAATCTGCTTTAGATAATGAATATCCAAATAATTCAAGAACATTCACTTAAAACATATTTACAGGATCATTTTGGGTCATTTTTGGTCTTTCTAGGTAACCATTACTACTACCTGCCATGGGCAAACACAAAGCCAGTGGTTGCGATTACATCATTCTGGGAGGACATAAGCCACCGCCTGGACTCTGTCAACATTATCCTCTACATTACTTACCGCCTGGTAATACTGTAGTGTTATCATCTCTAATCATCAAAAACTAATAATTATTTTCATTTAACGTACACTTAATGATTTAATGCCTAAGTTTACATTAGAGCCGGCTTATATTTTGCATGTGTGAATTGCGTGAGAGTCAGCCACAGAGGATTAAGGTGTGTTCATAATATCTATGCTTGTTTTGTTGTTGCTGCAGCAATCCAACCTGGAGGCGTTTAAAATGGCGATGTTGGCTAAAGTTACTGACAACCAGCTAGTTGAGGTGTGGCTGAAGCTGCTTGATGAGCTGATCACCGACCTGGAGAGGTAACTAGAGGAGGTGTCGCTGAGCTAAACATCAGGATTATTTCAGTTAACTGTGTTTCCTTTGATTCAGTAAACTTAAATCCAGGAGTCAAATAAATGATTGCAAAATGTGGGAATCACATGAAGCAGAAATGGTCATAAGACCAAAGTGATATTAGAGATTTGATATAATCTCGGTGCTTCATATATGCTTTGATCAAACACAATTGAGTAATAACTTTTCTGCTCTCCTCAAGTTTCCAAACACCTAAACTGGAAGGCTGCTCTAACCTGACATCCCTGGATCTTCAAATCAAGAAGCTGCGGGACAATGCTTTGGCCAACATCAAGGAAGCAGCCAGACGCATGAAAGTGGAGGCCACAGAGATCCGTGATACTCTGTCTGAATTAGAGGCCTGGGTGGACAAACTCAAACAGCTGGCTGAGGAGGTACGAATACAGAAAATACTGTTCTTTTAAAAGAATAAAGATTTTTCTGGGATGACTGTTTGTACAGATGCAAAAGCCTGAGTCACATCCTTTTCTCTTTGTATTTTTTTCTAATAAGTCAAACTTGTAATCTTTTAAAGTGGTCTGGAGCAATATTTGTCCAGGTTTTCTGAAAGTCTTTTTAACCTTTTCTTACTTTCTTTGGCTGCTCTTTTGCCCCATTTTAAGTTCAGTGCTTGTACATAAATATTTTAGAAGAATGTGGTCTTTCTTTGTTAAGCCACCTAACACTGACAGATTTGTCATTTAGATATTAAAAAAAGGCACCTGACTCAGGCGATGTATCACTGTGTCTATACATAACACTCACAACCTACATGTAACAAAAATATAAATACACGACTCAAAAATGACCTTACATGGAACTGGTGGCCCAATTCCAGTGAGATTCCTCACTAATTGAGTTATTCCAGCCATGAACTGCATGGAGCATGACACTGTGGTGACCTGGCAGCGTGACCAGAACACAGCACACATGACCAGCTGCACTAAAATATGCATTCGCCAATTTTTTTATAAAATCTATTACAAAGATACTTCACTTAAACAAAACTTGGTAAAAATCATGCAGCATGGTTGTTATGTTTCTTCTTCCATTACACACGTTGTATCTATAATGAATGGTATTATTCTGTCTCTAGCCCCAGAACAGCATGCCTGACGTGATCATCTGGATGTTGCGTGGTGAAAAGAGGGTAGCATACAGCCGCATTCCAGCTCATCAAATCCTGTATTCAACACACAGCGAGCAGGCCTGTGGACAACACTGTGGCAAGACTCAGACCATCTTTTTACAGGTACGTATAAACTGTAAGAGGTTTGAATGTTATGCAGGAATGCGGCTGCATTAGATTTTGTCCGGACAGCTTGCTGCATTTCAGACTTTCTTTTTATCTTTTTGATTGCTGCAGTATCCCATGGACAAGTCCAAGGGTCTGAAGGTTCCAGTTCAGGTTAGAGTCAACATGTGGCTGGGTCTGTCTGCAGAGGAGAAAAAGTTCAACTCATTCTCTGAGGGAACGTTCAGTGTGTTTGCTGAGCTGGTGCGTTAACTATTAATTTTTAAGATTTCATCCATATTTTTAAAAAAAATTCATTTTAACTAAATGTTTTCTGTTTCATACATGTCAGCTGTTAAACCATCTTATAAAAGTAAGCATGCTTTCTGCTGTATAACAGTATGAAAACCAGGCCCAAGTCTTTGGGAAGTGGGGGACCACAGGACTGGTGGGACGCCATAAATTTTCAGATGTAACGGGACAACTGAAGCTGAAACAAGAGTATTTCATTCCACCTAGAGGATGGGAGTGGGAGTCAGATTGGTTCATTGATCCTGAAAAAGCGTAAGTATAGCTGATATGATTATTTGACATCTTTCTACTTTAAACACATTTGATGAAAAGGACCAAGTTTTACGGTTAAGTCTGCACCATTAATTTTATAGTTTTATGTTTCTTTTACCCACTGAATACAAATATGTAAACTGAGTGGAATAAGAGAAATAGGTTATTTCTGTTCATTTATGTTTACATTCCTCTCATACTGTGAACCATGATTTAATGAGAGCACTACGCTGTGCAAGGGATTTACTGTTTCCTTTCTATTTCTTAATCTAGCTCTGCTAACTCAGGAGCGATCATTCTTTGCCCTCCAGTTCCATGTGCATCATTTCTTTGTGTTCTTTTTGCCACCGTCTTTCAAGCAGAGACTACTCAGTACCTGTCTTGTTCAGGAAGGTGGCAAAAAAACTGGAAAAAGTTCAGTGGAGATACATTACAAATCCATTATGTACTTCCTTTAATTCTTTACGCATTGATTATATATGAAAAGTATGTGAGTAAATGTGGGGCTGATGTAGTAAGACCATCAGACTAAATACAGTCCTGAATATGCAAACACTTGCATGAGACCTTGCCACAGGCTTCAAAAATAAAAACAAATTATATTCTTTCATAATTTACACATGGATGTTACATATGTGTGTGACTTTGTTCCAGTTTGCTAACAGAGGCAGATGCAGGACACACTGAATTCATGGATGAGGTTTTCCAAAACGAGACCCGCTTCCCTGGCGGAGAGTGGAAGGCTGCCTCCGAGCCATACACAGATGTGGTGAGACCAGCGAGCTAGCAGCTACAGATGACATGCACATAAATAATCTTCATCTACTTGTCTCTTTAACAGATGGAAACGTGAATTTAAATTTGTTTGCTATTAACCAGACTCATACTTGATGCACTTTTTTTGTTATTCATCAACTGTTGATGACTGATGACTCAGTCATTGTACAAACTGTCTAATAAAAATTAATTGAAAAGTCTTTGAAGCTGACAGAGTTTTTTGCCGTGTGCAGAACGGGGAGAAGAGTCGCAACCCTACAGAGTTTGACTGTCCTTCTGGTTGGACATGGGAGGACAGCTGGTCTGTGGATGACAACAGAGCTGTGGATGATCAAGGTGCAGAAAGTCATTCTTATTGGCAGAAAACGTTGTCGTATCTTTTTGAAAGCTTTATTATTAATTTAAAAGAAATCGCACTGATTAAAAGAAAAAAAAGGATAACATAAGTCTGACATGGATATTAAAGGTGCACAGTTTTGGCTTAAAATGGCAAAACAAACTCACATTCTGGCTCTGTAAGTTCATTTATCCAAACTCTAATGAAACTGAGAGTGTCTCTTTGCCTGTGTGTGCTCTGAAGGCTGGGAGTATGGAGTGACTATTCCTCCAGATGACAAGCCTCAGTCCTGGGTCCCTGCAGAGAAGGTGTACCACATCCACCGCAGAAGAAGGCTGGTTCGGCCTCGCAAAAGAGCAACACTCCCTCCAGGAGCAACAGTGGAGGTCAGCACAGAACAGTAGAGCAAAACTTTGTACCATAACATTATTTGTCTTTAAATGTTTCCTGAATAATTAATTATATAGATGGAGTTATTGTGACTTGGGGGGGGGTAATATAGTTTAATTTCTTCTAAATAAATAAAATACTCAAGCTTGATGTTTTTGTTTTACATACAGAAGCAAAATAAAGGTAACCCTGAGGGCTGGGAATTCTCCTCTCTGATTGGCTGGAAATTCCACAGAGAGGAGCGTTCATCGGATACAATTCGTCGAAGGCGTTGGAGGAGAAAAATGGCACCTGAAGGTCGCCTTGGACCATGTGCCATCTTTAAGCTGGAGGGGGCTTTGGTAAGTAAATAAAGAACTGAATCATCCTGAATCATCACATTTAGAGTGACACTAACTTCCAAGTTATTATTTAACTTAGAGAGGAAAAAAATACCACAAAAGCAGGAACTGACTGTCTTCAGTGAATCACCAAATATTTACATAAGAATTAAACAAATCAATTGCCACACGAAGTGTTTCATTTGGTAGTGTGTGTTGCATGAACATAGCTCTAAGATATCTGCTCGGTTTGCTCTGCAGGGAGTTGATACAGAGGATAAAGAGAAAGGCTCCAAACCTGATGCCACCAAAGTGTTTGGTGCTAACACGCCCACTGTGTCCTGCTCATTTGACAGTGAGTCATACAATCCCAAAATATAAATAACAGTTACAAAAATAAGTTACATATGATGCAAATGTGATATGTTTCCCCCTCTGTAGAGTCATACGTGTACCATCTCCGTGTCTATGTCTATCAAGCAAGGAACCTGACAGCTTTGGACAATGACAGTTTTTCTGGTAAGATTATACTTGCTGGTTATGAATATATTAATATTTTTTAGCTGTTTTTGCTTGAAGCTTAATAAACACCACTGCAAATGTGCTTGTTAAACACAAACATGAAACCAAATCTTTCTTTCATCACAGATCCGTATGCACACGTCTCCTTCCTGCATGTTAGTAAGACAACAGAAAAACTCAAAGCAACTCTGAACCCGACCTGGGACCAAACTCTGATTTTCAACAACATTGAGATTTATGGAGACCCCCAGAAGATTGCTTCCCGTCCGCCTGATGTTGTGCTGGAGTTCTACGACAGTGACCAAGTGGTAGGCTATGGGTGATGCCTATAAAGAGGCCATTTTCACAATGAAACAGTTTCAGTGCTTACAGGCAAACTGAGCAAAAATCTCCTAAAGAAAAAAACTTATTAAGACTTATTCCCACATAACCCTCCCAGGACTCAGTAATAGTAGTGTGTGATGTTGTCTTTTCCTTCACTTATTTGCTGTGTTTGGGATGCATTTGGGTTGCAGCCTTTGGGCTTTTATCTACACCTCTCTTCTCTGACCTTGAATTGACACTGAATGTTGGAAAAAAAAACCATGTTACTTTAGCTATCTAGATTCTCTAAATTTATTTTGCACTCATTATTAGTATGCTCTAGCAAATATAATCTTATGAAACATGAAACCATGGCATGTTATCCTCTGCATAGGGGAAGGATGAACAACTTGGTCGCAGTGTTTGCACGCCCATGGTGAAGCTGAACTCTGACATGGCTCAAACACCCAGGCTGCTGTGGCATCCCATCATCCAGAGGGGGCAGAAAGCAGGGGAGGCACTTGTGGCTGCTGAACTAATTCTTAAAAACAAGGTTTGCCATGAAAGTACTGTGAAAAGGGCCAATTTACAGTATGTACAATGTCATTTTGTAGAGAATAAGTTCTTTCACATTCTTTTATGCAATTAAGAGATAATATTTCTAAGTTTTAATGTGTCTTAATGCTGTATATGTTGTTTACATATATTATAACACAGGATTTAAATAACTGGTGTCTTTATTAAAAGAAATGTAAAGTATTGCTATGTTCACTCCTTTATTTCTGAGGAGTGATAAAACATAATCTTACAGGGAGACTAAATATAACTATTGTCTCTGTTTCTGTAGTCAGGTGACACAGATCTTCCTTTGGTTCCTCCGAAAAGAGCCGAGAACCTCTATATGGTTCCTCAGGGCATCCGGCCTGTGGTGCAGCTCACTGCTGTGGAGGTAATATGTACAATCTTTGAAACAATCCACCCTCTGAATAAATGTATATATTTTCTTCTAATACCGTCTATTCTTTGTTTTTAGATTCTTGCATGGGGTCTAAGAAACATGAAGACATATCAGCTGGCTTCAGTGACTTCACCTAGCCTTGTGGTGGAGTGTGGGGGGCAGAGGGTGGAGTCAGCTGTCATCAAGAACATGAAGAAGAGCCCTAACTTCCCCAGCTCGGTCCTCTTCATCAAAGTGGTAATGATAGCTTTACACAATTTAATGGATGTGTGATCAAATTCAGCACAGAAGCATCCAGAAGTGATAAAAGTTGCATCTATTGACAAAAATATATTTATTCAAAGAATTAAAGAAATTGTAAATTTGCTGCTTTAATTGTAAAAATTAAGTAAAAAACTGCATAATTTATTTAAACATTTAACTATATGTGAGATGACCTAACTACACATTAGAAAACTGATGCATTAAAATAACTGAAACTCCTGCTTTGTATTGTAGGTTTTATTTCATGTAGTCTTCCTTATTCTTCTCCAGCTCCTCCCAAAGGATGAGATGTACACACCTCCCATTGTGCTGAAGGTGATTGACCACCGTCCGTTTGGCAGGAAGCCTGTGGTGGGTCAGTGCACCATCACATCTCTGGAGGAGTTCAGATGTGACCCGTATGTCGTTGTTTCAGAAGGAGCCAGGGCCTCTAAAAGTAGGAATCCATTAAAAAAAAATTTATTTACAATCCCCCACACAACAAAAAAAGAGAGAATTATTAAGCTTTTATTGTTAATGCTGTTTGATAGTGGCTCTGATGATGTCTGCACCTCGGAAAGATGTCTCTATTACCATGGAAGAAACAAGACCACTACTTGAAGCGCAGGTAAACACCACCACCTTCTGTCTGCACCAGTGCACATGAAGTTGCCTCTATTTGCTTAAATACAAAATTTGGCTTTCAAGTCAAATTTGACAAACTTCATTACTCTGGCTTGCAGTTTATGTACAGCGTGTCAGCTGCTGTCAACAAAATGGCTTCCCCTACTTCATTTTTTGTATGTATAATTATTTATTATAGCTCTCTAATTCACAAAGCTGAGCACTGACTCAATCCACAGTGCTGCAACAAGCTCATCATGTCACAGTGCTGTCTGGGGAGCTGTCACAATAACCCTGATTTAATTTAATCTAAGTGGACCTGTTTTAATGAGCAAATTTAATCATCTTGATCATAGCAAGGGCGTAACATATACAACTCCAATACCCCCAAAGTTTGAACATAGTTTAAAATCATCTTAAGATTATAATGATTTAAAAATCCCACAAACCAAAGAACATAGAAAAATATCAAAAGTTAAACAGTTTAGTAGTTTGTGAGAAAATATTAGCTCATCTCAAATTTGATGGCAACAAGTCCCATAAAATTAGCTGTATGGCCATATTTACCACTGTGTAGCATCCCTCTGTAAATGTCTGAGAACTGGACTCTTGCTGGACAAATGTACTATTTTCTTGTGCCATATTTTAGCTGTTCAACAGTTGCATTTCATGATGTGTCACATGTTTTTAACTGGAAGGTTCTGGACTGCAGACAGATCAGTTCACCATCCAAACTTCTCTACTACAAAGGGATGCTGTTGTAAAAGGTGTAGTCTGAAGTTTTGGATTATCTTGCTAAAATATGCAAGATCTTCGCTGAAAAGGACAAACTGTACACTGGATGAGGGCCTATCTTGCAAAGATAGTGACTTCCAAGCTGTGGAAATTGCCAGTTCCATAGGAACTAATGCTCTGATGGACCTGGACACATGGAGTGATTCCCATGACAGAATCATGCTGTCATCAGGATGTCAGGCAGCCAGTACTGATTTTCCGCTGCATCCCCTTCACACAGAGATATCTCCAGATAATCTTAATCTGACGATGATCTGTTTTGTATTGAAGATGGTGTTATATTTAAAGTCAACACACTTATATTGAGGAACGTGATTCTGAAATCACTCCACATTTATAGACAGTTTTTAGAATACATAAACACTGTCCATTTTTACTTCTGAGAGACTCTGAGATGCACTTTTCATATTAATGGTACTAAATTGTAACTATATTAGAACATTCCTTTTCCAGCTCTTAGTTGTCTCAACTGTCTTGAGACGTATTGCTGCCATCAAATTAGAACCAAACATTTAAAACATTGTGCATTGTCTGCATCTCAAACAGCTGCTCCAAATGTTTGACTGAACAGGTTTTCATTTTAATGCCTGCAGCTGAGACAGCCTAAAACACGTGTTTTTAATAACTCTAAACAAAACACAACCTGGAGAAGGTTGTATTAGATAATCCCATACTGTATCTCACATTGTAGTGCACCCTCAGATTTCACTCATAGCAAACATAGATCATGAGAGTTACTGTGCAGATTAAGGGACGGGTGATCAGAGAATGTCCTCAGTGCAGTTGCACATTCAGCCTTTTTCTCAGCAGATATTTGGAACCTTTTCACGCCTGGCAGTAAGTCTTGTTTCATGCTACCGCAAATGTGTGTGCAGCAGCTCAGAATTTGCATGGGAATATATCTTTACATGCTCCTCAGGGGGGTTCTTATGATTGATCTGACTTCTGCTCTAGAAAAAAACAATACACAGACCTTTTTTTAATTGTAAACCACAGATTATATTTTAATCTGAAGGAGGCAGCAGTGCACTTCCTGTGACTGCTCTCGACTTGGCAAGTATTGCCTGTATTTTATACTTCTCCTGTAATAAACTTTTAATTACTTTTACTCATTCAGACTCTTGGTAATTTTTCTACAACTGTCAGCTGATAGGCTGTTTCAAATGTGGTCTAAATGCATCAAGGAGGAATTTAGTTTTCCACTTGGCACCAAATGCCCTCTACTAGAACCAGGAGTGAAAAGGGACTCAACAGCAGAGCAGCATGCATAATAACCCACAAGTGGAATGCAACCATCATTAATACACATATTGCTCTCTTGCTACAGTATGTTAAAATGTCTGCCAGAACAAATCTGCTTCTGCATTGCCCCATTGTTACGCCCTTGTTTCATATCATTGTTGCAAATTATAAAACTGCTGCTGGGGTCACTTTCTCAACATTTCCTTCACCACTCCTCAGTTTTACTTTCGACTCGTTTCACAGAATGCCTTTGAACATTAATGTCAGAGTTGTATGATTATGTATTTGTGACTATGTTTCTAATTTTTTTGGGGGTCACATCGCATCTTTCTCCAAAGCATACAGAGAAGGTGAGATAAAGCAACATAACATCATTTTTACTGTAAATGTCAATAAGTATGTCACAGTCATGACGCAAAGCTATTTGTTTTTAGGAAAAGGAGACAGTTGATTGGTGGAGTAAATTCTACGCTTCAGTTGGAGACGTGGAGAAATGTGGCCCTTACCTCAAGAATGGATATGACACCCTCAAAGTATGCTGACAATTTCTTCCTGAATACACAGAAACAAGTGATATGTTTATAATTGTTTCATTTGTCAAAAAGTAAAAAAAGGCCTCTTTTCTGTGGCTGCAGATTTTTTTAATCTAAGTGTGAATTTTCAGGTGTATGACAGTGAACTGGAGAACATCTCAGAATTCAAAGGTTTGACTGATTTCTGCAACACCTTCAAGCTCCAGCGTGGCAAGAATGAAAATGGGGATGATGATCCCACTGTGGTTGGAGAGTTCAAGGTATTTTGGCACCATTTGGAAGACTAACACCTGATCAGATACAGTGAAGTTTAACCTACCAAAGAAAGGACAACATTAAACTTGGTTGTCCTCAGTCTGTCAATCTCTCATATGTTCTTCTACTTGCAGGGTGCATTCAAGGTGTACCCCCTGTCAGATGATCCAGGTGTTGCTACTCCACCTCGCCAATTCAGAGAGCTGCCAGAAAGTGGACCTCAGGAGTGTCTAGTCAGGATTTACGTGGTTCGAGGAATAGACCTGCAGCCTAAAGACAATAACGGCAGGGTGAGAGTGAATCTGTTTTACTAACAATATACTAAAGATATATTTCTACATGCATGGCTCAGTCACAGCTCTCTACTGGATGTTTTCTTCTTTCTCTTCATTAGTGTGATCCATACATAAAGATATCAGTGGGAAGAAATACAATTGAAGACAGAGACAATTACTTACCCAACACTTTAAACCCTGTGTTTGGAAGGTAAACCTAAAAAATGAATTTAAACCAATACAAATATCCAGTGTGTGAAAACCAAACAGTATTATTTCAACAACACTCCCTGTTTTGTGTAGGATGTTTGAGATGACCTGTTTCCTGCCCCAAGACAAGGACCTGAAAATCGCAGTTTATGACTACGATATGCTGACTCGTGACGAGAAGGTCGGCGAGACAGTGATTGATCTAGAGAACCGCTTCCTGTCTCGATATAACTCATACTGTGGCCTTCCACAAACCTATTGCATGTAAGGAAGCACTTGAGTGCAATGTTTAAGTCTGAAGGAAACAAAGGAGGAAAATTTTCAGTGTATTCTTCTCTCTTGACATCTTAAGCTCTGGTATCAACCAGTGGAGGGATCAGCTGAAGCCATCTCAGATCCTAGAGAACCTGGCTCGTCAGAAAGGATTGTCCAAACCCAGGACCGAAGACAATGGCACCTCACTCAGCTTTAATGGAAAGGATCACACACTGGCTCAGTTTGGTAATGGTTTAAATACTTCATTAAACTCATTTACACTATTAATGTAATAACTGTCTTTAGTTAAAAAAAAAAAATCTACATATGAAAGCACTTTTAATACCACATAAGCTAAATGTGACTGAGGTTTGTTTTTACCTGAAGAGGACAACAAGGAGATTCATCAGCACTTGGGTCCAGCCCATGAACGCCTCTGTCTGCATGTGCTTAGAACACATAAACTTGTTCCTGAGCATGTGGAGACCAGGACCCTTTACAGCAGCTTCCAGCCGAACCTCTCTCAGGTTAGACGCCGTAAACTGTATCTGCATGGACACCGAGCCATGCTCAACGATTATGTAACAACTATTTTTGTTACGCTGTTTAAAGGGAAGGCTTCAAATGTGGGTGGATGTTTTCCCTAAAAGCATTGGACTTCCTGGACCTCCCTTTGATATCACACCACGCAAGCCTAAGAAGTGAGTGCTGTATCTTTTACACATACTCCTGGGCCACATGGGACGCCACATTGCTAACATCTACGATTGTTAAATGTTCAGGTATTTCCTGCGTGCTGTCATCTGGAACACTTCAGATGTGACTTTGGATGAGACCAGCATCACTGGAGAAAACATGAGTGACATCTATGTCAAAGGGTACGATTATTCTGTATTTGTGGGTATTTGTTTTATTCAAATATTTCATTTTCTCCTTCCTTTCTAAATTTTCTCATGATCACGCTTGTTGTGTATGCTAGCTGGATGCCAGGCATGGAAGAGGACAAGCAGAAGACTGATGTCCACTACAGGTCTCTGGATGGAGAGGGCAACTTTAACTGGCGGTTTGTCTTTGGCTTTGACTTCTTGCCAGCTGAACAACTCTGCCTCGTATCCAAGAAGGTGAGGCTTGTTTCTTCTAGGTTAATTTTTAGAGGAAGACCTGTTCAAATAACTAATTAAAAGCATCTTGAACAGGAACACTTTTGGAGTCTTGACAACACAGAATTTAGGATTCCCCCTAAGATGATTGTTCAGATATGGGATAATGACAAGTTCTCATTGGATGACTACCTAGGTAACAAACCATATTCTTTAAGTTAAACTCAGATTGTATAAGACCACAATTACAAAAGTTGAATATGAAATATGTGACCCCAGGAACTGTGGAGCTGGATTTGTGCAAGCTGGTTGCACCTGCAAAGACTCCAGAGAAGTGCTCTCTGGAGATGATGGAACTGGAAGGACCCCACAAGCTGCAGAACACCAAGTCTTTGTTTGCCCAGCAGTCAGTCAGAGGCTGGTGGCCTTGTCATATAGAAGAGGGTGGAAAGAAGGTCCTTGGAGTAAGTGAAAATTCAAAGTACCCCTGAATATAGAACCCTTTTTCTAACAAACCCCATTTTCAGGAAGGTTTGGAGGTTTTATAAAACACAACAAAAAACAACTAAATCTGTCACAAATACAAAATAAATGACTGTGTTCGAAGAACCAACTTTGCTGTATTTGGCAGCATAAACCAATCTACAATGTAACATCTGTCTTGTGTTTATAGGGCAAAGTGGAGATGACACTGGAGATCATAAGTGAAGCAGATGCAGATGAGAGACCTGCAGGAAAAGGAAGAGATGAACCCAACATGAACCCAAAACTGAACCCACCCAAGTAAAAACTGAATTAACAAAAACCATATCTATTTTATACTATTATATTGGATGGATGGATATGGAAAAAGTATATTTGTGTAACACAAATACAATTTTCATTTCCTTACAGCCGCCCAGAAACATCTTTCTTTTGGTTCACCAATCCGTGCAAGACCATGAAATTCATTGTGTGGAGAAGGTTCAGATGTCTCTTTATTGGACTCATCATCCTCATCATTGTGGTTCTCTTCATCGCCATCCTGTTGTACTCTTTACCGGTAAGAAGGGAAACTACTGAATAATATTTATCATGTGTTCTGAATCTGTGGGTCACCTCATCTGGACTATGGAGGAGCAGTAACTTGATTCATCTTTTACCTTTTTTTAGAACTACATTTCAATGAAGATTGTGAAGCCGTTACAGTAACTCTGCCATGGAGGATCGGTTCAACCAACGTGTAAGATCATAATTAGTCCAACTGGACACATGGAATCAGATTTTAATGTTTTTTGTTGTGTTTTATCAGTGGGAAGGGGTGCTTGCACATTTGCACTATATCAGCATAGGAACACTTTTTTACATGTCACTGTGACAAACTGATCATTTCATAAACTCCTGAATATCTGAGATTTATTTCCAAAACACTGCTTTTTATAAAAATCTACACAATCTAATTTAAAATTGTCTTGTAATCATTTTTTTTCTTTTTGTTTTTGTTACTGTGTGGAAAAAAGTGCTGATCCAGCTTTCTGTGGACAGCAGTAATGGTTTAATTAAGGTGTTTTTATTAAGTGAATTTATTGCAAAATAGTTTAACACTTAATTATTTCTCAATGTATTTGTGCCAAATGAAACATGAGGAAAAAATTTTTTTGACATGTTTTGTATATCACATTGTCAAATATTTTGAAATAAACATGACACACTACAGGAGTCTAAAGGTGTTTTATGTTTTCCCAATACAATAATCACAATAATACACATCATATTATTACATGAGAAATGTATAATTGTATGTCGCAATTACTGTCCCTGGTTCTTCATGTAAGATTAGTATGTTTGTAGAGGGGAATTGGGCAAAATAACGGTTAAGAGTTGATGTAAATTTACATTTAATACTCATATGTACAGCACATGTCAAAGAAGTCCCAGCTATACACATTTTCAAGGATAAAATTTTTTGTATGTGTCCTTGAACACAACATACCAAAAAAAATATTATAATATTTAAAGGTGCAATACGAAAGATTGTTTTAAATTTGTGTATCTATAGAAAGATAAGAAACAGCTGCTATAATGTTAAGTTAAAGACATCTGTGTTTTGGTGTGTTGTGCTGCAAAGAAAATCACTGAGCATGCCAACCAGTTAGTGCCAGGCTGCATCTTTGTAATACCACAGGATGGGACAGTGAGTCCATGTAGCATCTAGTTAGCCCGCAACTCAACATGACAGGAAGACGCACTCCTGACTTCTTTTTTCTTTTCTGCAGGTTATGACAGGTAATCAATAGGCTCTTTATGTATGACTTTCAAACCAGTACTAACTCCTCTTTGTTGTACATCGATGTCATGGGTAAAATGCAGAGGCATAATTGTGGAGTTGGGATTTGATCTGCAGCTAAAGCCTGTCTGAGATGACAAGTCAGGAGGACGCAGAGAGAAAATGGGCTGTGGAAGCTAACTGAAGATGCATCAAGAAAATCGGCACACTAACCAACGATGGCATCATCACTGATTCCATGACAACAGCTTGATAAGCGTAAGCAAACAGCAATATCAGGTTGAACCGCCTGTTTAACGTGTAATTTACCAAATGGGGAATTGTGGCTCATGCACAAGTATGTCTTTTTTACATGAGTAATGCAGGTAGGAACAATGAAAGTGGCATTTTAGTGTCTCAGGGTTTTGCAACAATTTTTACGTATTGCACCTTAAAGACATGTTCTTATCCTCACCGGCTTGTATTGTTTCTTCTCAAGAAATAAAACATTTACTTTCACTGAATGATTGCTGGGTTTATTCTTCCTCTGAGCTGCGATGTTTGCAGAGCTGCATCAGTAAAGCCTCCACCTCTCCTCTCCGTGCTAGGCTGTTTGCTTTGCCTTGGAAACGCCCGTTCTTCCCTGCACCCTTCCCTTGTAGCAACTCTAAAACCCTGGAGAACACAAGGCACATTCATTATATAATCAAATTTTTGCAGTTGGTGGTGTGTGGTGGGGTTTCTTACCGTGGTCCCATCTCAGTCACTTGTCCACTGCGTCCCGCAAGGAGGAACAAGCCAGGTCCCTTTTCCTCACCAACAGTCAGGAAAACCAAAGTTTCCTAAGAACCAACAAAGCAGGAGCATCAGAAAACTATCGATCTGCAAATAGCTACAAGGAAGACGTTCGGGTGTGATCTTACCTCTGTGTTTATTTCATTGGCAATGATATTCATAAACTCATTATCGCCCTCCTTTCTATAGGAAGAAAGAAGACACACGTTTACTGTTACATACTGACACTGATGCATTTGCTTGATTAAATCTCTGGATGCAGAAGTAGAACTGCTTACTTGTGCAAGCTGAAAAAGTTGCCACTTTGAGGGTTGTTCTTCAAGTTCTGAGCAATAAGAACTGCCATATCGCGAAGCAGGCTCAGGTTAGTCTGGCAAGACAATTTTAAAAATTATGGCATGTCCATGTGGCAAGTCAGAAGCTGCAGAAAAACTCTTACTTTACGTCTCTTACTTTTTGTAGAAGCTTTACAGACTTCTGCAACTTGTCAACAGCCTCAACATGCTCATCCGGTCCTGTCCTGTTAAACCACAACGAAGATTTAATCACTTACAGCTTTGTGGATGAGTTTAACTCACACTGGTGATTTTTGACGACTCTTATAATTTGAACTTACTTCAGAAGAGACACCAGCGATCGCTCTGTGCTGTAGCTTTTCTCTGCGTACTTCAGGACCCTGTTGCCTGCCAAGAAGATCAGGTTGGTTTTGTTTTTCTTTCCTTTCTCAGTTCCCAGTAGTTTTATAACCTACAATCCAGTTAAAAATAAATTAATAAAGCAACAGTGATTTATTTAAATCATCTGAGATACACTGTATGACACAATTATACATATACAGATCATTTTTAATTACATAAAACATATAGAAATTGTGTGTTTCTATATGTAAAGTTGTACCTGCAAGTGGCTGAGGTTGGACACATGAGTTCCACAGCACATGTTGGCATCGATGCCTTCTATATCAATGATCCGAACAGGTCCTGCATGATCCTCTGGAAGCCCTCTGCTCCTCACCTGGTTTACAAACACAAGAATCTCATGTAATATAGCGTGCAGTTAATGTAAACTCTGATCTTAATGAAGATAATAAACAGGTAGTATGTTTCATCCACAGTAAGTGAATCGTATAAGCACCTTTTCCACAGCAGGGTCATCAATGGAGACAAGCTGAACAGTCACAGGAATACGAGCTCTGATCTTCTCATTAATGACTTCCTCCAGTTCCTGCAACTGTGCTGGTTTCACACTGGAAGTGTCCAGTTCAATGCTGCTTCTCTGACGACCCAGTTCCCTGTAAAAACCCACAGAAGAGGTAAATGCACCAGTCTGGATGTGAAAAAGGGAACAACGTGTGCAGTGGTAAAGTACCAGGATGTGGTCTTGTATCCAAACATTGTGTCTGCCAAAGCTGTGATCAAATGCTGACCTAAGAAGCAAGAAGAAAGCCAACCATAGCTTAGAGTAACAGCTTTGAGCCTATTAAGATACAATGTATTCACAGTTTAAAGGTGGCAAAAATTACCCTTACCTGAGTGTTGCTGCATATGATCAAACCTCCTCTCCCAGTCCACCTTAACATGCACCTCTCGATCCACGTCCAGAGGAGAGGCCACAAAATGTATAGCATCTGGTCCTTGTCTCGTCACCCTCAAAACTGGAACCTCGCCAATCAGTCCATGGTCATCTGGCTGAGTGAGGATTAAATATTTTACTCACAATGGCTCACTGATGAGACATGCTTGATACAGACACATGACAGAGGAGTAAGATTTTAAATGACCAGCTCACCTGGCCTCCTCCCTCAGGAAACAAGATGGTGTCTTGGAGCTTGATATTGAAGCCTTTGAGAGTTTCTTTCTTTCCATTTACCTCTTGTTTTAGTTCCGCAGGGCAGCAGGATACCACAGACGTAACAAACTAAAATCAAAATGGACTAAATTAAAATTCAAACTAATGTTGCTCCATGTTCACAGCTCTTAAACTGGATGAAGGGAACTTCATTTATGTCTTAGTTTTAATATAGACAAGACTGACTTAAAACTGCTTTTTTTTTTTAAAAACCAGTAGTTTCTTAATTTAAATGGAACATTTCCACACAAAAAGTTGGCTTCTAATTCAGCAGCTACGGGGAAATGCAAAAAGAGCCATTTCACTGCTTTCTTGAAACTTGACCACTATACACCATGTCCAGATAAAAAAACACGATACCTTGACTGGTCATACTGGAATGGATTATCCTACACAGGAAGAAATGTTTAAAATACTGTTTTTGATTTGTGAAACTTTCACTCTATTTTTTAAAATGCAAAAACAATTTCACTGCTTTCTTACAGTCTCAACTACCTAAACCAGGTCTAGTTATGCAGCGTTTGATCATCTTTTTTTTTTTTTTGCAATAAGAGGGGAGAGAGCTTCATGCAAACAAAGATTAATATGAAGGGACAAGAACGTCTCCGGACTTTAACACAAATAAAGCTTTGCAAATCATAAACTGAGTTTTCAAGAGTGTTTATTATCTTAACTTAGTGTTGTGGATTTCAATCTGGACCTGATGTGAAGCTGTCAAAATGCCAAAACAAAGAAAACGCCCACTTTTAACGCCCAGGACTCAAAAGGACAGAGACCGACCCCCAACTGTATGTCTACTGAACTGCTGGAGCAAACTGGGTCATTCATTTGTGCTAATGTCTTAAATTTAAGCCAACAAACATAACCCAAGTGTTTAGTTGATTCAGAACGAGCATAAATTCACAAATTAACCCTCTATAGAAATGAAACCGTGCACTTCCAAAAAAATTACAATTAAGTTAGCTGGATTGTTAGCAACTTCAGCGTAGCAGCTAGTGTAAACATTGAGGGGGAAAGAGGGATATGCTTCCTGTGAGTTTTGTGTGTTATGTTTAAAAGTCATACCTCTTTCATATAGCAATCTCGCTGACACTGAAATGCCATTCTGGACTGTTTTAGAGGAAAACCGCGCCTGACTACCACACGAGAGCAGATAAAGTGAAAGAAACTGGTACTGTGCTGTCGGCTTAGAACGGGTAGCAACGTAGTCCAAACTTAACGGTTTCGACTTTTGTCTTACTTGCATTTCATAATATAAATAATACATGAAGCAGGCCGACACAGAAAAATCAGTGTTGAATCTGATTATGGTCATAAAGTTGACAAAAATGTGTTTTAACATTAATATTATATTAATCTCAAATAAACCGTAGGTTCTACATGATTAATAGATTAAGTTAGGTATAATGTGCTTTCATTGTTATAAATGTGAAATATTAAAACGTCCATTTGAATATTGTTATTAGAGCTATATCAGTTAGCCAGAATACTAGTCGTTGCTGTGATGGAAAACAACATAAAAGCTTTATCAATTTTGTTATAATATTTAGGACGAAGAGTAAGGCTGAGAAATTGCACAGGTTTAAATAATTTACTTTTAAATATTTAACATCTTAAATGATCAATCAAGCAACAAAGATGTTGAAAGAATCTTTAACATGTCAATGTAAAACACTGACAACAGTATTACAATATCTTTCATCGGTATCATTTTTTCCAAAATATTACGGATGTTTATTATGTTACTCTATAGAAAAATGGCACCAAAGGCAGTCCTGGGAAATCTATTTAAAAAATGGCTGTAATGTATCAGACTCCATCAAAACAATCAAACTCCAATGTCAGCAGTGTTTCTTTTCACTCTTGTGGCAACGACTAAATTAAAATATCTGCTTAAAGTGTTGAAAGATATCAAATTTACAAAAATGTGAACAACAAAACAAAATAAATAAAATATTCTATAAATCTGTTTTCATTCATCTGACCTGCTTTCACCCAGAACAATAATCAGTGTTTGAAATCGTTACCCATATTTTAGATAATAAACACAAACAGATTTCATGTACCCAAGCCTTAACACAAAAATCTAACAGAAAACATGAATATCTTGTCGTAGATCTCTATTTTCATCAGGCATTTTACCTATTCCCTCTCTATGCCTTTGTTTTGACAACACTATATGAAATGGACAAATAAAGTAATTAAACTGCTTTATTAGAGTCATCTCCTAAAAAAAGAGAAAATTTATAATGCCCAGCCTCATAATTATCTAACCAAATGTGTATTATATCACCCCAAACAACATGACATTAAAACTATGTTGCTTTCTTTTTTATTAAAATTGATTGTAAACAATGTGCAAAGCATCAATAAATAAGTACATAGAAAATATCATACATGTAAAAACATTACTTTGGACCATAACACAGTCATTCCACAGCAAATATTAATAATCATTATATTCAGTATCCTGAGCGATACAGTTCTTTCTGCTTCCAACACAGGTGAGAAAGTGTCAGTCAGACTGTAGAGGAAGAAAACAGACAAATGTCAGTGCATCAAAATATTTTTCATTTAACTTCACAACATGCAAATAATCTGAAGCACTATACTATGAGCTTCAGATAATTTAATGAAATCAAGTTTTAAGACAATTCTTCATATTAGATTTAAAAAAGGAGCCATCATGCTACTTACATCACTAAGATCCCCCATGTCGGGTGTTTCTCCTTTGTTACTGGTAGCCATTTCTTGGATCATCTGAAAAAGCAAAGCCAGCTCTTTACATACTTTTAGTATCCAAACACAAAGTAAAATAATGATGAGTGCAGCAAAATGCACTCATTAGGATCTAAAACAATACCAGGAATTTTAGATCAAGTTACTGCTGAGCACAATGACCACTCACATCCATGTATCTATCATACTCTTCCTTTCCCTCATCTTCCTCATGCTCCCAGTCCCTCCAGTTATCAAAGTCCACAGAAATCCAACTGGGCTATAGAAGGACACAATACAGATTTTTATTTACCAAATACATAATCATAGTTTTCAACCGTCAACAGAGCCCTTGAGAGTACAAAAGTTTCCTAAATTTGAACAAATTGCTGTGGAATTGCATATGAAGACTTACTTTTACTGGATCTTTCTGGAGGTGAGGCCATGCATAATCAGGTTTCACCTTCCTTAGTAAGACATTGATAGTACGATCATAGACTCTTTCTCTGGAGTCCTTCAAAGTAATACCAGAAATAAAGGTTTGTTCTCAACATTACAACACAGCTGTACATTATAGTACACAGCATATCAAATTAGTGACATAGCACCAGCAATGAATTCCCTAAAAAATAAAAGGCTTACATGGATCTGGACTTTGTCATAGAAGTGCAGCTCATTGTAGAAGACGTCATCAGTGTCATTTTTGCAGCTGTTCCACAAACGGGCAGTGTTGTTAAAGATTAAGAGGGAAAAATTACACCAGAGACACACAAAAAGAGCGATTTTATGAATAAAAATACCATGAACTTACCACAAAATCAGTTTGTCTGGCTGGATATCAACTTGGACATTTTTAGGTCTTTGAACCATAAAGTTGATTGTGACATATTTCTTTCTGTCAAACCACTTCGCATGAGCTGGCTGGCTGTTGAGACACACATGTAGGAATCACATGATCATGAAATATTTATTAGCAAAAAGCTTGCAAGTCACTTTTAGTACTCAGATGTAAACAGGCAGCACTTACCTCTCCTCTGGTCTGACAATTTTGGGTTTGTTCATTTTGATTCTTGTACAAAATTAAAATAAATGTTATGTTTTTGATGCCTATAATCTACTGGAAAGTAAAAAAGTATGTGCCTCACTTCTCAAGCTGTGTTCTTGAATGAAATGGCCAGTCTCAAGAAGCTATATATAGAGTGGTTGGTATCAGCTGCTGGAAGTCAAGCCTGTCACAGCCCCCTCCCTGCCCTTTATAGCCTGTCCATGGAACACTCGGGAAAGCAGATGCATTTTCTGTGTTCTGCCTCTGACTGACTGGGTCCTTAAGAGGGTAGAGATGAGAAATTAAAAGAAAAGAATAGACAGACAGACAGACAGACAGACAGATATAGATAGATAGATAGATAGATAGATAGATAGATAGATAGATAGATAGATAGATAGATAGATAGATAGATAGATAGATAGATAGATAGATAGATAGATAGATAGATAGATAGATAGATGTAGCTTTGGTTGGAACCTCCTGCTGGTCTGGAGGGACATTACATCTAACCGGAAATGCAATACCTTGCTACGTCTGTGCTAGGAATGTGGCGCGAGACGCCCGGCAAGTCTGTGTACATAAAAAAAAAGAAAAAGAAATCATGAAAAAAATCAATAACTAGTGTGTTTAGTCTTAAATTATTTTAGGTTTAATAAGCTTCGATTATTTGTTACCACATCATCACATGAAGTACTGATTATCAAGGAGAACATGCCTCGCAGAAGACAGGTGAGAACAAATGTAGGTCGCACAAGAAGGTAGCTTTAGCTAAGTTAGCATCAATGTTTGCCGTTCTTTGGCTGATGAGCCAGAAGGTTGCACTGTATTCCATTCAGTAACGCGTCCATTTAATGTGCTGAAAGCACTGCATTAACTATAAGTCGTCGTTTAACCTAGCTACATTTAAAACGGTATTAATTGTGAAGACACTGCCATGTTGAGCATATTTAGGAAGCGTTTTTAGATTGAACCTCGGTGGGCGTCGAGGAGCAGCTAATAAAAAAATGTCTTCGTAAAATCCATTGTAACAAAATGTTGTTGATCCGCTGTATGCCGAACTTATCACAACTATACTAACTTTGAAAATGTCAAGTTTTATTTAATTATTTATTGATAGCAAGATATGTGTTAATACAACATCTTAAAATGCTTTATTTTTCAGTACAATATGTTAGACTGGAAAAGCTAAGCTAACTGTGACTAACATAATAATACGCTGATGTGCTATCCAGACTGCCTGTGTTTTGTAAGCTATTTAGGCTAACAAGCGCACAAGTATTTCACTGTTTATACCAAATGTTTATGTAATAAAATACTTTTTAAATCAGATGTTTGGATGCAAACGAACTGTTTAGCCTTCTTCAAAACCAAACAGAAATCTAACAGCTTATTGTACCTCTCTGGTAGTTTCCAAAATGAAAAAAGAAAAAAATAAATAAATAAATAAAAGCTCCAGTTACACAAACATCCCTTTTTACTCAGGCTTCATTTGCTTGATTGAAGACTTCAGTAAGTAGAAAACATAAATCATGCTAACAAAGTCAGACCTCAGTTGTAATCATGCTTAACTGACATCACTGACTCTTGCTATTGCACACTAATGTAAAAAATTTTTGCACTGTTTTGCAGCAGTGCTGCATTAATTGGTTTAGGTCTCTTTTCACTTCCTCATTTTCCTCTTGGTAGAGACCTATGGCTGGGAGTGGCTCAGATGGAACTGAAGACTCCGACTCCTCTGCTGAAAGAGAACAAACCAACAGTTCAGAGAGTGATGGGAACATGTCCAAAAGACAGCGCCTCACCAGAGCTTCTACTCGCCTTAGCCAGAGCTCTCAGGGTTAGTCTGCATATTCCAGTAAAGCTCATGCTCTTAATCTCAGCTATAACCTATTTTCAGATCGGTGGTTTAATTTCTCTTCCATCAGATACGCCAGACTTAAAGCGAGCTGTAGACCACGATGAATCTCCACCACTGACACCAACAGGAAATGCACCCTCCTCTGAATCTGAGCTGGATATCTCCAGCCCCAATGCCTCTCATGATGAGAGCCAGGGCAAAGATCAGGCCAACAGAGACTCTGATAAAGACCTGTCTCATCGGCCCAAACGTCGCCGCTGTCACGAAACCTACAATTTCAACATGAAATGCCCAACCCCGGGCTGTAATTCTCTTGGTAAACTTTTTTCCTGTTTGCAGTCTGTGCTTATTAAGGGGATCCCTGCCCTTTCTTGGACACGCAGTATGATATATCGTTATCAACTTCCTGTACCACTGACATAATATTTTTCTCAATTGTTTAGGCCACCTCACAGGAAAACATGAACGTCATTTTACTGTATCAGGGTGCCCTCTCTACCACAATCTCTCTGCTGATGAGTGCAAGGTAAGTGACTTATGTGAACAAGCTAGTATTTTTAATTGTGTTATGGGCTAATTACAGACAAGTAGACCGTATCACTTAACCATCACACATACTTGGTCCTTAGTGGGAGCTGTTTTGCTGCTACATAAGACACAGTTGATACTAAATGGTATCATTCTACTATGAGAATGAATCACAGAGTCTAGCTGGTCACATAATACTGGAACATTTCTGAGCTCTTGTTATATTGAAGTTCATCAGAAATGGCATGACTTCTTCATTACCCTTTTTGTGGAACCTCGAAAGTCAGTTTATGTGTTTGGTGACAACATAGCAGAATGGCTTTTTTTTTCCCTGCTGTGTCCCCGTTTTGGGCTGAAGGAGGTGTAAATGATGTATCTTTGGTTTGTTTGGTCAGGTGAAAGCCATCAGCCGAGAGAAACAAGAGGAGGAGGTAAAGACACAGGAAGAAAGCAATGCACGGCATGCAACCCGTCACCAGGTAATTAGTGTTTTCTATAATTGCATCACATTTGTGTAATTTACACCAACAGCTTCGATGTAAAAGATTAATTTTTCTTGTCTATTGTATAATCCAAGTATTACTGTAAGTGTTACAGACCAGGAGGCTGAATGCTTGTATCATCAAGAAAGTGATGTATTAATTTTTGTACTGATTTCTAGACGCCAACACCGAAACAGAGTAGATACAAGGAGCAGGTTGCGGAAATCAGGAAGGGGCGAAATTCTGGCCTGCAGAAGGAGCAGAAAGAAAAGCACATGGTACACCAGCAGCATCCCAACATATGCCATTGCCATGTAGCTGGTATGTTGTCTTACTTCTTGTTTGACCTTATGTTTAATCTAAAGGAGCATCGGCAGACACATAGCAACACCAGAGAGCCTCTGCTTGAGAACATCACAAGTGAATATGACCTGGAGCTGTTCAGGAAAGCCCAGGCCCGTGCATCTGAAGACCTGGTAATGGGATGTTTTGTTACTTTCTGTTCCTGTGGTTGTATTATTATCATATGTCAATAGCCAGTTATCACAATATCGTAGCCTCCGAATTTGTCCTTCAGACAGTTTTTCTTCCCTCCTGCAGGAGAAGCTTCGTATCCAGGGTCAGATCACCGAGGGCAGTAACATGATCAAAACCATTGTGTTTGGCCGCTATGAGCTTGACACCTGGTACCACTCCCCGTATCCTGAGGAGTATGCACGTCTCGGTCGGCTGTATGTGTGCGAGTTCTGCCTGAAGTACATGAAGAGCCAGACCATCCTCCGGCGACATATGGTGAGCCTTTACATTGTAATCAGTAAGCCAGCTATGAAAACACTGCTAATTTTAGGCTGAATGCTGGTATTCTTTAAAAAAAAAAAAAGATATGTGACTCACTGACTCGTCAGGTCCCATTAAAAGTGAAAAAGATTATCCCTCCTATAATTTAGAAATCCAGTTCTTTACACCAAACTTTTAACTGTTTCATTTTGGCAAGTAACAACATACTCATGCCTGACACTACATAATACATTTTAAGTGACTGAATTTAACATTATCATTTTGCTGAGTTCTTTGGAAATAACTTTTTACTGTAATTATTATTTTTGCTAATTTATTATCACTTTAACCTTTATTATGTAATTTATAGGCCAAATGTGTGTGGAAGCATCCTCCAGGAGATGAGGTGTACAGAAAAGGCTCCATATCTGTGTTTGAAGTTGATGGGAAAAAGAATAAGGTAGGTAGACTCGGACTTGAAAAACTTCCCCTCTATTGCTTCTCAGATTTTGTAACTATTGTAGAAGAGGCCGTCTAAATTTGAACAGAAAAAGAAGTCACTTGTTAAAATAATTTTATTTCCAGATCTACTGCCAGAACTTATGTCTACTTGCCAAGCTTTTTTTGGACCACAAAACACTTTACTACGACGTGGAGCCTTTTCTCTTCTACGTCATGACTGAGGCAGATAACACCGGCTGTCACTTAGTGGGATATTTTTCCAAGGTAAAAGAAAAGCAGCTGCAGATCAATATTACGGATTTTCATACAATGAATTTCTGCTTAAAACATCAACATTATCTGTGGATTTAATTTTAATTTTCATCACAGAAACGTCTAAAACATTTTTTCTGTTTGTTTTCATCAAGGAGAAGAATTCTTTCCTGAACTACAACGTGTCCTGCATCCTGACGATGCCGCAGTACATGAGGCAGGGCTTTGGCAAGATGCTCATTGACTTCAGTACGTATATGTTTTCTGATTATTTCCTCCAGTTTTATCTGTTATTTAGTCTGTCTAAATAGGATAGAAGAAATAACCAGTAAAGCATAATTACTGATTTAATGTATAAAAAAAAAAGAAAAGTGTTTTTTAAAATAACAGTGCTGTCTATTTTAAAATAGTAAAGAATTTTTCTTTTGGCATATCAAAACAAAAGCTGAAACATCCTTTTAAATAAGTATTTTTTACTTTATCTTAGTACCAAGTTAAATAATCTGTAGTCTTGGTAGTCCCAAGTCCTGCTGGGAAATATCATGTGAGTTTGGCACACATTGTTTCAGGTTCTGCACAAACCTGTTAATGACCCATTCATTTGAATGGGGTGTCACAGGAAAACATCTAAAATCTGCAGGACAGTAGCTCATGAGGACTGAAGTAGGAAATCTCTGCTCTAGAAATGCTCTTCTGGAATTTGGTCCTGAAACCTAAAAAAAAAAAAGGCAAAACTATTTTTGCTTTGTCATAAGCCTAAAACAGTAATTAGGAAAAGTTTCTGTATATTATGTAATTTTTCCTTCTCATTGTAACCTCTTTTTTCAGGTTACTTGCTGTCCAAAGTGGAGGAGAAAGTGGGCTCCCCTGAGAGACCTCTGTCTGATCTGGGCCTCATCAGCTACCGTAGCTACTGGAAGGAAGTATTACTCAGATACATGTGCAACTTTCAAGGCAAGGAGATCTCCATTAAAGGTAAGTGAGAACACACTTCAGCTGCATCTCTTCATAAAACATTAAAATAAAAGAAGCATGACAAGATAGAAGATTCATTTCCATTTATTCAAGACAGTAGCCACACACTCAAATAAATTTACTCTTTTAATGTTTGTGTGATGCAGAGATCAGCCAGGAAACTGCAGTCAATCCGGTGGACATTGTGAGCACTCTGCAATCTCTTCAGATGCTGAAGTACTGGAAGGGAAAGCACTTGGTACTGAAGCGACAGGTGAGATGCGCTGGCAAGTCAGACTGTGTAGCCTTTATTCTTTTTGCTGTTCCTTTTGATTCTATGAATGTAATTAAATTGAAAATGATCAAAATGGTTAATATACATTTTAGAAAATGTAGTAAAACTCATTCAAGCCTTTTTTTCCTCTCTTTTTTTTAACTGTTGTCTGAAAGTAGAGTTAACGATAATCCTGAGGTGTTTTTTCTCCACCTTCCACCTAATTGTTCATGCATTGTTTTTAACTAAAGAAATGATACCCTACTTTTTGTTCATTTTCATATTTGACAATTTGGTTTTCTGCTTTTTTTCTTCGTCACAGGACCTGATTGATGAGTGGAAAGCAAAGGAGATCAAACGAGGTAATAGCAACAAGACCATAGACCCTAGCTCGCTAAAATGGACCCCTCCCAAAGGGACATGAACACTCAGATCCTCAGGCTACTGAGAAACTCGCCTCCAGCCTCACAAGCCACAAGTAGCCTAGACCTATGAACTGTCAGTAAAGATCAGTGTTCTGTTTATTTTACATTTTTATCCAGTTAATACCCCTGCATAGCCTTGTCATGACTTTCCTTTTTAAAACTTTATATTTTACTTTCATTTATATTTTCCACATCATGCGTTCCAAGTCGAATGATTGTTGACTCATTGTCACCGTAAAGCTAGTAAATCTATTTTGTTTTAAAGCTGCTTATGTCTGCTTTGCTCTGAATGTTAAACGATAAACAATCCAGTGTGGTGGATAACATGAATGTTTTGCTTTGCTGATACCTGCTTTTGGCAGCATTTACAGGTCATTTTTATTTCATTCAAGCTACATGCGTTATGAAGGTGGTTATCGCTCTTTTTTGGAATAAATACAAAAAATTGTTGGCATGAACTGAACCGAACCAGGGTATATCAATCTTTTTTTTCTTTTTTTTTCTTAGAAAAATTCTTGTGGTATTGTTTTCTTTGGTTGTAAAGTTGTATAGATTTCTTTGTAGCTTCATTAATACAGGAATTGTTCCCATTCCTCTGGTGAACCTGCCAAAAATTAAGGAAAAAAATGAGCTCAGATATTTTTAATAAGTTTAGAATAGAGAACAGCACCACTGTTAGGATGCACATAGAAATAACACAACCTCAGGTTTTTCTACTGATACAATCATACCTTGCCTGTATGGTTTCTCTGAAACCTGGATCTCAGTGGTTGTTGCAGATGGAGTCACTCTGGTTAAAGATTCTGTAATAAACAGAAAACGTCTGAATGGGATTGTCTTTGCCTTGTGTTTTTAATCATAGCTGTCATGTGTGTACTAGCAATTTGATATTTTTCATATCAATAAAGCTGACTTAATATTTTTAAATAACATTCTGTCTCCTGGTGATGTTGCTCACCTCCAATGGGAATACTTCTTCCCATCAAGCCCACAAACACCTCTCCTTTATTTCCTACACGAGAAGGATGATGGAGACATTTACAAAGATGAAGGGTTTTTTACAATTGATACACATTTTTTTATTTTTTGTAATGCAAAATTTTCCTTTAATTTGAAAGCAAAGTCCCGTTACTCACGTCTGTTTACTTGAAACGGTTTCTTTGTAGCTGCGAGGGGGTAAAAAAATGAATCATTCCACAGATATTGTTGATATAAAAGGAACTATACATGCATCAAAATATTTGTATTTATGCAGGTATTCTCTTAAGGGCTACCTGCACGTTTCCCCATAAGTCCATAAAAGCGAAGGGCCTTAGATCTTTTCATCAGATTGTCTATGGGATTGGTCAGATCCATGTCCCCCGACTCATGCTGTAAGACATTTTATTGATATTGGACCGCTTTTTAAAAGGTAAAAAATATTCACAAATGCTTTCTCCGTCTAATACTTAAGAAGGTTTAACAACTCCATGAGTCTCACCTGCCAGTCTCTGGACAGTCCTCTCTCCTCTGCGCTACAAGACAGTCCTTTAAAGGTCTGCACCAGTGCACAAAAAGCCATAACAACAAGCTGGATCTTCCAGTTATCCATGTCTTGATCAGGGTGAGATGTTTTAATCCTGCTTCCCTTCAATTTAAAGAAAAAAATTACTGAAAGAGGCTAAAACATGTATATATATTTATATTTAGAGATGATGCTCAGAGGCGGGATCCTGTATTTGGTTGTTGGGGCTTAATCTTGGTTGTATTTATACCCCTAAATGCCCCTGCTATACGAGACCCCTCCCCTATAATCATGGTTATGCTCTTACCTTCCTTGGATCTGAATTCATAGAAGACTGTGTTTTCACCACATATTTTGGTATTGTTAACAATCAAAAATCTTTATTTACAAAAAGTAAATAAAGATTAAAATACTGTTAAATACTTTATAGCTGGGAATGACATGTCATTCAAAGGTTTATCCGTAACAGTTTACAGAAACAAAAAAGATCAAATATTTACATTTGAGATTGCCCCCTTTCATTTCCATTTTTATTAGACATCTGAGTTATTGCTCGTGTAATAATATTCTCCTTTTTGCTCATTTGCTGCCTTGTGATGTGCACACACTTCTTTGATATCACAGAAAAGAGGGCTTGGCAGGCAGGTGCTGGGTCTTTGAGCGATGCTCTGCAAATATGACCATCTATCTTTGAAGAATTTATTGGTTTGCCATTTGACTTGGTGAGCTGCTGGTTCTATGAAACAGGACAGAGCAGATGTGGTCTCTAAGGTAGAGATTTGACTGGTTAAGAATAGATGCAATTTAAATGAAATGTCTGGTTGGAAGTCAAGCCCGAAAGTGCTCTTGCTGCACATCAAACCCTGACACACACTGTCCATGTCAATATTTATAACTTATTTATAACTATCTGTGGGGTAATTTATTTTCTGTCGCCCGAGATAATTGCAGCGTTATTAAACCTATTCGTGATCTTTACTTACTTAGCCATTTAAATGCTGTGTTTTAATAAAAGCGGAGCTCTTTCTCCAACACTCTGGCCATAGAAATTTCTGGAGAGGCAATTACTTGACAATCTGTGCAGTAAGAACACCCACTCGAAACAAAGCTGACAGACATCAAATGCTTTGATCCTTGCACAGGTGCTTCCAACAACAAGAAAAGCTTGGGACAATTAAGCCTGAAAGGCAATTACACCTGAACAGCCCTCGTGTACACATAATCTAACCCAATGCTAACGAGGAGAGCTGAATCAAAAGAAATCAGAGGCTCCACATCTACATATGAAATGGCTGAGTCACAAAGAGCTCATGTAATGACAGATCCCTGCATTTCCATGTGACGCAGGATACATCATTTCAGGATCTGGACAATTCACTGATGGCGACTGGCTTTTTCTCTTTCTGTTTTTTCAAATACTTGGACAAGCAACATTCAGTCTTTGAATTAATCCCTGCAGATGAAAGCAATGAATTTGAATAATATACACAAAAAAAAATCTTTTACAATATTTTATTGGGCAAAAATATTAATTGTAAAGTTTAGAAACTGTCTGTTGAATCTGGGGTCCCTCTATTTCTTCTGTTTCAGCCATTGTAGTGGTGGATTTAATTGTGCGCTGAGGATAGTTATCATCAAAAGGTCTATTTTAATCTCATCCTCAGTTTCTAGACAGATGACTTCAAATTATCTTCAAACATTCTTTGATATTACGTACAATTCATACATGAGTCAATGAAAACAAGCAACCCCGTCCTAATCCACCACCCTGAGACACTTTCTTGTCCTTAAAAGCTGTTTTTTTACTGTCAAAACAGTACTTTTCCTTATGGATCAACATAATGTGATATTCAAAGACACATTTAATTGATACAGATTTAAAATGGTCAACTACAGCATGTTATAAAATTACTCTTTGATTCTGATTTGATGAATCTGAAAGTTTAACATGTTTGAGTGTAATAACTTCAAATCAAGTAACTATAAGATATCAACATGTATCATAGCTGCTTTGTTAAATCAGTGTTTAAAAGTATTAAATGACATTCTATTAATTACGCAACTGATTTACAACATGTTTAGTCTTGTCATTGATTCATTGATTCATTTTGTATATCGCTTACTCTACTTCAGGGTCTCGGGAAAGCTGGAGCCTATCCCAGCAATGAGCAGGCGAGAGACAGGGTACACCCTGGGCAGGCTGCCAGTCCTTCATTGGGCCAACAGAGAAAAACAGTCATCACATTCACTCCTAGGGAGAATACATTGACCAGGTAACCTAACATACATGTCTTTGGACGGTGGGATGAAGCCAGAAACTCTTGTTTATTGTCCCCTGTGGCTCTGGGTTAAGCTTCCTTAAAAGAAAAAACTATAAATCTCACATTTATGCTTCAAATGATCAATGTTTTCCACGTTCGCCACTTCTCAAAGATTCAGGATGTTAAACAGGACAGATAAAATATAAAGCATCTGTGCATATTGTTTCTCATAGGAAAACTAATAAGAACCATCATGGTTTCTGCTAAGTCTTTTCTGTGTACATACCGTATGGTAAAGGGAATTTTTGTCCATTCTCTGCTTTTATTTGGTAGCTGATGGTACATACACATGACACAAGGTGGTGCAACCTGACATTGCTGGAACTGACGGCCAAAATACCCTGCTGACAGATACCATCAGATAAGTCAGTACGGATGTATAAGCAGCTTTAAGATGGGAAGTGCTGATATCTCTACGCAATCTTTCCAATCTTAAGCTGGCTTTCTGTATTTTTCACAATATCCAGTAATGGTTCTAAAGAGACAACCACTAAAAGTAAAAAATAAACATGCTAACTATTACAAAGTGAGGAGGACAAACATGCATACCAACAAACTTAAGGAAAAAGAAAAGAAAAGGAAAAGGGGACAACAAAAGAAAAGAGAAAAAAGAAATCATTTCACCAGACTGAGCAGGTTTTATTGGATTTGTTAAATCCGATTAACAGAGAAAGACATGACTGTGATGAAGAAAGCATATATCCCTTCAGAAAGCAGGGTTTAGTGCAACCCAATACTGATTCGTTACAGTTAAGATTTTCCTCCAGAAGGAGGCAGTGTTGCCTAATGCATAAAATCAGAAGCTCAACCACCTCACTGACTTTTAAGTCTGGATGGATTTTATGCTTCTCTTGCTGGGCCTGTTTTGTCTGTTTGCCTCATACATAAAAAAAAAAAGAAACCATGCACAAGTGTTGTTTTGATCAGTGCGAATGTCAAACATGTTACAGATTGTCATTAATTTTTGTGGTCCGCTTTTGTTCAGTTTTTAAGTGCTGGAATGCAATATTTAACCACCTCAAACAGATGTGCTTATTTGCTGTAGGACAGGCATTAAATAATCTCATATAAAAGTTGAGAACATGGTTGCGGCGAAAAGCTAGATTAGCAAAATTGCAGTGCACACCACACTGAATTCATACAAAGCACATTTAACAATGTATAAAAAATTTTTTATAAACAATCTTTATTACAAAGTTAAGTTATTTTGCTTATAATGTCATATCCAAACCAATGTAGCTGTTATATTACATGGAAATATATTAGCATGATGTGTATCAGATCATACAGTCCACAGTGGAATTTTCTGCTAACTGTGTTTGCATCAACATGAACAACAGATTACTATTATGTAACTTTTGTCCACAAATTTCTGTGAGATAGGGCTTATATAGATCTTACAGAGGGTTATATTATTTTCCATCCAGGCAATGGTGGGAAATACAATGTAGTGTCCATGTGACTATAGATAATGTTAGAAGTTTTTATTGTTCCACTTTGCCTAAAATTCTCTTAACTCTCTTGTTCCCTCAGTTGTTTTTCCCGTTTGGTGCCCTGTGGCATTTTAGTGTGGTTTCTCCAGAGAGGGAGGCATAAATTTGCTCTTAAAGGCTTCTCTGAGAATGAAATACCGCTGTCTGGCCTTGCATGCTCAGACTGGGGGCTTCAGGCTGGTACTGTGGCAGTTCTGTCTATATGCATCCGTGAGACTGGCTGGTGTCATGGGATTGGCTTAACCACAAGGAGCATGAGATGTTCTGTGTTTGTGTTTTGATTCTATCGCACCAACAAACACCAGAGCTCTGCCATGCCAACTTTCTCTTGAGAAAATGTAGGTGATTGGACATGCTTGTTGCCAACATTTTATACAATTTTCAACTGGAGCGGGCTCCAGTACTAAAGGGTGATAAAGACAACCCACTACCTGCACATCCACACTCACCGTTGTTTGAAAATGGTTTACTGGAGTTTCTTCAAACAGCAGCTGACTCTTTTTTAGAGGCCTGTGCATCCTTGGCTTTAAAATAAGTGTGTAAAATGACAAAGATCTGCAAGGAAAAGAGACTAAATTATAAAATTTGGTGATTTTTTAAATGTTTTTATAACCACAGAATGAATCATTTCTAATTATTAGTGCTGCAGGCCTTGTATGTGGGAAAACGGCCATTTTTCAACCATTAAAGGCATCTAGAAGCTCCTGTATGTTCAAAGGGTGATAGGGAAAATAGAAGGAATCTTTGACAGTAAAGCGTTTTTTGTGAGAAGTTTGAGGAATGGAGGATGATAATGAAAGAACAGACAAATGCATGTAAATTAACCACAGTTTTCAGTGACACAGAAGGTCCTTGTTTTCTTCTCAGCTGGTAACTTAGCCGATAGTATAGATGCATTTTGTTGACAGATAATGGGTAGACGACATTTGAGAAGGTTGCAATCTCTAACTTTACCACTAGATGTCAATTATCTTTTAAAGGCCTAAGAGTATGACTGTGTCATGACCTTTAACTTTTCCAATTAGCACTACAAGTGTATTACACTAGGTTATGTAAGCTGTTTACTCTTTCCATGCTGTCACTGCTGGGCTCTTCTGTAGTCCTTATGCCATTTTTATAATTCAAAACTATACACGTTGATGTTCAGCTGTGTATGAAAAAAAATACATTTAACCTCTATGTGAGTAAGTTTCCTTGGAGGAGTGATGAGGAAGTGACTACACAACTGTTTTCTTGAGTATCGTCTGTCTATTTCTCACCCACATGGACTCAGTTCTTAAATGTGTTTCTCTTGTCTTTTTGTTCGAGAAAATGATTGCAGATTGCATTTTTTTTTGTACAAGTGCAAAATATTAAGTGAATTTGTCTGCAACTGGTGCAATAACCATTTCAGCTGATTAAGTAAATTGTCCTCCTTTTAACTTAAAAAAATATCCATTGGTAGTTTAAACCACTAAGAGATAAATGATTAATTTACTTATCTGATTCTCTTACATATAGACATGTATTCCATTGATATCTGTGATATGAATGATTGTAATGTTTAAAATGTGTGGGACTAGAAACAATCTATGGTCTTGTTTTTGAATCTTGTTAGTTGAATCTGGTCAAATGCAAGAGCCATGTCTGCAGTGTTACTGGACACAGTTTCCTGTAATACTGCAAGTAAAAGAAGATACATTAATCTATGTTGCATTTTGTAAGAAATCTGAGAATATCTGTGTAATGACTGAATCACACTCTACACCAGATCTGCTAATTAGTAAAGTCCAGTGTGCCCAATTCTGATCCTCATGAAAAATCAAGATAATTCATAATACTTTCAAGTACAATCAGGTATGTGTTTATTTTATGGAATCATATATAGCAGATTTTATGAAGCACTATATTGATAAGAAAAATGTATTATTACAGGAAAACAAAAATGTGTAAAACATTTGGTTATGAGTGTTAGGAATGGACTGAGATGTAAGTTTGAAGATTAATTGCACAGTTTGACCATAGAGATGCTATCCTGAAGTTATAGCAATATGACATAAGTTTCTGACCTTAAAGCTCTGTGCTTCTGATTTATGTTAATGTCACACTAACATTCAATATGCACATTCATGGGGCCATCATTGCTCTGCACCATCCAGGGGGGGGGGGCACACTTCACAACTTTGTTTTGCTTGACAGCATCACGTGCCAGCAACTGGATTTCATTACACTGGCCATTTTGGATGCACCATGGCTGATTCAGCTAAGAAACCCAAGAAGCCATGACTGGAGAAAGAAAGAAGAAAAGAGATGTGACAGAGCAAGAGATAAGTAGGAAATGGGCTGAACTTACAGTATTCATACACATACAGCACTTGTATTGTTACATATTAAGTGCTTTCTCCCATCACTCATATTTATACTCCAAGGACACTTCTACATGTAGTCAGGGGAAGTCTGGAATCGATCCACTGATTTTTTTTCAGTTGGCAGACCACTGCTCTTCCTCCTGAGCTACAGCTACTACAGTGCAGACCAGGTGCTTTGGGGAGGGTGAAATAAAGCTGTAAAAATGCCTCAAACTGATTTGCAATAACTGGTTAAAGTAAATTTCACCGCTGTGACTATTCAGTATTTATCGGCTCTCCTAAATACGTCTTCAAACCGAGAGCAACGTCTTCAAACTGAGAGCATGCCATCTATAATCTCAGGGAATATAAAGTAGAAACTAAATGACCCCTTTCAGTCTGTGATGTCTTTGATTACAAGGTACTTTAATTCAGTGGAAGTGAGGTGAAGGTGCCATGCACAAGCATAGTAGAAGTCTATAGTGGTTTTATAGCCTGAAGCATAGTGTGCACCACATTTCTGCAAAATTTCAGAGATACACAATCTACTTTTCAATCTCAGTGGTGAAGAATGTTTGTTTATACTTCCAGCCGAGTGGCGGACTTGTCGTTGCCCTCAAATGTCAGATCCAACTATCACTTTCTCACTTGGAAATAGAGTTTTTACAACCAAACTTTAATTACAACTGGCAGGGATAGATTTCTCTGAGCTAAAAGGCACAGAAGTGTTTGGAAAAGGAAGCCAGCAATGCTTCATGCCAGCCATTATCTATTCTTAGGTAATCAATTTAAATCTAAGCTCATGAGTATTTCATGGGCAACACATACACCTTCATGGATGTTTAAGTTTTTATGATAGAAATGTCATTTTGATCAATAAACACAAGGCAAAACAAAAAAGGTTAAGTAGCATTTATTAAAAGATTGTTCAACTATTTACCAGAAAAAAAAAAGAAAAGAGAAACACTTTATGTTTCATTGGGAAAACCTTGTTGTTGGCTGATAACATTTGAAAACAGGCTATATGGTGTGGAGCATCTGTGTTTACTTTCTGACACTTTTAAACTTTTTTGCCACTGGATCAAATATATTGGAGCTTTGAGGAAAAATTCAACTTTCCCAGTCATAATTACAATATGAATCTTGACATGAATGCTATTTACAAGTGGAAAACTGGTAATTATGGTAACGCTGACATGATGTGAACATAGCAAGTAGGTTCATATTTAGCACTTAATCACCAGAGTGGTATTGATCTAGCCATTTAACATTTTAATGTTATTAAAAATATCAACATTTACATGCTGTCCTGTTAAGTAGCTTATTAATATTTTGGATCCCACCCCCTGAATATTATTATTTGTTGTCTTTTCCCAGCTTTTCTACAGAGTTCATTTGCTGGCTCTTAGGTTACAGCACATGTCCCCCCAGAGACCCAAATTTAGCCTGGTTACTGATGTTCTTGTTTGCTGGGCTCTTGTGGCTTCTTCGACACTTTGCTTATGGCAAGGCCTCTTTTGGTCAGATGTGCTTACTTTGTCGAGGAGCCAATCACCAATTCATTCCTAAAGCCTCAGAGGTTTAAAAGCCAAGTGCATAATTGCTCCTTAAATCAATCTTCAAATTTTGTGGTATCCAAGCTGCAAACAGTTGGCCTGGAATCATTTATTCACAGAGCAAGACTGGCCATAATATGTATTTAGAGTCCAGAAAATATTACAGTGTCTTAGAGAAAATTACATGTGAATGAGTGAAGATAGATTCGATTATACGCTTGTATTTTACATACATTTTACATAAGCCTTAATATAATTTGTGCCATTTGTTCAGCGTTTATGGGTGTCATTGTGTTCTTGTGGTTCTGACTATGGGACCGACCACACAGCTGGAAAAGCATGCCAGCTTTGCATCTGAGAAACTTCCCCCCATATTTCAGATTTTCCCCTCAATCCCTTTTCATAAACTTCAATCAGCTGCTGCAAGTCTGTTTGTGTGAGACAGACAGAGCACACAGACAATGCGGTTGCAGCAGTGTCACTTTAAAAAACAGACAGGACTCATCTTTGTTTCTCCACCTTAATAACAGCTCCTCACACGCACACACCTACACACGCACACACACACACACGCCCAGGACTTTACGAGTCTTGTTTAATGCACACTGTCCTAGTTGCTGTTCTATCTCTGTCTCTCTTTTGAGTTTTCTGTCTCCATCTCCTTCTTCCTCCTTCCCTCCCTCCTTTATGTCTTTCTCTCTCTGTCTCTTCACTCCTCCTCCTCCTCTCCCTGCTGTATTTGCAGTCAGCTTTAGTGCCAGACACCCTGAGGCAGCGGTAGCGCCAGCAAGTCTTCCCACCTCTGTTTTTGTGGTGGAAGATGACATGTCGAAGCTTTGAAGGGCAGGGGAAGGGAGGGAGAGGAGGAGGGAACGGGAAGGGAGGGAGGGAGCACATCACTCGGCGCAGAGGAAAAGCAAGAGACCCAGAGAAAATGTCATGTGGCCTGCAGTCCGCCCAGATACTCTCATGCTGCCTCTCTTTCTCCAGCTTTCTATGTGGGCAGGCAGGAATGGCGACAGGAAGCACCCCCCCCCACCCCACCTCACATGCACACACACATACACCATCCTCCTTCCTCCCTTCTGCCCTCCTTCAAGTCTTCACTCACTTACTTATTCCTCTTGTCTCCCTCTCTACCCCTCCCTCTTTTCCTCTTCAATAACCCACCTTCTGCCCGTCTCAGGGCTCAGAGGTTTTGTTGTGTGAATTTCCCAAATTGCTTTACTTTTTTTCTTTTACCCTCCTTCTTTCGGCCTGTCTGTCTCTCACCCACAGGCGTGCCTGTGCATCATAACTCACTTGGTGTTGAAGTGTGCTGAGGTGTATTGAGGTGTGTTGAGGTGTAAACTGTGAGTGAGTAGCAGACAAAACATGTTTGATTTCCAATCCTCAGGTATTACTCATCCTTTCGTGTGAGAGGGGAAATTTTTTTCCTTGACATATGTACCATGTAGGGTCACTCCATGCTGTCTTATCAAACCCTTTCAGTTTATAGATTTTCTGGAAAAAAACAAAACAAAACAAAACATATATATATAATTGGTGATTATATATTTGGAGTCAAGATTAATATTTTTAACTGTGCAGATCTTGAATTTTGTTGTTGTTTAACATTGCACATTGAAGCAAATTATAAAATGCTTTTTACTGTATATGTGGGAAAATGAGCAACTACATAACTACATGGCATAAAAATGGTATAAATGAGGAAAGGTATAGAAATACTTTATATGCAATATTACATGCATACTTAAATAAATGAATGTCTCATATGTTGATGTCTTGCCTGAATGAAGCACAAGAAATTTTAACGTACAAGTTATCCATGTCTGAATGACCGAAAATCACTTTAACAGAGTGAAGAAGCCATTTATGTTACGCATCTTATGTCTGGAAAATCCTGTGGAGAAAGGCATGTAGACCGATAAAAAGGGAGCCTAATAAAATCTGGTCCTCCAGGTGTTTTATCTGTTTATATTCCCACTGGAGGAATGCTGGGTTTGTGTACTAATTTGAGTATCAGAGCAGTGGGATTAGCACCGAGGTAGACAGGATGGGGCCACACAGAACTGATCAAACATCCTGTCAGATAGACTCAGCTAAACGAGTAGGGTAATCTTGATCTTTGTTTGTTTCACAGAAAAGAAAACACAAGATGCTCTCTGTGATTCTCACAGCCAAGCTAATAAAACGATGAAAGGAAAATAGAAGCCTTCACTGTGGTATATAAATAAAAAAAGTTTCCACTGTCTTTGATATGGACTTCTAATGGTACATCAACCACACCGGCCTGTTCTTATGTGGCTGCTTCACCTGTGATCTTTCAAAGCTGTGACACTCAAGTTATACAACATAAAGCACAATATAAAACAGACATAGGGACAAAAAAGGAATTGGAAATATACCAGTTAGTTCCTCAAAAGCAAAGGAATAGCTTTTAATTTAATCTTAAATTAATGTGAGTGTTGCTCAAGCCTTTTTTCAGTGAACCAAAGCTGGTACACGATCAACTGCAGGAAATTTGTCTGACAAGAAGGAAGTAATAGAAAATTTATGCAAGAGTTACAGAAAGTATGGTTTCAGTCAAGAGTACACTTGATTTGTAAATGGGGGCTTCATGCATTTTTTTTATATATCTAAGATCTGAGTAGGCTTCCTGTGTAAAAGGTAGGCTTTTCTGAGGTGAAAGTGAGGAGTTTATTTTTTCCAACTCCTGAAGCATAATACTTTCAAGTTTTCACACTCAGAAAGAAAAAAAGAACATGTTTAAGCACATTCTTTTACTCTGGAATGTGTTTGCCGATGTGTGCATCGCACACTCAGACCGAGATTAGTGTTTCTGGACACACTGACTGAAAATAACATTGCAGCAATAACACCTTTGTAAACAACAGATAAAAACAAAAAAGCTGTCACTTGTTGACCAAATTAAGTGGCCTTTTCTCACTCAGGTAAGCTCACTTGATACAGAAAAGTGTGTGTGTTTAAGCGTGCTTGTCACTGTATGACATACTATTTGTGTCCATACACATTGTATCACTGCAGGCCAGTTTGATATTTCAAGTCATTACCAGCGTCAGTAAGGGAAGAGATTACAGGGTACAGTGGCAGTAACACACACTATTAGCAAGACAAGGTGTTATTATGCCTCTGGTGTCAGGTGAGATGTCAGAGCAACTAGTCTGTGTCATGCTTACAATTGCTGGATCAGCAGGCTTAAACAGTAACAAGTGGGTTACACAAACACATTAACAAAGAAGCAACTATACAAATCTTTTCTGAATGGTTGACCATGGGATTTTTGTTCACCATTTAAAATGTTTATGTAACTCCAGATTTTATGTATGTATTCACAGCTACATTAAGATTAATGCAAGGCATTTTAAATCCTGGTTGTGTAACTTCTCATCTTGATAGTCCCGAGCTACTGTTACGGTGCATTTTTTTCTTTCACTTTCAGATTAGGAATTTTCTCTGTGAGCTCTTTCCTTTACAGAAAGTGTGTTAAAATCATTAAGAAAACGCTCACGGCTGCAAATGTGAATGAGCACATACATTTCTCCAGTTTTTTCCCCCACTTCTTTCTTTTTGGGTTTAAATTTTCCATGCCTGGCTTCCCTACTGCTGAGAGTGCTGTTCCTCGAAGCCACAGTATATTTTAAAGCAAGGTCGGGAGAGAGCCAGAGGCTCCAAAATCAGGCACAAGACTCCCAGTGTTCCACTGCTGGGTTTGTTCTTGGCATTTACTCCTAACCAGAGAGGTCTAGCTAGCCACAGTTACTGTGTGTGTGTATGAGAGTGTGCATCTGTGTGTGAACATATATAACCCCCCCACCCCTTGCCCTCCAGCCTCCAAGCTTATATAGAAGCAGCTATGAGTGACTCATTTATGGGCTCTCCCACATAGACACAGTACCTGGGTGTGAGTGTGAGACGCCAGAGTAGAGTTTCTGTTGGAAGAATTTTCAGTTTTCATGGTAACCCCCAGTCCATATACACAGTCTCCACAATAGTAAAGTATGCATGTCACTGAAGTGGAAGTTGGCCCAGATGTAGTGAAGTTTGATGAATCTGAACACACAAGCAATTCAGGGGAGCTCCTCTAAATTGGTTCCATACCTTAGCTGACAGTGGTGAGGTCATCCCTGAAGAAAAGAAGCTGATCAGATTTCATCAGATTTCTAATGCTGTCATTTTAGACCATCATTTTAAAAAAGTCAGATCTTTACAAGATGATAGTCTGTCTTTAATCATAACCTCTTCTAAAAGACAGACCTACAGCATTCTGTTCAGAATAAAAAGAGGGGTATTGGGGTATGAAAGTGGACCACACATCAAATACTCACACTCGATTAACACATATGGATCTAACATTAATCCTGAAGGTTCCTTTCAGTATGTCAATGGAAAGTCCATCCATCTGTCTTCTTCCTCAGACAGAATATCCACTCGGGGTCTGGAAGTCTAGTACGCAACACGCAAAACCACAGGGAATATAAATAAATGGCTGTATTTCTCTCCCTTCTTTTGTCTGGTCAGGACACTCTGTGGAGAGCCTGCCAAGTTGAGCATCTACATTTGGGTTTGGCTGTTCCCCTTGCCCGACAGCTCAGCCTTGGCCAAACCACAGGAAAAGGAAGCAAAGGGTTCTCTCTGAAGGGCTTATAAAATATTGTCTTGGGTAAAAATGTCGGACGTGAATGGCAACATTCAGCTTCTCCACTACTAACAAAAGGCCTTTGAAGGACAGACATGAGGTAGTCACTGTTGTTTCTGCTGCCCTGCTGCCCAGACTCTTGTGTTTTACTGTTTCTCACAGTTCATCTGTGTTTCTAGTAAGCCCTGTGTTTCCTGGTAGAGAGATATTTTGTGTGATATCCAGTAATAACCTCAGGGAATGGCATTTCTAACTGTTTGTTTTCACTTCGGCATACACACAGCTTCAAATTAACTGGAAACAGCATCTATTTTAAATATAGCCAGCAGGCCGCATAGAGAATATATTTCTAAAATTGTACACATCAAGATGAGGTTTTACCACATTATGTTGGAAGTACATGTGACGATACATTTAAAGAGAAAATGCATGTAGCTTCAGTTAAATGCTCTGTTAGCTGCCACATTTTAGTTACATATCAGTGAATACCAATGGAATGACTTAAAACATCAGATTGGAAAGAGGTGACTTCTCTTTCTTCTTTTTTTTCTTCTATGCTGTAAGAACCATTGTGAGTAATACAAGGAGGTAATGCTATGGCTAAACACTTCCATTTTTTTTCCTGCAGTGCATCATTACTTTGTAATGACCCCCCATTAGAAACCAAGCCCTTCAACATGTCAAAAGTGGGAATCTGTTACTATCAAATGTTAGCATTTAGCAAAGCACAATTAGCTCATTGTTTAAGAATGCCTCTTATGTGTTTATTTAATTTCAGCTCAATGTGAAAGTCTCTACTACTATTTTGTTACTCTCTTCATCCCAGTTTTGTTTTACCTGGTCTTCTTCTTATCTGAATTTTGTCTAGATTAGAAAATCTTAGGTGATATTCTGATTAGCTACAAAAAGAAATGTGAATCAGATGTGTTTCCATTAACTGGATTAATTGACTGAATGAACTAGAATGCACTGTGTTGATGGTATAAGCTTTGTTACTTGTGGTTATAATTCAATAGAAGAAGTAGTTGTCTTAATAAGAAACAAACTTCAAAGAAGAAAAACAACCAACATAATTGGGCTTATGATTAATCATTGTCATAATCACAGGATGTATAAAGTTACAAATTTACATAATTCTGAATGGTGAAGTGTGATCCAATGTTGTTGAAGACTGCTGTGGGCCACAACAACACCAAAAACAAACCAATCAAAGATTTTGTGGCAGCAGTAGCTCAAGAGGAAGAGCAGTTGTCTGCCAACCTGGAAGTTGGTGTTTCAGTTCCAGGCTTGCCCTGACTCCATATCAAAGTATCCTTGGGCAAGTAACTGAACCCTACGTTGCCTCCCAATGTGCCTATCGGGGCATGAATGTGTGTGTGTTAGAGCAAAAAGAACTTAGTATGTAACCACAGAAGTGCTGTATGAATGGGTGAATGTGACATGCAGTGTAAAGCTCTTTGAGTGGTCAAGATGACTAGAAAAGTGCTATATAACTACAAGGCCCATTTACAATTTTAAATGAGACACGTCTTCGTTCACTGAATTGATTGAGCTTCTGACATGTTCAGTGACACTCTGTAAATGTCACTACAAGGCTGTCCCACCCACCAATCTTCTGGTGGTCTGTTGTGTTCAAGTTTGGCAGACAAAGGTGCTCAGACATTAGACAAATCTTTCTGTTTTATCTTTTGATTATTATGGTTGCGATCATTTTATGTTTATTTCATTCACCAGCTTTGTGAATTTATTTACATTTTATTTCCTCATTTTACACTTCTATTATGTGCTTTTGTGATACTGATGTGATAGATTAAGATTTTGCTTGGTTGTTTGGATGCTGTCAGGAGTTGGATGAATGATAACTTTCTTCAACCAAATGACGCAAAAACTGAAGTCCTTGTTTGCCCCTGATAGATTTTTCCCTAAGATAGCTGAGAGTCTCGGCCCACTTGCCTCATTTATTAAGCCCTCGGTTAGGAACCTTGGTGTAATTCTTGACCATGCACTGTTATTAGATGCTCATATAAAATCGCTTGTTCGCTCTTGTTTTTATCATCTCAAATGCCAAGCTGAGTCCAGTTGTTTCACCAACTGAGATGGAGATGATGTTTATGCTTTCATTTCATCTAGACTTGATTATTGTAATTCCACTTTCAAATGCTTAAGCAAAACATCTTTTGATTGTCTCAAGTTGTTCAGAACACTGCTGCAAGGCTGATAACAAAATCCTCTAAATTCACTCATGTTACGCCATTACTAATCCAGCTGCACTGACTTTCCATTTATCACAAGGTGCATTTTAGAATTCTGGTTTTAACTTAGCGAGCCCTACATTACCAAGCACCTGATTATATCAGAGAACTTCTACAGCCCTACGTTCCCAGCAGGTGCCTGAGATCAAGTGATCAAGATCTGCTGGTTGTTGAGCCAACACAGCTGAAAATGAAAGGTGACAGAGCCTCTCAGTCTGAGATTGGTGGACTCAGTGATCTCTTTTAAAAAGCAGCTAAAAACACATCTTTTTAAACTTGTGTTTTTGTGTTATTTTGTGTTTTGTGTTTCAGTGTTAAGCACTTTGTGATTATTATCTTGAAAGGTGCTATATACATAAACATTTACTTACTTTGCTTACTTATTTAAACTGTGCATCATTGTGAACATTTTTGTCCATTTCAGCATTTTTTTCCTCCAAATATGGCTGCTATTTTGGCTATATTAGTGTATACTGCACAATATTTTTGTAAGTCTCCTCACAAATTTTAGAATTAAATTTTTATTTTATCTAATGGCTTTTTATGCATAAGTCAGTCATAGGGCTGATTTTAGTAATTAATAGTAAAAATGATTTTTTTTTTCTCAAAAGTGAACCCTAAACATCACAGAATGCACAATTATATTTTGTATTAGTCATTAGATTTATTTATTTTTTTTTTTTTTTAATGGGGGGGCACCACAAACCAGTTGTGCTTAGGGCACCCAAATGTCTAGCAGCAGCCCTGCTGGGGACATGCTTTCTAGTTTGGTGTTTCTAAATTCTCCCAAGGAGTGAGTGTGAGCATGAGTGGTTGTTTGTCTCTTTGTGTTTGCCCTGCTATTGCCTGGCAACTTCAGGATGTACCCTGCCTCTCGCCTTTTAACTGTGGGGTAGTGACCCTGTGCTGGAAAAGGCAGGTATGGCAAATGAATGAATGAACTATCTGGGATATTATACATTATACCAGTCTGTCACCTGAGTTTACTGTCTGCTGTTTCAGACCAGAAACAGCTAGTGATTCAAGTTGTTTTAGTCTTTTCTAGATCAGGTGTTCTTTGCAAAGTAACTTGCATTCCCTGTGATTCAGATCTTCTTGGAAACAGGTAAAATTCTAATCTTATGGGCATATGAATTTTATTCACATTAGTTATTCGTGCAGCTTTTTTTTTTTTTTTAAACCCTTTTCATTTTTTTCCTTATTCATATATCTTCTGAATGTGAATCAAAACATCAAATGAAAAGTGAGCTATGTGTGAATCTACAGTACCGGCCATCTAACCTGATCTCACAGAAATACGTGAAATACCCACAAGATCTCAGCACAACTCCCAGGACCATGGAAATCAGGGCAATGTTAAGTCAGGGGTGGAGCTTTTTTGTTGTGTCTGCATGACTTTTCTGGTCAAGAAACAACAAAATAAAGGCACAAATTCTGCATTATGTTTCTGCATTATGTTTTCTAATGCAGAGCAAAAACATTTCAGTTTATCAACTTGGCCAATGTACAGTATACTTGTAGTGTGACCTTAGGGTTAAGTGGTGTTGGTGCAAAGACCTCAATGAAAACAGACAAACATGCATATGTAAATAAAGGAAAAAAAAACAATGTTGCAAAAGCATAACAAATCACCTCCTACACATACAGATACAAACAAAACAGACAAACTTGCACCACATCCTCCCATCGTCCCACCCACTGTCTCCCTTCTTGACATGTCTGTGACAGTGTGTAGTGGCACTGTGTGCATGCCTTACAGATCTCCTTGTAGGTGCGCATTCATGTGTACTTATTTAGAAGTAGAAGTGCATGAATGCATGGCTAAATGCATTAGAGCATGCAGTGTATACACGTATGACGTGTGTGTGAGGGCTTAGTCTGTCCATGTTATGGGATGTGTATGGAGGGCCATCTGGTCACCCCTGCCATGCCGTGGTCCCTGTGAAGTGCTGTCAGCGTGGCCGTTGTGGTCTCCCGTGGCGACTGGAGACTTGCTGCACAGCACTTCCAGCCCAGGCAGCCAACCTCAGAAAAGGAAATTTGGGTCGTTCAAATGGAAGGGTTGCTCCCAAGCTATTTACAGAGTCCTCTACCGGTCCAGCACCACCCACGATATTCCATATGAGAACCAGTGTGCGTGTGGTGCCTGTGGTGTATGTGAGTATTGGGAGTTGCAGAGAGGGAATGGGGTTGGTGGGGTAAGTTGATGTGTGTCTGCGTATGTGAATACAAGAGATTTTATGAGAAAATTCTGTCTTTACATTTGAGTCTGCAGGCACATGTAATGCCTTTCAGGAATACAACTGCATGAATTTTTAAGCTTCATTAAAACCCAATACATACTATGACAGGAACTATCCACTTTACACTTTGGTTTTACTCTGCAGCAATTAGCAGTTAAAAGTTTTACAACACACTCAAATGATTCACTTGTCAGATGCCACAGATGAAATGCATAGGCTATTAGAAACTATAAATGCATATTCCATGCATTATAAATCATAACGTACTGTCACATTTATAGATACTGCATTTTAAGAGGGCATACTGGAACAGAGATGGAGCCAATCATTTTCTAACCTAGCCTGGATAAACATCTGGGACGTCACGGCTGCTGATCATGGAAATACGATGAGAATATGGAGACGAGCAGAGCCTCAGCTGAATGAGAAATCTGCCTGAAGGAAACTTTGGTTCAAGTGAGATCATGGGCATTCTCTTGATGTCCATCACTTGGGTTTAGTGGTTTTCTGGGTGAACTCTGTGTACTTGGAGGTATGATGCTGAAACAAGCTGTTGATCCATTTACTAAGATGAGGTAGAACTGATCTATCTTCACATTACATCTCACCCTGCTTATTGAATACAAATGTGACCTGCTGTATGTTGTATGTTCAGGCACTCAAATGACAACCTTCCCCACTTTTGATGTCTCTAAGAGAGGTAAGCAAGTAAACAATCTCTTTTGGGCCCACAGGAGGAGGACAGCCCACTGCCACCCAAGGGGAGACCTCCTGTATCACTCAAAGTCTTCTTATGTTGTGAATATTAGGTTAAGGTTATTTTAGGCCGAACCGCTGCAGAACCAAATTATAGTGCAAGAGAGGGGGTGAAAAACCAAGTGGGCTGTCTAGCATGTAATTTTCCTGTTTCTCTTTCAAAGGATGAGGTATTTCTTGAGGAAGCCCTGTTAAATTTACAAGCCATGACCCCACATCAGCGGGAAGGAGACTCCTCTGACAGGGAAGAGGAGGCATGGATTGTGGTTTCAGGCCTAAAGTCCAGTGCTTGATGGAGTTAGATCAGTGCATTGTAATAATTAATCTGATTCAGTGCAGGTTATCAAAAGTGTTTACCTTTGGTTTGGCATTCAAAGGAAGATAAGTGATAAATGAGACACCTTGGGCACTTCTGTCACGGTTTAGTGCTAATGCTCATGCATACCAAACTGAGATGGTATAAGATTCCCTCTGGCTGATCTAAAGAAGCCTCACCTTGAATAAAGGTCTTTCCTGCCTGAACAAGAGAGCAGTCTTTAGAAGAATAAAGATGATCACTGCTTTCTCTTCAAGTGTACCTCCAGACGTCTCAGTCATAATTATGCCAGTCTGGAAGAATTACAGGTACCTTGGGATTACTTCTAAAACACTGGAAATTGAACCTGTTTTTCACCTGAAATGTTTTGTTTTCTCATAGTTTAGTTTTGTGAACAACTTAATTTTCTGATTTCAACCCTTGCCAAGATCATTAGTTGTGATTATCATGTTATATTCCAATCAGGAAATTTGCAATATTGGAAAAAAATGATTGAGCCTTAGTATGTACAGCTGTTAATACACACATCGTTCATGGATACATCTTCAAGAGCATCCTCATCAACAAGCTGCAGACCAGGACCATATATTATTTCTCTAGGTTTCTGAGGGGCCCCTGCAGTACTAGCATGAGGAGGGGGAGGGATGTGCTCTGCAGTGCGGCTTGCTGGTTAATTATGGGTCGCGAGCTGCTGCTCGGCTGGCCTGGGCGGGTGTTGGAGCCAGTGGGTCTGGCACAGGGAGGTCTGGCCACAGACCCCGGCGGTGACGGCATAAAGTCTGGGACGAGTCAGAACACCAGCCCGGGGTTTGGAGCATTCCTTGCATTCCCTCCTCCCATGGCTGCCTGCCTGTATGTGTATGAGATGAAGTGCAAGAAAAAGGAAATGTGTGAAAGATGCAATGCGTGTTCATGTTCATAAAAATATGTATTCAAGATATGGATATATTTTACATTTTTGCTGAATGACTGCTGCATCCACACTCTAAAGAGGGCAGCGTCAATATCAACAAGAGGTTGCAATGTCAGGACTAGAATGAGAAGAACTGCAAGGATCACACTTAAATTACCCTTCTTGGATGATTTGATGCACAACCAGCATGCACAACTTTAGTTAAAAAATGAAACACTGAAATAGTTTCAAAATGTAAATAAAAAGAAAGATTATGTAATCACCAGTTATGCTCATCAAAATCTAGTCTGGTTTCAACACAAGAATGTAATGATCTGAGATGAGCCAGCTTAGTGGACTGGATTGGTTTGGTATATTAGTCCAAACTATTAACCCAACCAAATAATTTTTATTTCTATATCTAACTAATTAATGTTTTCACCTGAACCAACCATGAAGGGACAGCAGTGTTTTAGTAAAGTGTTCTTGTGTTACGCATGGAATATAACGGAAGTAAGGGCTGAGTGTTGAACTTGCACCCTGTGGTTAAAAGCATTCCTTTATTCATCCTTACAATGAATGTGGCCTGTTTAAGAAACACTTGAGAATGATGTTTGCTACAATGTGAAAATGCTCATTTGGGCTGCATTTCCCCTCCCACTTATAGGTGGAGTAATTGAGAGGACGCCCTTATGGATGATATTTAAAAACATGAACAATTGACCTATTTGTTCATTTTGATTGAAGGACTTGGGTGTTCCATATGTTCCCAGGGAGTTTGGAAATATGAAATCTAACTTAATGGGCCATGTTCAGAGTCTACGTGATAGATGCAACTTCTAGGAGCTGTGGCCAGAAGGTTGGCAGTACCTGTCATGGCAGCAACAGGGGGACCTGCTTCTGGATGCCAGCAGTACAGGAAGCATTGAGCTTAAGAAGGAGGCCATTTGGACGGGGCATTCCCTAGGGTCAACTGAAGCAACTGACATTTACTGAATGGTCAAAAGGGCTGCAGCATTGGTTGTTGCAGAACTAAATGGGAGTTCTGGAATGGGAGGAATTTGGAGAAGGACTTCTCAGTTAGTGTCCATCCTGGTTAGTTCTTGGCTTTGGTGGAGAACTGCTGACCCAAACTAGAGACGTCGTCGAGTAGTGAAAGAACCACTTTCACGGGCCACTATACCCTCCACTGAAATGTTAGTCTGAAAAACCTTGGGTAAACATGTCAATCATCTTTGCATAAGTCACCCAGGTAGTTAAAAAGCTCCTTGGTTGCAGGGTTTCATGAGTGAACAAGGTCAACCCTGTGATACAGAAGGATCTGGATATTATGGGGCTGTCTCAGATGACATGCTTTTTAAATGTCACATTGAGGTCCAGGACAACACCTGTGCAGTGGCAGACATGGGTGGTAGTTCCCATTTTCAAAAAGGGGGGCCAAACAGAGTGTTCCAATTATTGAGGATCACACTTCATAGGCTAGGTGCACACATAAAGATTATCAGTCTGTTTTTGTCCCTTCCTGACCAAGGATGGCAAACGCCCGACTATCTTTAGTCTTATAAGATTTTCCTATAAAATGATCATGTGGTCTGAGGTGTGTTACGAGTGAATTTGACCTGACAATCGGCCCCAAAACGGGTCGTGGCTGACAATTGGAAGTCTTGAACATGTTCAGAATTTTATGACCAAATATCTTTACGTGTGTGTGGAAAGCCAACGACTCCTGAATTGTGACTGTGTGGGTGGTGAAGTGAAATGGAATGTAGCCAAACAGAGAGCGAGCTGACTGGCAAGCAAGTAAGGATATAAAGTCTGTGTTCACGTTTTTGGTTCTGGATTTTTGGGTTAATAATATTCGCAAGACCATTATCTTTCCCCCGTCTTTTATATCCTCTTCCATACTGGGAGTTGTGTTTTCTGGTTGTTACCGTGGTTCTTCTTTCTATTTGCGGTTATTGTCATATTTCTTCTTCTTCATTTTTCCGGTTGTTGCTATGTTTCTTCTTCGTTTTGTCAGATCACATTTGATCACTCAAAATTTCTGGCTCGGTGAACTAGATTGTAGATCGATTGCAGGACAGTATCGTTATATGTGTGTTTTTCTGTGATAAGATTATTGGAGCACACCACACACAGTATGATCAAAACTGTTGCCTGATGTTTTATCTTTATGTGCGAGTTCTCAAACAGATCTCATCAAAAATCTCATCAGATTAAAATTTTTTTATGTGTGTACCTAGCCTTAGTCTCCCTGGGAAAGTTTTTCAAGAGTGTTGTAAAGGAGGCTACAACCGACCTCAGATTCAGGAGGAAAAATGTTGGTTTTGTCTAGGTCTTGTAGCACTGGACCAGATCTTTACCTACAGAGTATCGGAATGGTTATTGGAAGTTTAACCATCCAGTCTACATGGGTTTTATTAACCTAGAAAAAGCTTGCAACCATATCCCTGAGAGAATTCTGTGGGGGAAAATTCAGAATGTGTGAGTCACTAGTTGCATTTCCATTACAGTTTTTCACAAAATAAAAGTGATATTTCTCAAATTTCAAAAAAGTGCAATTGAGATTTACAGGTGTTTCCATTGAATGGTGTTTAGCGCATTAGCCGTTATTCTCATAAAATCTTATCCTGCAAGACTCCACTTTGAGGAGGATGGAGATTTCTCATTCTTTGTAAAACTCTGCATTTCAGTGTAGTTTGCTGTCAAGGATGGCGGTTAGATTTTTTTTCTATTATTTTTCGCAAAAAGATTTCCGTCCACTCATACCGCACATCTTTATTTGAAATGAACTGGTAACGTGACCCATTATGTCACGTCCAGTGAAGTGTAAATGCGAAAAAAGTGTTTACATTACACTTTTGCAATATTCTTATATATCGACAAGTCTGAAAAACCACCTCATGAGAGCATAAATACTTTTTAGCGATTTTTGAGTGTTTTTTTAAATGTTAAATGTTTTTTCGTTGCCATATTTAAGTTTTGCGCAATTCTAGGGAAATGCACCTACTGTCACAGGCTATTGGGTCCCTGTATACCCTAAGCTGTGTCCGCATTTTCAACATTAAGTTGAATTTGTTCACAGTGCATGCTGGACTCCACCAATGAAACCAGTCCTGCTTGTGGAGTTCATGGACAGGATCTCAAAGTGCAGTTGGGAAGAGGAGGGTTTCTGGTTTGGGGGCCTCAGTGTTGATTCCCTGCCTTTTACGGTTGTTGTGGCTCTAATTCTGAGGCCATAGTTCTCAATGAGAAAAATACTCTGGAATGAGCCTTTGCCTCAAGCAGAGGATTTGAAGTATTGTGGGATCATGTTTGTGATTGATGGTATGATGGAGTGAGAGTTGTACTTAAGGACTGAGGCTTTGTCAGCAGTTTTGAAAGCACTGGACTAATTCATTGTGTTGAGTAGAGACCTGAGCCGAAAGGCAAAGCTTTTCATTCACTGATGTAGCTATGTTCCAAGACTTACCTGTGGGCACAAGATTTGGTTTGTTTTTGATGAAATTAGATTGTGATGGCTGAGATGAGCTACAGGCAACCAGTCTCAGAAGATATTGGGCAAGGAGCTTATGCATTCATAGGGAGCTTGACGAGGAACCGCAGTTCCTCCATATGGTCTCCTTCCCTTAAAGATTTTCTAAAGGCTCAGTCTACTGGTAGAAGACGCTAGGGCAAACTGGACTCACTGGAGGAATTATACATCCTTTCTGGCCTGAAAATACCTTGAGATCCTCCAGAAAGAGCTGGACAGAGGCACTGGGGATAGGGGTCTGTGCCCTGAACCTGTAGCCTCCACCACCCAACCTCGGATAAGTGGAAGAAAATGGATGGATGGACAGACGGATGGATGGATGGACGGACGGACAGAAGGACAGACAGATGGCCGTGTTGTTTTCCCCCAACTTTTTAGGCATTTAATGCTTGTTCCTTTTTTTCTATCAAGAATTCATAAAACTTAACCACCACATAGTCTGTTATTTATAATCTATTAATTTGAATCTTACTATCCCAGAACATAAAATTGCATTGATGTTATTAGTCTGTAATTTTAACAGTTAAATTTGGTCTTGGCTCAGTATGCAAGTGACAACTTTCATGTACACTTTAGGTCCTTCATACCACCTTTCTCCTTACAAAATATTTGTGAATTACCAAGTAAACGATCTTGTCTGTGTCTCCAAGTTTTTTTTTATAGACTTTAACACTTTCTTGCTTTGTTGAAACCAGTTAGTGACACAGGTAACAAAGAACAACTAAAAAGGAATCTGAAAAGAGGGAAGTGGAAAATAATAATCATTTCAACCTCAATCCAAACTGTGTAATTTGGCATCAATGCCAAATAGCCAGCAGCTGTGACAGAATGGCAATATTTGACATCACAAGAAAAGATAATCTTTTAATTGCCCCATTACTCTCAGCCGCTTTAATATTTTATGTTACGTGTTGATCTCGTTCTCACAAATCCAACTCAATGAATCAGCTTTGTTTTATCCTGTGCATGCTGTTTAGGAGTCAGTCCCACAAAAAAAGCCTCAAATCTTTGAATCTCAATATGAGTTTCCAAATAGTTCCCCGGAATATAATCATTTATAAATTTTTATTTTCATTTTATAGTGTTATCTCCTTGTAATAAACTTGATCCAAGTCTGAACTCTGTTGCTTTTGTATCCCAATGAATACAAGAAAGAATATTGCTGAAACATTATTCTCTTGACTGATCAGGCCCCAGTTGAAGAGCTGCTTCTTAACTCTTAGTGGAAGTGATGGGGTTTATATCTTCAGAAGGCTGTGCAGGAACTTTACTCAGCAGGTGGCAAAAGAATTTAAAGCACATTTTGCTTTGAACAGTTAAGGAGCGGCGAGTCCTGCTGTACAGACACAGACAGGTGAGTGGACAGCAAAGACAATGAGGAAGTCTCCTTTCTCTGAAAGCACAGATCAAAGCAGTCTGTATGTCAACAGGCTGCCTTGTGTACACAGTTCAGGCAGATATCCATGTCTGTCTTTGCAAGTGTGTCAAAAGCTTCATGCCTTTATAACCCAGTCACGTCATCTCATCTGTATGTTGTAACAAAGGCGCCATGTCAAAAATGCTTCTGTATCAGTGTCAACACATTTAAATGTAAAACTCTCCTCAGCTGTGGATGTTTCACAGCTTTTAAAGAGGACAGTGGTGTTATTTTTAGCTCTCTTGATGTCAAGCTATGCTCAGAAATACTTTAAAATGAGCGGAACCTCCTCAAACTTGTCTTCATGTATCATACTCATTCTATGCAGCTTTGCCCAAAGGTAAAGAGTTAGTTTGCACCAAAATAGCTCTAAAGTGGGGGAGAGGGCCACCAAAAAAGCCCTTTTTCTTTCTCCCCACACAATCTTTATTTTGACAAGGCTGGGAGAATAGAGTATTTATATATGGGGCTGTGTGCTGTGGTTTCCCCACAATTACAGAGTGGCAGTGCTTAGACTGGGAGGCGTGCTGGAGGTTTATGGAGGGGGACATGAGTGAGCGGGGACATGAGGGGACCAGCTCTCCAACCCTCTTACAACCTGATGTATAGGCATAAATACCACGATATCATGCAGAAAAATGGCTCATTCCTAAATCCTTAAACAGCACTAAGACAGATTGGCCATCAAACATTGAGATATACACTAAGTTAGTTAATATTCTTATGCATTCAAAAGTATGAACAGAATTTTTCCAGGCAGAGCCAAACCTCTGCAGCCCCAAACCTTTACATTGCAATGAGGCTCAATTTCAGTGTTTAGAAATTGGTCAGTAATGTTTTGAGTGGTTCTGGCGTGGGCTGGAGTTTCTCTTTGTAGCTCTACTGTTTTATGGTTGCGATATAAACAAGGATTTTCTACCAAACGTCTTGCACAACCACTGCAAGCCACGTAGAGGAGAACAGTGGGAGTTTGTGTTTGTTTCGTGGATGCTGTGTTGAATCTGGCATTGGCCCCTCCAGGGGTGAGCAGAGGAGGGGGGAAGCGGGGTTTTGCGGTTCTGCTGGGGAGCCTGGAAGTCAGTCAGGGCGGTGGCTGAACCACCTTCCCTCCACAGTCCACCCCACTCCCCAAACACACGTACAAGTGAACACACAAGAGTATACGCATACACAAAGTACTTCATCACTTTGTCTCTTCTTCCAGGCTTTTCAGTAAAGAGGATACAGAAAAATGGCGTGCCCAGCAGGCAGCAGCAAAGACAAGATTTTTGTTTTTTTTACATGACGCAGCAGCTCCATAAAGTTGGGTGCCTCAAGACAGTAAAATTAATTAAACATCCCTTTTCAATCTGAAGCAAGCAGAAAGGACAGAGTCTTTTATTTACATTTTTTTTTCTTTCACCACCGAACTTTATATTGCCTCAGACTTGCTCTTGCCTGTCTATATGTCATGCTGGGCTTTGAAATGTAATACATCTCCAGGGGTGTGAGTGAGCTTGTTGTGTCTCTGAGCTAGAATGACAGATACCTGCAAGGGGAAAACAAACAAGGAGAGCTGGTGCTGACAGATGCACATACAGTATGTGCTGTGTTCTGACATTTTTTTTTTTTTTTTTTGGTGATAGCAGTGGTGAAAGTCATTTCATCTCCTTTTTTCTGTCTCTCTCTCTCTTATTTTTAATGAGGCCAAACTGATCATCTGAATCTCCTTGTTCCTGTTTCCATGCTTGGTCTTGCTCCCTCCTACGCCTGGATTTAGTCACTATGGTGGCAAAACAAATACTTGTATTACCAGTAGCATTTCAATCACAAAACCTGTGTTTTCTACCGACATTAAAGGATATCATGGTCGGTGAGAGGAGACAATAGGGCATTAAGGTGCACAGAATGCTTTGTGGTATTGCTCGTGTTTGTGGTTGGCAGATTTAGGTTGTATTGGGATATACACATTGTGGTTTTAAGCATAACTTAAAATGAATAGGAGAATGTTGTGATGCCATATGTGAACAGTTAGGACGCCGCTAACCAAGCCAGTTAAGGACTTTCTGTAGTATGAGCTGATTGCAATCATACCCACATGTCTAATTACATGTTTTAACAGAGATATGATTGTTGGATTACTTCTCACACTTCCACAAGTCTTTGTTCAGTTATAAGATTGTGTCAAAATGTAATCACAGATTAACAATAGCCGTAAAACCTAGAAGTAGTACAGCATTCATATTAAGTGTCCACTTTCAGTGTTATTTTGTCTTTAAATTATTTTACAACCGATGCATTGTCGTGTGAGCAGCCTCTTAATGTTGAATGAAGCTTTATAAAGTAACATATTAAAGTAGATTTACCTAAGCACTGTGCTTAACTATATTGTATTAAATTATATTAAACTATCTGCTCTTAACTTGAACATTTCCTCTGCTTTGAGCTTCACACTACAACTTATAGGTAAATATTGTACTTTATACATGATTCAAACAATAGTTTAAAAACATTTGCAGACAAAGGAGTAAGCTGTTCATGGCTGCACAAAATAAGATTTTTTTTTCCTTTTAACTGCTTACATAATTTAATATCCATAACTGTTCTAATGCTCCAATATCTCCTCTGGTAAGGGCTAGCAATTAGGTTAAAAAAAAAATATATATATATACATATATATATATATATATATATATATATATAGTAACAGGTAAAGTCTGCTGGTGATTGTAATCACTTTGCCAACAAATTCATGAGGAAGATAAAGACAACCAACCCTCCATTGTGTATGCCCACGTGTTCCAGTGGTCATTGGGGTTCGAAGCCGATTCCAGCTATGTCAAGGCACACGGCAGGGTAGCCTGGACAGGTCACTGGTCCATCACAAGGCCAATACACAGAGACAAGTAATCACTCACACTTACTCCTTTGGAGAATTTAGAAACACCAGTCAACCTAGCAAGTACCCAGGGGAACATACAAACTCCACACAAAAAGGCCCAAGCCTAGGTTTGAGTGTGGAAGATATTTTACTTATTATGCTCTATATATAATATTATAATCACACCTTTAATTACTTCCTTTACTATATTTATTTATAAATTGTATTTACACTGATTGTTGCTATATTACACTTTTTATATTGTACATTTTTTACTCGTCATTCTTTAATACACTTTTAAGGTTTATTCTCTTCATATACATGCTCTGTTAAAAGTTCACTATGAGGGTAAGATGACCTTTATCTGGGCCTTCCTCAGACCCTTAGTCAGACTGGTTCTGGTGGAGACACAACTATGTGAGGTTGTGTTGACTCCAGCTCTTGGAGTTGTGTGTCCACCCAAGGTCTTCAGGAAGGAGGATTCTTTCTACAGAAATGTATAACTATTGTTTTTCCTCTTGCCTCCCCAGAGTCTCTCCTGACTTCATGCAAGTTGGGACGACCACTCTCATTACTTGCAAGTAATTCTGTATTCAATAATTCTCCTGTAATAAACTGTTTTATACTTTTACTCATTCCCGACTCTTGGTAATTTTTCTACAAAATAAGTCCGGGACCTTCTTGCTGTAAGAAACAGTGCTAACCACCTCACCACCATGCAGCCCTACTTAAAGACTGCTTTGTTTCTCAAAGAAAGATTGGTGGGTAATTGCATAATTTTCCCACAAGATAATGAAAATCTTGTCTATGATACAATAATTAGCTAATAAAACCACATGGACATGGTATGATTTTGGTACTACTTTGTCAAACATTACAATAAAAATATACTCACAAATACTACTTAAAACATTACTGTTCAACAAAGAAACTTTATGTTAACGTTGTCTAGGGGGGATGTCAATTTCTCTAGGCTTAGAGGCATCTGGGATGGCCCAACATAGAGTGGAAATATGGACTGTGGTCAGATGAATCAGTATTCCAGATCTGTTTCTGGAAGAATGCTGAATGTTTCAGACCAATAATGAAAAGGAGCATCCAGACTGTTATAAACAACAAGCCCAAAGGTTAGGCCCTGTAATAGTATGGGGTTGCATAAAAGCTGATCAATTATTTGATAGCAGCATTAATAAAGACAATTTTTAGGGGGATTTAAAGCAACATAGCCATTGCAAATTATTTCAAAATAAGACAATAAAAGACCACATTCTGCAGACATTACAAAAGTATGGCTTTAGTAAAAGAGTGTAGGTGTACTAGACTGGCCTGTCTGCAGTATTTTCCCCAGTAAACAACATGTGGTGAATTTTGAAAGAAAAAATTGTGGCAGTCTTGTGTAGTTGACTTTATGCACTTATGATTTTAGATTGGGTCCTGAGATTGGTGACCTGTCCAGGGTGTGCCATGCCTCCCACCTGCTAATTACTAGGATGGGCTCCAGCTTTCTTGTGACCCTGAATTGGAAAAAGTTGTAGAGAAAATGAATGGATGGATTTTAGGTTGATGTAGGCTGTCCTTTAAAACATATTTTTGAAATGAATGTAACAAAATAACATGTTAAATTTCTCCTCACTTGATATCCTCAACACTAGAATTATTTATTTTCATTATTATTATTATTATTTGTTTTTCAAATGCTGTGAACCAAAACAGCAACATTCTTTTATTAAATTGGGAAAAGCTTTACTGTACCAACATTTTTGGACATGAAATGCAATAATGGGTGTGTATTACAAAGTAAAGTGAGGTAAAATTATCTACAATAAAACTAAGAATTACATTGTTCAATTAATGCTTAATAGAAAATATAGCTAAAGTGTAGCTAATGCATTTTTTTTTTTTACTACTGATTTGAAATATTTCCAAATTTATATCAGCATCTTTATCAGCATCTCACAGGTTTGTCACCGGAGATGAACATAGAGCAATGTTATTTTCCTGGTTCTTCCTCTTCTCTCTGCACTTGGAGCAGATCAAATAGGAGCTGCTCCCATCACCTGTCAGAGGAATGTGCCAGCACTCCCATCCATCAGCAGCTTGACGTGATCAGGCCTAGCTGTGGCTCGCACTGGCCCCAGAGGGCCCTGAGGGCAGCAACACCTTTCCTGGTAAATCTACAAGAGTGCCTGAGAATGTGCGTGCAATTGGTGCACAGGTAGAGCGCAGAACATGGTTTTGCAGTCATGCATGTTTACAAGGCATCGACGCAGGCAGCGGTTCCATCACGTGACCCAACATGTCCTGCCCTGCTTAGCGTCGTATGTGATGTCTGCGGTTTAGACAGGGCGTTCCAGCGTGCTCACCGCCAACCCGGGAGAAAGAGAGGGATTTGGCATGTGTCAACAGGCATACCTGTAACCTGGGAGATGTGCCCCGTAGGCAACTAGTGATTTTCTCATGATTGTGATGGCCAGACGCAGACGACAGGGCTTGCAAAAGTAGACTCCTCAGCAGGACTGAGGTGGCTTAGCATGGCGTCAGACACACACACCACCACATTCCACTAGGATGCTCTCTATGCAAAGGGAGGGGTGTTACACTGTGTGTGTATGCATTTGTGCTCAAAGGCTGTTTGTATGAGTGTATCACAATTACTGTTTGTGTTTGTGGCTACTGAGGGCCAGTGTCATGATAGTGCTCAGGAAAGAGAACGCAGGTCCAACCCTGAGAACCTGAGGAACCTGAGTAGACGTCAGGGGACTAACAAAGTCTAAGGGGCTTAGCCTAGCCCGACACAAACACTTACCTACTGTGTCTGCTGTCTCCATCACTGTGTACTGGAAAACAAGAGATTTGGTACAGACACTGGATCTGAGGGGTACCCCTGGTCTGCTAGCCAGGCCTGAGCTCTTTGTTACATATCTTGTGTTTGTTTTTGGTTTTTGGTCATGTTGAAACTATTCTGTCTTACACACAATATTCCTCTTGTATTTTTTCCTCTCCCATGTCATCCTGTCATTTCTCTGAAGTCGTTCCCAACCCTAAATAGCAATGTGAGGTAGAGGTGTGTGAGGTGCATTAATCTCTCTTTGGAGACAAAAGAAGGGCAATTCACACAGAAGAAAAGGCTCTTATGGGAGAATTTGTAGGGTCTTCAAGTGACAGATGGTATTATCTGATAAATAAAAGTAAATAACTGCCAACACCTTCACAAGGCAAAAGATGAAACGATTCCTCAAGAAAGAAACTTAAGAACTCCTGCTGTCAGCCATCTTTTAGATGTCAGTTGATGCCTTTGCAGGTAATAGTGACAACACTGCATTCCTTGTCAATCATGGTCATCTTATGTGTGCTGTATATTAATATATGTTGAGTTAAAATTTGCATTCTAGCTTTGCATATTTGCAAGCTGATTGAGCTCATTATAACCATTGTCTTGCTGTATGACCTTGTCTGTTGTCATTCACTTACAGTAGCACTCCTCAGACTCTGGCAAGAGTCTAACTCAGGCAAACTGATATGATCATTAAGATAAACTAGTTTTCTTCCTGGTGGAGTTGTGTAATAGTAATAGCAGGGTTCTTCCATGACCAGAGTTAGTGCAGAAGGGGAATCTCTAATTGCCCCAATTATCAAGGGAAACCTGCATTCCTGCAGGAGGTAAAGTGAACAGGGACCTGCTGAGTGTTATGACATTACTTGTTCCTTTAACTACCAATTATTTACACCAATAAGAACTATAAATAACTGAAGCTAACAGTTTTTTTCCCAAGTTTTATTAGTTTCTATTTAGAAAAAAATTACCATGGTTATAGGTAAATATTTAATGAATCAGACTGTACGGAACATTTGAACAAGCCATCTGCAAAAGCTTTCAGAATCCATGTAAAAAATAAGAACATGTTATATTTTTGGTGGGAAAGTGGCCTGAAATTTAGGATGGTAAAATTCCACAGATTTTCTGTTTCAAACAGTTTTTACAGAAACATTTTTCACCATGAATTGATATCAGGATGATGGTTCCCTAAGTTAATTTCTGAAATATAACAGAATATTTCTTTTAATTTCATTGTAAAAGTTTCTGAAATATTTCTTAAAAATAATACAAATGAGGTATTATTTTACTCTGTAATGATTTAATGTATTTTTATTTTTATTTTTTTATATGAGTAAAATTAATCTAATACTTGTTGAACCAGATATATAAACTAACTTTAACATAAAAACCAAAAAGTACAATTTGATTTTTCGTTCAAGTATTTTCCTTTTTGTTGACAGCGGCAGGAGAAATACACTGCAAATAAATTAGGTTCTTGACATTAATAAGTGCTCAATCAAATATCTGGACACAACAAAAGGTGCGCTCACTTTGTATTTCCAACTATTTTTAGTTTATTATTCTACTGTCAGAAATGTCATCTTATTTTGCTTAGGTGTGTTTTGGAAACACAAACATTTTCACAAATTCTGTACCTTATGAAAACATTTCAGAACTACAGAGGAATTAACTAGCTGGAGTCATTTAACTGTGCTCTTCACCTTCCTGAGTTTGTGGATGAAGAATCTTCTTGAGTCACAACGGCTCCTCCCTGCCATATTCTTACTCATGCAAGCTTTCTCTCACACTGCCAGATTACTGTCCATGGTGCCAGATTGCGTGAAGCAGATAGTGTTAGCACAGAATACAGAAAAAAGTAAGACACTACCTGCTTGCTTTATGAGCTTTTTGGAGGTTAAATGCATCACTATAATCAATTTAATAAATATTTATCAATAATATAATAATATTTATATTTATATTTATATTTAATAATATATTAATATTTTTTTGGGGGGTCAGGGGCTGACCAGAACACATTCAGGATTACAGTAATGAACGGCTTTATAGCACTTCTGACCTATACTGTCTCTCCTTCAGAATTAACAACAACAACAACAACAAAAAGCCAGCTAACGTTTAAGGTCATATCTCTGTATTGTGAGTAACTCAATTCTTTTTGGGTGGGATGATTTGTATGTTCTCTATCCAACAATGCTTTTGTCATCACTCACATAGAACAGGGTGGATCTCTGTCTTACAAGCAACATATTAACACAATGTAAGAAAGTATTAACCTCAAATGAACCCAAGTCTTAAGTTCACACAGTGCTTGAGGCATGTTTCCATGTAGAGCTTTTTCTTTGTTGTGCTGCCAGCTTGTTATTCTAGATGGACTCCCTGCAAATAAAATATTTGATTTGTGCTGATCGTAGAACATACAGTCTTTGCATAGACTTACACTGGAATATAGCCAAACACAGTCTGCATGCACTTCCAAGGCAAAGAGTTTCCAGAGAACTAGAAGTGTTAAGGCTAATGTCACAGCTAAGCCTAGGGCATCTCATGTCAAGAGGTTCGGATTAGTCACGCTCTAAGGTGTGATGTGTGCATTATTTATCAGCAGGCTCTCTTGTCACTTCCAACCCACCCAGCATCACACATGCTGTCATTACCAGCCAGGATTTATACCGCTGGTGTGGATGGCAGGAGAGCGGAGAACACATTAATTAAGGAAATGGAGACAAAGTGTGGCCAGACCACACTCACACCAGCTAAATACCATCCCCCTTCCTTCTTATGTACATGTGCATGAAGATAGTTGATCAGTAGTCAGTCAGACTCAGAGCTGGAGTGCATCTAAATGCTGGTATTACTCACTGTCAGTGCAAAGAGGGTGATGAAGAGAGACGCTCTCTTGTTTTCAAGAAGTTACAAAGTAGTGTTAGGCCAGAGGTCGTCAAGGAACTAATGGATGGAGGCGAAGGGTTTTCAGGGTCGTCCTGAATTATTAAATATGATCAGGTTTCCATTGTTCTTGAATACATACAAATGCTCAGGCATGGGGTAAAAGGACCTTGGTTCCTCTTGCACTGTGGAAAGAAAACTAACACCTGTAATCCCTACAATGTGTAAATCAACAGTGTTAGGCTGCCCTGAACCAAGTATATTTTTTAAAATGCCTCCAAACACTAGCAAAGTCAAGTGTGTATGTAGGCCTGCAGTTCAGTGGAAGGTATTATAACCTAACTTAAATCCTCTAATCATTGCAAAGTTAAATGTGGACAACAAGACAGTTTTCTTGACATATTTTTCACCTATTGCTTTAGTTTCTTGAGTTGAAGGCGTATACTCAGGGAGATTAAGTTTCTCATCTGAAAAGCCTCTTTAAAAGAGTTTTAATGAAAAGAAATCCAACAGGTAGCAAATGACACAGGTTTTTGGAGGCTTTTGCTTGGCAACAATTCCAAAACTGTATGGACTTTTGTTGTCATTAAACCAGGAATTGCACTCATATAGTAAATTTTTGATTTGCAATTTTTTGCAATCATATTATTCTTTGCTCTTGAATTTATTGGATACTGCATATTTAGTCAAATTTGGTAATACATTGTACTACTTTAATCAAGTTCTTTAATGAGTCAAAAATCAGATTTTTTTTTTCTTTTTTAATTTAACCAGTTACCTACAGCATCTCAGATCTCCTGGAGCAATGCCCCCACTTCAGCTCCTGTTTCCTGAACATCACTAATTACCTCTACATTTTGACAGCCTGTCCCTTCATCTTAGAAGAACCACTAATGAAGTGCCCTCTATCAGTAGTAGATCTTATTATTTTCTGAGGGTGACTAGTGTGTAGAATTTATTTATTTAATTTATTCATAGATAACATTTTTGAGGGAGTAAGTTGGAGTTCAGTATCTGGCCCAATATTTGCCTAGTAAACTGGGAAACTCCAGGCCTGAGCTTGCAATCGTCAGACTGAAAAATGGAGCATGGACAGTTGGGGCACTGGATGCCCTGAACCATTAAGAAATAAAGACAAAAATCCCCATTATAACAACAGTAACAACATGAGAGAAAGTCTGCAAAGAAAGCAGCTTTGGACCTTGAATTACATTTTCAGATAATCATTCACTAGGTGACCACTGCAGACTTTTCTGGCTACGTCAAACACTTGTCTTTGGTAGCTCATCATGTGAGGACTGATTGGGGTCTGGACGTACTCCTTTCAGGGTGCAGTGGAAAATCCCAGTCTGTCCTATGTATTTCATTGGCAGTGAGGTCATGCTGTGTACTCAACCGCAGGCCTCAGGACTCAAGCCTGATGACTGAGCAAGTGATGTTTTGTTTTTATGTTTTACCAACCGAGATCACTGGGTGGCAGTGTTGAGCTAGAGTGGAGTGAAAAGTAGAGGAGGGAAAAGGTGAGAGGAAAAGAAGGCTGAACTGTGGTTTTATGCTCATACAGTACAGTTTGTCCTCCAATGATTAAAGTGAAGTTTTATAGATAAGCATAATGCACTAGTTTAACACTGTACATGAAAATAATATATACATTTTTAGTTCAAATTAATGATGTTCTGATTTTTCTCCAATTATTACATACCTGTCACTTTCCAGTGTGAAGTCAGCCAATAACACTAACACACCCACCACTTTTTTTTCTTTTTTGGACTGAGTGACCTTATTGTTCCCATAAAAGTGACTGAAAGCATTGTGTGTAAGTTCTGATTCTGAAGGACTTACCTTTCACCGGCTATGGCCCAAAGGAGAAATCCCTATCTTTACTTTGGCATAGCCCTGATAAGAGGACAAGGAGATACTTCCAAGGGAACCTTGTTTTAGTGACCAGATGATGATAAAGTGACTTGGTCTGGATTCACAAGTGCTGATAGCAGCTGTCTGCACTTGTTTGATGGGTGGATGTCACTCAGAAATCCCTCTGACCAGATAAATGAGTATGGTTTGTTCACATTTTTTGCATTATCTGATTATTTCTATCTGTATATCTAAAATTACTAGCTGCATTATGTGTATAAATATGTAACATGTTGTTGTTTTGGGGTTTTTTGTTATTAGTTTTGGTTATATTTTTTCATGAGTAAATTCCAAAGTTATAGCTTCCTCTTTCAGAGGACCTGACCCTTTGTGCATTCCCTGTAAACCATTCTGTCTCAGTCACTCTGCCCAGCTCTTAATAGCCCTTTGTTCAACCTGCAGGTTTAAAGGTCAGAGGTCAACTGCACCCGAGGCCGATTCCCACAAACAAAAGCTCTGGTTTTACTGGCACCAAGTGACCACTTCCCTGTCTCCTTCAAGGGAGAACACAAAACACTGAGGACAAAATGGTAATGTAGGCAGAGCAAAATAATGTAAAGTGCAAAGTGTAGTTTGAGCCTGAAAATGTTTTTATGTTTTTCAATGAAAACAAATATTCTCAGCCCACAAGGTAATTTGAAGTAGAAAAATCTTGTCACTCAAATCAAATTTAAGCTAATTTCAAATTCAGCTTTAGTACATCCAGATAGCATACAATATTGCCTTCACTACTAGGTTCTCACATTTAATTAAAGCGATACATAGACAGACAGACAGACGGACGGACGGACGGACAGACGGACGGACGGACGGACAGACATACAGACAGACAGACAGACAGACAGATAGATAGATAGATAGATAGATAGATAGATAGATAGATAGATAGATAGATAGATAGATAGATAGATAGATAGACAGATAGATAGATTGTTCAGTAACATTGGATTTATCACTGCTCACTATCACATGCTCCCTAACCCTGAACATGGAAACCAACTGGGATGCACAGCTTTAGCAGCTCTCCATACTTTCTCTACTCAGTCAAGGACACCAGATGGGAGTCTTTAAGCTGCCAAACATCCGCCCACAGACTGGAGCATAATGGGGGGGCTGCACTGACCAGAATGAACCTTGAGATGGAGGATATAAACTTTTGGGTGATGTGTAGGGACTGAATGGCATTGACTGGGCTGAACAGGTTTGGGCGGCATCTTACCTGTCAGGACATGAGTGAAGCAGGTAAACCCTGTCCCCACGGCCCTGCTCTCATTTGCTTGAACTCGATCACACACACAGGCCAGCCCTCTCCACCTGTCACTTGGATTTGGAAACAGCAGGGTGCCTCCCTCCATTTATCCACCTTTTTTTTTTTACCCAATTCATCTCTGCTCCACCCAGCCCTGTTCTCCCATCTTGCTGGCTTGGGCTACCTGCACAGTGTCTCTGTTTTTGTGACCTTATAAGCTTTTCTGCATTATATACCCATGTGTTTTTGTATCCATCAAAGAGCTCCCTTTAATGCAAATCAAGTTTCCTTTTATTTGCTGGGAAATATATCCTGGGCATAAGAAGCAGTCATTGCTATGGCAGAACATGTTCACCTTGGAACAGCAATAAAGTAAAAGCTGTCCATTATACACTGATACAAGCTAATTCCATATTTCATTTGTAACAATTCTAAAGAACCAGTCAACGTGCTGGTTAGGACTTGCAAGAACTGGAAATAAAAAAATCTGGTTTATCCAACACTGACAACACATTGTCAGGTGTTTGGTAATGTTGTCAATTCACCTTAAGAGTGTTTGACATGAGCTGAGTTGAGTTGGAGATCCAGTGCTGCAGTCTATGAGCTGTAGGAGTAGAAGTTGGGCTGATTTACAGCCACGAGGCATTGTATAGATTTCTAAGCATGTCATATAGCTAGATTTTTTCTGGGCTATGGGCAGCAGAGGAGGGTACTTAATTTTCAAGCCTATTTGTTGTATTAATCATGAACAAGTATGCAGTGCTTGATATTCATGCAACAGAAATTCAAATAATCATCCAAATAAAAGTGAAAATCTTTCCATTTGTTGTCATTAATTCTATTCTGCCTTTCCAACAACTGGGGCAGTGGTTTGTTTGGCATAAAGAACAGATCTGTGTAGTGAGCGTGAGCAGCAACATCTGTCACTTTTAGACAAACAAATAAAAAAACAAACCACATTAACAGAAAGTTCCAAGAAGACATCACAGTTCTACCCACACTGTTTGATTAACAAGGGTTTTCTGGGGAACTGCAACACAAAAACACAAGCACATAGCTACAAAGAGAATGAAGAGGCCATTGCACAACTTGTATTTAGCATGTCTTTACCATGCTTTTACATATACTGGAGATATTTGTGCTATTTTGCAATGGTTTGCATGTCCATCAAATTAAAGCTGGTGGCCATTGGAAACTAATGGCACTGAATTTATTACATTGGAAAAGCTTAATCTCAGAGAAGCTAACATAGCTATAGCTGTAAACTTGCTTATCCTTGACTCTCTTTTGTTTTCACTGACTGTATCACTGTATTTATTTTAAAGTAACTTTCTGATCTTAAACACATGTGTTTCTGACTCATTTTGATGGTACGTCAACATTCGTTATGTATGTTCCCAGAGCCATTGTTGCCCTGGAGTCTCCCGAGGCTGAGAAATCACACTTCACAACTTTTACTTCTGGGACACAGCGTCACTTTACAGCTGAGTTTTGCCTAGTACAGCACCACGTCACACAACAGCACTTGGATATCATTATATTGACTATTTAGATGTGCACCATGGCTAATTCAGCAAAGAAATTCAAGAGGACATTACTGGAGGAAGAGAGAAAAAGAAAGAGAGAATGGGACAGACCAAGAGATAAGACAAGAGTTAACATTGACTTTTACTGTCTGGAGAGAGCTCAGAGTACAGGTAGGATGCAACATGGATGGTGAATTAATCATTGTTAGGGGGTGCCTCACTGAAAAAATCTGAAAAATTTAAATAAACGAATAAATAATCTTTAACGTCTGTAAATGTATTGGCATAGTTTTGAATAAACAACAAAACTAAAGTGAATTAGTGACAAGTAAATTATTCTGTTCTTAGATACGAGAAGGCTCAAGAACATGAATTAAATAGTTGCGTTTATTATATATTTCCATGTTTTTACAATGTAGTAAGTCAGTTAAGTTACAAACAGTTATACTTCAAAGATGAAATTAAATCGTTAATTTAACACTCCAGATTGTTAGTGTAGCTTGGGTCGGTTTATTATGAGTGCCACTACATGCTTTTTTCAGTGTGAACTGTTTCCAGTCTCAGTTTGAGTGAGTTATTTGGCAAGATTAACATGAAGCCTGTGAGGAGATTTAAAGAAGTGGTTTTTGCTTCAACTGATGCTTGTTGGCATTTGGAAAAAAAAAATCCAAAAAGACATGTCAGCTGATTAAATTTGATTTATTTAGGATTAAGATTTTGAGAAATTGCATCAGATAAGGAACAATCATGGTAAGTGTTAATACAAAAATTGGAACTGCTAACCACTTTACATCTTTATGCCTATTGCTTTTGACTCTGATGTCTACAGTGCGTATACTAACTATTTTGCCAGCTTAAATTATTTTCTTGTTAAGTGCAAAGAAACTGATCAGGCCTCTCCCTTCCCTCTCATAGCACAAACCTTCCGGCAGGACACTTAACCCCCAGCTGCATGTGAAGCTGAGCTTCAGCCAACACGATGACTGCTGTTTAAAGAAAACCCTCTAGGTGTGAAAATGTGTGACCATGCCAGTGTGTATGAAATACAGAAGAGTCAACATGCTTGGTTAAGTTTCATAAAATAAATACTTGTTGAAATAATAAATAATGTTTTGATGGGAAGACGAGAAGGAGTGAGTCACATTGCATAGTTGGTCTGACTTGCTTAATCTGTCCCAAGTAGCACACAGTTCCTAAAACCAGTTCTGATAAAAAAGAAAGTTGCAAGTAATTATTACTTTTCTGTTTTGGATCTAAAGATATAATGAGCTGAACCTGAACAGAATTTTATGGCCGTGAATCTATTAAGTGGCTTTTTTCAGAATTTTTTACATGCATCTCAAAGTCTAAGAACTCCAGTGTTAGTGTTATGATGTTGCATGTGTGTGGAGCTACCTGGGGATCTGATTGTTTTGCATGGCCTTTTAAAAGTTTCTGTGGGATTAAATGAGGTTAGATGTACACAACACAGTGCTATTTCCCTTAGGCATATCAGGAACCTTTCCATTCTCTGTGCACACTCCCTGCTAGTCACGCAAGCCCTGTCAGAGATATAGATGCATACACGCACACGCTCACCCAGTTACAGGGAACCTCAGACAGAAATCTCACACTTTTAGATAAATGAGTCAGAGAAAAAAACACGAGCTGGTGAATTCACAGGTTGTGTAAGAATGTTTTTATAATATAAGTGTTAAGTTTTGTATTTTCACGCTTCTCTGTTGTTTCAGTGTCAGACAATGAGTGAGGACTGTGGATGTCATCATGAGGGAAGCTTGTATTTACATCCAAAATCTACAACAGCGAAGTAACAATGACTCTAGACAACTGGGATTCCATGTTGTAAAATGGAGTGTGTGTGAGCATGCTGCATAGATTTTTTAAATGTGAGAAAGGAGGGCTTACTTAAGCGGGATGCATGCTTCAGAATAAGCTACAGGGCATCACTGAATGACTGATGGGTAAGACCTTTAAAGCAAAGTTCCAACCATGTACTCATGCAAGTTACATAGATTCACCCAGCTATCTGAACAAACAGAAAAAACAAGCATCACCCTGCATTGCAATCTAAAAAGCTTCACAAATCCTTTCCTGCTTGCTTGATGACTCTTTATCTTTTGATAATCTTTTATTATTATTATTATTTTTCATAGCAGCTTATGACACACTTAGTCTACTGTAGTAACAGTTCTCAACAATCAAAAAGTGACAAAGACCTTGTCTTTCAGCAGTGCATCCACCCACAAGCACATGCTAAATAATCAAGGGGGAACTGGCACAGCAGGCAGTGGATGTTGTTTAGCCTGTCTCAGGCATATGCCATTGTGTTGTGTGAAGAGAGCACACGTGTGGTTTCTTCATGCAGAGAAATAGATGAAGCAGGGCCTTGAATGCTCAATTCAAAATTTTTTTTTTGGTCCAAATGTCCTTGGTTTCAGATTGTAATTTCAGTTGCCAGGTGTGGAAGTTAAACCATCTGAATTCCACAGTTGTGTAAATGCTCTCAGATGTTCAGAGGTTAAGATGGGCAGGGGTTAGGTGTGCTGAATGGGGATATGTGTGTATGGTGGCCCTGAGGTGCAAAGGTCAGCAACAATGCCAGAAATCCTTCAAAGTTCCAGAAAGAAAAATAATAAAACACAACCACAAAACAGAGAACAAAAAGAAAACATTTAAAAGAACACACAATAACCAAAAATATTTTAGAAATTATTAAAATGTTTAAAAAAATACAACAAACTGTATAACCACTGATGATGCCATACACACAGCAGGAAATATAAACAAACACATAAAAAATGTAATAAACTAATTTTACACTGATAAAAAGAAAAAAAATCTCCAGTTTACTTAGTTGCTTAGATGATCTTAATCTAAAAAGTCTGTCTTTTTTGATCTTTCAAATTCTGAAATAGCAAGAATTTGAATTTTATAAAAATGCAGCCAATTAAGTAAAACTAACAAACAAAAATAAAATAAAATAAAATAGGTTTTTGCAATAAAAGAAAACATACCTAGACAAAAAAACTACAGTTAATTCTGTGTTAAGAGTCAAATAGCTTACCTGCAGACGTTCTGTGTGGCTCCGACTCCAAAACAAAAAAGAAACAACAAAAAACAAAATTAAAGAGAATATATATATATATATATATATATATAAAACACTTACTTTTACTTTTCTTGCACTCAAGGAAGAATTAGCTCCTTATTTCAAAGTTCAACTTGTAAAACGTCATCAAATTCAGTCATTACAGTTTACCATCTGTTGGGGCAGCCTGAACAAGCCTGGACTATATGGATATTAAAAAAAAATGCAAAGAACGAATATGCAATCAGTCTTTTTAAACTATCAGTTTGTCAGCGCAAGACTTTTGCTTCCATCTACCCAAGAATGCAAACTAGAGTGTAAAAAGCGGCATAATAAACAGTCAGTGTTACTGACGCTTTTGGACCTTACCAGCAGAATTGAAGCATCACAGATTTTACATCTATTTGAGTCACAGCAGAAGCAACCTTAATGACACCTTAATGCAGACAATGCAGGGGATGAATGTGGCCAAGAAGGTTAATTTTTCTCTACGTACAACTGCAGAATAAAAGGACTGAGATTTAGTAAGAGTAGTACGTATTTATGCAGTACTGTGTGTTAATTTTACCAGACATTTGAATGAGCAAAAGATGTGTCATAGTTTCCAAGAGCACCAGAAATACTTTTACTTACTTTGTAGTGGAGGTAATTTGTTTTAACCCCTAAGAGCCCAACGTGACATATTTGATACATACAGTTTCTGAGTACCTGATACCAGGAAACAGAAAACCACACTATAATAATTTTCACATTAAAATAATTTGTACTTTTCTTACCAATTCTTTCATGGGTCAGGCCTTAAAGGGTTAAGTTGTATTGAAATTAAAACACCTTAAATATTAAAATGGTTTAAAACATAGATGAGAATTATAAATAATTAGTGAAATAAAAAAAAAGTTTTTATTGTTTTCATTCCCGAACAAAAGAAAAAACAAGACCTGCTAGTTCTTAAGTGTTTTGTTTTGTGGTTATATGTTAATTTTCTTTTGTTGTGCTGCTGACTGAAATGGTTTTGTCTCTTTGACTGTGGTTGACCTACGTGGGTCCCTGAGGTGCACAACGAAGACAACCAGTCTACATGTGAGAGAACCTCCTTGTGTGATCAGTGTATTAAAAGCTGTAACACTGGAGGAGATTCTGAATTATAATGGCCACAAACTGTCACCACCTCTTAAAACCACACAGTATGGTAGACGCACATTAGGGCCCCATGAGAGGCAACATGGCAGCATTTTACTGTAACTCTCTGTGCCTTCTTCCTGGAAGTCCCACAATCCTGCAACATGTCAAAAGAATATGTCTCCTCTAAACTTTAATATGTTTAATCTTGGCAGTTACAGCATCAGCAGAACCAGCATGAGCATGATTTCACTCTTTAACCCTTAAGTCTCTCCCTATTCAGTCAATCCAAAATGGCTGCCCCGCCTCTTCCTCTGTCACAGTTAGACCGACGCTGCAACGCTGAGCCGCTTTAGTTCATATACAGTGTGCAGGAAGTGATTAACAGTTAAAGATCAAAGGCGTGGACAGGATAAACATTCTTCCCTAGGACTGCACTCCTCCGGGGTATACAGCACCACTTCCTCTTTTTACAGACTGACTGCTGCCTCCACCACCACAGCACAGCGCACACATTGTCACCACATGAGGTACTGACCCACACATCAGACAGTGTGTGTCTGTGTGTGAGACAGAAAGAGATAGAGAGATAGAGAGGGAGAAGGGAGGGGCTGTGTGTTCTGTGTGGGTGCATGCATGAATCTGGAGAACTGAGGCAACATTTAGGCTTCCTTTAAAGCTTGAAAATGATTATGTTGTTATGTTGTGCAGACACACTGATCAGACTTAGCTTATGCTAATTCCACACATGCTCTCAGTGGTGCACAGCTGTTCTACTAAAGGACTGCCGTTGGGAGTTGATTATGTGACCCCACCAGCTGCAGGTGTAGGAGCAAAGGCAGGAAGAGCAGGAAACCCTCTCTGATGGAAGTAGTGCTGGATATGGAAATTTGGCTTAAAGTTTTGTTACACAGGGTATTTCTGCAGTGTATGTAAGTTGAACACGGACCAGACGGGATATCATATGCAAAAATAATACTGTGTCTATGATTAAAACAAATTTAAAAAGAAATGAAAATACAGAGATTGCACAACCTTGCAAATGTGTGAGCTGACAACTGAGTAGGTGAGTTATCTTTTCTTAATTTCATTTTGAAATGTTTTCATTATCTTTACTACTGTCAGTCACTTTTTGGTGTGGCATTACACAATAAACAGGGCGCAACGGCTCTTCTTTTGAATCCAGTTTCAACTGTTTGATCTTAAATCTGCAGTCACGTCAATATCAAGGCATTCCTTGATGAATCTGGTACTGTCTTTGCCCTCCTCCCCAACCTGAAGTGAAACACAACCTCCTTGTGAGCTCAATGGATGGCAGATCACAGGCCCTCGAGATCTTAAAGAGACAATTATCCTCAATTGAAGACTGACAGGAAGAACAAACACTTCATAAGTGGTGCTGGGGTCTTTTTTCTTCAAGGGGGTGGGGGAGATAATCTGCCAACAGGAGGAGAGCCATGGGAGGAAACAGGTCACCCCATCAGCAGGTGAAGGACCCCACAACCTGTTGTCTGCAAAACAGGACAATGATTTGGTGATCAGAAGTCTGTGCATGCATTTGTGGAAAATCATCAACATATTATTACACAAGGCCCAGCTGGCTCTAGAGAGAAGCCTTGAGCTGAAACTCAGAAAAATAAAAAGACTATGTTTGACCTTGTTGCTCCGTTTGAAGCTCCAGCCTCAGGGACAGTGTTTTTGTGTTGGGTTCCATGATGGCTCTAGCAGCCTTTGCTGTGGTAGGAACCAAGCGTCAGGTCCAAACTTGGGTTTAAAAATAGAGAGGTCTCTGGATGTGTGGCTTACTTTCACTGTTTCTCTTGGCAGGCCAAGATCAGAACATATTACCCACAATTCACTTCATATGCAAAGCTGAATATAATCATTCCATGTTGTTCAAGCCTGCAAGAAACATGTCCATGATGCTGCAATATTAACGAAAGGATATAAAGTCTTAGACTTTATAGCTGTTTTTTGTACATTCTCTGAGTTAAACAAGAAATCTTCCTCCAAATTTCTACTAGAGTTTAGCCTTTCATTCACATGTTGGCTACAAATGAGCCTCATTTTGAATGATAACCAGAGAAATGCACATATGGCTTCTAGTGAAAGACTCACATTTGGCCTCTCTGCCTGTCATTAAAAAACATTTAATCTGATAGAATCATTTGTCTTTGTGTCTAGAGCCCGGCAAGTCCAAGGGCAGCTTCCAGCATCTAATTGGTCCAGAGGATCATTGACATCACAAGAGGTGAAAAGTCAATATGGGACAACCTTCTAGTTCTTTGGTGCCAAGTTCTGTTTGAGAGTTGCCAGGTGTAAAAAGCTTTCCTTGTTGTTCTTGGGCCGACGTGAACATCTGTGCTGGACTAAATAGCCAGTGCAGGGGAACAGAGTCATGCCAAAGGAAGCTCAAGACTTTCCCATCACACGCAGTAATTTTAAGAAAGCACACTAATGGGTGGGGAGTGGGATGGGAAAACATGTTTGTGCACTTTAGATTTCTTTTGGCAATATACAGTCTGACATGTTTGATACGATGCAGTCCTCACAGAGATCAAAGGATGTTTGCTGAGCCACCAGTGTTGGCTTCTCCTCCAAGAGTAGGGTAGGATCAGCCATAAAAATCACCCATTTCTTAGACTTCCTTTTTTTTTTTTTTTTTTTTTTGCCCTGTCATGACAAACAAATGTTTTGAAATATTTTAATTTTATATTAAAAAGGCATCTTTATTATAATTACTGTGACTCATAATGTTCACTAAACATTGAAATAACAACAGTGCATGGTGTATGTGGTAAATTTGGAGGTATTATAATTAATCCACTTTGATATATTAGCCAAAAACCTTTGGATTTAGGGAGGGATCATATTTAGGAACACTACCAGCTCATTAATTAGCAGGTCTTGCACTCAGCAGTGTTTAAGTTAATCCTGTTAAGGTATACTTTCTCCTTTTTCTTTTGTCCATCTCATCCCCTCTTTATTAGATTTGACCATACTAACATAACAAAAGAAAAATGTAACCACATTTGTTTTTACAATTTTTAAAAAAATGTTTTTAAGTTTTATACAGGAAGTTTATTTTTATAAAAATTCACTCACATGTTTGTAGAACGAGAAATTTTTGTATCTCTCTTTTTAGATTGGTGAATACTTATCTCTCTGTAAGTTAAAAGGACATGCCCACTGGAAATATTTTTCATAGTAAATTACCAGAAAATACTCATACGATATGAGACTGACGTGCCATGTCTAGACACAGACAGAAGTGAGACAGAGACAAGGAAAAAAAGATGTACACTGAAATATGTCTATGTGTACTCACTGTTAAAGTAATACACTTTATGTATGAATGGCCATTTAATTACACCCTAACTTGGCCAGAGAGCCTCCGTCCAATTTCATCCCTCTTTACTTACTCAACCTTGTCCAGTTTGTAAAGCAATTTGCAACCTGCTGTGTCCAAACACATCCAGCATCTTTTTAGGGTGTGGTGTGCTGATGGAGCAAGATGAATTATAACCTCCTGGCGAGTCTGAAGGCTGGTTAGTGGTGTTATTAACCAGGGGGCCTTTGAGGGCATAACCTCAATCTCCACATATAAATAATAATTATAATAAAAAGCCTCTGTTGTAGTAAATTTGAATGAGTAAATACCACATTCAGCTGGTGGATCTAAGAGTCTCAGGTGACTTAAACATTTATGGAGTAATAATGCTTAATAATGAGAGAATGGATCTGGTGAAGGTGCTTTTATGCATGTGCGTGCATGCCTATTGCACTGATGGCGTTTGGAAGTTCGCAATAGAATTAGATCTGGTTGCAACTTGTTCTTGAATGAATTGAATCAGGGAAAGATAGCTTAATGTTCCCATGAGAGAAATTATAATGTTAAGTCACAATATGCAATGCAATGTCTTGCCATTTATTTAAAAGTATGAAAATGCTTTGTAAATTATCTCCAAAAATTTAAAAGTCAGAAAAAACATCACTATCATTTTATTAATGTATTTTAATGAGATGGACAACAGAATACTTTACAAACAGGGATACATTGTGTTTCCCTCAGCATTGTGGACAGCTATGTGCTGTGAGCGTCCACAAAACGACCACTTGATAGGCTTCTTTTTGTGGTTGTTTAAATAACTTTCTATCCCTGTTTCTGATTGAACAAGTTGCATACAGTTTGGCAGTAACCATATTTTTGCCCACGCTATGTGCACTAATGTGAATGCATTTTACTTGCGAAGTTGCGGTGCACGCCTGAAAACCCTGGTGTAATTTGAGCCCTAAATACAAACACTGGCTATACTCAAACATTTTGGTAATCAAATGTTCGTAAGAGTAGACATACTCCTGAGTGTTGGTAGGAATTGTTCTTACCCAAGAACCAATCCAGGTTATGAAGGATTTCATGGATGCCACAATATTTTAAAAAGTTTGTAAGTAGGATTTAAGAACAAGTTTGTTCATAGGAATAATTGGTGAATGAGGCTCACTGATCTTTAATGGAAATAATGGGAGAGCAAACCAACACGCAACACAGTTCTAGTTCATCTATTTTTAAGTTTGCATATTAAACCCCCCCTAGTTTTAAGGAATATTTAAATATTTTAACTAATATTTGCACAATCAAACCAGCAGAGCCCAGAAAATTTCATAATATCCAAGCCATTATTAATAAAAGAATAGTTTGCAAAGAAACAATGATATTCTCAGAAAATATAGTTTGTAAACAAGAAGTAGCCAGGGTCGGCCCTGGGCATAGGCGACCTAGGCAGTCGCCTGGGGCACCATTTGTTGGAAGAGGCACCAAATTGCCATAAAAAAAATCTATCTTTTAAAAGCTATCTTTTGCTTTTTCTACTTCATAGTTGTGTTTCTACTTTCTACTTCAAGTCTCTGAGTGAATGTAGATTAAACAATATTCAAGAGCTGCTTCAACAGAGAGGGATGGAATTTGTGGCTGGGACATAAAAGTTGAAGAAGAGCTTGATGGTGTAAATAACTGCATAATAGATAACATTAACAGCAGTGTCTGACATCCATCTCTGCCAAATGTAGCCCCAGCTGATATGTTTGACTACTACAAAGACATTTTACCTGGGAATCAATACAGACTTTTTTACATGAAAGAAAAAAAGCCAGGTTGTTGTGGATGGGTTTTAAGGAGGAGCTCCCCAAAACTTACATTTAGTCATTTTTACTTATAATCCCTGGACATTGTCTAAAGTTGGCTTTTGGATAAATGTAGTACACAAGAGACTTTCTACTTCAGGTTTAATCCTATTGCCTGGAATATTTGGCTTAGACAAGGGATGGCAGCATGGAAGATAATTTCATTAAACATTTTCATGGACACGCTCATATTAAATCATGTTTAAACTATCCCTTGAGTTTTTGTATTTTATTGTATTTTTTAGGTTAAACGTCCAACTAGCTGCTGCAGCTGTTGCATCCAAAGCTCAACAAGTCTCTAGATTTCTTGTGTGATATAAATAGACACTATTTACTCACATCTAGTTTATGTTACAATAGCCCATCTTTGTTCCTGACCCCTAACATAAACAAAACATGGCTCCTTTCCTCAGTGACCCAGAGGGATACAGGTGGTCCACATGGACACCTCTGTATGGGTTCTGACCTGGGTTCAAAGGTCAGACCCTCAAATGATCGCCTTCCTTGCTGCCTCTAATTGCCCTGTTTATTTTTAGTCCACAGTGGGCTGTGGCAAGCTATTAAAAGAAACATGAACATGAGGCCGTTTGCTAATTACTGTTGGGTCAGCAGACCTTAACTTTCCCTGATTGCTACCATATGCTAACCCCAGGAAGAGAGTTTCATCTGTCACCTTCACTGTCTGTCCATGTTTTTTTATTTATTTATTTATTTTATCATTATTAGCACTACTGGGTAGAACTTTATGGCAAGTGCATGTCGTGATGTCGTGATGGCTTAAAATTTTCCTTTTAAGTTCTATCTCCTAAATAGGACCATTAGCTTTAATATTAGCCTAAAAACATTTATAAGAAATACAAATGAATTCAGTGGGGGTACATCACGTTTCATATTTCAGCTCACACATAATGTCCCACAATATTCTAAAATTCCCCAGCATCACCCCAGACTTGCTGACAAGTTGTTACAGGATACGGAAGAAGACAACAAATGAAGCAGATAGTGCTGGGGAGTATCAGTAAATCTGGTTTGAGCACTTCAGGAAGCACTAAGTAATTGGGTTGATTTAGACCTATTTGTGGTCAGAAGGATGTTCAAATAAAGCAGCAGAGGAGGCCAGAAAGCTGAAGTTGTGAAGTTTACAAAGGCTTGATTGCAAAAGGAAGCTAGTTGTGTGGATTAACGCATGGGCCTGGATATAGACGGTGTATGCTTCTGTTTAGTCTTAGAGGCAGAGGCAGTTAGCAGGGCTGCTAACATTTTAAATAACTAATGGTAGCGAGTTAGCTCAAATGCAGAAAAAGTCAACTTGTTCTACCAATTGAAATTACTAGAAAGCTGTGACATAAAAATAGATTTATTAGAGGACTGAAAAGATTATTTATTTTTATCTCAATCAAAATCAATATGGACCTTCATTTCTAACTTGTATTAAATGATGAGGAGGAGGAAAAAAATGTAACTTTGGTGTTTTTCTTGTTCCTTAGTGCCAGCATAGGTTGCAATGAACGACTTCATGTCAGATATGAATCCAGAGCTGTCAGGAAAGCGCCTGGATATTGTCAGACAGCACAGGCCCACCCGCTTTGCCTTGCCCTGATGGATAAAGTTTCCCCTGCACCAAGATGCACACAAACCTGCAGCTTCAGACATATGGGTGGAAAAGTAGATATTCACTTGAGAGCAATGCATTATACTACTACTTATTATGCATTATACTACTTATAAGACTTTTCAGGTACTTATTATGTGTTTCTATGTTTTCAGAGAAAGTATATTACTTTAAATGTATCAAAGTTAATTCAAAGGCAGACCTGTTTTCATGGCCAATATTCAAAAAAACACCCTTCACACGAAGAAGGCTAAGATCTGGCAAGTTTTAAACATATTGAGACTGATAATTGATTTGCATAATGAGGTTTACATTTCGGAAATGCTCATTTCAGTTTGGGATGCAGTGTAGAATATAATTTAGAACAGAATGCAATGATTAACTAATTTCATAAATCCATGTTTAATCTTGAACAGAACACAAACAACATATTAGAAGTTGAAACCTATGGAGGGAGAAATGTGCCTTTAGTAAATACTTAAATACAGTTTAAATAATTAATTAAATTTGTCATTTATTTTTTTAAATTGGTAATAAATACATAAATAAATTACTGAAAATATTAATTCAATTAAAGTATTTTATTTTATGTAAACACATTTTTTTCATCATTTAAATAATTAATCATGGTTCCTATCCTGCAGAGCATCATTAATAAATTGTCACTGTCACTCTCACTACAGCTCATTAACACATTGTGACATCTGATTGGTTAACCTGCTCTGCAAGTCATTACAAGCTGATCCCAAATAAAATTCCCAGCAGAGCCAGTTCAAATATTCAGACACATTAGGTGCCAGTATTTACCAATATCTATACATCTGACATATACATATACATATGACTAGCCATATATATTCCAATGCTGCTCAGTTTTGCTCAGTTTGGTTTGTGGGGGCTAAGTGGATGCTTTTTAAGTAACTACTCGGATGGGGGTTCATATGAGCTAATTTGAGCCAAAAATGTGATGTCTACAGCCAACAGAAACCAGAGGGAGTTAGACGGAGCAACCCGAAGTTAAAAGTTTACTAGGAAGTCTCTGAGCTGATAGCTGCTCATGGATACCAGTGGACTTCAAAACAATGTAGACAGAGACAGGACCACAACAGTAAGAGTGTGTCCAACAGACCGGACTGAAAGTGGTTCAGTCAAATGGACACAATCTCCAGGCGATTTGGCCACTTACCACAATGACAGAGGATTGTGGGTGTTTTGTTACTTTAAGCATCTTTTATGTTCGACATGCCATCGGTGACAAGCTCATTTGAGCCAAGTGGGATATTTTAAAATAACACCATGTATGCATGGACTAGCTTGTTAGCCACTAATGCTACTCTATGTTGAAGATGTTTCCACAGCTGGCTAACTCCCAGTGTGGACAGTTTCTGAATCCTAGTATCGTTTAGACAAACAGTTTGCTAGAGTAATTTTTAAGTGTATATACCTGCTGCTCTCTATATGGCCTTTTGTCAGAATGGACCAAGCAGCAGGTATATACAGCCATGTCCATGTCATGAGGAGGTACTAACTTTAGGCCAAAGTAATCAAAGCCATAGCTAACACTCTTAAAGTTAGCCAAGGTCCGCCAGCTTTAATGGGTGAAGCTGACAGTAAATTAATTAAGCATTACAGCATGGCAATGATGAAGTAATTATTCAAATGATGATTTCTTTTGTCTTTTTGTGTAAAATGAAATTATGTTTTAATTAAATTATATGTATATTTCATTCCCTATATATTTATTTCCAATTTTAAAAAGTGAATGACTTATTAAATTAATTATTTAACGTTTTATGTATTTTGTTGTGGCACTTTAGTATTTATTTATATTATTTAATTAATGACACATTTAAGTAAATAATTTTTTGTATTAATTTAATGCATTATTTCCCATTATAATAAATTAATTACACATTTAAATAATTATTTAATCCTAAATTTATGTTTTCATTGTAGCCCCCCCCCTAGAAACCAAAACATTTAATCACATCATAGAAAATGTTACCTAAATATGAATTTGATGGCAGCAACATTTCTGAAAAAAAAAATGAAGTTGGAACAGGATCAACAAAAGACTGCCAAAGTAATTAGTACAAGAGAAATTTAACTGGAGGAGCGTTTGAAAACTAATTCTGTTAATTTGCATCAGGTTAGTAATATGACAAAAAGAGCATTTCAGAGAGGCAGAGCTTCTCAGATGTAAAGATTGGCAGAGGTTCACCAGTGACAAATTGCATCTAAATATGTGTAACTATTCCAGAAAAATGTTTCTCAATGTAAAATCATGAACATTTTGAGAAACCCACAATCCACAGTGTATAATATTGTCAAAGATTAATGTAGATTTCTCATCATAAATGCACTGCATTAAAAACAGGTCAGATTCTTTACTGGAAATCACTGCAAGGACTCAGGAACCCTTCCAGAAATCACTGTTTGGAATCCACAGATGTAGCTTAAGCCTCTGTCATGGAAAAAAACAGCTAAATGTAAACATGAGAAATACTGCCATCCTCACTGGACAAAAGCTCGATTAAAATGGTCAGAGAAAAAATAGAGAATTGTTCTGTGTGGTCAGATTAGTCTAAATTAACCTTGTTTTGTCTTTTTTTTTTTTTTTTTTTCTTAGACACCATGGACTTTGTGTCCTGTGGGCTGAAGAAGAGAGGGACCATTCTGCTTGTTGTCAGCAGACCATTCAAAGCTTGCATCTCCGATGATATGGGGTTGCATTAGTGCCATTGGCATAGCAGCTTACACATATGTGAAGGCCAACATTAATGCTGAAAAGTACATAGAAGTCTCAGAACAACATCTGCTCCCATTCAGACAACATCTTTTAAAAGGAAGGCCTTGCATATTTCAGCAAGACAAACCGCATACTGCTTCCATCACAACAGCATGGCTTCAGAGGAGAAGAGTCTGGGTGCTGAACTGACCTGCCTGCAGTCCAGACCTTCCACCAATTTAAAACATTTGGAGCATCATGAAACAAACAAACAAACAAACAAAAAACACAAGACTGTTGAACAGTTTAAATCAGACAAGAATGGGACAACATTTTTTCTTAAAACTCCAGCATCTGGTCTCCTCACTTCCCAGATGTTTACAGACAGTTCTTAAAAGAAGAGAGGATGCCACACATTGGTTCAGCAGGTTTGCATTGGGTTTAATTAGGTTTCACTTTAAAATATAGAAAATGTTGTGCAATCTGTTTTTCCTAAAGTGTATCTTTGATCATAATTTAGTGGCAGAATGATGTGAAACTTGCATTAAAACTTTATGAAACATGACGTACAGCTCAGTCTCACAGCAAATCATGACTACATTTAGACTTTAGTCACTACTTGGTTAGGTTTAGGTGATCACAGCTTTAACCTACACCCTGTCATAACATGGTTTCACCACACGTTAAAAATCTTAATTTTCTTGCTTATCTATTCACTGAGGCTAGTTTTACGTTTAAACTGCCATCTAAACAGAGAGAACAATTTCTCTTTAAATATGACTGATCACCGATAAAGGGTTCTTTCTAAGTTTTAATGTGTTTATTTTTTATTTTTTTCAATATTTTAAAAAGTACATTTTTGGATAGAGCTATGTTTGCCACATTACCATCTGAAAACACCTGTATCTGTACGTTCAGATCAAACTGATACCAGCTGGAAATAGTCGGAATTTGATGAAACGTGACATAAAGAAACTAGAGCACAAAGATGCGATAACCTAGAGACAGATGAATGTGTTGTAGCAACATCTGGTAGTACTTTGTAATAATAGCTGCTAACACTGGTTATCAGGACCGAGTAATATGGACTTCTCTTTTATCTCAGAGTTGGAATTTCTGACTGTGTGCTCTGTGAAAGCTTTAATTGTGGAAAAATCTGAAGTTTTTCTTTTTGGTTGGACTTGCTGAACTAACACCCAGCTGTCGTCAAGATCTTAAAATCTGGAGTGCGTCAGAAGCTGTTCTTGCCACTATTGCTGTTGTTTGTCTTTTCACCAGTGTGTAACATGGTTTGACTTTATATGGTTGAGGTAATCCCTAAATGTGCCATGCAGATGCATAGTAGATTTCATTACAACCCTTTCTCACTTTTTTTTCAGACCAGGATCTTTGTTTTGGCATACGTCACTCCTCAAGACATAATTATTAAATTTATCAGTATGCTGGTTTTGTTGATCAATGCTGAGCAAGATAGAACTATTTGCTATACTCTCAATAAATTTAATCTATTTATAGTCTATACAAACAGCCATATTGACTACAAAAGTTGTAGCTGGAGTGTCATTCTCCCTATGAAAACAGTGGGTTCTGGGGGGCCCTTTGTAATCACACAGACAACAGTTGTTGGCACCCCAGGTGACCTAAAAACCTCCTCAGGACAAAGAATACACCTGGTGGTGATCCTTGTGTTTTTTTGTTTTGTTTTGTTTTTTTCTTTTTCTTAGGAGCCTCGCATACAGTGGGAATGCTGGTTCTGAGCAACACTCCAACACTAACATGGAAGTCAAGGGAAACCAAGTTTAAAAAGCAAAGCTCATAAAATTACTGATCACACTTTTATGTTTGCTAACAGTGTGCTGCCACCGAGGAGAGGCCCAGTTAATGAGGTAGCATTCAGCTATTCATAGTGGAAGGCTCAGTAATAGAAAACTGCTGTGTTGTAGTTGCATTGGTTTCACATTTTTGAATATTAGCCAAACCGGTGAAGCATTAAAAAACCTTCAAGGTTGCTGCAGTATAGCATGAAATTCAAAACCTGAATGTTCCAGTCTTGGTCCTCTCCAATACATTCTCCAACTGGGATCAGCTGTTTGCTTCACAGGACACTCCCAGTTCCTCTACCACCTCCTAATCTTCCTGAGAAACCAAGGTGAGACTCATGGGTGAAAGGGTCACTGCCCCCCCAACATTCCTAACTTGGCAGGGGGGCAAGGGTTGGCTTGAAATGGAGGTGCAGGGGTGAGGCATTGAGGTAAGCATGGGCATTGTATATTCAAGGCAGGTGACAAAGTTGGGTTTCGCCCTTCAGCTTTTGTATAATTTTGGACTTTATTCAACAGTCCTCCTTGTTCTATAGTGAGTGTGTTGTGGAGAAAAGGTAGCAGTAAGGGGGAAAGATGACAAAACAAATGGACTTTTAAACCTTATGGGAAACAATGGAGGGTTACTCCCTGAACTATTTCAGGCCTTCATAGCCTTCAGGGCCTGGAGCAGAAAACTGCATGACAATGAAAGAAGGCGGGCAAAAAAATGTGGGTTAACTGAGGAGGAAAGATTAGCTTAATACTGTATTTACTTCTTAAATTAAATTTGATGGATTTCCAAGCAAAATTGCAGCTAACAACTTAAATATTTTGCTGTTTAACCATATTTATTAAAGGTTTTTATCTATTACTGCAACCCAGTATCATTTTAATTAATGAATAGGTTAGAAAGAGATCATTCATGTAGAAAAACAAAGTTCTGCAAGACTGTGTTGCTCATTGTGATGAAAAATTAAATTAAATGAAAATACTTTGTTTATCCAAAGGGGAAATTGTAATGTTTTATGGGGTTGTTATTTTGTTTGTTTGTTGTTATTTAATTGTTTGTTCTTTCACTGTGTTGTGTAGAGGACGTGAAGAATGATTGAATATACAGAGGTATCCCCAGCACAGAACCAGCCTTCATGATTAGTTTGTTCAGTCTCTGGCTCTGGTACTACTGCCCCAACAGATGATTGCACTTTCCACACCAGGTCTAAAGTTAGTTAGTTAGTTAGTTAGTTAGTAAGTAACTTTTATTTATAATGAGGTGAGTCAATTGAGAACTTATTCTCATTTACAGTGACAACCTGGCCAAGAGGCAGCAGAAATAGGTGACACAGAAACAATGAAGACAGAGAAACACAAGCAAAACAAAATTACATCACTAATACTGAAAGAAAATAGCAAGTGTAAAAAATACAGTAACAAAAAATAAATTAGCAACTAAAACAAGTAAAATATATACAATAATAAGTAATAATAAGCTAGTGGCTAAAAACAAGTGTAATGGTTTTGTAACAATGATTGTAAGGATGAATGAACTCAGATTCAGGATCTGCTGGAGATGATTCCATAATCTGCAGCAAATAAAATGAAAAGAAAAATGGCAAAATTAGGTATAAACTTTGGGTATGAGGAGATTGATCAAACATGTAGAATGCAAGCTGTGATTCACTGAGTGGATATTCAAAAGCAACTGAAGGTACAATGGAGATTTCCCAATTAAAGTTTTGTAGATGAATAGTAACCTGTGAGTTTGTCTGTGAGACTGGAGGGCAGGCCAGTTCAACAGAGCATACAGGTGGCAGTGGTGGGACTTAAAAGAAACTCCAGTCATGAAACAGATAGCAGTGTGGTAAATGGTGTCTAGTTTGTGAAGAAGTCAAGAATAGACATTGTTTTGTAGAATGTGTGAAAGAGGATTTGTCATGGAAACAAAAAGTGATGCAACATTTGACCTTACTGATCAATACATTTACATGAGGTACGAAGAAGAGTTTGTTGACAAGCCAGATTCCAAGGTACTTATAGCATGGGATGAAATAAATTTCACAGCCATCCATTGATAGCAGTTTAGGTGGACATTAACTTGTGGCAATTTTCTGTTGAAGATCATACAATTAGTTTTATTAGTATTTAAAACTAAGTGGAGACTAGAGAGGGCATGTTGAATGTTGCTGAAGCTGGCCTTTAATGAGTGTTGTGCAACTGTCAAAGAGGAACTTGATGTGTAAGTAAGGGTGTCATCAGCATATAGATGTATGTGAAAATCACCAGCAGCAGTTGTAATGTTATTAATATAAATGTTAAATAATGGCGCTCGCGCTGTCATCGCGGTGGATAAACTGTTTATTAATGGACAACTGTACCGCGACCCGGACATCACTCCGTGGCTCTTCTGATCCCAGGTGCTGTAAGTCAATCTCTCCAAATGATCACTCTTAACTCGCCATTATAGATCACTGACAGTAGAACACACTGCTCGTCTCACCACAGCCTCTACACCTAGATCGATGTATTTTTTTCTGTTTTACCACTCTTCTCACTTTTCACTTTTCACTATCTTTCTATTTCACGTCTTCACTGTTAATTGTAATCCAGCTCGTAATATCAGCAGCGCACGCAACACCGTCAGGACGCACAGCCGCACCATACATGATACATATAAACACTCGCGTTTTATGTATGAGAGAACACGCATTAAGGTAGACTACATATACGGACATTTAACATACGGACAAACGCGCGCAATCAGGCTGCATGCAAACACGCGCGAACACGCAAGAGGGGCGCACAAAGACACACGCGTCAGTAACACGCATGAAGCATTAAACCGTTCACAATAACCATGTTAAAAATCGTCTGTTGGAATGTACATGGAGCCGGTTCCAGGGAGAAGAGGTTGAAGATCTTTAATAAATTACAGGAGCTGCAGGCTGACATTGTCTTACTACAAGAGACTCATTTAACAAACTCAACCATAGACCTTCTTCAAACAGCTCAGTTTCCTCATGTTTACTCAGCTTGTTATAATTCTAGGCAGAGAGGAGTAGCTACTCTTATTAATAAGAGACTAAATTTTGACATAGATAGCACAGTAGTGGATCCGGAAGGCAGATTTCTGATAACTTCATTATCTATTTGTAATATCAAATTATGTATTACCAATGTGTACGGCCCCAATGCAGATGATCCCTCCTTTTTCCACTCCCTGTTTGCTACACTCCAGAATTATTCAGATAACAGAATAGTGCTAGCTGGTGATTTTAATGTAGTCTTGACTGAACAAGATCGCTGCAGCACATCAGGTAGTCATCGAGTCTGGCAGTCGTCAGAAACTATCAAACAGTACATGAAGGATTTTGGTCTTTGCGATGCTTGGCGCTCTCACCATCCTAAACTAAGAGAATACACCTTCTTCTCTTCAGTTCACCACTCCTTCTCTAGAATAGATTATATTTTAAATAGTAACTCACTAATGGGCGACATTTCAGAGACTCAGATACATCCAATCAGCATCAGCGATCACGCACCAGTTTCATTCAGTCTGAGAAACAAAAATAATAAACCGATTGGTAAAAGCTGGAGATTTAACACCTCTTTATTGAAAGATCCTGAGTTTATTGATTATTTTAAAAAAGAATGGTCAATTTATATAGAAAAAAATGACATGCCTGAAACTTCAGCATGTCTTCTTTGGGAAGCAGGAAAAGCAGTAATGCGAGGGAAAATAATTTCCTTCTCCTCACATAAGAAGAAGAAGGAAACAGCAAGAGTTTTAGAATTAGAACTCAGGATTAAATCATTGGAGGAGGCTTACCGCATTTCCCCCGAAGAGCACACAATGAATAATATAAGGAGAACTAAATTGCAGCTTAAAGAAATTATAGATAAAAAAACACAGTTTTTAGTGCAAAGACTTTGCTTGGAGAACTTTGAACATAGTAACAAATCTGGAAAGTTTTTAGCAAATCAACTAAAAACAAACAAGGAGAAAACAACAATCTCCTCTGTTAAAGATCAAGACGGAAACATCAGCCATGACCCAGACAAGATAAATGACACGTTTAGAAGCTTCTATAAAACATTATATGAATCACAGATTAATCCAACAGATGAACATATTGAACAATTTTTAAACAACATTAATCTACCAAAACTAAAAAATGAAAATAAAATAAATTTAGATGCACCTATTACTGTAGATGAACTCCACGAAGCTCTCCAACATATGCCCAACAATAAAGCCCCGGGTCCAGATGGTTACTCAGCAGAATTTTACAAGGAATTCTGGACAACGCTAGCTCCTACATTTTATAATATGTTGTTAGAAATACAGGAAAAACAAAAAATACCGCAAAATATGAACTTAGCTAATATAACACTATTGCTAAAACCAGGCAAAGACCCCACACTTCCATCCAGTTACCGTCCCATATCTTTAATAAATGTAGACCTGAAAATAATTAGTAAAGCTCTTGCCAGAAGGATAGAAAAAATAACCCCTCTTATAATACATCCGGACCAGACAGGTTTTATAAAAGGTCGACATTCATCTACTAACACGCGTAGACTAATTAACCTCATAGATTACTCTACTTTACATAATCTAGAATCCACAATCATTTCTCTAGATGCAGAAAAAGCCTTCGACAGGGCAAACTGGAAGTTTCTATTTGCAACACTAGACAAATTTGGGTTTGGATCTGCTTTCATAGAGTGGATTAAAATATTATATAATAACCCAAATGCATGTGTGAAAACCAACGATCAAACTTCTCCAAGCTTCCGCTTACAGAGAGGCACCAGACAGGGCTGTCCACTCTCCCCCTCACTTTTTGCCATTTTCATAGAGCCGTTAGCAGCTGCTATTAGACAAAATATAGAAATTAAAGGAATCCAGGGCAAAAATATAGAACATAAAATAAGTCTTTATGCAGATGATGTATTACTCTTCCTTCAGAACTCACAAACATCACTCTCTGAGACAATCACAGTTATTAATAAGTTCTCATCAATATCTGATTATTCTATTAACTGGTCTAAGACTACAGCCATGTCCATCAACTGTGACCTACAAAACATCCCTAATATCAAAATACAGACAGGAAACATTAGATATTTAGGTATAAATATTTCCCCCAGATTATCAGATTTAACAAAATTAAACTATGTTCAGCTACTAAAAACAATAGAAGATGATCTCTTACGGTGGAGGCGCTTACCCATCTCACTAATGGGGAGAGTTGCCACCATTAAGATGATGATTCTACCTAAAATTAATTATTTATTTTCAATGATACCCACTAAACCCTCCACCAGTTGGTTTAAATCTCTGGACTCTTTCATATCCAAGTTTCTTTGGAAAAACAAGCCGTCACGTATTAGTCTTAAAATCTTACAGCAGACTAAAGATAGAGGAGGACTGGATCTACCAAACTTTAATCACTACTTTATAGCTAACAGGCTGCAGTACATCTCCAAGTGGCTCAAACCCAGTTATCTGGATGAGCCGTGGTTAGATGTGGAGCAGGCTTTGTGTGAGGACTTAGTCATCTCTGACCTTCCGTTCATCAGCTCAACCATTAAACCATATAAGTGCTTTAAAAGCCTTAACATCCGTTTTTCCTTAATGGCTTGGTGGGAATTCTGTAAGATAACCAGATCTTCCCTCTTTCCATGTAGACTTACACCCATCTGGAACAACCCTGACATCCTGCAGAACAAAAAGATGATAAACTTTACTCAATGGAAGACTAAAGGAATACAACAGTTAGGACAGATAATAGAAAATGGAAACTTTGTATCTTTCAACACAATTGTCTCACAGTATGGAATCAACAGCAATAAATTCTTAGAGTACCACCAACTAAAATCAATTATATGTAAGAAGTATACCCCTGTACAGTTAGACTTGCAGCTTCCTGTCAGAATAGCAGAATTCTTGAATCTTAATACTCCAAAATTATTATCAAAAATATATAGATTACTTGCAAAGCTAGAAGACAGGATATCTCTCCCAACTTCAAAATGGGAAGATGATTTATCTAATAACTTTGATCAGAAAAGATGGTCACAAATATGTTTAAACACGTTTAAAATGACTCAGAATTCAAATATACAACTAATACAATTCAAAATTCTCCATAGAACTCATTATACAGGACACAGGATGTTCAGGATGGGCCTTTCACCATCAGATATCTGCCCACACTGCTCTGAGAACACTTCTGATAGCTACATCCATGCGCTGTGGTCCTGCACACCTGTCCAAAGGTTCTGGATTAAGGTGTGTGAAGATCTCTCAAAATGGTTTAAAACCAGTTTTTCTGCAAACCCCACACTTTGCCTACTGGGCGACCTGGGTGACACTAACATAGGAATACACTCCATAAACTTGGTCCTCGCAGTCTTATGCATCGCAAAGAAAACTATTCTTGTGAACTGGAAAGATAAGAATAATTTGTCTATCCAGCAGTTTAGAAATCTCCTGTTAGATCACATCAGCATTGAGACAATGTCTGCCTCCTCCAGGAACCAATCAGATGACTTTCATTCCCTCTGGTCCCCTGTGACTGGCTACATCACCTAATGTAGGTGGAGGATTGTGGCTTCGCTTGGATGGGGGTGGATATGGGTGGGGGGTCCCTGGTGGCTTCGGGTCTCCGGTTGTCTCCTGGGTGGGGATCTCGGCTGCTCCGCTGCTGGGTCGGCTGGGGGTTCCGGTCTGGGCGGGCGGCATTGGGTGGGCCCCGGGGTGGGGCTGCCTCGTGGCGGTGGGGGGTGGCTGCCGGGGTGCCGGGGTCGGTGTCCGTCGGCCCCTGGCCGGGTGGCCGGTCGGGCCCGGGGTGGGCCGGGTGGGGGCCCCGGGCTCTGGGGTGTCGGGTCTCCCCCCTCTCCTGGGGGTGGGGGGTCTGCCGCTGCTGGGGTGGGCTGGGCCCGTCCGGATGTGCCGTGCCGGGGGTTGGTCCGTGCCCTGGTGCTTGGTCGCAGCCCCGGAACCTGGGTGGGGGTGTGTTTGTATATAGGTGGGTGTGTGTGTGTGTGTGTCCGTAGGTATGCTGGTGTGTGGGTGGGTGTAGACGGATGTGTGTGCTGTATGTGTGTGTGGGTGTGTATGAAGGTCTAGGTGTGTGCGTGTATGTGTGTGTGAGTGGTGTGCGGGTGTGTGTGTGGAGGTCTATGTGGGATGTGTGTGTGGGGGTGTGTGAAGGTGTGTATATATGAGTGTGTGCACGTGGAGGTCGAGGTGTGTGTGGAGGAGTGAAGGAGTGGGTGGAGGCGTGAGTATGTATGGAGGTGCTTGTGTGTATATGCGGGTATGTATGTGAGTGCGTGTGTAATGGTGTATGTGTATGGAGGGGTATGAGAGTGTGTGTGTATGTGGGCACCGGTGTGTGTGTTTATACAGTAGGTATGTGCGTGAAGTGTGTGTGTGGAGGTATGTGCACGTATTGAGGTGTTGGTGTATAGAGGTGTGTGAGAGGGTGTGTGAGTGGCTGGGGGAAAAAAAAAAAAAAAAAAAAAGAGTGTGTGTGCGTTTGCAGGGGGTTAGGACGTGTCCTCTGGGGGGCGCCCTGGCCGGGTGTTGGGGGCGTGGGCCTGGGGTTCCCTTCCTTTGCCTCGCCCCCCTCCCACTCAGAAAGAGGAAAGTGGCCCCTTGGGCTGGTGGCTGGCCCCTGGGGGGGGTTCGTGGCGTGCCTGGGTTGGGGTGCCTGCTCCGGGCCTGTGACGCCCTTCGGGGCCGGCGGGGGACGGGGGCGCCCTAAGCCACTGGCGGGTCGTCTTCCAGGGGGGAGGCTTACTCCCCTCTGGACCTACATCTCCTGACCCCTCCCCTCCCCCACTCTTCACTACATACACAGGTAGGGCTGTGGGAGGTGTGCTTGTTGCGCTGGGCGGGGCAGGGGGGTCATCATAATGGCCCCGTTGCTTCGCTGAGCGGCAGCATGCCTCCCAGCTTTTAATTCCACTTAGTCACTGAGCACAAATAACATTTGCAACATACAAACACGTTTTGGGGGGTGGAACATGCGAGGTCAGGTGGGGGTTTTGGCTGCTGGCCCTGGGGGGAAGGTGCTGTTTTGGGGGTGGGGAGTGGGGGGCGGGGGCGGGGTGGGGGGTTGGGGGCCCGGCTTGTGTCTCCTCGCCTCCTGGCTGGGGCTGTCCCCCCGCGGCGTGGGGTGGCGGGAGGATGGTGGTGGGGGGATGGTGTTTGTGTGTGTGTGTGTGTTGGGGGGGGGGGGGGGGGGGGGGGGGGGGGGGGAGTGGTGTGGGTGTGGGGGGATGGGTGGTGGAGGGATGGTGTGTGGGAGGGTGGGGTGTGTGGAGGTGGATGAGTGGTGTGTGGGAGGGGGGGTGGTGTGGGTGTGGGAGGATGAATGGTGGGGGGATGATGTATGTGTGGGAGGATGGGGTATGTGTGGGAGAACGTATGGTGCAGGGATGGGGGAGTGTGTGGGAGGATGGATGGTGGAAGGATGGTGTGTGTGCGGGAGGATGGATGGTGTATGGGAGGGAGGATGGTGTGTGTGGGGGAGTGGTGTATGTTTGGGAGAGTGGGTGATGGAGGAGTGGTGTGTGTGTGTGTGTGTGTGGGAGGATGGGGTACGTGAAGGTGGATGTTTGGTGTAGGAGAGGGAGGACGGTGTATGTGTAGGAGAATGATGTATGTGTGGGAGGATGGGTAGTGGAAGGATGGTGTGTGTGTGTGTGTGTGGGAGGTGTGAAGGTGGATGAATGGTGTATGAGAGGGAGGATGGTGTATGTGTGGGAGGATGAGTGGTGGAGGGATGATGTGTGTGTGGGAGGATGGGGTAGGTGTGGGAGAGTGTATGGTGGAAGGATGGTGAGTGTGTGGGAGGAAGGATGGTGTGTGTGTGGAAGGATGGTGTGTGTGTGTGGGAGTACAGAGTACGTGAGGGTTGAATGGTGTATGCGTGGGAGGATGAATGGAGGAGTGGAAGGAGAGTGTGTGTGTTTGTGTGTGTGTGTGTTGGTCTGGGGGGGGCAGGACTGGTTCTCGGGGTGTGCGGCTGGGCGCTGGGGTGTGGGGCTGGCCTCTGGTGGTGGCAGTCTGGGCGGGCCGGGTCCCCCCGGGTGGCGTGCTGGCCCTCGGCCTGTGGGGGGGGGGGGGGGGGTGTCTCTGCGCTCCTGGGCCCGGGCCCTCTGCCCCGTCTGTCCCAGGCGGCCCGTGCCCGGGGGGGGTCAGGGACTGCTGGCCTCGGCCCGCCGGGGCCGGTGCCCTGTGTCCGCGGGGCGGCTCCTGCTGGGGTCTCCTGCTGCTGCCTTCCTGGGCGGGTGAGTGGTCGTCTCTGTGGACCGGTCGGGATCTGTTGCCTGCGGGGGGGCTGGTGGCCTGGGTCTCGGGACCGCTGGCCTGACTCTGGCCTCTGTTCAAGTGAGGTGGCATCTGCATGATCACTCTGCATGGTCACTCCTTCCTGAACGTCTCCACACAGTCTTTGCGTCGCCGTGTGGCCGAGTTCTCCAACACATCCACACAGGTTTCTCTGCGCGTGTTCTTGAATACAGCAGTTTCACTTATATCTATTATCATATTTTTTTTTTCTTTTTTTTATTATTTCTGTTCTTATTATTATTATTACTCTTACTCTTATTATTATTATTGTTACTATTATCAACTAGTTGTGTAATGACCTACTGGCTAGGATGATCTTAGCTATATATGTTGTAAGTAGTATGGATTACATGGTCTTCTGTATGATGTTTCAAGTCCCCACCCGCACTCCCCACACCCTTTCTGTCCCTCTCTCTCCCCTCCCTCTTCTTTCTACTTTCTTTTCTCTCTCTCGCTCTCTCTGTCCCCTCCGGTCGAGTCCAGCATTAAGAGTCTGATTTAATAAAGTTTTTCATGTCATCAAGAGGGACTTTATACATGTAGTATAAATCCCTGCTTGATAGAGTAAAATTGCCCAGCACCAGACGGCAGCCAGACAATCATTCTGTTTGCAACGATGCTGGACAAGACAGGTTAAAAAAAAAAAAAAAAAAAAAAAAATGTTAAATAATGTGGGACCCAAGATGCTCCCTTGTGGGACACCATAAGATAAAGGCAGAGGGGCTGAAAGGAGGCCCTCTATCCTCACTGACTGTAACTCTTGAACCAAGCCTGACAGCTCTGTCGCTGAGCCTGATTAGTAGGATATTGTGGTCCACAGAGTCAAAAGCCTTTGCCATGTCAACAAATGCAGTTATGCCGTATTCGTTTCTATCAATGGTACATATGATGTTGTTAAGAACTTTAGTTGTCGCAGTGATGCAGCTATGACCAGATCTGAAACCAAATTCAAACTGCTCGACAATATTATCAGTCTCTAGATGGATCATGAGTTCCTTGTTTACCAGCTTCTCTAGTATTTTAGAGAGATAGGGCAGGGTAGAAATGGGTCTGTAGCAATTCAAATCCGAGTTATCTTCCCCTTTGAAGAGTGGGATGACAGCAGATTTCCAGTCCTGTGGAAGCACATCACTTTGAACAGAGAAGTTGAAAATCCATGAAATAGGCAGTGCAATGATAAAAGCTGCAGCCTTTAAAAAGAATGGGTCCAGGGCATCTAGCCTGGCAGATTTGTGTGTGTCCAGGGTAAACAGCTCCCTAAGTACCTCAGACTCCTGTATTGCTCGAAAGGAGAAGCGAGGGAGAACTGACACAGATGGGTGAGTAACAGATGCCTTGTTGACAGGTGAGCAGGTGGGGGTACAGGAGTTGTCCTTAAAGACACAGCCAGCTGTGACAAAGTATCTGTTAAAGTGGTCCACTATTTTGGATTTGTCAGTAATAACAATGCCTTTATTTTTAACTGCAATGGGCAGGTAGAAAGGCATTTTCTATTTTCCACTTTTTTATGGTGTTCCAAAATTTACAAGGGTCAGAACCGTTTGCAGTCAGTTGTTGTTTGAAATTACCCGAATTTGCATGCCTAATGGACTGGGTGCATTCGTTTCTCACTGCCCTGTATAACTGCCAGTCAGATGTTGAAATGTAAGTCTTTGCTTTCCGCCATAGAGTTTATTGTAGCATTTTGGTGCAGACACGGAATGATCTCAGCATCCTTAAGAAGTAGAGTCTGCTCCGTCCTTTCTTGTAGATGCTTCTGTGTTGCATTTCCAGTCTAGTCTGTTGTCCAGCTGAACTCCGGGGAGCTTGTATTCCCCCACCACCTACAACTCTTCTTCCACGATGTAGACATGGTTTTGTTTAGTCCTGTTCCTTCTGAAGTCAACAATCATTTCTTTTTATGTGGAAAAATGTCCAAACAGAAGTTGATATAATCTGTCACACACTCAGTCATGGCATTGATGTCATCTCCGTGTGGTTCACAGAGGACATTCCAGTCCTCAAAGCTGTCTCAGAGCATCTTCAGCTTCATTTGACCAGGTTTTTATAGTCTTTGTGATGACTGATTGCGGCTGAAGGATGGGCTTGTAGGTGGATGTGGGAAGAACCAGATTATGGTCTGATCTTCCTAAAGGTGGCAGGGCAAAGAAGCTGTATAAATTTTGATCATTTGCATAAAACAAGTTCAACATCTAATTTGCTGTGGTGGAGCAGCTGACAAATCATAGGAATGTTGGTAATGTTGCAGAAAGGGAAACATTGTTGAAGTCTCCAGAGATTATAAAAATGTGTTAGGATGCTGTGTTTGTACTCTAGCAACGATGTCACAAGCTGTATCTGCAGCGGTACCAGATATGATGTAAACCACTACCAGGATAACACATGTAAACTCTGGGTAAACAATTTGGACAAAAACTCATGGATAACATTTTGACGTCCCTTTTGCAGATCTTTTCCTTTACAGTGACATGTCCAGGATGGCACTAATGGTGGTTCAAAAGCACTGCAGTTCCACCTCCCTTTAGCTTTCAGGTGTTTAACTGTCTTGTTGCAATCAGCACATAGAGTATCAAAGTAGTGTAAAGACATGTTAGAGTCCAGGATATGTTTATGTAGCCATCTCTCAATGAAGCACATAATACTGCGCTCCCTGTTTTTTTTTTTTTTTTTTTTTTTTTCTAATTGACAAGTCCAGCATTATAGCAAGCATAATGGTCTAGCTGGTCTAGCTGCTGTGTTGTGCCGAACAAATTTGCTTTGCCAAGGGGAGCTTAATGGGTATAAGGCTCCTCTTAATAATCTGATTTCTTTTTTTTTTTTTTTTTTTTTTTAATTTTATTTATTTATTTTGAATGATGAAATTTATATAATCTTGTTGGACCTGACTGGAGGGGACACAAAAAATAAGAATAGTGAACAGAGGTAAAAAAAAAAGAAAAAAAAACAGGAGAGTAGAAAAAAGAAAGCGGAGACAAAGATACAATAGATAGAAGGCAACAACTCTTCTATCCAATCTAACACCAGACAACCAACTGCTACACCTGTACAGAAACACAATAGAGAATTTACTACAGCTTTCACAACAAAAAGGCTGACACTCTTATGAGATAACAACAAAATATTGATAATAATAACAATAAAAAAATGGATCACAACAACAACCAAAGTACCAGAAACACACGCAAATAAAAACCTAAACAGAGTAGCTCTTAGTTTATAAACCCACTGGACAACTTAAACGACTGTGTCAGCATGCAGACTATGAGGAATAAGAAGTGATCAGAGATGTATTTTTTCCCTGGATTCTTTTTGAGATTTTTTTATTACCTTGAGCTTTGTTAGCTAGCGATTTCAAATCTTCTTGAAAAAAAAAACAACTTGATGGTGGTTGTCTTGGGAAAAAAAGTCAATTGTATCTAAAATATACAAAAGGTACAGTCAGATCTACTAGGTTTTCTGCCACCATGCAGTGCATTCAATATCACTAAACCTGACCCCTCGTATGATGTGTATTATACTTCAGGGACATTTTCTGCTCATCTCCTGCCAGGGTGTGCTTTGTCCAAATCTTTAAAGACACTTCTTTTAAATGACCTACACAAAAACAAAAATTCATCAGTTCACCTGGTCATGTTACAACAACTAATAGGGTCAAGCTTTGGTCAATTGAGGCTTCAAGTGTCTCCTTGTCTTCATGATTTTTAGCTCTCCACGCAGTCTCCCAAGGCAGATTTTCTCTGACAGCTTTTCCAGCATAACAAGCCTGGCTCAGGCCTCATGGCATATTTTAAAAACTGATTACAGGTAAATGGGATGTTTTACCCTAGAGCTTAATTCTGTCACTGAAATATGGATGCAGTTAAAGTGCTAGCCTCTACACAGCCTACAAGAACATTACATGCTTGGGTATGAGAAGGATCAGTCATTCTGCCAGTGCTATCTCTATCAGTTCGTCATGTAACTCAGAGTTCAGTCGAATTCCTCAGCTCACTGGAGATTAGTCTCCTCGGGTGATTGCTTGCTCCAGTTTCTCAGTGTACCAGTGGTCATATTTTTGTAAGCATGCGTTCAGCTAATTGTGTGGCAAGCTTTTCTAGACTATCCAAACATGGAGATTTTTTTAATGTCATATCTATTCTCTAAAATTCCATGCTGAGAAAAAGAGTTTCTTTTCTGCCTCATTCTCACAGGAAAACTGTAAACAGCTCCATCTATCAGATAAAAGATCAACATTTTTATTTTTTTCCTCATCTTTTGGTCAGGCCAAGAGGAACATATATTCCTTCAGGCATTTCTATGCAGTTGCCAGGCAGAGGTTTTTCAAGAAGGGCCCAGGGGAACAGATTATGACTAATGAGATCCAACTTAACGGGACCGGAGGAGGCAGCTGGCGAGAAACAGGCCCCAGTTTGAGCCTTTATCAGGGGATCTCTTCATGGACTAGACTCGGGACAAACCCAGAGGAAATACATCACTGCCGACGCCAGTCACGTCTGCTACAAATGAGCTACAGTGACTTATAAGGCAATCTTGGAAAAGACAAGACATTTGGGTGAACACTGAGGAGCTTATTCAAACTATTTTTTTACTGCTCAAATCCATTTTGAGCTTGAGTGTACAGTATATGAATATCATTCATTTAATTTAGAATTCAAAGAGGTGAACTATGCAATCAAAACAGATGGTGGTGTGGTTTCATTTATCTGATGGGACTCCATACAATATGTTCAGCACACCTGTTTCCTGGTCCTTTGTGTCCTTACGTTTGATTGTTTGCATGTGCTTTAAAGGTGACTGTAGATTATTTTCAAGGAATGACGAATACATATGGATGTTTTGTATGCAAAAATATATTTGATTTTAGGTTTTTCTTTTATTTATTTTACAAAAGGTCTCAAAATGTTTCTATCTTTGTAACATGTGGACAAACTGATTTTCCACAGTGGGGTTTTGTCCCCTGTGTGCAGTTTTGTTGTCCCTTCCTGCTGCTTTATTAAAACTCCTGCTGTCATAGCTGACAAACAGAAATAAGTAATCAGTAATTGTTTTGTGACTCTGTGGCACAGAATAAATTATAATCACTTGGTTGATTTAAACACAAGCTCCCCTTAGGTAAGTCATCAGGCCTAATTGAGACCTGGGGAGCTTTTCACTGAAAGATGGTTTAGTTTTCAGGTCATTAATTATTGTAGTGGTATACCATGGTTGGTGTTGGATATTTTACCAGGGCAGATTATAATATTATTTGTGGTATTGTCTGTTATGTGATTGTACAGGAAACAAATAAAAATGGTAAAGGAGTTAATTTTCTGTTATGTTACTAGTTCATACTGAAGCACTTATTCACTCTGCTTGTGACTAAGAAGGATCTTCACAGTGCTGAGGTGAGGGCAGCAGGTGTGGGAATAATCTGGGATCCACCCAGTTTGTCGAAGCCCCTATTCAAGCTCTGCTTAAGCTGCCATCCATTGTGTCCTGGGTGCTGAAGAGGAGCAGAGGAACAAGGCAATTATGACATTATGGCTGGGTGGCTGGGCAGCAGTCCCTGCAGGTGAGAAACAGAAGGGAGGAATGGTCTACCGGGGAGCAACGGCTCCCACAAGAAGGCAATCCACCGCATAGAGAGTCCACATTCTACCTTCGTCTGAGGGTGTCTGTCACACTGAGCCACTCCATCTGGAGCAGAGGTGTATCGATTTCATACTACTGTAATTAAAGTCAGCTCTCGTTGTATTTTATCATGCTATGTTCTGTTATTTGGGGAAATTTTCACAAAGAAAATATAAAATATTGCAAACCTAAATAGAAGGAACATTATTGATCTTTTAAAACCTGAAGTCCTCCATTTGAGGGACTTTTGTTGACCTCTCTGAACTAGCTATACTGAAATCTCTAATTTTTGTTCTGCTTTGCTTTATCAGAGTTGGCCTTTGCAGAGATGTTTACATGTTGTACTTTCATTTGAAATACATTTAGAGCTACAACTGAATTTATTAAAAATGGATATTCATAGTCAACCTGAAAGTGTTTCTTTTTTTTATGTGTCATCTTAATTTATTCTTCACCAGTAACACATATACTAACATTTATACACATTAACTAATCTCACAAGCGTTCCCTTAACTACGACTCCAAATAGATCTTGTGGTTGCAGAGATTTTATTACTGGTATGCAATTTTCTAGCAGAGGCCAAAACATAGCAACAGGCTTAAAGGGCTAAACATTAAATGAGGTCTTTACTTTATTATGTTACCATTGCAGGTTATATCCAGAGCTGTTTCTTAGAAGTCTGATTTTAGTGATATGGTTGATTTCTGTCAGTTTTACCAAGTATACCAGACCCTGCAACTACTGTGTGATATTTCAAATAATACACCATCACAAAACAAATTTGGCTTTAAATATTAATAAACAAAGAAATACAGGGCCCTGTAATAGACTGGTGACCTGTCCAGGCTTTATTTTGCCTTTCACCTAATAGCCATTGAAAAAGGTTGCAGCTTACAATCAACATGGACATTTTTATGTTATTTGATTACTTTTATCATAAGAAAAATTTAAAAAAAAGAAAAAAAACTGTGACAGAGTAACAATAATTACATTTTAACAGTAGCTTGTTTTATCCCATTTAAAATGCTACAAATTTGTATATAAATTTTTTATATATCATATAAAATGTGGCTAAAATTTAAAATAATGACATATCTTAAATCTAAATCATGTGGTTGGAAAGCTAAGGCTTGAATGGATTGCTGGTTTCCAACACTTTTATATGCTCATCTGCTCCCGGCACAGCACACCCATGAAGTCCAGCTGCGTTCGCTTTTCACTCACAATCTCCTTGAGTAGTATTAAAGCCTTTTAATATACTCAAGCTTATAAAAAAATGGCAGTGCATGGAGTTTACTATAGCTGTTTAGCTATGTTACCTCTGGTATTTCCTGAAAACTGACATTTTCCACTTCAGTTGTCATTTTTTCCCACAGGAGCACATATTAACATGGACACATATAAATAAACTTTAATATATGGTTTGTGATTGCAAACCTCGCTCAGCCATTGTTTCACACAAAGAAAATGTAATGGACTAATATTTACCAAACAGAGACGTCCTGTTGTAATCTTTGTCTTTGTTGATGTTCTGCTCTTGTACCCATGATGGGATTTAAGTTCAAACTTCTGAAGGTAGAGCTGAGAGGTTATCATTTCCAGTGAAGAATGAAAAATATTGTTGCATATACACATTTTATACCAAAATAAAGGGCTGGTGCATCTGCTAATGCAGGTTTAATAAATCCTCTCCAAATCCCAGCAGCAGTGTGTTTACCCTGTGAGCTAAAGATGGTCTAAAAGAAATTGATTAATGTCCAGCAATATTTTCTTCCTCAAAGGGAAACAAACCCAGTATGTTTCTACCTGGAAAGAATTGGTATTATACTGTATCCTGCAGGCAATGGACTGCAACTTCTGATAAGTAGGACTTTCTGTGAGCTGCAAACTGCCATGTAGACTGTTAAAATATATTGTGTCTTGTTTTAATCTGCAAATTTATTCTGTCATGTTAATGGCCTCTGTGTGAGATGCTATAATCCATAATCATGTGTTAATACATGAAAATTGAGTTTTGCACAGTCTTCCAGCTCCAAGCTTTGCAAACACTTTTAAAATTAGTACTTATGTACAGTGTTTATATCAGTGTGTAACTGTGACTATTCCACAGTCATTTGGTATTGTAATGAAGAATATTTTCCCATCGTGGACAAAAGTCAGATGTTAGTCAGTGTTTTGTTTTTTTTTTTTTTTGTTTTTGTTTTTTTTTTGTGTGTGTGTGTGTGTGTGTGTGTGTGTGTGTGTGTGTGTGTGTGTGTGTGTGTGTGTGTGTGTGTGTGTGTGTGTGTGTTTTGTCCAGTGTTGGCTTGACCATAAGTTGACCATAGTTCAACAGTGACACCAAGCCTGGCCCTCTCACGCTCTCTTCCACACCCATCTGCAGAGAGCTCTGTAGGATCTGCAACATTTATCCTGCCATCCATGCTATGAGTCCATGCTAAAACATTTTTCATGTTTCAATAAATCATTTCATCTCACTTTATTGAGAAATCGCTCCTCGCTGAGGCAAAATACTTGCCAACAGTACTTGGTGGTGAAGCTCATATCGCTGGCAGATAATGAAAAAAGAGTCCAGGGTCTAAAAACAATCACATTTTATATTATTCTGTTATACTGTATTTTTTAGCTCCTTATATTTTATCAGCTCATAAGGATAAACCTATAACGTAACCATATGGGTATTGCCCAAACAACATAACTGTATAGTGATTAAAATGAATGCAACACAGGAAAAAATGACTGAGTAAACATTGGTAAATGTAACGAGAGCAACAATTCTTAACATGAATCTTCTTGGAGCTCCCAGTCCTCGGTACTAGAATTGTTCTGTCCGAAGGCACAAACAGAAACACACCAGGGCTCTTTCCACTGTCATTTTTTATTGCATGGGATTACGTAAGAAAAGATAGTATTTCAAGGCAAACTATGATTTCTTCCCAACCAAGCAGTATTTGTAACTGTTCAAAATCCCATAAAAGAAAGATTACATGACAGGTGTCAACTTTTTTTTTCACTATTGTGTAAGTTTTGCAGTTCTTTCAAACTACATGTTGAATTGTTTTTTTTTTTTTTGTTTGTTTGTTTTGTTTCGTTTTTTTATCGCACCATTTTGAAACTGAACAAACTTCATTAACGAAAACACAGAATATTCGTTCTACATGACACAAAAAGAAATGTCCATACTTGAAAACTGTTTAACTAGAGAGTCAGCTAGAAATTAATAACTCATTCACTCTGTAGGCAATTTGTAGAACAATAAACATTCAATGAATCACAAATTTCAAAGATGCATACTTCCATAAATCGGAACTGACAACACTGGTATTCCATTTTTTGTGATGTTTTGGGAGTGTATTTACAGCTATGGAAAAATGTTTCATGCTTCGATTGCAGGTATTTGCTCAACTAAGCTGCATTTCTCTTTAGTTCCACTTCATCCAGGTGTTTGTGTCTCTTGCATCATTGCTCCATCGTCTTTGACATCAAAGCAGTGGTGTGTACCTTCACCATTTTGTAGACACAGTCACGGGAAAATGACCCTTAGAGAAGCCCCAGGACAATGTGGAGCCATCTGAGAGGAGTGGTCAGAGCATTCCACTATAAACGTGGAAGCGCCTGATGCTTGGACGAGAACTCATCACATGTCTGAGAGAACAGCCTGTTGCACTGCTGCATCTGAGCTATAATCCATTAATCAACCTGGGATTAATCAATTAATTTATCAATATGGGAATTACAGAACATGAAGTAGAGTAAATAACTAAATGACTGTAGAATAAAGAAAAAGCAACAGGCATTTTTGAGGCAAAGAATTATAGCAACATATTTAAAAACATTTCATGATATAATTACCATTCAATTGCTTCGTCTTCATCTTTGTTTGCATTTACACAACTAATAGGAAAAGAGAAGCCGACATCATGCATTAGACATACTATATTGCTTGCTCTGACGGTATCTTCTGTATGCAAAATCCCTGAATCCTAACTTGAAGCAAGTGTTTCTACACTCAAACTGTAGGATCACCCTCTACTGTCATATCTCAGTCCATCATCATAGCCATATGCTAAGCATCCACCAATTGTAAGTTGAAAAACAGATTTCTAATTAAACACACATCTTCAAAACAAAACCCACTGCACATGACCTTAAATGGTTTAAAATAAATACAATGCAAAGATTTGGGTGTGTTATTCCTTTAACAGACTGCTCTACCATTTGGTGAAGCCATTTTTTTCTGTGGCTATAATGACTTCTATTAAAAAATATATGAAAAAAAACCCTGCTGAGCCATCTCTACTACTTGGTTTGGATATGTAATGCCAAAACTAAATGTTTGTAATATCATTACTGTTTCATTGTCTGACCATTTACCTATTGTTCATATATAATAAACTGTCATCGTAAAGAAACTTAATTATTTATCTTGTCCAAAGGAAAAGACAAAATGTAAAAGAAACATTTTTTTCTTGCTTTTTAACTTTTTAATTTCAATTTAATTTACTTCTAAATATGCAGGGATAAGATCACACTTATTAATGAGCAAATCTTGGATTCAGCAGCTCAAATAAATTAATCCTTAAATGTTCCTTCTTTTCCTTTCTCCATCTCTTTGTTTCTGCAATGCATTATGCTGCTTTTAGACAAATGAAACAAAAACTAACCAGGCAGGAATGGTAACAAAGAGAGATAACATGAGAGTAATCCTGTCCTAGCATGTGACCTTTCTCCAAAGCAACAAACAGCAGCAATAACATGAGCTACTTCCTTCACAGTGATATGAATAATATAAAGTTTCTCTATAAGAACCAAAATTCTTGAATATGAACAAAAAACCTCACCATAAAAACCATTTAACGCTTCTTGTTTGGCCACACTGACTGGTCAGCCTGTTTCAGCCTACGTTAGCTAGGCAGTTAGCCCCCAAGACTTTTAAATTTTCATTTCCACTAGTGTGCCAGTACTTGGAGATTTTTTTCAATTTATTAAGGGGTTGTCTAAAAAAGGATTAATATCTGTTTTCCAAATTTACATGTTGGACTTTTCAGTTATGCTGAGTCCACTCAACAATAATCTGGTGTGATTTTCACATTCTCAAAGACAGTGCTACTTGACTAAAAGGAGTAAAAACTTAAAATTAGTGCCTAAACCTAACCAAACCATGCAGTGAAAGTAATTAGTACCAGTCAGTGCAAGGCAAAGAAGAGCCAGTAATGTCTTGGTGATTTTTAGAAAGAAAATAACTGTTTTGCAGATAATTTAAATAGAAGTGTTGTCTGAAAAATAAGAAGATAAACTATATGTCCAAGTCTACCCTTCAGTGCACTAGCAGGAGATTAGTTTTCTGTGAAAGAAAGCAGAAGCAAAATGCCTTTTCTGCAAAATTTTCTCGTTTTAATTTTTGCACACATGTATCAATGAATGTAAAATAATAATCTTATTACAATGCATCAACCTGTCACAAAAGGATGATTACCAATTCCACAGGAGAAGAAATTAAGTTTGGAGGTCTCATGGGGTTTGTTGGTGACTATAAAGAACACTAGGTAACCTCAGTATTTCATAATTTCTTTGGCAAGCTCAACAAATATTAAACGAATTCAAGTGTTTTGTTGACAAAACCTATGAGCACTAAGTAATGTTTCAATAACAAACTTTCATCACAAACATTTATGCTGGGTTGCATGTAGACCTTCTTTTAAGGGTCAGTGTTTCTGCCCTCTGCTCTGTCCAGTTGCATACCTGAACTGATGCTGTAACTAATAAAGTAAGACCTCCTTTGATCTGATGTCCCACCCAGAGGCTTCTCCCTCCAAGTAGACAATACTCTAATTCATTACTGGACCTGCTTCTTCAAAGCTCAGCCACTCTGTGCTGGGAAACTTTAAACTCAAGCCCCAGACAGTCTCTTTTAAACACCCACTCACCCCCCTGGGCAGTAAGGTGGCGGCTGGATGAGTCCACATAAGTCACGGTAGCTTGCACATATCCCCTCCTCAGCCCTGCAGCACCACACCTATCCCCCCCAGGTGACAGGTGGATTATTGGGCATTGGTATTTCTGCATTTTCCTACCCAGTTACAAGCACACCCAACGAGTATGGGGAAACATTGAAGAGAATCTGCTGAAATTGATTGATTGAATGTGTTTTTTCCTTATTAGGTGGTAGATATTTACGCAATAATTACTTTGAGCTGAAGCTAATACAAAGGGGTGCAGATTTCTTGCATAACTTAGCCTCCATCATCATTCTATCATGTTTACTCTAAGTATCACTTTACACTTGAATGTGTTTGTTGCTGCTTTGTAATCCCTTGTTGTGTCCTCAAATGCATGACTGCTTGGCCACTTCGAGGCCCATTGAGCCACTTGAGTTAACAGAAGTAGTTTGACTTGTCCTGGGAAGCTATCTGTTGTAATATGTTTGTGTTTATCATTGAGCTGCAGCTGAATTCAGTTCGCCAGTGATATTTGTTATGGTTGTAACACTAGACAACTGTCACAAACAAGTGATCTAAATTTCAGTTCAAATACAGGGATTTATTCACAGTAGCAATGAAGATTAACAACCTCATATTTAAGTTCCCATATAAACAGAGATATGCTCTTACATAACTTGATATGCTTAAAAAGAGATCACCCCTTGGGTGGCAAGAAGCTGAAAGTGTCAGGAGACCCTGAACATCTCAGCATCTCATTTTTCTTCTTCTTTCCCTCTGTGTCTTTCTCCCTGACCCTGTTTATCCATGACTTGCCAAGTCTGATGTCAGCCCGCTGCACACAGGGTCCCCGAGAGAGTGTACAGTTTCTGTTTTGACACCTGTTCCTAATTACACATGTAAATGATTGATCACCTGTGCTGGGTAGGGGCAGCAGAGATGGAAGTCACTGTTACACGACTGCTCTGCGATTATGTCAAAGAACAGCACACTTGCTGGTGCTGGGAACAGTGGAAACAGATACCTGCAATGGCCTGAGAGCTTGGAGATTAAGTTCTGAGCAACCGCTGTTTGGACCAAAGCCTCTTCCCATTAACGGTACTTGAGGAGCAAGTTGCACAGGTGTGGGGAGATATCTGTGGCTCTTTGTCTGGTTTAATCCCACACAACTTAAACCAAGACTCACTGCCTGCACCTTTAAGCTGACTTTGTGACACCTGAGGGCCCTGGCCACTGAAAGCAGAACTCAGCTACTTTTGTGAAATGTGATTTGGCTAATTGATTTTGGAGTGGCCAGTCTGGACTGCCTAGGGGTGGGGCTGAACACAGGGGCAAGAGTTCGACGGAAGTTGAAGCTATTTATTTCATGTAGCAGTGCAGGTGGTGAAATTAACCTGTTGCTGCATTTGTTTTCCACTTTCAGGTGCAGGATTCGAACCGCAAAATACAGGCTTTTGACCTCAAATCATCAAGAAAATAAACAATGAGTCAAAGCCAGACACAGACCTGTGCTTTCACAGATGGGGCAAGAACGTCTGTTTTCCTGCTTTGCCTGGCAACAGCTGCTGGTTTGTCTATGCTTTGACTCAGGTATGGAGCCAATCTGAGGGCCAGAAGGGTTTTAACCCCAATCTTCTCTCCCGTCTCATAGCCTGGCACACATGCGCTGCGCAGCTGTACTTCCCATTGATCTGCTTGGATGCCCGGATGGCTGGTTGGCGGGAGATAGATTGGAGAGGAAATGGCTTAATTGTCCACACCCTCACTACTGGAGTGCAAATAAGCCCCAAGACTGCCCTCCGCGATGAAGAGAATCTCTCTTTGAGATGCTTTGGTGAAGGTAAAGAATGAAAAGTTAATACAATATAAGATCACACCCATGGGACTTTCCATTCTACCCTGATAGTTTTGTAAAACAAGAAATTTTCCCTTTTTTATAAATTTCATCCTTCTTGTTTCGTTTTTGTTCAATAACAATCTATGCCAATGCCATTCATCAGTCAAGCAGACAGACAGATGAAGGGTCGTGACTCATGTAGAAGAGGTGAGAGATGAAAGAGTTAAATGCTGAGGCATATGTATCCTGTCTGACTTTGATCTCTGCCTCAGGTAGCTCTTTCACAGCCATCAATCTTGGCTAGGAGCTGATGGGAAGCTACTCCCTCTGAGACAAGGCTTGCTCAGACTAAGACTGTCTCTTTGCCTTGATAGCGCAGTGGAATGACATGTCAGACAAATCGTACAAAACACCACAACTGCCTTTTTTTCTTTTCTTTTTAATTTTCCACCTGGTTTTCTATATTCTTAATTTTTGCTTTGGTCTTTTTAATTATCAAACAAAGCTGATGCTATGAGGAGGATAAGGATGCATGAGGGGAGGGAGCAGAGAGGGTGTGTTTTGGTGAGGTTCAAAGATGAAATGAACAAGTCTTTGAGGCTTTGATGTTTCTTGGCAGGCTTCTAGCAACCGCTGACAAGCTGATGATCTGGTAACAGGGGCTTTTTTTTCCTTTTCTTTTTTTTTTTTTAAATGCCTCGTCCATCCTGACCTAAGTCGTCTAGCCCTCCAGTGACAAATGCTTTAATATGACAAGGTTAAACACCTTAAGCACTGCAGCGAAATGCCACAATGAAGCCAGAGGTTAGTGGAACAACTTTCATTAACTGGGTAGCTTTCTATAACTGTTTTACCCAACAGATCTTCTTTTTATTTGTAAAATTATTCTTGGGGAAAATTTTAAACAATTTAAAAGCTGTTATAAACAATATCTTTATAATATTACCGAAACATGTCCTCTTGAAGTGACAGGAGATGTTTGTTGTGACAAACCTCCAGAGAGTTGGTACTACCTGAGTTGCTTTTTAGAGCCACTTTACACTCACTATTTCAGTTTCCTGGTTCACAACGTGTTTTGGTTCACACCCAGTACTATTTTCAGATGTAGCTTGCATTTTTTTTTAAATGCTACTGACTTGTGGGATATTTGGCAGCTAAGAAACAAGCTATTTGCTCTTAGAGGTAGTAAAGACCAAACAGAGCTAAAAGGAGATACAAAAACAATGCTAATGTTGCTACATGTGCTTGAACTTAGTTTAGTGTATTAAGTTACAAACAACTAAATTTTGTAAGGAAACAAAAAGTTATTTTGGGCATGTATCCTCTGAATTTGTTTTCATCAACAGAATTACTATTAATACATTCTTGATAAGCTTTGTAAAGAAATGAGCTTAAATGCTTACTTCCCGTAGCTTTAAGCTCTTTGGCAACCATTGTAGAGAAATTTTTGGTGAAAGGCAAAGCTAAAGGCATCCATGTAATTTTATAAATTTCAATCCCAGTGTCAAATCTCTGGAAAACTGAAAGTGGTATGAAGATGATCATATATCTATCAAAACTTTTCACGAAATCTTCCATGTCTGGCCATTAATCATTTCTCCTGTCCAGAACCACCTATCCTCCCGCACGTGCTTTTGTTTTGGTTGAGTTAACCCATGCTGCGCTGAACCCACAATACACTTTGCTTTCTTGTCCGCTTCCTGTATTTGGTCCACTTCAAGTGGACCAAGTCTGCTTCCGTGATCCGAATCAGTCCGTTTACATATTCACAAAACACCAAGCGAAGTGGACTTTCCAAGCAAAAGGACTAGGATTCTAATTAAAAAAGGTGTAAATGGGCCTTTTCAGTGGGCATGGTGTTCTTGAGGTAATGAAAGGTGTCTGGTTTGGGTAGTAGAAGTGGAGGGAGGAAAGCAACAAAACTTTTGGCCACTGTTCTGTAAAGCCCATGGTTGTAACACAGCTTATATTGGCCCTATGGACAGATATGCCAGTCTCCAATTTCTAGCAAAGGGAGTGAATAGACATGATTACATCACTTTATAGTTAGATTTGTTGTTGTTTTTTCACCATTTCATTAAAAAAAAAAAAAAACATTAGGGCTGTAACAAAATGACAAACAAAAAAACTAAGAAAACACCCAGAGGTGTGATTTTTTTTTTTTTTTTTTTTTTTTTTTTTTTTGCAAACCATGTAATGACTTTTTACAATATTTTTTTTATTATTATTTTCTCTTTTACTTCCACATAATTTGGCTCCCTGGTACTTTTGTATTTCCTGTGCACCAAACTGGATTTTTCAAAAGATAAAATACTTTTGAGCAGCTTTATATTTTAAACAAAAAGATGCAAACATGCACAATTACCTTGATATCAATCTGCCAATTTTTTTTTCTTTTTTTTTTTTTTCCTGTGAGACATTTGATAGGCAGCATGGTAGAGGCTAGGTCCTGTGGGGCCATTGTGTCCCATTGTAGGTCACAATGGAACTTAACACTTGACAGAGCAGGGGCTTGTTGTCAGGAGCTGAACTTGATCCTGTGAAGTTGTTCTCATTGTAGAACTATAAAGAAAGGGCTTTGACCTTACGGCTGTACAAGCTTTATATGCAGCCAAAACCGTATTCTCTATTAAAATGATATCCATGTGTCACATGCAGATTTGCTATAGCATTTATGTTGCTGAAAACCTGTTGTGATGCTTAGCTGACTTGTTAATTCACAGGGCTGTTTTCTGTTGCAAGATGATGATAGATGATCCTGCAGACTTGTCACTTAACCTGGAAGCAGTTCAGAGATTACACATCCCTCTGCCCACACAGCATCCTCCACGGTTTGTCTTCCCTATCACCTTTGGCATCTCAACCTCATGCCTGTGTTTCACACTGCTGCCCTGCAGACCACAAAGGGGGGTTCATGTTACCTGAGGGGCAGGTAACTTCATATGGATAATCCTTGGACCTGGTAAACCGGTCTTTAACAGGACCTATGCGTTATTGTGTTATGATTAGGTGTGCATATGTGGTGTGTTTAATTTCCACCACTATACCTCCATCTGACAGCTGAGTTGCTCTCAAGAGAGGTATATCCAAGAATTATTGTTTTACACGTTTTATGTATTAATTTATATTATTAGTAGTAGTAGTAGTTTTTTGTTTTGTTTTTGTTTTGTTTGTTTTTTTTTGTTGTTGTTGTTGTTTTTTGTCTAAGCAGCTTGTTAAACCTGCAGGTTTTCTATTGAGTTTATGGGCATTGTGAATCTTTTTGATTATTTCTAAAGGAGATTTACAACCTGCAGACATTGTCTGTACAGTCTTGTTGTCATCATAGAAGACCTCAGTGTTTTATTTTTGGTTTATTTGTTGGGGGTTTTTTTATACTCCTGGAATTTAGCATCAGATGCCTCCTCAGATGTCTCATGAGAAGCTTGCAAACAGTCATCAGATTGTAATGCCACTCCTTCAGCTGTTTTTGACCTCACTTAAACTCAACCCAGCCACCCCGGCCAGGCAAGATTCCCACTCCCTTGTCCAGTGCCACCCTCCTCGCCCCACTGCCATGCTTCAGACTTTTGTTTTCCCATACCCTCCTTCCCTGGTCCTGGGGACAAGATTTACAGTGGAAAAATATAGTATATTTTCTCCCCCACATGTTGGGCTGGTGAGTCTGGAATGTGTGTTTGGGCAAGATTTTGCGAGGAGTGTGAAAAAACAACAGAGTTGTAAACACCAAGGGTTAGACCCAGACTGGCTTCTTTGTTCCAGATGTGGAGCAGGCACACACTATTTGCGCGGCTGCAGCCAAGCCCCAAAAACACTGCCACTACTGTACCTCTGCCCGTCCATCAGCTGGGCCCTCGCTGCAGTCACAGAAACAGGTTACAGTCTGAGTCTGCTGCATTTTGACGACGTGTATAAGTAACTGGTACCAAATGAGTATCTGAGCCGCAACCAGAGGTTTAGAGGTTAGAAAAAAAACATCTGCTTGTATAATTGAGACACATGACCACCGCTCTCCGCAAATGAAGCCGTTTAAATCAGATGCCCAGCTTGACATGGAGCTCAGGTTGCGCCGCAAAGTCTTATGTGCGCGTATTACGCATAACGGATTCCAGATTTTTCTCTTCTCTCTCTTTTTAATTTAAGCCTTTTCAAACAATCAGTTAAGTTTAAATCTAACCGTCAGCGGCAGCGAAAGAGGCTGCTGTCGTCCATCCGCTGTCTGGCAACAATTATGCCGGTGATGAATTCAGAGATCGAGCCAGAAAAGGGAAGAAACAGACGCACTAATTTCCCTCACAATTTTATTCACATCGAAGCTCTTCAGTTTTTGGATTTATTTTAAAGCTTTGTTTATTTATTTATTTTATTTGTTGTCTTTTTTGTTTTATTTTATTTATTTATCACCATTTATTTTGCACAGAACAAAACTTGGTCTGACGTTCTTTTCTTTCCTCATTTATAACACAGGGACAAAAAATTATACAATTATTATTTTCCGTTTTTTTTTTTTTTTTATCTGATTTTTTTCATGTAAATTATCCAATCTGCTTGACAATGAACTTGTGAAATATAACTCTGTTATCAAAACAAATCATTCATTCATAATTATTAAAAACAACAAACACAAAACAAAAAACAAACTATCAAAAACATGATATTAATAAAATATTATACATTATTTTTTAATCTGAATGTTCTTTTTACTTATTTTTGCAGCTTTTCAAAGTTGCACATGCTAATTTAGTTTCCATTTAAAAACATTTGGCATCATTTTACCGTCAAATACTCATTTAAGTTACAACATTCAGTGTAAATTAGAAACATTAAATTTTAAAATTTCAGAAATCAAAACATATTCACAAATAATTTAATAAACTGTTTAAAATAATTTTAAAATCATCCATTTGACTGCAAATATCAGTCTTCAGTGAAGAGTATATTTTCTCAAGAAAACTAGAGGATTAAAACATTTTTGATTATATACTGACAAGTGAAATACATGAAGTGTGAAACTTCAAGTTCAATGGTTTTGAGAGGAAGAATGAATGAAAGGTTTACCTATTTGTGGAAAAAAAATATAAAATAATAACTTTAATTTAATTTTGACTTCAAATAAAAGCTGTCATATTTTAATTCATGTATTGGAAATAATTTTAATATGCACACATTGATTATAAATCTGTCATTAAACAGCAGATGTAGTACAATTAAAACATCATAAAATGAAAAAAAAAAACTATTTTTAATTTTTTATTTTTTTTTTTTTTACTCAGATTAGTGTCAGTGTTGTTCATGTGACTCCGACAGTGAACTCTGAGCCCTCACAATGTGGCTGCACTTCAGGAATGAGACTCCGGCCGTGGCGATATTAGTGTTCCTTAGTGAAGACGCCTGGAGGAGAGATTAGGGCCGATCATCCTCTGCACTGCAAAGACTCCTCCTCTGCTTCCTTCTTTTTGCCTGAGGCAGAAAACAGTCATAGAAAAATGTCAGTCCTATTGTTTGCTTTGGCTTTGTGGATGCAAAAAGGATTGGCAGTTGCCTTGTTCAGAATGTTTCTGTGACAGACTTTATTTTTACATAACAGCAAAAAAGGGGAACAAATGGGTCATCCTGGAGATTCACACAATAATACATGAAATTCATTCATCATCAAGATGACTTTCCTCTTTGGGCAAATGTGGGTTATGTTTTCATTGAGTTTCTTCATGTTTCTCACACAGTTTCTTCACACTTTGACTCTGGGATGCATTTCTGGTGATGTCAACACCTCAGCTTCAGACCTATCATAATATTCTCCTGAAACAGGAGATATAGTTATTTTTTGTTTGTTTGTTTTTTTGTTTGCTTGTTTGTTTGTTTTTTTGTTGTTGTTTTTTTGTTTTGTTTTTTTGTTGTTTGTTTATTTTTTGGTGTCTGGTGAGCTAAGCCATAATAAATCCATGCATCCTTTCAACATCATGGCCCTCAGCAGGAGTCCAGGCCTCAGCTTAGCCCCAGTAACAGCGGGGTTACTTGTAGAACATGATGTGCCAGTAGGGAAGATCACAGCCAAGGCAGTTGTTCAAGAATGTGTTTTTAGTTTGTACACAAAGAATGCTGTCACTCTGCATCATAGCAGCCTGATGGATAAAGTCAACTGGTGAGTATTTGAGTGTGCGTGAGTGCATTTCTGTCAAACACACCTCTACAGATATGTGCTCATGCCAACTGTGCAGCAAGCAGACGCCAGAAAGTCTGACCTGCATTCAGGATTGTGACTGTTTCTAACGTCATTTCTGTATTAATAGAGCTTCAGCCTGGACCCATCCCTGCCCTGTGACTCAGGTCTCATCTTTGTTCTGCACACCTGATAAAGACATAATTACAAGCCTTAAATAGCTTCCTCACCTTATTTTCTCTCATCTCTGTTTCACACACCTTGGCTTTGACACACATTTACAAACAGGGCTCCAATCTCTTTCTTCAGCTGTTGATCTGCTTCAAGTAAGCAGCAGATCTATGCCCACAGGCCTCTGTCTTTAGAGGGTTATATTTTCTGCTCATTTAGCCCATTCATGTGTCAAAAAGTGAGTCTGTGAACTTTATGGTCACAAAAGTTGTTTTGCTGATCCTAAAAAAAGTTATTCTAAATGCCTCACCTGCTCCTGAAAAACACCAATCACTCAATTACTGGTTGCTAAGATAGCAGAAATAGCATCAATAATGTTGCAGTAAATTACTAATAGACAGCCACAGTTTTACATTCTCCAGTGAAGATTTACAGCTTTAAGACCTCATGCAAAAATTCAGAAACTTGTTTTCCCTCAGAATAAAACCAGCGCATGATTTGCCCTCTCTCTTTTTATTGTAACTGATTTTTTTTTTTTTTTTTTTTTTACGGTGATAATAATTTGTGGTTTTGTTCTGGCTGGATGCTTCGCTGAGGCCTGTGGGGAAATAGGGAAGCGGTCCAGCACAACCCCCCTCGCCGACAGGCCTTTAATGCTGGGGAGCTGCAGACAGGGTAGGACATGACCAAAATGATGGGGTTGGACAGCAGCTCAGCACCACACTCAACCCACCAAACACTCTGTATGTAATTTCACTGCAGCTCATACAGTATGTGATTTATCTCAGATGAAAAGTGGATTGTGTATCAGACTGCACTGTGGTGCTTTGTGACTGTGCTTCCAGTAGCTGTTGTGGTTTGTTGTCCACCTGTGGACTGACACCTCTGGGAAAAGGAGACAGACTTTCTCTTTGAGACTGCGATTGTGGTTTTCTCCCCACTCCCACGCTTCATCCATGTGAGTGTTGCTGATTCTGCTATGCGTACCAGATACCCTTTTCAAATATATTTTGGTAAGTTGAGTGACATTTTTGGAATTTTCCTTTCAGTAACCAGAAAGTTAGCATTTTTCCTGTATGTATGGCATCCACTTATACAAATTATGCAGCCCATTGCAGCTGTTTTTAAATATTATCCAACTTATTTTTAAAAATTCAGTCAAAAGGGGTTGTAACACTTGAGGTACCCCCCGACTGCATAAATTATTATGTTGAAAAGAAGAAAACAGAAGGAGCAGAAAGAAAATTTCTTCTAAATAAATAAATAAATAATAAGACGATTTCTTTATCTGATTCAGTTTTTTGTGTTTTTAGAAAAACTTGGAAAAAAAATACTTAGGTCATTGTTTTAAAAAGGTGATGAAATTATGATCGCTGTGCAAAATTGAATATATATTCATATAATTTTCCTCCTCAGTATATTTCAGTTGGTTCAAGTCATTACTACAAAGTTGAAGAAACCTAATTCCAAAATTCAGAAAATCTTTCTTTAAATATCAAAGATTGTCGATCTTGAACTCCAGCTGGTGCAAAACATAATATCTATTAGCACAATTTCCAAATCTTCGATTTAGTAAACAAGTGATATTTTCTAATTTTTGCGAATTGTTGCAACATTAAGGTTATTATTACAGAACGTTCATTTGAAGCTTTTTGGCTGGAATTAAGCTTATCATATCTGGAAAGAATCAGTTAACATTTTTGACAATTTAACAGATAAAGTCACTAAAGTAGCTGTTTCTTTGAAATTAGATACAACAAATCTTTTCCATAAAAGAGCATAAGGAATGTTTTCCCAAGTTTAAATCCGCATCTTGAAATTAAAGGAATTAATTGTTTTTGTTTTGTTTTTGTTTTTTTTGTTTGTTTGTTTTTTGTTTGGTTGTTTTGTCTTTTTTTATTTTTTTGGGGGGGGGGGGGGGGGTTCTAATTGTCCGTGGATCTGTTAGTTTTAAAGAAGATTGCAACCTGGCAAGTTGATATTTAATTCGTAATATGTAGTAGGAGGTGCCTCGTGGCGGCAGAGCTTCATCCTGTGTCATATGTTAATGAAGTTTATGGTGGAGCTCCAGTGACAGCCGGCTGCTGAGGACCAATCAGAGCGCTGGCTGATGGAAGGCAGTGTGTTTGAGGCGCTGCAGGCAGGAGTTGTTTGAAGAACCATGTCAGCTCCTCTTCTGATGTAAACAGGGATACCTTTCGCTTTTATTCGATTTTGATTTCCAAACACCAGCGAACATGCACGATGCAACTTATTTCAACAGGGACGTTTTTTTTCACCAAAAGCGCGTTGGACTTTAGTGTGGAATTATCTAAACTTTTCCTTGTTCCCCGGCAGAACTCATGAAACCCTCTACAGAGCGACGGGTTTATGGACTCGCCTATTAGCTAATGATGTCTATGGGTTTTACGCCTGACAGTCTGAATGGCTCCGATCCCTCCAAATCGGCCTTTTTAGAGTTTGGCCACGGACATCCAGCGCACCAGCAGCACTCCTCTGGGCTCTCGCACATTTACCCCGTTCATGGCCTGCACGCTGCTGGGCATTCCCAGCACGAAAGTCCTTTTCCTGGCAACACGTCTTATGGCCGCTCTTTGGGATACGCCTACCCAGGCGCGATGAACACTCACCCCCAGTCCGCTTACATGTCCTACCAGCACAGCAGTCACAACAGCAGCAGCAGCAGTCTGGCCCACAGCAGATTAGAGCAGACAGGTATGTGAAACAGTTATACCAAGCGAGGTTTAACTGTTATAATGGCCATAAAGTTGACTGACATCATGCTCGGGCGTAATTACGCACACTGAGCGCCTTCATTTTTGGTGGGGGGAAATGGCGTTTTCAGGTCTATTACGGTACCAAAAATAAAAACAGATATTTAAAAGAAATATGAGAATGATTCTTACGGAGAAAAGGTGAAGAACGGATGCTTACCAGGGTTATTCACGCAGTCTTTAAAATTCCCACTAAGTGTTGGGAAGAAGCGCCCTCCTTGTCACTTATTTGATATAATATAAGAAAACAGTGTCATTAATTTTATTGACCATAATTTACTGTTGTACTTACAATAATAGCCCCGTGCAACTCATTTTTACGCACACAGTTAACGCAAATTAACTCAGGGACTCCGGATAATAGCAATCCTTTCAAGCCTGTATAGGAGTTCATTAATCACTTTGGAAACGTGTTACAGAACTTACGATGTCATACCAGGTATTTTAGTCCTATGTTCAGAATTTCTGAACAACATTAAGGATGCATTAAGATAGAATTGCAGCCATGAGATAAATCTGTCGGTGTGAGGTATGTTGAAGGCTATTTATTAGAAGACAGGCCTCTGCGCTGTTGTGTTGGAGCTTTTTAACGCACGGCCTTTCAGCTGCTGCATCAAGATCCTGATTTTCCTTTCATATGGAATATGTCCTTCCAAACAAACTTCGCTCGATTAATAAATTCTACAAGTTTGTTTAAATGTGACTTTTACTGCAGCCTAAGTTTTAAAAATAAAAGGCCATCAATCAGTACTGTCCTGTCTGCTTTCTGTTCCATCCGCAAGATCATGACAAGTCCATGGTGATCGACAACAGGGATATTCGTCTGAATGGCAAAGGGAAGAAAATCCGTAAGCCTCGGACTATATATTCCAGCCTGCAGCTGCAGGCTCTGCACCAGCGCTTCCAGCAAACCCAGTATCTGGCCTTACCGGAGCGAGCCGACTTAGCAGCCAAGCTGGGGCTCACCCAGACTCAGGTGGGTTTTCAACTCCTCCCGCAATGACAAATCAGGGAATGTGAAGGATGTAAGGTAGCAGATAAATTCACTTGGCCATCAGCCTGAAACATCTGTCCAGCAATAATCTGCCTTTAAGTGAAGAGCACCCTTACATTTGTTTTCATCGGACTGAATTGGAGAGCACTTGAAGAAAAATTTATCAGTGCAAAGTAATAGAGGATGTTATTGCATTCTACTGCAGTAGGCTCTCTGACATCACAGGGCTTCTGCGCATCAGCGGATAAGAAATGAATTTGCTTTTCAGTCCCTTAATGCAGCGCTTATTTACTATAGACTTCATGGCTATATTTCCTTTGTCAGCAGCCCTTGAAGGAACATAGACGTGCTCTCTCTCTCTCTCTCTCTCTCTCACACACACACACACACACACACACACACACACACGCACACACACAGATAGATAGATAGATAGATAGATAGATAGATAGATAGATAGATAGATAGATAGATAGATAGATAGATAGATTATTATAAAGAATTACAACGACTTACTGAAAACTTTACAACTTTTATTTATTTAATTACAAAGATATCAATTGTAAATGTTACTGGAAGTGTGAATCGTTCACGTGCGCTAGCATTGTGAGTTGCACGCACATGTGCGTTAATATCTCACGTGTTGCATCAGCTGTTGTCTCAGGCCTTCAGGTGTCCCCGCTCTCTTTTATTTCGCCCGACTGTCAACGCAGGAATGATGCTGAAGTGGTCTGAGTCTCCAAACAGGAGATGAACAATGAAACGAATCCTCACCGACATCTGAGCTGAACTCGTGCACATTATTCTTAATCCCTCTACAGTCGACAGTCATCTCAAAGCAAAGTTTATTTTCCTGCTGTAGGCAAGAAATCTATTTTTATTTATATTGACGCGGCTGATCTCACGTAAAAATAAACATTTTACTGATTTGAATAAATTTAGACCAAAACGCTGTTATGTCATTTCTCCTTTCTTTTTTCGTCTTTAATTCTCCACAATCTTAGTCTCAGTTCATTTGCAGTTACACTCACATTCATTACCTTTATTAAACAGCCAACAGTTGGAGAATTGAGGAACAAGATTCCCCCATTCGCCCTAGAAAACTGGAGATTTACAAAAGCAACTTTAAAAAAGATGAGTTGCTAGGAGTTTTCTTTCCATTGTGTTCACTGATCGGCTCATGGCAAATGGAAAGTGTTTTAATGATAACAGAGAGGAAAAATGCACATTAAAAATGATCTGATTGTTTTATAGAATTTTTTTGTTCTTATTCGTTTTTTCTTACTTTTAGGTAAAAATCTGGTTTCAGAATAAACGTTCAAAGTATAAAAAGATCATGAAGCACGGTAACGGATCGGAGGGAGAGCACCTCCACAGCACCAGTTCCATCTCTCCCTGCTCGCCCACCTTGCACCAGCTATGGGAAGTCTCGACGGCGAGCAAAGGAGCTCCAGTGCACCCAAACAATTACATGAACAGTTTTGGCCACTGGTACCCAAACCACCACCCTCACCAGGACGCGATGCCGAGGCCTCAGATGATGTGAGTGGATTGTTGTTTTGGTCCGGCTCAGGTCATTTGGCGCGCCATATTTGATGCGAACTTTAAGCCACGGTGAACAAGTTTCTCACAAGGCCTCCTCTCGGAACTGGACTCTGTTTAAAGCATGTTAAATAGACTGTGTGCACTGTGTTTTGTGTGCGTTTTGAATTCAAATTTCATTGCAAAAACAGGCACCATTTTTTTTCCTCTGAGTTTGCAATGTCACTGCAGCCCCTGTCATGCGACCTCACTGAATTGTGGACTTGTGTGTGCAGTTTAACAGGACACTACATAAAAGTACTTCTGGAAAAATATTGTGTGTGCATGGATTATTTTACTGGGGAAATAATTACGGCACTATACAGTTAATATGTGCATTACACAAGCAATTCTTGTATAGCTGCTGCTTTACTGGAGAAATTTTCAGTTTAACCTAAATGGTTTTTGAGTTTTCTTCACCAGGCAAAATGATAAAAATAAATAAATAAATAAATAATAATAATAATAAACCTTTCTGAAGAAGATATGGAAAAATGAGTCTATGAGACGTATTTCTAGAAAAGATTTACTTGATTTATTACACTCCCGAGAACTAATGTCAAATATGTTGGCGGTCTTTGGTCCACCGTCACTTCTGCGCTGCCATGAACAAAAACCAGCATTTCTGTTTAAGTCAGACTTTGAAATCAGATTGAATATAGAAAAACATATCAGTTGCATGTGATCAGTTTGTTGTCCTTTATATTTTAGAACAATCGATGCAACTATATTTGGTGTATCTAGATGAAATAAAGGAGAGTGCCACCTTTACGCAACTTTTACGCACAACACAAATCGACATAAAAGGTAGGGTATTGTGTTTTTTAAGTAAATATAAATCAAAACAAAAATTATCTCCACAAAAATCTTCTGTCTGCAGGTAAAATCTAATATCTGAACGTCCATTTTAAATCAAAGAAAGACCCGCACCCGTTAGGAGAATGCACGTGCACGAACCGACTTTTTTTTAACAATATTTTTCCTCTTCTACTGTAAGCCTGAACAACAACAAAAAAAAAATCACCGCTGCCATAATGTCATGATAAATGACCGGTACCATCTCTCCTATTAACGGCGCCTGATTTATGTGCTGATTTGCCAGTTCTGTTCCTCACACTGTTTCATCATAGAGAATTGGGGTATTTATGTCTTTGCAAACAGTTTGCCGCAATCTGGACTGATGCTCTTGATTAAATGGAGAGCTGATTTCAGATTAATGAAGCTGAAAAATGCGTTAGAGAAACATTCAGTGACTTTCTTTTATCTTTTTCATTCATCATCCGATGTTTGGGATGTCTGGCAAACATTAGAAGCTATTTGTCTGATGTCATACTCATGGATTAAAAAATAACAAAGAAGTAGTTTTCCCGGAGATGTTTATCCTAATATTAGATAATTAACAGTCGGTAAGAAGTGCATTGATCCCAACACAAGCTTAATATCTCATTTTAGAAGGTTTTTCATGAGCTGACAAGAAGAGTTTGTGGTGCAGTTTTTGCAAAAAGCTGAAAACCAATTAAGATTCATTATGTGTCTTTGCAACAGAGCTCTTGGTAAAGCTGTGACTTTCAATTTAGAACTGTTTAATCACAGCACCACTTTAATATACTAACACACATCATTGTGTTAAAAAACAACATTAATAGTACTCATGCTGCTCTTATCGCTGGGACACTCAGTCATTCAGTCAGAATTCAGTCCTTACCTGCTTAGAGAAGTGCAGCCTTGTTCAGGAGCTCTGAAGCCCTCAGTGGCGTTTCTGTGAAGAACAAAGCCACACCAGAGCCCCGTGTTTTTACCCCTCCGAGCTGATTTTCTCACATAACGACAAGCATTGTGTTACATTAACATCGCCGTCTTTATATATATACATACACCCTCGTGCCCTTTTCCTCATTCCTGATCATTATGTGCCTTGTTAAACATGCAGGCCCGGGGAAGAAGAGGCGAGCATTGCTGCACCAAGTGACGGGCATCAGGGAAAATTATAGGCAATTTCACATCTCCAGATTAGAATAATGGCTCGTGGAGTTGGACAGAGAAGAGTAGGACCTTTCAAACGGGGGCCAATTATCACACAGGCAGATTGAAGGGAAAGTGAAAAGGCTCTCTGCGTAATAGACAAGCTAAGAGGAGGGGATGGTAGGCCGTGAGACGGGTTGAAAACTAATGATAAAGGCAGATCTGACTTAGTCATGATGTGGATGCTCGGGGTTAACAGATACGAGGTGTCTGATGGGTTTTAATTGCAGGATAGCAATAAGAGGGAAATAGCTTGTTATTAAATCTCAGTTGCTTTGAATGGGAGAATGGCAAAGCAGGTCTCTGGGGTGATTATTGTTATTACGTTGAGTGATCTGACATCTCGGGTAATTGTGAGCAGCTTCAGTGTGAATGCATGGTTTCACATAAAGGAAAGCTTTGGGGCATGAATTTAAAAAAAAAGAAATGGGATATAGAAAGGCTGCAAATAAACACGCTGAAAATACATTTAAAGTGTTGGATTCGAGAAAGATATGGCAAATCAAAAATGCAAAAACACGGGGCTGTTAAATTTACTGTTTTAGGTCAAGGCAGCGCCTCATCATGGCTTTATCTGGTTGTGAAGAAGCATCAATACACATGCAGCCATGCCTAGACCTGCCCTGCCCTGCCCTGCCCTGGCCTGAGGTCAGTCAGGGTTCATGAGTCCACAGCTGTCATGCTTTTCTCTCTTCATTTCATCCAAGTTTACAGCAAAATGGAGAGCATGAGTGATCCTAATGCAGCCGCAGTCCGGCCTGAACTGAGAGTAACTGTTGGACAGCTGCTGAAAGTCTTTCCATGGATACATTTCCATCCCCGAACTCCACCTCAATCCCATATCGCTGCACCCCAGGGATGATTGCTGACACTACACTGTTGACTGTTGCAGGGGGAAAGGGATGAGAGAGGTCACAGACTGCCCGGGCACCAACTCTATTTAGGGTGCTGTGACGTGCCATGCAGGATCACATTCAAGTTCAATAGTTCACCCCCTCCCCCTCCATGGCTACTTACACTTGTAAATGTTTAGAGATGACATATATGGACGTGTCAAACAGCCCACACACAAGTTCAGGTTGTAGCAAATGCATGTTTGTCTACACCACAAATGTTTCCCTTGACAGGCCTAACTGAGGGGCCACACATGTTGAGGGAGCCACTGGAGGGAGGTCACACGTACTTATGATGAGACTTCATTGATATTAAAAGGCAATAGTAATCATGGTGCTTTTGTCAAATCAGCACAGGGTACTGACATGACGACTGATGTTGCAGACAAATGGTGTTGAGAGCAGGGATATAAGACATTAGGGAAATGGGATTAGGAGCTGTGACACATTAGACTGTTTGTAGCTAAATCCATAAGAATGTGTTTGAAGTTTGTCTGAGAAAATCACACGTCAGAGAAGTCAGTGAGGGTGCAATAAATGCTGTTGTAGTAAATGTGACAGAAAAGTCTTGGTGTCACTACAATTCAATATAATTTCCCCATATAATAAATATAAATAAAAATATTATGTCTCTTACACTGATATGAAAATCAGTAGCCATATCAGTTCTTCTGGAAATTAAGCATTAAATGTAGCAAAGTGCCTTTCACTTATAATTTATTTCATTATGTGTTCGTAGTGGTCATTTGGATTAAAAACCATAAGGATTTGTAATCTTTTTCCATTGTTTATCTGTTCCATGAAAAAAATGTGGTTTATTTCTCACTGTTTCGTTTTTAAAATGTTTTATCTTTAAAATATAACAAAAATGTTTCAACAATTAATTTATAAAAATCCATATTAAGCTTTAAAAAAACAAATAACAGTAACTGATTTCGTTGGTTGTAAATAATGTGCTCATTTACCATAAAATTAGTGTGCCATCCTGGAGCAAGCCTGCACAGTGTGAAACATTATAAGTTTTATTATGATTAAAAAATGAATAAGAGTACCAATAAGAAACATACTTATTAACTTGAAGACATTTAGGGCGCATCGTGAGACGTGAAGTTTTTGTGTTGACACTGGCACAAAGGCGCCATCAAGTTTAATACAGCAACACCTCCACTGCTGAGCGCACAGCATTCCAACTACTAAAAGAAGGAGAAAAGGTTCTAAAACCACCAACGCAGTGGGTATGTTCTCTCTGCTTGTGCGTAATGACGCCGTGGTGGTCCATGTGGACCACATCTCCATTAGCAGTTTCTTCATCATGTAATTTATTTCTGAATATTTAAAATTGTTGCCAACCCGCCACATGCCGTTATTAACTACCTGACGCAGAGAAAATGCAGCTGCTTTTGGTGCTTTCTCGTTTTTATGTGATATTCTTATTGTCGCTGTAACAAAGTTTGTCAGTATGCCATCCCTCAGCTTTTTTTTTTCCCTCTTAATGGTGTTTTCCCAAGGTCCCCAGTATGTGAGTCCCACAACAACCTGGGGGAGCGTCTGATATTCTATGTTATACCATAAACTTAAGGAGTTCGCGTAGAGAGCAGCCAAGGACTAAAAACTTGTTCATGTTTTTGATTTTTGTTTGTTTGTTTTCACCGCGTTTTGATAAACACAACATACAGATATCCGTCAGAATTAAAACCATTGAAAACAAAACCCTCAGAAACAAACTGTAGTTACTCTTCAATAATTAGGTGTGTGTGTGTGTGTGTGTGTGTGTGTGTGTGTGTTGGGGGGGGGGGGGGGGGGTGCGTGTACCCCGACCCAGCTTCTCTCTTGCTCGCTTATCTGGCTGCAAAACAATAATAAAAGGAACTGACTCCACCAAGTCTGCATGCATGCGCACCGCCAAAATCAAGATAATGCGGGACACTAGAAGCTGCTGTCACAGATTAATTTATTAAGATAACTGCTAATTATTATTGTTATTAATATATTATTATTGTTTTAATCGTTTAGTCGGTTGTGTCAGATTACACGAGACCGAACTTTGGTTTCATTAGCCGCGTGGTTTCTCGTGAATGCGGCCAAACAAGGACATGTTCAGAAAAGGGCTTGACACACACCATACAGTTAGCATCTTTTATTTATCAGACAGAAAGGCAACAAGTTTACTAATTACATGAATATAAAAATGGTCTTGAAAGCACCACAGTGCAGTCTAACAAATATGATCATAGTGGTTCTGGATATAAACACGTATTTACAACCTTCGATATTTTTTGTACAAATCCATATAAATATGTCCTGAGTTTTTAATTTATTTGACGCCCATGTGCATGATTTGATTTTAGCATGGGTCAAATGCACCGTTTTGTTATTATTCGGGTGGTGTTTCGGCTACTTGTTAAAAAAAAACTTTGCATATTCATTTACAAAAGGAGTAAAGTATACATACATCAGAGGCTATAAATAATTTAAAAGATAACACGCCAGATGTCCGTTAAATATGCTGCCAAAAGTGATTAGAAATCCCTTTATGTGCTTTATGAATGGAAACCCAGCTCTGAAACATTCTTGTTCATCCAAAACCAAAAACAACTTTTCATTTCAGGCCTGCTCCGGTTCCAGTCAGTATTTGCTCTTTAGAGTCAGTTGTGGAGAGACCTCCTTCGCCAAAACAAAAAAAAAAAAAAAAAAAAAAAGGGAGAGAAAATGACAAAAATAAAAGCAAAGTATCTGCTTCTCAGTCCGTGTTAATAAACAGCTCCCACGCTTTGCTGCGGGACTGAGTGGTGAACGGTGCCCGGGTGTTGTAAGTGGGATCCCTGCTGGTACCAGTGGTTGTTATAATCCTCCAGGTAGGGAGGCGACGAGCTGTGCGTCGGCTGCGGCACCTGAGGCCGACTGATCGGTGTGCTTTGAGGGTTGCTATTATCCCAGACTGCGGGAGAAGGTGGTGAGTTACAGGCCATGGAGTCACTGGCGTTGGGACTGTGCTCCAATGGAACCTCCCCGTTTTTATACAGCTTCTTAAACTTAGATCTCCGGTTCTGGAACCAGATCTTGACCTTAAATAAAAGAAAATATATTCATTTTAATACAATATTGTTTTTATTAACATTTTCAGTTTTAATTTACTTCTATCAGCAAAACAAACTCGGAAATCCTACATGTTTTGCGTAATTACGCGTCAGTATGTAAATAAATAGCTAATTATAGACTCATTAGCAAGCCCTTGGCTCACGTGACTCCAAAGTATCGATCAGTCAGGAAATATCGGGTTCCTCAGCTTACCTGTGTCTGAGTGAGGCCGAGCTGGGCCGCCAGTTCCGCTCTCTCGGGCAGGGCGAGGTACTGCGCCTTCTGGAAGCGCCTCTGCAGAGCAGCGAGCTGGTAGCTGGAGTAGATCGTCCTCGGCTTGCGAATCTTTTTTGGTTTTCCGTTTACCATGCGGACCTCTGGCTCTGGTTCTTCTTTCACTATAATTTGCATCAAAATGAATGAGTAAATAAAATTGGTCACCTGGCTCAACTTTGAGTGCAAAACAATAAAGATTATATGGGTATTATGTCCGCGTAAAATATATGTTTTTATTAAACTCTTTTGAAATTCTCTCATATTAAAATGGACATATATAGAAATTAAAAATTCAAAGGCATTGTGACCATCGTTTTCCTAAGAAATATCATTTTAACCAATTTCCCCAATGAGGAACTAATAAAGGTTTACTTAGTCTTATTCTTAAATTCTCAATTAATATGTAATATATATATATATATATATATATATATATATATATATATATAAGTGAATATAAGGCAACAAACTTACTATTTATTTACATCACGATTTTTTATGGTCATGTGTTAATTACTCATTCTAAAACAGACTGATAGAACACCACACTAACACTAAGCTATTAACAAAGTTAACCGTAAATACACAACACGTCAAGCGAACTCAGTGGATGCTACTGACCTAAAATTAAGCCTATATTCCTGGGGTATATTTGGTTGTACAAAACCCTTTTGCAAAATTATCTCCAAATTTGAAGAGAACGTAAAAGATAGAAAAACTTTTTAAGTATTTTTTGCACCTTTATAGAAAGCTACATTGTATTTTACACAAGAAATCTGCTCTTGACGCGCACAGATTAACAGGACGCAACATAACCTGTGATAAGCTCAACATTTACCTGAGCCCGGAGGTGAGGCCTGCAGGTGATCTCTGTTGTAATGTCCATACTGTCTGTAGCTATTCGTGTATGGGTATTCAGATTTGGTGGCGTACGCTCCGGCGGCTCCCATTCCATTTATATTAAATTGGTGGTGGTAAGAGTTCATGGGCTGTCCGTATGGCTGACTCTGATAATACTCGTGGTGGCCGTGGGAGGTCTGTCCGCTGTAGTAGCCCATGTCCGTCACCGAAGACTCGGGAAGAGTAGGGGAATCCTTTGAGTTCGGGTGGCAACTCATAGATCCGGGAAGATCGGTCAAAATACTCGCAATCTTCTTCTCATAGGTCTGTCCGGCGCTCATGGTGAAAAGCAGCGCTCCAGAAAAGAAAAGAAAGAATCCTCTGTTGGACTTTTTTTTTTTCTGTCCCAACAGAGAAACTGACGTGTGCGCGTTCTGGGAACGCACGGCTTCGCTGAGCTTATAGTCCAGTAAAACTCTTCCAGCTGCAGAAACGTGGTTGTGGCATTGCTCAGCTCCTGTGGCACCGAGTTATAGAGAGCTGGACTGGACGCCTCCTTCCCATTGGCTGCGCTGTTCTCCCCCTCTTTTTGCGCTCCGAGCAAAGACTTGGTGAAACCCAGCCTTCAGCCAGGAGCGCCTGTGCACTCACTCCCCCCTTTGGCATTACACCCCCACCACGCTTGAAATTTACGTTTACCTGTTCGCGTGATGAGCATGCAGGTTCTGCAGGCCCCCTTTTTTGCTGTTTGTTAAAATGCAAAAAGTAAACAGAGAAAGTCACAAAACATGTCCAGTTTATAACTCGGACCACAGTGGCATGCTGATGTTGCGACAGTGGTAACCAGCATCTTTTCCAAAGACTAATCTCACAGCCAGACCGTCTCCTTAATGTTTTTTAATGCAATGTTTTCTTAGCAGTGCCTAAAGATCAGACTTTATTCAAACTAAACAGGCTGTCAGCCGGCCTCCCACTGTCTGCTTTTGTCATTCAAAGGTGCTGGCGGACAGTGAACTTTATGTAAAGGCGATGGAAGAGATACGCAAAGGACTCGTTCAACTGATTGCCAGTGGGTAAATTCCTGAGCTCTGTCCATAATGTATGTGTGTGCTTGCAAATCAGTATTGTTAAAAGATGACGGGAAAGGAGAAACTGTGGGTAAAGCAGCCCGCAGGTTATAATGATATTCAATATGACAAATTATTTTGCTGAAGAAAGAAGGAATTGAAAAACTGCTTGGGATGTAATTTAACTTAATTATTTTCATTCTTTTTGTCTGCAGCACGTTTGTCCTCTGTTGATGTCACGGCGCGCAGCGACTCCCGGTGGTCTTGCTGATAAATCCTCTAATTTTCCCGGTTAGATATAGATATAATTGAGTTACAAACAGCTTCGAATGTAGAAGCATTAGTGTTTTTGACATCGCATGTCAGTATCTTCTTTTTAAAATGAACACGATTAACTTCTAATGAGTTTCAAACACAATTTTCTCTGCAGAACTTCTTGTCTAATACACTTCCACCCTCTTGTGGTAATAAAATGTAGCACTGGTATAATGATTTAAAGGGTCAATTCACATAGTTTTGCCTCCATAGGACACAGAAGTGAGAGCCACTCCAGAGATTTATTTCAGTAAAACAGTACACACACACACACACACACACACACACACACACACACACACACACACACATATATAATATATATATATATATATATATATATATATATATATATATATATACATATATATAATATATATATATATAGTTGATTTTTAATGAATGCTATCTTTGGCCGGGTCTCCCTTGTGAAAACTGATTTTTAATCTCAAGGACTGAATAAATAAATAAATAAATAAATAAATAAGAAGAAAGTTACTAAACAGTTACTTATACTGTTGATTTAAGGGTGCTTTTTAGTTTTTGATTTTTTTTTTTTAGATTGTTTTAGCGTTAGTTTTTACTGTATATAGCACTTTGGTCAGCCTCATTGCTGTTTTAGATGTGCTTCATAAAGAAAGTGTAATGGATGGTAAAAGATGTTTGGTGGTATGTTTAGTTTTCTAAACTTGGCACAAAAAGTAAGGAAATTTGTGTTTGATTATTTCTTTGTTGAAACCATGCTTCTTAACAATAAATGTTAAACCTTTAAAAAGGCTGTTTATTTCCCTTTTTAAATGGTGCCATAATTGTAAGGAAAATGCATTTATGGAATAAGCAGCAGAGTTGAGAATCTGGGTTACGCCCATGAAAAACTCGCCAAATCTTCTCTGCAAATGCAAAACAGCTTAATCTGTTATTGACTTTTGTTTGGTGTTGTTTATTTGATTGGATGATTGAAGTTTGAGTTGCAAGATATTTGATTATCACTGGTTACTGGTCCCATTTTGATATCTCTCTGCATTGAGATTACCTCCAATGATACACAGCCTTGTTCCAGTGAGCGAGATGCATCCCCACATCATAACACTGCCTCTACCAAACATTTTTACCCTATTAGTGCAGCAATCAGCATAGTGTGCTCCACATCATCGCTACAATTTGACCCTATGATCCAGCTTCTGTAGGCAAAATCTGGACTGATCACTGATCATGTCCCTGCACATGTCCAGTTTCCAGTCCACATGTTGCCAAAACTTGTGCAAATGGGCCTGACAGTGAAGGGCTGTCATGGCAGTCAAAAGTAAGTTTTTCATGGACACAGCCCACATTCCATTGCTATGCTGATGACTGTCAGATTTACTTGCCTTTAAAGAGGTAGGATTGTTTCGTGGATAGACCTCTCTTGGATTGTTAGGAGGGTATTAAAGCTTGATTGGCCCTGATTGGCCTCATGAGAAGAAGTAAGAGGTAATAGTGTTTGGACCAAGTGGCCCCAGTTAATCCATCTCTGTTGATTTGGAACTCTTGACAGAATATTTTAAACCAACTATTACCAATCTGAGTTATAAACTGAACAGTTATTTTAAATTGGACATCCAAATCAGGGCTGTTGTTAATTTAATAATAATAATAATAATAATAATTATTATTATTATTATTATTATTATTTCACACATAAAGAAAGAATCTGGGACTCCTTTCTTTTGACCATCCCTTCTCAAAGTGATAAATACAGATAAATTAAAGGAAACTCTCAATACAACACCCCTCAGTGAGGAGATCAGAGTCTCTGTTACACTATTGGGAGCATTTTGCTAACACACATTGGAGTGCACTTTCTCCCTGAGATGGATGGGTCTCTGAAAGTGGTTTTGAATGTTCAGTTTTATCAGGTGATGAAACATCTCTGTCCTGACGGCAGCGGTCTCTTCCAGGACAGTAATGTTTCCATCTGCATGAGAGGTCAGTACCATAAACAGGTAATATTTTTGCTCCATAAACTCAATCAATGACAAGATTCACGAGAACAGTTTGAAACTGATTGAAATTATCAGTCACACGGCACCAACTTAATGCATTTAGAGATGTAGACAAGGTGACTCACTGAAGTTCAAACTGCTCATCAGCAGAAGAAAGAGGGTTCAAGTTACTTCCAGCAGGATAATGCACTGTGTCACAAAGCTCAAATCATTTCCAATTGATTCTTTTAACACGACAATGAGTTCACTGTACTCCAGTGGCCCCCACAGTCACCAGATCTTAATGAATAGAGCATCTTTGGGAAGCAGTGGAACAGGAGATTCTCATCATGGATGTGGAGCTGAAAAATCTGGAGCAACTGCATGATGCTATCATGTCAATATGGAGCTAAATATCTGAGGAATTTTTCCAACACCTTATTCAATCTATGTCAGGAAGAATTAAAGAAGTTCTGGAGGTAAAAAGGGTCCAATCCAGTACTAATAAAGTGATGTATGTACTTTGTCATTCACATGTACACTTACAAGTAACCTCAAACCCTATAACAATTTTAATAAATGTGATTTATTTCACACAACAGTGGAAAGTTATTAACTTAATAGGTTTAAATTTAATGAATTTCCTTATAATAGTGCAGCTTAAATGTCAATGACACTTGAAAGTTGATGAGCTGAGGAAGACGGATTTAATTGTATACAAACTTATTAAAATGATAATTTATAGTTTTGCAATGTGTAATTCTACTTGTATAAATTTCCTGTTAATGCATAATTTGATCCTAAATCTAAAATAATGATCTTTCATTATTTTCCAGAATAACTGGTGTTAGTTACAGAAATCTTTGTACAGCCACGTTGGTTAACATAGAGGTGAAAAGAACTTCTACATCAGAATCAGAAATCAGAATCAGAAATACTTTATTAATCCCTTGCAGGGAAATTCATGTTTTCAGTACAACCCATCCAAGACTAGACAAAACAACATATAACACAAACAGGAACAGGCAGACTGACGGAGCAGCCGTTTCTACAGCGCTCCTTGTCTTAGATATAGGTGAAAGGTAACATTAGGGGAGGGTCATCTCATAACAGCAAAGTTAGATTAGATTTCATGGCTGGCTATGTGTCTTAAGTTGCTAAATTTGTAAAGGCAAAGGCTGTGGTTTCCTGATGTTGTGAAGACTTAAATCTCACAACTCTTCATATCCAGCAGACGGAATAAAACACATATGTAAAACAGCAGAGGCAAAACTGCTAAAAACTGAGGCAGATAAACACCTCTGACCTCATAGTCAAGCATGTTTGTGGGATAAAGTGGCTTTTGGTGTATTCCGTTCATGACCGTGACAAAAGGCACCTACTAGACCAAGATCAACTTCTCTGGCTGGGAGACACAGCCAAATTCTCATTTCTAAAATAACACCAGTAATTACTTTGTTTTCCTCCCTGAGCCGCCACCTTACCACGGTGGAGGAATTTGTGCATCCTGATGATCCTAGGAGCTATGTTGTTGGGGGCTTTATGCCCCTGGTAGGGTCACCCATGGCAAACAGGTCTTTAGTGGACGGACCATACAGAGTCAATAGACCCCTATGATGAGTCAAATCAATGGATCCAGGTTTTCCTTGCCTGGACGTAGGTTACCTGGGCACCCCATGGAGCCAGGCCTGGAGGTTGTGCATGGAGGCAAGCGCCTGGTAGCTAGGCCTCTGCCCATGGGGCCCTGTCGGGCTTCACTTGAAAGGGTAATAAGGGCCCCCCCCTCCTGTGGGCCTGCCATCTATTGCACCAAACAACAGTTCAGAACAACAGGATACTCTAGGCCACAGTTCAATGATCAACTTTGAAGTCGTATCATCAGACTTGTGGCCGCATGTCTTGGACACTCGGGTGAGGAGAGGGGCAGAGCTGTCAACTGATCACCACCTGGTGGTGAATTGGTTCAGACAGAGGGGGAGGATGCCGGTCAGGCCTGGCAGACCCAAACGTGAGGGTCTGCTGGGAACATCTGGCGGAGTCCCTGTCAGAAAGAGATTCAACTCCCATCTCCGGCAGAGCTTTAACTGTGTCCTGGGTGAGGCGGGGGACATTGAGCCTGAGTGGGCTGTGTTCTGTGCCTCTATTGTTGAGGCGGCCTACTGAAGCTGTGACCGTAAGATCGTCTGTGCCTGTCGTGGCAGAAATCCCCGAATTCTTTGGTGGACACCAACAGTGAGGGATGTCATGAAGCTGAAGAAGAAGTCCTATCGAGCCTTTCTGGCCTGTAGGACTCCAAGGCAGCTGATGGGTACCGGCATGCTTAGTGGAACACAGCATCGGCGGTTGCTAAGGCAAAAACTTGTGCATAGGAGGCATAGGTGAATGAGGTACTCCTGGAGTTTTTTAAGGTTTTGAATGCTGTAGGGCAGTCTTGGTTGACACACCTCTGCAGAACTGCATGGACATCGAGGACAGTTCCCCAGGACTGGCAGACTGGGGTGGCAGTCCCCCTTTTCAAAAAGGGGGACCAGAGGGTGTGCTCCAACTCCAGGGGGATCACACCCCTCAGCCTCCCTGGTAAGGTCTATTCAGAGGACCTGGAGAGGAGGGTCCGTCGGGTAAACATAAAAAATATATAAGTTTTGAACAGCTAATTAAAACAGATGTGCCAAGTGCTCAATCCAAATCTCCTAAAAACAAGGTACATAATAAAAAAAATAAATAACCAAAAAAGAAAGGTGCAAAGTATCTGCTGTCGAGAGCAACTACCTCTTCATTTTTGTTGTATTTATAGTCTGGATGGAGAGGCACAAAGAAAAACTTGTACTGTATCTATTTTTAGCAGCTGGATGAACAGACAAATGGAGACCAGAAGAAAGTAGCTTGTATTCATGGTTCAGAGGGTGCATTTTGTCTATAAAAAAAGTTTTCACTTTCTTTATCATCCTGATGTAAATACGTCATCCAAGCTGCTGAATTTCAACCCAGCTATTTTAGACGCTTTATTCTCCCTATGGAATTCTTTTTCTTGATGGCAAAGTTTCCATACCAACAAATGATTAAAAAGGTAATGACAAATTCAGTATAAGCATCATTAAACATTTTAATTAGGCTCCTATCTTTCTGGAAATTAGTAAGTTTTCTCAAACAAAAGAGGTGTTATTGGCCTTTCTTTCAAAGCATATCACAGTTCATATCAAACTTCAACTTATTATCAATTACAGTGCAAAGATATTTGTAGTTGATTACCAGCTCAGCTGGTTGGTTATTAATAACTCTACACTGGGGAACTGGAGATTGTCGTCTAAAATCAAGGCAAACCTCCTTTGTTTTTGAGACATTGATTTAGAGGAAGGCTTTTTCACACCAGCATATAAAATCCTCAAGAACCTGGCCATGGCCAACTTGGTCATCACCACTCAGCAGACTAACTATAACTAAATCACCTGCGTAGTTTCTAATAAAGTTTTCTGTGTATATTCAACACTTATCAGCCCATAATGTCTCCAGATCTTCAGTTTACAAGAATGTAAATTGAAAGAGAAAATGCAGCTGTTAGAATGTTTAGAAGCCTACATGTTGTAGTGACACACAGCAACCAGTAGATGAAGCACATGTCTTTCATTCACTGTTGTGTCAGTTTGAGAACCTTGGAAGGCACAGAGGCTTCACAAAACTGTTGCCAGTATGCATCATGCAGAAAGATGTTCCTGGTGTTCAGAAAAAACTCAAGTAATGACTAAACCGAATAGTTCATAAGGAAGAGTTCATGATTTTAAAAAAAGAAGCTTTACAGCTAAATTAGGGAGCTGTTAAATTAAACTGAATTAGTTTTAAGAGAGATCTAACACATTACTAACTCGTCTCTGTGCATAGAAATAAGGATGCTAGTACAAACAGGCTTATGATACTGGAATGTTGTTAATATCAGACAATGGCAAACAAATCTTTAAGTTTTTATTTAGTTCTATATGAGCTAGACTTTTAAGAGTTTAAAGAGTATGAATGTGGCTTTTTTCTTTTCCTCTGGTCCCTGGAATGTATGAAGTGCCACTAATTTCAACATACTTTTTATCATTTGAAGCACTTCCTGTGACACTGACCAGTGTAAATGTCATTTATTTTTATTTTAATAAACTGTCATGTAAATTACTAAAGGATTTACAACTGCAGCTTCTTCAAGTTTTAGCAGATGGCAGATGTGAAACAAAAATGATAAGAACATATAAAACATTAAAGCCTTTAGGTAGATGTGCTAATTTGGCTTCTTTAGCTGATTTATCATTACATCTACATATAGTTATTTAGCAGATGCTTTTGGCCAAAGTGAACTAAAAATGTGGAACAAGATCCAACAAAAAAGGTTGGAGCACAAGTAACAGAATAAAGAGAAATTAGACGTGTTGCCGTGTTAAGACGAGTCAAAGAGGAGATGGTCTCAGATGTCTTTAAGAGATAAAAGAAGGATTCTTACACTCTGATAATAAATGTGGCATCATCAGACAATAATACTGGAGAATGTGGAGAATTAATATGGAATTCAATATGATTATTTTTATTTGCATTAATTATCTAACTGGACTACTCAGTAAATCAGTAAATCTTTGACTCATGTCTGTAGATTTGGGAGGATTCTGATGGCCCAGATGCTGCAGCAGTTGTCCAGTCAGTGAACATTTGACAATCACGGTTGGGGAACATTTAACTGGTTTGACTGGTGTGGCTAAAACACATTAGATCAATCAGGGTGATAGGCTATATTAATCTGGAACATTTATTTTCCAACTAGACATACGCTATAACTTTGTGGAACAATAAAGAGGAAATGGAGAGGAAAGACATTTTTTCATCAGTTGGATTTTGGCATCAATAGAACACATGCATTATCAAACAGTATGCTATTGTACTGACCTATACCTTCTTTTATATGTTAATATCTTGTTAAAAATGCATAACATTCCTGAAAGAAATGCATGCTGCTTTTAAATCTCATATATCCAGATATGTGAACCCAGATAAATCGATGCTACCCAGGGACAAAGGTAGCATTGGGATGGTAAATCTATGTTGTTGTGTTTGATAAAGGCTTTTAAAAGTCAAATAAAATAATCAAAATAAATTAATGACTGACTGCATTTTTATCAAAATAAATTTAATTATATTTTATTTCGATCTGTTTATTATTTTAATTCATAGTTTGATTTCCTTATTGTTTATAGAGAAAGGTAATGAGGTCTCCCAAAGAAATTTTGTCCCTGTTTACCTAATGAAGATGGAGTCAAATCTTTACAGAGTTTTATTTCCAGGTTTACTCAACATAAATGTACAGGGGGGGTTGACTTGATTATTAGGAAAAGAAAAAGTTCTGATGTGCATCTCTCCATCAGTCCAACCCCCTCACAACCCAGCCAATCCACCCAACCTAACACGAAGCAGCATTCAGGGACTTTTTTTGTACTTTGTCAATGCAAATCTGGAACAGTTGGCTTGGATCCAACAGAGCACAAAAGCTCAGACCTGGCACAGTGAAAACCCTGTAATTATGGGCTGATTCAGTCTGATCGCTGTCGAGGATTTGAAAAAGGGAAGAAAAAAAGAAAAGCTTTTGTACTGTGCCTTACAAATGATGCAATTTTCCCTCAGAGAAAGCAATTTTCAACCTTCCTGAGAGCCATCATTGTGATTAAGGACCATTTAGGCCAAAAGCAGCAACGTTGACTTTCACAAATGATGCAAGAATCAAATAGTTTACTCAAATTCTTGATAAAATGACAACACTTTTAACTATGTTTGTTTGTTGTTGTTTATAAGACTTCAACCACAGCAAACAGATTTTCCCTCAGTATTATGAAGCTTTTGATGCCACATATTTTCTCAACACAACAACGAATTACATGCAGAAACACAAGAACCTCCCACTGTGAACACATATTTATATAAACCTACAATTTTCCTTACGCTATAGGAACTTCTAAAGCAACAATAAGTTTTGTATTCAACCTACACACATAAACAATACAAAGGGGTCCACATCAGTAGCATGAACATAATCCCACATACACACACCTACTGCAGAGGATGTTAGGACTGTAATTACGAGTGTGCGATGACACCGTGAAAACAAACTGCTCATTGCTTCCTACACCCACACTAAGCCATCAATGCAATTTCATTTGCCTTTGAAATCTTGAAGGCAGCTTAGAGCTCCTGTAGATAATGAAGGTCCACCAGCCAGTTTGTGCTGATTTCTCTGAAATGGTCAGCCCCCTCAGGGGAGTCACAGTATTCTCGTGAGTGGGAGACATGGAAGTCAATTAAACGCTAACTCTCTCTTTCTTTCTGCCTCTCCCTCTCACAGCTCTGATTAGAGATAAAAAGAGAAGAAGAAATAAGCACTGAGTCCAGAACTTTTGATGCATCTGCATGATGAAGATCTGTGTGCAAGCAGAGGAAATCTCCTGATGCTTTTTGCTTCATGAGTACACACCTGTCAGCCTTTCCTCTAAACATTTCCAGTCACCTATTAAGTGAATAGTCTACAATATACATTGTTCAGTCGATAACTTAACATACAGATTGAAATAAAACTACAGTAATTAGACTTCCCTGATACTGGCCAAATGTTTCATCAGTCCCATTCCTTGAACCTAAAAATATACAACTCAATCTGGGATTTTTCCTGGAACAAATGATTCCTCCAGCCTCCCAGTGGCGTTGTAAGTTGGCTCAACTAGATGGAATTGAGGCCCTGCTGTTCTCAGGCTGCTTCACATCAGGACACTGTACTGAACTTATGTGTGTGTTGTATAGGGAGCAGAGGAAGCAGCCCAGGTAAAGCCTGGGTAATGGGTTCCCAGGGGTGCACAGCTGCCAAAGGAGTCACAGACCTAATGGAAGACATATGTGACAAGATGTTAAAGGGCATACCCTTTTTCCCTAAACCCACACATGCTTGCAAATATATCAAAAACACATTCTAAAGCTGCATGCTTCTCTTCAGGATGTTTTCCACCCACACTTGTTCTCCAATTAACTTAAATACAATTTGGGGCCACTGCTATTGACCATTTGCTGCTTTTGACGAAGCGCCAGTGTCTTTCTGCTGTCTCAACAATGAGTTAACACACTACTTTAACATCTGAATTTTTTGTTCTTTCTGTATAAAACCCTTGTACACAGTTACACGAATGGGTCACCTTAGATTAAAAGTTTGCAGCATGTTTGTGCATTTCTTACTTTTCTGTTATGATGAGTATTTCCAAGCAAATGGTGTTTTAATGAATCACAGTGCTTTACTTGTCACTGCATACAACCTCAACAAGTCCTCATTCTTGAGTATTTATGTGAAAAGGGACATAAACAAACAACCTCCTGGATGGAGACAACAGGCCTCTGACCCGAACGGCATTCCACGTCAATCACCTTTTGAAGCAATGCACTTTGCTAATTGAGTGATGAGGTCCAACTCAGCTGTGAGCAAAGTCGGCCCCAGAGAGCTGGACAAAAGGAAGCCTGACACCCCGCTGCTTGTTGGCTGTTTTACAACTCTGCTTCCAAATAAACTGATGTGTAAGATGTAAATAACAAACACACAAGGATTTGCATAAGAAATGTTTTCTCTTAGCCAATAAAATGTTAAAACGTTTTTCTTAAAGTGAGGAGAAGCTCTGGAGACTAATTTCCAATATTACTTGAAATTAGGACTTCAGCCTCTCTACTGTTTGAGGTCTCCTTTGTTTCTCTGTTTTAGATCATGATGCATCAGATGTTTGCTATGGATAAAAGATCTGGATGGTAATTTCGCTCTCAAACACTCTTTAACTAGAGTCTTGTTGTTTCTATAAGTGTAGAAAGTCGATTGGTGTTATCTTGCTGAAATAAACAACACCATTTTTGAAAACGACATTGTGAGGATGGCTGCAAATTTTGCTCCAAGATCATAGTGTGTATGAGTTCTCTGTGTATAAGTAAGCCATGTCATGTGCAGTAGTGTGCCCTCATACCATCACTGACGTTGGCTTTTAAATTGTGTGCTAATGATAAGCAAGGTTCTACTGTTGGGGGATGCAACTTTTATGCTTTCAAAGAATCTTTTTTTTTTTTTTTTTTTTTTACTCAATTGCTCAGAGATGCTGTTTAATACCCAAATATGTTATAGACCCATTAATCTAATTAGATGTGAGATTCCATCTCATGTTTTTTATTTTTATTTTTAAGTGCCACAAAACATTTCTGATCTTTTGCTGCCCCATTACAATTTTTTATTTTTATTTTTCTATTTTTCCATCTAATATTTAGACCTAATTAATCCAATTTAGGGTTGTGGGGGGTCTGGAGTCTATCCTAACTACACTACACCCTGGATGAGTCACTAGTCCATCACAGGGCCAACATGGAGACAAATAAGATAAAAAAGAAACAACTGAATAACCTTTTGTGGCGCATGTTTCTGACACAATTCAAAATATAAATATAGTATTTCTCAAAATGCTTTGAAATGTCCTATTTTTATTGATTTTATGTTGATATTATGTTGCTTTTGAGTTGTTTCTAGACAAATATAGAAAAATTTCAAATAATTTATTCTATTATTTACATTTTCACACCATCCATAGAAATTTTGTATACATAGCCTATTAAAGAAACAAGGTGCTGTTTTAATTTGGTCCCTGTTTCTATGATAAGCTTTCTTCATTACCTTTCAGTTGTAATTTTTGTGACTGTAATATTGTTTATTTTATTTTATTTTATTTTTTTCTTTGCCATCCAGGGCTGTTTCATCACCACTCTATAGTCCTCTCCATCTTTTCCACTTAGCTGGCACCAAAACGAGAGGCTGCACAGAGGCATCCATATAAGTGTCCCCGTCCTGGCAACCCGGGCCTCGCTGACAAGAATGCATCTATTATCTGACTCTACTTTGCCAAGAGTGGATGAGTAAGAGCAGCCTGTAGAAACAGCTGTTCAGGGAGTGATCAAAAGAAAGAGGGAGACTTCTTTGATTACTACCTCTTTGTTCACCTTCCACTCAAACTTTTCTACTCACGGAGGCAGCTTTCTGAGAGGGCTGCTCGCCAAGAGACTTCACAAGGCAATACTTGTATCATTCTGCAGCAGCCAAGTTTAAAACATCATGCCCCCACCAAGATTGAATACTGCTATGTTATTTGCAAAAGTCTCAAATGAAACCAAGAACCCAATACCCAAGAGTTACTCTTGACCCCTCACCCCTTTTGTTAGAATTTCTTTTGGTGCTTATCACCGAAGAGTGAATATGTAGCCTTGGAGACAACAGCCCTCTCCTTGAGTCCTTGAGTCTTTGGGTTGAGATGCCCTCTCTCAGGATTCTAGCAGGAAACTCCACCCTCATCTAAGCATGTTTGCTTTGGCTTAGACTGAAACACATGGAGGACTTGATGAAACTGCTACCTTCATTCTGCTGATTATCTCAACTAAATCTGCAAGAAGGATGACATCAAATTTCATTGCAACTCTATCATACATTTTCTTTTCATTTCTAACAATATTGGCTGTCAAAGTTGCCTTTTATGAGCAATGCAGCAACTACAAGTGGGACGTTTCATTCACTCTGTGATCTCACACTTTGTTAAAATGTAAAAGGTAAAAGATTGCTGTATAAATATGTAAGAGAAGCTCAAAGAGCTCTCTAAGTTTAAAATACATCTAAAAATGTACAATCTCCTAAATTTCCATCAAGTTAGAGTAGCTTTTAAATTTTAGTTTTGTAACAGGATAAAACCTTCTATAAATTTATGTTTGAACTAAGAATATGGGGGAATGAGGGGATTTAGTTTCAAAGCTTTCCATTGCTTCAACATCTAGAAGCAGAAGTTTTTTGTTTGCCTTCATTGGGAATCTTGAGGAAAATCACAGAAAAGTGTTGTGTAAGACATCCACCCACTTATTTGGTGGGCTTGTTAACACAGCAGAGAGTTGTCATTTTTCAGGCATGTCTGAGCACGGTGGATGTTGGCAGCTTCCATCTAAACTGTGTTTTCTGTGGTTTCTCATCTCAGTCTCATAAAGCTTTACCTGAATCAAATGTTGCACAAAAAGCAGACCAGGCTTCTTATAATACAGAGTTTTGGTTCTTTAAAAATAATAAAAATTAAAAACTTTATTATGTTGCATTTTCGAAATTGACCCATCTTTTCTGTTCATAATTTGCATAACAAAAAGAGTACAATTTAAATTGAAAATATAGATAAAGCAAATCACCGGGGCATTACAGGTGACACACTTTCACTGCTGCTACCACCCACAGTGTTTGCAGGCCACATTGTGATGGAAAGCTCCCTCCTTGACAGGCCTCTCTGTATTTGCCATGCTGCTGAGTCCCTCCCAGTGTCCCTCACTTCTAAATGGATATTTAATGATCTGAAAGGTCCCTTCAATTGAGTGGAAAATGTGCAGGTCTACAGAATACAGCTCCACTTCTCATAGGAAACACAGGGATAAGTACTGTATTCACACACACTATACAGAGGGGTGGAGTGGATTCAAACAATGGCAGAGAATAATTTACCAAGTATACAGGGTGATACACCAAAGATTTTATTTTCCAGACATTTTATTCATTTACAGTAACAACTTTAATATGGCAGTTGAATTTCCATTCAACCAGAATCAGCATGCTCACAGCTAAGGACACAGACCACAGGTCTAGCTAGCAGTTGAAGACCAGCAATGTGTGTAATTGAAAAAAACGGGGGGAGGGGGTCCCTCTTTCAAGCTTCAAGCTTTCAAGCTTCAAGCATTTATTTGCAGGTCATGGAAGTCATAAACAAAATGGAACCACACGGTTACCAAACATCCACAGCAACAGCTGATCAAAAGATGACGGGGAGGAAAAAATCTTTAGTGTTTATAGTGCGTCTAAAGGATACCCAGTGAGGTCGGGGTCAGGAAACCAGGCAGCCTTGATGCTGCGCCGGCAGGAAGGAGGCTTTATGAGGAGCACTGTAAATCATAGCAACTCACTTTGCCACTGCAGAGAGAACAAGTGATCTGGTGCCGAGGTAGCATTGTTTTTGCTGCTCAGATTTACTGCACTTGTCCTCCAGATTGTGTCATTACTCGTGGTCTGTCCACAGAATTACATTAGGCTTGGTCCAAGCACCATACATCAGATTTTAATGCCCCATACGTCTACCTATTATCCAGGGTGAAGAATAGTGAGACTGGGAACAATCAGATTATATACATGTGGAAAGGAAGATAATGATCCAACGTTCAAGGAAAACTATTAATCAAACATCCCAGTCATTTTGTGACATAATCTCCAGATTTCTTCTGTTATTTAGCATCAAGCATGGACATATTTGCATTTTCTATAGTGTGTCCATAAAGGTAACAGTATTTTCTGAACAAAGAGTCTGTTTAGTTCCTAGAGACAAAGAACTGTTCCTTTTGTAAACACTGCAGACACGTGATGTTGTATTTTTCACAAGGTTGTTAAAGATGAAGTTAATGTGTCTCATGGGAGGAGGGGAAAAGTCTTGACCAAGTTGAAATGTTCTCCCGGCCTTTTTGAAGACCAGATAATCCTGGAGGGAAAAAACTTAATGAGAGTCTCTAAAAGTTAAGAATGCCTCCCTGAAAATTAGCTACTTATTCAAACACTCCCATAAAGATCAGTAGCAGACATATTGTCACACTTTAGTGGATAAATTAGGCATTTGTGTGGTAGCTGTTTCCCTATTCTTCATTCTGAGAGCTTATGTCCAGGGTTATCAGTGCCCTAGGCATGTAGCTAGGCCAACCCCAGACTCCCCTCAAACATTTCTTTCTGTACCTGCAGCTCCTTCCACACAAAATTGTTCATTCAAACAAAAGTGTCTCTATCAGCAGTCAGGAATGCAACAAGGAGTCACTCCTTTGTGATGATTAAACATTTCTGTGTGTGCAACTCTACAGCAAATGTTTTAATTTCACCTTCCTTCTCAGTAAATCATTTACACGATCGTACATTCCTGTAACTCCCATGCCAGGTAGAGGAGAAAGGCTTTGGATAAACGCATTTGTTGTTGTAGTCTATGATTTTTATTCATCTTGTCAATAATTTGTAGTTGTGTTTTAGAGTGCTTTTAAAACTGGACCACAGGGAGAAGAAGTTATTAACCTCTATGTGCGTCTTAAGTAAATTATGAATCCATTAGGGTGATTCCAATCTCTTCCAACCTTTGCAAAAGCTATCTCATACTTTTAATGAGTTACACATAACGTTCTGGTTTGATTCAAGTCAAACTTGAACTACACTGTAAAATCTAACTAGTTGACTTTACATAAAAATTATATGCAAACTTGTTGCCTCAAAAAAAGTTTTTGTTAATTTGACTGATTGAGTAGAATTAACTAAAATGGTTTAAGTTTGTCGAACTTGTACAGACTTGATCAATTTGATTTTGTTGTAAGTTCATGAAGTTGTGGAAGAAAATATGCTTTGATAAATTTCACATAATTTAGAAGAAACACTTCACACAATGTTGGTTTTATTTTCAAAACACATTATGATTTCAAGTCCACCTTACTTAAAGTAACTGATGGACTTGAAATTGTTCTACCTTTGCAAGAGGAACCTGGTGTGGGCGTGGTTTCTACTCAAACTAACCACAGGTGTCTCTGTGACGGTGCAGCAGCTGCCTGGATGACGGGTTTTAAACACAGGGATGACCAGTTACTCGAGAACAGTCACATGTTGTCTGTACACTGATGGAAGGCGGAGTATTGCTGATATGAAGTCATTAAGACAAGAACATGTTTTCCTGTCTGTTTAGCTGGGAACTGGTTTCCTCACAACTGGAGCTTTGGAGCTGGAGATCATCAAGGGTGACATGGGATGTTTTTGTTTTTTTATCACATTATTATTCATAAAAAATATAAAACAAGAAGATAAAAGAAAGCTAAACAAGGGAAATTTTTAGACATTTTAATTTGGATGATTGGAACATGGACACAACAGCTTACTTTAGATTTTTTATATCTTTCTGCAATCACTCTAAACTTTGTGTCATTTGAAGTGACACAATTGATAAAACAAATAAGTAAAAAAAAAAAAAAAAAAAATAAATTACTTTCAAAAAGTATTGTGTTATTTCAACTATTACTAATTTGTCAAAGCAAAAGTCCAAGGTTTCCTATGGGGAAGTATCTTTTACTTGGACATCTCTTCATCACTTCAGGGAAAAGGGGATTGTGGCAAAAGCTAAATCATAGATTTCCATGACAGAGATCACTGATCAACAAGTAATTGTGTTTTCAGCAGTTATTGCACATTTCTCCACCCGCAATTCCTTATTTTTTTCCTGCACTCACCTGCCAATTGTGAGGGTTAAGCATTCAAGAATAAGGTTAGGGGTTGAATTTAATGAACATTATCAGTGTTACATGTTACAAAATATATCATTAGACCGTTGGAGAAATCTACATTTTAATGCCGTACACATGTTTATATTTAGGTGTTGTGATTCCTGTCGAGACATGTGCATACTCCCTTCAAGAAAACAGTCAATCTAAAGACACATTATCACCTCACACTTTACAGCTATGGATTGTGATTCTATATTTTGAACAGAGAGGAGACATAAACATAGGTATTGCACACTTGGTGAGACTGTGCAGTCACTGTTGCTCAGCAGCAGGCTGAAAAACTGCATTTCACAACTTTTTTTCCCCGTCCCAGCAAACAACTTTATTGTAGCATTTCACTTTATGGCACGACATAACATGCTAGCCACTGGTTACCAACACACTGCGGTTTTTAACGTACACCATGGCTGATTCAACAAAGAAACCTAAGAGGACAATTATCAGGGGACGTGAGGAAAAGAAAGAGAGAAAAGGGCTGAACAAGAGATAAGACATGAGTTAACATCAGGAATAAATTTTACTCACTGGAGTGAGTTCAGAGAAGAGACAGGATACAAGACAAATGCCGAATTAGCAGCAGCATTGGGGGGTGCCTCAGTGAGAAAATCTGCCTAACTTCAGTCGTAAGGCTTTAAGATCAATGCAATTAATACATCTGTAAGACTATTGTTCACAAGCTATAGCTAAGAGGAGCCAGCTAGGTGAAATTATGTTAGCATATGAGGTGACAGGGTAACAGCTAACCTAGCATTACCTGCAGATATAAAAAAGTTACCTGTAACAACATCTGTAAAGCTAAGAAATGTGGTATTACTCATTTGACCTCATGGAGTCTTTCTTTGTGAAACCATTAATTGGAAATTACTGTTTGATAAAAGGATCTTAAACACTCATTTTTTTCACATTTCCTAATGCTAAGCTAAGCTAACAGATAGCTTACAATGCAAAAGCCTAATGTGGAAGACAGAAATGTGGTTACATACATCTACAGGAAGGCAAATACAGTTTGCTAAATGTAAAACTGTCTTTTTAACAGAAAAAAGTTAACCATATTAAATGGCTGCAATGTTGTATTAATAACACAAGTTTATGGAGGCTAACTGCTGTGTTGTTTCCACAACATGCCTTCTATGTGAAAGCTAAGCTGAAAAACGGGTGCCACAAGACAGTGGGAAGGTGTCCAGAGCCACACCTTCCTCCCCAGGCTATACATTCCTGCACTTAAGCATGAACTGGAGACCTGAAAAAAAAGTTAGGCTTTGTGTGGGTCCCAAATGTCTGTTGTACATCCTTTCTGTCAGGATCACACATAAACTAAAATACCTAAAAATATGCACATGTTGATACAGACAACACATATGCTCTGATTAACAAATATAAAGATGTTTAAAACACAAAAAAAATTGATAGACTGAACAGAAAAGACATATACTTGGCCCATTTGTTCAATATACATTTTTATTTAGTGCAAACACCGTCATGATTCGAGGTTCAGATTTCCCAGCTGTCCCCGAACGCATTCCCCTTTCACCCAACCTGATTACTGATGCGCTCCACCTGCGCTGCACTCTTTAAATACCTGTGTGTGACAACTTCGCTCTGCCAGATCGTCTTGGTTCTTCCCTGCACGTATCCACCCTTTGTTTTCCTGCCGTCGACCTTGTATTTCTGGACCTAGATATTCGTCTCTGCCCGCTCCCTGACTGGTAACTCTGCCTTGTTTATTGATTGGATCTCCTGGATTACTGACCTCTGGATTGCTCTCAGGATTTGGATTCTGGATCACGGACTTGGCTTGTCTGCCCCAAAGGAGAAACACGGAAGCGCCCGCCGCTGCCTTCCACCACTCGGACTCCCTGATCTACGCCAGTGACATCATCACTAACCTCTTCTCTATTCAGCAGTTGTCATCCCCACTCCAGCAGGATCCCACCAGGTTCCTCTGGTCCTGTGCCCGGTGCTCACTCACCACCTTACGCTGGACGCACAACGACACCTGGTACGTGGAATCATATTACCCTGCATCATAACCACAGACTTCCTGGCTACTAACACCTGTTGTCGTACCCCCACAGAGGAGCTGACCAAGAGTGACCGGATTTCACGTCTCATCTTATTCACATTGTTCAATAAAACTCCTTTCACCATCCTTGGGTTTCTGATATTTATTGAGTCCAATCTCCGGGTCTGTGACAAACACAGTCTCTGGCCCAGTGTTGGCATATCCATAATTTCTTCCCATCAGTCTGAATCTCAAGTGTTTTAAAAAATTATGTGTTTCACTGAAGAAATTGATTCACTGTGGTGTGTTGATTTTTAGACCACTGCAGCACATTTCTGCTATGACTCATATCTAAGCTGGTTGAGCCAGTTGTTTGCTTGCTGTTGTAACATTTTTTTATGAGATATGGAAGATATGGACAAGCTCTTGTATTAAAAAAAAAAAAAAAAAAAAAAAAAAAAAAAAAAAACTGACTGCAATCACTCTGCCTGGATACCACAACTCAAACAATGAGGATGTGTTTTATTTAAATCTTGCTCTAAAACTAGTTTTTGTTTTTTGTGCAATTCAGTTCACTTTACAACAATAAAGTATAAAATGTCTTTTTGTCCCTCAGGGACAAGGTCACTCATTATTTTGTAAAATGCCATGGCCAGCCAAACAATAACATTTGTTGTCTTCACACAGTAGTGTAATACATTGTCATTGATCTGCTTTTTGTGTGTGTTTTGTGCATTAATGTAATACAAGTAGGTTTCCGTGATAAATTCCTACTTGATTTGCCAGGATAAAATAGATCATGTTTCATTTCTGAAAAAAGTAATTTTAGCCCAGCGAGAGTCCTGGCTGGAGTGTAAACAGACCACACTGTCCTCCACAGACACCACCACCCCTCAGAACATACTGGCTTCATAGCAACTCCCAGCACCATGGCAACGGGCAGCTCGGCCATCGCTGTGTGGCGCAGACTCGGTGTGAGAGCGTGCTGTGTTTCATATCCAACCAATGTCCTTGTCTGCATGTTATGTTCACCAGTGGGTTAATATTCATAGAAATTCAGAATGAGGGTGCCACGTAGTTGTTCTGAAGCAACTGTCTCTTTTTCAGTCTTTTATTTTCATGCTCACAAGGCTGTGCCATGTAGCTCTCATACTGGCATGTCCAGTCTATTTCAAGTATTTTTTGAAGAACCACCACCAAACACAAAGTGCAGAAACAAGTCAGGAGATTACGTGTAATGGGACTTTATGGAGCATACTGATGCACTCAGAATGTACATTTGCTCTGTTCTCTCAACGGCATTCCAACTTCACCCAGGCCATTTTTATTATCACACATTCACATCAGGAACTCCACAAAGCATCAACTCACCCACCCCACCCACCCCATCTCATCAGCCCTCTGTTTCAAAGGTTGCCCTCAGAGGCCTCTGTGGAGGCATTCGGGATGTATGGCAAACCACAAAGATGCAGAAAAGCATTAAAATGTTTTAAGTATGTCAGCTCAATCTGCTCCATTAAACAGATACCGTGAGACAGAGAGACAAACTTTGGAGTTATGAGAGGAGGGGTGTTTAGGGGCTTTTTTTTTTTACTGTACGTGTGTATGTGTATTGTGGGGTATCAAAGCATGGCAATTGGGGAGAGGGTGGTGGTCAGATTGGTGAGAAAAAAACAGGAAACTGGAAGAGAATTGCAAATTACATTCCATGAATGTTGCGTGGGCTAAGAGTTGAGCAGGGGGACTTTGGAAATGCATCTGGATCTTTGTCCCTAGGATGGTATTGGCTTACGGTTGGGTCTGGGGAATACACATTTAAAGGCCGGAACCAATTTATTTTCTGCTGTAACTCAGGGCCAAAATTAAGGGAGCTGATCTCTGTTGCTCTAAAAGTTATAAGATACAGATTACTATTTTATAAATAGAGACTGTTCAAATGATTTACAGTTCCCTTTCAGTGTATTTACACACCTTATCCAAGAGTATAATGTAAAAGGGTGTAGTTTGTCAGTATCATCGTTTGAAATGTTAAAAGGGTAGGTGTGAGACCCAGAGGGGTTAAGGATCATATGCTCTACAGATCTTGCAGTAATCATGTAGAATCAATGACACAGGCCAAAATAAAGGGAGGTGGGGTCAGCAGGGTAGTCAGATTGCTCGCCTGTTGTTCTTTCATTACTTTGAATTCCTCACAGCTCAGGCATCTCTCAGGACGTTTGTCTTCTGCCAAGTCAGGGCAGTCAAGCTCTTTATTTGAATGATCATGTGGATCTGGTTAATGTTAGTGCTGGACAGGATGCAAGTCCACAACAGGATATTGACACTGTACACACCGGCATGTTTTGCTCCCACCTTTGCGATAAGAAGCATTAACTTGCAAGATAATGTGAAAATGCCAAACACAAAGCTTACGTTTGGATTAGCAGGGAAAAGGTGCCGTTTTCCATAAGCAAAGGGACAAATTTGTAGGGATGCTGCAAGTTCCTTGGTTGATCATACAGGTATAAAGTGCCAGGCAAGTGGTTTGCAACACATATATAAGGCAGAATTACAATCAAAGTAGAATTAATTTATTTGTTGATTAAATTGTGTTTTCTCGTTTTTGTTTTGTTATATGCAGTGTACAGACAATATTAAAACAGTACCACCAGAGCAACACAAATCCAGGAACATCATACCTGAAGCACCTCATCTAAAAAAGAAAGAAAAAAGTGAAAGGTCTGAAGTTAGCCTGTGGAATGAGCAGTGAGCTACAATCCCTACAAGGTATTATTTCACCTGGTATGAAGGGCAGATTACTTATGGTTGAGAGAACCACCTGGGGGAGGAGCGGCAAAGTAGGAGCCCATCTCATCAATTAGAGAGGGTCAGTGATCCCAGGTTTTAGCCAGAACATGGCCCAATAAAGCAGGTATGGTGATAGATCACACATCGCTTTGTAAAAACACAGGAGAGGAGAGGAGATGGAGCAACAGCTGGTCTGTTAACACCAGAGGTTAGGAGGGGGGGGGGGGGGGGGAATTTGGATGCAAGAGAAGGAAAGGAAACTAAAAAAAAGAAAAGGTCTCCTTCCATGAGCTCTATAAGGGGATTAAGGAGTTTTAACTGCCCACAGAAAGCCACAAGTTTCAGCAACTGGCAGTGAAGCAGGGCCTATAGCTGTCACATGTGCTCATGTGAGGCAAAACCACGGATCTAATAGCTAGCTGGGCCCAAAAGGACTGACTCTCATGGTTCCTCCAGCTAAAAAAATTTGATTTATGCCATTAAACCTTGATAAGATAGTAATCAATATCAGCCGCATCATCCAGCAGTGCCTTGGTATAGTCTTCGATGGTAATTAACATTTTCTGGAGCACATATAAGTCAAATACTGTCACAAGCTTTTAGGAATTCCCTTTGAGCTCTTCATTTTTCAGTTGTTCTTCAGACAAGAAAAAAAATCTGTGTGCAAAAGCAAAGGGCAGATGGTAAAGGCAGTTTTCAAACTGCTAACCACACTCCACGTTATGTCAATGCAGCCAGTGCACTTGTTTTAAAAAGGGGTGTGGGAGAGAGAGGAGGAGAGAAAAAGGATAGCAGGGGGGAGGGAAGCATTGAGAAGGCTGTGGGAGGCAGCTATCGACACCTAGCCAGTGTCAAGCTGAGCGCGAAGGGTAGCGGCTGTAAATGTCTCAGAAGCAGCAGCCTACCTGTTGGAGCTCGCAGCGGGATAGTGCCGCGTCGGACGCATGCTGATCATTGCACCTGAAGGAGAAAGCCGATTGCACTTGAGAAGGAGTAGGAAAGAAAGAAAGAAACAGCTGAAACATGTCTCCAAGGTTTTTACTCTGTGCGGTGTTTGTCGTGTACCACGGAACACAAACCTGCAGTGGATTTAATATAGATGAACGCTTTCCTGTGATCAAGGAGGGGGTAACCAAAGGCAGCTTCTTTGGATTCTCAGTAGCTTTGCACGATCAGACGGAGGGCTCCAGAAAACACCTGTAAGTTTTCCCAAATGCATGTTTTAGATCAAATGAAACTACTCTCCAATTTAAAGGTTAAATTACATCTCTAGTCTAACGCGCAGCTCACATTACCCTAAAAACAAATTGTTATTGTGCAGACTTCACCTTCGAAAAACCTCGCGATAGCGCACACCTGTCGTCCGTTCCCAGACTCCACTTTCTTCCGTTTCCACGGGTTCTCTTGGCATGATACACTTACGTTTCCTCAAAGCAGGAACGCGCGGGACAGAAAGGTTTGAATTACTGCAAGTCAGAAACAGTGTTAAGTGGCAAGAATCGAAGTGTAACCAGCAGAAGTATATTATGGTTTTGTTAGGCATTGCAATAAGTTGCGCAGTCTAAAGCTTAATGCATTTCAGTCACAGTTCCGACCTTTTATAGTGTGCGAGTGCAACATCAGATTTAATATTACATAAAAGTCATTTTAAACACGACCCAATACTCTTAAGAGGGATTGCGACAATCACAGGCAAGTTTTTATTGTTTAAAAGGAGAAACCATCAAATAAATGAATGTTGAACAATACCTGTGACGTTCCTCTTTGTACTGAGTAGATTCAGGTGAAACATCTGGAGCAGGTGGACTGCGCTGAGGTGTGGGCTCTAAAGTGGAGTGCAAACAGTGCAAAGACAATAAAATAATGGAAAAGTTTATTAAAGATGCTTTATGGATCATTGCAGAACGTATTAGGTTCATTTGAGGTTGATCAGAAACTGGATGTAACAAGAAATTCCTAGAAAGATAGAGATTTTGAGTTGTGAAGAGGGGATGGGGTTCTCCATTCTGTGGAAGAGTGCGGGCAAATAGTTCAACAATTCATACATTAGATACATTAATATTAAAAAGTTAGCATTGATCTTCAGACCCTCAACGATTAAAAGCTTGACTTTGTATATTTTTCTATTTAAATACAGTTTTTTAAGCTAAATAATTGTGAATAGTAGATAACTGTACTATAATTCTATAATACTTTTCTACTTTGATAGAAGTGGACTTGTGTTTCCTATTAAAGGTGTTCATAAGCCTGTAAGAGGTTTAGGTTATTACCAAGACATCAGTGCTTTTTTTTTCTATCTTTCTGTCCTGTCCAGCATCTTAGCAAGCCGAATGATAGTGGTTGCTGTGTTGTGCTGAATGAATTTGCTTTGCCAAGGGGAGGTTTATGGGTATAAGGTTCCTCTTAATAATCTGATTTATTTATTTATTTACTTTGAATTATGGAATCTATATAATCTCACTGGACCTGATTGGAGGGGACAGAAAAGGAGGAAGACAGCCAAAAGAAGCAAAAAGGAAAGCAGAAAGAAGAAAGAGGAGGCAAAAACACAACAGATAGACTGCAACGACCCTTCAATCCAAACTCACCAGACAACCAATCAATGCTCATGTCAAGTTAACGATCCTCTGAAGAGTTCACACAAATATGATTTTTTTTTTTTTTTTTAGGAGCGGATGTCGTTGATGTTCAAGGACATGAATGTGTATAACACATCTTAACTTCCTATACAACATGCTTAATGAAAGCTCCTCAAACAGTATCATTGTTTGGAGTAGGATTTCACTCTGCCAATTACAGAGTGGCCCCTCCATCCTTCCGCATCCATGATCACACAGTATGCTCATAACTTGGTGTTATCTGTGTCGTCGTTTTGCTTTGAAGAGTAAAGCAGGAAGAAAATTGTAAACCATGGCCCACTTCCTCTACCTTGTCAGCACTGTAGCGAGTCTCATTGCAAAGCTTATCAGCTTAATCTCTCAAAGTGGGAGACTGATATGTGTTACAGAGATTTCCCCAGTTAGTAGAATAGACAGCAGTGTCCAGCTGTCATCTGATGTGCCATCTTGGCCCTGTCCCAGAGAGGGGGGGTCACCATCCCCAGTCTGCAACCCAAGAACCACAAGTTAATGGTAATGGTGGTATTGTAAGGACAAGGTTGTTAAAAGATTAATCAGTCTGTTGCTAGCTGGGAATTTAAACTATTTTTGTGTTTATAGTGAGCGACATTTCTGCTTGTTTGACTTTGAAAGGTTATATATTTAAAATATTTTTATTAATATGCTTTTCTTATCTTTGGTCATATCTGTATTATCATCAGTATTTATTGTTATATTCATACAAATCTAAGTAACTTTTCTATGTTGTGTTTCTCAGAGGTGGTGCAGATGTTTTATATGTTTGTAGAATATTTTCTTTTATTTACTGCTTTGTTCTTCACTCTCTCTCTCTTTCTCTCTCTCTTGCTTTTTTCTTTCTCAACCTCACTTGACCACATCCCCTTGTACTGCAGGTTCTCTCTCCACAGCTGACCATACTGATCATTACTGGTCAGGTTTGAATTATGCATTTACAAACAGTAACCATTATCTCTGCAGTTAACAAATTTTACAAGCTGTGGAAATTAAACCTGCATAAATAAGACACTTGGAAACCAGATCAGTCTGAAATGTTCAGCACTGTAAGCCCTAGCCTGAAAGTACAGGTGCTCTGAAAAGTCTGGAGGGTAAAATACTTGCATCTGGTTCTTTGTTGAGCCCCTGAGTCTTGATGTGGTTATAGAGGCAGTCAGGGAAATCAGAAGAGGTGCTTCAGAAAAGTTCAATTTGATAAATAACTATCTTTTATTTCTTTTTGACGAGTGTCTTGTTGAAAAGAACTTACCATTTATGTCAACTAGCCTATTAACTTTTATGCTAAGCTAACTAGCTGCCCTTTGTTTAGAATAACAACTGAGGAAGGCCTCTGGACTAGTTGAAATGAAAACGTCACAAAATAGCAGAAGTACTTTAAATATGTTTTATTTACAGTATTTACATTAACAGGGCTCTGATAGTGTTTCCAATGTTTGAACTGGGCTGTTTTTGTTTCAGTCTGGTTTGCACTAGGTTTTGCACTGTCTTTATGACCCCTGCTCTGCTGGACCACAGAGCTGTTTCAAGTTTTCTTGTCAAAGTAAGGGGAAGTAATTGTAGTGTGACTATTTGAAAAATGCACAAACTAGGCTTAAAAACCAGTCAAAACATGCACAATGTGGCGGTTCTTTGTGCATCCATGAGTCAGACAGGGACAGGGATAAAAAATCAAGACCGAGTTTCCACTCCCAGTCCAGTCATAAAGTTTTTCCTTTACCCTTCTAAGATGTAGGTTATTATCCAAATAGTGTCAAACTAGCAATGTATCTTGGCTGAGCTTAAGCAAATTATTCAATATAGTTTGAGTCTAGGGGGTTGGGGTGGGTTACCAGCCCAGTTAGAAAGCTGACATTGGTTTTTGGTGAGTAAGTCTGCACCTGAGCAATCTAAAAGCTACCTGAGGCCAATTTGTATTGGGTGTTGACTGCCCCACTCCTTGTATGTCTTTAAATTACCCTTTGAAAGTTTCAGAGATTTCTTTTCTTTGTTTTTTTTTTCTGTTGTGGCAGGGAGGGGGGACTGGGCAGTCAGCTGGCCATCTATTGGCTCTTCCAGTCCCCTGACCCCACGGTATGCTTGGAATGTATTACCCTTCTGTGCACAGTCACAACCTGCCAGGTTTCAGGTTGAGACAAATCAGGAGTGAGAATAATGATCAGAGAAATATCAGACAACACACATACCTCCTAATTAAATGCCCTTGCTGTTTATCATACACCAGAAAAAACGATTCCTTCATTTGTGAAGGGGAAACCTCTCTGAGCTGAGAAATGTAATCTCCTTCTCTAAACTAACTCATATTTAATCTTGACTTGACTTGAAGCGTATTTGCTTTTTTTTTCTTTGTAGCTCATCTCTGTCTGCTGTAGCAGCCTGAGGCCTTGAAAGTCAGCCATTTCATTTGACAGGGCCTTCCCCTCTGCAGCAAGGTGCAAATTAAACTGGCCGCTGTACACACACTAATCTGATGTTCAGTTCAAACATGCACACAAACATGTTCTGTTTTTTTTTTTTTTTTTCCAAACCTCTTATAGTTAAATGGAATTGCAAAGGAGAAATGCATGATTCTAATCTTGTTTTTGAAAAGTAAAAAAGGCATTACACAAAGATGGTGTGTGGTACTGAAACTGAAAACTCACCCTTTATAATCAAATTTCATCTTTGTTCTGATAAAGATAAACCATAATGCACTATAGGAACACAATACACTCAAAAGCACTCAACCCCCTCTGCATATGAAGGATAGATGCAAAAAGTTTGCTTCCTTAACTGTCACTTAGCAGCTAGGCAACTCATTTTCACAGTGTAATATGAGTTTTCTCTGAGCCTTGTGATTTAACTCCTCATTTATGTGGACACATTCAGGATGTGCAAATCTGGGCAACTATCAGAAGTAAGGCCAACATTCCTGCAATATGTGCGTTAGAAAAACTGTTATTGTTAGAACAGTGCAACTTGCTTTTGCTTTCTGTGTAGCAGAAATAGACAACAATGTGTAGGTCATCTGGGAAAACCTTCTTAGCTCTGGTTGTTCCAACTGTAGGTGGTGTTGTCTCATAGATGGGCTTCTTGTATACAGACTGTATCCTGGGGGAAAACAGACTAAGATTATAATAAATATCTTTACTTTCTCTTTTTCTTCTCTCTTCTTTTCTTTTTTGTGTTGATTAAGTTATTGCTCTCCTTATTTAAAAATATCAGCAGCATCGTGTTAATATTAGTTTCACTTGCCTCCATATGTAATAATGCTCACAGCAAGTTAAACTTTACAATCTGCCCCATTTGACAGAAATGATTTCCAACACACCTTAAATTATTTGTTGCTAGGAATAGTTTTTGGATCTCAGTTTCTCAACGTATGTGATTCAAGATTCTTTTATTGTCTTTATAGCAAGAAAAGCGAAAGTTATCATGGATTGATTCAAAACATTTCTATCTTGAAGTTTTCCTTGATGATGGATTTATTTATTTATACAGGTTAAACGGCATGGTCAGAGCTAACAACATAATCTGTTCCAGCCACTGTGACAGACTGAGCTGTGACAGATTAAGTGTTTTTATTTCATTTTTGCTTACAGTTATGTTCATTCTGTAAATTTAAGAAATAAGACTTATAACTCAAGAGTTTTTGTACTGACTATGGTCAAGCATGACCTCAGTCTGCCTTTTCTGGCTTGTATAAACAAAATTTTTCTGCTCTCTGCAAAAGTCTGTGATCTCCTTGAAATTTGAACAATTTTTATCTTTTTATTTTTCTTCTGGCTGATTTTTAAAGTGAACCGACCTCTTATCTCTGTTTATAAACTCAGCTTTGCCAAACAAACTGGATTGAGTGCCGCTCTGCCCACTAGTTTCTTGTGCACCTCTGTCATGATCTTGCATAGAAACCACTGTATACCTTAATTTAAAACTCTTGCAATAAAGACACGCTGTGCACTTTGCCAAGGACCAATATGTTCTGCAAGAGAAGGCCAAATATAAACAGAAAAGGCTTTGGGTCAGAAAGGTCAGAAAGAGTTTCTCCTGTTGTCGATTTTACAAGCTCTTTTATCTTGACCTTGCTGGAAAATGTCACAGGGTTGAGGAAAGGTATAGCTGCTAGTTGCACTGAAACTACAGATGTTCAATTAATATTCTACAGAATGCACTTTAATACTTAATCTAATGAAGTCTTATCTCAGTGTTACACAGAGACTCTATATCATATTAGCATATAAAGATATATATATATATATATATACATTATTATCTCTACAAATGAAAACATCTCAGTAACAATTGGTCAACAGCAGTCAGTTAGCCACCACGTGTACTTATTTTACATTGACTAGCATGTAGCTTCTAAGCTCAGCATGGTGGAACATGTCAGTTTGCTATGTCAGCTAATGCTAATGGGGTTAGAGAGTCCAGGGGCTGCAGTGCTTTCACATGAATGAAATCAGTTAACTCATTAAGGAGTTGCTGTAAAATGTATACCATACCAACTTTATTTCTAACGCACTTTAAACAGTCACAACTGAAACAAAATACTTCACATAAGTGATAACTAAAAATGGTAGTGTACTGTAAAAAATATTATGTTAGTTGTTTAACTAAGGCAACCGAATAACCACAAAATCAGTGACTTAGTGTCACAAGCACATATGGTGTCTTACAGTCTAGCATTTAATGCGAGTGGAACTTAAAAGTCGATAATATTGTCATTTAATGCCAAATTAGAAAATCAACAACTTTAGTCAAAGTAAAGATTTTATAGTCTGTGATTAAAACCTCTCGTTGATCACCTTATAGGATAGTTGATCAATAAATGTGCCAGTGAAAACACCAGTGGCTCATGTAGCAATTTGAAAAGCAGAATTCATGAGCCAGCTGACAAGCAAGAGTTTGTTTTTAACTAGTTCATCTTGGCTCTACTTCTGCTTCCACAAGCTCTCGACATCCCCTCCCCCACCAACTACCTTGGGAAGATGGCATCTGAAGGCATGGTCTCTGGAGCAAGCAAAGACTTAGTCGATTCCAGCTTGTCATAGATGTCATCAATGTCTGGAAATGGTGGCTTCAGGAGTCCATGTGACACAGAAATTAAATATGTCTGCAGTTAGCTATAGCACAACTAAAGCGAGTGAGAGAAAAAAAGTCCTCTGAGGAACTACACCATCTGTTGCATGCTATTGCAAATCAACAACAGCCCACACTAGAGACAGGTATTCTGCATTATACACCTCTAATGACTCATTTCATAATATGATCGATCAGATTTGGTGAGGATTCAAAATTCCTCATCCTACAAAACATTTCTACATTAGAAGACACTTTAAGTGGCGATTTGCATCTGCCCAGAAAAACCTGGGAATAACAACACTTGATTTTATGATATTTCAAAGAAGGCCCAAATAGCTGTTACAACAATATTTAGACTCTTTATCAAGGCAACTTTATTTAGGTAAAGATGAAACCAATACAGAAATCTAACAAAAAAAGACTGAAAACATTTGGCAAAATTAAATTTGTCCTAAATGTTTTAAGGTGCTTCAACTCCAAGACTAAGTATTAGTTTGTCCATTGTGATAAAGACCTCAATCTTTAATGTATTTATTAATTAATGATAAATAATTACCCGCTGAATTCCCTTTTGGTACAGGAGCAGGGTGAGCAACAACTTCTCACAACATGTTGAAATGGATTACAGCAGGATATCAGGCGTCCTGCTAATCTTCACAGAGGAGATTTTACAGACGGGTTTTTACTGAAAAGACCAGCAGTGAAAACTGTCCCTGCCTTGATGAACCTGTAAGAGATCCCCCTTTCTACCATAGTTGTACAAATGCCCCCAACAGCATGGAAAAAAGAGCTGGTGTGTCAGGCCTCGGGGCTAATGAGGGCTACCTGCAGCTGGAAAACTATATGCTTCAATACCCTTCCCTCTTTAAGCCATTTTTCATCTTTGAATAGGGAAATGATACTGAAGTATTGGTTTACATCGGTATGTGTTTTGGGAAGTAGGTGTGTGTTGTAACTTGTGATATGTTCCCAAAAGTACATACAATTGAAAATGTTTGTTAATAAAGAATGAGCAAACAAAATAATTCATATCACACAGCAGAAATCGTATGTAGAAAGTTTTCCAAACCTCAGCAGGTAAAAGCAGATGTTTCATGCACACACCTGCACAGCTTTTACCAGCATATGAGTAATAGCTGAGAGAAAACTTGGCACTGAGCAGGCACGCTAACAGTGCTGCTGTCAGCTGTCTACCTGCTTCCCCCCTCTTAAACCCCTCATCCCTTTTCACTAGCAGGGTCAAAATGTTAATGGAAATACTGTCACTGATACTCAAGGTCTCGTGTGAATTCTGTCTTCATGATGTGCACTGGTGTGGTGAGTTGGGTCACTGAGAAACGTTTCCTGACACAGTCCAGCTGCGTGAGTCTGTGCAAATGTGTGTTTCTGTTTGCATGCATACATTTGTGTGTATTTCTATGTGGCAATTTGGCAGATGCTGTTTTTTTTCTGTGCATTTGTACAATTTATGTCTGACATGATTCACAGCATTCACACTGTGGCTAAAGCCACAGCAACTGAAAGACATAAACCAAAACAGCAATGTTTTTTTCAAACAAGGTTTTACTTGCTGCTAATAAAAAAGTGAGTCACTTTATTATCAAGGTATGACCAGCCATGTTTAATTTGTAAGATGGGTGAAAATGAGTTTGTTCTCTTGTTACTGTTTCACCAGTGGCAGATGGTGGTTTTCAAACAGGATGTTTGCGCAGCTGAGATACTCTGTTACACTGCTGTGTGAAGCAAATTAATATTTTATCTCATTTAATGGAACAGTTCTGTGCTTGTGACCATTTTACTAGCAGTTGTATGTGTTGCGTTTCATTTGCATCAGAGGTGTTTCCTTGTTCATCAATGCTCAGTCTGCTTATTTGTTAAAGTCTTGCTTTAAGCCATATAAGGGTAAAACCAGCCTCAGATGACCTGGTGAGAGGGTTTGCTTGCTTTTTATCTTAGATCTGTCAATTCAGAGGTAGTCAGTGAGCCCAGAAAAGGGCATGAATTTATTAAGTTATTGCATGAATTCATGCAGAATATTGCACACACTTCTGTTGCTCACCGTCAGCTCTCTTTGGTTTTATGTGATTATTTTTTAATAAACAGATTATCTGTTAGTGAATTTTTATTCACTGTTACTTTTGATATGCTACCAAATTAGCTGGTTTCTACAAAAATATACATTCAGCTCCATGTCTTGACCTGTTGTAAAGTTTGTACTAAAAAAAAAAAGAAAATGAAAAAAAAAACAATATATAGACTTACCACAGGAAGAAAAATATGTTTCCTTTTGACCTGTTGATCAGAAATAACACCACAGGTCTAACCAATAAACTAAAAAATGTAGCCTAAATAAATAAATATATAAACTGTTTATTATTTCTGAGCCATTATACACATTTTCACACATGTGTACCCCTGCCAGGAACTTACATTTCTATTGTTTTGTTTGTCTTTTTGTGAAAATATACCTATTTGGTGACAGATCAGTTAAGGTATGAACTAACAGTGAATCATCATTCAGTAACTGCTGATCTATTACTTGTTCCAGGTGAACAACAGGAATTCAGGACATATCCTGTGTGAACTCATGTATTAAATAAGTCAGTCAGGGTTACTCAAATATATTATTTGTGCTCGTTCCTAAAAAAAATCGACTTTTCTGAAAAAAACAAGCATAGTTGGATGAATGTCCATAAAGTACCTTGTGTTTTAATATAGTTGTTAATGTTGGCATGTTATGATATACCAATAATGAAATAATTCTTACTGATATATTGGCCATATAGACTATTGCCAAGCCCTTACTGGTAATATAAAATCTTGATAAATAAAAGAGCATATTGTTCTGCGTGGCCCACATTCTCCACTATCAGGCCAGAGATGAGTCATGTGTTTTAGCGTGTTAACAACTACCTGTGCTCGCTGAGTAATTTGAAAGTGTGTCAGTTCCTGAAAGTTCAATGAACAAAGTAGTAAAACAGTGACTGTGTGCAGATCAATTCTTTAAAAAAAAAAAAAGAAAATGTTCAGAAGCAAGCACGTTCACCACGTGACTTTAAGCCCCCTCGCCATCAGCACGGTTACAATGGACCCCAGTGTAACACATCATGCCTGTCATATCAACCATCTTGTCTTTCGCTGAAGTCATTACACCATTACAGCAGCATAAAAAGATCTCAGGCCCAGTCTCCTCTTGTCCTAATGCTTAATTCAATCTGCAAATTGAGTCTCCCCATTCAATATTATCTCCATTTATTTGTTTAGTGGGTCTAAGTGGTTGGGATTCTCTAGAATCAATATGAGTCACCTGCAGTTTTTTAAGCTGAAAATCTGAGGTTCGTGTGGGTGAGAATGTTATTTTGTTGTTGTTGTTGTGGTTGTTTTGTATCTGCGAGTCTGTTGCTATTATGTCAAAATTAGAGTTTAGGATTAATATGATTTTGCATACTTGTTCTTTGCCTGTACTTGTTTTATTATTTACAGAGCAGCCTTGTGTTTCATTGAGTGGGATACAATAAGTACGGTCCTGAGGTTTACTGACAGCACCTAACAAAATATCTGAAACTTGATTGCAGATCATTAAAAAAAAATTTGAATATTTGTTTGCTCTTCATATCATTGAATCATTTTAGAGCTGTTCATTTCACCAATCACCTGTGTCCTCATCCGTCAACGCTTTTTTTATTTGAGTTTGACTTAAGTAAACTGAAACATAGCATAATTAAAATGAAGGTAGACATATGTGTACTGTAGATAATGCTGCAGAACAAAAACATGACAGTCTCAGGTTACTATTACATTAAAGTAAATCAAACATTCTTTGTGTAATTTTTACAAAGCTGTCCACAGAATCTGTGTACAATATGTCCTACAGAATTGCGAAAGGCTTTAAAGCTGAGGAAAGAGGATGGCTGAAACAAATACAGTCATTTAATTGATTCTGACTTCTTCATGACTCACAGTGAAAAACAGGCCCTGAGGTTGTAAAGATATGGCTGTAGATTTCCTTCTTTTTCTTTGGCCTAAGGGCAGCAGCCACACCCTGTGACAATCAGGTCACTCTAAGCTTATCTTGAAAGTGATCAACCCTGTAATGCTGCAGCACTCTACATAAATATAGTGTGTTAAACAGCTCGAAATGTAGAGTTTCCGCTTTTGGTTTTAGTGCTACTTCAGGTTCCTTTTTTTATTGTGGTCTCTATAGAATTTAATTTACTTGTTCATTGTTCATTGACATTTAAGGTAAATGCTAGTAAAGGTGTGCTTTTATGACTCAGGGTCAAACTGCATCTACGTGGAAATGAATGTAGCCTGTGTAAGGCAGCACTCCCCTGTCGCCTCTTGTTAATCTTAAAACTCATGAGTTGGGGCGGAAATATCATCCAAGAGGGTTTAGTCATCTTTAATTATGTTGGATTTCCTGGTTTCACTGTTGTTGGTGTTATTGTGTGTCATGAATAGTCAAAGTATGGGGTAAAATGTTGTGAGATCATCTCTTGCAAGTAAGCCATTTGCATTGTTTGACATTTGTTTCCCAAACCAACAACACCTTGTTGGATAGAGTGACCTCTGTTTAGCTTACCAACACTGGTATGAATATACAGTAGTTTATCAAACTCCCTTCTCTTGTAGTTATCTTACTTCTCATATCGAGAGTGCAGTCAGACTTAGCTTAACTAGGTGTGTTTGCTATTGTAAATGTTTGGTTTAGTCAAACATTTGGATCACTTGTTAGGCAGAAAGGGGCAAATTTCAACATGTCCTCAGAGCAGGAATGCAGCTGCCTGTTGCCTCCCTTCCCTCGCCTGAGTCTTTGACGGGCTGTTTATGAGAAGGTGATGAGCAGAGAAGGAGATAGGAGGACAGCACACATTGTTGCACTTGGAGAAGGATGGAAAATAAGGTGCTGTTGTAACCATGTCATCTTTTAGTTACTCATGTTTATGTCACATTGTTGCTTGTAGAGGTTTAGGAACTACTTTCAAACTTAGTTGCTTGAATTGAAAAATGTGGGTTCATGAAACCTAAACCTACTCTTTTCAGACAGTGAAAAGCCATTTGGAGGAAACAATATAATAGAAAGACTACTGAAGTTTTGTCTACCTACTGCTTGACCTAATACTTTGCTGCCAGCTAAACCATTAGTTCTACTTCATTCCCTCCTCAATGTCACCAGCAGTCTTCAGGTTTTCACAGAACAATACTCTCACTGTTGTTAATACAGTAAAATGTCTTGGACATATTCTGACTGATTCTTTATCAGACGATGAGGACATGTATCAGCAGTGCAGAATGTTTTATGCACAGGCCAACATTTTGTCTCGTAGGTTTGGCTCTTGTTCTGTTGGAGTGAAAGTGACTTTGTTTAGAGCTTACTGTACCTCACTATACACAGCTCATCTGTGGGGGAACTTTAAAAAATCTAGCCTGCAAAGACTGAAAGTTGCCTATAATGATGCTCTGAGGCTTTTGTTAAAAAAGCCGAGATGGACTAGTGCTAGTGAACTGTTTGTGACTCACAGAGTGAGCACACTACAAGCCCTTTTAAGGAATCTAATGTTTAAATTTGTGTGTCGTCTGAATGCATCAGAAAATATGATAATTTTATTGTTAACAAATATTAAATACAGTGCCATCCGCTATGTCTCTGATTTGTGGAGACACTGGTATAATTGCCTTTTAAAAAATTCTCTAGTCTGTCTATGAGGTTGAATTTACAGGTTGTTTTTCTCTGGTTTGCTGTAACCAACATTCTCCCAGTAAAGATTATCCTACCTCCTGATGCATGTGTGATTACTGCTGGACTCTGCCCCATTTCTTCAGCATTGCTGTTGAGTAGGAGCAAAGTTCACAGCAACTCCTTTCTGTTTTTGAAGTATCTCGTCCAACAGCTCTGGATAATCTCACAAAGGCATTGTGTGGCTTGGTTTCGCTACAAAATTCTCTAAATTTGGAGGGCAGCATTTTAATATACTGTGGCATGTTCCCATTGAACAAAACTGTGTGTGACTTTTAATTTAACAGCCAGAGAAACAAAAGCAGAAAAACAAGCTGTGACAGCAGAAAAGAACACATCTGTTTCTCATAGGTTAACATTTTCTCTAGTATGTATGGGAACACACACACACACACGGCTAAGATTGGGCCTCAGCATGCTCATTGTGGGACACGTTTCTGTCCGTTCTGTTCACTGCTACAAACCTCTGTGGAAACTTAGTTGCTGTCTTTGTTATTGAATTATTACCTGAACCAAGGCCTCTTCCTCTTTCTCAGCTGGAAACTGCTGACCCTCAGAGGCCATCTTGGCTCTTCCTGGTTTTCATCACTCTTGCAAGATAATTGATATGTGGCAATGCCCATGAGATAGTAGCAAGAAGGCATAACTTTTTTTTTCAAATGATAATGCTGATCTTATGGATGTGTTGTAATCTTAATAAACATTTAAAATATCATAAACTTAGCACAAAAAGAAAGGAAATTTGTGTTTTGTCAATTAATTCTCCCTTTTAATAATACCATTTAGCATTGTAATGTACATAATTGAAAAAACAAAAGTCCCCTTTACAATGAATGAGCAACAGAAATAGTAAATGCCTCACTTAGAAGTAACACCTCACACATTTTTGGAAAGTAGTGCCCTCCTGGACCTACCTCCAGGATGGGGATGACAAAGTAAAGTGCAATTGAACAGTTGTGAGATCAGCTTGGATGTGTTTTATGCGCTAAAGTGTCCAACACATCCACGCTGGCTGACCTTAAACAATTACCCGTGAGAAATGGTATCCCATCCTGCATTAAAATGTGACCAGGCTGGTGACCAGCATGAGGAGGATGGTACAAGCTTCCACACAATACTGAGGTACCTGACAGTATAAAATGAAAGATGTGTAAAAATGGATAATAATATCACCAACAGGAGAACTTTTGAAGGGGATTTTGACACATTTTGGGTGGAGCTACCCACATGTTTAGCTGTGTTCCACAGAAGCAACACTAATTGGTATTATTTCAGGGGGAAATATTTGGCCAAATACAAATCTTTACCTTTTGTACTAGGTTTATATCTATCCTAATGTAAATACATTAGATTGAAATTAGTGCTGCATCCTCTGATCTGAGGTAAGACAATTTTATAGACATCATGTGGTTTTAGATTCACCTCATCCGTCTGTCATGCTTTACTTCTCAAAACAAAGTGATCCGTTCCCAAGTTGAAATGTCGCTCACAAGCCGTCTCTCACTTCATTTTGAAGGCATATTGACCTTGTAAGGGAAGTTAAGGAGAAACACTCATCCATTATCTTTATTTATTCTAACTTATCAGTGTGTGAAAGAGATGTAGCTCAATATTTTCCACTTTTCACTGATCACCACCATGTTAGTAATTTTTTGTCAGCATTGAACCTGCAATGATCTGAGAATTTCTGAAAGATCAAATGAGAACAGACACATATTTAAGTAGGCCTGCACAGCTCTGCTTTTGTCTCTGGATGAAGTACAGCAGGTTATATGTCACCCACACACACACTGTAAACAATACTGTCCGCACCCTCCACCTACAAAGTGGAGCTAATAAATCTTGTGCTTACGGTAAATAGTGTGTTGCCTCAAAGAACCTCGGAGAGGAGTAATCACTCTCTGGTTCACTGGTGTGTTAAAAGGTTCAGATGTAGTGTGTGTGTGAGAGAGAGAGAGAGAGAGAGAGAGAGAGAGTTAACCACGCAGCCAGTTTGTGTGTGTTGTGCCTAGACTTGGCATGGCTCATGCTCCATTCTCCCTCTCTCTTTCTTAAAGGTCACTTAAACTGGCTGGGTCCACACTGCATTTAGGAGTGAATACACACTCAGCTGTCAGTCTGCTTTATTTGCACAGACTTTTCTATTAAATGATGCTTGGACATAAGCTGTACATATTAAAGTGCACTACGACATGAAGGTGCAAGATGTGTTTTCTGTGTTTAGACTAAAAGATTATCTGTTAGATCATTTTTGTTGTGGCTACTGTGTCTGCTTTGTCTGACAACATAAAACAGTTCTGATCTCTAAAATACTTCCGTTTTCTGTGTCTTGCTTTGTGTGTGCAGACTGCTCGTTGGGGCCCCCAAAGAGAAAGCCAATTCTCTCAAAAATGTCAATGAAACAGGAGCTGTTTACTCTTGTCCCATTACCACAGATACCACAGACTGCTCCAGGATGGACCTGGTCACCTCAAGTAAGCATGATGCAAAGCTTTTTGATATGATTTCTTGTTTTAGTATTTAGGAAATGAAGTTAAATTTATTGGGGAAAAAAAAAACTTCAGTAATTCAGAGTGGGAAAATATAAAAAAGGGGGAATTAAAATGCATGGCTGAGTCTGTAATCAATACATCTGGATATACAAGAGGTGTAAAATACATTATTGATTCAGTGATCAACATGCTAATAGCATTGATCCGAATAAAAAATATCTACTTAGCATCAATAAAGTAATCATTAGTAGGACACACTTAAAAAAGGCTTTTTTCTAACAACCAGAGTTGCTTATTTTATTTCAATAAGGAAATAAAGTTTGTTTTGTTTTGATTGAGATGCTAAAAAGGAGCAAGTTAAACTATATCCGGCTGTACAACATCTCGCTGAGGGCGCAGGGGTCACAACCACAACCATAGTCTGAATAGTTTTTATGGACATGTGCCTTTTTCTCATTTGGAAGCACATTTGCTCTTATCCCATTCTGTTAACACTGTCTCAGCAGTTTTTGCACATCCTGCACTTTTTCACTCATGCACCTTGTTTGGCTACCACCGTCAACATATGTACATACTTGATCACCTGTACAGTATATATGTACATAGACCATAATAATGGTCTTCTTTATCTACCGTTGCCTCTATTTAATTTTAAATTAGTCTAGTTATGCTTAAGTACTAACCCCTAATGTCAAGTACTAACCTTTAATGTATGTATATGCTACTGGATGCTTGAATTTCCCTCGGGATCAATAAAGTATCTATCTATCTATCTATCTATCTATATCCTACTTTAATGTATACAAAAGATATTATATCAGTCTTTTACATTACATTATTTACATTTTAAGATCAAAATACAGAATGTAAAAATAATTGTTATCCACTGAATTGATTGGATATTGTATCACAATTATACTTGTGATTTACACCCCTAATATTTACACCTGCCGATTCAGCTTCCTGGTGCTTTGAGGTGCAGAGGAAGACAGAAGCAATAAAACAAGTTTCTCAAGGTTTGATAGGCATATGATAAGAATTAGACCTTGGGGTAGTTTTGTACATTTTGTAAAACATAGTTATTGAGATTTTTTGGTCTTGAACAAGGTGAATAGTGGGCTTATCAATAAACTGCCAGTTTGAGCTATTGTTCCTAAATAATGGGCTGAAAATATGTATTGAACTCAAATTCTCCAAAAGTTCAATATTGTACTTCATAACCATAACCAAAATGGAAACTGCACACAAACACTAGAGTAAACTTAATACTTTTTTTTTATTTTTTATTTTTTTTTAGTGGTCCACAGAGATAATTCAGATCGTATTAGAGTTTATTTTTATGTTTTTTAAAGCCGGTCTTGTATCCACAGGCTGAGCTGCACTCTCCACTAAGAGCGACTTTTTAACAACAAATCAGAAAATTAATCAGGGATAATTTCTGCATACTTTACTTCTGATTAGGTAAAAATTGGGACATGATAGTCATCTAGCTTCCATTTTTTCCACTTTCCGTTCATCCAGTAAGACTGAAAATTTCATTCCCCAGTATTTCTCAGAGCATTCAGGTTCATATCCTGCACTTATTAAGCTCCAGCATATAAAGCATTTGAAAAATGCATAATCCTTTTTTAATTGATGGTTTTTGACTGCTGGATGTAGACAGCTCCACCTCCTTCACCTTTTCTCTTAAAAGGTACAAGTAAAAACGATAATGAAAGGATCCTGCATCACTTTTAATGTTGAGGCTTGCATGACTGTTATTCAAGTCCCAGCACATTCTTGTGGTTAACATGTGTCGGGCCATGAAGAATGCTGAATAAATATCACTGTTTGGGTTGGTTTTCCACTGTCTGCACTCTGCATAATCATGCTGTTTGTTTAAATAAAATGGTTGATTTATGTGTGCCGGTTGGAACTAGTGGTAGTCTAGTTGTGAAATTGTGACCTCGATATTGTGTGATCTCTAAATCCATGACCAAACAATAAAGAAAGTCATGCACTATATAATACAAAAAAATACAACAGGATAATAGAGACAGAACAAAATGAGAGTATATAAATCAGCAACAGCCTGTTGACAGTTTCAAACTATGGCATTATTATCTGACCCTTGTCACACATTCACAGCAACTCAGTCTGAGATGGTGGAGGGCATGTGGTTGGGTGTCACTGTGGCTAGTCAGCGGGGCCAGCCAGCGGGACGAGTTCTGGTGAGATGACATGTTTATCTCAGTTAATCCTTACAGTCCAGGTGATGATATGCATTAGTTAAACAGTAACACCAAGCATGAAGGAGATGCTGCTGAAGTGATACCCTGTTTATGTATGTCTTTAATCTTTGTATTTTATTATGTATTGTATTGCATATAGAATTTTATACTTATTAAGTGTTAGTACTGAATTGAACACTAAAGAAGAACTGATAACTTGCTCATAAATTATACTGTTTTATGGCACAGCAGCCTACAGAGCTTACCCTTTAAACTATGCAGTTATTGATGCAAACTGCACAGCATAATGAAGGTATTTTTTATGATGAAACTGGTACTTTTATATGCATTCGGTACAGGCTTGTGATGTGACATAGGTTATTAAAGGAACAACAGAGTCCCTTGACCTTCATTTTTATCTGGTTTCCAGGCATGTGGGCATCGCTATGTTAAGGTTCTCCAAGGCGGTTCAGAAGAACAGCAGCGGATGATCGGACAGTGTTACGTAAGGAGTAATGATCTGACCTTTAACCCCAGTGATGACTGGCAGACTTACAATTATGAGGTCTGTAACCCCACATTTGACATGGAATTGGAGGGCATGTGCAACATGGGCATCTCAGGTGGCATGACAGACACGGACGTCTACATTGGTGCTACAGGGAGCTACATGTGGCAAGGTAGGAACTGTTGAGATGACAGCAAAAATTTGTAATGTTAAAATTAAATGATGGGCAGGTTTTAGGGTGGGTTAGAACTCATATATGGGCTTCCCTGCAGCCTATGCATTGATATGATGTTTGAGCGTGGACCAATTTACAGACTCGTTATGATTTTGTTTTTTTGTTGCACATGAAGCTGATTTTAATGTTGTACCTTTTTTAAAGGAAATGTTCATGTAACTTGGAGGGATCCAGATCCATTAAACTCCTGGGACTCAGTTGGTACTAATTTTGGACAGCTGCCGTATCGATACAGTTACATGGGTAGATATATGATCTTTACATCGTTCTACACCATTTTAACAGTTCCACAGTTACATAAACAGTATATTGTCTCAAGTGGTTTTATTTGTAAAGTGTCAGCAAATGTGTATCAGTAAATTTAAAGTTCCAATACATGAAATATAGGGCTGTACAGTATGTGACCTTCATAAATATAATTTATGAATATATGAAAACCAAAACCAAGTGTGTTGCCTACCTTGCTCCTTTGCCATTTTTGCACTGCTATGTTACATTTCTTACATGACTAGAAGAGGGTTAGATGGAGATATACAATTGATTGCTATTTGTGATTTATGGAGTTAGATGTAACAACACACTTCACCTATGATTCCCTTTGTGGTACTCAAAATGCTTTATAATGTCTCAATAAATGGTAAGATACCAAATATTCTCCAATACTTTCATCAACAGGGTATTCAGTTCTTGAAGAGAAGAAGCTACTGAGCCATGATGACTACACAGTGGTGACAGGGGCTCCTAGGGACAATTCCAAGGGCTCTGTGATGTTTGGGAAAAAGGCTCAAGATAAAATCGAGCTTGTGCAAATCATCTATGGCGAACAAGTGGGCTCATACTTTGGAAGCAGCCTGGCAGTCACCGACCTCAACAACGATGAGTGTGTTTCTACACAGATAGTTGGGAGTATGGGAAATAGAACATGCTTATGCATAGCATACTTTGAGTATTAGCTCTTTTTTCCAAGTCAGAACGTCACGTTACACATTTTGGTAATCAGTCTAACATTGCATAGCTATGAAAATGAAAATTAGTTATGAAGGTTAATTTATTTTTGTTTTCCAAGGGCTGTTAACTAGTGCAGAACAAAATGTCTGTGGACACAATATGAACCAATCAAAATATAGAAACAATGGAAACTAATTGCAGGATTCAGATATGGTTTTCCAGCTAATGTCATACTTTTTAAATATTAGATATTCTGATTCCTAATTCAGAAAAAAAAAGTTATGTTTGCAAGTGTAAGACTGCATCTGTATTTTTACCTGCTCCATCCTTGAATGCTTTATGACTTTGACACTGATGTAGTAAGAGAAGAAAACATGTCCTTTTAACAGCCACGATATAGATACAATATTTTTTTAATTTGTTTTTTGGATGTGTTTCCTGTCTGTTGCAGTTGGAATGACCTGATTGTTGGTGCTCCATTTTACTTTGACCGTACAAAGGACCAAGGAGGGGCAGTTTATATTTTTATGAATGAGAATGGATCTTTCAATTATACTGCCACTGTGGTCCTGAAAGGTTCTTCTGGATCTGGATTTGGTTTTGCAGTTGCTGCCATCGGTGATGTAAACCAAGATGGATTCCAAGGTATGACTTTGAATACAGCATTTCTTTTATACTTAGGTGTGGTAAACAATGTCCTGCAAGTAATGTGAGTTTTGGGGGTTCTAAAAGTAGGATGCAACGATTTGCACATCTCATCAACCAATATATTCTGTAAATGATAGAAACTAGAAAACATAACAAATATTAAAAGTAAGTAATTATACTTTTTCACTAAATTTTTCATGAAATTTTTAAACTAAAGCTCATTTTTTCATGAAATTCTGAAATTGTCTCACTTTCAGCCTTTGATATTTGAATAAAGTGTTTATTTTTGTGATGTGCAAATTATTACATTCAGTTTCTATTTACATTTATACAGCATAGTTAAGTACATTGCTGCAGTAATCTAAAGGAGGGAAGCATAGAGTAAACTGTAGTATTTTTTTATTACTACTATATTTCTTACAGAGACTGCCTTATTTTAATTTTCAATAGCTTTCCTTCAGATACTTCTTTTGTCTGTTTGTAGACTTTGCAGTGGGGGCACCATTTCACAAAACAGGAAGCGTCTACATATGGATGGGAAGTAAAAAACAACCACCACAGGAATACAGTCAGGTATCATCATTATAGTTTTTTTTTTGTTTGTTTGTTTTTTTTTTTTTTTTTTTGTGGTAATAAGTTTGAACTTTATATGACACAAGTTGGAAATCTGTGTATAACTGACACCCTCTACAGGTGATTGAGGGCAATTCAGTAAGTAATGGCACATTCAAGACCTTTGGCTACTCCATCAGTGGAGGGATGGACATGGATGACAACAGTTACCCTGATATCTTAGTTGGCTCTCTGGATGATCACATTGCCCTTCTCAGGTAGAAAAAGTCAAACAGAATATGTGTTTTTAGTTTTCAAAAATAGGGGAAGTTCCCCCATTTTTATTATATATATTTGCTACTTTAAAACTGTGAACATGAATACATGTCTGATTGTTTTCAGAGCTCGACCTGTAATCCATTTAACTAAAAACTTCACTGCTGAACCCAAGATTGTGGATCCTAATCAGTGTACTGAAAATAAACCATGGTAATATGTCTAGCAAAATGTCTAATTAGGCAAATGCTGTTTCTGATTGACTTTAATTGATTATTGGGTTTCTCGTTGTACTTCACAGCATTACAGTTACCATGTGTATGTCATTCACTCTAAGTAATGGAAACAAGAACTTCAAAAGGAATATCAGTAAGCAATTTTTTATGTAGATAGACTTTATATTGGCTATTTAACCATCCTAATGTGCAGTCTTTATATCCATAAAAAATAGCTTCATCTACATTTACGGAACACATTAAATCTGTGCTGTGTTCTGTAATGTTTTCTATTTGGTTCTGCTTTGTGAAGCGGTGGATTACACAGTGGAAGCCGACATAAAGACAAGAAGTCCTCGTATTCGATTCCAGAATTCTGGTGGTACATATACTGGATCCATGAGCCTGCCTTCCTCCACATCCATCTGTCATACTCTGAAACTGACTGTAATGGTAAGGTGATTGCATATTTGTATATATGTGTGTATATATATATGAGTATACACACATTTTAGTAAAGCAGTCATTTAGACTAACATGAAATTCTTGGTTGAACTGACAGAAAGGTTTGAAGGACAAACTGGAACCGGTGGTCTTTTCCCTCAACATGGCGTTACAACAACAACAACCAAAAGTCAGACGCTCCCTGCAGAACCTGGACTCATTCCCAGTTCTCAGCCAAGATCAGAAACTCACAGAAAAAACTGAGGTACAAAGTAATACACATATTACACTTGAACAGCTTGGAAGGAGGGATGAGGTTGTATCCAGAACAGGCCAATCTTCCTGAGAGGTATGACACGATATGATGGTATTTGTTCTATTTCCTGTAGATTAACTTTCAGAAGGAATGTGGCTCAGACAACAAGTGCACAAGCAACCTACAGCTGAAAGCCCAGTTTGTTGACGAGCAAACAAGGCCGTACCCCAGGTAAACAATGAAGCTCTAATGTTTTTAGGTCTGAGATGTGAAGCTCATTTTTAGACACACCCTAACCCTATTTTTGGAAAAGCACATAAGAGTCAAAGCTTTCTGTGGCATATGTTTATCTGGACATAAAATAGCATTAACATTAATAAATAAGTATTGTTGTTGTGTTCAGACAGGGCAAGTTTCAAGTGCTCAAGTTCAGCAGCAATATGAAGTTAAGGCTGCAAGTGAATGTGACCAACTTTCCTTCCCCTGGGAGGCTAGCTGAGGACGCCCATCAGGCAATGCTCAACGTCACCATCCCTGGTGTACTGACGTACGCTGCCTTCAGGCCTGTGGTATGTCCACTGGAGGGCAGCAGATGACTGACAAATGTTTGTTCATAATGCCATTTTGCTAAGAGAGAAATCATTGTGTTTTGCTTTTGTAATTCATAGTTCAAAATTATACATTCTAAGTTTATTTGTCTTTTAATTACCAAATAGCTGAAAACAGCTCCACTTAAAAGGATCTGAAGAGAAATACATGAAGTATAAATAACTCATGATTTTTAGTCACCTAAATTATAAATGTGTCTTTAGGATGGCCGCTTTGAATGCCAGAGTGGGGACGGTGCAGTCATCTGTGACTTGGGGAATCCTCTGAAAGGGAATGAAGAGGTGGGTTTGAACAGTTGATTTTATTTAGCAGATTTTAACATTACAATCTGTTCAGATGATAAAGCTCTTCACATGTGCTTATCGCTCTCAGGTGTCTCTGCAGCTGTGGTTTGAGACAAGTGGCATTGACTTGTACACAAAAGAAGTCAAGTCTCAGCTGCTTCTGTCAACGTAAGGGGTTAATACTGAATGCTGCATATTGTGATTTGTGTCCACTCAAGGGCAAACCTGGACAATCTGTAATACTGAACTGTAATGCAGGGTCTAGTTTGAATTCAGAGTTTTAGTGACATTACAAGTGTCATCCCTAAACTGCAGCCCTTATGGTTTATAATTTGTATCATTAAATTTAACTCTTGCAAATAATTTATAATAAGGTTGATTTTTCAGTCTTAGTGAGCAGAGTGACCTGAGTCCTGTGACGGTGGGTCTGGTGATTGAAAACACCATCCTCCCCTCCTTCTCCGTGTGAGTCCCATTACCTAACAGATCGTAACATAATGTACATTTTGTACAGAACATAACACAGAACACTGAAGTGTGACATATCATAGCCCTCCACAGCACTCACACCTTCTAAAATCTTGTTTATCTCGCTCAGTGCAAATCCAGTAGTACGAACCAAATTTGGTGGGACAGTGATGGGCGAGTCAGCTATGGGCAGCACCAGTGACGTGGGCAGTCTGGTGGAGTTCACCTTCAATGTGAGTCACCTACAACGCTCGGACACTATATTTCCCCTCCAGGACTGTATATTTCATCTACAATGTGTGTGATACTCAGCCACATTTTCCTTTTCCACACCCTGTCTTTGAAGCCAAAAGCTTCAGAGGTTTAATAACGTGTGAGGAAGGGATTGTTAAAGTGAGCCATGGTTTGTGGTGTGAGAATGACCAGGGGTGGATACTGTTTAGGGATCAAAGTCAGCTTCTGGCTCTTATTTAAATCGCAATTGCAATTTCCTGAATTTCTGCTTACATTCTGTTTTTGTGCCACCAGGTTGACATGAGGGGGCAGCCGCTAGGAGATATGGGGAGTCTGGCTGTGGAATTTGAGTGGCCACTTGAGGTAGCCAACGGCAAGTGGCTGCTGTATCTGACGAAGATCGTCGTTAGGGGGGAATCAGAAATGGAATGTGACCCTCCCGGGGAAGTTGTCAACATGCTTAACCTGACTGTAAGGTTCTTTCTGGGCTTTGGTTTAAAGCTAATATATTGAATTTTCCACCAGAGTATCTTGAGTTGGTTTGTTGACCAAGTTTATGCTCAGATATTATTGATAGCTAGTAAAATTCTCTAGATTTGGAGGATTATTGTCACTTTAAATAGGCTTTTATTAACAAATGACATTAGATAAATAATAATATTAACTTTTTTATTTATGTATTTAGCATTAATGATTGCAAATCCCATTTCCAGAAATCTGGAGGATATTTTTTTTTTTAAAAAGTATTAATTAATTTGCAGCTGTGCAGTGTAATAAGTATGTAACTAAAAGTGACACAATGGCAAACACATATTTATCCCAACCATGTTTTTAAACCCTAGTTGATTTACTGGCATCATGGTAGATATGAATTTTAGGAAATGGAAGTTGGATTTTAAGGAAAGACACTGAAATGACCATGGTCCACTTCTACAGATAGTACAATTAGTTTGGTGCGGTGTGAAAACCAATCAACATCCATACTTGCTGTTCTTAGAGCCCATTTTTAGCTGCAGCTGTACTTTGAGCTAATGCTAGCATCAGGATTGCTAAAATGTACGGACAACATTCATGTTGCAGATATTTTTCTACTACATTTACCGTAATTTAGTAAGTTAGTAAACTAATGTTATCTCAGCAGCATTCTCACTTTTGACCAGTGTCGTCCTTGGGGCCTTATTGAGTTACTGAGAACAAAGCAACACTTAGTATAATATTGTTTGCTTCTTTTGAAAACTATAAAAGCAGTTCTTGAAATTTGACTGAACTGGATTGCTATCAAAGAATGCTAAATTTACTTAAACTTAAGTGACACTGAGCCTGTGACGTGGTGAAATTCTTCCTGACGTTAGTGTGGGCTGAAGCAGTCTGAACTGTATTAAATAAAAGTCATTGGGAAGTTGTTTAAAAATGGCCACAGTGCCAAACCAGTGTTCATAAATACATTTTGGGGAAAAAAATAACTGTGTCGCCACATAGAAACCTCAAAGAGTCCAAAATAGAAATAATGTGTGCGGCCCACGTATAGGCAGTAGTAATGACACTGCTATTCTGGGAAGAATTTGGTAATGTCTTTATCAAAACCAGTAATTACCGCTAGTCCTCTGATGTAATGTCTCTGTCTTCCTCCTTTCATTTCCCTTTATCCTTCTCTTGTTTTCTAGCTGTCAGAGAGCAAACCCAAGCGTAAGAAACGACAGATCACAGAAGATGATACCGAAGAAACAATTCAGCAACTAATTATTGACCCACAGGCAGCAATTACATTGCGTCGTCACAAAGAGTCCCACGTGTTGGTAAGAAACTGGGTATTAGGGTGAGGTTTTTCACATTTAATCTTCAGCATTCAACAGACCTGTAGGCATGTAGATGAATTTAGGTGATACAGCTAAAATAAGTGATTAAGGTTCACAAACACAGTGAGTCTTGCCAGCAAATTGGGTGACAGTTTCTCAAGAAATTTCACTGTCAACCTGCTGTTGGCATTAAAGGACAACTAAGGTATTGCCAAGAAATAATCTTGTCCAATAGGTATTTAAAGAGGCCATATAACCCTTTTTACACTTTTTCTTTAACCTTGTGTGTGCATAGCTTTTAGTACTCAAAAAATCTGCAGTGTTACACAGTGCAAAATACACATATAATTTCTATAGTCCATCGTTTTCTACCTTTACTGTAACACTACTTTGAAACACATCTGCAAAGTGCTTGGTAGGCAGATAGTTCTGCATTATTTCAACAACAAATAGGTATCTGTTTTGCACTGTATTATTTTTGACTAATCAGGGGCCAGTCAGAGCAAGATGGACAGTCGTAACCCTCCCAAAATGAAATGTTGAAACTCTAAGGCTTCTTTACATTTTTCAGTATGGATCAATATTAACTGTTAGGGAAATTACATAGTAAGTGTATTTTCGAAACTATTGAATTGTCAGTCAGATTTTCTCCACCCTGAAGAAAAAAGTTGAAAAACAAAACTAAAGTTTGTTTTTGCACATTTGCTCTGTTGTGTAATAACGTGTATATATATTTTTTTGTTTTTGTTTTTTGTCACTGTGCCTGAAAGGACTGCTCCCAAGGGACATTAAAATGTGTGACGTTTACCTGTCCACTGCTCAACATGACAACCTCGGCCCAGATCTATGTCCGGTCCCGGTTGTGGAACAGCACAATGCTAGAGGTCATTTACACATACTATACAACCCAGTCACATACATGACTTTCTAAATTATCCCTTCAAGTTACACTTAGCAATACTGTTAATAGATGTATATGCAGCTCAGATCATGTTTTGAAATTGTTTTTATTTGTGTGTGTGTGTCTTCCACTGCAGGACTATTCCAATGCTCTGACCGTGAAAGTCAAAGGCCAAGCCACACTGAAGCTCATTACAGATAAACCAACCATCAAAATGGAGAGTCAAAGCACCACGGTATTTTACTATGATGGTTGTGATGATTACGATAAGACTGGCTGCAGTAATAATAATAATTTAACTTTCTTCACTTTTCTTGTAGTTTACTGTAGAAATAGACCCAGAGGAGGAGCTAGAGACACCCTATGAGCTTCCCCTGTGGATCATCATCTCAGCTGCTGTAGCAGGAATTTTACTACTTGGAATCATCATTCTTATACTATGGAAGGTGAGACTACACTGCAATGATTACACTCTTGTAAATGGACATACTTTATGTCTGCAGACTTTGAACATCCCTGAATCTCTCCACATGTTCTCACACCAAACATCTCCTCTGGATCTTGTAAAAAACATGCAGACACTCATTTGATTGATGTATAACCTCCATCTTGAGTCTAACCATGCCCCATTTATGCACCTTCCTACTCCTCCTCCGCCCCCCAGTGTGGCTTCTTCGAGAGGGCAAACAGGAGGGAGATGTATGAGGCCAAGGCCCAGAAGGCTGAGATGAAGATCCAGCCCTCTGAGACAGAGAGGCTGACTGATGACTACTAAGACTCCAATGTGTCTCCAGACTGCACACATCTATGGGGCTTTTGGGTAAAAAAAAAAAAAAAAAAAAAGAGGAAAAAATAAAATCAATTGTTAATGAAAACTAATAATGGCAAACTTTTGGAATGACTACTGCTTTACTTTCCCTCTTACTTTTTCTAACATTTCTTCTGGTTTCCTTTTCAGGCAAATGATTCAGATTTTACTCATGACCACTTTATGTCTTATATTTGTACTTTATCTTTCTTTTCCATCTTCTTCTATTGGATAGTCTGGGTTTCTCTGTTATCTAACTTCATTTTCCACAGCCTTGAAATCCCAAATCTGCTCTGTCTTTGACCTTATATCTACTGCTGCCTCTTCATGTCTATAACATGAACTTCTTTTGTGCCTCTTTTGTTGCTAGCTTGGATTCTTCAAGCGAGCCATCTACTACAGGATAATGCCAAAGCACCAGGGGGTGAAAATTCGCAGGGCTGAGCGCTATCAGTTCAATCTGGGCTTTCAGCCTGAGGAGCCGCAGAAGAAGTACTGGATCACCAACTGGACAGAGATGCAGCACTACCACTACTGAGGCCTTTACTTTGAACCTAGAACCACTCACTTCCACGGGGGTCAAGCAAAGAACGCTGGGCCCGATTGAGCCACATGACTTTGAAGTGCATGGACCTGCCGTGGGTAGTTTTTTTAAAGTTTTATTTTTGGTAGATTTCTTCAAGTTTTTCTGTGCAATATACTTAACTTTTTGTTTAAGAGATTGTATTTCAGTTCAGTGCAGTGTTGTACATTGGAGTCTGGATTGCATTCAAGATTAAACTGTAGGTAGCTTCATGATTTTGCAGACCAGTACACTCAGACTGGCATCTGCATGCATATTTTCATCTCTCATCTGAACCCTTTTAGCAAAGTTATTCGTCAATTTATGTGTTTCCCCCACAAGATCTACTCTAAGTGGTAGATGTTTTCTTTTTCTGTGATTTCATATCTTTCCCTTCTCCGTCCCCAGACATCACTTTGTGTTGAGTTATTAAGGGTTTTAAACATTAACAGGTTTTCAGATCATTTTCAAACTGCACTTACACCTGTGTTGGACAAGCAATGCATTAATCCGTTAATCCTCAAATGGATCATTTTTCAGGCTTGGTAGAAGCATTATTCTCCTGGTTTCATGATTATGTTTTTTTTTACTCAATTTCGAGCAGCACATTTGATATCCCCATGTTACATTCCACAGCAAGGTTACTCTAAGCAGCTAAGAAACTAGTTAAACAGCAACAGGTTCTTGTTTGTATGTAGAGTAAGTCAGGAGTACATTTTATAACTTATTACACAATCTTGAGCCAATACGTTTAATAAAACCTGGTGTGCAAATTTTAAGAACCCCATACAGAAAGTCACAACACTGGATTAAATGAGACATAACATTAGGCTGGATATTACACACTCCAGAATAGATAGGTACATTGTGGACTATTTGAACAAATGCATACATTGCTGTGCCTTCTTCTGTACTGTATTTTTATAAGACGGTACGGTGATACATGATTGTGTCCAAGACATTTTGGTCCTCAGTGAGATCAACCTGTAGCCCTGAAGATTGGACTAAGGGGTCATCAAGTGGTCTCTATGGAATTAAGCATTTTGTTATCACTCCAGTCTGTGTTACCTGACAAGCCCGCAGGTACTCTGCTGAGTTAGGCTCTACTGACTTCAAGTAAACAGACTAAAAACCAATGCACAAACTGTTTTTTGTGGTGGTGTTATTTTTGTACTGTGCAGTTTTGGTAATAAATTGTTTGACAGCCATGCAGTCCATTTAATATCTTTATTATAGAAATGCAGAGGATTCAACAACAGAACAAAAATCTTACTATAAATGTTTACACAATGAACAACTTCACAAACATTCATTTTAAGACATTTTTTTCCAACATTCAAATATTACAAATAAATTACAAAACTGACGTGATTCTGCATAGGCAAAGATAATTTGAGTAACTGTATACAATAAATGTACAAGACAGGACAACTGAACTGAAAACAAAGAGGGTCGGTCCATGTCAACTCATCTATGGACTCCAGCCTCAGACCTTTTTAATTCCTTTTGTTCTTGGTTGGATATAAATCTACATTTTGGTTAGCCTCAAAAAAGGAAATCACATATAAAGCTACAACCTTTAACCACAATTATTTTATGTATGAAAACAGATGTGCACTTGGGTCAACAAGTCTGACCAGAATGATGCAATTCATCAGGATTTTGTCAGATGCGAGTACTTCAAATTAGTAAATATATATGAAAAAAAAAAACAGTATAACAAACTTTTGTTTGTATTTGTGGAGTTTTAAGACTGAAGGTGGTGTCTTGACAGAAACATGAGTAAATATAGCTCCAGAGAGGAAAAATAAACATTTTTACATGCCCTAAAAAACTCATACGTGATTCATAGCACAGATGGCATGAAAACGATGCGCACGTTGAAGTACATTTCTAGGAGAAAAATTAAAGACCATTATTTTCACGACTTAAAAAAAGCTGAATTTATCATAAATGTGTTTTAACAGTCAATACTTTTCAATGTTTTAGATGTTTTAGAGAATATGAATGGAAAACTAGTTGGAGAGAACTACAGGTGTCTGATTTTGAGTTAATATACATGATTATATACTCCTAATAGGTTTTTTACATTCAAAACAATTAATGGATAAAATACTGACTGACTGTCTTACAGGTGCTCTGAAATATTCTCACTATAAAAATGTGTGAATATCCAATTAAATCCACCTTAATTTACCTTAAAATTAACATTTTTTTCTGTGGATTGTCTTGAATTTCTGTCATACTGATTCACCTTTCAACGGTATAAAACAAAAGAAAATAAGTTGTGGAAAAATAAAAGGAAATCTGGTTGAACAAGTGGGGGAATAGTCTAAGAGCAAATTTGTTTTGATGTCATAAGAGTACACAAAAAAAATGTTCACATTGAGGTTGGTGATGTGCTACCTACAGTAAGTCAGGCCTTACTTCAGCCATCACTGACTTCTAGTCTTTTTGCTTGAGCTCCATTGTTGATAAGGACTTTTCAGGCTTTTTTGACTTTCTGTATTTGTAGGCAAAAAAGCTGGTGGCCACCAAAAAGACCAGGCCAAGAACCAGCAAGATCCACTGGCCAGCTATGGCAGCTGCACTGTCCACTCTCATTCCCAGGAAGTCCACTTCATTTTCACCTGCAGGATCTATAGAAAGATAAAGAAACTATATTACGCCAATGTGCGCAGTAGCTGGGTGGAGCACCCACAATTTCATCAAAATTGTGGGTGCTCCACCCATTCTTTTCAAAATTGAAAAAAAATATTTGAACTCCGATAGACGAGCTGTAGATGCTCCACAGGGGGGAGCTATATTTTCTGTAAGTCTTTTTTCATTATAACCAGATACCACAATAAATATAGTTTCTGTAAATAATTTTAGATTTTAGTTCAGAACTTTATTACCAAAGAAATTTTGCTGGAAAAGAAGAAATATAAGTGCATGAAATATCTTAACAAATGCCACATATTCATATATCTTTGTGAACTGTGGCAGTTTCTTGCACCATATTGTGGATTTATCTTAATCTCTGACAGTAGTGCTCCCCTTTTACCAAGTACTTCTTGTGCAAATATTTCACCAATCTAATCTGCATACAACCTTTCAGCAGGATCTCATCATTAAAATGAGAAGAGGGGAGAATTGATTTCACGGTGAGCTGCAGCAGAGTAGCAAAAACAAGATGCCACTGTGTGCCACTGTGCCCTTTCTGTCTGGGAAGCAGTCCTGCAACATTTGGTTTTGACAATGGAACACTCATTTTGGGCAAATTTCAGGCAAAGACATGCATGTTTCCGTTCTGTATTAAAATATGTAAATGCATGAATGGGAAAGGACGTACTTGGTTTCCAGTCGTATTCAGGCCATCCACGAATTTCGTTGTTCTTGTTGTTCTCTGCTTCCAGCCATTGGATGAGAGGCTCAAAATACTCCATGAGTGCCTGGGCACTCATTTTGGACTGGCCTGTGATTATGGCCATGGCTTCAGGCCAAGGCTTGCTGAAACCAAGCTTCATCACATCACTGCAAACAAGTCAAAGGTGAACTCAGAGGAGATGACAATGAGTAGTAAGAGTATGCTTTGGCATCACACATTAATACAGTGATAAATAGAATTATGTCCACACTAACCCCAGCAGCTTCCCAGCTTCCTGAGATTTGTAGATATCACAAGTGTGTAGAGGCCCAACATGATTTGCAGCAGTACACAGAGCTTTATGGAACTGAAACTGGATGATAAAGCTCACAAAGTACCTAAAAATAAAAGGTTCTATTAGGACTGAGCATCACTGCTAAGTAGTGCAAAGAAAAGCATTCTGTTAAACCACTACTTGTGACAGCGAGGGCTTCGAGCCATGTAATCACAGGTGAGAGAACAATCTTATATACAGGTTTTAAAAACATCTTTATCTGATCTATGCAAAGATAATTTGAGTGTGTGAAAGCAATTATCAACCTATCTGTAATAGAAGAGTAATAGAAGATCACCTGACATATGGCACGTTTGCAGGGATGTGGAACTTTGCACCTGGATCAAAGTCATCCTCAGTGCGGATTACAGGTGGACACAGTCCCTGGTACTTCATTCTGCAATACAAATAATCTAATAGTTAAGTAAATCATTTATCACATAATCCCCTGTTCATTATGATAACCACCGCATACTGCTGTACTTTACCTGAGGTTCCACCATTCTTTATTATACTCAGTCGGTGGGATGCGTCCATCAAAAACCTTCCACCGCCATTGGTCCATCAGGTAGCCAAAAGGTAGGAAAGCAATTTTATCGAGTGCCATGCTCATCAGAAAGTTGATATCACTCTCTGCATGAATGACATGTCCCAAAATCCCAAGTGAATCCTTCGTCGCAGAATAAAATCTTCTAACAGAGCTAAATAACACAAATTATTACTCACCATGGTTGCTTTCAACTTTGTCCAGGAGGCCAATGCTCTGCAGATGTTTGGGTGTGGACACTGACAGGGCGAGGACATCACCAATGGCCTCATGGAACCCAGGGTTAGCTCCATCTCTGAAGGACACAGGCTGGTCTTTGTACTGCAGGAAGTACTGTACATGGCCCATCTCGTGATGCACTGTGACCAGGTCATCCATTGTCACAACAGTGCACTGTTTTATCCTGGAGACACAAATCCACAACTACTATGAGCTTCCTCAGGTGATGGTTCAAGAAGAATGCAATAACACAAATAACAGAATGGGGGGAAAAATTATAAATATGACGCTAAGAATAATGGGGCATATCGGCAGAACCATGAATTAATGGAATGCACAACTAGTCACCATGGCGAGGAATTAATATTCCAACACAAAACATGCTCACACAGGTGCTGAGCGGTGATCCGGATCACCCCAAAAATGTAATCACTTGTTTCTTATTCCGTTTGACATTTTCTGAAAATCCAACCAAAATAAAAAGGAAAGTGAGGAAGCTAAGCCCGAAACGTCTGCGCAGTAATAAAGTGAAACTGAATGATCAGAGTGCTGTCCGATTAATTAATATTATATAATTTCACAAATTTACGCAACAGAGTTGACAATTTTCCTCTAGCATTCCTTCCTGGCTGTTGCTGCGGCAACAGTGTTGCTTTTGGCCTTGAAGATTCATTTACATTCTTCATATTTGTTCAAGAGTAATTGTCTGCTCCTCCAAAGTGAAGTATATTGCGCTGCAGGGTTTCTCCATGTATGCGATTGGTCAGATGCTACAAACTCCACCCCTTTCATGTGAGTGCAGACTGATCAAGATGGGAAAACCCTGGGTTGAATTACTAAGTTGATAACAAGCTTCGTCGTACTGTTTATCCAGGTCCTGATTGTCTGGGTAAGTCAACCCAGGTAACAGAGATATCAGAAGTATTTTAATCGTGCTCCGTCATACAGGCCTCAGGACTGGTTGACAATGAATACTCCACAAATGCCTTAGTATTTGGATTAATTTTAACCTCTTACTCAGCATATATTTTAATAATGTATATGATTAAATTACAATCTTGTTAATCTAAGATTTTATATAGAATCTGTTAAATGCAAGGCTAGCAGAGATCCAGTGAAAAAGCAATTGGGCTCAACCTGAAGTCTTTTCGGTTGTAGAAGTCCCATGCAGACGCGTGGCACACAACCTGCCGTCCGTCAGACGGCTTCTCTAGCATGGCTTTATCCCAGAATTCTTGTGGCATTGGCAGAAGACCCAGAGAGGTAAAGAATCTGTCAGATTCCTGAAACATCATGGTGGAGTTCCACCCCTAAAACAATAAAAACAAAAGAAAAATAAATAAATTTGTATCTGTAACGTTGACAATTTTGCCAGGAATTACATATTTAATATTTGAAGAATCAACTACTTAAAAAGGAAAAAAAACATGGTAACAGTGTAAACAATTTATGGTTGGAAAAAATATTGTTATCTCTTGTGCATCTATTTGTGTTCTCATGTTTGCAGGGGTCATTCTGAACCATTTGATGCATCCATTTACCTTAGCCACCATAGCTGGTGTGGCATCAACTTGCGTGGCATGTGGGTAGGGTATGACCAAATCCATAATGCCAGACCACGTCTGTGCCCACATGTTACCTAAAGAGCAGAGGACAACAATAACTACTCATATTTCTAACTCTAAGAAGTTAGGGAGCGTGTCATCCTCTGCTGTGCCAGTGTTTAACCAAGTGTGATTTATGGTTGAGAGTCAGGCCAATCCCTGACAGTATGGAACTGTCACATGCAATTTCACACTTGATGCCTCTGAAAGAAAATTAAATCTTGCCTAATCCAAATGCATCAGCAGCCAACAATATAATACCACTGGAGAATGCTCTTGTATAAATGGAGTGTGTTGGCTATAGTGTTAAAATACTTGAGATTCCATAGTGAATTTCTAGCTGACAGTGACTTTTCTTTTTCTTGAGACCTTAATCTAAACTCTGACAAGCCCGATATAGGCTAAACATGAAGCCAGCATATAGTCATAAAAATGGACTACTGTGCATGTACAACTTGCTCAAAAAGTTCATACTTACCCAGCAAATGAGCAGGAATGGGTCCTTTTAGGTTGATGTACTTAGGGCCATATTTTTTATACAGACCCCTTCGAACATATGCATGTACGTTCAAATAAAGCGGCTCCAACTCCTTCCACAGTGTCTCCAGATCTTCTTCAAAGGTTGGAGTTTCATACAGGGACCTCCAGAAAGCCCCGTTATCAGCATGGCCTACAGACAGTAAAAATGACAAATACAGTTTTAGTGAGATGTATATTAGAACTGGTAGCTCATGGTTTAGGTTCCAGTTCCTGATCAGGTCATGGATTCACCTAGAGGTGTAGGAAGCTTGGTTTTTCAAATAGAGTTACTTTGCTCACTGTGCTTTAAGTAAATATTATTGACTGATGTGCCAGAAAAACAAAGCTTAGTGTGAAAAAGCTAGAAAACTTGTATGAGCCTCTGTCTGTAGAGTATTTGAACAGCTAGCTTGTTTAAGCATAAAAAGTTAAAAAAGGAACACAGCTGTTTTGCTATGTGTAACATACTTGCCAACATTGGAAATTTGTGATAATATATGCAGTAATACAGAATATCATCCCTGGTGATATGGCTCATTCTTTTGGAGATCAATCTTTATATCATTTAAAAAATATTTAAGAAAAATGTTGCTAATTCGAGCTGTTTCCAGTTCTTTGGGCTAGCTAAGCTAACCATTGTGCAGCACACTTAAAACATAAATGGTCCAGATGCTTTCACCTAAGTGAAACTTTCACACAACAAAACAGTTGAAGGGTTAAAAAAATAAAATAAAATAAAAGCAACATTAGTTAAAATTTTTTCTCAAGACATGTGATGAAAGAATTAGCACAAGATTTTAAACAGCTAGCTAGCTGCTGTGTTACCTCGATGTTCCTGTCTGTGGTGTGGTGATTAACCTGTGCTTTAAATAAAGGATTGGTACCAACTGTCCACAGCTGAAATGCTCATTAAAGAAAAGTTAAGTATTTGTGAAATAAATTTGTTTTTTGTTGGTAGTCTTACTCTTCCTAGTCTTTCCAGGGAAGGTGTGCTCTCACATGCTGGATAACATGCTTCACATTTTACAGTGTAAAGGGTAATATATACTGACAGCCAGAAGTGTAAAGACAGTTAACAAAGGACCTGTGGTACTGCTTTCCTGTGGCATTTTGACAACTTTTTACATTTTTGAACAGGAGAAATTGGTATTCTGAGATTCTGAATATGGTTAGAAAAAAAAATAGATCTTGAAGTCATACCATTGAGCACAGCAGCTTTGTTGGCTAGTTCAACATATCTTTTATAATCCTGACGAAGTACTTTGCCGGCAGCATCTCTCCACCCTTTCCAAGCAAACAAGAGTTCATCATAATCCCTGGACTCTGCCATGATCTTCTGGAGATCTGAAACACACAACACATTTTCATATTTGAAACTACAGCTAGTTTACTATGTCACATATTTGCTTGTCTTATGACACAACAAAGGGTAATTTGTGATAATTACTACATACATGACATCTACACATAAGTAGCCAAGAATTTCCCCTTACTGGCTACTCCTCATAAATTTTCTGCTCATATACTGCATTTGTTTTTCCATTTAATTAAAAATCTATTTACATTTTATAGTACAGTTGACAAATACTCCTTCGTGTTACCTGGATCCAGCGGATGACATTGTTTATTATCTCTGCAAACTTCGGCCACACTGTATTTTGTCTCCATGTTGGACAAAAGAGTGTTATACTGCAATGACAAAAATAAAACTTTAGATTCCACAAATAGTAATCAGCTTGTTGTGATATGAGACACCCATCCTCATTTCATTATAAAAAAAAAAAAAAAAAAATACATTTTTCTTTCACAAACAGCTGAAACAAAGTGTTTAATAAAAATATTTTGTTCATTCTGATCTACGATGTGTTATTTTAGTGCTCCCTTTCATTTTTGAGCAGTATATATAAAGAAACTGAAAGCTCAGCATTGCTGTGACATTTATTTCCAAGAGCAGTTTATGTAAACCTTTGTATAGAAACAACCAACATAGAAAATAAAAAAAAAATCTGAAAGGCTTTCATACACACCTCTTCCAGTTCTGCTGAGGGGAGTGCAGCCCTCTCAATGTCACTTAGTTTTTTGATAATACGTTTTACTGAGCTGTCCTGGAAGTCAGTGGTGTCATATTGACGGGCCTGAAGTCCATACTTCAGGGTATGCGCGGACATCTCCAGGTTCTTCTCAAGCTGGAGGACAATAACGGATAGGTTTGATCATCACACAACAGTATTAAGAAATAACATGTATTAGATGTATAAATAGTTAAAAGACACACTCAAACATGTATGGCACACCATTATTTAACAGAGTAAGGTATGCATGCATGGTTTGGTTACAGATTTAGTGATTCGTTGACAAACATACACACACACAAAAAAAAAAAGATGATATCGTATAAGCTATGAACAATTCAACAGATCTTCAGGAAATCTCAGAGAGATGGTCTAACCATGGCCTGCTTATTAGCTTCATTGATGTCTGTGTTGTAATTCCAGGATGCCTCGGTGTATGCATTCCACACCACTTCAGCTGTGCTGTTGTATTCTTCCAGAAATTTCTTGGCAACAAGCTCATCTGTATTCTTGTCTAAACAAAATAGAAAAGAGGAAAAAAAAATTCTAAAACAGTTTAAAAAAAGCTCATGAACTGTGAAGACCATGCATTTGTGTGTGCTAGTACTTTATTAAGAATATGGTTCATGAATTACCATGTATACTTTTCGTTTTTGCATCTTTTTTGAGGACATTTACTTAAAATGGAAGAGCTCCGGTATCATTATACAATACATTCTTTGTTATCATCCTGACTTTCATTTCAGAGGAACTTCTTAGGTTTACAGTTCTTTCTTACCAATATCCTCAGGGTATCCCTCAGGGATGGGTGGGACCCAGTTAAAGTCAGGCCATCCTAAAGTCTCATTCATATTTTCCTTTTCCAGCCACTTAATTACAGGTTCAAAGTATTTCATTAGTGAACTGGCATCCATCTTATTTGTGCCTATAGCCTCATGGAGGACCTCAGGCCAAGGTTTGGAAGAGCCAGCCTGAAGGACTTTCCTGGAGAGAAAGGAAAAATCATTACATATCTGTTTTGCACATCATGTTATTAATTTTGTGTGCAGAACAATTATTACCATCAATCAATTCACATACTCTAGAATAGCTCCCGCTGCTGCAGAGCGGTAGATGTCACATGTGTGCAGAGGGCCAACATGGTTGGCTGCCTGGCACAGTTTCTCATGAAACTGGAACTGCAAGATGAAGCTGACAAAATACCTGCAGTACAAACAAATGCATTAAACCAACAGGATATAAAGGAATGGATAGAAAATAGTTTCATCTGACAGTACACAGGCTGTGTTTGTTACAGTAAGTGTCTCATGTTACACCTCCCAGCACAAACAAGCTGGGAGTCGCACTCTTAAACAGCCTTGGCCTCTGCAACAGGCTTCCTGCAATTGTCGAGTAACTGCATCATTTTAAAGATCACAATCCAAAAACAACACAGTACCATCATTTCCAGCCATTCTTGCATATGTATGCTCTTCATTTGATTCACATATTTACCCATATATAATCCAAACAAATTACATCTAAAACTTCCAGCCATTATGCTTTTGGTTTAAATGGTGTCCCAGCACATAATTACTCAGGAAACCTGGAAAGCTGAATGTGCCAGCTTGAAAATATGATAACTAGAGTCTTGATGCAACATAAGGCTACCTAATGTATGGTGTGTTTCCAGGGATGTGATATTTTGCCCCAGGATCGAAGTGCTCCTCTGTACGCTTGGTGGGTGGGCAAATTCCTTGATATTTTGTTCTGGGAAGAGAGATAAAAATCAAGATTCTGGCAGGAAGGAAATCATACACAAGTTCTGAAAATGTGTTTTTAATTGCCATTAAATATATCCATTTAGAGCCAGCTGAGCATTTCCCACCTTAGGGCCCACCATTCAGCATTGTACCGCTCTGGAGGAGTGCGACCACTGAACACACTCCATCTCCAGAGGTCAATGAGGTAGCCGAAGGGAAGAAAGGCTATCTTCTCCAGAGCCATTTTCAGCAGGAAGTTGAGGTCAGTTTCTAGAGAAACAAAACCTGGGATTCATTATCTTTATTTAAATCTAAAAAAAGAAATATATAGAAGAATTCATCTCAGTTGTCTGATGTCAGCTCATTCACATCTTTGTAGGAGAGCACTGAGTCATCATTACCAGCATCAGAGGTCAGAGACTCCAGCAGATTAATGGTGTGCAGATGCTTTGGTGTTGAAACAGAAAGAGACATGACATCGCCAACAGCTTCATGAAAACCGGGGTTGGCTCCGCGTCGGAAGCCCACAGGCTGGTCCTTGTACTGCAGGTAATACTGGATGTGGCCCATCTCATGGTGAACAGTGAAAAGCTGTTCCATCGTCACTGTGGTGCACTGCTTTATCCTAGAGGAGATTAAATACATATTGTTTAGTTTCTAGATTTAAAGTTTTATCAGCGATAACTGTAGTCAATATCTACATATTCTTCCAACTTGATGTGCATATATGCTAAACCAACATTTTACCTGAAGTCTTTGCGGTTGTAAAAGTCCCAGGCAGATGCATGGCAGACAACCTCTCGATCATCAGGCTTAACAAGCATGGATTCTTCCCAGAATTCCGTGGGCATCTCCTTTAACCCTAGAGAAGTGAAGAACTCCTCAGCCACACTAAACATATGCGTAGCATTGTAGCCCTGTAAAGAGGGAACAATGCCATTTGTCAAAAGTAATTCTTTAAAAAGAAAAACATCACTACAGTAAAGCCCTTCATACTCACTTGTTGGACCATTTTGTCTGTCACATCCAAGTTGGGTTTGTCAGGATATGGGATCATCATATCATAAATGTTGTTCCAGGTCTGGGCCCACATATTTCCTGAAGGGGAAGGTTTTTAAAAAAATGAATAAAAGAAAAATACATTGCAGCACCTTCATTCACTGTAATGAGTCTGATCATTTAAATAAAAAAAAAAAAAACTTAATGTACTGGATTGCAACTATTTAATTTATAACCTTTAAGGAAATGCGTAAAGGAAAATTAAAATTATTGGGGGGGTGGAAAAGACTTCACTTTTTTAACAAGAGGGGCTCTCATTTGCAGATACTACATGCATCTTACCTAACAGGTGGGCCGGGATTGGTCCTTTCAGGTTGATGTACTTGGGTCCGTAGCGGTTGTAAAGCTGGCGACGCACAAAGGCATGCAGGTTCAGGTAGAGTGGTTCAATGGTTCTGAAGAGTTTGTCTATATCTTCCTCAAAGGTTTCAGTCTCATACCAAGATCGCCAGTCAGCTCCAGTGTCTGCAAATCCTGAACATCAAAAATTCAACATTTTGCTAATCAGTCATTTATTCTTTTGTTTCTTCTTCCTTTTCACAAGATGCAAATTATCACTTTATAGTCTTTTGAATTTTGTGCTCCCTGTCAACAGGGAATTACTCACCATCAGCTTGAGAGGCTTTGTTACTAAGCTCCACAAACCTAGGATAGTGCTTTCGGAGAGGCACACCTGAGGCATTGTGCCAGCCCTCCCAGGCAAACAGCAGCTTCTTATAGCTCCTGGAGTTGGCCATGATATCTGTGAGCTCTTCAAAAACATGAAAATTTCCACAGCCAGTCATAACAGAGTATTTCCTAGTCCATTAATTAAAAAACAATCACAATGTACTGGTGTTTACATGACTTTCTGCACCTCACTGGGAACAATGACCCTTTATGAGATGTTGGCTTAAGAGTTTTAACAGCTCTTTGATATTATTTAAAACTTAAATGTCTCTTCAAAATAGGAAATGAAGGTGAAGATAAAAAATAAGTTAAAAATAAAATAAAAGGATTCCAAAATATAAAAAGCATGTATTTCAGATGGGAGGTGCCTCATCTTTGGTGTATACCCAGTTCCACCATGAATTGTTTTTATAATGGAGAAACAAATACTATTGTGGCTGTATCAACATTAATGAACCCACTCCACTTTACGAGCAATTCTTCCTAGCTAGAGGGAATTGTTTTGGCTCTGTTACATAGTCTGTGCTGGTAAGTGTTTCTCACAACTGCATTAAGGCAGTTGTAGCTGACAAAAGACAAAAGACCATTGTTCACAATAAATGCTTATAGCATTCAAAGCCACTAACCCATTATGCTATAGCTTTTCACTCAACGTGCTCGGTCATATCCATTAAACTTCCTCTTGAACCCTCTCTGAGGTAATTCTGCCCATCCTGTTACTTTCAGGAACAGATAACATCTAAACCACTTACTGATGTTATTCTCCCAAGTCTTCCTCTGCACAAAACCTTTCCTATTCTTCAACACTGCCATGCTACTCCAAAATAGCTGTTTACTCACCAGGCTCGAGGCTCCAGCTTACATTTGGCTGTGGGTACACCTTAGCCGTTGAATAAATACTGTCCATGGTGCTCAGAATGGTGTTATACTAAAATCATGGAAAAATAATGTATTAATTTTGCTCTAAAAGGTTACATGGAAACCTAAAATTTACAGAATATGACAAACCTCTTCTCTCTCAACCTGTGGAAGGTTGGCAGCACCCAGTGACATGATCTTTTCCATCAGCTTCTTGTCTTTGGGATCAGCGAGAGAGTCGAGAACCTCTTTAGAGAAGGTCTGCTTGGCCTTCATGCCCCATGCTTCAGAGAAGGCTTGTTCTTCAAGAGTTGCATTTACCTAAAAGGTGCAGGACATATTGATGACATTGGCATTTCTGGAAGCACAGAACTGAAGCTAAAACCCAAATGAGTTGCTGGAAAATGCACTGTGAAAAATAGATATATCTACTTCCATTCATAGTGTACAGAGCAGACCAATGCTTACTATCACCAGGTGCATCTGTGCTGGGAAAGATATTTCTATATCAGAGTTGTTTACAGTCTGACCTCAAAATGACATGCATGAATGACATGTATGGATGATGCTCTGCAGAAGAATGCTTAAACTTCTCCCTTTAGATTTTTTATAGCCCTTTGAAGAGGAACTGTTCTCCTTGCATAATAACAATTTATAAAATTAATGTATTTAATTCTTAGGATCTCCATTTTGCAGAATTCTCTCCGCATAGAGCTGATTAACTGAATTGTCACGGTCAGTGTTGAAGTTAATATATTGTGCAGTGAAGAATGTGCAATTTGATAAGCACAAATTAAACAGAAAATATGCAAGAAAACACAAGTCAGTAAAATACCAACATATGTAAAAATATGTGCAACTAAAGGTATGGCTGCAGTGCACATCTCACATATGATTTTTTTAAACCTCTTTGTGACAGCAGACTTGCAGCAGTCTGTTTGAAAAAAGATCAGCTGTACCTCCAGTGAAGAACGGAAGGATGTTAAGAATTATTTAGGATTTAGACCATTCTTGGTGACAATAAGCTCAGGATCTGAAGGTTGGTGCTTAGATTTAACACATCACTATGTCATATCTGTTCAAGATTGAGAATCCCAATTTTTCAGTGCAATCAGTTATATTGAGTCATTGGAAACAAGATCAGAAAGTTGACTAACAGTTGCAATGTGTTTGTGTGAATTAAACTGGACTTGATAATTTTCCATTTAATCAGTTTCCTTAGCAGGGTAGATTTCAGATTTGTATTGGGTTTAGGTCTGGGCTCTGGCTGGGTCATTCCAGGGAGAGGTCAAGCCTCTCTTTTGTTGATCTTAATGTAAACTTGAGTCAATGTTGTGTTGATAGATGGAATTCTTTTGTAACTTTCTAGCAGGTGTCTGAAGGTTTTGGGCCAAAAGTGACAGGTGTCTGGATTGGAACCATCAATAAATTCCTCCGCATTTACTAAAAGCACCATTTTCAACTGAATTGTACAGGTTATAAGTCACATTAAATAGGCATGAAATTTTTTAAATTATTTAAGTGGTTTTATTTTTTTTTTTTTTTTTTAAATCACAAAATCTGGTATTTTAATAGGTGTGGTGGTTAGCACCGCAGCGTCACAGCAAGAAGGTCGCTGGTTCGAATCTCAGCTGGGCTGGGGGGAGGTTCAAAACACTGAGGGTGGTGGCCTTTCTGTGTGGAGTTTGCATGTTCTCCCCATGCATGCGTGGGTTCTCTTAGGGTACTCCGGCTTCCTCCCACCATCCAAAGACATGCATGTTAGGTTACTCTAAATTCTCCCTAGGAGTGAGTGCGAGTGTGAATGGTTGTTTGTCCCCTATGTGTTGGCCCTGTGATGGACTGGTGACCTGTCCAGGGTGTACCCTGCCTCTCACCTGTTAATGCTGGGATAGGCTCCAGCTTACCCACAACCCATAATGTACTAAGAGGTACAGAGAGAGAATGATGTTTTTTTTAATTAACCAAGTATGGATTATCATGGCCTTCAATACAAGCAGCTAAGCCCTTTGAACTTGATCCCCTGGCTTGTCATCTCAATATAAGAAATATAAAATACACATAATAAACCCTTTTCTTAACAGTTTTGTTCTCCAGCCTCTCTTTTCAGCATTTTTATTCAGCCCTTGTAACCTGAATTTGTGGCCTCGCCTTGTTATTGTGTTGCTTGACAGCTCCTTCAACACATCAGTCCTGTGGGATCAATAAAGTATTCTATTGAGGAAGGACAGGAATAATATTTTTAGAAAATCCCACTATTGTGCACATGCTCACCTACGGGCCCACTCAATTTCTAGAGCTCCTTTTTATTGGCACTCTGAAAGCTCATGGACATTGGTGTTCTCAGTATATAATAACAAAGCTGACAGAATGGACAGAGTAAAGACTAGAGCACTAGATAGAACATTTGCTGCACATTTATTCACATTCGACTGCAGCAATAACAATTTGTGCTCTATTCACCTCCAACATTTTGTCACTCCCCCCTCCCAGCATCATGGTTTTGCAGCTCCTTGGGTCATGCATAAAAGAAGCAGCATATAGCTGTACAATAAGCAGACATTGATGGAAAATTCCAATATCAGCTCACATAATGACATTACCCAAGATCAATGCATTGTTGGTCACAGGTCAGCATTTGCTAAACGCACATCCTGACAAAGCTGTCACAACAGTGGCTTCTTTCCACTGTTTTTTGTGGAAGTGTCTTATCTGCTTCTCTCAAAGCAGTCACTAAAATAACAAGGTACAGGAGAAGAGAGGGGAAAAAAAAGACATCACGCTAAAGTATTAACACTGACCTTTGCACTCTTGCTGTCAGTCGCTGTTTCCAGCCTGCCTACACCCATCCATCTAGAAGGATAATCACATTCTCCAGGAAACACAAGGATAAGGGCAACAAGCTTTTGCAAATTCCTGCATCTCTCCATCTCTCTACAGTGGTGTAAAAGTGTTTGCCCCCTTCCTGATTTTCCTTTTTTGTTACACTTAAATGTTTCAGGTCAAACAAATTTAAATATTAGTCAAAGACAACACAAGTAAATCCAAATCTACATGGTGAAAAAATGATTGCCGCACGGGCCGCCCCCCACTGTAAAATCATAACTGTTTTATCACACCTACGTTCAATTTCTCTAGCCACACCCAGGTCTGCCTACTGCCCCACCTGTTCTCAATCCAGTACCAAATCAGGTACTGAGGACAGATGGGTCAGAAGGGAGAGTTAGCATTAACCCCCCCCGAGAAATTGGGTACCAAGCCCCAATGATGAATGAGAGAACAACTGACCTGAGGGATAAGATCATGGCTAAGATTAGAGCCTGTCAACCCTGACACCAACTGACAAGAATGAGTGAAGTACCACCAGAAAGTATTCTGATGTGAATGCAGCAATAACAGTCTCTACTGCAACCATCACTGAAACCAATGAGTTGAGATGCAGTACAGCAGCAGTGATCCTGGAGATGCTTGGCCAACATATCATCAACATGAAGGACAAAAAGTAGGCACCATGGAGGAAGAGGTTGGAAGCCCAAATCAAGGCAACTTAGAGGGAAGTTGGTCAACTGTCATAACTCCAGAAGGGTATAACCACAAAAAGGGTACCAAAGAGGTTCAGCCATATGTCCATATCAGAGGCTCTAGAAACTGCCAAAGACTGAGGAGATACACAAGAGAAACAGAGGCCTGGAAAATAAACTGGCTGTTCCCCACTAACCCAGCTAAAGTGTACTCCCAGTTGCAGGGTAATACCACACACATTAACCCACCAAGGCTGGAGAAACATATGGAAAAACACATGGGAGAAGGAGGCATCAAGGAACAGTGAAGCACTGTGGTTAAAAGAATTAAGAGCGACCACAGCTCCATCCCTGAACAAGGCCCAGTTAATGTCACAGTGGCAGATATCCAGCAAAGAATCTCATCTGGCCTGGACATGATCCATGTCTACTAGTTTAAAGACGCTAACTTTACTCCTAGCAGCACAAATGAACCAACTGCTGAGGGATGGGACCCAACCTGAATGACTGATCAAGATGGACAGTCCTGAAACTTAAAGATCCCCCGAAGGGAACAGTCCCACCCAACTATCAGCTGATCACCTTCCTCTCCACAACATGGAACTTCCTGACGGGCATCATGGTGGCTAAGATAAGTAGGCACATGGATCAATACATGACAGAGACAAAGAAAGGCATTGGTAAAGGTACCAGAGGAGCCAAGCATTAGCTAATGGTTGATAGAACTGTCGCCCGAGACTGCAAAACCAGACAGACAAACCTGCACTGCCTGGATTGATTACCAGAAAGCCTCATTGCCACATACATGGATCCTGGAATGCCTGAAGCTGTTGTAGTAGAAAAATTACCTAGAGTCTGGAATGAGTAAAAGTATATAGAGTTTATTACAGGAGAATTACTGAATATAAAATTATTTGCAAGTTGAGAGCAGTCTTCTGACCCACAAGAAGTCAGCAGAGAACTCTCCCGATTCATCAAAGAAAAACCATTTTATTCAGCTGGTCTTAGGGCTGGGCGAATAATCGATAAAATCGATAAATCGAATTTTCCATTTCTGGATATTTATTTTTATGAAAATCTGGATTTTTTTTTTTCCCCCATAGTAAGTTAGCACCAGACTTAGCCCTCCCTCCACACCAGAACGGTGTTTGTCTGACAGATTTTCAGTGAAGTGACCCTTTACTCACGCCTCGGATTTAGCTGTGCGTATAACTGCAGTGAGAAATGCTGCTCTCTATGAGATGCAGAAGTCAGCTTAACCCACAAACCCTAGTTAAGAGACAACCTTCATCAGGGGAATTATTTCTGCAGTGGATCCTGTATGATAAGGATCCAGATGGAAAGAGATCACGGATGCAATTGTGTCACATTTTTCTATGTAAGATATGAAGCTGAAGGACAGTTTCAAAACTGATAAAGTCAGAGAAAGAAGACTGGATGGCACCACTCTCTTTCCAGTTCTCAGAGGAGAATCAAGAAACCCAAGGACCAAAACAGGCTGGTATCATAAACAACTATTGGTATCTAGCAGGTGTGCGTCTTCGAAGTACCAGCCTTAACTTTCCCGTATCCAAGGTCTGGGAAGAGAGTGGTCACTCTGACCTATCTCTGACCTCACACAAGCATGAACAATAACCCAGCAGAAAAAGAGTAACGCTAATATTTTGTAAAATGAGAACACACAATATGAAAATGTAATAGTAAATGTATTAATAAATGAAAATAAAACCGAATAAACGTGTGATTATTATATGAGTATATGTGAGTGATTACCATATGCAGCAAAATTACTTCCACAATGTACAAGATCAACAACACTCCAAGAGCTTTCATTAAAAACTCAATGAGGCTGTGGCAGACCACACTTGAGGCCAACTTCAAGCCAGCTGCACAAGTCTCCATCAAATGTAGCATATACCAAGAAGATGCCCTGTCCCCGCTGCTGTTCTGCATAGACCTGAACCCCCTCAGCCAAATGATCAACAAGTCTGACTATGGACACCGACTCAGAAATGGGGTACCTGTCTTGATGCATACACCGTGATGATATCAAGCTGTACGCTAAAGCTGGAGTTATACTCGCGCAGCATCAGGTCGGGTCTGTGTAGCTGACAGAGCGGAGCATAGGGCAACAGCATCATGTTGCAGTTTCTTTTCTGGATCTGCAGGTGGCAGTAGGGCTAGTAAATCCACAGGGCAGACTTTATTCGATGTTTCACTTCAGTTCCAGCAATTTTTTTTTTTTTTAAACAATGCTGCAGTATTTGAGAGATTGTGGAAGCAGATGAAGCAATTATCCATCTGTTGAACATTTTACGGCGCAATCAAATGAGATGTCGTTCAGCAAGAAAAAGTACAAGTAACTTGGAATACCACAAGCAAATGGCAACCACGAAGACGCCACAAGGAAAGCGTCCACAACCAAATATATTCAACGAGTAAGGCAAGTCCTGAGAAGTCAGCTCTATGGCAAGAACAAAATTTGGGCAATTTGGGCAATCCCCTGCTGGGATAATGAGCTGGCCAAGGAGGAAGTTCCGACAACAGATGTTAGAACACAGAAGCTGTTCACCATGGATGGCGGGTTCCACCCCAATTCCAGTGTCCAGAGGCTATACAGTAAGTGCAAAAAGGCAGGTCGAGGAGCAATGAGCATCAGGGCCACTATTCAAGCTGAAACATCCAAGGTTCATGAATACATCAGGAAGATTATTATATATATATATTAAATAATAAAAAAAATGAAAATGAAAAAAATTTTTATTTTACAGTATGAGTAACAGGGTTGCTTTGGTTAGAGTGACACATTCAGTCAAGGCTGCAATGTTTGCAAAAAATGAAAAAAATTTAAGATAAACCTTACCCTTGGTCTGTCCATGCAGTTAGCATAAATCTTGATGAGTCGTTTCCTCTGTGTTATGTGACTCACTGTTTTTCTTCTTTTCCTGACATGCTAAATAGGTTTTGGTAACAGGGTTGCACGCATGTTGGGACACAACTTCAGCACATTATTACTATTATTTAAAATATGCTGATTACTAAATTCAACTGTTTCAATAATAAGAGAAACACTTAAAAGAAGAGCATCCAAAAAAAAAGTGCATTAAAAACTTATTCCAATGGTTATATTTGACATGCAAGTTTGTCATCTACAAGAAAGGGCAAGAGAGAAATGCCATTTTAGAGATTTAGATTTTTGTGGTAGTTTGAATAATTATTTTGAACATATCTACCAACAACTAATTATATATAATACACACAAACAGTATATACTGTTGAGTGCACAAAATATTCTGCAGCTTGACCCCATTGAAGGCAAGCCACAAGTACACCTGCACAGTATGAGAAGAGGATTCTAGAGGAGTGTTCAAAGCCTTGCCTAGTATACTGACATTTTGTTGCAACAGCTGTGCAAGCACAGACTAAGGAGAAAGGAGGGGGAAATGAAGCTTTCTTCTCAGTTTTTTTTAATTTTGCTATGTTGCATACACAAACGCGCCACTCAACACATCTGCAAGTACTTTTCCTGCTTTATTGCTGGCATCCTCTCCCTTGTCTTCAGTTAATGCAAATCTTACTTGTGGGGTGATTCAACTATAAAAGCTTCTGTTATGATTACTTTGTCTCATAGTTAGTCTCTGCAAAAGCCCACTTTATAATGATTAAAAGAGATGCCTTTTGCTGCCAGCAAATAAAAGTGGACTTTAAGAGCCATTTGTGAGCATAAAACAGCATATGTGAGCATATGCAGCACTGCTTCCATGGGGAAAATTTCCCCCTTCAAGCAGATAATCAAATACAGCTAAACAAATAAAGCCTGCATAGGAGTATTCAAGAGAGCGTTCATTTAAAAATAAATAAATAAATAGAAGTCGTTCACACCACAGGCTCTCATAACTGACTTTATATCTAATAACACCCAAGCAGAGTTGGCTGCATTAGGGGGAAACTGAGCATACAATTCTGGAGAGAGATGAATAATGGTCATTTCCAAGTCAAGCAGAGTTAAGCTCCACAGAAACCTTTGACCATGCATCCATGTGGTGACGAGATGCCAGCACTGGCAAGACTCCTCCAAGCTGGAATCAACAAGTTTGGCACACAAGTAAAATGAGCCCAAAAACATATTCTTACCTGAAGCTTAGAGTTATGCTCAGTCAAGTTGGTGTTGTAGTTCCAACTGGCAGAGACACTGAGAAAAAGCACCTCTTCGGCAGTGCCGTTGTAGTCCTCCAGAAACCTCTTTGCATCAGCGGTGGTGTTTGTGTATTCCCCTGGCAGCCAGCTGTCTCGCAGAGCTTCAGAGAACCCAAGGACTGGCAGAAGCAGCAGTACGGATAGTAACCTGTTCATGCCAGCACCCATTGCTAGCGCCCTTTACAAAAAAAAAGAGTTGATGGGATAACTCAAGTACAAGGGATCAAAGGTGCAAAGGCTAAAAATATCCGTGGGACAATGAAGTTCAAATACACCGTGTCTCCCTGAAGCTGCTGTTTCATTTGCTTCTCCAGCCTGTCTGCTAGTGGGAAAAAAAAAACGCACAGGAGCCAAGGCGAGCTTCTTTTTAAGTGCCAGTTTAACCCAGCCCACACTTTTCTGCAGCCCTCCCTCTTGCCACTTCACAGCTGACCACAGCTCGCCGAGTAGAAGAGAGGTGGAGCGCACACTGGCGCCAGGTGAGGCTGAGCAGCGCAGCTGCACGTTTCATTTTGCTAATTAACCTCCCCGTTCACGTGCCGCAGTGCAAAATGATTGGATCGCTGGTCGGGTGCATTCAGAATTTTTCTGTGCAGTGTCCAAAGTCGGGTGCGTATCCGCTACTAGTGAACACCTAGAAAGCTGCGCGCGGTGTTCCATTGTGCAATGCAGTATGTGAAAAGTAAACACACCTCCCACTAGCATACGCCAAGTTGCATGTGTATATAGACTGGAGGCTCCTCAACAGGCAGCAGTGTTGCGTCTGAGATGGACTCTACATTTTTACTCTGTTCCCTCCTTTAGCTTGGAGACAACAAGAGGAGGGGGGTTTAGGGGGGTACACAGGAGGAGGGTGACAGGGCTCAAGCCAGAGGATTGAAAAGGCTTGCAAAAAAGTGCTATAAGGGGCTCACAGTGTATTTCCTCTTCCCCACCATAAATTCCTAAGGTCCCCATTAGTGATCAACGAATACAGGCTGTCAATGAGAATGTACACTACTGTAAGACAGTAGCAACACTTTCAGTCTGGTGTTTAGCATCTGAAAGTGTCTGCAACATGCAGCAAGCCTTATTTCACTGCTCCACAATTATTTTTTTGTGTTCCTAAGATAAGAGCAGGAGCAATATTCCACTGAGCTGTTTTTTCCTGAAAAAAGAAGCAAATGTGTTTCGTCTTACCATAATTACTGTTTAAACTAAACAAGACAGATCCACTTAGCTGCTTTTGATCTCAAATGAAGCCGTTATCTCATTCTGCTGGAATCCTTTGGGAAAGCGGCTTGCGTAGCTTTATATTACGCAAAACACAATTTCAGACAGAGAAATATTCATTTCTTTCTCTGTATATAACTCAAGCTCATAGCACATATTTATTTTTTGTCTGTCTTAAACATACATCACTTGATTTTTTTTATAAATAAAATGGAGACAGAAACAATTAAGGCATTATTGTTGCTCTAGGCAGAGAGTTTACAGTGTGTGAGGGAGATAGCTTGTTTGAATAAATGGAAATTTTATAACAGTTAACAGGTGCAGGAGCAGACATACATCAACACTAATTTAAAACCTAATTTTAGACCTCCTTTAGTCACTCTTATATCAGTCTTGTTTGGCTTTTTCCTGATTCCTGGGGGCTCTTTCAGCCTCTAGCTGTACCCTATTTCATTCATTGTGCTGTTCTGTTTTTATATTTTTTGGAAATTTGCAGCTTTACTTTGGCTGTGATTAAAAAAAAACGAAAAAAAAAAAAAGAACAATGAAGCTGCAGATATCAGCTAAAAACCTGCTGTTGAAAAGATGCAAACTCAGGGAACAACAGATCTGGATGACATGTGACTGAGTGACTTGATTCATTTCTCGGATTCTGTTACTTAAACCTTACAGAGCTGCACAGCCTGTGTGGCCATGTGACATTTTCCCTACTTTATTGCGTCAGCAGGCGCATCACTGCAAAAGAAATATGTTAGTACAGCTGAGCAGAAACAAAATGGTGATCTTGTAAACTTGTCACATTGATTCTGTGATCTCCTTTTTGTTTTATGAATCCATGTTCAGAAATTACTGCATGTCTGTTTTTGTTGGTACAGACCAGCTGATCATTCACCTGACTGGTTACTCAGTTACACTTTAAAAAAGAAGTCACACATAAAACATTACAAGTCCTCTAAGAATACATGTCTGGCTCGTTTTACTTGACAATTTCTAGTAATATTTATTTTAATTAAAAGGGAAAATGGATCTTATAGTTGTCCAAACATTAAGCTATTCTAACAGAAGCATTGTAAATATAGGATGTTGTTTATCATCCTTGATTACAGTTACTGATATGGATCCTTCAGAATCCCTATTAACCTTGGCTGTTACATAACTACCATGAATGACTAGATATGATTTATTACGTCTAATTGATCCTTATTGGGCTCTAAAGGGAAAAGTCACGTGTAATAGACGGTCTTTGATGATGGAATTAGCTGCATAGTTGCTGATAAAGTCTTCCCCTTTGAAACAGATGAGAATGAAACCTTTCATGTGCAACAGTTTACTAAATAAAAACAAGCTCTCATGATTTATCTTGTAACCTGTTATGACTGAAGCTGACGTTAGCTGGTAAAAAAGAGACTTGGTATTATGGAAACCACTAATTGGGAGTCAACTCTCAGTTAGATCAGAAGTTAAATTTAGTTGGTTGAGCTTAGCAGGCTATTTCTGGTCAAGGCAGGAGTCGTCATCATCATCACCTCACACAGTGGCAACATGTGAGTTTTGGGGTCGTGATGAGTTCAGCTTTGAATCATTGGAAAATTACACCATTCCCTCCTGCTGATGAGTTCTGCCTCAAAAAGGCCACCAGAGGTTCACTAAAGTGCCATATAGAACATATCGGAAAAGATACTAAACAGCTCATAAACAACTCTTAATGCAGTTGTAGTCACACTTATGGTGTTGTCTGTGGAAACGTGCCTCAGATGTCCAAGGTCTGGAAGGAGGCATCTGGCTAATTATTGACAGAATGCATCCTGACTGAGCAGATAGAAAGCTGCACCCTATGATGAACTGATCAGCAGGTGGTTAGTTTCTGAGCTGACAGACTTTTTACACTCACATGTAGTCGATGATACATGATAAATTGAGCACTTGAAGGTGAAGTCATAAAAATCACATTTTATTTAAACTGCACATGTGTTCTGTAATTTTAGTCTTCCTGCAGTCACTGGCACTAATGGAAGTTCGTGAAGTGTAAAGAGGCTTTGATAGCCCAGACCATCCAATCTCCTCAAACTAGCATCTGTTGCACAATTTGGGAAGTGGATGCTGCAGAAGCTGCTCGTGTGTATAGAGAAAGTCATGTTACTGGCACAAGATGTTAGAAGCAGAAATGCAGTTTCTTTGTAGTTTAAACTAGATAGATGCATCCATCTATTTTCGCCAAACAGTTCATTTTGTCCTACTAAAAACCAGACAATTACATGACTAACACAATGACAGATAATCATGAAATTGCCTTAAAAAGTTGATACACCCAGAAAAATACTTATACATGCACAGTGGGAGAATGCAAACTCCACACAGAAATCTCCAATTATGCCACTGTACTTGGACAGAATCTGTATTCTTTCCATGTGAAGGCCTATGCTTGTTTACTGAGCAAACATATCCAAGCCATCCCCATGCTTTCTCTTTATTTCCCCTTCAGTGAGTAGCTGCCATGGATTGGTGTTGCTCAAACTGAGGATTCTTATAAGGCAGATGCTCATGAGGAGAGTGTACCTTCTGAGGACAGCTTTTGTAGTTAGATCTTCATGTGGAATGTTACATTTATTGAGATCACTGACCTTGACACCAGCCTAACAGAAATAAGACTATTAACAGTTGCACCTGTGTCACCTTTCTTATCTCTAGTACTGTGCACCCAGGTTTTACTTGTTCTGCATCTGCTGAGTTCCTTTTCAAGAGTGTTTTTTTATGTTTTCTGGATCATCTTGCTGCAAAGCTCTGTCATCTTCCTCTGTGCCTTTTGTGTGACATTGCAGTGTATTTAGTCTGAACAACATCCACTAAACACACTTCATTTAAACAGGAAGAACATAACTGGTACTCTTCTGCCAGCTCAAGAGCGCCTGCTCATTGTTAGAGCAAGGCTGTTGTTAAAAAAAAACATGCTTAGGTATGATCACCAAGTTCCACAAAAAAGGGTCTAACTGCTTTATATCATAAATGATCAACAACACCTTCTCTTGAATAATGGTTTTATTTGAAAATTATGACCAGCAATATAATTTCCAAGTCAAGCGGCTGGTTTCATACTTGCATTGCCCAGTTGTGTAAACAGGACCATAAAATAACAGTGTGCTGTAAACACTATCCTGAATGATGTGCATGGTGTACTTAGATAACTACAACTAATCTGTGGTGTGTGGGAGTCCAGTGATAAACTATCTTATCATGTGGGGCTTGTTTAGCAGAGAGAGTTGTCTTTTTTACTAACACCTCTCACTATTTGAACCTTTCCAGCACTACAATTCCAGAAGACTGAAAAAAATCACTTTGAGCGTGAATTAATAACAGAGATGGAAAAAAACACTGTGATGATCTATTTGAAGCTTTGGAAGTAAATAACATGATGTCTCAAGGCAGTTTAATAGCAGTAAGGTAAGCGTAGTCATTTTACACACCTTCTACACATCATGTTATATAATTAATTTTTTGTCTGGGCACAGTGTGTTGTGTGTCTGAATATACACACACAACAGTTCATTTACAAATAAGATTGCAACAGTTAATACGACTCCTGATTGTGCTGAGCACAGAGAAGAGAAATGTCTAATAAAGACACAAAGTCATCCAGAAATGTCTCCCTGCTGTAAATGACTCTGTAATATTAGTTACAACATACCGATAAAAGCCCTTTTTGTTGCTGAGATCTTCAATTGCCCATTATATCTAACCTGACAATCTGTCTCCGGCTATAATTCAAAGGAAAGCTGAGGCTCGAGGGAACAGTTATGATATCATTAAAAGAACATTTGCCAATAACCTTCTTGATTTTCCTTTTGAGAGTGTTAAAGTTCAAGATCACATTCAAAGTTTGCCAAGTTAACATTTATTGTATGTCAATCAGAGAATATGATACATGGAACCGTATCATAGAGACAGTAGGACCTTTGTACCAAAGTTTTTTTTAAAATTGTACAAATAAAACATCTGACCTCATGATAAAGTCAGTGGATCATGAAAGATATTACTATTTATCCTATTTTGACTATTTATCTGATAGTTTAGGTCAGTTGCACCTTCAGTTTAGTCAATACTGTAAATGTGAAGTTCATTTTTGTTGAAGGAAGATGGAAGTAATTGCAGTTTGTCTCCTGGAGACTATGAATCTGAACCAAACTCTATATCTCACCAGAGAATCATTAATTGTGAACGTCTGATAAACAATATATTTTCACATTCGAAAGTTCTGCAACTATTTTAAACCTTTGAGCCCTGTGCATATTTTCAAGGCCTCTGCTTGAAAAATATATACCCATAATGAAACCACAAGGTCTATTTGAATACCTTTAGGAAACACTTGAGAGATATATTAAATAAAATGCATAAATATCAGTATGTGTTTCTTGTAAAGGATAAATGAAGATTGCACAAAGCACTTAAAAAACCAGCACTCTCAGGATGACTATGCATATTCTTTTGAGATGACGTGGAATGATGCAGCTGTAGCTCTAAAGCTCTACCAATTCATAGTACAATATGTGAACATTATTATTAAAGTGAACAATAACAAAGTGAAAGAGCTTTTAGTACAGATAGTTCAGGCAGGATCTCCTCTGTTGTTGAGTCCCTGGGCAAGACACTTCACGCTCCTTGCCTCCAGTGTCGGCATCACTGGTGGATGGATGTTCAGTGGAGGTCAATGAGGCCATAGGCGCGGACTGGCTGCCACATTTCCATCAGTCTGCCCAAGAGCAACAGTGGCTACAAAGGTAGCTTACCATCACTAAGTGTGAATGGATAATTTAAACAATGAAAAGTGCTTTGGGTCCCTTGAAAATCTATATAAATGGAAAAAGCTATACAAATATAATCCATTATTATTATTTTGGCAGTTTAACATCATCTGCCCCCAAATTAGGGAACATCTGGTTTTAAAAGGTTCATCTAAAAATATGCAGCATTCTCCCCTCTTGGAAATTTAATAAAGTAGGGAAGGCCCATCTACAATAAACTGGGCTAAAGTAAATGTACTAAAAGTACCAGAACTGATGATAACTTCCTAAAAAGTGACACATGGTAAATGTGAGCACTATTTGGCCATAGTACTATTTATACTACACCACAGTTATAAACTTAAATGAGAACTTTTGTACAGTTGTAAACACAGCAAGGATGTTAGGGGAGGTTCCAAGTTGTTTGTACAGGAAACCTCTAACAATACAATGTATTTCGACAGGGGGTATGTATACGGACATTGTGTAACAATGTTTCACAACATCACTGTAGTTGAGCTATAAGTCACCAGATAGTAGCTCTGCTCTTCTCTGGACTGCACTGACCCCTAGTGGATGTTTCTAAATAATACAAGTAGATATCACACATGCTGAGATACTACAGATTATTGGACACCTGATAAAACATTAGACATTTTACAATTATGACTGGTGCATCTAAAATTGCAGTTGTGAAACATAATATTTAGGTTTTGTGTGTTGCGTCGTGTGATGGATGTAAGTTGTTGAGTTATCTCTGTGGAGGTTCACATGCAGCCCTGCCCTGGGTGCAGCTGCTCTGAAAAATCTACCCTGAGGTATTTTCCGCGTTCCCTACCAGCACCTCCCTGTCTGGACTGACTCCTGCCCCCAAAAAGACTCTTTCATCCTCATCAGAGCTTCTGTTAGCCAATTCTGTCACTGTTAAGGTTTATTAGCAGCAGTAATGGAAGAAGTGGCAGAGCAAAAAAGTTTTTCTGAAGTTATTAATCAGATATTACAAGAAGCGCCAGCTGCCAGGAAGAATCTTGTTGATAACCACAGCAACCTCTTCCGAGTGGCAGAGTACTGCGAAAACAATTACCTCCAGGTGAGTACAACATCACGACATGTTCAAGTCACTTTGAGCAATGAAACGTATTTATAGCGTGGTTTAATTTCTGTATTCATGTTAAATGGCACCGCAGGCAGAGGATCAAACCAAAGCTGTTGAGGAAACTAAAGCTTTGGTTACTCAGGCTTTAGCCAGTGTGACCTACCAGATCAACAGTGTGGCCCGCACCACACTCAAGCTGCTGGACTCTCAGGCCATGCAGATCCGGGAGATGGAGTCCTCCGTCAAACTGCTGTCACTGGTAAAGAAAACACACTTCACACACCTGAGAAAGCCAAACAGCGGCGGACATTAATACGTGAAATTAGGTCTTAACAGGGAACACGCTCCTTTTTTATGAGTCAGAAAAAAAATGACAAAAATAGGGTGAATGCAAATGAAGTGAGTTGAAAAGGAAAGAAGAAAAATAGATTTAAATATTCGAGATAACTAATTTACTAAAAGGCAGTTAGATTAAAGCAAAGGCAATGTTTTAACATTTACCCAGTGATGCGCTGAATAGTTATAAACCTCAACAGAAAAATGGAAATATCTTTAACAAATAAATAGTAATGGAGATGATTAATTGATGTATGCGATTTTTTAAATATAAATTCCAGTCGGCTTTTTCATCATTAATTAGATATTTTATTTAGCCTATTTAAAATTGGAAATGTGTTGCTAATTCACCGCTCCCACATTAAGTTATGCAGTTTGCTCCATTTTAATTGCTTTTGTAAAATGTCTTCACATTTTTTATACTCTATTGTCTGTTACGTACCATCATAAATTTTTACTGATTGGACTAAATAATGGTAATAATAATAAATATAATAGTACTACTATTATTATTAATAATAATAATACTCATAATAAGCAAGGTATCTAGAAACCCACTGTTTTACCAAAGCATTTTTTTTAACAGATGGAATATTATTTTCACATATAACTTCACTCATTAACATGAAAAACGTTTCCTTATCGTCTGCTTGCAATGTTGTTAGTCTCATAGCATATCTGCTTAACTCTGCTCTCCTAGCACTGCTGATTCACTGTGCACCATTCAATATAAAACCTTAAAATATGATGTTGTGCTGTTGATGTATTGGTGTGCTGTTGGTTTGATTGATGTAAGAACTGAGCTAAATAAATACATGGTGATTTAAGTTGCTACTTCAAATTAGAAAGAGTGGCAACAATGACAATATTTAAATAAAGAAAAGAAAAAAAGATTGGATTTGTACTTTGCAACCTTTGTCTCTTCAGCTTCATTTAATTTTTGAACATATAGTATAGGGAACATTCAGTTTAGCATTTTAATAATAAAAATAGAATCTTTATTATCATTGCAAATTGCTATACAACAAAATCTTTAACACAAATCCTATAAATGGCAGCATATTTTTATTGAAATGGTCTAATAACTAAATATCTAAAAGTCTAAAAAAATATATTACATTTGTAAGGCATAAATGGCATTAGTTATCTTTTGTGTAGTCTTGATAATCCGCTGCAGGTGCCTTCCTCTCTTCTGAGGTGCAGCTGGAGAACCACAGTGCACCCATAACTCAGGACATTTTCAGTGGTGGGCTGGTAGAAGTTGCTCAGGAGTTTCTGTGAGAGCCCAGTTTTTCTGAGGATCTAAAAAAACTGAGGAAGAGAGGAGAGTCTCTGCTGGGCCTTCTCACCCCACCCAGTTACCAATTCCATGTCAACACTCTTATGTATACTTCAAGCTACAAACACGATCTTTTTCCATCATCAGGATAGATAGAAAGATAGAAAACATAGACACCAAGATGAAGCAAATGGCTGTAATAGTCATAATAATCTTGAGGCTGTTTCTCTAATGGTGACAGTCTGGATTAGTTGTTGGTGGATTTCACATCTACCATGCTATCTTTTATTTATTTATTTGCTAATGATTCTGGACATTATCTGTTGTGTTAGAGGCTGTAATGACAAAATAATAAGTATCTCCCAATAGTAAAGAATCCTTTTAAAAAAATTCCTGGATCCAGGTGGTGATCCCGATCACCTCCAAAGTGTGATCACTTGTTCCTTATTCCATGTGTGACATTTCCTGAAAATGTAATCAAAATCTGTCCTTAACTTTTTGAATTATTTTTGCTAACAGACAGACAGACCAACACTACTGAAAACATAACCTCTGCCTTGGCGGAGGTAATAATAATTCACCATACATGTTTTCAGTGTCTGATCAGGTGCCTCAAATCCAAAAAAGTAGACCCTGCCTCTAGAAAAACTTAACATAAAGTTTACTTTATTGTACAGCAAACTTTAAAGAAGTTTAAGTGTAGTACTATAGTGCTGACAAAGGTTTCCCATAGTAACAGTGCCATCTGAGGGATTGGAGATCACAAGTGTCTAAATTTGACTTGTAAGTCAAATGTTGATCATATTGAATTTTAAACTAAGGGGGGAAAAAAGACCGGACACACCAAAAAATTATGATCTGCACAAAATGGAAAATTTCAGCATCAGCTTTCACATTTGTCCAAATAAACTGCTAAGATAGAAACAGGTTTTAATCAAAGACCAGATGGATGACTTTGCTCAAAATGTTGACCTTTTACTGTACACGAAAAACGGAATAAAAACTGCATTACTGCTAAATCATATTATGTGAACAAGGTGATCTTTTGTATTGTTCGTTGCGCTTTGGTCCAGGCTGCAGCTATCCACTTTGAGAAGGTAGGCAGGAGGGAGATCGGTGCCTTCACTACTCCCAAAAACAAGACTTGCTCCAATCTCATCATCCCACCGACGTCAGGCAAGGAACCAGAGAAAGCTTACTCAAGAGAACCAATATCATATTCCATCTTGGACTCCATTGGACATTGTTTTCAGGTAAAGTGGATTCTAAATTGGGGGCACACTGAGAGCAGAGTTTGACTACAGACACATAAGATTTCTCATTAGTTTGAAGCTGGGAAGAGAAATACATTCAGTCTCTGTGGTCAGGTCACAGTTTCATGTGGGGGAGATGTGCTGTATTCTTCTTTTTTTCACCCTCAGCCATTTTTTTCCTCCACAGGTCCCCGAGCAACAGCCCAGCAAGAAGACAGGGACCATGCAGAGCATAAAGATCACCAGAGAAACCCCAGCGTATGTAGATTCATTGCCTGTTTTATACTGCATAGAATTTGCATTTAAATTTAATTTTTTTTATTGTTTTTTGTTTTCAGTTCCAGTTTTGGCATCGCTGTCCCTCTCCCTTCAGTCCCCACCTTGCCCACCGTACCCACAGACAGCAGCCTGCTTCCTCCACCTCTTCCTGCCAATTTGGACCCCAAGCTGCCTTCTCCTCCTCCTTCAGGCAACAGTGGCCTCCCTCCTCCCCCGACTTTTCCATCACCCATAGATTTCCCCCCACCTTCCCCTCCACCAGTCATCAGTCCTTACAGCAACTTCCTGCCTCCTTTTCCACCACCCTTTGCAGCTATGGGTTCTGCTGGTCCTCCTCCACCTCCTCTTCAATCAGGAACTGCACCTCCTCCTCCTCCTCCTCCTCCTCCTCCAGCTGCCCCCACCATGTCCTCTGGCACTGTGCCACCTCCTCCTCCACCACCACCACCTCCACCAATTGTCAGTCTTAACAGCAACTACCCGCCTCCTCCTCCACCATCCTTTGCAGCTGGAGGTGCTGCTGGTCCTCCTCCACCTCCTCTTCGATCAGGAACTGCACCTCCTCCTCCTCCTCCTCCTCCACCACCCTTTGCAGCTGGGGGTGCTGCTGGTCCTCCTCCACCTCCTCTTCACTCAGGAACTGCACCTCCTCCCCCTCCTCCTCCTCCTCCAGCTGCCCCCACCGGCTCCTCTGGCACTGTGCCACCTCCTCCTCCACCACCACCACCTCCACCAATTGTCAATCTTAACAGCAACTACCCACCTCCTCCTCCACCACCCTTTGCAGCTGGGGGTGCTGCTGGTCTTCCTCCACCTCCTATTCGATCAGGAACTGCACCTCCTCCTCCTCCTCCCCCCCCCCCCTCCTCCTCCTCCTCCAGCTGCCCCCACCAGGTCCTCTGGCACTATGCCACCACCACCTCCACCCTTTTTCTAGATATGTTAGATGTATAAATCTGTAAATTGTAATCAGGCATTCTGGATCCTGTTGTGAGATCAACGTGTAAAACGTGGAGCACGAGGGAGGCGTCACTCCCTGGCCAGTCATGATGGTGACAGAAAGAATTGAGAATTGCAGTGTCTCCTTTTTTTTTTTTTTTTACTCTGAACAGTTTCATCTGTATTTAATGGCAGACCGTCGACTGTGAGCCTGAAATGAGAATTTTCTGGGAGAGAAAACCCTCCTTCAACATCAATTGTGTCAGTGAAGAAAGCTGCTGGAGAAATTCTTCCAACAAGTCTCAACAACACCTTCGCTGCATTCCTAAAAGAACAAGTTGAAACAGAGATTCTTATCTTACTGTCAGCTTCTATTCTTTTTCCCTGTAAAGTGATTTTTTGTCTTGATTAAGTTATTTAAATGAACATGAATCAGCATGTGGTAGGAGGAGCTTTAGAGGTTTTTGACACCACTGTCTTCAACCTTCTTTAAGATCTGTGACTTTAAAAAAAGTCACTGAGGTTGTAAACTGTTGCAAGTCAACACATTACTTAACACACACTACACACACTGTAAGCTACATTTTCAGCATGGAAAATATCAGATTATACTGTGGCAGCTTATTTAAACTTGTTATTTTCTTTTAAGGAAAGCCAGTCCGATCAAATGAGACATGTTGCATGTTTTCATGTAAAATAAAGAGGAAGTGTTCTGCTGTGACCGGTTTCTACTTTTACTTTTATTGATCCAAATTCTAGTGTTTATACTTAACCTCCCTAAATGAACCACAAACACACAAAGAAGCTTTAACTTTGGATCATGTTGCTTTTACAGTAGCACGCAGGTACAATTCCTTGAGTTCTGAACTTAAGAAACAAATACTTTCAAATCTCTGTAGTTCACCATTTTTATTTGATCGTCTCCATTTTATCTTTAGCTACAAAAATTACAAATACGTTTTGCGAAATGTTTATACATAAATCTATCCAACAGCTTAAAGCACAGCTGAAAGGATTAGTTAATGAACTGATTATTCAGCCTATAGATAGGTGGCTGCTGTTTTGATGTAGTTAAATGCAGCAGCATTTGTAACTAATTTAATATTTTTAAATCAGCTGATTTATGGAGAAAATAAGCATTATTTTTTGTTTTTAAAAAAAAGTAAATTCACATTCTTCCACCAATGGATGATTCATTCTGATCTGATGGACACAAAGAGTACTTTTACATAAAATAAACCTTACTTACGTACTTTTATGGTGTGCTATCTTTACGTAAGAAAAGGATGTAAATGCCACACAGCTCTGTGTTGACGTCCTGTTAATGTTGGTTTATTCCAGGATATTTAGTCAGGAGATAACAAGTGACCTTTGAACTTTCCAAGAGTAAAAGTATTGCAAAAGTGATCATTAAATTGAGTGGCAGCCATTGCTAGGCTTTAAAACGAGATCGGTCTCTTTTTATTTTCTCTACTGATCAGGGCATGTCGTCTTTTTTTGTAATTTACTCAGATGCTAAAAAAAAGTGCCATGGTTTATTGTCCCACATTTGAGTAAGTATTTGCTGTTTTCAGCATGTTAAGATTCGTTCGAGTTGGTGTATGCTAGATTTCACTCATGCTGCACATGTGACTGAGCTGTCTTTTGTTTCAGGATTCCCATGTTGTGCTTGTGTGTCATTCTGTGGATATATTGCTGCCATCTTGTAAGAAAAAACAGAACAGAGAGCAGGTCCTGCAGACCCAACACTTCTTCATCTGTGTATATCATTCCTATATATGAAGAGGAGGAGCAGGGGGATGAGGAAGACATATGTGAAGCATATGAACCTTATTACAGAGAACCTTCTGTGTACAATTCAAGAAATATCAGTCCACCTCCTTCATATATGGTATGGCACTGCATCTCATTAACCTTCCTCAATTTGAGTGTTTAATTATTAAAAGATTAACCTTGTAAACTTATAAATGCCATAATCACCAACCAAACTGTGCAATATGAGTTCTTTGTAGATCAGTGTCTCCTTTTGTAAAGCTTGAACCACCGTCCTACCCCAACCCACCCCCATCATACTCGGATCCTCCATAACTTTCAAATGACATCTCAAGATGCAATTGTGTGTTAGTTTTCTAAGCTGAATGTATGGGAAATTTTACATTGTGAGCATATAGAAATATTAATTAAGCCAGGAAAAAATGTATCCATAAAATGACATAAACTGTAAGTATACATCTTTTGAAATGTTATTGTTATTTCACAACTTAAAGCAAGAGTTTGACCTTTATTTAAGTCAGTGCAAAGCTACATTTCCCTTAGTCCATCTTTGTCATCATTAAGAACAAATGTGGGATATATCCATCAGTTTGTGTGATGTGATGATTAATCTTTATGTTTCTCATTGTAAATGTAACTGTATGTACACTAAATATGTTTTGATACATAGACACGTATGTTTGATAAAAAAAAGCAAAGTAAGATATATTTTAAACAAAGATAATTTATACCTAGTGGATGATTGCAGATAAGAGCACATTTTTAAATGAACGTAAACAGTTTTGCTTTTTTAAAACACTCAGTAAGTAGTTCAGATCAAATATCTGATAATTATTATTATTATTGTTATTATTATTAGACCATAAAATCCCTAAATCTTTCATTTACAACAGTGTTTGGGTCCTTTGCTTTGACTTTTCAAATTGTGGTGAGCTACATCCTGTTTCTGTCTTTAAGTTCACTATAATTCACCTGTGGCAAATTGCACTAAAATCCTGATGTAGATTTATAAATATATAACCCCATCAAGTGACCAAAAACTGAAGAGGTCACATACTTATGAAGCAGCTGTATACTGTAAATAAACAGTATTACAGCTATTTAATACCAGATCCAAGAAGTGCTGATGTTGATGGTTTGCTACAGTAAATATTGATTGAAATAAATCTCAGAATGATTATTTTCCACATACACCAGAAGTATGAAAGACCGAACGCACCCATCTCTGTGTATCTATTTCTTTAAGCATGTATACGATGCTGTAAAAGCTCTTAACATTGCACTTCCCTTGGTGACACATTGTCCTTTGGCAGCAACCCACAAGTTAGGACAGTTTCTGCTTTAAAATAAAGGTAAGAAACCACCTCTCTGTTACATTATGATTACAGTCCAGTTATCATTCTTTAGTTATTTAAACGTCAAACTCAAAGGTGTTCTGTTTATTTTTGCTTTTGGTTGTAATGAGCAACAGATTTATAGGATGAAGGTCCACTTCAAGGTGTTAAAACAGAAAACAGCATAAAACCATTTTGCTGATTCTTCATTCTGCTCTATATGCTGCTAACAAGCTTATCAAATATTTCCTTTTGTTCATGACTGGATACTGTTTAAAAATTCTTTATTAATATGAGTGAAATGTCATAAGGTTACTATAGGTCATAGCCTTTTAATGGGACAGTTTTATGTCACGTTGTTTCATATGTTGTGCTGTAAGTGTGTTGTGCTGACATGTACTGACGTTAGATTTTAGGAGGTAATACAGATTATCCCTACTGTAAATTGCACATATCTATTACAATGTCAATGAAACTCTTCATTTCAAATGATATTTATTTAAAGCAGCAGAGTAACAGAAACTCTTCTGCTGCTGTATATGTCAATAAAGTTTTATTTTATTTCACAGTAATGTCAGCTGATTGGTATAACTCAAGCAATGACTACAGTGGTGGCAATTTTTCAATATATGTAAGTTATTTAAGTTAAGTCAAGAAATAATCTCTGCATACTGGAAGTTGATTTGCTATTCTAAATAAGTTTCAAAATGTGTTCCTAGATTGCCACTCCTGATGATATCCATCGCTGTCGTATTCCTGTGTTTCTATTGTCATTTGAAAAAGAAAAGAGGGGCGTACGATGTCACCATACAGATGCAAGTGAATACAATTTCTTGGTCCGAAGATCAGCCAGAAGTGGATTCACATTATGATATATTCCCTCCACGTTACAGCACCATTGAACACCCACCACCGTACTCACTGGTGTGTGAGCAATTTTCACTTCAATAAGGTTACCAGACACATGTAGACAGGTTTGGCTCTCAGACTGTATGCTCTGGAACATATTTTACATCTTTTAGAAAAAGATAAAGGAACTCACTTTCAAGTGAGAAAAGGTATTATCAGAAAAATTTAATGACATGATAAGAGTAGGCTATTCATCTCACACGAAGGGTTTTCGATTGGATTAACTAATTTACTGTAGTAAAACAGATTGTCTTAAGTACCATAATGGATCAAGACTGCTTAACTGCTGTCAGATAAATTTGTGAGGTAAAAATCACAATTTCCTCTTAAATGCAGAGAAATGTGAAGCAGAAATGAACATAAATGCAAAATACTTAAAGTACAAGAACCTTCACAGCCACAGAATCTGAATGCACTTATTCAGTTACGGATAGCAGTGGTATTTTTTTCAACTTCAGTTTAACTTTTTAACATATAACCAGAATGTTATTAGTTAACCTAATTTTTAGATTTCATAGCTAGGCATTCTTGTGATGCTAGGCTAGCTGTTTACATTGCTTGAGCTAAGCTAGCATTAAATAACTGAGGCCAAACACCAACTAAACCTGTACACTACAGGACAACAAAAAAAGTAATTAATATTTAATAATTAGTAACTTAAGAATGTATAGATTGATGAGTTTAAAACATGACAAAATCATGGAAACTTGTCCAAGTATAAGCAGGTGTGTCCACACTAAGCATTTTTCATTGGCGCTGTTAGGTCAGTAATGTTGGCCTCCAAGCACATTTTTACATTCAGTATGTTTGATGCATTTTCTATAAAAAAAAAAAAACATTGTTCAACCATTGTTCAACTTTGTCTTCATGCAGTTTGATCCCAGGCTGACGAATGTTTGGCCAGGTGGTGCGGCGCCTGACTACGAGATGTATCCGATAACCTTGCCTCTGGCACTTCATTACTGGACGCCTTTGGCAGACTCCCAACTGCTGACCCCCCCATCCTCACCTTTCAGCCACAACCAACCAAACCCACAGAGGCCACACGGAGGGTCCATCAGCTAAACTCTTTAACCGTCAACAAAATCACCATGTACTGTTTCCTGTGTTTTTAAAATAGTGTTCTTTTTATTATTTAACATATCGCAACTTAAAATGAACTTAATGGTTAAAATTAAACAATATTTTGAACAATTAAAATTTTAATACATTTTTATATGAAGATTAAAACTATAACGTCGTTGTCCAACTGCATGTACACACCAGCAGAATTATCAAAGCACCAAGTGTTTCTCTGTTATACTATACACTCTTTATTACAATACAGTACTTACAAGTGGAAAGGAAGATTAAATAAGTACTAAAGAAGTTGCCAATTTTTTTTCATTTTCTTTTTCCAAGTACTAACATGTACAATGATAGAGTGAGACGTTCCATGATGAAAAAATAGTGTTTCCTTGGCTTTTTGAACCATGTTAAGGCAAAGCAGGAATTAGAAGCCACTGGTAAACTGTTTTACTGCTTGTACATCAAAATAACAAAAAAGGTTCTTCCATTTTCTGTCCAACTGGTGATCTTAGGTAATATATTTTCCCTTCATTATGCAATGCATACTCTGGTCTAGGCTACTTATTTAGGTATTTTTCTAGATCTTTTTTCTAGGGTTAAAATGTTTTCAGTGCTACAAATAAAACTCATCCTTCAGTTGGATCCTCTTACTGTCCAACAAACTGGAGCATTTCCAGCACAGGATGGAAATTGCTCATTGTAATAAACATTAGAAAAAATAAAACCAACTGAGACTGCAAGATTAATGCAATATGTCTGAAGAGAGACGTCTCTTCACTCCTCACTTTCTGAAACTGAGTCTGTCAGTACATGTATTGCATGTGTATTCAAGATAATCTATTGCTGTTCAGTTTTAAAATGAAAGAACACACAAGTTTAAGCACAATTCTGAACACATACAAACATACCATATGATCAAATGGCAAAATATTGAGTATTCAATACAAATATAACATTTGGTATCTTTCCTCAATCTGTCCTAGTGATCCAATGTAAACATTACACTACATAAAGTATTTAAGATTTGTAAAGGCTAGAAATCTCCCACAAAAACCTCCAACTGAGCACTTTTACTTGGAAAACATATGCATTACTCTATGTCCACATTTATAATGCCCACACACGCTATTGCACTACACCTCGTAACCAACTCTAAATCCTTCTCAACAAACATCAATAGAATTATTCCAGGTCTAACAAATAAAATACATCTTGACATTGGGCTCAACAGAAGAACACTAAGTTTGTACAAAAATGCTCTACATGAGGCTGGTCATTTGCACTGATTCATGATGCTCAGCTCCCATCACCACCAGCTGCATGGAAGCAGCCCTCCTCTGATGCCACCAATGAGAAATCGTCCTCCAACTTGTGGCTCCGGCATTTTGCGAGGAAGCTTGCTGGCCACGTTTAAAACACCCAGCTGACAGGCACCCACTGATGCTCCGTTGACAGTTTCTCCAGTGCCAGCCGTAGACTTCGGAAAGCCGCTTCTAGGCCGTCGTTTACGATGCAGATGTCAAAATAATGTCCATACGCTCTCTTAATGCGCTCACTCTCATCCACCGTCCTCTTTAGCTCAGAGTCCTGTGAGGAGATTATCAGGAAAAGGGGTAGAATTTTTAGACTTTTAAGAACCAGTGAAAGAAGCGGGTAATTACAGATACAGAAGAGTAAATAATTGAATTTGTTCACAAGTGAAACCAGTCAATTATAGTGCTTTGAAACCCTAATATAAAAAAGATTAAACATCTATGTCTAATAAGTAATCATTCAGTTAAAAAATAACTATGAAGTATATAATAAATAAATTATAATATGTATTAAATCTCCACCAAATTTTATTAGAACATAATTAAATCCTTATTTTGTACCTTAATGTCACTGCCCACTTCCAGTTGTAGGATGAACAAGTAGGCATACTCACCATTAACTGTTTGGTGACTACGCCAGACTCTATTGCTGACCTATTCATAGCTTTGAGGACTTCGAAATCTGGGGCTTCAATGAACACAACATAGGGCAGGAATTCAGACGTCCGCAGGACTTTCAGAGCCTTTGAAAGAAATTGGGCAGAATGAGGATCATCACATACACTGCACAGCAAGCAACTACAATAAAAATAATTAAAATGTAACAGCAGCATTTTCATCTGACTTTGTTTAATGTGAGTAAAGAGGGTTAGCTAAGTATTTCCAGCTGATCATTAAGAGATCCATTAGGATAAATTTTGTGGATGTGCTTAGACTGAGAACACATTAGTAAAGATGAGCTGTGGATAATGTGCATAAAATTATATTCTTTAGTCATTTGCTTCAGAAAACATGATACAGAAGGAACAAGAAATGAAGACAGAGAGGAGATAAGGAAAGGTACCACTGTGCTCTTCCTCTACCTGTGGATTGACATCCAGGATGCAAATCTTCCCTGTTTCTATCACCTCATGGATGGAGTTGATCTTTGTGCCATACAGGTTCCCATCATATTCTCCATGCTCCAAAAAACGGCCATTTTTTATGTCACACTCCATTTCGCTTCGGCTCATGAAGGAGTACATTTGACCATCCCTTTCATCCACTTTTGGTTTTCTGGAAGTGACTGTATTAAAGATAAATACAAACAAAAAGTGAGCCCATAAAAGTCAAATTAAAGCTAATTGTGTCTTGCAACCTGTTTCTTCTATGAGCTCTGTGAAGCCAATAAAAGACAATCTAAAATTGACACTGCAGAGCAATAATGGCCCCAGAAGTGTACATAATGAATGTAAATGTTGCATCTAAATGAGTCAGAAGTTTTAAGACTGGAAACTTATGTAATGTTGCTTTAAAGAGTTGTTTTGTTAAAACAAGGTAAAAATAAAAAGATAAACTGACAAACTAAAGAAACCAAAGTGAAAAACAAAGTAAGAACATTAACTCATCGTGCAATACATTAATTAACTACTGGGGACAAAAAAGCATGTTAAGTGTGTTTCAGTGTTTGTGCGTCTGTCAGTGAAAGGCTGCACTTACATGGGATGGTGGTGCCATATCGCTGGCTATCCGACACCAGCAGCTTATTCTTCAGACTCCGACGACCAACCCCCTGCGCTCCAATCAGAACCAGCGTCTTCCTCCTGAACGGCGGCACTTTGGCAACCTCCTCATAGATCCGCAGCTCATGCCGATCAAACTCTAAGAAACAATAATAAGAAACATTGATAGGATAAGCAACAAAGATCTTCATTTTTTTTTGTTTTTTCCAAAACTCATGCCAAACACTCTGAGACTGATTTACCTGCATTCTTGGTGGTCAAATACATCATCTTTTTTTTCTTCTTACCACCCATTCCTGCACACAAAGGACCTGAGATAGAAAACAACACAACAAACTCAATCAAACCTCCAACGTTCATGCTTACCTCTGCCAGCCACTCCAACACTGTCCCTGTTAAAATGATACACGATCAAGGTGAAAGCTCTGCCAGGCCATAAATGAAGTCTGAGAGGACAATATGGAAATGCTACCACTAGATGGCACTGTACACTCTAATACTGATCAGTAGGTGGCTGCCAGAGAACACCTGCGACCAGGCGATCTGCTGACCGTCTGCTCAATATGGCAAATTATTTGGTCATGAAAACATGAGCTCAGTTGCTTTAAAACCATGATGACAAACAGTAGAAATTTTGTTCTTAACAGCAAGAAACGCTAATGATTAAACATTTCATCTCGTGCATACATCGGATCAGCCATTATCAGAGTTCCCCTTTCAAAAGTACTTATTTGAAACATTTTATTCTAATTATGCTCTCAGCTAAAAAATAATATATGGAAAATGTGCTGGCAGACAGATGTGTCCTTTCCCGACTCCAAGGGCATTACAGTTGGGCTGTCATCATCTTCCTCTCCTCCACAAGTGAAGGGCATGCAGTTCGCTATGACTCACCACCTGTTTTGTTGTTGCTCAGGACTGTGCACCGACCAGATAAATCTAAACACATAAAGCCTCTTTTCACCTCAGGTCTCATAAGTGGAGGGATCATTATTGATCAGGTTATTGTTTACAGAGGTCTTATCACCTCTCCTGAATCAATGCCCCTTCTCAGGGAGGGCAGTTTGTGAATGTTACACCCTGCAGCTTAATAACCAACAGATTGGATCAGGCTGCCCGAGTGCCTTATCCTGATGCTTATTATGAGATCTTCTCAGCATAGAGAGAGAAGCAAACAGGTGAGGTGAGAGGAAGAGGAGCGGCTGGCACCAGATGAATTCCTTGTATGATATGGAGGAGGAACAGATGTTGTCATTGTTGCCGGGCAGTTGGTGCAGGAAGAAGCTCATGCTAAATCTGCATAATGAGAAGTGCTTCTCCGCTCTGCTGCATGCAGCTAAGAGGAATACCTGTGGTAGAAAGCTCCAGATCTCTCTTCACAAACGCTTTCCTCTTCTCCTCAAGGAGCTGGCTTGGAATCAGGCCTGCACTGCCTCCTTCTATGTGACAGGCCTGTGAGGGAAATAGAAGTGATCAAGATTAAAAGGTAAATGGATGAAAATTCACCATTAAGCTTAAATAAGGAAAAAAAAATGCTGAATGTAACTGAATGGTGGCTGAACTGACCTGCCACCAGTTGAGGTCCTCCTGGTTAAAGATCTGCAGGATGTCTCCACTGCTGAAACTAAGGCCGGCCTCCTTGCAGGGAATCAGGTTATCATGTGTTGGGTCGTAATCAAAGTGGCACTTCACAAAAGCCTGAATAAAAGATGCCACAGATGTCAGTGAAACATCCATGTTTGATTGAGTAAATGCACATTTAAAAGAAAAAAAAAACTTTTAAGGCATTGGATGTGGTATGCGTGAACTGTTGAGGATGGAGTGGGGGAGTAAGTGTCTGTTGAAACAGCCTTTTGCACTTAGAGCCTGCTCCATCTCTCAGCTCCCTTTCTCAACATCCCAAGGCTACAGGATTCAACTTGTAAACCAAACCATCTATCCAGACCTCCACTGACAGGAAAGAGAGTCTGAGAGATGGATCGACAGATGCAGGGAGAAAGACAGATGGAGAGAGACAAAAATCTGTAACCATGGCAACCACCCCCTTCCCCCTGCACTTGACATTGTATTTTTTGTTTCCTACTGAACCGATGCAAGAGCAAAAAAATAAAAAATAAAAAGCCTGGCAGCTCTCACTTTACTGTGTGTCACATTTCTCCGTGAGGACAGACAGACACACACTCACTGAGACACACAGTCACAACTTCCTAGAGCCAAAACGTCATTTATGTTTAATCATCATGTGATGGTCAGGCTCGAGGGTGGTCTGGATCCAAAGACAGCTGGATTACACTTAGAGGGACTTTTTGGGAACAGCACAAACCATCAGTCCTAACTGAGAGCAGCCCGACATTCTTTAAGATCTCTGACTGATAGCTACTAATATGTGTTTACAAAGGCTTTTATTTGAGTAATTCACACTGCATATGAAGACGTTTTAACACTTGCATACTCTTTCCTTCAGCAAAGTGAGGATCTTAAGAAAATATATTATAGATATGTCTTCTGAAAGAAAAGCCAGCACTTTCTGAGATGCATAAAATACCCAGTCTCTAATAACACCGTCTTCTAAGGCTAAAACCCCGAGAAATGGAGGAGAGTTAAGTTTTCCTACATTTTGACAGTTTTACAAGGTTCCTGCCAGATTGAATGCTACCCACCGATTTTATAGGTCTTACCAGAGAGGTTGAAATAATGGGGGGGAGGGGATGTCAATTCTGTTTCATAACACCTGCATTACTATTGTTTTAACAACTGAAATGTCAAACCTTATTTGGGCATTGCAGATATCTGTAATATATAATTCACTAAATCATGGGCTGAAAGATGATTTCTTCACTTTTCGGTTCCTCACTTTTTAGCTGCATTTTTTTGCAACATATGCTTCAAATTCAAGTATTAAGTCTATTACAATAATCCTCATACACAACCCCTTGCTGCATAAATTTACTGTAGATTATGTTTTAGTATATTTTAGTCTGGTGTAAGGAATTAATTTAGCATGGCTTTTTCAAACTCCACTGTTCCCTTTTCCCTACTGCTGAGGGTTGTATGCATTTCACCCTCCCATCCTTTTGGTAATGCTTCAGTAGACATAACTGTTTTATTCCCTATCACTTTTAAACAAGTCGCGTCTTTGACTTCTCCAGCCTCCTCTGAATCTTAGAAAGCTAATGCTTGCTAGTGGCATAACTTAATCACATCTATAACATAATTTTTTCTGTGTGCTTGAAAAAAAGGATAAATCATATAATATCTGATGGCATCTTTATTATTACTTCTGATGGTGCCCTGTATCTTCTACGACGACAATGATTCTAATCTTTCTGTGGCAATTTCTTTTATATGTTGCCCAATTACTGAGCCACGCATAAAGACAAAAACTTCTACTCATTTGCAAAACTGCAGACTAAGATAAATTATGTTTGGCTCAGCATTCAAGGTTATGGACAACTGGGTGGATGCAAGGAGGAAGGTAAGTGCTACTTACTGATGGAAACATCAGTATCCTTTTAAACAAACAATAACTTTTTAATTCAATATTAATTCTTAGATGCATTACTCATTGATATGGACCGACCTGTCTTGGTGTGTGAGGCTCCTGGTAGCTGGGCAGGATCTTCAGCACCACACTACCGCTCACCTCCTTCAGCATCTCCTGGAGCACTTTGGGGTCGTTCCCCACCTCCTTGCCATTCACCTCTTTGATGATGTCGCCCACGTGGAGCAGACCTTGCTGATCAATCATGCCGCCATGAAGAATCCTTGCAATCACCAGTTCGCTGCTCTCTACTCGAAAAGTCACTCCCTGCACACAGTTAACACAGCCACAATATTAAAATCACTAGGGGCTGGAAATCAGTCTGGAAAGGTGTTACAGTGCATAGCAAATTAAAAAAAAAAAAATAAATAAAATAATGTTAAAGTCCGCTATTTAATTAGCTCAATTTATTGGCAAAGGAAAGGGTCAATAATCTTGAATATCTTTGTACTAACGTACAATTCTTCAGAGCCTTTGAATTGAAACAAGAAATGGGTCCTTGTTCTGCACTACCATATTGCTACAGGAACCCAGAATAGACAAACCAATAGCAGGTTAGCAAGGTGGTAAGGTTTGGAGGTACTGTATGCAACCTGCAACTTCACCACTAGATGTCACTACACACCCAAACACCATGCATAATAAAAATATTTCAGCTTCGATGCATTTACTCTTTTGACATACAATAAGTCTTGTACCTTATTTTCCCTCCTTGAAACTCCACTCAAGTTCTCTCACCTGATAAAACTTTGGAGCAGTAAGCTTGAAGTGTTACTTTAGCAGAATATATTTTAAAACCCTTATGATTGTTTATAAATCCCAGAATGATTTAGGCTCAGAATGAACCTGTGACATGTTCCGAGAATATAAACCTAGCAGAGCTCTTAGATCCAAAGATTCAGATCAACTAGTGCAGACCAGAGTCCAGACTAAACATGGAGAAGCAGCATTTAGCTGTTATGCTGCAAACAAGTGGAACAAACTGCCAGTGGAGAATAAACTTTCACCAAATGTAGACATTTTTAAATCCAGGTTAAAAACATTTCTTTTCTTATGCGTCTATGCATGAAATTTGCATGTTAACTTTTTAATTTAACTTGCATTTAATTATTTTAATGTAATTTATGATTTTATTGTGATTCTTGCTATGTGTTGCTGCCTTTTACTATTTCTTAATATCTGTAATACTTTTGTTTTATGTAAAGCACTTTTGAATTGTCCTGTACATGAAATGTGCTGTACAAATAAACTGCCTTGGCTGCAGTCTGAATGATTTCACACAGCTTGTACACAGTTTGTGGATAGAAAATAAACTAACAGAGCACCTTTCAAAGTTATAATTTAGTTTTTCACCCTATTAATCACCAACAAGTCAGACCCATATAGATAAATCACACCCAATTCTGTTCTGTGAGGCAGTATAAATCTGGCTTTTTCACTCCTTTTAACATTGTTCCAAAGAGATCTCATTATACTGAGTGCATGAGCTGCACCCAAAGCATACTGTATATCATGCCATTCACTGAGTAGTTTTATCTGTTCACAATTTATTGTGGGGTTCAGTATTGCTGTGATGATTAGAAGGTGCAGTTGCCTAACAAAGGACACTTACCAGGTGCTCACCCGACACTTTGCGGATGCCCACCATCCTGACTGCATCTGGGGGAACAGGCTGGTTGTTGAGGGCTGCATCCATGAAAGAACAGGGGCTGGGAGGAGGAGTGTCATAGTTTTTGGATGCGACAGAATCGTGTGTTTCCAGGAGAGACTGCAAGCAGAATGGTAAATGGAAAAAGAAAATACTCATTAAGAGATAGCGATAGAATCATGGTGCAAAGTCTGCAATAATCCAGTGGTTGTGTTCTTATCAGTGTGGCGATATGAACACTGCAGGGACTAAAGCTCATGAATGATGTAGCTCAAGTCCTGACACCTCACTGCAAACTAACCAAGAGCCTATTTATTACAGCAAGAGCAGTGCTTTCCAAACCTGGAAGTGAGGTTCCTTCAGGATGCGGACCAGCTCCTCAGCTGCCTGGCTTCTGTGTGTGAGCGGGCTGAGCTCCTTCAGGATATCCTGAACCAGCTCCACATTGTTCTCACCCACGGCCTCAAGCTTAGGTTCCTCAAACCGCTCGTGGGCCTTGGATTTAATAAACAGAGCACAGATGTTACTTTGGCTTCCCTCTCTCATTCAAAATGGATTACTCAATGATAGACTTGTCTTATATATCTTACGTTCCACCGACTGTGTAATGAGGTTATAACTTTCAGTTCCATTACACTGCCTCCTCGGTGAGCACTTAACGCTGCTTGCTGGGTCATAATAAAATGTATTCTGCCTTCTGTATGGAGTTTATGTTTTGATTCACTGAAGTGGTAAAAATCACAGTAAAAACAAAAAAACAGTAACCTGAAAGTTAAATTCAACTAAAAACAGCACAAAGTTAGTTTTTATAAAACAAATTGAATATTAAAAATAATTAAATAAAAAAAATGAAGAAAACTTAGGACAATCTTGAGTTATATCTTCTGCCCTGTAGGCAGTGTGTTTTACCAGAAGGTAATAATATAGGTTTTCATTTTCTCCTCCACTAAAACCAAGGACAGACGTGGACATGGTGTCCAAACCTCTTGTCCAGAGTCAAAGATACAACACAAACAATTTTATCTACTCCTGTTTGCTATGTTGGATTGAGAACCAGGGATTCAGTGTGTCCCTTCAGAGTTGATATAAAGTGGCATTGTGAACTTTGTGAATAGTTTAGTGAGAAATTCATAATTCAATTTACAAAAAAAAAAACACATTATTAAAGATAAAACATTATTATCAACAATTTAAGCAAAATTTGGCTCTAATTTTTGTTTGGGGACAACAGGAGATTCGATCTTTTTTGTCACATTGAGGTACAATTAGAGGGAAAAAAGGGGTGCAAGTGCATCATTTTGGTAAAACAAGAACTTTCCAACTGTTAAACACACAAATAGAGCGATCACAAGTTGTACTGGCGTTGCTGCAGTCAGTGAAATATGTCACATTTTTAGCATCACATAATGTTAAAAAAGCTCAAATAAAAAGATGGTTTCAGCAAGGTAACACATCAAATCAAATCAAGAGGTCTACGCTTAAGGTTCCAGCATGAACTGCACCATCATCTTAAACTTGCAGTGTCAACGAAGACTTTTTCTACAGGAAGAACTGAATGAAAAGCTAAATGACTGAAATACTCCAAACTGCTCCAAAAACTATTACAAACTCATCTGTTACTCACTGAGACATCCACACTGACATTTTGACCAGATATCACCATATTTCTGTTCTACATTTTATAACATTTAATTTTGCACAACAGATTCTTATGGTGTAATGTGGTATGCTGTACTTCTACTGTCTAAGTCAGTTGGTGCTTACAGAACTTAACTGTAAGACATAAGACAAAGAGACAGCTTCTCATAATCAAATGCAAATTTAATCATTTACAATAACACGACATGCAACTGCACATGAAGCAGTGTATTTGAAAATCTGCATTGTCAGGCAGTCCTACAGAGGATCTGTCAGGTGGGTCAAACTGCTATTTTGGCAGACATAATGTTTGCTGAGGAAGAGGAGAAGAATCCCTGCTGAGTACCAGGATACCATGTACACACACACACATAAACAGATTGTTACACATGCCTGTGTTTACAGTCTAACACCAAAAACATCCACCGTAATTAAGTGCACAAAACTGCATTTGGTGCTATACAATTATAACTCAGATTCATTTTTAGTGAAAGCTGCACTTACTTGACACTTTATTAGGTACATTTGTTGAATTGCTTGTTAACATAAAGAGCTGATCAGCCAATCACAAATGAATGCATTTGGGTGTGTAAACATGGTCACGATGACTTGTTGGAAGTTTAAGCTGAGCTTCAGTATGGGGAAGAAAGGGGATTTAAGTGACTTTGAACATGGCATGGTTGTTGGTGCGAGACAGGCTGGTCTAAATATTTCAGAAACTGCGGATCTACTGGGATTTTCACACACAACCACCTCTAGAGAGAATTGTTGGAAAAAGAGAAAATATCCAATGAGCAGTTTGGACTAAAATGCCTTGTTGATGTCAGAGGCCAGAGGAGGATGGACAAACTGATTGAAGATGATAGAAAGGCAACAGTAACTGAAATAACTACTGGTTACAACTGAGGTTTGCAGGATAACATCTCTGAACACACAACAAACTGAGCCTTGAAGCAGATGGGCTACAGCAGCAGAAGACTGGTAGAGTCAGAATTTGGCTTAAAAACATGAAAGCACGGCTCCGTCCTGCCTTGTATCAACGGTTCATGCTAATGATGGTTTAAAAGTGTGGAGGATATATTCTTGTTACACTCTGGGACCCTTAGTACCAAAAGAGCGTGATTTAAATGCCACAGTATAAATTATAAAGTGGCCAGTGAGTGTATATCCACAAGGACTGAAACACACTCTTCAGTCCTGTTCAGCGAAGACTGGTCTTCCTCCTCTTCACAGGAATGATAGCTAATTGTTGCTGCTGTTCTGTAGGTGAAAATCTAATGTTGCTTCAGTCATATAATATTTGATGAGTTTAATCATTTTGTGGCACTTGTACACTAATATCTACTGTCTAATATATTCATTCCTTGGATACGCAGTGTTGGCCATTACCATCCAACTGACTAATAAACAAAAAATGTTTCCTAAATGCCACTTAGAGATCTGTGGAGGTAGAAGACAGGTTTCTTGGCTGTCAATGGGGCATCAGTATGTTTTATTCAGGTGGTGCCACCCCAATCATGTCTCTGCAACAGCTCTCACATAAATACAAAAACATGCACACTTTAAAAGACACTAAAACTTTCTTTAAAATCTGACTTGCTGCTCTGTGATCTGCTCTATGCATGATTTTTGTATTTCCAACCAAATGTCAAAAGCTTCTAGGAAATGAGATGATAACTGACAGCAATCAGCTTCTTGGCAGATATTACGTACTTGTTTTGCATTATCTACTCTCTACAGAACCACTGGAGTCTTATTTCCTGTTTGAAAATGGCAAATCATAGGTTAAATAGTTGAAGGTGCCAAAAAACAAAAGAGTCAGGCCATTAAGTTGTTCTAATTGCCTCAGATTGTTTTGCTGGATTTAGAGCCAAAACCTGAGTCAGTGCAGCAGTCATAACTGCTGGAAGCTGTTTTAAATTTCAGCCTGCTGTCGATATCTGCTCGCTTACTATCTACTAATTATTCTGATTCACCGCAGAATTGTGGGTTGTGCTAATTGCATTTTTCTATATTAATCAACACTGAACACTGAAGCCATCATGCTATGCCAGAAGCTTAGTTTTGTTTCTTGTGTAAGCATCTTCTCTTCCTACACATCAAGTGAGAGCTTGTTCAAGTGTTCAAAGACCCACTTCAGGGTCAAGGGAAACTATCATCTTGGAAAGCCTTTTTATATCCTTCAGCAAGGCTGCATCAGCAGATGAATGTTTTATGAGAATCACCAACACACTGTACCGCCAAGCAGTCTCCCAGACATACAAACACTCTTGGCATGTTCTTATACGGCTCCTCACACACAAACATGTCCATTTTTTTTCTGCAGGGGAAAAGATGATCTACAGTCAAATAAAGCAAAAGCTAGAGGAGATGGAATGGGAGGGAATCTAGAAAGAGAAAAGGAGATGCAAAGGAGCAGCAGAGGTTTTGTGCTCAGCAGAACAGAGGCCTCTGATACAGTGCTGCCTACAACTCCCTGTGGAGAGTCCATGCCAAGATTTTCTGAACAGAACTGCATCTACACGGTGGAATGATACTGCACGGTTATGTACCCGTGACCTTAGACATACATACATAGACACCCTATTGGTCCCAGCTTCATACGGCGCCATATTGGTCCTGGCAAGTTCAATTTTTTAATCGGACTGAACAGAGGAAAGTAGGCTGAATCTACTGTAGTTGGGGGTTGATAAACCTTTAAGTGGTTGTATGTTAGCTTTTTAGTATGATGTTTCAAGATGACAAGAGGTTTCAAAATAAAATCTACTTTCTACTGTGTAAAATCTACATTCTGTGCCATTTTTATTTATCTACATAATGATCAAATAAATCTACTTATGGACACTTTTTTTTTTTAACCATAACCCAAATATTAAAACCCAATCAGCTGAAAATTTTTACAAACGTTTAGTATTTAATCAAGTTTAAACTTAAACAACTGTTTAATTGTGTACATCTAAAGAGCTCTCTTGCCAGGAACAAGAAGGCGAACGTGTTGACGTGTCGCAGCAGCGAGCTGAGGCGGCCGTAGATATGTCTATGCCTCCTACTCTGTGCCAGTCTCAGAGCAATGGATCCAGGATAAAAACAAATTCCATTTCTTTGCTTTGCTTCATTTCAAACATGATAATAGTAAAAACAAAACAATATTAATAATAATAATAATATGAACAAAAATAAAAAATAAATCATATTGAGCAAGTGTAAGTCGGCTAACAAAGACTATGCACTGTCTGAAAGAATTAACATGCTCTCTAATTAATGACTGTTGACGCCTGAAAGAAAAGGGAAAAAAAAACTTTGGCATATGGTGGGAACATTACTTTTTCCCTCCACTCTTTTGCAGAGTAGTTTTTCCTTTTCTTGCTGTTGCTCTGAAAAAGTCCACATTTTAAAAGGCATGAGAGACGGTGCTTTTGGCAAGAAATGGGAAGATCTTGACAGGAGTAAAAAAATACCCAACAAAAAACATGAGATGTAGTGGGAAGAACTCTGACAAGTCTGTCTCCCTCTAAGCGCTTTCACTCTCACTCCTTCTCTTCAAAAAGCTATAGTCTGTAACAACAGCATCGCTATCCTTCGGGTAAATATAAAGCAACTAGCTGAGACGGTTTTACCTGAAGGACTTCACATTAGAAAGACTGAAGAATACATCAAAATCTCTTCTTCTATGCAGAAAGTCACATACGTGACATTTTGGAGACATCTGCTTGATTGTTAAATCATTAGGACTTTTTAAACCTTTTACAGAGCAGAATTTCAATATAATATTGAATCACACAAAAAGAAATAAAAGCAACAGATATGACACAATAGCTGCATATTCTAGTTCTGTAAAAAATAAAATAAAAACTTTAAGTAATTCCCTTTTTATTTTTTTCCAGCTCAACTATAGGAAAAAATTCTAGAATGATTCATGACGGGTGAAAAAAGCAATGCTCATATTTTTCTTTTTTTCAAGCACCAGTGTTTGCTTCCTCTATCTGTATGTTTCTCTTTCACTTTCTTCCCATTTAGTTTGTCCTTGCTCCAAATAAAGACCTGACTGAAAACTAATTGTCCTTTTGAGCTGAATTACCTTCTTGAAGGAGTTTTACAATCCTTCCCATTGTTTCAGCTGACAGCTCCCTTGTTGGAGCCACGTTTCACACACTTCCTTTTACCTGCAGACCCATTTGCACGTTTAGACTTGTGCAGGTATTTGTTTTTAAGAACACAAATTACAAGGTGATTTCATAATATTTTGAGTGATTTTTTTAACTCAACCCCCAATGCATTAATTTTTATTTATTTATTTTTTTCATCTTTTGGTTACAGGATAAAAGTTCAGAAATTCTGCATTTACACATTTGTGTTTAGAGAGATTAGCAGAGAAGTGTTGTTTGCACATACTGTGTTGTTGGTAAATATTTTCATAGTCACTTTGAACAATAAAAACATGTTTTTTTTATCTATTGGATAAAAAAAAACATGATGTCCTTTTACCTCTATGAAGACAAGCTTTAAATCCATCTGGGCAACTTCCTGCACAAGTGACTCAAGGATTTGAAAATTAATCCTATTCATTCTATTTTTTTATTGCATTTGTGATTAACTTTAAGGCATTCTACTTTTTTTCTGCCACTATTGAGATTCACTGTTGTTTTTTTTTTTTTTTTTTTTTTTTTTTTGTTGCTGCTTTCCCCCAAAACACATTGTTTATTTTCATCAGCAGTAATTGGGGCAAGCAAAGTACCTGTTGTAAGTAGGGAAGTCTCTAGTTAGTCATTCAGAGTAGAAGACAGCTGTGCTAACTTAGATTCATTATTAAAATTCTCAGTGGAAAAATGCATCAAAACATTCATAAAATGTCAAACCAGCCTGAAGCATAATGATCAAAGAACCTTAAAAATTAACTTAAAATCCTCATCTAAAGCATTCAAATAGCTTTACTGGAGGAATAGATGTAAAAACGAATGGCAGACAGTCATTTATTCATTTGTTTCATTGATTGTGGAGATTTCTGCTCCAGCTGCACTAGTCACTTGTCAAACATGTTATGGATAAATATGCTGCTCGGTTCGTTCTGAATAGTTATAGAAATGTCACTTGTTAGAGTGACACGTGGGAAACAAGAGAAATGTTAAATATTTTAAAAATGTCCAACATCACAGGAAAGCTGCTGGTTCTAAGCAACAATAGCAGTTACAGGAAGTTGATGTGTATTATCTGGGTTTACATTTGTGCAACACCACAAACAGCTGACTTATTTACTGTTTATCTTCAGGTGTGGATCGCAACTTGTCTGGCAGCGAAAGTTGAGAGGAAGCCAGCAAACTAGATTCATAGTTGGGCCTCTTCTGTCCCCAAAAAGGCGTGATCTTCCAAAAATCCCTCATAGTATTTCTGTTTGTTCCAATACTCTGTTTCAAACCCCTAAGAAAGGCTGAGAAGCTTCTTTACAGGTCAAAAGATCATTGTAGAAATATAACCAGGTAGCTTAATTTCTGTTTACGTCTTTTTTCAGGTGACTTTTTTTTGCAGGAAAATTTGTCTTTTTTTAATTAACATTTTCAATTTGTGAGAACACAATGAAGCAAGCACTGGGAAATGGAAATGCCATAGTACTTGATGAATTTAAGCTTCCCTTTTGGGATGATTATTGCAGAAAAAAACTTAAATTTCAAATGTAATGAAGGGTGTGAAAAGTTTTGGTTTTGCAGCATCATATTAATAAAGCTTCTTGGATCTCAGCTTGAGTGCAGCATGTACATGAAATCAACCATTATCACATAGAATTTTCAAAAAGGTTTAAAGATTTCAAATGCAAGACTAAACTGCCACAAATCTGGATGAATGCTTATTCTTAATGCTGCAACAGACTTTGGGACTGACAGATAAGCTGGGTCCTGAGTTTTAAAGAGATGCTACTTCCACACATGTCACCAACCTCCATGTGGAAGCAGCAACAGCAGCTACTCCAGCAGGACAGCTTGTCACATCACATCACAAAAACTGCTCAGGAACGGCTCAAAGAACACACAGTTAATTCAATTTATTCAGGTTGAAAGTGAATAATTAGTATGCAGAAATCCCAAAGACATGAATCAGTCTGCAAAATCCCCATTGTGACTGAGCATCTGAAGGAAGCCAGACTCACAAGATCCAAAGGATCCGCATCATAATCAACAAGTGATTTTAATATTGTGGCTTATAGCTGTAACCAGCATTTTCTGAATCTTTTGTGGTTTAAAGTTTGCCATAAAAACAAAGATTCTTTCACATGGGTGTAAATATTAATTTGCCGTATATGTCCTTGATGGATTTCAGCATACATTTATTAGTGTGTAACGTCCTCACCACTGGGCTCTCCATGATACCCTTCAGGAAGATAAGATCCAGGTCATTAGCAGTCGTAGAGCTGGTGCTGTCACTCAGTGTATCCAGGGTCTGATGCATGGCTACACACACAGAAAAAAAGAAGAAAAACTTTATTTTACAGAACTCTCCTTTCTGTTCTCCATTTAGCCATTACACTGAGCTTACCTGAAGGAAAGTATAAGGAGAAGACAGAGTGAGTGCATTAACAGAGAGCACTAAGAGAAGGCTGGACGAAGAAGGGAGACAAGATGGGAAGGGTCTCACATCCCTTCCCAAGCAATTTCACCCCCAGTCATTCATTCTCCTTATAAGTCTGTCAGATGAGACTGTATCTTTCTCCCACAACTCCCAACTTCCTCCCCCTCTCCTACGCACATTATCATCAGCCCACACCAACATAAAAACAACACAGCTGCTAAAGTTTCAGAGGAAACAAACATTTGGATTATTTTTTCAGTCTGTATGCTCCCAGCAAACCACACTGCACTGTTTTCAGAGCTGGATAAGACTAGATCTTGATGTCTAGGGGGATAAACTCATAAGGACATGCATGCTCATTTACCTCAAAGATTTGAATCACATAAAACCCATTACTCTAGAAGACAGACAATCAATCAGAAGATGCAAGGTGGCATAAACAATTCAGTGAAGATACGAGATGGGTCTGCGTGGCCTCAAAGCATCTCTCCAGACTTGGAATATGAATCATTAAGATACCAAACACATAGACAGCTACAGGCAAGAATTAATAGCAGCAGTTGTGAGTGTCAGAAGGCTTTCTTTCACAGGAAACATTCATCTGCTGTAACTTACATTAAAGACATTTAGGTTTTTGTTGTCTGAGCTAAAAATACATCATCGACTCTTAATATTCATGAGACTGATTTCATAGGTCTCATCTCCTTAAAAGGGCATATAGAGCATGGAGACTGCTGGTCCAATTAAACAGCTTCTAATTAATCTTGCTTTCTAAGACTTTGTCCTAATTTCTTTCTGTGAATGAATTTAACCACATTTTTACCAAGTTTAACCTTCAAAGAAAACATACTGGAGTGGATTTTCCTTCCTCTGCTAAATGACTGACCCACAGTAATATACAAAAACAATTAAGGAGAAAGAAATCAGAATCAAATCAGAATCTCAAGTAAAAATGCAGAATAATTACGAAGTTGATAAACTATTATAAATTTAGCCAGGAAAAAACATTTTGTGAAGACCTGTGAAGGAGCTGCAGAAAACCCCCTCACTAAGCAGGTGGTTACACACACACACACACACATACACTGCATGCACCTTGACGCCATTTATTTGTGTTTCTTTGATTTTTGTTATTGTATTGAGCCACTAAAGATGGATTCTATTTGGTTGGTTAATACATTAATTTGGTTTATTTTCAGCATATGTGTTGGTTTGTCTCTAATCTCTCTTTCTCTCTGAGGTGATTTTGAAGATCAGCACTATTATGGAGGCGCGCCCATGAGTGTTGCTAACAAGGGCCTGGTGTGCTTAATTAGCTTGGATGGCACTAACTAAGTGGCCGGAGAAGAGGGGGTTGGTTGAAGACGTAGTTGGTTTTCTTTTTTGCTTTATTAGTTCAAGTTGTTGTGATGGTTTCAGTAAATGGTTAAAGACGGATGTAATTTTGTATTTTGTGGGATGGTGATTGAAGCTAATTTGTAGTGAATGTTTTTATGGTTCACAATTGTATAAACACCCCTGTTTCTAATGAATGGTTTTGGCCATAGCCTTTATATGCTTTGTAAAAATAGTAAGTAAAAAAAAAATGCTGGATGTATGTGAGATGCAAGTAAAAACCCTGAGCTCAGTCAAGATCGGAGTGGATGTGTCCCCCCCCCCCCTTTTCTGGTGCTTTACCTCAGTGGATGTCGGCATTCTGCAACTTTGAGGGAGTAAAACCTTACAAGACCAAATAATAATTGAACAAGATTAAAAAATATATACCACTTTGTGTTTATGTCATGGTCTGCATGTTTTTAGTTTAGTTTTACTATCATGTGGGTTCACTGACTTATTTTGTTGAGCTTGGCCTTTGTTTATTATGTTTTGCTTTCTGCTTCTTGTTCATTTGTACACCTGGTTTCACTTGCTAATTTGCTTCACCTGTTCCTTGTTAGTTCACCTCAGTGTATTTATACCTCTTGGTTTGAGCTGTAAGTTCTTTTTTGTAATTTTTGGATTAAAGCCTTTATTCTTGTGTTCTGTCTGCCTCTCCCTCTTCATCCTGCTTTTGAGTCCTCACAAATCATGACATTTAAACTTGTCAGAAACTAAATAGCTTGCCCATGGAATCTTCAACATGCAGACAGGAAGCAGGGTAATCAAACAACAAACATTATTCATGATGGATTCCCACTCCACATCCTGAACTGAAGCTGCTAGCATCCTAACACACCCAGCCCCACATCCCACAGGACCTACTGGATACACTGATATCATCATGTACCAAAGTTAGGTGTCAATCAGAGCTCCCTCAGTGCCCAAAACGATGCAGCTAGGCTCTTTACTGGGTCTAACAAGCTTGAACATGTTGACTCCTGTGCTTTCCTCCCTGCAGACAGAGCCCTGCTAACGGTTCCCAGGTCATATTGTGTTAGAGATGGGATTTATGGCTCTTTGAAGGGAGCCGGATCTTGAGGAGCCATTCCTTTCAAAGATTCAACAGACTGACTTGTTCTTACAATATCTTACAAAATTTCACAACATATAAGAATGACAAACAATTAAGATATGTACCTATATAAAATCTATTTTACAAGATTAAAAACAATGTAAGAAAAATATAGATAAAAAAAAAGGATAAACCTGAGCAGTCAGTGCAAATTCCAGTAAAATCTTTGGCTAGAACTCACAGTATTTGTTTCCAAACAATACATGCTTCAACTGAATGGGGCGTGTTGGAAATCAGACTTATAAGATGTCACAAATGTGGCAGTGTGAAAAATTTGTATATAAAAAGAATGGCTCACAAATAAACGGATCACAACTGTGACTCGGTTCTCATCGTTCATTTAAAAGAGTTGTTCAAAAGAATTGATTCGTTCATGAACGTCACATCTCTATAGTGTGTTACAAAGAGAGATCAGACTGTTTCTATTAGAACCAAATGTCCACTAAGCTCAGGCACGCCAAGTATGTAGATAGTTTCAAATCTTAATTTTAAAAGTTGCTCTTTAGTCTGGCATATTTATTTATTATCAGAACACTTAAAAATGATGAGGTGCTAATTTTGGTCAACTTCTGTATCCTTCCAAGCATACTAAGACAAGCTGTCCTGTTCTTTCTAATCACATGATAAAGAGACAAATATGGGGGGGTGTCACAAAGAGGCCAGAGGAAGCCCACGCCAGTGTTGACACAGTCCATCCATCCTCTTTTATAACACTGTGACAAGTAAATAGAATAAAAATTATACGCATCTTCCACAGTGACATCTTGTTTTCCCTCCAACAACAGCTCTGATCTGGCTGAGGAATTCCTAGATTTACTGCATGCCTGGCAGAGAAAACCAGACCAGCAGGTTTAGTTTAAAGGCTCAGCATAATTCTCTTTAATCACCCAAATTGTACACCATTGTTGTTGCCACACTGGCACTTTCCTCGATATGGTGCTTGTCTCAGCTTCATGAAGTCACGTGTGGAGGAGATTTGCATCTGTCAAGGCAGGGGCTAAAAAAGAAGTGAGTAATGGTTGTTTTAGCTAAAACTACATAGTGTTGGAGCATCTGAAAAAGAAGTAATTCAATTTAGGTACAGATCTGGATCAGTTTCAGTTAAATTGAAAAATACAGCATAGGGGAGGATGTGCTTTGGATTCTTATTTCAGTTTCCCCTCACATGCTCAGGCTACCTTGGTTTTAACTACATGTCAGCGTCAGTTTGTCAAATACTTAAAGGTGGACTTGTATTTAAATAGAGGGACATGAGAAAGACTGGAGAGTAATATCTCTTCCAGTAGTGGGCATGGCTGGGGTCGATCTATTATTCACAGATTATGAAAGCCCTAAGTTGACCTTCTTCTTAGATCTTTTTGAAAAAGTATCCATAAGTGGTTGTTTATTTCAGCATCCACCAAAGCTAAAATAACAGGGGATTGTGCACAGAGGTTGAAAAGTTCAGGCTAAAGGTATCCGACTAAAACTCAGTGTTTACTTGCTTCTTTTTAAACTGCAGTTTTATTTGGCAAATAACTTCCTTTTTAGCATTCAGGATGAATATCTTATCTTGTGTGGTGTTGCTGTCAAAGTATTCCTCCTCTGCATAAACCTGCAGAAACTTTTATAACGCTGCACAGCAAGAGCCAAACTGCACTATTTTATTTCTTTTATTTTCAATATCACTGACAGTCTTTATATTTTTTCCTTGCACATGCCTCATATCTGTCCAGAAGTTATGTTTGTGTAAAAATATACTCAAGTTTTTTCATCCACTTTGCCTTTTACAGGCGAGACAAAAGTCATTTTTCACTTGACTGGATCTAAATTGCCCAACAGTGCAACTTGATACAATTTGAGAACTTTTATTCAGCAGGTGAGGGTTTAAAAGGACAAAAAGGTGTGACGCAGGTGTGTGGACAGACTTGACCTATGTGTGCGTCAGCCGCTCTACATAACCTTGTTCATTGAAGAGGCACAGAAATTTGAGATAAAGATGGAGCATAAAAATTTGACATCTATGGAAGAAAAGAATTTGCAAAAACCTTCAGGTTCTTCTTAGCTATGATGTCAGCAGTATTTTCATTATGTTGGCTTTCCGCATCACATCTCAACAATGACATGCAGAACAACAGTCTCCATACCATGGTGACAGCATGTCATCACAAGGAAGCCAAATTAAAGGTGCTCTTGTCTAAGTTTCATTTGAGTGCCCGTTCACCCCCTTGGAGGGTTGTGATTAAACTCAATGTCAAAGTGGCAGCCAAACAATACGAGATTTTATCGTTTGTGATTAGAGCATGGCGGGGTACACAAACCTCTTAGCCAGCACTTAGTGAAGCTTGTTCTGTTGCTACGGAGCAGCATTTGGGTAAACAAAGAGAAGATGCACAGAGGAGCCGAGGGGGGGGTGGAACATGAGGAAAGTGATGTGGGAAAAGAGGTTGTGTTGTTGTCTCTCCATATCAAATCCTCAGGGGGAGGCCTTATAACACAGAAGAGCGCAGCTGACTTGCTCTACTTCCAGTTTTGGGGGGATTTTAAGAACAGTCCAGTGAAAGTGTTAACGATAAACAAATTATCTGAAATGTCAGACTGAGTTAATGCTCCATTACAGAATGTTGAGATCCAAGTGAAAGAAGCAGTAGGTAATGGTGATTTTTTTTACTTCTGTGTCTGTTTTTAACACAGAAAACTTGCAGACACTTTTTATTGATGCTTCTCTGCATCCTTGTGAGTTTAATTAATCATCCCCTCAGGATTTACCCCCAGCCCTATTCCCACCTGCCATCAACATGCAGTCTTTGGATCCAATCACAAATGAGAGTTCATTCCCGACATTAGAATACATGCACATACATTTCAAGAGACTTCTTGTGATTAGTTTTCTCATACCTATTCTACATGCAAATAGGTTACAGAATGCAACGTCAGCTCACACACACACAGGACATCAATAACAGGTCTACTAACACTCCTGCAAAATGCTTACAATCAGTGACCCAAACAATCTCATGAATCCAGATATCATCACATCAGTGATTAGTTTAGCTGTTTTAAAGTAGCTGCAATATGAGCTCCATGAAGAAAAAGATAGATTTGTGATGGTGGAGAGCTCTGAGCACGTCAGCTGATGTGAGACTAATCTGCAACAACACCTGCATTCACCTTCCTCCTTTGGTTTACTTCACCGTAAGACTGAGTGATCAGATCTATTAAGACATTTGCTGAACAGGCTTAGAGTAAACAGGTCCTTCACGTCTGTGGCAGCTGTCAGATAACTTCACCCAGAACAGAAAAGACATTACAAGTCCAGTACAAGCAGACATTTAACAACAAAAAGCTCCCCATCAACAACACAACAGTCAAGTATTGAGCATTAACTCTTGTGAAAAGATGCTAAGCTGAATCTTAAATGAACTTTTAAGAAAACTTGAATAGAAAAAGTGGGTAGATTTGAAGATTTTATGTCTCTTTGCTTCCATAACTGCCAGGCTACTGGAAAAGAAATATTAACCCTCTGGTGCATGAATTATTACAAAACAGTACCACATTTTTTTAAATAAAATATTTTACTAATTTTTCTAAAGATTAAAAGAGTGATCCAAAGTCATCTTTGTAAAAACCTTCCAATATTATATGTCAACAAAATGAAACAAGATCTTTTGGCTTTAGCCAATTTTTAATTTTGTGCTTTAGAAATTTATACAAATCATAGATTCAAGCATATTTTCATATAGTATATAAACCAAATATTTTAGGAAACTTTCAATAATAAAATTTGAATTAATGCAATGTAATGTGCAAGAATTTACAAAACCAATAAAACTCCTCAGATATGAGGAGTTTCCAGTAATTTTGAACAAAAGCTGAACATTTTCAGATACCTCCACTGCTTACTGAAGACAAACTATATTTCACATTTCACCTGCTTTATCCTGTAAAAACAAGGCTCTTTCTGCAGAAACTCATGATATTTCTTTGCAACATTGTTGGATCTTCCTGCAACTTTATTTCACTGTAGCTCTATTAAAATGACAGAAAGCAGTTTGTTCAGTTTGACCCTGAAAATGTTACAGACATGCATCACAACAGGCATCATTAAATACCTTAACGTTGCTACTGGATTTCACACACCCCCTTCTCCAACAAAAGATAACTGCTATCAATCCCTCAGCTAGCTAAAGATTAATGTTTAAGACAGTGGAAAAGAATGATGCTGGATTGGCTTGTTCCACCGTGACGTATGCCACAATCGATGAATCATTTATGACTGAAGTATATGATTAATTTGTCCTCGGGCTAAGAGATTCACAATTCCTTCCAGCATGAAGCACTTGTAAAGTGTAATCAGCCTTTTTCACAAATTCAGACGGCAATGCAAAATGTTTAGACAAACAGCAAATTTGCTGTCCTGGTTTGCTGTATGCTGAATTGTTAAATCAATACCCTGCTTATGTGTCACTGAAAACACAGGCAGGCTTATCATGTCAAGTATGTGTGGGCACATGCTGTGTAACATACAGGAGTGGCCACTCTGTGTGTGCATATGTGAGTGTGTGTTTCTGTGTGAGCTACTTGTTCAGACTTGCCTTCTCAGTACATCTCATCTGATGAGCATGAATATATATGAGTCCTGGATAGACAATCAGCAGGACAAGTGACTTTAAAGCTGACATTTAAGCCACCACATTGAAACTTCCTCCAAGGTAACGCAGAACAGATGCAGGTTGGATCACTTTGTTGGAAAAATAGGGGTAGATGCAGCTGTAACTTAAATCATACAGGTTTTAAATGTTTCCCTGCAGCATCAAATTACATGAATCCAACAGCTTGTTTTCAAGTTCTGCCCAATGATCCATTAATTTGAATCAAGCGTGTTGAAGCAGAGAAACATTTAAAACCTGCAGGACAGTGGCCCTTGAGAACCAGAGATTCAAAACTCTGATCTATAAAAATGACATGTTCTGATTCTGCCCCATAAAAGCCAAACAAGCATCCCGGATGTTGTGTTGATGCAGATGCACATGCAGATTTATTGACTAAAACTCGTATCAGCTGATATTCAGTTTGATGAAACATATTTGTAAAAACCATAAAAGTGTGAACTTTTAGGACTGGTTTAATGAAAGGTTTTAAAAACCTACAAACTGTTTAGCTATTATTCATAATGCATATTTCATAGTTTACCCGGAATTAATGGTACAAATAAATGACAAAACAATCGTCGTCAGCATTAAGCCAAATTTTTATCTAAAACCTTTTTACCTGCAAAAAAAATCTCTAATTTATAACTGATTCAGCTGTGAGATAGAGGGAAACTTAACAATGATAAAAAGTTTTTTTTTTTTTATTATTGATTTCTTTTTACCTTGTTTTGGGCCAAAGTCATTCAACTTTTCTTTACCAATTTCGAGCAAAACAGCTGCTTGTTGGCATTTCCTCATGGATCCCGGTTGGTGACTTGCCTGCTAATGAAGGCCACCACTGGAAACAACACTTGTGACATTTTCCCATTTTACCTCCTCCTCATGGTCCCGGACAGTCTGCACAAGGGAAACAAGTGGATCCCCAAAAGTTGCCTTAAAGAGGCAAACATCTGAACATCGACTGCACCCACTCTCCATACAGAAGTTAATGAAAGAGCAAATGGAGCTCATCGGGTTGCAAGATAAGTGTCAATGTCGCCACATTATCGAATACCCTCAGCCAGAACAAAATTAACTCGTCCCATTCTCTTGAAACCCAGCGATTATCTTTGACAGTCTAATTCCACCAACACAGTGTACTCAATGATCCATCATGTGTATTTGAACACAGCTTCATTAGGCGCAGACAGACCGTGCATGGCTCTGCGAAGGCGTGAAAAAGAGGTGAAAGCAAGAAGGTTGTGAGTCTGACACTTTCAAGTCTGCCATCTCTAATCAGAACACTGCTGCATAGGAATGACCCCCTACTTACTCCCTATGAATCTACAATGCACTGGAGGTTTGCCTCTCTCTCCATCTCCATCCAACACAAGCACCCACACACATTCATGTGCCTTGAACTGGTAGACAGTACGCTTTGACAGAAAATGTGATTCATTATGGATGTCACCGCTGTCCTGTCAAGTTACATTACAGAGGAGAGGATATCTTGCAACACGCTATATTATTTGACATGGGCTTGGCAGTGATGTGATGATGTTTCAAACTCTGTCTCATTTAACATGACACCATAAAATAGTTGCCTGGCTTCAAATCCCCCTTACCAAATGTAATTTTTGGTATACATGAGGTTACAGACCCATGTTTGGCTTTAAATCACTCGTGTGAAAGACTGTGAGGTATGCAACTCTATCCAATATTGATGAAATTCATCAATTATGAATGGGATGTATGGTGGTTCCCAAGCTGTGAGAGCAAACATTATGCAGCATTATCATTCAGTACAACCTCTTACAATCACTGCTGTTCTTTTGCATTAACTGATCTAAACGCGCTCCTTTCTCTTATCAGGCTTTCTTTGTAAACAAAACAAAGACTAAACAGCAGGTTTTCTTTTAGAATATCATGCTTTTAAATGATTATTGTGAGGCAGCCTGCTTTATTTTTACATTGGCCTTCCTGTTTTTATACTGAGCTACTTCAGATGCCAGCACATCACACGCTGCCCAAGGTCCTAATCTGTCTCTGTTCATCTTCATCACACTAGTACATCAGTTGCAGGTGCACTGCAAATTTAAAGCAACAACCAGAAAACCCATAAGCACATTGCTGTCCGATTCATTCGTTTTAACATCCATTTCAGCTTCTCTCCTGTCCTCACACACCTAGCTAATGTTCTTACCTTCTTCCCCCAGCTTGACATCCAGGTCGTCCAAGGAGTTGGCTGAGTCCCCCTCCTCCAAAGAGAGCCTTCCAAACAGGCTGCCAGCCATGCTGAACACCTCACAACGGGGCACACACACCCTCAGTAACACACCCAGCACTGTATCAGAGGCAGTCTGAGAGATCTCCTCTTCCTATCTGTCACCGATTCTTTCCTCTTTCTGCCAAAACAGCTCCTCGTTCTCGCCTCCCTTTCCACCTGCTCTTGATGTGAATGTGCAGAGGCTACGCCTGGCTGAGCGCCTCCTCCTCTGCATGAATGAAAGGAGACGAGCGAGGTGCATGAGTAAAGAAAAGGAGGTGGAGGAACTGGGAAGAAGGAAAGGGAGGGAAGTATGATGCCTTCTCTGGGAGGAGGCAGGGAGCCTCCCCCCCCCCCCCTTGCATGGGTCAACTTGGGAAAAGAGCAGCAGAGGGTTGGCTTATCAGAAGGAGGAGTGGTGAAGGAGGTGAGCAGAGTTACTGTCTTCTATTACTAGTTTTAAAACTTATTTTCACACTGAAAAAAAATGGTGACATAATTCTTCACTTGGAAAGGGTGCAATCTGCATTCAGGTCTACATCAAACCAGTTCAGAGTAGTTATGGATGTTTTTCTGCCCCAGCACTTATTGACAGTGATGTCAACATAATCAGGTGGAAAGGCTCATTTTTGATTAATGTGTTGCACTCAGGATTTCATGGGAGAACCAAACCCTGTATAAGAGGTGTCTCTAATCTGGACATAGTCATTCAATTGGAGATTCTGTTATGTAGCTCTGCAGACAAACACATAGTCTTTCTGATGGACTGTACTACCTTTTAAAAACCAGCAGGAGAGTGATCAGTAAATAGCTGTTAATAAATGAAAAAGTGAGCTTTGCCTATTACTGCACTCTGAGTGCAATGTCGTGTTTACATCACTTCCAACCCGAAACCGAAGATGCACTGAAGGCAACATGTTGATGTTATCGTCTGTTTCACTAAGAGGTTTTTTGTTCAGTTTGAAAGAGCCTTAAACAAATAGCGCTTATTGAAAAATCTATATTTGAGCTTTTAGTTCATGAGCTGAAAGAATATACATCAGAGCTACTGAGATAAAAAAAAATAGACTGTTTCAAACATAAACTGAGCCTTGTTTGCAAGTCTGAAGTCAAAGTATCTCTGCTTTTCAAATCTAAAGAAAAGAAAAAGACATGAACTGATATGGAGAAATAGTTTACTGCCTGTTACTAAAAATGCCAGTCATCTGTTCTCAGAAATCCCTCTGCTTGGTGTACAGATCAGGACTGTGACTAACTAACTGACAGATCACTCTATGCACATTTTGTCTAACCAAGGAAGTCCTTTTCCTCATTCCAGAAGCCGACTGCAGGAATTTATTATCCCACGATAAAATAGTTTAAGGCTTTCAGTTCTAGATTTAGCACTGTTTTAAAAAGATGCCGAGACTAATTTCCCAGACATCTGGTCATGCTGGTTTGTTCCTTTATGTCTCTGTTCCTCAGAACTGAGTGAAGAGGAAGTACAAAGACGAATGGCTAAGTGCCAGTGTTAGTTTAATGCGAGCAAATTTTTGGACCTGTTTCAAGAAATATAACTCTAGCAACATATCATACTTTTACTTTGATATCAATGTTATATCAAACAGTGTGATGCTAAATCTGACTTGGACTCCGGCAGTCCTGCAGAAATGTTGGCTGAGGATGTCTAGCCTTATGTTGTTGTCTTGGACAAAAGAAGGCCCATATTATCATCATGGGATTGGCTTTATAAACCAGTTTATTGCAGATGGTCTCAAAGCAGAGGTCTATGCAGAACAGAGAAATGAAAATTCCTTTAGCTACAAATCAGTTTTATAGAAAATTAACTGCCACCATTAAATATTCACATCCAAAGAAAGTTTAACTAGAAAAAAATCTTGATAAGACTCCTGCTGCATCGACTGTCAAGTGTTAAATAAGTTACAATATCCTAAATTAGCATCTGTTTGGAAGTCTATACATGTTTGCGCACACAGCTGTGTCTATTTTTACTGAGTGTGGATTAAACATCCATTTGTGCTCAAGTTCAAACCTTCAAAGTATACAACAGTAAATCCTTCGAGGCATGACTGATCTAAGACAGGAGTTTTAGGGCTCCATTAGCCAGCTCATTAAGTCACATTAGAAGGTAGGAGATACACGTCGTGAGTGCCAACCATTCAGTCTCTCCTTCTACTTTTCTCCCTCTGTCTCGCTCTCTGTCTCAGACACACAAACACACACCTAGATGGGCTTACTGTAGTGTGATTATACCTACCAGAGTCAGAGCAGGATGTTGCCACAGGCATTTTAAAGATTGGCTCCTCCCAGTATCCTCTACAAAACTTGTTCGGTCCTCTGCAATGAAAAGGAGAAGAGCAGACTGTGACTATAAATGTAAAAAACTCTTTAAAAAGGTCAAATTCAAGCCAGAACAAGTTATGTTATTAGATTCAGACCTTAAATTCAACACAGAAATAAGGAAAGTCCTAATCTCAACAAAGAACAGTCAATGGACTGACCAACGCAGAAGATTCCCATTATATCAAAACCGCCTCCCACACATGACAGCTAACTTCATTAACGTCTATAAATAGAGCAGCCAGTTGCTCTGGTAACATCCAGTTTTAACCCTCACGTCTGTTGGGAATACAATCAACAACAGTTGGAAAGATGGAGTGAATGGGCGAATGAGTGGGCAGACCAGCAAACATCAGCTTAGTGAGGATCTCCATTAAATCTAATTGATCTATTCAACAACAGGGCAGCAAGAAAACGTAACAAGTTTCACAAGGCCATAAAATAAAAGTGTAAGTATCTGCTTTCCTGTGATCTAAAACGAGCTCTCTGTGTCATGGGAACTATGAAATATGCAACATGAAGAGCTAAAACCAGTGTAGGAAGCAGAAACATAAACAAAACAACCGATGAGTGTGGGGGTTTGCAGAGAAACATGGTGGAAATATAACAAGAGCAGAAAGGTGAGACAGCTGTGAAGCAGTAAGGCTGTGGCTGTGTGGAAACATGAGCAGGAATACAGAGAGAAGAACAATGGAGAGGGGGAGAAGAGTGTGTCTGATGGGAGAGAGAGAGAGAGAGAGAGAGAGAGACCACTGTAACCAAGGATGCTAATTCCCAGTTGCCATGACAATGGCTATCCACAGTGAAAACGGTGCTGTGGTAGTCAAAACCGAGCAAAGTCACCACAGGGTCACGGTGTGTAAATGTGTGTGACAACATAAGAACCCTGCTTCATCCTCGCCATCCTCTGCATATGAGAAATGATCAGGCAGGAGTGACGGGAACATTTACTGCATTATAAATGCTTTCTGTCTGCCTTCCAAACTTATTTATTTATATGTCATCTTCTTCATGGATTCACATTAATCTTTTACTTCTACTGAGCAAATATTTTTTTCTAAACTGGTTTCTGGGCAACATTTTTAATTAAAACAGATCATTCATGTAGTCTTTTATAATCCTCTCAGTCATCAGTGAACACAAATATAAAAAATGTCTTTGAGCTATGTAATTTTATTCATCTGATTATCACTGCAGAGATAAAACTCAATATTTTTATGCCTGAGCATCTCATCGGCATATCCGAGAGCACTAATTGAGGGTTTTACTTTATTAGCTTTTTAATAACATCCCGCTGGCTAATTTGGCTGACTTCCAAGTCATATTTTATTATAATCCAAAATATATTATAACTGCTGTATTAGTAGGTTAGCATCTTCCATGTGGAAATGATTCATGCAGATAATCTAATTCAGGATTATACAGTTCTGGTTTTTGAGAGCCACTGTCCTGCAGGTTTTAGCTGTTTCCCTGTTTATATTCACCTGGCTCAAAAAATAGCTGGATAACAGGCTTGTGCAGAACCTGGAAACATGGCATTGGGGAGAATCTGGTGTGCTGAAGCAGGAAAACAAGTAAAAGCTGCAGGACAGTGGCCTTCAAGGACTGGAGTTAAAGAAACATGCTGTAATTTGTGCCAGTTAAAGAAAGACTGTAACTAATGTTTCTTTTTGAAACTAGAATTTACAGTTGTTCCCTAAATGCCTCACATGCAGAACATAGGTAGTTGTGAAGTGCAAGGTGCAAATCACACAAAACAGAAATGTTTTTTGTGCTTTGCAGACTTAATGCTAACTGGTGCAGCTGGGAGAGCTTGACAAAAGCAGAAAAAACAGAAACACATAACATCACATTTATTTCTGCACTTTGACACATTTCCACTAAGTTTTAATCAGACTGGATGTAATTTCAATCCAATATGCACACAACTATGATGATACTCCTTTAATTAGTATTTTTGGGAGACAGAAAACATGCCTGAGTTTCCATTTTAACCTAACAAAACTAAAACAAGACTTCCTGTTTTGAATTTGAGTCACTTTCTTTTAACAAAGATCGACTGAAAAACAATCATAAGAAACTAAATCATTGTTAGACTACAGACAAAGGTTTTAAGATTGTAATACAGTTGATTGGATTGCTCTTTCAACAACTACTTACATCCATGAGCTTTATGCAGCCCCACGTTATGCAGCCAAGCTTAAAGCAGTTCCAATGCTGCTGATGCAGCTTGGATTGTCTCCTGAGTAGTTCCACATGCCTGACTCTGATGTGGCACTGTGTGACTTTTGATGCTCTGAAAAGGTTTTCTTGCAGCCAAATTTAAGGTGATTTCAAGAGGCTTGTTGTGAGGTCTCAGGAGATTTTGGCTTATTGAAAATTTGTACAACTGTCATGCAATCATTAGCTCACTGGCCATGCCATGTGCTCTGATCCTGCTAATTTTTTTTGTTTGTATGTTGTTGTTTTTTTGGTTTTTTTTGCTTATCTATGATTAGCTTTATGTTTTTGGCCCGTTTTATAACTTTTGATCTAATGCATCATTGTTGGGGACAGTTATTAAAAGCTCTAAATGGTTTGTCGCTAATGTGCACTCCTTTATGCAAGTGGAAAGGACCTGGGGCCTTTGTAAAGCTTTGATAAACATTAATAAGGTTCTTAACACTGCATGTCAGTCCCCAAGTCTTATCCAGGGTATCTTGTGTTCATGCTGTGAAAAGACAGAGCTTGTTAAATGTATGCTAAAGCCATACAGCTGTGGAGCTCTGTCATGGAATGGAGCTGGCCTTGCAAACTGTTAGAGAGTGTGCATGACATCCCAGATTTTTTCACTCTTGCTCTGCTTTTATGTCACAGAGGAGGTAAAATTGTTGGTAATTAGTGCCATTTTCTTGGAGAAATGCCACTAACATTTAACCAGTCTGCTTTTCTGTTGCAGAAGGAAAAGACCCTGCAGTTGTGGAACTTGTGGGTCAGTCTGCACAGAAATACTGTACCTCATGTATCTAATTCTTGCTGCTCTATGAGTAATTTCCCCTCTGTCTCCATTAGTCAGCTCACACACCCAAACAGACACACACACATTTACACAAATCTCCATCTTTTTCACTGTATAGCAGGAAGGAAGCAGCTCAATAACACAGCTGCTGTGACATCACATTTGCAGACCTGCTATCATCTCTGCAGCATCTATTGAAGCAAGAGGCCAGCTGCATGTGTTGGGGTCTTTTGTGTCATCTGTGAGCTCAGAGAGCTATAATTCTATTTCTATACTTTGTAACACACTTTAAAAAACATATTTTTAGTGTGACAACATACACATTTTTACCCAAATGTTACACAGCGAATAATGACGAAGAACAATTACAAAAGTCAAAGCTTAGAAGACTTAAATATAACCCTTAAACTTAAGGAAATAAAGGATTTTAGAGCCAGTAAACTATTTTATCATATCCACAAATAATGCATCTGTATATCCATTTCCTTTCTGATAATGCTTGCAGACATGTTCAACATCTAAGTACATTTTTGTCCTGGAGCAGTGACACAAGCAGTGGCTCAGGTGTTTGCATGCTAAGTGTAAAACGTCTTGGGCTGTTCTCACACTGACGCTGCATTAAAACCTGTGAACGTGCTCATGCATACACACACACACATGTGCCAGCAACCAAACAAGTCTTAATCCACACATACATGCTGGCGTCAGGCCTAAAAATAACCCCGTGCTCCCACAGGTTCAGCTCCTCTCATTACTTTACCAGGGAAAACTGTCGTATCCAAGACAACCGTGAGGAGCTCTCTGCCTTTTTTCTTCTTTCCCCAGCGCTTTGCCATGGCAACAAGGCAAAATGTGTAAAATAATAATAATTTTGAGCAAAAACTGGGTCTATTAAAAGGTCTGCGCAATGCTTTTGTATTAATTAGCTTTTTTATCTGAGGAAATGTTCTATAACAGCATCATTTTCCATGGTTACTGCACAGACAAATAAATCAATTTTGTTTCTTTCTGTTCATCATTAAAAACACATTAAAATTAATGAGAATCTTGATTGTAAATCTACAATTCATAATGAAGGGCATCATCAACTCAAAATGTGGTTTAAGGTGATCAATTCAAACTTTTGGTGCCATTGCAATGCAGCTGAAGTTACTGACATGTCTTTTTTGTTTCTTTATTGGACAAACTTATTGTAAAAATATTGTGTTGTGAACTCAGCATGTTTGGTCATCTCTGCTGTCAAATTGTATTTAAAACTAAACAAAAATTCAAGCATTTCATTCACTTCTGCCATTTGGAATATTCACACTATAAATGCCTCAACCAATCAAATCAGTGTACGGAGATTTTGTGAGGGAGAGGATGCATTAAAGAGCAGGTTAAAGTTGCAGAGTGCCACCTGGCTGAATGATTTTTTTTTTTTTTTAAAGGTGCACATGTAAAACAGCATGGCTGCTGACTAAAGAGCATGGAAACAAACACACACGTGGACAAAATTGTTGGTACCCTTCGGTTAATCAAAGAAAAACTCACAATGGTCACAGAAATCTGACAAAAGTAATAATAAGTAAAAAGTCTATAAAATTTAACCATTGAAAGTCAGACATTGCTTTTCAACCAGGCTTCAACAGAATTATTTAAAAAAATAAACTCATGAAACAGGCCTGGACAAAAATGATGGTGCCCCTTGAAAAGACTGAAAATAATGTGACCAAAGGGACATGTTAATACAAGCTGTGTCCACTAATTAGCATCACATATGTCTACAATCCTGTAATCAGTCAGTGGGCCTATATATAGGGCTACAGGTAGTTACCAATAATTTTGTCCACATGTGTATACCTGAGGTAGGTGCAGGTTGAGCTTAAGGTTGCAAAGATGCATCAACTTAAGGGGATTTTAAAAAATCTAACCATAAATTATTAACCATCAATTAACAGCTTTTGAACACACTTTTCATGTCAGTCATGAGTCTATGTATCGAGTCATATTTTTCATTTAATTTAGAATTATTTTCAGTATCTCGCATTAATAGAAATGTTTAAAATTCTATTTAACTATTTGGAATTATAATTAAATGTCAATTTAAAAAATTAAATAAACATGTAAAAAGTAAGAAAATTTGTGTTTAGTTGATTATTTCTCTCCTTTAACAACAGCAATGAGTATTGTAATATGTTGTTGGAATTAGTCATCTTCATAACGAGGTATAACTTTGAGAGATGCTTCTGTGGAATGAGCAACACCGCTAAACGTGTGGGTAGTGACTGTAAAAATCCCCTGCAATATTCTCCTATTTTACATATCCTTACAAGTTATACCTCATTGTAAAGGTGACTAATCAGGCTTTCCAGTGATGTATAATACAACACCGTTTGGTATTATTAAAGGGGAGAAATTATCGGCCAAACACAAACTTTCTTACTTTTTGTGATTCAGACGGTAATTAGAACTTAATGCATCACTGACGGGTGAAAGGACTGCGGCAACGAGCCATGAGCTACCCAAAGGGAGCGTTTTTACAGAGTTCATTCAAGGATCTTTGTTCTTTTCTTTCTGAGATGACAGCTTTATCAGAATGAGGAATGATAATCTCAGTGTTTCAATTCAATTAATTACAAAGCAAGTCAGCATTTTTTCACTTACACATCAGCATTCCCATTCATTCACTAATGGCATTTAAAATAAAGGTAGTTATAAAAATGTTGAACAGAGTATAGTTATTTTTCACTGATAAATATAAGCAAGGCTTCCTTTCATCCATCCTGTGGAGGATGTGAACATATGTCCCAAATTTCATTTCAAAGCATCCAAATCGGATGAATTACACACACGTCACCCTCGTGGTGGTGCCACGGGATGAGTCAGGGGATCAATAAAATCTAAATTTCCACACCTCGTTTCTCACATTTCCAGCTGTGAGAGCACAACTCCAGCTCAGAATCACCTGCTGTGAGCCATAAGTGTGAAGAGAAGCTGCATGAAAAGCCTGAACCAAACTGTCCACACATTCTCCAGAAAGGCTCTGAAAACAGCTGCTAAGATATCTCAAAGTGAAAAGGAAAAGATTTACTTCCTGGGCTGCTATGAAACATCAGATAAATACCACAGTCATACATCCTTTGTGGACTCTGGTTCTATGATCCATATTTAATAATAATCCATCTAATCCTTACTGAAATATTTTAAGCCAACATTGGCATCCCTGGAGCCATGTCACTGGGGAGGCTAAAAAAAAAAAAACAAGATATTCCATGATCTTTTTATGAATGACACCAGGATGGTGGAGAACAGACGCTGAAGCCATTACAGATAATTCTCCAAGTGGAAACAAGTATGGATGAGCCCTACTACTAAATCCTTCCTCTAAGCCAGCTACAGTTGATTAGAACTCCGGCTGGATGCGGTAATTAATCACTCAGCTTGTCAAAGCACTGAAACTCAACAGTGTCATGGCCAGCCACCACCGAGAGGGTTCTTATTAAGAGTACTCTGAGTGTGACATGAAACAACTTCTTGAGTATAATAGGATCTGCCCAGGAGTCGCACAGGGATAGCGCTTTGAATCTTTGTATTAATTTAATTTGGACTACTTTGAAGTTGGAGTCCAGTAAAAACATCGTTACTTTTAAAATAATTTAAATAAGAAAAAAATGTGATAGTAGTTTGAGTACAAGTTGTATTGTGTATTTTTTATACAGCTTCACTTCTGCCTCAGACAGTAGACGCTTTATTTTGCCACATGGTGCTGCAAACAAGACTTTTTTCTAACACACCACAGACCGTGTTGCTACAAGACAATCTGAAGTTGACAAAGTGTAAATAAGGTTTAAGCTGTTTAGACGATTAAGAAATTTGATCTTCTGGTAGCAGTGTTTTGAGCTGTTTTAGCTTTAGCTTGCCTGCCGGAAATCATCTGATTCTCCAAACTGATAGTGCTCTGCAGGTCATACATAAAAAAATAAATTAAATAATAATCATTTAAAAGAAATTTAAAAGCTCTTTAGTTTTCATCTGTTTTTCCTTTAATGCTTGTATGCCAAAACTCCCCATTAAGAAAAAGCAGCCTTTCAGATGAGAGGTGAAACATCTTTAAATACATAAATTAAAAAAAACTTATTGAGAACATATAAGATACACTCATATTAACGTCTACACAAACCCAAAAGTCTCTAATTTATCTCATTTCTTAAAGGGTGGTATAATTAGAAATGTGTCTCACATTTCATGTTCTTGAATGTAAATGAACCATTACCACACAGCAGGATTGGGACAAACTAGGTCATTCTCATATTTTAATGTAATTACACTCCTTGGAAGGAATGAAACTAAAATTTGCATTTGATTCTGTTTTACTTTGAAAATAATAAATGTTCGGAATATGACTAAAAAATTTATTTTCAAATGTAAAAAATTAACCAACAAGCACTCACAGGTAGGCCTATGTTTATCTGTCTTTAACATTACAAGGTGCTTTGGAAGTCTAAATATTACGTTCAACACGTTAGCACGTGCCTTTCTGGTGGTCCACGAGCGCTCTAACTGAAGTACATCCCCATGGTGTGTGGGCATGCGCAAAAGCAACGAACAGGTGCACAACGTCCACGTCTTTGTTACTGTTTCTACGCTAAAGTGCCTCCCAGCCGACATTAATTTTGCGGGTCGTCGGTGCCGCAGTTGTGGTTACTTGTCACGACTGTTGCGCAAGTGAAAATTAGCCAGAGGCCAATGAGGCTAGCTTGTGGTTGCTGGTGGAGAAAAATAAGACGAACCCGTAATAGAGTCCTCCCATCGAGATGCGGACAGTAGCTCTGCTATTAGGTGTAAATGTAGTTTTACGTTGAGTTCTTATGAACAGATATTTAACAGCTGGCTGAATTAACACATTTTTATGGAGCAGTGGCTGCATTTAACAGTAGCCACCGCGCGTTTAAAGAAGGTGGAATACATTGTTTGCTTTATTATTTCTACATACATTAAAACCCCGCGTTTCGCAGGTGAAAAGCAGCTTTATGCTGAGGCGCTCACCTGCCCGGTCACCTTTATCCGGATGCCTCCTCCTCCTCCTCTTTCTCAGAGATGCAGCGAGTCTGAGATATCAACACTGGTCTCCTCTCAGGTGTTGAAGCGCGGCGGGGTCTCGCTTGCTCTGTGCATCCACTTTGACGCCAACAGCAACCCACACAAAAGCTATCTTTACCTTACGGCTCGCGCACTATTACAAATTGATCCATTGATCGAAAAAAAAAACAGTTGGCTGAGTACTGTGTGCGCCTTTCTTGGATAGATGTCCAGTTGAGGTAATGGATGTCAAACGCGTCTTTTCGGTGTTGTAGCCTTGTGTGAAGTTGAAGCCTGTCTGCTGGCGACGGTATGAACCCATGCAGTGCGCATCTTGGTGATATAGTGACATCTAGTGGAAGTATGCGTAACTGCAGTTATTTGAATACATAAATCAAAGAAAGACCAATAGAAAGAGTTTGTCTTATGTAAGTTTTTTTTTACCACTTAAATCTTTATTGTAAATAGATTGTTTTTTTTTGTTACAAATTATTTACATTTTTTTTGACAAAAGAACAAATTACATACAGACACTAATAAAAGCAGACAAACAGAGAGAACAAGATTTGCATGCACATTACATAATTAAATATATAAGGTCAGTCCAATGTGCAGTGCAGGTTGTCACTTGCGAATGGTTTTGATTGGTGTTAAATAAAAGGATTGGGTGGCTGGGGGTGGGGGGTTGGGGTTTAGATCAGCATTGGGCTAATTTACCACGAATCAACATAGTCAGAGCTGTAAGAGAAAGAGAGAAAAAAACAGTTAAATCACTTGAAATACATCTACTTAATTCATGCCAATATGGGACAGATTAGGAGCTCAAGTGCAGCAGTGCTTTTGAGAGTGTATTAGATCAATATTGGCAGGGCTATGTGTTAATTCATTTTAGGTGCTTAAGTTAAACCATCTTTCTTTAACTGTAATGACAAACTAGTCATGGCTATGGGATTTTAAATGATTCATGGATGTTGGTCAATAAACTGTCGTATCACTGTCGGGTATCTGGTGTCCTTCCTCCAGAAGAAGAATACCAGACATGTTTTCTCACCTTGGTTCAGCATCTTGGTTCGAATCTGCACCGAACAGCAGCCAAGCCACCGCCTGCTCTGGGGATGATCTCTTCCCATACCTGTAGAAAATAAAACCCCTGCATGTAATGACTGCAATCTAACATCAATGAGAGTCTCCATCCAACCTCCTCAGCTTTATAGAGTGCTCTAGTGTGACCCCATCAACCTTGCAATGAATTACAACTGTTGGAAATCTTTTTTTCCCCTTGGAATCATCAAACTGTCAACAAGGCAGGTTAACCGTGTACACCCTGTTGAGTCTTTGTGTTTCTCCTCGCAATCTCTTACTGCCCAATCACAAATCAGATGTGCAATTACCTGACAAAAAGGGATTTTCAAGTTCACTGCCCAGTGGTCATCACAGTCTCTTCTAAAATTGGTCTTTTGACAAGTTAACTTGTTGTTTCTGAATAGTACAAAGTGCCCCATTTTGAGGCACGAGGGTCTACAAAGTGGAGCACTCAGACATTTCAGTGTAATGACACATCCAGCTGCTTTAATCGCAGAAGAGGCTAGTTAAAGCAGAGACTATACTCAGCCTCCATCAAAAGAAAATTACACAACCAGATCTCTCGGAAGCTACCACTGTGTGAGTTTTAAATAATCTGTTATTACTTTGTCTTTACTCCAAGTAAGAAGCAAAAAGAAATGTTTTAGATCTTACAGGCTTTAGCTGGTCTGAAGCCAGGCTACTGAGTCTCTGTTCTTTCATAAAATGCAATTAACCATGTTAAACCAAGAGTGTTTATTGCCTTGAAAAGCATCATCTGGAAAACTTCGTTTCAGGGTGTTAAATGGCCCTTATGAAGTCATACCAAAAACAGGAGGGCTCCGTGCTCCATGTTTATCCTGGCAAACTTGTCCTTGAGCCATGAGATAGGAGCTAATTGGAGAATTAATCGCACAAACTTGATTAAGCTCCGAAGTTGCTACACAGTCAATGCGCACTGTTTGAATCTGGTCATACATCACTGCTCTTTTCTAAATCATTGTAAATGTACTTAGGTTAAAATAAAGACAGTTCAGAGGGGGTTAAGTGAAGCTCCTTGACTTACCTCTGTCTGGTAATGAGGTTGACATAATGCCTGACAGCTGCGTGGTATTTGGCCCACTCCTCCGGTGAGGCGTTGCTCCCGGGGCTCTCCGGTTTGGGGGGGTACGCGTCCGCAAAGCTGCTCAAACACAGCAGAATGCAAACGAATGCTGCGAACATCACCCAAGATCTCAGCATTTTGGCCATCTGAGGAGAGAGGAGGACAAAAAGGCTTAGTTTCCCTCTGAGGATAAACTTTCTTAAAAGAAAAAAATCGAAATAATTTAAGTTCAGTTTTACATAACGTGGAGTAATGAAGATGATGTTTGCCAAAAGTTAACGGGGGGTCTTAAATGTTTTTCCAAAAATCGATATTCAACAGAGTAAAACAAAGTAAGAAGACTTACTGTTTGACTTGTCTCCTGATGCTTTCACCTCAGTGGTGCCCCTGTCCTGTTGCTCTCCTCTCACTTCACAGGATTATATATTGTGGGAAGGATACCTGATGCGCACTGAGTAACACTTAACCACACCCCTCTCTGTAAGGACCGGCGCGTAAACGGGTACTTGTGTCTATTTAAAAAAAAAAAAAAAAAAAAAAAAAAAAAAAACTGGTGGACCGGCGTGGACCTCAACTCTACTGATATGGTTTCTATATTGGACACTTTTAGTTCAACTTGTAAGTTTATTTGAAATAAAAAGCCATGGAGAAAAAAAATCAGATGATAATTCATAGGAATAATTCCATTTACAAATAATAATAATAATAATAATAATAATAATAATCATCATCATTCTCTGTACCGCTTGGTCCATGACGGGTTAACAGCATTAACAGGTGAGAGGCAGGGTACACCCTGGACAGGTCACCAGTCCATCGCAGGGCCAACACATAGGGGACAAACAACCAGTCACACTCGCAGGGAGAATTTAGAGTCCTCAGTTAACCTAACATGCATGTCTTTGGACGGTGGGAGGAAGCCGGAGTACCCGGAGAGAACCCGCGCATACACGGGGAGAACATGCAAACTCCACAGAAAGGCCACTGCCCTCAAGGTCCGAACCTCCCCCCAGCCGAGATTTGAACCAGCGACCTTCTTGCTGTGACGTTGCGGTACTAACCACCACACAACTTCAAATAATAATGAGCAAATAATTTGAAATACAGATAAGAAAAATCCTGCTGGATTTGACATGGTTTCAGCACCATGGACAGAACCCGGGAATCATCATATAAACATGATTAAACTCTCATTTAACAGTAGCCGATCTCAGCCCTGTCAGCTTAATCTCTACATTACATGAGACTCATTACGCATGCCTTTCACTCAAGAGGCTTGTAGAACATCTGAAACAACAAATTACAAGCAAATATAGAGCAATACAACAAAGAGGCTCTTCACACTTAATATAATGATGATAATGGTCTGCACAGCAATGTGAAAAAGCACCACAGTAGTAGGAAAGAGAGGATCATATCCAACTAACACATTATACCAGGTACCATAGTGTAACAGCAATCCATTAATAATAATAAGTAATTCTCATTTTGTTTATGCATTTTGTCAAGAATATTCAACCATGAGACAACTCAGGTAGATGCACAGCTAATGACTGAGAAAGTCTAACTTTATTACCAAAAAGGTCAATTTTGATCTTGTGAAGCAGTAATTAATAAGTATGAAACGTGTTCACATTTAAAAATTGCCCACATTGTCTAATCATTTGCTTTAAGATATTTGCCTGTCTATGTATCACTCATCAGTCCAGCTTCATTCAAATTGTCTTAAAGCTTTTAACATACTCTGGAGTCAAAGGTCATACACTACACATAGATTAGTAATGTTATCATGTTAGATACACTCTTATGAAAACAGCACTCTTATGGAAACAGGTGAACTGATAATGCTTGTTTGACATATGCACTCTCACAAAAGACATTTTGTACCCACATACCTTTCAGGTATCGCACAACTCTGTTTAATGTAATCCATCACATTTATGACAGTTGGAGCAGCTTCTGTTTATCTAGGCTCTTCACGGTCTGCTGTTCAGTTCATGCTGCCTGAAAGCAGCCCTTATCCAACAAGTGCAATCTCTTTTTAATGTGTGTGTGTTTGGAGGGGGGGGTCAGAGGACAGAGATGTGCAGTTGGTTTGTTTTCGAACTGAATACTTGCACAATGTATTTTATTTTATTTTGATTTATTTTAATTTCTTGGGCCTCTTTATTCATCATTTACAGACCATGGTCCTTACCAGGTCTTAAAATTAGTTCAGTACAACCTCAGATGAATCATTTGGTTTGACATGTTACACAGTGTCTTTATTTATTTAATAAAAACTAAGTGCAAAAGAACTTGGTCCAGCTGAAGGTAAGTAGCAGCAAGGTGCTGCTAATCAAACTCACTTGATTAATTGATCATCAAGTTTTTTAAATTTGTTGGTCATTCAGGTGTGTGTTAACAGAAAACCAAGGAGGAAAGACATCAGCAAACATCATGGTGAAGCAACTGATGGGTTATGAGGCTGTTTCTAAATATTTTTGAGTCCATTATTCATTACACATATAACTTACAAGTGGAAAACATTTCAGTTATCAATCTTTCCAGGAGTAGACATCACTCCAAGGCTGGATCGTACAATGCTAAAAGAAAATGTAAAAAATCCAAGAGCTGCATCTCAGACTCAACAGACCTCAGTTAGCATGATAAATGTTAATGTTCCTGACAGAAAAGATTCCGCATGTATGACTGGTTTGGGAGGGTTTTCAGGGTTTCTTTAAAACAAACATGACAGCAATCCACACATAAATGTCCTTTTGAAAAATGTTTTGCTATAATGCATACCATATGGTGACAGCCAAATAGCATCTAAGCAAGAAAACACATACCACCTGTCAAGCACGGTGGTGGAGGGCTAATGATCTGGGCTTGTTTTGCAATCACAGGACCTGAACACTTTGTAGTCACAGAGTTGTCCATGAATTCCTCTGTGTACCAAATCATCCCACAGTCATGTGTGAGGCCATCAGTCCGACAGCTGAAGTTTGGTCTAAACGGTTTCATGCAATATGACATTGATCCAAGGACGCCAGCAAATCTCCTGCAACATGCATGAAAAAGAAAAGAATGAAGATGTTTAAACGGTCTAGTCAAAGTCTAAACCTCCACTCAATTAAAACCCTGTCTTTAAGAGAACTGAGCACAAACTAATTCCCACAAATCTCAATGAACTGAAGTAATGTTATAAAGACGAGTGGACCAAAATCTCTCCTCAACTACGTTAGAGATTGATAATGCCATAGAGAAAACAACAATTCAAGTTATTGCTGCTAAAAGTGGCTCAAGCTATCTAATGATGGGGTGTGCTTAGTTTTTCACACAATGATTCTATGTTTGAGGCTTTTGAAATTCATGTTTCCATCATCTGACACCAAGAAATGCCATTAAGCTTCAGTTACCTTGTTTTTTGGTTGTTGTGTTTTTTAGCACTTGTGAATAAATTGTTAATTATTGGTACATTTGGATCAAGATGATAAAAGGTAACATTGTGAGCATTTTTATACAGTAGCCTAGCAGTCAAAAGCTATACGTACTAATATTAATTCTACATTTTGCTTCTCTCTAGCCTAAATTTTCATTCTGCATCTTTTTTTGTTCCAAAAGCTAAATAAAATCTTGGTCCCATATTCACTGTGAGTCATGTGGGGACTCTTAGGAGAAAGCATGAGTAGAAACATGACGAAAATATGCAATTAAGATTTCTTAACATATTCAAAGGTTGCAGTTAGCCACAGGACTGTTTGGCTACACCAACAGCTCATTCTCTTGAGACTGTTTCCTGTTTTTTTTTTTTTTTTAATTTAAGGTACAGGAAGAACAAAAATATTGCACCGCTAGTTGGCCGGCAGCTAGAATATCCAAAGAAAATGAAGCCTATGTGATGATATTTTAGGGTTTACTGAATGAATCAAAGAAAGTCATGGTGGTATAGAAGAGCACGGAACATGTTGTCTTGCAGGCCTCCCAGGGGACATCACAACAACTCCTTTCACATGCTTTTTATAGAGTCGTAAAAAACAGTGGTTTTGTCTTTGTCTGTCCCTAATCCCTTGTCAAAAACACAACTTGATTTAGGCATAAATCTCAGCTTTACAGTCTCTGTAAGCTGAGGACAAAAAAAAAAGAAAAACAAGCAATTAAAGTGAACAGAAGCACGTCTTAAAGGCTGGAAGAGGACTGAGGTATCACACATTGATTGCAATGACCATTTCTGAGCAATTATTGTGTCATAACTCAACTTCTTATGTTGAAATAATTAGTGTTTAAAGTTTGTCCACCAAAAGATTTCCAAAATTATGTAAGAACAAACCATAAAAATGGAATCTGACTAGAAAAATATGGTTTTTAACAATATATAAGAGTTGGTGAAACGCAGTAAAATAATAACTAAACCGTCCTCCATTCACAGCAGCTGATATCTGCACTCAACGCGGTAATCACCCACAGGTAACAGTGGCTGTTGCAACCATTTAGTTAATTCTACTACAATAATCAACCACTCTGCATTGCCTCTGCAGACCATAAAAGTCAATGGCAAGAAACAACAATATGCACAAGACAAACTCATTAGCTCGCCCCTGTGTTTATAGGTAAACAGTGAACACGTAACAGCCCCCAGATAAGAGAAAGGGCAGACAGACTAAATTGTCACGGTCCAATAAACCCCAACTAATGCTCTCTTGAAGAGCCGTTTGGGCTCCTACATATGGAGAGTGTTTGAGCTGCCACCAAGGCCAAAATAATAAGACCAGTGGGAGGCAGATGATTTTCTGGAACTTTTTCTCTTTAGTCCTTTACCAACTTTTTCTGGTAACATTGGTACCACTGATGTCTGTGACTGTGTTATATAAGCCACAGACAATTTACATAACTTCATCACCAGAGGGGAATAACTCCAGCTAATCCTGATGTTGGAAATCTACTTTCTGTTGGCGTCTACCTATACTCCACAAATGTAGCAGTGGCTATAAAAGCTTTTCTTCTAAACCTCTGTCCTCACTTTAGATGTTAAAAACCACCTACTTTTCCATTTGGGCCACACATGCTGCTGTGTCCAAATAGAAAGATTATTGCCACACACATGCACAGAAGTCCATTCGAGTGCAGGAGCAATTTCCCAGAAGAATGTATGACTCCTTCCTGCCATCACAGACAGAAAGGGGGAAATGATTATGCACTTTTATTCAGCCTTATCTTCAGAATAGGGGAGCCACTAATATGAGCAGAGTGCTTTTCATGCAGCCAGGTCTGTTTGCACAGTTCAGAGAACAAAATGGGGGGTTGATTGCAGCCCACCATCACAGTGCAATAATTCACGAACGTATGAATGGCTTCAAAGGAAGCCATCAAGTGATGCTGAGACAGGACTGTAGATAACTACAGTGAATGAATACAAAAACATGAGCTATGGAACATGTTTCTTTTATGCTGCAGACTTTTCCAGTGGTGGATACACCACAGACACATTTAATTTGTTTTTGAAAAACAGCGCTCATTTAGTTCCTTTTGGATCCCAGACGAGCAAAACTAACTGATCCAACAGCAGCATCACTTTGCCTTTTTTTTATTAATACATATATAAAACAGAGCTGACCATTACAGCAATAGCTCACAAACTGATATGTTTATGAGTGAGCTGGCAGTGACGTCTCGGGTAACTCAGACAGATGACGACACAAGGATTGGATGGCTCGAGAGAGGTGGATGATTTAATTCAGAAGATGCTCTCAAACAAGTCACATATTTAAGTAGCAGAATGATCCCTTTAAGATCGACAATGCTCTTTATCAATGAGACGTATGTTGTAGGTGTCAGACGATGCAGAGGCGTTGATGACTGGCTGTGTGATAAACTACAACATCCTACAACAAAACAATGTGATATCACACCAGATGTGACTCACTGTATCTGTGGCTTACAGTAGATGGTAAACAGATTATATTCCTAAAAGATGTGCAGATTTAAGGTCTCTAACTGAACTGACAGTGGACACAAAACCGAGCAAAACATGAAGCACTCTAAATGGTAAAAAGGCTCCACAGTGACATATAAATGCCTTATACAGTCAATTTTAACAGCAGTTGCAGCAAATGAGCAATATTTAAGCAGCTGATCATCAATAACTCATAAAAAACCTCATTTATAGCCATGAGTGCACTTGTTCCAACAGATTGCTTTTCTTGGTGAGATGAAACTTGAGGTAAACACTTCTTATGACTTGTTAAAAGAAAAAAAAAAGATTTGTTTTCTTGTTTCTGGCCAACAGCAAACACAGCCCCAGTTTGGAAATCAATCACTTTAATTCCCCAGCTCAGAGGTATGTGTGAGTGGTCGTATATCAGGCGCACCTCTGAGAACAGAGGGGATGGTGATATTGAGGCAGACTGGAGGGTTGGTGAAAGACAATAGCTGAAACTCAAGTACTTTTCCATCAAAACTTTAGAAAAGGCAGAAATAAAATAAAATTAAATGAAATATTTTCTATAGGAGTCTGCACTTATCTCCTGGGGGGAAACGTTATCTTGATGATGAGCATGTTGCCCCAAAATTCCAATAAACATTTCTGTGTAAACTGAAGCACCCCTCATACCATCACAGATGCTGCATTTTGCTTACAAAATCCTGAATTGTCTTCTATCTTTCCAAACTAAGCTAAAACATGGACTCAAAGGACCACAGAACATTCCAGCTGTTTTCCTTTCTGAGATGAGCTCATGCTCATAGAGCTCTGCAGCCCTTATGCTCAGTCAACATATGACTTCCTGCTTGCGTAACACAGTTTCAAGCTACAATTCAGGTTGCAGTGATGACGTACGTTGAGTGAAAATGGATTTCCAAGGTACTTTTGAGCTCGTGTTGCCATGTTGGTCATGGTGGCATCTATAGGTGTTTAAGTTTGGCACAAGGCAAAAATAAATAAGCTTTATGTTTCTTTATTTTTCTTCTGTTTTTTTAATTGCTAGCATTAAATTCTAGAGTCTGATGAGATTGCTCAGCTAAGAGAGAAAATGTCTATCTATGGAAGTTTGATTTGTAAGTTATCAAGCATTTATTAAGTGTTCATTTTGTCAGTAAGTGTTGGAACTGTTGACCATTTTGGTCTTTTTACTTGTGCTTCCCATGAAATTAAATTGGAAAATATTTATTAATCCCTTAGGAGAAAAAAGTAAACACAAATAGGCAACACATTCATCAAGGTTATCAGCTATACACTACATTACACAGCTCTCCACATTAATGTGAACTGATGTCAGATTAACCCGTAGAATGTTTCTCAGAGCTCGTTTTCATCCGTTATCTTCATACTCCTGCCCAACTGACCAACCACATGCATTTCCCCTTTTAAAAAAAATGAGACAAATGGTGTTAATCGGCACAAAGGGGCTCTGTGCATCACTCAGCTCCGGCTTGTCCTGCTGTAATAAAGCTGGCCGCCTGCCTGAGTAATTACTCTCATCTGTCTCAGTCGTAACAGCAAGAACCTGACTGAATAAAAGCTTTCAGACGGGCCACAAAACAAGTTGAATTAAGGTACTAACCATTTTTCTCTATGCTGTTGGTGTCTGATTAGAGATCTTAATGTAAAAGTATGCCTTTTCCCATGCTTGAATGAATAAAATGTATATGTAGGCCTGACTCAACAAAAATGACCCATGCAGAAGAAAGGTTTTCATTTGCAAACAGCAGTGAGTTTAGTCATTTAAGAGGTTTATTTTTAATTGAACCTTTACATAAAAAAAATCTCAAACATAAAAAGGAGTCATAATCAGGACACAACTCTTCTTAAAGACTAATGAACTCATTAGTACAAATATACAGTATAAATGAAAAGTTACAAACCTGCTACAATGACAAAGCTGATATTTTTTTTTATCATAACAGACCAGAAATAAAGCTCCTTTATTTTCCATTCTAAAGGATTTATTTTAATGTAATAATTATGGCAAGCTTGCCATTAACAGAAATCCAAAGTACGTCTCAGTTTAAGTACTGCACACTTCCTTTTCAAGCATTGTTTCTACCATCTTGGGTAAGAATCCTTCCAAGAAGTGAAAGTAGTCATGAAAAGTTCCCGGCTCGACATTGCTTGGCTCCAACGTGAGCACCGTCTTTGTGCTTTCTGTCTCACCCACCATCTGGGGCTGAACTTTAAACTTCAGGGGTTCCTTGAGCTCTGGCTCTTTTTCAATGATGTAAGCTGTGACCCGGGACTCCAGCTCCATACAGCTTCCCTCCGGTCTCGAATCTGTATCTTTGATCAGCTCCCGTCTCACTTTTCTCCGGCCAGCCCACACCATGTGCTTTTGCACACAGATCCATGGAGGGAATTCGGGCTTCCCCCTTTTTGCCACTCTTGGCTTTTTGCTTTGAGGCGACACTGAGGTATCACTTCCAGAAGACAGCGGCCTCTTGGCACCAACGACGGGACCCAGAGGGCTGGTCTGGTTCTGGGACTTACAACTGTCTAAGTCGTCATTTATTGATGAGTTAAAAGAAGCTGATGAAGCTTCCATTTCCTCAGCAGCATCAGATGAATGCTCACCTAATATAGTATCTGTTGTGGCTAAAAGTTCACACTTGAGAACCGCTTTCAAAACTCCCTCAACAGCTGAGCAAACCCTTTGGAACCACAGCAGCCGGAAACCATCTCCCGCCATGTGCAGCTCGTTGCGGAGGGCCTCTGGGAGCGATGCTGACTTGAAGGGGATGCTAATGGTCAGCTGCTCTGGTTTGGAATGAGAGACTTCCCCGTGTGGGGTAAATAAGCGCATCAGTCCCCATGACTTCCCCTTGGTGGACTTGCGCTGGTACTGCAGGCTGCGACAGTACTTTTCAGCCTCCTGGCACTCCCTCTGGAAGCTGCGCTGACAGCGCTCGTTCAGGTTTCCTGCCACATTGTGGGTGAGCTCAAAGGGGTCCAAAAGATTTAGCGGGCCCAGTTTGGGATGGGAGTGAGGAGTCTTGATGGCCTGTTCCTCTTTCACCGCTTCATCCTCTTTCTTTTGACTGAGGAAATTTATGACTGGGAGTGAACGCCCCTCCCTAGGAGATATGACACTACTGGCAAAATCAAACTTGGCATAGAAGGAGAAGAAGCCAGCGAGCAGAGAGCCTGGACAGAGGAAACAAAGACTGACATTTAGGATGTGGTTTGCACTCAAAAGCTTAGTTTAAGCCACATTAAGAGTTCACTTTTAATTTAACTTACAGAGGTCTTGTGTGTTCTTGCTCGGGGGCAGAGCGATAGGTTGACTGGGGAAGGTGCAGTTCCACCCTTCAATCACACACTCTTCCTCCTCACCTGCAAAGATGAACAAATTTACTGATTATGGAGAACAAAACATGAGATACTGAATTAACAGCAAAAAAGACCAACTGAGATGATCCAAATTATTTTAAAATAAATATTCTCAACTAATAATGTTTCTTTTTGCCCTATATTATGGTTTTCCAAGGGTAACAATTTGCATCTTAGCCCTCCAAACTGGGGAGTTAAGAACAAACTCACAGAAGCAGAGATTTAATAAGATGAAACATCCTTGCTGGATCACATCATCTTAAACCAGCATAAATTAAACATGAGAAGTGACACAGTTGCATTAGTCCTCTGTCCTCAAATCCTCACTCCTCTGGGTCTAATCTTGGAATCGAGACCACATATTTCTTCTAAATATTTGGCTGTGAATGAATTCCAGGTTACTAACAGGAGAATGAAGGACTGGGGAGATGTGGGGGCTAAAATTAGTTCAATGGAATAAGCTTTTTGTAAAACTTTTCCTGTGTTAATCTGTATTTTGGATTTGGGTTAAAATCATGCAGATAAGCCAAAATTCTTTTATCGTGATCAGTTTTTCCCTCAGACTTGATTAATACCACGTTATAATGTGGAATATTGTTTTTCATTATAATGCAGTGATTCTGAGAGGAACCATCAATGCAACTTGCAGCAAAACTAGAGACATATTACTATAGATTCCATTTTCAAAAGCTTACCTACTTATGAACTGACTAGATTTAGCAGGTTGGAAAAGAGCAATTATTGACATGTTCGTGCTGCTGACAGCAACTTTTTAACTCTTGCACAAATAAACCTCCTTAATAAAAATAAGAAACTGGAGTAATGCAGCACTTACAGGCCATGTCTTTAAGTTGGTCCACTGTGAGGAGAACAGGAGGCTCACAGTTCTGGAGGAAGAAGAGGATCAGCAATGTCAGAGCATAGTTGTTTAGAAGGGGACCGGCACCGCTGGGATTACCTGCAGGTAAGAAGAAGGTGGAATTAGAAAATGGCTATGAAATTATATATAGTTAAAACATTTATAATGGTGTAGGGGGAGATGGATGAAGTCTGGATCTTTTGCTTCACGAGCAACACTTCATTAAAACATACTTGTGTTTGTTATCAACATGTTTTGTTGAGTTTGAGGCACAAAGATGGTTTTCTTGGCACTTCTGTCTTAAGTCACAGGATGGATGATGATTTCTGTGGCCTGAGTATAGCTAGAGTCATAATAGTCAATCCTCTGAGTGTAAACCAGAGCAGACTCTCTAGCAACAATATTGTTGCAAATTATGTTTTTTTCCCAAGTCAGAAAGATTATTTCTGACAAACAACAATTTTCTTTTTTTACTGGCATCCCTGATCAAAGGAAGTGCTCTGAATTAAAACAGCACCTTTACATGTCATTAATTCCATCATGATCTCAAAACTCTGATGAAAGGTGAATTGGTAGCATTAAAAAATATAGTTCAAAGGAAAAAGCCAAGATATGGCCCGGGAGTGAAAGTAATCAGTGTATAATACCCTTATTATGATTTTTAACAATAGGAGGAATCGCAGTCTGCACACGCGGAGAGCTGTAATTGCGATGGCTTTATTTTGACCGAAGCTTTGATACCACGATGCTAAAAATGAAAAAAAAGTGCAGATCAGCACGCCCTGATAGTTTGGTCTTACGAGGAGAGTGTAGCTCCACTGACATCTGCTGACCAAAGGAGGAAATACCTACCTAAATCTAAATGCACAGGTAACCAAAATACACTAATCACATGTTTAAAATACGTCTCCAAATAATCTACAATTACTGCTTCATCCTACCAGCAAGCTGCTTCTGCTTGGCCCAGTAGCGGATGGTGTACACCAGAGGTCTCAACCTGTCTTCCATCCCTGAACACAGCTGGAGGAAGTGGGTGTTCTTTACTGCCAGTCTAGTGAAGGATACAGAGATTTGTGCTCACTGTATAACACAAACATTTCAAGTCTGAAGACTTATGATGATTCACAATATTCTACAAATAAGAAAAAATGTATTTACTGACCTGTTGTTAATGGTGATGTCCCCGTGCAGGTTAAGCTCTTTGTGATGGAACTTGACGACAGGGAGGCGAGCGGTGCCGACCACATGGACTTTGTGCACACTGGGGACACACCGTTTCAGGATGGTTGCCACAAGGTCTAGAACCTCAGTCGGAGAGGCTGTTGATAGGTCGATATCAGAAAGAATGGAGTCCTCAGAGTGCCCATCATCTGACATTCCTTCACTTGCCTGGAAAAAGAGATTCTCCAGTTAACACAGAGGCAAAAATTAAAAGGGAAACAAAAATTCTGGTTTATATTAAACTGTGAGCCCTGCAACAGACTGGCAACCTGTCCAGGGTGTACCCTGCCTCTTACCTGCTAAGTGTTGGGATATGTTTCAGCTTCCCTGTAGCACTGAACTGGATTAAGCAGTATAGAAAAATTAATGTATGAATTAAACTAACAAACCTGGTCTCCGGTGGTCTTGGCACGAGCTTGGAACACCTTAGTGTTTTCAAGGTCCAGGAACAGGTCTAAGTCACAGGAGTGGATACCAAAAGTGTTGACAGAAGAACCGAATGGCAGAATCTGACTGTCTGCAACCCATACAAAAATGAAAAGTTTCAAAAGAGGGAGAATTCTTTGCATCATTTACTATCATTATGTAAAACCTATAGTTTGTTTGTTTACAAAGAGGTCACCTGGAAAAAATTCAACAAAAACCTCTTGAAGAAGCTGAATAAATAAGCTTCGAGCTTTCTTTTCATTTTCTCCCAGCTGAAATCGCTCAACTATGTACCGCATCTGTGCATCCACCTGCAGGAGAACAGAGAACATAACCAGTCCCAATGTAACTAAATCCCTTGATAACAAACATGTAAAGTTATACAATGCCACTGTGGTGCAGTTTTCTGACAGTTTTAATTAAAAAAAGTTTTTTTCTTCCTAAATATGTGTGTATTAGTGCTATATTAGTATGCTTAAGGCAGACTGGAAGCTTAATAAACTGTATTAACAGATGCTTACAGATGCCAGCTGACACAACCCAGGTTTAAGACGATCAAGAACTTGTTGGAGGTTCTGGGGGTCATTTTTCTTAGGATTTAACTTGAACTCCTTTTTTTCTCGAGGTTTAACACGCAGCTTCAGGTCTTTCATCTTATGCTCCACACAGGACAGAACTGCCTCTATGCTCTCAGTCTCACTGAACTGCACAATGGCAAACACACCCTGTGAGAAGAGACAGAAACATCAGTTACTATCCAGCCCTTCAACAGAACATAAGCTACTCTACAGGGAATAACATGGTAAGGCTGGCCATATTAATAAATATTAAAATGTATCTCATTGTGTGCAGCTGTCCGACCTTGTCTTTATCCATGATGACATCTGAGACAGTGCCAAACTTCTGAAAGTACTCAGCTATGTCAGTCTGAGAGATGTCAGGCCTGATGCCGCTGACGAACACACTGTGCTCCTCCTGGGTCTTCCTGGTGGATCGCACAGTGCTCAGTGTCTGATGCTTTCGCCCCTTCAGATGCTGATCCAAGCTTGGCACTGCAGGTCAGCAAAATCAGAAACACAGACAAGCAAAAGGAATGTTTTTACCAAGAAAACAAGAACTGGGTGTGTCAATTTATTGAAAATGGTTAAAATAAATACATAAAATAAAAAATAAAAAATACAGGACATGGACCAAAAACTAAGTTAGTTTGGTTCTAACAGGTCAAGAGGATCATGAAGACCCCAAGTTTAACAAGACCTCCTTGTTAACCTGCTTGCTGCTGTTCCTCATCATATGACTTTCTATACCCTTTTCAAAATTTAAAAGCTTTGATTTTGTGTGTTAAATATTCTATTTTTATTATTATTTTAGTGTGAAATAAAATCCAAATAAAAAGTTAGGTTACAAATACCAAACAAAGATGGCTCAGTCCTGTATTGGAACATAAAAACTGACAAATTACAGTCACAGAATCAGTTAACTGATCATAGCACCACCAGGGTTGTGAGTTCTGCAATTTCAACTTGTGTGTAAATGCACAGAAAACTGTCCCATTTTGCCTCTGCTACTATCTCCCTTTTTAGATTGAAGAGGAGGCATCAGCTGGGAATCCCCTTCAGCTCCCATCACTCAAATAATACAATGCACTTTGAAGGTGCATCATTCCTGGCTAGAAATGGCATATATGAAAACACCCAATATTTGGCATGAACACATATTGTATATTCTTTACCAGAGTCTGAACCCTCTTAGTCAAACTTTCTGGTCATTTATTTAAGTACCATAGCATTCAGTAATACTTATCTAGGCTTCTTAAAGGCCATTTCAAAACTTTTCTTTGGGTGTTGGCTGCTGTTTGTTCTGTTCCCTTCAAAGATGCACACTGCTTCAATAATGTTTAGGTCCGGCCTCTGGGGACTCATCACACAATTAGACCTGCTGCTACTAATGTTTTAGACCAGTTCTTGTGTCATCTGGTATACATCAGCCCAGCCCCCCCAAAACCATTCCTTAGGAACGACTTCTTCTCATGGCTTTAGTAAACAGTAGATGGATCAGTTCAAAGGCCCTGGCATATAACAAATATGCAAAGTTTTCTAAATTTGCTGTTGACAAAACCCTGGTTTAACCCTTGAGTTAGGTGACTTCTTTCTATGCTCGAATGGTTCATTAGGACAATGTTAAGTGAGTTAAACAAAAACATCTATTTGAAAATTGTCAGGCAAATGAACAGGACTGCAAAATAACCAAAAACGCAGAAATATCAGAAGAAAAGCCTCAAAAGACCTTTAGAAAACCTGGAGAAGTATTGCTCAAATTTAGTAAGATGTGGGGCTTGTTTGAAACAAATTATAAAGAAATTAATGGTGGCTAAAGACTATGCACAATATTTTAAATATAAATTAAAAGTTTCTTTAAAGTAATAAAATAAACAGCTTAAATTATCAAATACTTTTTTCCTACTGTGTAATTGAGCGAATCGCGGTAACAAATATCATTGGCATTTACTTGTAGGTGTGTATGTCAACATGAAGCTTGGACAACTGCGTTATAAATGGAGTTAACCTGCTCAGAATAACTTAATAGCATCTAGTGGAACTTCAGACTCGTGCGTGGCTAAGTTAGCTTCCCTTACTTACTGTTGGGCATGTTGGCGTTGCACAGAGTGCAGTGAAAGCCTCTCGGTGTCGTTTTTATGTCTCTGTCTGAAGACATAGTGGTTTAAAGCCAAATATACTAAAATTAAAGGAAGAAAATCAAAATGTTCCCCGGTCATAAACAAAGCTCAAGGACAAGCGTCCTCCATGCTTCTCTCAAATCTCCCTCCAGCGTTGGGTCTGCGTTTCAGTCCAGTCCGTCCCAAAAATCCTTCCGGCCTGTTCTCTTCTTCCCAAAGAGGTTCCTGCTACTAAAATGCGATCGAAGCTAATTTAAATTACATAATATCATATAAACTGTTACTTAGTAATATGATATAGTATTAATGTGTAGTATAAATATTACATGATAAAACTTGAATCAAACATTTTCCCAACAGATTTTGACTGATTAAACATTTGATTTAATAATCAACCTTTGATAGCTGTCAGATATGAGAGGCGGTGACTAAAATAGCTCGGAAACTTGTTTGAATGCCCGCTGAACGGGGGATGAGCGTGTCATTTATAGGTTTACGTGCCATCACTGAGGTGACAGTTAATATTGGATTAAATTAATGGTTTAAAGTTCCAATATGCCTTTGGAGGATATTGCCACAAGGTTGTTTTCAGGGGTTTTAAAGAGTTGCCCAATCCAAATAATGTACTTAAATTTCAACTATTGATGATAGTTGTGGCCATAGTGTGTGTGTATGTATATATATATATATATATATACACACACATACATACATACATACACACACACACACATATATATTTATAGAATTGAAAATAGACATCCAGAATAATTAGAAATATACAAATATTGTTGGTTTATTAGGTGAATGGCACCCTTTATACTTACATATAAAATTCAATAAAGCTTAATTTTCCCAAAGAAAAACATGGAAAACACATGGGTGTCTCTTAAAGCTGTTAAATCATAAACCCACCTGGTGTTGATGCATACCCCCACCATAAAAAAAATAATAATAAAGCTCAAATAATCACACCAGCATTTCTTATAGAAAAAAAATTTAATCACTTTTTTCTTCCTACAGTAAAATATTGTAAAAACCAGTCAAGAATAACATACAACTTCTAAAAAAAAAAAAAAAAAGGCTTTAAACAATAATCCCTGCTGTACTTAAGCAAAAACAATACTTTGTTTACAGTCAATAAAACTACTTTGTATATGCCTTACACTGTAAAAAATAAAATTTAAAAACTTAAAGGAATAACAGTTACATTTAAACAAATGCATCTATTTTTTAGCTGATCTTCCTCGTCGGGTTTTAGGCTGCGGTTCAGCTTCAGCATTTTTTATGCTCCCCTTACTTTTAGACTCTGCTGTCACATCAGCAACCGTTGCTCCACGTCTGCCTCTCTTGGCAGGTTGTGCTACAACAACTTTATCTGAGAGATCCTCTTCATCCTCGTTGGGATCTTTTGAAGCAACTTGGTTGGTCAGTTTTGACTTCCTCCCTCTAACGGCCTTAACTGGTGTTGATTTAGGAATGTCAAAGACCTCCAGGCATGATTTCCACTTGACAGATTTGTTGGAACTCTTTTCATGTTCCACTAACGGTTTGTTTAAATCTTCAGAAGAACTTGCCTTGTCACTGGTGGCCAAGACCTCATCAGCTGTGGGATTCACTGCAGCCCGTCTCCCCCTCTTTGCTGGTTTGACTGGTGCTGGAGCAGATCCTGATGTGGATTCTTCAGCGCTCTCCTCAGGAGCTGCCCCTCTGCGTGCTCTCTTTGCTGGAATGACTTGAGAAGTTTTTCCTTCCTTTGCGCTGCATTCCTCAGGCTTTTTCTCCTCTTTGAGCTCCTGCTGGGGTTCAGGATTTTCAGTACTGGCAACTTCTGTGACCTTCTTTCCTCTCTTACCACGTTTAGGTTTGTCTGTAGATGAAATGAGAACTTCTTTGAGCTCGGTGGACTCCATGATTCCCACATTCTCAGTGTCAGACTTCGCTTTTCGCCCTCCTCTCCTGGGTTTGGCACAAGATTGTTCACTCACTGCTTCTAGTTCAACAGCTGGAGTTTCTGCCTTCACTGGAGCAACTATTTCCACAGTTTGGACCTCTTCTTTTGGTTCTACTTGACCTTGCTCAGGTTTTCTTGTTCTCCTTAATTTCTTAACAGGCTCCTGGGAGTCAGTAGCTTCTATCAAAGTTGTCTTTTCTCCCTCTTCCTGTTTGGTATTTCTTCCCCTTTTAGCCCTGACCGCAGGCTGAGTCTCCTGCTTGATCTCCACAGTGGAAACGGTGTCTTCTACCACCTCATTCTCTTTGGCTTTCCTCCCTCTCTTGGGTTTTCCAGCAGTGGGAGGCTCCTCTTCAGTTTTCTCTGGTTCCAGCTGAGCTGGCTCCACAGGTGTTTGTTTAGGTTTTCTCCCTCTGAGCGGCTTTGAGGCGACTTTGTCTGCCGGCGGTGCTGAATCAGTATTTTCTTGACAGGTGATTATCGGAGGGGCCTGGGAAATCTCCCCTGTAACTTCTGTTTCTACAGCTGGACGATCAGCTGTGCCTTCTGGAGACTTTGCACGCCTGCTTCTTGTTGTCTGTTTAGCAGCAGGAGGTGCTGCAGCTTCCATTTTCCTGCCTTTCCTCCCTCTGACTGGAACAGGAACTGCAGGCTCATCTGAATACTCCACAGCCTCCTTTTTATCCTCCGTTTCTTTAAATTCCACCAGTTTTGCTCTTCTGCCTCGTACAGCTTTCTTTTGAACTACAGGTGTTTCCATTTCTGGGACTTTGCAGGCCTCTTTCTCCAAATCAGGTAAATTCTCTGCTTCAGGTGCCTGGACAGTTTTCATCGCTTCTGACTGATCTTCATCGGTGTTGCTAGGCAATACTTCTTGCTGATCACTGCCGATTTCACTTGCATCTGCTTTTAGAACAATAAAGGGGAACATAATTAAATAAAAACAATAGGTGAATCAAAATAAAGTGTTTTTATCCTGCTCCGATTAGAGGAACAAAGTAATGGAACATTTTGATTTATGTGTGTTGCATAGGTCAAGATAACTGTAACTGTCCCCTGGTCAAACCAACCGTAAGCAGAGAAGATGACGACTCACCTTTTGCTGCGGCAGCTCGTGGAGCATCTTCAGTCTGGGCGACAGGTGCATCTTGCTTCTGTGGAGCCGACTGTTCAGGTCGTTTTCTCCCTCGCTTGGGTTTCACCACGGCCTTCTCTGGCCGTTCTGCACACTCATTTGCTTTTTCCTCAACCTCAGCTGTAGGTCTCTGTTCACTCTCAGGTTCTGGAGCAGTTTCCATTTGATTGAGGACCTCTTGGACAGTTTCGGCTTGATCCGTCACCTTTTTGGTATTTCTTCCTCTTTTTGGTTTAAGAGGAAGGTCTTCCTGGTTTTGGTCTCCCACTGTAGGCTCAACATCCTTGTTTTCAGTAGTTTCAGCTTTTCTGCCTCTTGTCGTGTTTCTAACTGCAGGTGGAACTGCAGTCTCAGTTTTCTTCTGTCTTCTTCCTCTGACTGGAGCAGGTTCACGTGCGGCAGCTTCTGCTGGTTTTGCCCTTCTTCCTCGAGCGGATGTCTTTTTACAGCCGAGAGCTGAAGCAGTTGCATCCATTTCTGTGACTTTGTCAGCTGGTGTCTCCACCTCAGGAGAAATCTCATCTCCTGTTTCCACTTGATGCTGCTGTTCTGGCACAGAGGAGATGGTTTCCATGATATCTGATGATTCATCTTCATTGGCAACTGGTTCTAAAAATAAAAGGGAAAAAAGGAAAAGAAGTTATTACCTGTAATATGTATAATAGACCCAAACAAGACAACAAGAAACTAATCATCTCATTAATTACAAATCACTTAATTGACTTATTTCTAATTAAAGTCACCTTTTGCTTCATGGACACCACGATCCTTTGGAACGTTATCTTCATCCTGATATAAAAGGATAAAATATGAATAAATGAGCACTCGTGTGGAAATAAAGCCAGTAAACCATGTAAACTACACAAATCACTTCCCAAAGGGCCATACTATGAGTTAAAGACCTTTTTTTTAAACTTTAACAAACATCAGCTTAAAATTCTAATTATACCTTTGGTTAAGCATTTTTTCATATGCATTTTAAGTCTGCATTATATCCAGTCTATACACCTCAGCTAACTGCTGTACTTAAATATAGATTAAGTGCTTCCATGGTTACCTGATTTGGTTCCAGTTGTCCTGATGGGTTGGTTACTGGCTCCTCCATCAGCTCTTTAAGTCCCTCAAAGTCTTCCACCGGAGCAGCCCCCCTCAGCCTGGGTGATTTCATCAGTCTCTTGATCCCGAAATTCTCCTCAACCGGTTTCCCTTTCTGTTTGGGAGTTTTCTTGAGCCTCTCACCAACCTTATCTTCAGCGGGAGAGCTCTTCACTTTAGGTTCTTCCACCATTCTCCTAACATCAATGAGACACAGCACGGGGGAGCCCACTCCAAGTGGAGTTTTCACATCTGTTATTTCAGATTGGTCGTCGGGTTTTTGCACGTGTGTTGGTGTCTCAAGAAGTTCTTTAACACCATCCAAACTCACATCGCCAACCTTTTTTGCTTTTGGAGTCTTCAGGAGTTTTCCTCGAAGGTCTTCAAGGGGTTCAGCCTTCTGTTTTGGGGTCTTGAAGATTCTCTTGACTCCAGTTAAACACTCTTGTTGTTCGGGTTTCTGTTTTGGGGTTAAAAGAAGTTTTCCTCTGATGTCCTCTACAGGTTCGGCTTTCTGTCTTGGGGTCTTCATGATCCTCTTGACTCCAGTGAGACACTCCTGTTGTTCCGCTTTCTGCTTTGGGGTTTTTAGTATCTTCCCTCTCAGGTCCTCAATAGGTTCAGCTTTCTGTCTTGGGGTCTTCATGATCCTCTTCACTCCAGTGAGACACTCCTGTTGCTCAGGCTTCTGTTTTGGTGTTTTCAAGAGTTTTCCTCTCAAATCCTCAACAGGTTCAGCCTTTTGTCTGGGCGTCTTCATCATCCTCTTCACTCCAGTGACACACTCTGGTAATTCTGGCTTCTGTTTGGGTGTTGTTTTAGAGTTTGTCTTCAAATCTGAGCACCGCTGTTCACTGGACTCAGACGGAATTTCCAAGGCTGGTGTGTCACTGACGAAGCTAGCTTCTTCATCCCCGTCAAGGAGGCGTTGGACTGCCTCGCTGTTGTATCTTTGACTCTTTACTGTAGATGCAACACTCAGCGGAGACACGATCATCTCACCTGCAAGGCAGGTAACATGTTTTTCATTTTAGCTTTTTGTAATTTAATATTATAACAAGCTAATTCTAATTAGGTTTAAAAATTAGGTCTGCTCTGTACAATACCACAACCTCAAAAACTCAATTTACCTAGCTCCTCCGGTGTGTGTAGCACTGACTGCTCTACCATCGATGTGCCCGGGTTGCCTGCTGGAGTCCCTGCGATGCTGCTCTCAGTGATTAAAGACTTCCTCCTCCTCTCATGGACAGGAGTTTTAAACATTTCAGAGATGCCTAAAAATGTAATGCATGAAAAATAAATAAATAAAATATCCTGCAAAAAACTGAAGCGCTTCCAATTACTGTGATTATAAGAGGGGCAATTACCAGTTAAGTCTTCATCCATTTTCATGTTCTTTTTACAGAGCGCCGTATTGGTGACCACTCTTGGTACAGCTCCAGCTGGATGCAACACTGTTCTTTTGTGAGCTCTGCCCACAACAATAGTAGCAGGTGAGTCTGCATGTCCAGTGCTCACATGGCCCAAGGGTTTCCTGGCAGGAGTCTGACACACAGATAGTGACACAGTGAGTACCAGTATGCATCATAAAGCTACAGCTGCAACTACTTGAGGTGTTGCAACACTTCTTACAAGTCAGAATTACTGAGTCACAAGAATTTAGTTACCAAGAAAATAGAGAAAAAACAAGAACAAACACAAACAAACCTATTATAAGTTCTTGGTTCATAACGGATCAAAACAAGCACTAACCTGTGGTTTCAGCACCGCCTTCTTAGTCATCTTCTGCTGGATCTTTTTCTTAGCTGGAACGACGACTTGAGGCTTAGTTTTCCCAAATTTAACAATGTCTGTCCAGGGAACTGCGACTGAAAAGAGAAGAGTGAGAAACATGAACACACAAACATAAAAAAAACAAACATAATCAAAACAACTTTAAAAGCATAATTTTGATATTTGAAATGTTAAACCAGAGTGTAATAACAATTAAATGTTGAACCCAAAACAGAACAGTTTTCAGCTGTTCTCTTTATACCCCACTATGTCTGAACTGCATTTTTTTTTTTTTATTTACCAACAAAGTCAAGTTATGAAACAGAAAGAACTTGTGCATTGAACGTACGTTTCATGGATGCCCGTGATACACCACTTCTTCTCTGCAGTATTTTTACTGCACTCTTGGCAACACTTGGCGTCTTCCGAGATGCACTCTTCATGCTCTTCCTCTTCAGAGGGATCTTCGGAGTAACAGTGACTGAAGGCTCCTGCTTAGCGACAGTAGGAGAGGGGGTGCTGATACGTGAAACGGAGAAGCGCCCTTGGACCGTTGGGGTCTGGACTTCTGGGTTTGAGGGAGTTTTAGCCAGTGTCACACCAACTGATGAAGCCTTTTTCACAGAGGCAGGACTTGTTGTTCCCAGAGATCTTCTTTTGTTTATGGGGGTTACTCTGAAAGCGTCCTGGTCTGGGGTTGTACTCTTGCCCTTTGGAGTTTCCACTTTGTTTGTAGAGGGAGACGAACTCTTGGATTGGGATGAATTCTTTGCAGGCGTTGCTGCCTTGGGAGATTTCTTCTCAGGGGTTGTGGATTTAGGAGAAGAGGACCTCGATTTAGGAGACCTGGCAGGAGACGCCACCTTGGGAGATGCATCTTTAGGAGAAGAGGACCTGGACTGAGAAGTTTTCTTTCCAGGTGAGGCGGGCTTGGGAGAAGGCGATCTAGATTTCGGTGAATTTTTCCCAGACAGAGTTTTGGGAGAAGCAATCGCAAGGCTTTTTGACTTCTTAGGTGAAGGGGTCTTTGTTTTTGCAGGACTTCCCTCCTGTAAGAAACAAGATACACTTTTAATCACAGGTCATGTTGAGTAGTATGATGAAATCTGATTAGCCAATCTTACTTTCAGCAAGCCAATGACAGAAGCTCGTCTGAGCAGTGACTGCTTAGGTTTAAAGGCACACAAGCTTCTCCTCGGAGTGGCTCCCTTGCAGAGAGGTGAGTCAGGAGGCAGCCGTTTGTCAAAAAACTCTGGGCTCAGATGACCTCCAAAGGAAACACGCTTCTTTTTTAGAGGTTGAGTCGGCAAATCTCTTCCAATCTCTCCACTCTTGCGCTTTTGCACTAAGAAAGAGAAAAAAAATAAAATAAAAATAAAATTATTATCAAGGCAAATGCCTTATTTGAGTAGTGACAATATTAATAAAATAAGGACACAGGGTTGTAGTAAAACCTTTTTCAGCTTTCCCTGAGCTTCTTGGCGATCGTCTTTGAGGAAGCTCCGTTTTGGGAGTTGTCACAGTTTCCTCTTGCTCTCTGGTCACCGAAGGTTTAGCTGGTGTTGCCTCCTTACTCCTCCTTCTCATGGGTGACTGAGAGGAGATTAGCTCAATAACTTCAGCAACACTAAACTTCTGGGAAGCTGTACTGTTTCTCCTCCGTGGTGAAGTTGCTTTGAGCTTGTTGACGCTTTCAGCTTCTTCCTCTCTGAGCCATTCCAGGTCAGCAAAGGGAACCTGGATGGGCTTCCCCTGCTTCTTAACAGACTGTGGGGTTCCACTGGCTTTACCTCCAGGATCAGCGACAATTTTAGCTTCATCTTTCTTGGGAGTAAAAGCAGGGTTTCCCTCATTTTTCCTGAGTGAGACAGGTTTTGGAGTGCAAAACCTTGCAGGTGTCTGAACTTGACTGGCCGAAGATTTGCGAGGGGTCTTGACATCCAGGGATTGTTTGATCATTTGATACAGGTCGCTGAAGGGAGAGTTGGTCTTGCTTTGCAACTGGCTATCTTCTGTAGACTCCAACTCCAAAGTTTTCTCCAGGGAACGCTGGATGTTGTCATGGTTAGCTCCATCTTTGAGATGAGGGTCTTAAAAACAACAAAGTTGTTACTTTTCCTCTCTACCCAATAGTAGAATTGAAGGACAGACATATCTATAATATGTTATTCATTGATATATGCAGGGGTTAAATAATTATCCTAAGCCAGACCTTTTTTTCTATTTTGGGAGTGTGTGGTGTCTACTGTGATCTAAATGCAAACAATACATAAATAAATGGACCTTGTATCATAAATAAAAGCTTCACATTAAAGACACTGTTTTAATTATTCTACCAGAATAATTTGTAGAATAATTCATTCGAGATATGAACATCCCAAGTCTTGCAGTTTTTCAGCAAGACCTAGTCTAGTCTAATGTGCTCCACACATAAAACTACCCCATATTTGCATTTTCACAAATATAATAAAAGGTTTCACAATTATAAACTGAACTAATGAATCTCTGTAGAATGATTCAGTCCAGATTTGAACATCATAAGTGGTGATTTTTCCTGATGGACCAGGTCCAATGTGGTCAGGGTCCTTAAACACCAGTGGATCTGCCCTTTTTGTATACACAGATCAGAAGCTAACTTTATCAACATTTCTATCTAAAGAGTCGATAGCGTAACTCTGAACTGCAGCTGGATCCCTATTACATCGACCCGCTCAACTTCTGATTGGTTAGTAATGCATTTGAGAGGAAAGCAGCATTCCTCATTGGTACAACTCACTGTGACAATAGTCCATATTAGTGCACACATCAAGTTATTAAATCGTCAATCTCACCTGTGGAAACTTCAGACTTCCTCTTTTCTTCCCTCTCAACAGTGTCAACAACTTGATCTTGAAGAACCTTGAAGAACAACATCCTTTTATTAACGCATTTGTAAAATAGCCCAATTCATTCAAGTATCAACTAAATAAATGAAATAGGGAAATAAAATGATAAAATATTTTTAGGGAAATTACTTTGAGGCCTTCAGTTTTGCTTCCAATGGAAGATCTCTTCTTCTTTGGTGTAGGTGCTGGTGGGTACTCAAACCTGAAACAGAACATAATCTCCCATTAAGACCACAATTCTTCACATTTCCACTACATTCAGTTTACATTAATACATTAAGTCTTTACTGGGTTCAAAATCATTTTGGTCAAGCACAGCGATTTTAAACAAAGTACAATTTTTTTGTTTCTGAGTGACAAATGAAAAATAATGATCTAAGCCTGTCAGTTGGAAATAAAATCAATTTTACTTTGCTGTTGATGGATGTCTCGTGTTATTAAATAGCAGCTTTTTAATGCTCACAGCTATCTTGCTCGATATAGGTCAGATTGCAACAACTATGCCCAGCAGTAACTGACACTCAAACAACCAACAGGTCCCAGGTTGGAGAAATACTATTTTTCTTTTGTCTTAAAAAAAAAAAAAGCAGATTTGGGAGTTGGGTGAAGTCTGGTGAAAGGAAAATATCCAACATTGTATGACAGCTGTTGATGCAGAATCATCTTGATTTTGAGTCTAAGAAATTATGTTATAATGTTTCTTTTCACCCTCACCTGAAAGAACGATCAATGATGGTTATCACATCTCCATGTTTCAAGGACTCGGCCTGCTGCAGAGCCTTTCCATTGACACATGTTGGATTAGACGAACTTAGATTGGTCAAAATGACCTGGGAGAAAGACAAGCATTACGTCAGAGATAATGTAACTCAGCAATAACATCACAGTCAGTAACTTGAGAATATTTCCTGTAGTTAAGAAATTATTAAACCAATTATTGTGATAACAGCAGTGAGATGGCTGTCATGCTCATTTAAAATGTTTTAAAAGTTCATGTTCTGCATGTTATTTCACCTCTTTATTTTCATTCAGATCAATTCTGCAATGTTCCTTGGAGACATGTGGAAGCTGAATACGGATATCACAGTCAGGCTTCCTGAAAGATCAAAGGTAAACAAAGTCAACATACACATAATCTAGAAACACGTATAATGTAAAATATTCACCATGTTTGCATAAAATAGCTTCATGACTAAACAGAAGCAACTGAGCATTCTCTATACTAAGAGCTTTGACATTATCTTTCAAGACCAACATAGGGGCATGTGCTGTCTCCTGTACAAATGTCTTAAATATACAATATTTAGGGGACAAACAGACAAAACTGATTACTTGATCTGATTTCTGGAGATAAACCTAAATTTCCATTAAAAACATTTAATTGATCTAACCTTCCAAATAAACATGTTGCAGTAAGAGGAAATTCCGTCCCATCTCCTCCACTCCTCTTAATCACCACTATTTTCCCATGCAATGGCATTTTTCCGAAGTTACCTGAAAATAAGAAAGACAGATAAGCGTAAAGCTCCACAGAACAGAGGCGACGTCAAGTTTACGTAACCAAGTCAGATTTTCAGGGGTTGAGCATTTAAAGAGGAAACTCAGAGTTGAGGGGATAACGTGAAATATGACCAAAATTCTGTACAAATCATTTCATGACCTAATAATAACTGACGTTTTTATTTTATCCACTTAAGACAAGGTTATTGTAAGTCGGCAGGTTAATCTGCGGAGTATGTTGTTAGTTAAAACACCAATTTTGAGTTCCCACGTGGAATGTCATCTCTGGTATAGCAAGCATTAGAAATTTAAGACTCACCAGTAACTGAAAAGATACAAATCGAGATACCGTCTTTCCAGTCACACGTGCAACTTCAAAACTAATTTCGATAGAACATTAAAACATCAACGTGAAATCTTGACACCGTGTCGACGGTGTTCGGGTTAACTTCACGTTAAAACGGAGACATTGGCGAAACTTTACCTGAAAGTCCGTTTAAAGATGCTTCAACGTCTGGTTATCCATAAACATTGACCGGGATGTGACAAAGAAAATTAACTATAATACCATTTCAAACTAAAAGCAGAAACAACTGCCCTAACTACCGACGTGTTAACTAACGTAAACTACAGTGCACAGCGCGGTCCCTTGTTGTCCGACGACAGATGTCTCTTGCCAGCGAGGTGCTGCAGTGTATTACTCCGCCGAACTACACACATAGAAACTCCATAATAATACATATGGTTAACTTACGTTTCGGTTTCTGATTTATGTATTCCCATTTCTTACTAAGTTTTACAATTCTTTCTGACTGTTCGAATCAAAATTCAAAAGCATTCATGCTGAAGGAACTATTTTGTTTACAAATTTGGCGGAGCAATCTCACTCTAGTAAAGAAATCGTAATTTGAAATTATTTGAAATTCCGCGCGAAGGGCCGTGATTGGTTAAACGTCACAACACGCAAAAGAGGCGGGGTATAGTATGACTGACATGTTCTTCTATGAGGAATTCCTGTCAGAATACAATGTAGTGATCCCATTCAAAAAAAATTAACAAATTGTAACCCACGCAGTTCCTTAAGAATCATCACAGCTTCTGAAAAAAATATCGAAGCTATGCCATTAACATAATCTGCCGTGACACCAGACCTATGCTCCAGACGGAATTAATATAATTGTCCCCAAAATGTAACAACCAATACATCTGGAAAGTCCAAAATTCATTCTAAAAGCCACATTTGAACATGTTATCTTGAAAATGGCTTGACTTTTACTCATCAAAAATTGTATTTCCAATAAAACTGAAGAGACACATTCTCCACAATCAAGACATAAATTTTGTGTGTCTTGATTATATACATTGTGTATATGTACATTTCCTAAACAACATCTTGAGACAATCTCTTGTGGGGTCTTAATAAAATTTTGGCCAGACTCAAACTCACATCTCCATTAAAAAGAACAATGAATCTATGTTGGCTCTTGATGATCTAATTTGCTTTTTTGAACGTCCACAAAACCATTTTCAATATTCATTTAATTGTACTAATATGTAAAAATAAACAGAAATTTGCTGGATCATTCTCACATTTCAATCCTGTGCAGAATGGATCTTCTTTTTGAAATGTCCATCATTTCTTGACAATAAGAAAAATAAATAAATAAATAAATAGTAGATTTCCCTAAAGCTTTCCCAATTAACGTCCTCAAAAAAACAAACTGTACTTAAAAGAAAGTTTATTCATTTATTTACCTGTTTATTTTGGCAATTTATTATATTCAGCTACTGACATGCCTCTTTAATGATTGTCCAACTTACTTTTTTACCCTGTATCTCTTCTATGATTTTCCCCCCATTTGCTTGAAAACTGTTAAATCTTAATAAAGTTTAGAAAGGAAAAAAAGAATAGTATTACAAGCATTAGAACCAACATAAGAACCAGGAAAAAACTTTTTTATTTGACATCTTTTCAGACCTATCACACCAGGGATGTCCAGTGTTGGTCCTCGAGGGTCGCAGTCCTGCAGGTTTTAAATGTTTCCCTGCTGTAATGCATCAGATTAAAATTAAATGGATCTCATCAAAGGCTTGGGTTTGAACAGACTCTTTTCTATGTAGAGTTTGCATGTTCTGCAAATGCTTATGCATGGGTTCACTCTGTGTACTCCGGCATCTTCCCACAGTCCAAAGACATGCAAGCTGCATCTTGCTTTTTGTTTTAGTAAGTAAAACTTTATTCATATAGCACCTTTCAAGATATAAAATCACAAAGTGCTTCACAAGAGCCAATGATACATAAAAACAAGAGAAATGAATCAAAAGCAGATTAAAAAAAGATGTGTTTTTAATTTACTTTTAAACACAACCACAAAGTCCACCAATCACAAGTCTAAAGAAAGAAAATTCCAGAGTCTGGAGACAACTGAACAGAAAGCTCTGTCTCCTTTAGTTTTTCAGCTTTATATGTGGGCACCATCAGCCGGCCTTGGTCACAGGACCTCAGGGACCTGCTGGGGAGATATGGCTTTCGAAGCCATATTTTAAAAGACAAACTATCCATTCTGAATGAAGTCTGAACCAAAACATCAAGCTTGTGAGCTCAGTTCATAGCTGAGTGTTGATGTTTGATGTAATTTAATTTGATGCCTTTTTATATTTTAGGTTTTAAAAACACGTTATTCCCCCCTGAACAGAAACCACAGGAGCCACAGGAGAAAATAACTTTTAGTGGCATTTACTAAAGCAGTCATGCAAAGCATTCAAGTTAGTACTCTGTTCGTGGTAGTTGTCAAACCACTGGTCAAAACAGATTAGTTAAGGTTGAATTTTTAGGCAAAATTGATCTTGCTGCTTTGAAACAAGTTTCAAAGCTTATGAAATACTCAATTTATTAGTTGTGAGATTTAATCCTAATCAAGTCTTAATGAACACTCTGATAAGGGCGTAATTTTTTGTTTACAATTTATAAGTGCATTAGATGACATGAGGTATTATCAGTTAAGAAAGTTAACCGCTTTGCAACTGCAAAAGAGTGTTGAGGAAAAAACACAAAACATCACACATTTCATTATTAAATGTTGGTTTTATTTTTTCCACCTTTTTTATTTGTTTTGTTTGTTTTTTTCTCAAAATTCCTTAATAATCTTGACAAAATTGCAACATATTTCATACTTCTCATACTGATGGTGTGTCTCTTGCTATTCCAGATTAGCTGTGGAGGGAAAAGTTGTGCGACGTTCTGGACAGGTTAAATCTTAAAGGATGAAAGCAGCTTTTAACCGTACAAATAAAAAGTACACATGAATCAGAGAGACTCCACACTGGCATACTATGTTGCAATGCTGAGCGCTCAGGGTCCGAGTCTCTCTGCAGGAGTCCTGGTCTGCCAGGTTTAACAAAAATGGGTGACTGGAGAAAATTCAGGGGCTCAGTAGCAGAAGTGTGTACACATGTGCATTTGTGATTGGAGGCTTAGGGGTTGCATCACAGAACACATACAAATAACAGGCCAAGCACACAAAAATGATTCCTTCCTGAGACATTGGTGCGTTTTACAGTAATGGTGGTCCAGATGACGTGTATTAACGGTGAAGGCGTTTTGGTGTAAAGTGAGTCACAGGGTGCAGGGTTTCTCTGGATCCAGCAAAAAGTCACATATTTGTTCCCACCACGTCTTGCCAGGGGGAGACTTATGAGGACTATTTGGAACCCTCACATACTTGTCTGAACACCGACAGAGCTGAGGGGCCGGTACAATCTAGTCTTCTCCCATCCACTGTAGATTGATCCATTCAGAGAGTACCGAGAATGACACGTGTTTGATACAGAGTATATACACCATTCCTCACATTATCACTCTCTGTGACGCTGAGCTGGAGGAGCTGAGCCGAGCCTGGCAGGCTACAGATAGCATCTAACTCACCATTTTCATTTTCTCTTTCTGCTACATGGCCAAAAGAAAAGCTATGCCCCGACACGAGTGCTACTGTATCATCTACTGCACATAAAACACATTTTGAAAAATGAAAGGGGCAGAGGTTTGAATTGTTTGTGAAAGCCACATTCTGAACAGCCAGTGATTGATGAAGGGTCTGTCCACTGCTTTAGTAGGACACAAAACATGAAAGAACTTCCTTCAGTAAAATGTGCTCAAAATGTATTTTCTTGATTCACAAATCTATAAACAAAACACATAAAAGGTATTTTAAAAAAATCATGTGAAGCCTAAAAACTCTTCATAGTTTTAAAGAAATGAATACAGCTTATATACACCAACTCAAAGGCCACTTAAAATACACCTTAATAATGAATCTTCATTAATTTGATTTCTTGAAAGGACCTGTGACCATATCATACAAAGTTCATACAATCAATTTTTCATTCTGTTGGAAAAAAAGTAAAAGAAAAAAAAGAATAAAAAAAAGCAAACAAATCCAACCTGGAATAGTAGGTGATATTCATTGTTTTCTGTGGACATTTGTGTTTGCATGTGTAGACTTTGAAATTTCAACATCTTTTGCTTTTAGTTAATTAGAATAATATACAAACGTGAAACTTTAACGTCTCTCTTACTCTTGATAGGTATGAAAAGATTCAAACGGTGAAAGAGTACAACAATCTCTAATCTCAGCTCAGTAAACATGTCCTCATTTCAACCTGCTACTCTGTTCTGGACATGCCAATCACAATAGTTCCTTAATATTTCTATATATATTTATATATCTTTTGTACGAAATCTGTTTTTTTTAAATTGGAAAAAGAGAAAAGACCCAAAGTCTTTAAGGAGTGGGGGGTCTTTTAACAAGTCCCAAAAGTTGCAGTCTGCCTCAGAGTACAACAAAAACAACAACAACAAAAAAAGTGTCAGGTGTCAAGTCAGTCTGTGTTCATCGTCCTCGTCCGTTTATTTGTCCCATCACGCCGCCCTCACACTCTTTCCCATTCAAAAACGGGTCCTTGCTACGTCCAGATCCTTTTCCATCAGTCACTCTGAGAGAAGTGGAGAGGGGAGGAGCAGCAGTGGAGAGGAGAGTGGAGGGAGGTGGAGGAGGAGTCATCAGCAGTGTTTACGGTGTGGCGTCTCAGAGGCATCACGTTATACCCCAGCCTGCTCTGGCCTCACCTCCCCTCACGTCTGGACAGTGTTCCGCGGTGAGGGCTAGCAGGTCAGGTGGGGATTTGTGTTGCAGGAGAGGAGGAGGTTGGCCCTGCCAGTCTCAGTGTTCAGCAGTTGGAGTTGAGGCCCACCTCCTTTGCCTCTCCCCCCCTCCCTCCTTCCTTCAGAACATTGGAGGAGGAGACAAGAGACCAACACAAAGAGGATAGAAAATCAAAAAAGGTGGGCCGTTACTACGGCGATTGTGTGGCTGGGCTGCTTTGGGCAGAGCTGGGGGACAGACTGGGACTGCAGCTGCCTGGGGTGGCACCACTGGGCCGGCCGCCTGCGGCCCCACTTTCTAGGCCCTCTGAGTTTTCTAGCATCTCCTGGATGAGAGGTGGCATGGAGCCGGGGATCTCCATCTTTAGCGTGATGACACGCTCAGCTCCTGTAGAGGGTTGGATGGACAAAGCAGAATGCTTGTCATGTATAAATTTAATCTCATATACAATTCTGATAAAGCGCAGAATAGAAAAAGCAAGAAAGGTTGTAAACTAATTGTCAGACAACACACCTTTAGCACTGATGCTTCTCAGGTCAGTTATCTTCATCAGCATCTTGGGGAACATATGTGGTTTGTGGGGCCTCCTCTTTCTTACATAAATCTTCAGTGCCTCCAGAAGGGGCTCCTGCAGAACGTCCACCTTGTCCGCCTCCTCTAAATCCTGTCGATCTGCAAAAAACACACAAAGTACAGAAAAATATGTCAATACTATTTGATTATTATGTTTCTTTGCTTTCAGGTAGCTTTAAAAATGCATTACATTTTTCAAATACCTTTAAGGCTCTTCATAACTTAATAGCCAGAGAATATGAAGTTTGCTTTTAGAGCAATGTCTTACCTCCACATAGCAAACAAATAGCACTTAGCAGGCCTGTCTCTGCGTCATCCATCTCCAGTGGAAGGAGCTGGTTGGCAAAGGCAAAGACCAGGTCAGTGAGGGGACCAAAGCCAGCATTGTGCATCTGAGTTCGGTTTAGCGTAAGTCCATCTGAGAATGTCATGGTGTCTTGCTCTGGTGTGTAGCGTGTGCAGATCCGCAGTATCTGTGGCAGCAGAGAGAATGTGTTAAACACTTTGCATTTTATTTCTTAAAAACTTAAACTAAAGATCTACTTTATGCAGTAAAGCTGGCCCTTTGTATGTACCAGTATGTCCAGACAGGCAGCTTTAAGCAGAGTGATCTGGTCGGCGATGGTAAGCGTTGTAAAGCCGGGCAGCTGCTTAGCAAACTCCACCGTCTTTATGATACACTTGGTGGAGAGCTCACTGAACTTGTCCCACAGGTCTATGTCCAAGGAAACACGTCGTTCTGAGCTGTTAGTCTATAAAAATAAACAGTTAATGAATTAATTTCATTGTAGACGGAGGTGACAATAGCAGCTTAGAAAGGTGAATGAACATAGGGACAACACAGATGGCCGACTTCATGCCACTGACCGTAGTGTATTTGCCCAGCTGGCAGAGAGAGGGGAAAGTTTCCTGGTGGGCTTTGCGAACCCTGTCGATCATCTGTTCTGTGTCAGGACTCAGCACGTAGCTTTCTGTGCACTCCTGTTTCTTCTCATCCTTCTTCTTCTTGTTCCGGTCGTTCCTCACCGCTACAGAGAACAAAAGGACAAGAATTAAATCTTTTAAAAAAGTGTTAATTGTAGAGATTATTTACCCCCTTTAAATGTGTCCAGTCAGCATGCCTGTATGTTATATGCTATATGTTATCATCTTCTGACACTTCCTCAAGAAAATAGAGAACAAGATCTAAGGCAAAGTCATCTTGAGGACAGGATGCTCTGTGTGCAGCGAGGAGCAGCAGCAACCCCATCTTTCCTTATCGGACACTAAAAGATAAATGTTGTGAGACAGCTCTATCCAGGAAGGGCTATGGTAATAGTGTGAGGGAGAGAAAAAAAAAAAAAAGCTTGACATAACCCACTGTTTCCCTCTGGGCAATCTGGCTCAGAGTATTGTGCTCACCCCAAATGACAAAAAACACTAGGCAGGGTGTTTAGCATTGGAATCCCATTACAAGCTCGATCCATTTCTCCCAGCCCAACCACGCTGGCTGTGACAAGGCTATGTATGTGCGTGTTGAGGCTGAGGGTGGATTGCGTGAGATGGGGTGCAACTTGATAAATAGTGGTGGGGGATGGAGCTATCCATAAGGCTGACAAATTGCCACAACTTTCATTAGGGGTCCCAGCTAATCTAATAACATAATATGACAAATATCCTGCCTTTAATGGTTTTAAAAGGGCTTGGCTGTGGAGCCCATAAAAAAAAAAAAAACCCTCCAGCTTCCTCTCTTTCAAGCTCACATCCCTCCTTCTTTTGGTTACACAGCAATGTTCACACTTTCTTTGTTGTCGCCTCAGTTTGTTGCTTCTCCTCTCATGCACTCTCCTTTTCAAAATGGCACATTTCTCCTTAAATAAAAATTTGACCCAATTGGTTCTCCAATCTTTACCTCCCCTTGAGAGAACCTGCATTTCCCTTCACAGCTGACCCAAGATCAGAGTATTCTTGTTTTAATCCTAACCTTGACCACTGGAGGACTAGAGCGCTCAGGCTGATGGGAGATCAGTGTCTTTGACAAAGGGGCCTGGACTGGGGCCAAGGAGAGAAAAGCACTACTCTGTGCTGCTGCTCATTCATCAGCCCACAGATAGGCCTCCCTGCCTGGGAGAACATTAAGGGAAAGAGGAAGGCGGGGGCTGGAAGTCTGATCCTGCATTATGTTACTGCTAAGCACCACTCGCTGCAACAAGAAATGAAGACAATCCCGCTGTGATCATGGTAATGCATTACATTCACGCCACTTATTGACGCTCCTGAAGCAGGTAAATGTTTCTGTCAAAACTGTTTTTAATGGACAGACATGACATTAAACGTCAAAAGGCTTTTCACTCCCGTTTCCGCGAATGATGTAATTATCCCTAACTTAGCGAAGGAACACCATGTTTTAATGCCGCTCTGCTTTGAAAGCTGGTTACGTAAAACTGTAGTAAGCTGTTTAACATATCTGGGCCAGCCCTGTTTGTGGGGCTGATTGGGAATCTGTGTTCTCTTTGGCATGTTGGGAGGGGCAGAGGGCTGCAACACAGTCCATGTCCAATTAATTCACAAATAAAAGTGGGGCATCCCTAGTGCCCAGACATTACCCGCGCTGACAAATTGGCAACATAATCATAAGCCGCACAACACAATTTAATGAAGTCATTAAAGAACTATTAGGCATGACTGGCGATCTGTCATGGCGAATTGCCACATGCAATAACTTGGGGGAAGGGGGGTGCAAATGAAAGAAATACTGCCTTGATGTTTTTATTGTTTGTGGATGTAAACATGTATTTGATGTTTTTTGTTTTTGTTTTGTGTGCGACAGCTTCAATAAATGCAACATTCATACTGCATTATAAGACTATGAATGCTAATGGGGGAACTTGCATCTTGGATTGTTTGTAGTTGCATGCTCAATGCATAAAAATGATTTACAAGAACCGGTGTGTAACATGTACAGAATATTGCGATGGCACATGCTCGTATCGCTCCATCATTTGTTTCTCATACGCAATCTGAGCATGGCGGTGTGTATGCATTTGTGTGAGTGTGCGTTTGTGACAGAGAGAGGTGGGCAGACAGGGATAATTCGTGTGAGGAAAATTAAAGCGCTGGCAGCTCGTCCATCACACAGATTAAATTCCATGGAAAGATAAAAATGTCAATGCCCCCCCCCCCAGCGCAGAGCCACTGTCGACAGTGATGAACCCCCTCAACCCCCTCCACCCCAGCCTCTCTCATTTCTCCCACAGCCCAGTCACACCTCCCCACAATCTCACAACTCCAGATTACCAGTCTCACTCGCGCTGGGTTCAATATTTCTCCCTCTTGCAGTCTTCATCTTCCCCTACATCCCGTTTCCTCTGCTGATGTTATCCTTACTTTGCATTATTGTCTATCATTCTTCGCTCATCCTATTTTACTTTATTATTTCTATCAGTGAATAACACCTTCCTCAAGGAGAAAATGGGTGATAATTTTGTGACCTTTACATAAAATACAGGGCACAGAGAGATGGAGGATGCTCTGTAGTCAAACAGATAAAGTCGAGGGGAATGTGGATCTATACCACGCACTCATGCATGAAACAGAAACACAACTTAAAATATTTCGGGCCTAAATTAGCATAAAACTATTCAGAAACTCTTATTTTTTATTTTTTGATACCTCAATAAGACCCAATCCGTACAATGGTAAAAAGTTGAGATAAAAAAGAAATTTCAGTTTTCCACCTAGTGATCCCTTAAAGAGATAGCAGCCCCCCAGGTGGGAGTCATGGTACTTGGATGAGAGAAAAAAAAGGGCATAAATAAGCCAATATTTCCTTCAGCCCTTTAAATCTAAAGTTTTATTATATGCCAAGCTTTATTTTGGCTTACAGCACGCACTGTCAGGTAAAACAGGGTTAGAGGCGTTTCCTTTGCAACCCTCTGTTTGCTCCCAACATCCCCCTCCCCTCCCTCTGATGCCGTCTTGCTTGGCATTGCCACCTGGCAGCAGGCCTGGCACCGTTGTCTGGAGCTGTCTGCCAGCAGACACAAGGTCACCCAGACGTCCTCTGGTGCCAGCAGGGAGTCCACCTTCTGTAAGCATGTGTGCGTGACAGAAAGTGTATGGTGTTCTGAGCGGAGCTGTCTCAGTGCGTTTCTGTTAGTGCGTTTTTATTCATTCTGCTCCGTGTTGTCACCTTGTACATGCATAATTTGGACGTCAGTGAGTTATTATGCGCAAGAGGGCCTTCTGATGAGCATCTCGCGTCACTGTCAGAGGCACAGAGAGAGTCCCTGCTGGCCCCAGATGGCTTGCCTCTCCATCAGCACCAGCCCAGGCCAGCATCACTGGCCAAAGTCACTGTTGTGACCACAAGATGAACAATCTGCACAAAGAGATCACAGTCTGAAAAAGAACACTGCTGCCACATCAAAAGCAGCCCAGAAAAAGTGAGCGGAAATTTAAAGATTTATAATAAAAATGTAAAGGCAGAATTCAATTCAGAAAAACCTCCCAAACAGCTCTGTGCAGTACTACTTATTAACCACTAGATGTCTCTCCAATTCCACTAAAGCCCACTGTGCCTCAGTGTGTAACTGTAAAAAAGAACTGGCTGCTGTGATCTTTCTAAACATGATTAATGGCCCCATTCAAAGGTAAGGAGCTCAGAGGATAACTTCTTTTACTGTAAGCCACAGTGCTGTGGCATGGGGAGCGGCCCCTGCACTTCCTGTAACAGAAAGATGAGGTAAATAGCGCTGGGAAGACAGAAGGCACAGAGATGGAGCAATAAAGGATGTATGCATGTGTGTTTAAACAGATGTGACTGTGAGGGGAACAGAACGGTTACACAGTCTGTTTGGATTTGATATGTTGAATTACCTAACATTTATCAGAACTGATTAAAATAAACATCCCCCCTTTGTGCTGATAATGTGTAAAACCGTGCTGCATGTGACTGTGTGAGTAACGGTGTCATGTGATGAAGCTAAGGTAAAACCCCTGCCGGCCTTTTAGCTCTCCATGGTCACACTTCTACCAATTACTTTATCAAGTCTGACTGCCCATGTGTGTGCTTATGTTCACACAGCCCCCGGGGTGCAATGATGGGAGCAGACGCCTGCTCTTTCACTCTCGGCAGGTGAGAACTTATTCATTACAGAGACCTGCCAAGCCTGGCGACAACCTGACTGTTCCTTCCAGCCTGCATCATGGCTGCCTTTTCTCATTTCACCTCAAAACTAAATTAAATATCATTAAAAAGGTGACCAGCTTACATGTGTAAACAGTATCTTAACACAGAAAAGAGCATCGTGACACATTGCAGGTTATCGGATTGAGCTGGAAGATACCAAGTGTGAATACCCACACCAGAATCACAGCCAAAGCTGATATGTGTGAGTACCAATACTGCAACCTTTTAAGCACTCATAGTGGAACAAGTGTCAAGAAATGCTGTGATTTAAGGCTTCCTGCAGTCCTAAAGCGCTCAGCCCCCTCACCAACCACTATGCTGGCAAGTGTGTCAGGGTAACAGAAATTTTATACTTACACTCTTTAGACATCCCGACTTCCAGGCACTTCTGTAACCGACAGTACTGGCAACGATTGCGGGTGACTTTGTTGATGATGCAGTTCTTTTCCCGGTGACAAGTGTACACCATGTTCTTCTGGATGCTTCTCCGAAAGAAACCCTGAGTGACAGAAAACACAGAGAGATGAAAAGAGAGCTTGTGGAAAGGTGGGCAGGAATGGTACAATTTTAGAAAACATAAGAGTAAAGTAGGGGCGAAAATACTGAGCATTATGCAGTTTGGGTTGTTTTTGTACAAAATCTGGCTTTATTTCCATTTATTTCCACTCGTGATGCTGCTTTGTGTTGCTTTTTATCCATTTCAAAAAAAGAAAAAAAAAAAAAGAAAAAAAAAAGAAAAAAAAAAAAGGACCAACTTGCAAACTTCAGACATGCGACATAAAAAAAGAGACCATGCAGAATGGCCATATACCACTCAGCTGCAGTTAAAAGGCATTGAACCATCAAGCACTTAAGTCAGTAAAGGGCTTAATCTGTGACATATGGCGGTATTCCATTTACCTCTGAAGCCAGAGCAGGGAATAGCCTCTCACTCGAGCTGACCATGTTCCAGTAAGAAAACGTGTTAGGACTGCTGATTGGCCAGGACAGCTACTGTTTTATAACAACACATTACGCAGTACTTTGGATTTTGGGGTTAGCTTTTTTTGTTGGGGTGGGCTGGGTGGACAGTAATCTCATCTGGTTGCCCAGCTGCTTGATGTCCATTTTTGACACATATCTAAATGCTTTTGGGGCAAAGGGGACAGGGCTACTGGGTGTCACATAACTGACCTAAGACTGTCTCAAATTGTAGATCCAGGCCAACTGCATATAATTAGAGACAGACGAAGAAAGATAATGTTGCATAAAGACAATAAAGAAATGTCTTTTTCATGCATCAGTCCAGTATGAATCCAATGCGAACAAAGTGTAACGGGTTCATTATCAGTACCTTTACTACCAACGATTAACTAGTTACACTACAAAAACTGCTAAATTGCAAGCAAAAAATAAATAAATAAATAAAAAAAAATAAAGCTATATAATAATGGGTTATTTATAACTTATTTATACTTCCTCTTTAAAATCTTTAAGAGACATTCAAACAGCTAAAGAAGAAGAAAAAATTAGAATGTAATACTTATCAGTTTTTAGAATAGATCAGGTAATATACTGAGCCAACAATGATAAGTTACATTTTTGCACTACAACTAATACTTAATAATGTGCAACTAATAAAAATCAGTGTTAATCTCTGTGGTCTTGTTGCTTTTACAATGTGTGTCAAAAAAGAAGAGTTTCATTCAGATCAAGCACAACTGTGAGAGTACTTGCCAAACATGGCTCTGGCCAAATGTAATACAGGTCAGTATCAGGACTGATAAAACGCACTGGGTCATGTTTTGGTGGGCAAGAGCGTGGGTGGGACCAGCTAGGGAGGGAGCTGCCAGAAAGCCCCATCCAATGCAGAGAGATTAGCTTTGCTAGCTGACAGATGGCTGGTGAACATAAGCCCACAATTTGTCCTTCCCAGATCACCAGCCTCTTTTCACATCTCCTGTCCGCTACCGCAGAGCAGAAGTGAGTCGGGCTTCTGATGAACTATAAAGAGGAAGTGTGCACAGTCGGTCACGTTTTCTTGTTTGAGCCAGACGCTACCATTGTGGATTACTTGCCAATTGCACTTGATGGTTTCTGTTGCCAGATTTAAGAGGAAGTGACTGGACACTCAGTTAATCTCATCTAACTTGTTCTGAACATGTGTCACATCTGTGTTTCAATCAGTCCCCAGATTTCTCACCACAAAGGGAAAAAAGTTGGAATTCCACCATTTAATGATTTGCTATCTCTGGCATTTACCTAGAAAGACACATTAGCAGAACTACAGACAAGCTTGAGAACACAACAAAGTGCAGACAACAAGGCTTATAGTTTTAATGTTATTTCTGGCTGTTGATGCAGAGGGATTAGTCTGTTGTCATTGTGTGTGCGTGTATCATCTCCGCTTTGATCCGACAGTGCCCCGACCCTGACCCGCGTGTCACAAGGGGATTCGCCCACTCCCTCCTGACACCATGAGGAGCAGGTGGCCCCTTGCAGCATCTTCTGATTGAGTGTTGCTGCTGGCTCGTGGACCACTCCACCCAACCCCCCCCTCCCCTCTTCTTCTTTTTGGAGTCATTGCTTCCTGCAACCCTTAAGCCTCTTTTTGTATCAGTGCTTAATCCAACCGGCGACAAGAGCCCTCAGCGGGCCTGTCAGCCACCCTGCAGTGTTCAGAGGAGATGAGAGCCGCAAGAAGAAGGCGGAGGGACTAGAGGCTTGGACGGTTGCGACACATTTGTAATTGCGCTTGTCATGCACTCCTCATTTTGGTGTTGTATACCTGTGCGTTATGGGCCTCAAGTGTTTATAGGAAAACTCTACTTTGCATGTGTGTGAGGAAATGCATTTAGAGGGAAGGTGGGGAGTATGGGGTTGCTGGGTTAACACAGAAGCGCAGGAATCCCGTCTTACATGACTTTCGCGCTGTTCCCAGATTAAGAGTGCATTCCCAGCCTCCTACTGCGACCATGCATTTGTCATTGTTTCACAGCCTCTATTACTAAGCAGCTACAAATCACACCTTAGGAAAGACATGTTTGGTATGGGAGCCATAAGAGACAAAAAAAGAAACAAAACTAAAAACAAAAACTTTACAGGGAACATTCATGCATGAAGTGTCAGCTGGGGGATTTTTGGGGAAAATGGTCACATTTCTCACATTGCAGGGGATATCAGAAAGACATATCGCCTTCTCCGCACTGCCATGCCTCCAAGACAAAAACATAAATATGAGGGGGCGGGTATGCATATTTAATGCTCAAGTGTTAATATCTGCAGGCAAAAAAGAAGTGCGTTCCTGGTAAGTATGTGCGGGCGATAGAACTTTAACAACAAACGAATGAGCTGTCTCCAAGTAGCACAGCTCAACATGAGCCCCCTGTTTCCTCAGTTCGCTGCAGCCCCCAGGAAATGCCTTTGTAGTTTGGCATGCTGCAGCAAAGCCGACGCAGCTAACCCTCAACTTACCCCAGTCTCAGATGAGACAACATATACATTTGCATGCCTGTAGTCGTGAATTATTGAGCATGCTAGGCCAAGCCATCTCCTCTGAAGTCAAGATATACAGCGAAGGCACCCTGAATTTTTCAAATTAGCACTGCAGATACTGAGTGGGGCAGGCAGCTGGTTCATGAGTGGGGGACAAGCTGATGTTAGTTGTTAAACTCAGAAGTTTTCTTGTAGATTAATTAAAATATCAGTAGTATATGCAAAAAAGTTGACTAAAAGCATCAGTTCTGGAATAATTTAATAAAGTTTAAAGCTTGTGCTTTGTTTTTCCTCTTTTTTTAATCAAACAGTTTTTTGAAGTTTTAAATTTACCCACAGCAAGTGTACTGCTGTTAGTGTCTATTCAATAAGTGTTAAAAAGATTATTAGGAACCATAATAGTAAACAAAGATTATCCACTAGAGCAGCTAACTTTTTTTTAAGATCAAAGAAAGTGCTTAACAAATGTTAAAAGATCAGGAATATGGTTATGCATGACCCCAAACAGGATTATAATTAGAGATTGTAGCTAGCTTGGCAGTTGCTAGCTGTACAATCTACCAAATTTAAGCTAAAATTACAGCTCATAAAATCCCAATTCCCTTCATAGTTTTGAAACATTAAACGAATTTCTACAACCTTACCAGTTTGGAAATTTGATTATATCACAGCATTGGTACAATTAAATAGTGTCTTGACAAGGCCAGTTAACATAATCTTCCTCACAGTTTCTCTCTGTCATAAATATATGAATATATACACTTTTTTCTGTCTATATTAGGGCTGCATCTATCAGTTATTTTCACTGTAAATGGAGTGTATTAATAGTTGTTTAGCTGGGTTGAGCAGCAGAGTGAGCGGTAGATTGGTTGCCTGTATAAAGCAGCACAGGGGTCGGCTTTTATTTACTATGTTAACGTTTTATATGTTCCATTTGGGAAGTAGGTTAAGTTTCATGGATCCCTCAGAGGGTTCTTGTTAAAGGGTTACATGTGTGTATGTAGGTGCGTGCCAAACTCCACGATTTCCCTTTGCTCTCCTCACTAAACATTCTTTCCTAACTTTTCTCTTCCCCACCCCCACGCTCTGAAGAGCTGACCGTCTTTCTCTATTGGTGTCAATGAGTTCAGCTGTGGCCCCTGTACCCATCCATCTAATCTTCTACCCCTGCTCTTCCACTCTGCTCTTTGACTCAAGCCACCTCACTCCTTGCTTTGTTGCATTTTTTTTTTCATTTTTATTTTGTCTGCATTTCTACACTCCCTCTGCTTGTCCCTCCTTACTTTTGGCTGCATGTGCTTCTTGTCTAATTCTGAACGGCTTTGTTTCCTTGCTAATTTTATGAAGGCATGATCACAAAAATTATATAAAAATAATGAAGAATCGAATGGTTTTTCAATATTGCCATTGTAAAGATACGAGCTTAGCATCTTGTGGTAACATTTCATTAGATTTAACAGATCCCTCCTCCTCATCTCTATCTTCATCTGAGCTTACACAACTCCTTGTCTTGGAAGCAGTGAAATAAAGAAGTCTGTGTTCACACGAACAGGAGAACATGTATGCACACACCCACACACATACATACATACATAGCCACAATCAACTGATAATAGAGCAGGTGGGGGTTAGGAGGCCTCTTCAGCACCTGTGCAGTGAGGCTGTATTGATAATGGATGACCGATACGTGGACACGTCAGCAAAGCTGATAAAAGGACCAACAAGATTAAAAAAAAACAAAAACATCTGAAACCTTTACAGACAATAAAATTTCACATACTGTGCATGATAAGAGGCACGTCCGTCATATGAGAGATCCTGTTTTATGATGTTTGAGTGTTAAAACGGGCCAGTGCTAGCTGTACAAGTCCTATTTGATGGTTACACAACAAAACATGTGATAATGCTAGTCATGCTAAATCAAATTCCAACATTAACAGAAAAAACTCACAAGGATGTGAAACACCCAAAATGACCTGGCTGATATTTCCATCATCTGAGTGTAGGCTGTAAAGACCCCCCCCTTTTTTTTGTGTAAATCACATGAAGGTTATAAGATTGATGAAAATCTTGCTTGCTTGGCAGATTCATAGGAAGGCCAGGAGTCTCACCTTGCAGCCTTCACAGGCGCTGACACCATAGTGGTACCCTGAGGACTTGTCCTGGCACACAAAGCAGGGTTTGTATACACGGGGTGGCGGGGGAGGTGAGGGAGGGCTTGGCACTATCTCTTCTGAGCTGGTACTCTGGGTCTCTATTGCTGTAGAGAGGAAAGAGCAAAAAGAGCGGTTAGTGAACAGATCAGATGCAGGACACACAGAGATTCAGCATTAACTGATATCATTGGGACAAACACACAATCTCACAAATGCACACGTGCCCTCAGATCTTAGCAACCCAGAGCACACAGATACACTGTTAAATACATCCAATACAAATCACCAGGAGAGATGACTTATAGTTATGTTTCATAAAATAAAACAGCTGAAAATGCAAGGACAGCTTCCTGATCAGATGTGTTCAGACCAGCCACGGGAAATTCTCCGTAACATGTCCTCAGACAGCTCGTAGACACACGTTTTCAGTTCAGTAAAGCACCAATGAATCGAGCCACTGCAGCATTCGTATATAGAGCTGAAATTTAGCTTTTTTTAGTGCGGGTGATACAACAAGAGGATGCATTGGCAATACAGTTGAAAGACAGGGTTTCTCCCATGATATAAGTCCTGGAGCTCTGACTTCATTTTTAAAAACCGCATAGCTCTTTCAAGTACTTCAAAATACTGCAGGATCAACAGCTTTCTGCACCAGAATCCTTCAGACCGAGCAAGCCTCACATCACATTCAAACTAATACCCATTAACCCTTTAACACCCAATCAGTCACCGGCGATGCAAAATGACATTTGTCATCTCATTCCTGGTACTTAAAGGGTTAATTTATCTCTCTTATTTAACATGACACCAGTAAACAAAAGGTTAAATACACACTGTCCTTATCCAGTAAAGGTTACATTAACCAAGCAAACAACATATGGGCAGGGATTAGGGAGATGCAAACTGAATACATGTAATTTGTTTCAGACTTTGACCTCTGCATCTTCTCTAGTAGTTCTTTAATCAATTATAAAAACACGTATTCACAGCTCAGACCTTCAGCCCCTTGTCCATAATCGACAAGTCCATAATCCCGGCTGGACAATTTTGAAGATGAGCTGGCAGCAGTCTTGGAAATTTAGAGTTTTTTTAAAAGATAGCCCCAATTCTGTAGTATAAAACTGATTTCTTATTGCTTATAATTTTAGAATTTACAGATTGTTTATTAGAAATATATTCTAATGATAGGATGAAGCACTTGAATGCGAGCAGGTATTGAAGACACAAACATGAAGAGGCAGCTGTCTGAGGAATACCATGGCTGAGAGTTAAAATCAAACACAGAGGAAAGAAAGATGAACAGTTACTGGTCTGATACCAAAGAAGTAAAGCTAGATTGGTCTGCTGGGACAATGAAAGTTGATCATTTCTGAGAGGAGGATAGGATAGATAAGAGATGCTTGTATATTTAATCAAAGTGGTTGTTTTTAATCTACTAGTAAAAATTAGGTTTTGCTCATGGGAAAGCTAAATAAACAGCCTATTTAAAGCAGGAAAGAGGACAACCTACCAAGGGGACTTTACCTGGCCCTACCTTATGAAGATTTTAAGCTATTGCTATTGAACTTAATGGGCACCGGTCCACCAAACCTCTCCATCATAAGTGAACACTTTCTCAAACCAGCAGTGTAAGATTTTACAAATAAAATCAAAGTTTGATACATTTAAGATCATGCCAAACAGGTTCATACTATTGATTAAACCACTACCTGTGGGTAATAATACATAAGAGAGGATAATCTTGCAGCGCCCAAAAATGTTCAACACTGCTCCTGCATGATCAGTTAAAAAAAAGGAGGGAAAAAGACTACTGGCAAGTGGCAAAAGAGGTACCTGCACCTGCACACTTGTGTCCAAATAAGCTCATTTTTATTCATCACAGTGGGCTGGAAAAGCTGGACTATAAGAATACACTCCATATGACAATAAGTCAAACAATCACAGTTAACACACCTAAAACTGCATGTTACACCTAGCAAAAATAAAAAGGCATTCCCCATAACCCACCTATCTACATGAGCCATAATATCATTTTACAGTCTGTGTGCAAGTTTCTGCTTGCAAGTTTCCATTTACATGCAGCAGATGGTGCAGATGAAGAACCAACCAACCCGATAACCATGTTAACATAAAGTTTCATGGGGGAAAAAAAAACAAAAAACAAAAGAACAATCACTGTATGGCAAAGTCTAGCCTCTCCACAGTCTGCTAATCATGTCCAAGTGGGCTTCAGGTGTCCGGGACAGTTAAGCTATACACAAATAAAGCTCACATTGCAACATGTAACTGTGACACCCAATCGGGCCGAGCACATTAAGACATGTCACTTCTGAGGACCAGACGTCTTCTGCCACTTTCACACCAACAACAAACTTGAGAGCTCTCAGTGTAAATGGGTCAGTATGAGTTAATGGATAAAAGGTGTTGTTACAGGGGTGACACAGAAATGGTTTCAATATCTTTGAAAGAGGAGATGTCTTTGAGAGAGCAGTAGGGAATTTAAAGTAAAAAAAAAACTTTATAGATGAAGGGTGGAGCAAGGTTAAACAAAAAGGCAAAGATGTAGATAACAAGTCAGACATAAACCTGCTGGAATTTTCCCTTCAAACCTGGAAACAATAACATAGATAATTATTAATTAAAGAGGAAAATTCGTAGACATATGGTAATACTTAAGAACTAGTTATTTTTATTAAGTGGGAAAGTGAGGGGTGGTTTTGTACAGAGGAGGTAAGGAGTCATTCCCATCAGACGTGAGAAGAAGGGCGGACTGTGGGCAGGGAGAGAAGCTTTGCCAGTTTTGCTATTATACTGATGTCATGATGACCCATTGTTACCCATGTCACTGGACAATGCAGTCACTACACACGTCAAGCAAATTAAGCTTAAAGAGTGCAGCCCTTACATAACATATATTTTCTCATTAGCAAAAAAAAAACACATTCAACACACTCTTCTGTCTCTCTTGATGTGGACTGATTACAGAGCTGCATTATTAGGATGATTACAGACCTTTTCATCAATGTTAATGCATTCATTTAAAAAAAAACAAAACAAAACAGATGTTTTACACACACATATGCAAAAACTACATTTATGCCAAAATCTTTATAGGCTATAGGCTTTCACACGACCATTAAAAAGGCTCAATCAGTTGAACACAAACACAGATGAATGCTCACAGAATGTACACTCTTAATGAGAGCACCCATGGAAATCTAGGACACAAGGACAAGAGTCTGTGAGGGGGCTGGCGACCTGTAATTAAATACAATGGCTGGCTTCTGGAGCCTTGTCAAGCTGAGGCATGGAGCAAAACAATGGCAGGCCTGTGGACGGAAAGACATAGACGCAGAGAGGCTCAGCAGAGAGGACGGAGCTACTTAGCCCTTCAGCAGCCCTCATCCAGGCATTATTCAACACTAGCCTGCGTCCAAGCTCTCATCAACAACAACCATCATACAAGCCTGCCTATTGTATGATTCACAAAGAAAAAAAAAGAAAGAAAAAAACATCATATGCTTAAACACTGGAAGAACTGACTCACTCTAGCCTGGAGAACTTCCCTTGATATCCTTTCAACATTTCAGCACTGGCAAGGTTTCCAGGCCAGAGCCCCTCCGGAGCTGGCAAAGTCACCACGGTAACCAATACTTCAAGTACAGTTAGAATATCACTCCTTTATCCAAGACCGAGCCACAATAAATAGACAATATCGCTTAGGGATGCAGCCATATTATCTAGCATCATTGCAAATATTTAGATTAAAAAGGAAAAAATAAATAAATAAAATATTAGCCAAGAGCTCCTGATAAGACATCTGGTATATTTATTTGTGCTTAGTTAGGTGGGATGTGAAACAGAAACATTTAATCAGAAACAAGGGTGAATTAAAGTGTGCAGCCTGGCATGCTGTCAGACCAGTCCCAGCAGCAGGAGTAAACAGTACGTCAGGCAAAAACAAATCTGGCACGGCACTACGTTTAAACAGCAAAGGTCAACCAAATAAAATGAAGCTTTGCCTGAGAGCTGATTACATCTGCAAAGTATGAAAACCAGAATTTAGCAAACACTTCTTAAAAAATTAATTATGATTTAACACTGTTTACACACTTTTTCTCCATAATTGTGAAATGTACTTATCTCGTAAATCCAATTCTGAATGACTAATGTGTCATTCTCTACGATACAATTTATTTGGATCCCCTCCCTTGATTCACAGACAATGATTATAACACAAGCTGCCCCCACGTGTCTTAATAGCTTAATGCAGTGAAGTGTTCTCAAACTCAGAGCCAAAGCACTGGTGATTTAATTAATTTCAAGTGTGAGTGGTCTGTAATGCTGCTCTTCAAATTTACTTTGCATACATCTTGAGCTGCAAGTGCACTTAGAGCGAAGCCGAGCCAACACAGCCACGTCCTCCATAAGCAATTACCGCAGGACTAGACTTAAATGAACAAATATGCACAAGACTGAAATGAAATCTATTCTGATGATGAACTACCCTCAGCTGTAATACTGACATAAGATAGCCTGGCTAACATCAGCGCTTCAAAGGACACCAGACTAACACACATACACATTCACACACAAGCCCACTGGTTATTATCAGGCCTCCAGACACTGGGCGATCTTGGCCCAGTGCAACTGAGCAGTTCTTGAGGTTCAGCCTTAGGCTAGTCTTCTGAGATTTGATTACCTTCATCCCCACTGGTTACTGGGCCTGGCTGTGAAGCATATTAATGAGATTTCCCCATCATTAGAGGGACGCTAACTACATTAGCAGGCTGGCAGGCTGGACTGTGGTAAAAAGAACTGGAGAAAATGAAGGCCGAAGGGATGATGGGGGGGTTGTCTTCCACTTTGTTGAATCCTACTCAGCCATGGACTATTGTGTTCTCTGGGTTCCATTAGGTTAACTGGACAGACACATCCACACACACACACACACCCACACACACTCCCACCATGTGTTAAGTACATGGATGAACATATAGTCATCGATTTGTCTTTTCATGCAGCAGAAGAGACATCAGACAGAGGAGACCACCATGCCACAGGCTGCTGAATTAAGGCTAGCTTATAATAATGTATGATAATAAAGTGAAATGTCTAATGAGGGGGCCCCAAGGATAAAGAACCCCTCACAAAAGTCATGAATGTCAACATAAAAGAACCTGCAGCAGCCTCAGAGGTTTTTTTTATGTGAAATGAATCAGACCTACAAGTGAGCAGAACTACAGGGTGAAGCTAAATGTCCAGTTTATTTCGGGTTTCCGTGCAGGACTGTGTTAACTACTAGAGAAAATAACACACACGTGTGTATGTGGAATGCTTTGTCAGCACTCTTCAATTACTGAAAGAGGAAATGGGACTATTTCCTTGCTTACAGGGAAATCCTGCCATTCTCTAACAAAGAGTCATAACAGCTCTCTGCTGAAAATGGATTGGGCTCCATTTGCTCACTTCACACCGATTACTGCCAGCAAAGCCACGCATGCCATTTGAATATGAGCCGGGGTGAGGGTGTACACAATCACACGCTAGCAGGCACGCACAGACTGACAGCTGTAAGAAGAGCACCAGTGGGGTGTGTTTGTGTTCAAACACAGAGTGTGAACAGTTATTAGATGGAGAGAGGGAGGAATCTGATGGCAGGGCAAGCAGGCATAAGTGAAAACCCACACACAATCAGAGGAAGGGGAGCTGGTGGGGGTTGACATGGGATAGGAGAGCAGACAGCAGCCTCACGCCTCCTATATTCACTGTAACCAAATCCAGCCCATTCTCTCCCACCTCTTTCCACCTTCATCTCCCCCTTATTCATACCTGAGCCCCTTACTGAGTCTGACATCCTCCTCTTACAACTTGTATCTTATGCAAGGCAACCCCTCTATCAAAACATGAATCCTTCAGACATTCCTGACAATATTTCCTCTAAATCTGATGTTCACAGACATGTAAGAAGCTTAAAGAATCAAGCCACAAAGGGCCTTCAAGTCGTTATTTTACTGTCACTTGATTTGTTGTTGATTCTGAAGTATGTTAGGCCAGCAGGCCATTTGACACTGCTTCCACTTTTATAAAGCCAAGTTAGGAGGATTAGTGTGGATTGCCCTGCCTGATGGTGCCCCCACCTAAGCTATTTAATGAAGAAAGGCTGGGATAGAGGGGATGTTCCAACATCAATGGGTCTCCAAACTTTCCAAATTAAATAATGGGAAGAGTTTTGTAGTGTTGCACAGTAATCCTAACAACTTTGGAAACAACTAAACATTTTTACATTTAATGCAAAACAAGCAGACATTGATCAAACTTAAGAGTTTAGTCTGATACTACTATCATTTTTTGCGGCACATGGCTCAGGGTTTGCAGTGGTCCATGTTTCAGAGAAATGACAGCCGAATGTTTTGCAAACATTGTGGAAATTCAAACAATGCAGACAATGCAGAAATTGATGTGACAGCTTGAGCTTGAATTGTGCACCATATTTTGAAGGCTACACCGACTCCAGGATCCAAATTTTGATGGATAGCTCTCCAAACTGAAGCTATATAACTCCCCAATCTAGAGTGTAACGGCAAGAGAAACACACATACGCAGGTGATGAATGAGGGCTCGGGCAAAGGCCGAAGGGCAAGGTGGTGCAGAGCAAGGAGCTGCTCTTGCCTATTGCCAGGAAATGGCGATGTTTGTCTTGGACACAAAGTGGGGAAAACACCAGGTTTTGTTTAGCATTAGTAATTTATGACATCTTTGCATCTGCTTGACCCAGGGGTTGTTTGCATGCATATATTGTGTATATGATATGCAATTTTCCTGTTTGCTACAAACACAATAAAAAAAATGTACATACATGTGTAACAATGGTTGCGACATTGCGAAATTTTATCTATGTGTGCAAGAGCCTATGCGTGTGAATGTCAGCATGATCTTGTCTAAGCAAGGCCTGGTTTTTATCAGCACAGTGGCCCCCGCTGCGTTCTCAAGTCCTTCTGAAAGGGGCCCAAGACAACTTTTCTCTCTTCCCCCTCTCTCTTTCTGTGCTGCCAGGCCTCTGAAATAACAACACACCAGGTTTTGCTATCAGTGCTTGTCGGCAAATGGAGACAGAACTGAGAACATGTGCGGACAAACTAGAATGTGGGTATGGAGGAGTAAGGGGGGAGGGAAAAAGGTGGCGAGTGATTGAGCAGATGGCAAAGGTGACCAGACAAAGACTTCATGTTAACCATAGTGGCTGCTGCTGCCACATGCCAGACTTGGAACAATTAATTATGGAGATTCCTGACAAAGCACAGCACACCTACAACACAAATAGTCTAGTCAGTGTCGGGATATTTATGGATTTAATTGAAAAATAAATAAATAAGCTCATTCATAGAGTGCCATTTTCCTGGATAGGACCACCGGATCCCTGGCAACAGCGCTCTCTTGTAACCACGAGTTAGATAGTCCACCTCCACCCAGCAGCTGTCAATGGCTACTGAGTGACAGTGGGACGATACGAGCTGGCACATGCCCCAGGGTGGCTGGAGTTATCTGGCATGAGTTAATGGTGTGGGACATGATGGTGGCAAAAGGGGGCAAAAGTCAGCCCTTATCGACTAGAGGATGCCAGGATGTGTTGGGGCACAGCGGAGAGTATAAGCAACCTGTAATGCTCAGTGAAAGCATGATATCAATGTTAAGACTATGCGTGAGAATGTAAAAAATGTCAGTGAGGAGGGCTTAAGTAGGGATTGTGAGCAAAGGCTGGAGTGTTAGTGGGGTGTGGGCCTATGATTAGCATTTAATCCTCATAATGAATAAAGGGAATGTTAGCTTGCAGTGGATCAGCTACTGAACACAAAGTTATTTATAGGAACTGATTAGTTGTATACCATCAGTTGTGTATCCTTACTGATCAGGGAAGACACTGGCTGAAAAATGAAGTGTGTATCTTGGGAGAAATCTTTGGAGAAAGATGAGATAAGTGACAGAACAAGGATGGGGCCGTGACACAGTAGACAAATTTTTCAAAGGCAGGTAAAATAAAGGCTGTGCATGGTGGCTTGTTTGCTTCAGTGAAACTTGAGTGTAACCTCCCTTTGTCAACTCTTTGATAACACACCCTTCCTGGAGTATCTTACCGCTGGGATATTTAATAATGCATAAATCAAGATCAAGGTCATTGTAACAGGAACTCGTGCATGAGTGAAATCACAGACTTTTACAAAATGTTCACGAATGCTTCTGATCCACTTATATGGAAAACAGCTTTACGACACATTAAGTCTCCGCAATGCTTAGTAACTGGGCCCCAGTGGATGACTGTGTCCATGCTTTCCTCTCATGCATACCAGGAGTGCCAAAGCAGTACTAAACCTGGGCCACCCAAACCACAGTCTCACTGTGTGGCCAGTCAAACAGACATTTACAACCATTGTAACATCAAAATAAGCTTTGCTTCCCGCTACTCCTGAAAATATTTCTGGGAAAAAGTACTGTTAAAGAGATGGGTGCAAGGAATGACATGAAATAGAGAGAAGTGGCTGTAAGCGAAGTAAGTCTTTTAAAAAAACATTATGGATGCAAAATGTAGGGACAGATGACTTGAATTAGTAAGAAGATCATGAACACATTTCTGCCCTAAGCATCTAAAAACAATCACTGAGAAAGAAATCCTTGAAAATGCATCTTGTACACAAATGTGTCTGCCTGTGCTGAAATTGCACCTACACATTAACCAGACCCTATTTATCTTTATTGGGCTGAGCGCCACACACAGTGCCTCTCAGTGTTTGAAGGCCAAAGGACTGTCATGAATGCTTATGCTCAAGTGTTTGCTCTTCACTCATTCTAACAGAGAGGTTATCTGCCCATTGACACTCACTAATCCAATGTGACTGGCAGCATTCAAGGCTCTCCATACTTAGGCGCATATTCAGGAGTGGAGGAAGCAGGGTCATAAATATGGAGGGAGCAAAGGGCTATTTGCATTAGAGAGCTGAAGTGGACCTGGAAGGGCCAAAGAGGAGGTGGATATTTAAAAAAAAAATGGGGCTGAACAAGGGATCAAGAGAAAATGAAGAAAGAGAAGAGGCTCATGAGGACCTGGGGAGAAAGAAAGATCACCGGGGACAGGCTTTGTCATGTTAAACTGCCTTTCTCAACGCATGTTCTCCCTTTCTCCTCCTCCTCTCTCCCCCTCTCCATGGACAGCACAATAGTCAATCGCGGGGGAATAGATTACGAGGGTTTGATCTTCTCAACTTCAGAGAAGGAGTGTGACAGTGGAAGTGGGGGTGAGGGTCGCTGGTGCAGCATGTGCGTGACTCGAGCGGATGGGATCATGTGCTCAGTGATGCTTGATAATTTTCCCTCTCACCGGGCCGCTTCTCTTAAAAATCCTCAAAACTCTTTAGGTTTGCCCCCTAACGTACAAGTGAACATGAGTTAGAGCCAGTAGTTAAACTTGCTTGTAATTTAGCTCTGCCTTCAAGCCACAGCAGATTAATGTGCATTCTGCTACCACACATGAGAAACATAATGACTACAGTTCCCTTCATAAATTAGCTCCAAGTACCAATGTTAGGTTTTTGAGTTGAAAGGGTATTATTGTGAATGTAAAAGGAGGCATTTCGAAAGGTGTGGACAAGAAGAAGCAGCAGGTGTGTCATTATCCTGTCACTGCCCTGTTAAAGAGCTTGATGATGCCATGAGCTGAGGGGGTTAGTATGTGAGCACAGGCCTAAAGTCCTCTGGGAAACAGCTGAAATATTTTAAATAACCAGACGCAAAGACACACCAGCTATGTGGGCACAAATCACCACACTGATCAGTTTTCATATGCATTGAGAACTTATTCTGCAGAGGATTTGATAAACTGGAGTTTAACTTGGCAGCACACCTGAGTCCCCTTTCTTTTTTCCTTTGCATAAATACCTCAACTTAAATGCTGCTCAAGCAGCCGTTGCTCCCATGCTGATCCACACTAATGATGAGCGATGACAAGCGCTTGATTCAGATATCTGATTTGCAGTGTCAGGGGGCTTTTTAGTGGAAGATTTGGGCAGAGCAAGGGGTGAACGGGTGGGTGGGAAGAGGCAGAATCATTTATCCTTTGTGTCAGTGCTGATGCAAAAAAAAAAAAAAAAAAAGTAAAAAAGAGCAGGTGCTTTTCAATAGGGACATTAAGTTTGCTATGTGCTTAGGACAAATGGCTGATGAGAACAGGCAGAGTCATCAGGGAGTGCAGTGGGATGTTACTAGAATTTAATGAAGGACATGTTTAACTTCCTCGGGTATGGGTTGTGCTTTTACCCTCTCTGTGTGTGTCTGTGTGTGTGTGCTGTCTGTGCCTCTGCAGACACTAATTTCCTGCATGGATCCCTGACCTTTCACTGTAGCCTGGGGGGAGCCATTTGATCACAACACACATACACAAAACACACACTATTTCCTGTGATATGGCTGCCCACCAGTCACTGGACTGGTTATAGAGAGACAGAGTGCTGAGCTTCTCCCTTTACAATAGAAAATAGAATAAATATATTTAATATTGAGGATATATTTGTCAGTATTATCGTGGATAAGGTAGCCTGTGATAGGTCTCAAGATTATTGCTTTCATAGTGGGTAATGTCATTTTAATGAAAATATATTTTTTTTTATATTTTCTTATTTGTATATTTGTAATCAATATGAAGGTTTGTGCATGTAAGGCCATTACAATCTACAGTACCTTGTGATTCACTGAAACAGTATGTGAACTTTTGTAGTGCATCTGAAACCTATTTACAGGGCATGAATACAGTATACAAGCACTAGACATGACACCGGCCTAAATTTCCCACAATGCAATGAAGCAATAAGTAACTTGACAGGAAAAAAAAGAAAGATGTTTTCAACCCACCTTAAAGTGGCACTGAGGCTCTCAGTGAGTAAAGTAGTAATGAACACTACTCTAGTGTATCCAAAAATATGTTATTTGCTCATAAGCATGTTAGCAGAGTGAGGATGCCGTGTTTGTACAAAGTTTCGGTGCAGGTAAAGTTCTAACATGAACACCTGAACCAAAATATGTATCCATGAGTAAAGTTTCAGAATGCCTCCTCCTCCTGTGAGTGTGTGGGACATAGATAGTGAAGAAGACTGAGCAGAAGTAACCAGAAGCTAGCCTTCAGGAGAGCTTTTTGTGAATGCTTCCAGCTCCCCCTCTTGCCCTCTTTCCCCCTGGGATCCAGTTAACCCCCAGCCAGCTGGCCGTTTCAGACTGCTGCCTCTCTCAGGTTTGTGTCCAGGGCCTCATTATGACCCTCGGGGTGACTGGGTCCTTATTTTTTGCAACCCAGTTGCACTGCAATAGAAACACACACAGCTTCCAGTTAACTCTGTCCATTAAGCTAAGTGAGGCCAATCAATTATTCAACCCTTTCTAATGTATAATTCAGGGGATATGGGGGACTGTCATGAATGGCGGCAAACACGGGTGAGGAAAAAGTACAGTTCTTTCAATTCAAAATGTAATTTAATACCACAAATCTCCAATGCCATTTTTTCCAGGCGAGAGGGCAACAGTTCAGAGCAACAATAGAAATAATGTTAATGAGTAATGAGTAACACCAGCAGGAAAGCACACTAACAAAGAGAAAGAAGACATAATGAGGAGATGGAGAGTAATAGGAAGTGGATTAACGCAGGAATTACTGGGTGTGCTAGAAGTGGAAATCAAAGAAACGCATGAAATAATAACAAAAGAAGACAGAACGGGTGTACAAAGCCAGACTGTGTTTAATATGCCTTGATTTCTAAATCACTGAAAAACTGAACTAAAAAGAGAGCGGGTGCAGAGAGAAATTAGGCCAGAGCATTAAAAGTGAGGCGTGTAGGCGTGCGTCCTTGGGGAGCCACCGATGTTAATACAGTTATTAAGCCTCTCCACTGAAGCCTGCTCCACCTCTCCAACCCCCAGCATCAAGGAATTCTCTCTGCCTGCCAGGCAGCGGGCAAGCCTGCACCTTCCACAATGAGATCAAACAGTCCCAAGTAGGCCAGCTCAGAGGAAGTCTGTGATGGAGCTTCCCACTGAGCAGTGAGGGCAGGTGAGGTTGGTTATGTCAAGCCCATGGAGAATCCCAGCAGGCTTTACGGAAGGGGAGCTTAGACTTCAACCTTGCAGTAGCTCCTCCTTCCCTTCCTCTTTCTTTAAAGTCAGCTGACCAGGATTCCCATGCAGCTCTTCCCGATGTGGGGGATTACCGACATGAAAGGCTTTAGCCAGCATATGTGCAAGAGCAGATTTCTTCTCCTGCCAGCCTCGGGACGCATGCCGCTTTGGAGGTTCATTAGAAGTGGACAGTGTGAGGAGGACGAGCCTGGGTGGCAAGGACAGGGAATAGTACTGTACTTGTATGTGCAGCCTCAAAGAGCAAAAGCAAAACGAGCTGGTCGGTTCGGCATCACAGAGGACATGTGTCTAATTACAGAATTATGTCCAATCCATAAATCAAACTGGAGAGGGAAGGTTAGTGTTGCCACTCTTGGCCGTAGCTACGAGGAAGAAATTTGGGAAGCTGTACACAAACCACTTTAAGAAAAGTCAATGGTTGGCTAGCCAAAGCATGTGCCTGAAATCTTCCAATTTATACAGATGAAATAGTCTGATATTTAAAATGAAAACAAAAGGAAACTAGGATGCATACCTGAGGGATAATACAGGAGATTTTACTCTTAAAACACTCCATATAAATTGAATCCCAAAAGTTAAAAATAAGGAGCGACAAGATAAAGAAGTGACGCTATAATGTGCTAAATAGGATAAAGATGTAGGTCATTTTGTACCAGACTCAATTTACCACCACTGGCCTGTTGGCAGCTACTGGACGCAGGCCAAGTCCTCATCAGTCGCACTAGAGCACAAATAATATCAGTCATTGAGCCAAGGCTCTCCCTCTGTCTCTGTCGTATCCCTTTACTTACTTCCTCATTCTTTCCCCTTGCCATCCGCTCTCAGCTGCTTTTTGTTCAAAAGAATAAAAGGGCAAAAATCCAGAGGCCAAAAATGACATTAAACCCCCTGAAAGCCTCCACAGAGATTACTGTTTGAAAATGCCAGCTCTCCCGGAGCCCTCCCTTCCCTTCACCATGTCTGAGATCTGCCTCTCTCTTTCACTCCCCTAACCTCCCTCTCATTTTCTTTCAGCTGAGAGGTGCTGACAGCCCAGACACAATAATCCAGCTCTATTGTGGAACTGCCACAGTGGCAGTAGTGCTGTGCAAAAGGTTTCCCACGTATGGCGCGAGGGCAAATAGGGGTGTCACGGCGTGGTGGTGCTGCTGAACAGCAAGGAGATGGTAGCGCCACGCTGTGCCACTTGACAACTCCGGTTCAAACTGTTGTCACATTTTTTATTAGTCAGCTCCATGGATGGAGCAGAGACAGAAAGGGGGGATGGCTTATTTTTAAAAGAACTAAAGCACTCCTGATTTCACCTCCACAAGATGAGGGGCTTTGCTTCAAAGTTACAACAATAGTACCATTAAATAAAGGTGAATTTAATCTTTTATGGCTAAAATGAAAAATGGTAATTATGCAGTTTTGCATTACCCAGACAAGAGCACATCATCAAGACTGTGTGAACTTTATCGGATTGTAGGAAATACAGGTTAAGTGGAACAAAACAGTGTAATAAATACTGCATGATGAACCATGATCACCAACTCCAAACCGAAGCTGAAAGATGAAAGAAGACCCGACCAGCTGCTTTGACTGTATGACAGAAAAATTGAGCCATGTCAGATAATGTTAGCCTCGTTTCTTCCCCTGCAGCAGAAACAGCTGTGAATTTATGTGACCAGTTATGTGAGTTTCATTTTTACTTCATCAGATCTTATTTGGAAAAGCAGTTCCCATCTCTCATTATGCAAATCAAGCTTGAAAAAGACAAAAACAACTTCAACAATGTACAAAATTGTTCTTTTAAATTTGGATATTTCCACCAAACTATTCTAATTAACAAAAAAGTATTTAATTTATAAAGGGCTCCATTATAGCCTTAAACAAACTTCAAAGAAATTCATCCTCACACTCTTTATCGCCTTTCCTTCAGGTTTTTTTTAGACAACTATAAAAAACTGTCTTCAGCTTACTGTTAAAAATCTCATGGAATAACAGAATGTGTCCTCTGTGCTCTATGTGCTGCACAGCTGCATATTTCCCTATCTGACCACCCTCTTCCCAAACTGAAGCAACATCCAGGCTAAAGGAATAAGGAAGAGAATGAGACCTTTCTGTGTTCAGTTTTATCCCTACCAAGGGCATCATCTTGTTTTTCCCCCCAGTGCTCTGTCTTTGGGTATAAATATGACAGACCAGAAGGTCATCAGCTGAAGCCTTCACCAGGGCTGCAAATTGCTTTGTGATGCAGTTATTACTCTTAGCACAATGAGAGTTCTTCAACATCTGACAGGACTTCTTAATTAGTCTGATATCAGCTAAACAACTACAGCTCCTTATAGCCTTATAAGCAAATACTTCACTACCTATGGTCCATGCAAGACACCACAGGTCACAAAAAGGTTGGACATGTCTATTTGAAAAGAAGAGGCTGCATAATATCAAAGTTCTATTCATAAGAAGCAAAATTCTCTTGACCTGCTCAGCTACAGGACGTTTCTCTGTTAACACTGTCCACAAACATCCCACAAACAGAATAACAGGGAACAAGCCTCCTGTAACCTGAGCCTGTCAGCCTTCTTTGGTCAAACATGCTGTCCTATCCATCAGTATCCACCACTATACTCTTCCTTCTCACCTCCACCACACTGTTGGCAGTCCATTTCATCCTGGTCCCAGGTGGGTCTTTAAGAGTCAAATGTCAGAGGCCGGGCCGCAGCCAAACACATAATGAATATGAAATGATTCAAGGGGACTGTGGGAAAGAAAGGAGAGTTGGCTGCTTCGTCACAGAGTGGGACCGGACTGCGTCGAGCTGAGGAGGGGCTCGGCCCAGACGACACGGCGATACACAATATAGATATCTAATGTTACTTGACAAACATGCTTCAATAAATCAAGACATACAAAAACAGTTTGACTTCTCCCCTACGTGTGTACTGCAGTTAAAAACCTTGAAAAAAAACACCTGACACATTGAGGCTCTCTTACCTTAGGAGATGGCCTAGTAACTTATTAAAATCACACTTCTCACTGTTTTTGTGTACAGAGAAAAAATAAGTTTAAGTCCGACCGATTCAGGCCTCTTTCACAAACTTGTTTCGTACAATAAACACAAAACACGAGCAGAGCATTTCTTCTCGCTCCTCCATTAACAAAGCTGACTGAGACGGCAGCAACACAGTGCTATTTTTTGCCCCAGCAGAGCTGCTGGGCTCTTGTATTTTTAGCACACTAACCTCTACCCTATTTTCTTGGCTGTCCCACTCTCAAAATAGGAGGGCATTCTACTGTGATATGTATGTATGTGTGTGTGTGTGTGAACTACTAGAGGTGTGCACAGTTGTCATCCGTGATTTTAACACAGATCCCCAGAGGGAAAGTGGGGAGAAATGTGTGTAGGTGGAAGCAAGAGTCCTGTGTTTTTGGCCTGAAGTGAGTGGCCTGAGAGCACAGAGGAGGCAGAGGCAGCCAGAAAGCCTCCGCAGCTGATGAAATAAGGCAACGTGCGATGTAATCACTTTATATATAGCAGATAATGTGGAAAAACGGGAACAGAGGGCAAAAGATCTTGTAAAATATGAGGAAAAATTAGGGCAGGCAAGCATTAAAGATTGATCATGACACAGAATGCTCGACTCTGGCTTTCCATGCAGAGAATGCCACCTCAGACATGGAAACAAGAGGGGGAGAGTTAGATAAAGTGTGAGAGAGAAAAGAGACACTTTGAGAATGAAAATGCCTTGCAGATGAATTCTGGGGTGATGAATGTCCACGGTTCAATACCCAGATGAATTTAAGTGTGTTCCATCATGGGAGGGTGGGGATAAAACATGGAGATGGGCTGGAGAGATGGGGAAGGGGAGAGTGTGCTGGTGAACTAGCCATGCAGAGCCCATTGCGAACAAGCCATCTGTAGAAATAAGTAAAGAAGTGATTACAACAGGCCCAGCTCAATTTCTGACAGTTGATGCTTGACTGCCCCTGTAGAGCTGAATTGATTTAAATGAAGAAGCTATGAATATTTTATAGGGCAGACCCCCCTCACACTCTCCTCCTCCTTTCACCTGAACTGTTTTCATCTTCTTCCCACTCGTGTGTCTGTGCTTGTATACATGTGTCTTTAATCGCACAGGGCAGACATGGGTGAGAATGTAATTATTGATATTGAGATTACAGCCCTATTGTCACAATGTCTGCAATCAGCTGCCTTCTTTAAGCCCGGATGAATCAGTGACACTGCCTGGATCTTTTCTGTCTGCCCTGCTTTGTTCATCAAAGTGAGCTTTGCAGTGTACACCAACCCTTGTTAGGGGATTTAGTGTCAAACCAAACGGGTGTACTGTACACTCTGACTGATGCCTCTGGCTAATTCTCTCTGCAAACAAGCTAGGGTCCATGAGTGAGTCTGAGCGTGTGCACACAAAAATGGGGAGGAAAAAAAAAAAAAAAAGACTCCTAGTGTACGCAAAATGCTACAAGTGTGTAACACACCGTGAGCCACCTCAAAGAGAACATCACTATAGCATTCTTTGTTCGTGTTGAAAAGCCAGTTGCTCTGCCAATGTTCAAGGCTACTGGGGCCACACCCATTCATTATACCTTCAAAAGTGACTTAAAAAATAGGCCCTAAAACAAAAACGTGTATTTCTGTTGTGCTTGTTAATCTCACAGCTGGCTGAACATCCCGCTTTGGGGGCATCTCAATTTAGCAAACAATAAATTGCATTAAAAAGGGGCAGCGCCGGCTTTGATGGTTGGTGGTAAGGTGCTGTTTTGGGAGCGAGTGATGGCAGGTTGTGAAATGCTGCCCTGCGGCCTTTCCCAGGAGAGTGGCGGGAGCGGTGCTGAACTCACTTCACCCCTTTGCCATTGCAAACATACCTTGATGACAAAATGTGTTATTGATGTTAACCTGAAGGTGAAAGCAGGCGCGATCCTTTGGACAAACTGATCTCTCTCTCTTTCACACACAGAGTGGCATTCTAGGCTTTCAGGCCACTAAATCACTGTCGCCGTTGGTTGAAAGGGTTTAGGCAGACGTGGCAAAATAAAGACGCGGCCCTGAAGCTTCCCTCCCCTGAGAGCACATAGGACATTGCCTCAATGCTGTCCATCTATACTGCCAATCCCATAAAGCTGGGTCAACAAAGCCCCAGTAAGGAAGCTCAGACACACTGATAGCATCAAGGTGAATGTTTAAAAAAAAAGGGATGCAAAAAATATTAAAAATATACATGTGTAAAGTAGAGTTCAGGACTTTTAAGGCTTGGGATTTGCAATATTGCATTATGCCAAAGTCACAAGCTGTATTTTTTATTAAAGATGTAAGTAGATTTGAAGAGAAATCCCAAGTGGATTGTTCAGTAAAATAAATTTTGTACTACATGTTTAGCCACATCAGATGACTCTTGTCCAGCTGTTTCCAACAGTGACCCTCTTTTATGTCACAAGCTGATAATACTCCGGGCAGTTTTGTTAGGGGACAGGACTGTTTATACTGTGTTGCTCGTGTTTCTCTGCACACACTTGTCAAATAAAATCTGAATACTGATATTAAAGCAAAAATAAATAAAACATAATAATAAATAATACTATTTTCATGAAAAACTATGAGGGACAAGCTTTTATAGCAAAAAAAAAACAAAAAACACAGACACACAATTCCAATCAACTTTCCCCATCAACAAAACCCAAAACTGCTCTTATAAACCATAGCACCAAGAAACAATAAAGCGCCATCTGTTTTTTACATGGGCCTCATCTCCTGCTAGGCAAAAAGACTTCCACGCTTAAATACCACATGAGTCAGATTAGGCTGCCAGTCACTTGCTTCTCAGACACACATACATCGCTGATGTAGCCCACTTTTTGCATGCGTTTTCTTTAGAAGACAAACTAGCTACTGTTCATCTCACTCTCTGACTCATCTTCACTCTATGGAAATCCCTGATGATCGCTTTCCTTTATACTATGGACAGCCTGAGAAGAAGAAAAAGAAAAGGAAAAAAAGAACAAAAGTCTATGGGCTGCTGAGCATTTGAGCCCCTGATGCAATCCCTCTTTACTTCATCCCCCCTTTTTTGTGTGTGTGAGAGAGACAGTCATGTGAACAAGGTCATGCACATTCTTTCATGCATGAGCCCCTAACTGTTGGAAGGATTCTGACAGGAACTCTGTGAAAAATCAAGTGCATTAAATCCGCAAAGCTCTGTACTTTTCACCACAGACATTCATGACCAGCGCTTTGAATATAACCAAATTAAAAGCAGCTCACTCCCACTGCCTGCAACAGCAAACTTCTGCTGACAGAAAACAGTCAAACAGCTGAAGAGGAAACATCTTTAAAAGAACTAATAACATTCGGAATGAAGCATCCATTGGATCTGGATTCATGCCCGGCTTCTTAATGGGTCCACAAGGCCGTTTTAGGCCAGATTCACTTCAGCGAAGATGTCACAGGGTGCACTTTCAGAGCCAGAGAGCTCCTCCGTAAAGCCTATAATGAATAGTTAGATCCAATGTGGAAAGGCTGGAAAAACAGAGGACCAGAAAAGGAAAAAGGACAGAGGGGGTAAAAAAGAAAACAAAAAAAAAAAACAAAAAAAAAAAAAAAAAACATGTCTACCAGCAAATTCCAATAGCTTCTGCAGAGAAACATACCATTGGATTCCTGCTTGAAAACAGGAGGTGAAAAAGAAATCTTGTCATCTTGTCTGTTAGTTTTCTACCCATATGATCCAATAAGCCTGGGAGCCACGTGAAGACACTAACAGATGAAGTCTCTCTCTACATTCCCCCACCAACATCCCCTGGATGTGCATTTATTTTATTTTTTTTAAATATTACATTCAAGCAGTAAGGCAAAGAGCAGATATGCTACCCCCACCAACCCACACTCCCCTTGCAATTCTTCCTTTGAGCAAAACAATGTGGAGTTGAGGGATCAGAGGTCTTTTCCTGGGCCAAACCCCCACAGACTCCCTCAGACGAGCTCACATGGTTTGAATCAATGCCGCCACTAGAGCCGTTTAGTGCACCAGTTCAATAAATACTCTTAAGCTTGCTGGATATCTGCTTTGAAAATGATTTGTCTCTTTAGTCAGGAGGAAACTCTAATCTCATCTGACTTGGAAAAACAAGCAGTGGCAGACTGAGATGGAGACAGACTACAATACAAACAAAAAACTGTTTTGGGTGCTTTTGTTATTGCTGTCAAACATCAGAAATTCCCGTCTAAATTTCCTTTTGTCACATGTTTCTATAGTCTTGAGACGAGGAGGAAATTGGCCCTTAAGAGCCTGTGGAGACTCCTGCCTTCTTTACGCTCCTACAGCAGTGAAAGACAACAGGAGTATCTCTTCTATAAAGGCCTGTTTAAGCATCGTGCAGCGCAGCTCCTTTGAGGTGAAGAATGGGACGGGCCTGTGTGATGCTCTGTTCTTGCAATAAAACTCTCTTGTTGTAGCAGATGTATCAGTAAAAAGAAATCCCCATGGCTGCTGGTGGTTGCTCAATCCACATTCACAAACAAAACATAATAAATAAATAAATCACTGATCTGAACTCATATCATAAAAGCACCATTTAAAATTGAGATGCTATTTATAGACATGTCAGAGAGTATGTCATCCTTGCCTCCTGGGGGCATGAGCTGATAAACAATCATCTTATTATTACTTGTATTCTTATGCAAGACCTTTAGACGCAGGTTGAATATGCACCTTTAATATTAACCTCTAAAATCCTTAATGGGAGCACAGTGAGTTGAAAATGATTCATGCTTTGCTAAAAATAACATTATTGGGTGGATATATATATATATATATATATATATATATATATATATATATATATATATAAACTCAGTCGTATTCTGAAACATAAAAAAGGAAGAAACGCAAAAGTGGGTCAAGTCTATATATTGCTGTGAGGAAACTCGCTGTTGGTGATGACAAGCAGCGGTGTTCGGCACATATTCTGGTTTTCACATTGTTTGGAGAAAAGGCATTACTGGGGCTATTTCAACCATATCTGTGAAAATGTGGAAATATAGTCCAACAGAAAACAGGTTTACAGATAAAAACACAGACTTTAATCCCCCCCTCCCCCTCCAATTAGTGGAATAAAGTTGGGGAGACACCTACAGTGATTGGAGCCGTTCCAGTGCTGGTTTCTGATGGACGTGCTGTACGGATGGGGCGCTCCGGGCACCAGTCCTTTTTCTGGGATCAAGCATCCTCTGCTCTGGTTGTAGTAATCCATCATTAAAAATGGGTTCGGGCTGGGATTCAGTCCCACAACGTCCACACTCTCGTACATCATACGCAGCAGGAGAGGCGGCAGGAAAATATTATCAGAAAACCAAGTGTAGTCGCGCACGCAGGCACAGCCGAGCCTTGTGGGTTTTCAGCTCGCCGCCAGCAGAGGTAGAATCTGAGGGGGTCCAACTGCATCAAAATCGAGGCAAAAGTGATAAATCCAAACACGGCGGGGACATTTGATTATTTGGCATATTTTTTACTGACTGAAAACAGACAGGAGTGTATGAAACAGCCTAATCGGCTTCGCTCAGTTGGAAAAGGTGAATTACAAGAACAGGCAGCATTGTGTCCAAGCGCAGAAAGCGCGACACACACAATAAATAAAATGCACTGACTAACTTCAGCAGAATATATCGGTCCTGTCGGCCTTTCTCAAACACAGAGGAACATATGAGGCTCTATCCAGACGACAAAGAGACGGGGGGTACGAATTAAATTCCAAGGGGAAAAAAATAATAGAAATTTCCTTAGTCAGTGTCGGTAACACGCGGCATTTATAGATATGATGTAGGCGCAAATATCACAGAGGAAATTCCGCGGAGTTGTAGCCTAGTTCGTCCTTTGGGTTACGGTTGGTTGTCCCGTTAGCGCCCGCCGTGGGTGGACTCCTGTCAGCACCCAAATTAACCGGTCTCTCGACAAGCCGCCTTCCTCAACCAGACCCTGCTCTCCGACATCCAGGTCCGGCAGAAACATGCAGCACCGCCTTGTTAGTATTTGGAGCGAGAAGTCTGAATCATTCCCACAGCGAACCGAGCGACTATCATATCCTGCAGAAATGTGACAAGGCGCAGCAGCTGAGGGCTTTAGCTCCACCTCCACTGGGCTTCTCTCCCCCTCTCTCTGCCTCCCCTCAGTGCCTTTCAGGCGTTGCTCCTACGTTTAACCCCTTCAGGGACGTCATCATGGATCTCCCTCTCTGTACACAGGCCCCTGCATGAGGCAATGAGGGGGGAGCCCGCCGCCCTCACTCAAACTGAGCAGCGGGGGCTTTAAATAGGAATGTATTTGAGGACATGATTAAGTTATATAAGCTCAGTAATTAGTCTTTCATATCTTTACAGGGACTTCACGGACATAATGAGCGCTGCCACAGCATGCATCTCTCTTGCTCTTTTTTTCCTGGAAGTTATTCCTCAGTTCTGACTTTTTATTTGGGCTCCTCCTTCCAACTAATTTGACCCCCATGCTCTCATCAGTCTCTACCCTCTGATTTTTTTCTCCCCCAGTCGCTGTCTCCCTAATTTGCCTAATGCTATGCTGCTGAACTTTTTTTGAACCCAGGGAAGAAGGCAGCCTCACCCCCTGGTGACCCACTGGCTGACTCGGGTTCACTTCTCTGGTTTGTTCTCATCCCACATTATTCAAGGTTTCCCACCTTGTACACGCGGAGTAACGCCATTACACTTTTCCTCAAGTGCTGCCCACAGAGGCGCCTCGGTTCACACAGCGCACATTGAGAAACAAAAGTGGCAAAGTCACCCAGTCATAGTAACTCAGACTTTTCTCAGTTTACTTACAGCTGGAGTAAAGTCCAGGAAGTTGTTTTGCCTCTGAGTCGCATTACAAAATGTTACTCTCCCTTTAACTCTGCAACATTCCACAGGACATTGTTGCAGCTCTTCATGGAAACATGCAGATGTTTCATGCATAAGGTTTGAGCTTGTGCCAAAAAAAACCAAAACACCACAGCAGACCTTTAAAGGCATGATGCTGACTGTTTCAAAGACCGGTGATGAAAATATCACTGCTGCAAATCTAAACTAGTCACAAACTAATCAGAACATACAGGCGTTAAATCTGGAAGACAGATTTGAAAATGTAATAATCAAAACCTCAATTTAAACAAACCTCATCACTGATTGGGATGTCCTTAACAAAGTCAGAAACATGTAAGAACATGTTCTTGCAGCTTTTTCATTTATGTTTTAAAATGTCACCAAAAAGAAAACATTAATTAGATATGTTTCCATAACCTGGTACGGATCAAGTAAACTAAATCAGAAGGATGTGGTACAGACTAAATTGTGCATTACTGTTATAAAAAAAACTTTAAAGAAGACATGGAAGACTTCAACAAAGGCAGCTGAATAGATCATATGAGAAAGAAAAATAGATAATGAGGGTTTTTTTCTACCCTTTCCCCAACTGGATGTGTTTGAATAATCTGTTCATCCAACTATTTCATGCTACAGAGCTACACAATAACAATTTTTTTCCTTTAAATGTTGCAGCTGTCATCAACCTTTTCTAATGAAATTATTTTAAATGTTCTAAAGAAATAACACTGAAGGGAGTTACGTTTGCTGACACACAATATTTCAGCATCTGAGTGGACAGAACATTTTTTAAAACATGGTAGCATTTTCAGACGTATCTGTGTTAGTGTTGATATGGCCAAAAACCTGACTAACTGGTATGGTAAATTTACAGAACAATCCCCCACCTCCCCCGCCATCCCTACACCTGAGCCACGGGCCACAGCTGGGTCTGACCAGCACAGTTTTTGAAAAGGATTATCAGCGTGGAGACTGGTGGGGTGGGGGCCGTTGCCTGCTCCGCCCCCACTGACTGTGACACTTATTTAATGCAGACCCCAGTGTGTTTACCCGGCCTGATAAGAGCCAGTGTGCAGGCCCAGGCCATGGTGACCCTTTGCTTTCATTGATAGCCACACATTCCTTGACAGGATTAGTTCTATGAGTAATGGCTGTCAGAAAATGCTAATTTTCCAGACTGTTTTCTTCTCCAAGGGGAGTACATTCATTCTTGGGAGATACCCTGTGATTGCATGCGACAAGCATAACAGAGTGTTGATCATTACTTAATAGAGGAGGGAGGAGTAAAAGATAAGACTAAAAGAAGATCTTTTCCCACAACTTTATTTTACAGAAGGAAGTGGCTCTGAAATGAAACAAAACTAAATATATGTGGAAGGTTAAGGATAAATTAAATCATAACACACACTATATACAGAAATGTACTTTGTTTATGCTGCGTTGGCAGGTCCATCATGAAATGCAGCCAGAAGTTGCACTAAAATGCTACTAAAAAATGTTATGCTACGATTTTTTACCTTTATAGATTAAAACTAAGCTAGCAGAGGCCATATGATGCTGTCCCAGAGTGTGCTTTAAAATAGCGAGCAGGTACTGCAGAATCAGACATGAAAACATTGTCCTGCAAGCTTTTCCTTTCACACTTTCTTTCACATATTCAATCAGTAACCTTAGTGGCTTAATCAGTCTGATAGTGTGATGGTATTCACACATTTGTCTCTTTTCTGTTGATGCTGAAGATGCGTCATCCAAACCTGCCAGTAAAAATGGTGAAAAAAGGCACTTTATAACATTTACAAGTTGGAGCATGTTATCGTCTTTATGTATCACTTATAAATCACTACTTTACTTTTTGTTATACTGGCCTAACAAGTATTTGGTGATTGTCATTCAAAGCAGCTGAACATTTTTTTTATACAAATGAATGCTACTAAAATCTAAGTTTTAACTTTCATATAAGAATTCATATCAAGCAGATAGGATCAGTTGAAAATATTGTTAAATGGGAAGAGAGCAGAAGCTTCAGCTTTAACACTTTTTCTTTCATTTAGCTCCAAAACTCACTCAATACTGCAGCTAAATATTGTAGATAAAACCATGAAGGATTGTAGTTTTCACAATGCTGCTCCATGTCTGCGCTTTGATGCAGCAGTTTGCACATCTGCCATGATGAAAGTAATACAGATATGTTACTACCGCCAACCTAATTAGATTTCTGTCTCAAAATACTACAAAAAATGCATGAGGGAAAGCAGTGCATGTGTGAAAGGGGCTTCACTTCACTGCCAGCGCAGAAGTGCAACAACTTTTGTCTCTGTGCTTTACAAACAGAGGTCCAACAACCCAGCCTTGGAGAAATCAGCTTCACACTTGTGCAAACAGCTGATTTAGAATCACAAATTACCCTAAAATGGATGTCTGTGGACGGTGGGATGAAACTTAAGTACCCACTCAGTCACTGGGAGAACATGCATACTCTGCAGTGTATGAGAATGCATTCACGTAATTGCTGAAACACCTGACAACTAGTGCCACAAACACAGAAAGTAAAAGATGCTGCATGACTTCATGACAGTGTAAAGACTGTTATTAAAAAAAAAGAAAGAGAGAAAGAGAGAGAGAGAGGGAGGAAGGGAGCTTAAGAGCAATCGGAGGTTCAGACCATTAACACACCAGTCCAGGTGGTTGTACTCGTTCCGGCATCAACAAGCACCACACTCCTGAGAACATGAAAAAGTACTTTAGTGCAGCAAAACTAGGGAGGATGAGACTGCATCTCAGTCTCTTAAGTTGTCACTGACAGTCAAGCCTCTGATGTGGAGTCCAGGCCTCAAACAGTGGATGTGTACAACCCCGGCAAACTGATGGTGGGACCTCATTGGATCAGCATTCAGATTAGGAGCGCTTGCATAAATCGATGGTTACGTAGCTAAAAATAATTTTAGAAACACCACGAATGGTAATCATAGCATCCTTGATTTGAGGCAAAGCTGTAAATGAGAGTCCAGCAAAGAGATGGGAGGAGAGGGGCAGAGAGGGAGAAGGTTTTTGGGAGGGAAATTCAAAGAGTTTTATGGGCAAAGGCGGAGAGGAGTTTGCTGTCTGGACCTTGAGGGTGTCAAACTATTTTTACAGCCCCCACTCTCCTTCTCTCTCAGTCCAATCAGTGGTGTTAGGAAGCAGTAAAAACTGCTTCTCTTGCCATTCCTTCCCCAAGGAGATGAGCCGATGGGTTAGAACAAACAATAGGCTGTTTTGTCATTTGGATTATTGTGCATGATCAATGGGGGAAGGAGACCTTCTCTGCAAATGTACAAAGTGGAGTAAACAATTTCAGAGCAGACCTTAGTTAAGCTCTTGTGTTTATATATATATATATATATATTTATATATAAAACATATCGTGTTTTGCAGATTCTGGAGATAATCCATCAACATCTGCAATCAGCTGTCCCTTGAACCTTGTGTTCTTGCACTCTGAAGACGCTTCATCTCTCTGAGGCTATAAACACTTCCTGCATAGTGTGTTCTTTATTGGAGTGGACATTCAAATCAAAACAGAATCAAATTGTCTTAAGTCATGGAAAAATCTGCTGAGCTCGGGCTGCCTGGAGACACTTAGCAAGCTTTAGAAAAAAAAAAAGAAAAAAAAAAAAAACAGAACAGACCTGCCGTATCACCAGGACAACACTTGGCTTGGGTAAAAGCCATCTCCTGACAAGATAAGGCCAGACATGTTCAAGTTAGAATGGTCAGGCCCTAATTTTAGAGTTCCTGTCTGCTTTTGTCGCTACTACACAAACACAGGCTCTTAGTACTACACCTCCCCCCGAGCACTCCTTGCACATGTGCCAGCAGATGGCTAATGCCCAGACGATAAAAGAAGTTGGGACAAGCCTCTGCAAAGCTTTCTATCTTTCTTAAATCTTTCTGGCGACCTAATAAAGAAGTGCAGGGAGAGACAGAAGAGAAGACAGAAGAAAGGAAAGACTGTAAGGAGCTGAAATGTGTCCTGATCTCAGAGACAGTGAGATATCCTATGGTAAAGATAGTGTCTTTTCAGGACTCTGTCAAGCTATGGGACAAAGCTCCGTGCACGTCAGCAGCATTATGTCATGCTCCGTGGTTCGGAGCCGGTTTTTCCCAGCTACCCTGAAGGCATCTTCCCCGCACGCTGGCTTGATTACTGATGCGCTCCACCTGCGCTGAGCACTTTATATACCTGCCTGTTTCATCTCTCAGTTGCCAGATCGTCTTGGTTCTACCCTGTACGCTTCCAGCCCTTATTTCTCAGCCTGTTTGCCCGTCTGTTGTTGACCCGTTTGCCTTGGATTTGGATTCTGCCTCAGCCTGCCCCTGTCTGGTACTCTGCCTGTCTCTGTTTGGATCTCCTGGCTCTGGACCTCTGGAATCGATTATTGGACTTGGATTACGGATTACGGACTACTCCCCCTAACCCCCACGAGGATTCTCGTTTCCCACTCTGTCAGCCTGGCCGGCAGTTCAACCTATCCAGATACTAACCCCTCTTTTGCTCAGCAGCTTCTCCTACAGCACGCAGCAGATTTCCCCCCCGGATTCCCGTGGCTCTGAGCTTGAGGATTCCTCCCTCTCCCGCTGGATCTAACTCTGCTGGTACGTCAGCCACACCATTACGCACTGTAACCTGCCGCCCCCTGCCTACTAACATCTGTCTCCATATTCACAGAAGCCTGAACTTAGAAGACCCGGATTGCACATTCCTTACATTGTAAACAAATAAAAGTTTGTACCCATCCCTGGAATTCTGAGTCATCTTGAGTCCAAACCTAGTAGCATCATGACACATTATCCTACGACTGTGATGATCAGCGCCATAATCCCCCAACTCCCCAACCCCCCACGCCCACTCTTACCGCTTGGACAGGCCTAGCAGCCAACTTCCTCATGCCAGGATCACATCTCCCCTGAGTGCTTGCCTGGGATTGCCTCGGTGCATGTTTGCTTTCAAGTCTTCCTGAAACTCCACAACTTGTCTTGTTACCACGCTGTTCTTCTCACTGCCCTTATAGTTTCTGTGTGTGTGTTTGTTTGCACAGCTGGTTTTGTGCAGTCGTACAGGCAGCAAGCGCCAAACCAAACAGCTGTGCTCCCCAACAGCGAGCCAATCTGTAAATGAGGGCTCGACCCCTTCGATGAGAACAAGCTCTAGTTATCGATGAGCACTGCATCACTTCATCCTCCTTTCCGTCAGTCTACTAGACACACACACACACACACACACACACACACACACACACACACACACACACACACACACACAAATATAAACCCTGACCCAAAGTTAAACTATTCTATTGAGCTCAAAATTGGTGCTTGGCTGTCCTTCATGCTTGTGTGTCTGTGTGTGTGCCTTCTTTAAAAAGACCCTCTTAGTGGCTGCATGGATCTTTGTGAAAGCATCCCCCCTCCCAATCATTATCCCTTTAATGTCCTTCCGACAACAGATTCCAGCATTTATGGTACAGGCCCATATCTGCCCATAAAGCCTTTTATTGTTTAGCTGAGCTCTATGGTGGCCGTAACCTGGTTTCCCCATTTTTATGGGGACCTTCACTATATCACTGGGGGAAGACAAAGCTGCCCACCATCAGTGTTTACCAAAGTATGGCCTACTCATAAATCCATCGTGGCTGGCGGCATTCTGGAAATACCTCAGCAGAGGGAGAGAAGGAGAAGGGAGGGGCGGTGGGTGGCTTATAGTATAGCTCGTAATCTTCCACAGTCTACAGCTTTAGGTTAGACAGCCCATCTCCTCAATGATCATTAGGCCTATGTTCTTTTGCAGAAAGGCCATCACTCAGCAAATCAAGAGAAAATTGCAATGGATGTTACCCTGGAGGAGGGATATCTCAATATCAGTCATCCCAGACTTGGAACTGCCCCCATTAGCTGTCAAAAACAGGGAGTCACTTAGTACGTACAGTTGGACACAGATCTAATTCCATTAGGAAAGACAAAAGAGACGGGGAATGAAGTGCATGGACAAGGAGAAACCAAAGGCAAAACTGGACCAAACAGTTCTGGGGACTCCTACAGGATGACTACCAGCTATTTAAGGTATTGTCCAAAAGGGAAAAGATGAAAATGGTTATCTACTACAAAAAAAAAAATTGAAATTCGCTGAACAAAAAGGTCTTCTTGGATGAGATCTGTCTACGTACACTTTCAGTAGTAAAGAGTCCATTTTATTTTCTGTATCCTTTCAACAGGAAACCTAAAGAAATTTATGAGGTAAGATAAAAACAAAAATGAAAATAAAATGAAACTGACTTTTAAAATGGGGAAAGATTGAGCACATTATTGTCAAACATACATAAACATTTCAGAAAGCCAGCTAGAAGGATGAGGGAAAAAATCCCTCTAAGTTAGATAAAAGAAGCTCTTTTTCAAAGCACAGTCATTCTGTTACACTTCACTGTACATTTTCTGCAACATTTCTTTTTTATCTGACATGCAGCAGCTGCCGAGTAAGGACTGCAACTGAAAGAAACGACATCACGTTGCTCTTTAACTGTAACTGGGTAATGAGTAAGAAGCAGTCACGGCGAACAGTATTAGGAGGGTAATTTAAAGATGATCACCTGCAGCACTGCACAAAGGGGCACAAGAATGCAGAAAAAAAACACAAACAATACATATATATAAAAAAATACAGTTTTTGATCTTTGATTTAGCCTCTGTTGCCTGTTTGTCAGCATCGCCTTCTATTAAAGAAGCCACGTGTTTCCCTCCGCCCTCTCGCCAAGTTCGCTCTCTTTAGAATTTGAAGTGCTACTGAGGGCCAATTTGCCGTTTTCCATGCAGAAGTGTGATGCTGGAAGGGATCTGAGAGGAGGTGGAAGGGAGGAGGGGGAGGTTTGGTGGTTCGCTTTAAGTGGATTGCCCTCTGCCTTGTTGTGCCCAACCCAAAGCATTATAACACTTCTGCGAGTGACCTACACTTGAGCGGTGCCCCTAACACCAGCACCAGGCAGGGCACACCGATTGTTGTTCTTGTTGCTCAAAGCCTCAATGACTCCCACACACACATACACACACACACACACACACACACACATACACACTGGATAACCGCAGGCTCAATATGTACTCAACACTCACTGGCGCTGTGGTGTGTGTGCATGCGCATGTGCACATGTGTGGGTTAGAGTGGGGTGGGGGGTATGTGTAATACAGCTTTAATCCTGCCTTGTTCTGTCGTAAAACTGACTGCTTTCTCCTGGACACTTTCCATGCTGATGATGATTTTAATGCTTTAAGAACATGTATGTTTGTGTAGATGCACAATCCCTAAAGTAAAGTGAAGTGTTCAAAAGTGACGCACTAATTCAGATGTTAATGAAACATGTGAAACCCCCTGCTTAGCCAGCAAGTTGGGAACTGGGGACAACAAAAGTCCTCGGCAGAGGAACAGACTGCCGCAGCTCAGAGTATGACAAATGCCCCTGCCACTGTGGCCCCTGTTGCCCTGCCTTTAACTGAAAGGTTTTCGAGAGATGGAGGTGGTTATGTGCTTAATTCTAACCTGGGGAGGTATCAGGTGGAGGGTTAATGGAATAGATGGCTCTGCCACATTTAAAGAGAGCAAAAAAAAATGAGGGTGACCAAGAGTTGTTTCATTGGCCTTTTTTTAAGAGAGATATAAGGAATGCTTTCTGCCTCTTTTGTTACTGCCCACCACACACCCCAGCCCAGCTCTCCAGTGTGTGTTTTTATGTATATTAAAGCGAAGAGTTAAGTCCCAGAGGTGCATATGGGTCATCTGAGAGATTGGGACAACACTGACAGTCAATACTGTCCCACTAGAGCGTAGCTTTCTTTGTGTTGTGGTTGCTTCTGCAGTCTGTGGGTTTAATCAGCTCAGCCACAGGCAGCAGAAAAGAGGCTCGCTTCTCGTCAGGTTCTGACAACAAAAACTCAAAGAGCTGCTGCTGAAACTGACGTGAATGTCAAACTTTCTGCTCCCAGGCTCCGGCTGGTTGAATATAGGTGGTAACAAAAAAACAAACAAACTCTGGGGTAAAATAGGGAAGTATTGAAAACATGACCAGCATCACATGGCTTTTCATATGCCAAAACATGCACCCGTATCTCTCAGCACAGAGAGGCTGTTGTACTGTTACTTAACAATATTACACATATCACTGCAATCTCTTTGACACTATACTCTCAAAGACTGCAACTTCTCCAATAAACAGATCTGAACCGACACATGTAGGAATAAAGAAGTGCAAAAGTGAGCTATGCTTAATTTTGTTTAATCTAAATGAATAAAAAAGCCCTTTTCTTTTACTGTAGAATCACTGCGCTATATCAAAAAGCTGAAATTATCCACCTTTTTTTTAAAAGGATGGTGTAGCTTTGGGGTGATGGCATCCATTGGCAGTCACCATGGCTACGCAAGCCATCTGTGTTGTGCACCCATAGAGAGGGGAGTGTCTCAAAAGTAAGTAAATAGGCTGATACAAAAAGAGAAAGTCACAGAGGAGCAGATCATTATCTGGCCACATCTTGCCATTCTCTGCATGATACCAAGACAGGAGGGGGGTTGATACATAAAAAAGGGAAACCTGATAATATTTAACTAGTGGAGATCTATCATCAATCTGGAGCATCTGCCCCCCCAACATCATCAGTCTTAACCCCCAGTTCTGGCCTATTGTCATTCAGGCCGTGGCTCCCTTTCAGTCCTTATTCAATATTTTGGAGCCATTGTTCCACCTTACACGGCCCCTCTAAACTACATTACTTTTCCCAGTCAGTGGTGAAAGGAGAGGGGCAACAGCCAGAAAAAAATAATACGTTATAATGTCAGGAGTAACAAAAACATCAGCTGACCATGTCAAAAGTCTGGGTTTTGCATGCATTCTCAAGCACAAACTCCAGGCAAAAGCATGCACGCTGTCTCAATGCCTCCTCATATACTTGCGCACACACCTCTTTCTTCCTCCTCCTGCCTCTCTGCACATACACACGCACACACATGCACACACAGTGACCCTGTGGGCTTTACTGGGCTCTTTGAATGAAAAAGAGAAGTCATTTATCCGACTCATCTTTGCTGCACCTCGGAGCACCTTTTAAAAACACTCTTTATTCCACGCTAAGGCTAAAGCTTCACCTTACTGACAGCATGATGGAGAGCCCCATTCTGCCTCCCTTTCTTCCCCTCTCTCTGCTGTCTCTGGAGCTTCTCCTGTCTTTCCATCTGAGCTGCCAACAACACTTGCAAAAAAAGTAAAGACTAAGCCTCAGAGATGGTGTACTAAAGTCTGTGTGAACATGTGTTTCTGTGTGTGTACATGTGTGTGTTTGTATCAGTGTTTGCATCTTTAATTGGGGAAATGAAAAAAAAAAGGGTGAAAGAAAAATGTGTGAAAAAGTGCAAGAAGGACTTCACAGCTGAGATTATTTATGTAAGTTGTTAACAAAACCATGAACCAGAATAGACAAGTTTGCCCTTAACGCCTCCTTTTTATAGTGTAGCTGCCCTGAGTTAGACTGTGCTAATCAGTTTAATTAATTTTAGCTTATACACAGCTCACTTATGCTGTAATGTTTCAAATAATCTTTGCAGACTGTGATCTGGCCAGATGTAGCTGCAATGCCTCAACGTGGATCTCAGCATTAAAGCTTAAAAATGAATTAAAAAAATCACTTGGCAGCTTTTTGTGCTGAGGTAAGAGTGGAGGTGTGTGATTGTAGTTAGTAGTGAATAAACAAGGGATGCATATTTCGGTCAGCAACCCATCTCCGAAGTGTCAAGGTGTCTAGACACTCTTTGGTCAGAGCTGTGCATGGCTCCAGGTCTATGTGTTTGGACACTGGAGAAGTTTCTATGCAACCAAGCAGACATCAACACTAACACCTCTAACCTACTTGGCAAACAGCCCAACTCTTTCCATCTCCCTGTCCCCATGGATAGCCCATCCATCACCCTCTTCCTCCCTTCTTCCCTTCATGCAGCACCCTCATCGGTCCAGGACGTTAGCCCCACCAATGCAGCTGTTACTACAGATAAGGGTCACCATCGTGACAAGGTTAGGTCAAAACTGCTCTTATAATGTAGAGTAAAAATAGAATCCAGCAACAGCATAAAAATAAAACTAAATAAGCAATTTTAAAGGAAAAATCAAACCGTTGTAAATCTGTTATTTTTTAAGAACATTAGCACAGATCTGGCTAATTAAAACTATATCTAAATGTATGGATGTATAGTCAGAAGAATAGGCCCTGAAACAACAGCTGTTTGCCTGTCTGAGGGTCATGTGCAATACTTAAGTGATGCAAGAAGGTTGCTGTTCCTGCATTCCAGCCATTAAAAGCACTTTGGTTTGCTGGTGAAGGGATTTAATAGCTCTGAGATGCAAGAATCTACTGCTAAGCCTTCTGAATGTGTGAGTGCTGGATCCACTTCAACCAAACATCTGTGATGGGAGGTGCAGATCCATGGCCCCCCTTCTTCTCTCCCACACCATCTCTGTTTACCTTGTAACGGCTAAAATGAATTCCTATAACTGCTTATTATCAGTGAAAAGGGAGTAGGCATGTTTCACCACATGTTTCACTTAACTTTAAAGCATTTTGACACTGATATTGCAACAAGTTCTAAGAATTTTAACACTGGCAACAGGACAAATACAGTAAGTGATGTTAAAAGTAGTGTAATAACTTAAGATTTCTACATTTCCTTCATTTGCTGCAACTTCCCTATATTGCAAAATGAGTGACATCAATATGTCTGATATGTGAATGCAGTTTAGTGTGTTTTTGCATTTGTGTGGCAATAGCTGCCAATCGGATTGTGTAAGCGACTTCGTCACTGTGTAATCCAGGTTACCACTTTTCAATACACTGGTGTTCACACATTTCTGCAACTTCATTATACAGGAATTACTAAAAACAGATTTTAAAATAAGGTTACTGTGTGTAAAAGGTAAAGACTTCACATATTTGTGTGATATTGAAGGGTGGGGTGTTTCTAGTTTTCCAGCATAGGAGATGGCAACTATTAAGTGCAGAAACTCTGTGAATAATTCATAAAGGACAGAAAGTGACAGTTAACGGGAGTGTGTCATAGGACACTAATGTTCTATCATCCATCCATCCGTCCACTGAACCATCCACATCCACTCTCTCCCTCGCTCCGCTCTGAGGAGTTCAGATAAAGGATAATGGATCTGTTGACATTCATCTGTCCCAAATAGAAATTCACATAAAATAACCCTGTTAGTATGAAGGAGGATGAAAATGCATGCACAGCAGCAAAATAAGGACAGTATATGTAAGCATGGCATGCATTTAACAGATATTCAGTAACTAGTATGCCAACAACAGTAAATCAATATAACAGTAAATTACTGTTAAATATTCATCCTGTATTTAATGTCTATAAAACAGTGTTTTCTGTTCAACGGCATCACCCCAATACACACACTCATCTTAGAAAACATAGGTGAGCAAACATCCTCCATCCAACACCTGATTGCCTGCTGTAGTCTGGAGTTGTGTGTTGACAGAGGGTTTCAGCTTTCTGGTAACAAAATGTGATGCGTGAGTTATTCTGTTTGTTTTATGTATTTCTACTTTGTGTACAGTTTAACTGCTCTAAGAGCTTCTTTTAAAGAATCACCTGTTTTGCAGGCAAAAGGTGACCTGAATTCCCTACATTAGTTTTGTGTGATGCAACACATGACAAGTAATGACTTTGTATTTAATGCATTAATTCAGCTGATTAGATTTCTTCTTACCACACAAAGTGCTGGCAGTGGCATTGCTGTGCTTTGTTCTATTCTATATTCTTTTATGTTGCTTCTCTCATGCCAGTGCTGACACATATACACCCTCACACTCACAGAATCCCCCACAGGCATGGTGCTGAGACAGTTGCTAAGATTTTAATGTAACAGTCAGCTGCACGCAAATAGCCAGGGCACTGCAGGCTGAAGTGAAGTTATAATCCTAATTTGTGTCAGAAAGGCTTCTGCTGAGCAATGGTAGCCTTATTGCCGAAGACGCCCAAGACTGCTCATGTGCATGTCACAGCTACAGTTCAGCTTCTGCAGATGCTGAGTGAGTTGAAAGCAGATACCAGCTATTTCAAGCTAGTTGAAAGGTCTGCTTCAAAAGATATGGGCTGACAATCAGTGAAAGTCAAATAATACCTCCAATTATTGTTTTCCAAATTACAGTCATTACAATCAACCACTAGCACCCCCCTACACACACACACACACTAACAGTGTACGTGCAGCAAATCCCACCATCAGCAACATGCAGGTGCACGATCATTCCAGCAAAGACATAACAATGGACCCATCCCCTTTCTATCTCTCTGTCCCTCTGTGTGCCAAAACTCAGTCAGCTGGCAAAAGAGCTGAGTGGGACACATCATCAAGGGTGTATTTGTTGTCCCAAAGCAAAACCACACAATATGGGTGACCCACAGGCGACAGCAAAGGAACCGAGGCTAATGGAAGTGAAAAATGTTGGGTTTGATATTAAGATTGAAAACTGTAGTCTTATATATTTATTTTTCTAAAATGTTGGTTGGCATTTCTTTTATCATAATCTTGTGAGCATTACGCATTGTTTTTTTTAACAGTGTGAGGAACACCACCTATAAGTGAACTCCCCGTCTATGAGAAACTTTACAGGAATTTAGATCCTGTGAGGCATTAGAACTAAGTGACATATAAAATCCCCTTAACAATTCTACTCTGAACTTTGTTCACATTTTTCTAAAGTCAACAGGAAACAAAACACAGGTTTTGTGAGTTCTTCCATGTTATCTTCCATTAACATTCAGATTAAAGGTTAAGTGAATCAAGATAAACAAAAGAAGTACAATAACAATAAGCATGTTTGCTTGTTGCACATTCGCTTGCAACTAATGCCAACGTGACAGATACAGCATCAGTCAAAAGTTTGGACACATCCACTCATTCACTAATGGGTAATGTGTCCAAACTTTTAACTGGGACTGTATATGTCAAAATAGACTAATTTTCTTCTTATTTTGAAGTAGGAGAAAAACACTACACTGAAGACTAAAAAAGGCAAGCCATTTTCAAAGAGGTAAGTACTTACTTCCAAGAATGGGACAAAGCAGAGCTCTCAGGCATAATGGGTCATAATAACAGACCAAGTATGAACACATACAAATATGGCTCTTTATTTCCCTTTCAATATATACTTTTCTACATTTTTCAGGTTATTAGAAAACAAGGTCATGTTTGCAAATGAGAACTGGTTCTCAAACATTTTTTTTACCTGGTTAAATAAAGGTTAAAAAAAAACAAAAAAAAAAACAAGCTGCAACAGACTGATAGACGGCAGAATAACACAAAGAAAATAAAGTCCTACATCCAGGTGGTGTGTGTGTCCTGGCCCCTTTGCAGTGGTTGCAGGTTCAATTCTTGTCAACCAAATAGTAGAAAAAAAGTATAGATTGATGTAATATTTGTTTAACAGGATAAATGGATTTTTTTTCTCAGTAAACACTGATAATTATCTGTTCAATCGCTTGTTACACAAATATCTAACCAGTCAATCACATGGCAGCAACTCAATGCATTTAGTTATATAGATATGGTCAATATGAGTTCCTGAAGTTCAAACCGAGCATTAGAATGAGGCATAAATGAGATTTAAGAGATTCTGAATGTGGTATGGTTGTAGATGCCAGATGGGCTGACCTGAGAATTTCAGAAACGGCTCATCTACTGGGATTTTTACACACAACCATCTATCGGGTTAACAGAGAAGGGTCCAATAAGAGAAAATATCACAAAGTGAGTGGCAGTTGTCTGGATGAAAAGGCCTTGTTGAGAGTTCACAGGAGAATAGGCAGACTGGTTGGAGATGACAAACAGGCAACAGTAACATAACCAGCCAGTGTATGCAGGATATCATATCTGAACACACAACATATCAAACTTATAAACAGATGGGCTACAGCATCAGACGACCACACTGGGTGCACTCCTGTCAGCTAAGGGCTACAATTCACACATTGGTTCACATTTCCCCACAATTATACAATTCACACATTATTTTGTTGATAAGAATTGTATGTCTAACCAAAATTGAGGATATTTTCTTGGCACATTGAGCCCCTTAGTACCAAGTGAGCTTTGTTTAAATGCCACAGCCTACCCGAGTGTTGTTACCGGCCATTATCCTCCCTTTATAACCAGTGATGGGAGAAACGGTGTGAAAATAAACGGTATTAGTAACAGCGTTACTTTTTTCAGCAACGGGTAATCTAATTAATACTTTTTCCATCGTTACAATGCTGTTACCGTTACTGACGAGAAGATGTTACTGACAGCGTCTTACTATTGTAAGATGAGATTCATTTTTGCTTTGAGTGAACAGAAGTTTCACATCTGTTGGGACTATATTGTGTTACAACTAATACAGTGGAGAGGAGGCGGAGCGATACGACTGAAAGCAAAGACGAAGAGTTGCCGTGTTCTTTTGTGACCAGGTGCATAAAATGTTCCATCTACAAGTTGTCCTTGAATTATTTTTAAGACCCGCTGAAGACGCATTTAGTGTTACACTGCACGCTGAAGCTGTTTTCATCTGACCGGGAGCTTAGCCTAACTGATGATGACTGATCGATGAAGAGTAAAATGTCATGAGCCAAACACACATGCACAAAACCACACACACAAACGACCAGAAGCATGCAGCAACAGTGAAACTGGAGAAAACAGAGGTTTAAACTGAAATCACACACATCAGTTTTCAGTTGTCCCTCGCAGAGATAAAAGATGAGAAGGTTGTGAGAAATGTTCATTATGACCAGAAACAAAGAGTTTCTTCATGGTGGCTGAAAGCTGCCAGAATCGCGTGAAGCTCCCCTTTCCTGAGAAGACGGAGACACGACATTCTAACATGGTTTTCATGTTAGTAATTTATTCTGTTAGATTTGCGTTGCACCCGTTAGTCTAAAGTCTTATAATGCTATAACTCTGTTATTTACTCCATTACTATTTGCGAGAAGCATCTAGTAACTATAATTAATTACTTTTTTAAATTAAAGTGCCCAACACTGGTTGTAACCAGTGTAGCATCTTCTAATATCTATTTCCAGCAGGATACTGCAGCATGTCACAAGGATCAAATCATCTCCGACTTCTTGAACATGACAATGAGTTCATTGGACTCCAATGGCCTCCACAGTCACCAGATCTCAGTCCAATGGAGCAGCTTTGGGATGTGGTGGGAGATTATTATTATTATCATCATGGATGTGCAGCCAACAAATCTACAGCAACTGTATGAAGCTATCATGTCAATATGGAGCAAAATCTATTAGAAATGTTTCCAATGCCTTATATTTATGTCAGGAAGAATTAAGACAGTTCTGAAGGCAAAAGGGGTCCAAACTGGTACTAGCAAGATGTACCTATTAAAGTGGTTGATGAGTTTATGTGTCTTCATAAAACCCCACCCTTTATTTATAATCTAAATTAATTACACAGATTTTTTTCTATCCAAACACTGGAGAGTACTGATGTGAGATTTGTTGTAATGTTAACAAGTTTACTACTGTGTCCACTGACCTGTGATCTTTCCTTCAGTGAATTAACGTCTCACCCCCGTCTCTATTGTCTGTGTTCATCTCAACACATAATTTCCTCTTCCTGACTTTTTCTGCTTCTTATTTCCATCTCTGTGCATATCTGATACTCAACTCATTTTTTCCCCCAACAGTTGTTCTCATCCTCCTTCATACATTTAATTCCTTAGCTGCTAGCGGAAATGTACAATTCTAGATAATCAACTTAACTGCTTTGCTGTCTGCCCCTATCCTGAGCAGCCATGAGGGTGAGTGGTCACACGAGCGTACTTCCTCAGCTTATCGTGACGTTGTCAGAGGCCCAAGCGCTGACATTTATGTCCTGTTCTAACAAACAAACTCTCAGTATGTGAGCGTCTTTCAGTGGAAATATGCTGTATGTTTTATTTAATCTTCTTGTAAATTTCACTATGAGACCTACTAGACATATTTCTCATGGCAATAGTTGATATTTCATTAGCCACAGCATGAGCAATTTCTAACATTAGCAGTCCCAGTTTAATACATAGATCATGCTTGCCAATACATGCATGTACCCACTATTAACAGACATCTATGTGTATGAGTCTGTAGTACAAATGCAACATCTGATATCCGTTCTCCAATTTGGGTGTCAGCCCACTGTCAAACACCAGTTTCCAGACTAAACTGGTTGCATGTTGGTGGAAATGTGGAACGGTGTGTCACCGTGTTATTGTCAGTGCAAATCAAAAACATGCAGGATATCCTCTGAGGAGTGTAACGACAGATTGGACAAGCAGTGGTGGTTATGCATGAGATGGAGGTCATTATTCACGGAAATTGTACTCTTTAAATCTTTTTTCCAATCTTCACTTTAAATAATGGCATCAACTCAAACAAAAACACCCTGCTATACTCCCACAATAGCAAAAGATTAGATGTGATCTACAGGAAGTAGGAAACATTTACACTAGTCATCTACAAACCTCTTATCCTTCACACAAACTACATATTTTTTGCTGCCCTGTCTTCACTTTCATTACTTCTTCTCTGTAAAGGCTCTATATCCCGCCCCACATCCCTTTGCTCCTCTCTGAGGTTATAGTAAATAACTCTCCTCTCACCCACTCCCTCCTGTCTCTGTCTCTCTCATGGGGGAAGCTCAGTGCCAGTCTGGAGTTTTATTTGTGTAATTTACATCCCCTCTGACAGCCTTCTGTGCCCCCCACCCCCAACCCTTGGCTTTTACTGCTGGCAAACCTCGTAAAACAGCCGCTCTTTGTGATGAGAAAGGGAGCGAAGGAGAGTGCGACTGGGTGAGCAACAATCCAGAGAAAGCTGATTGTAAAAAAAACAACACGTGGTCACTTGGTGTCAGTTAGCTTCCTGGCTGCCTATTTGCTGCTCAGTGTGAGTGTGGATGTATGTGTGTTTGTTTGAAGAGTCTGTCTGGGCACTCCAGAATCAGGGCAGTAGCAGCGTTGGTTTCCTGCCTCAGTAAGCTTTAGTGCTTCCAAGAATCAAGCGTTAATCCACTTGCAGTCATGTGCTTTCTGTGTACTTAGCGACTTTGGCCTTGGGGTCAAAGGTCAAACAATAATTCCATTAGTAACCAGCATGAATTTCTAACTCACCTGTAGAGGTGCAAATCTTGTTGGGTTCTCAACAAGAAGCAACAACCAGGCAGCACTGATACTAAGAATTAGCACAGCACTCTTTCGGCCAAACTCAAACCTTGAAGTGTAAATATTGATTCCTCTACAGAGCAAAAACATCAAAACTGAGTCAACACCAATGATATTATACTTGGAAAAAAAAAACAACTTAAGTAAAGAGAAGAATGGAGAAACTGAGACAAATCAGTAGTGAGACGCTGCATCTCAATGACAGAAAACACGCAGAAGGATGGCAACCTGGCGTCCACAAAAAATGCGAGACGAGGCACCGCTGTGAATAAAACAGTAAAGATGCTTACTTGCAAGAATCAAAAATGTGCTTTCGTGGAAAATAAGGTCACAAATGAATTAATCATTCAAACAGAGCAGTGACCCAATCTCCTTCTTTTATTCAGGCGTTTCTCAGCCTTGCTTCCTCTGTTGTTTTAACAAGCGAGGTGCTAATCTGTTTGGGTGCACAGAGCAGGTTTGGTGAGCGGGGAATCGCAGTGACTCACACACGGTTACATAAACACTCGCAAAAGCGTTGGCAAAACTTTGAAAATAGAGACAATGAGAGAGCTGAAGATGGAGACACGTGGAACAATGACCTCCAGTGGCTGAAGCGCTGCTCTTACAGCAGACCGGAGGAGAGGCGTGTGTGGGTGTGTGTGTGGAGGATAGAGGAGAAACTCATTAAGAGTGTTTGGCCAGTCAGTCTCTCACAGTTCACAGCAGCAGAATGGTAAACAAGCCCACTTAATAATATCACACACAGATACACCACAACAGACCTCTACCCAAATGAAACAGCATTTCGAATGGGAATACATCTTATTAACAATGTAAACACACACACAGACATATGCGTTTGTGAGCCATTTCTACCACACTGCCCTTGATTTCACGTCGTTTGTTAGTGTCACCTTTAAATGATTGGAGTCGCCACAAAAATGATGAATGATAAGAGAGGAGGGGTGGAGAGCCGGGGAAATGGGCCGAAAGTGGCAGCAGTTGTTGAAGAAAGGTTGATGGCACAGCAAAGACAATTAGCCAACATGAACACATCATGTGTCACCAATGAATGTCACCTGCTTCCCTTTAAGACCGGAGGAATACAGTACTGAAGCACGGAGGAAGAAAGACAGTAGAAAGAATCAAGAGAAGAGATGGTCTAATTAGGTCATAATTTTTTTATTTGCAAAGATAGATTAGTAAAAGATTTAGTTTTTGATTCACGAAATTTCCCAATTATGGGAAACATCAATAATAAGCACCAAGTTCTTGAGGTTGAATTAGAAAATAAAGCCTTTCCTTCAACCAAAATCATTAAGATCTGATTAAAAATTTAAGCACATCTCTGTCTACATGGGTTAAAATATTTCTGAAAATTTCTGAAAGGTTTTTTCTTTATTTTTTCTTTTGCACAAAAAACAAAACAGAAAACTTTTAAAAATGTCAAATACTGACTTAGAATAAATCCAGTTATGATTTGATTTCACTGTTTAAGCTAAAACCTGTGTCAGCAGGGGAAAAAAAAGACAACTCATGGTGTCATAAATGGTCTTACAAGGAAGAAATCTTAATTAGGGCTAATATGAAGAATAAGTCTGCCCTCTGCCGTGGCTTTAGCTACACCACCAGCGACATCACAGCGGAGCCATGCCTTTTCTCACTGAAGAAGACCTGACGTGTTATTTTAATCAACTTGCCCTGCCGGCATTAATTATTCACCCCGTTGGTGAAATGGGATGGCCTGTGGGTAGATGGAGGAGGAGGAGGAGGAGGAGAGGGGTCCTTCTGATTAAGAGCTTTAACAAGGAAAAAAAAGGCAAAAAGAAAGAAAGAGTAGATGAAGAAAGAAATTACGCCCTGCCTTACTTCTTGTTAATATCTCTGTATATGTGTATGCAATGAGGTTGAGAAATTATCGGTAAAATGAGTGTGCAGTGTGTTTATGCAAAGGTATGTGCATGCACACCCAGTGTGAGGCCTGTGGGTGCTGACTGAGGCAGCAGGAGTGTAAATGAGTGTGCTTGCAGTGCGTGAGTCAAAGGCCAAATCCAGTCATGATGCTGCACAATTCAGTTCCTGATGGTCAGGCAGGGGGCCCTGCTTCCCACCGAGATGGAAACCGTGGATTAGGTGAAATGTGATTGGTGGGTATGTGGCCTGACACACACACGTATGCTGACACTCTTGCAGCACATGGGGTGACCCTCTAAGCTATGATAAGATGCAGTCTGACTGGACCAGGAGTAACACCCTCTTTTCCTGCATTTTCCTGAGGTTGTGCCTGTTTTTTTTTTCTTAGTTTCTTTTTATTTTATTTTTTTTTTATTTATTTTTTCCCCACAACACAAGCACCCCACAAGTGACTGCTTGTGCTGAAGCAGCTCTGAGAGCGATGCTCACAGCAGAAACAGAAGGGGGAACAGAGCGCCCCTGCTGACTCTCAGTGGGCTGACACTGAAAGCTTGTTTGGGGGCATTAAATCTTAATACGCATGAACACTAGAGAGGAGATGGAGAAAATGAGAGGCAGAAAGTGAGAGCCCAAAAAGAGGGCGATAGGAACATGCTACAAAGGAGGGGTTGTTTAAGGAGAATATTGAGTAAAGAGGAGGAGGAGGAAAGAGGGAAGGTGAGCAAGTAAGAGCTGTAATGTAGTAACGCAAAAGGGGAAACTCCTCAGGGGCAGGAAGGAAGGATATTGCAAGAGAAAGGCAAAGTCGTTCCCCCTCCAATTCACAGGAGAACAGCCTAAGATGCCAGAAAAATGTTGCACAGCACTTAATCATACAAGTTAAACCATCATGTGTTAATGACCCGCTTCTCTTTCTCCCTCTCTCTTTCTTTCCCTTTCACTAAAAGCCTGTATGGAGGCTCTGTCATCTCTAATTCATTCTCTCAGTAGACAGAAGCAGAAGATGATGAGAGAGGGTGGAGAGAGGCAGACGATAAAAGGTGATGAATTCTCTCATGAGACTCTTTCATAAACAGATTCCGTCAATAAAATCTTAGATAATCTGCATTATCAGTGTTGTGTGTTAGTATCATGATGGTTGTGGCAGCAAAGTATTTAATGCAGGAGGTTGTTTGGATAGTTTGAATATGTGTTTGCTAAAGTGAGTAGCAATCAGTGTTTGTGGTCAGGGCTGTTCTGTAACAAAGCACATTAAATGTGGGTAGTAGTTACTCTAAGTTAGAGTGCTGTCTTTAGGCCATCTTTGATTTTTTTTCTTAGCATCTTTCCTTCATTTAATGCCGTTTTCCAGTGAGTTCAAGGTAAACTGCTGAGGAATAGATGATTGGAGGGCTTTTGAGTGTATTTTTTCTTATTTATTTGACGGTACCCTATGAGTAAATGACTTCTAACTTCATTTAATACCTCAGTCAACATTTTCCTGCTGAGTTTCTGGTAACAATTAGGAATTATGGGTGTAATTTAATACTGCATGTATAGTTAGTAAATTATAGTGCCATTTAGAGTAAAAACCAATAATAAACCATGGTATGCTTTGGGGTGGCACTCGGTTATGATTGACAAGTTTGCAGATGTGATGTGAGTGGTTTCTGCAGTTCTCAGTCAGATAAATATATATATATATATATATATATATATATATATATATATATATATATATATATATATATATATATATATATATATTTATATATATGTATTTAAAAAAATTTGGTTCACAAACCAGTGTGTGATGTCAGGGTAAATACAATCATCTTTTTTTTTTTTTTTAAATAAACAGCCAAAATGCTGAAATCATAGCTAATAAAAATCCAGTATGTTGCTGGTAATAGGGGATTAATTGCTTCATTCAACTCACTAACAGGTCTAAATGATTATTTGTGATCTTTGCTGTCTTGTGAACTGTTTTAGACTTAAAAGACAAAAAAACAAAACAGAACTGTAGGGGGTTTTATTCATTTTGCAACCACTTGGTCTGCTATATGTTTACAATACACTGGTGCATAAGAAGCATCACCAGTAGTTTCATATGCTTGACTTAAAGCTTCATAAGCTGGGACATCACAAACACACAGGGTGCTTCTGAAAGGGGAGCTGTGACTGTGCACTTCACAGCAAATTATATCAGCTGGTGGGCCGTGGGAGCAGATATAAGTAGTCACACCCCAAACACTGATTCTATGTCTATTTATTTCAAAGGATTCCATATTGTTAAACTATATCTATGTTAATTAAAAAATGGGATTTAGTTCAAATGAATGAATTTTTTGACTGTGCAAAATCATTACCTGCGTTTTTTTTTGTTTTTTTTTTTTTGCTTTGACTTTTAAGTGCAATAGAAAATAATGAAGATCCAAAGTGGAATGAAAATGTACTGTTTTAAAAAAGAAAAAGAAAAAGGGTCTCTCTGGGATTTTAGATGCAATATAAAACCAAAGATACTAATTACAAGCAAAACCACTCATGAATGCACTACCTATTAGCAAGTTGTAACCATCGGCTGTAAATCAAGGCAAATGGAATCATCAATTGACGTTTTTTCCACTGCCTTTGCCTTTTGCAAACAACCAGAAATGAGCAATCATTTTCCATGTGTCCAACTGTCTTTGAGTAACTGTTCAAGATGTTAACACTGTAATAAATTAATGATCCTTTCCAGAAATGGTTTCCTTCATTTTCAGAGGTTTTTAATGCAAATGGAGGATAGGTTCCCTCTCTTACTTTACCCTGTTTTTTCTTTCGCTGCCCACCCCCTCAGTCCTTTTTACTCTGCCTCTCTCGGCTGAGTGATAAACACTGTCTGTTGGCCATAAATCCAGAGGGAGTCCAGACAGGCGTCCCAATAAAGTGCTCTATTTTCTCCCTGTTTGGTGGGTTTGTCAGGGCCCCAGAGGAAGTGAGATAACATTAGGAGGAGGAGGAGGTAGTGGAGAGAGAGGGGAGGGGACGCAATTTCATCAGTGGTACACACACATGCACAAACGCAGCAATACACAGATGCACTCATAAACAAACAGTGGGGATATCCACATGGAAGATGAAACACAGTCAGCAACACACAGACATATCTGAGATGAGTGATTGGTGAGCTCAGTGGCCAAGATGGCTGGTAAAAATGTTGGGCTGTAAGCTGTGAAAAACTTTTTTTTCTTTTCTACGGTTCACTCAAACACAAACAGCAAAACGAAGCCATGGCAGCATTCGCACAGAAACAGAAACCTCAACTATCACAGAAACACCAGAACCCTGCGTTTCTTTCCACACTGAAACACTCAGGTTACCTTTTACATAATGTGTGATAACACGTTTAATTATGATACTAATATAAGAAGAAAATGACTTCTTTCTGTTACATTTAAATTTTAAGAGTTGTTAAACTTAGTCCGGCATCTTTAAAATATCCTTAGCAGATGCCGTCATTCTTCCAGCAATTGTGTTGCTGCCTCGAAAACCACACTACATACACACTTAGTAAAAACATACTGCTTGCTTCTAATTAAATATATGATGGTATTGCATGGTTTGCACATCAGTGGTTACACAAGAGAATGACTAGATGTGTAATAGGTTGTTTACATTAACTGTCAAAGGAAATATCCCTTCAAACGCCTTCCGAGGACTTATAAATGGTCAGCCTGCTGTTCTTATGCAATGAATGGACTGAATGCACAGCAGATTGTTGCTTTAACTTCATCCAAACAACCGCCCGGTACAGGAGCGGTATTCACTCTGCATGGCACAAAGAACTTAGCCAACCCACAGAGTGTTACGAATCATGTAATTAATAGGCAGTGATAACTGAAAAAAGAAGCGCAGGGGAAAATAGTCAAATGAGGATGCATAAGCTAATGAGCCGCAAGCTACCTGGAGCCAAGCTGCTGCATAATTTGGGTCTAATAGCAACTGCAGAACAGGTCAAATTCAGCTGCAACTAAAAGCTTAAAATGTACAGATTATCATACATAACATAAACACAAATTTTAATACTGATGTGATTAAGGTTTTGTGATATTTGGTTGATTTCAGCCAATGTTTTCCCCTTTAAATGTGATCCTTTCAGTGAGCTTGTGAGCATTTAGTTTAGTTTCCTAAATTACTTTTGCCTAACCAGTTCATTCCAGTCAGCTGCAAGTTCAGCATGTAAAATGGCTTTCACTGCAGCTTGTTCCATTAAGACTGAGGGAATTTGGAAAAAGCAGTCTTGCAGTCTTTTCTCAGTATTTTCTTAGTTTTTCCATAAATATAAAGTAACAAATTCTGGGCTTATTTGAATAGCTAATTTATGCTTAATATAAATGTAACATATACTTCATTTAACACTGCAATCATCAAATTAGTCTTCTTTATTTGCATCTTATTTAAATTCTTCTTCATTTTCCACTCACAAACGCTCACTTCAGTTCTTATTCAGTCCATCCAGTTTCTCATCTGTCTCTAAACACACGCATCTTTAAGTCCATCACTCTCTCGCACGCTTGAATTTCACTGCTGCCCCATTTTTCTCAAACGCACTCTGCACCTTCCATTTCCACCTCTTTTATCTTTTCTGCATTGACTGATGTTTGATGGGCTGTTTTCTAGCTCTGCAGGCCAAGTCTCCATGTATGCCACACTTAACACAAACGGCATTAAAGGAGACAAGTCTGTGTTTTTTATTCAATGGCTTATGAAGAAATGGCATCCACTAGGTAAAAAATTGAGAAGAACAAGAAGAAAGAGGCAAAAACAGATTGAGATATGAAAGACAAGAGAAAATAAGAAAGTTACTTCTACTCAGAAAGAGCCCTTCTGCTCTTAAGAGGATTCCCACCTGGTAGCAATTTAGGTTGTGCCTGGTAAAGCAGGCCCCTCAAAAGGAAAAATAATGTCTGTTGGGTTAGTGGTTTCATTTTTCAATCAAATAAATCATGACCTTACAGAAAATAATTTTTGTCTTTTAATGGCCTCCCCAGCGTTTGAAGTCCCCCAAGGGACAGCTGGCTTTGAAGTCTGTGAGAGGAGGAGCAAATTTCCCTGTGTGTGTGTGTGTGAGAGAGAGAGTGTGTGTGAATGAGAAAGAGACTGAGTGTTCATTTCATAGCCTTCTCAGAGTCCTGACACACAACACCTGAGGTAGTCCTGACATAAAAGCCACCAATGAAGGAATCAAAATGTTGGAGATACAATCAAATTGCCACAAAGGAAAACTTTCTTGTGGAAGACTACAAGTATGTGACTTCATTAACCTTAACAGCAGATGAGCTTGGACTATTTAAATGCAGATAGGCCTGCTAAAACAAGACTATTAAACCCTTTTACAATGCCAGTTGTAGTGTGCTTATCATCAATACTGTGTAGACTACAACATACCAGCCTCGTATACCAGTGCCTCTTTGCCTTCTAATTTAGTATCTTGTTATATTTTATGTTCTTCTAGTCTGAGGGAAGAGAATGCACCAACATTTCTTTCTCAACATGCACTGGCCAGTGTATATCTGGAAAGATAATAAAGTGACTACTCTATTCTGTTCTATTCTAACACAAGTTAGAGAGAAAATGTGAGTTGTTGCCCCCATGTGTGCCCCCAATGAAAGTTAGTGTCTGCACCCAGGTGTTGTGTTCTCATCCATGCTGATTTATTTTGCTGCCACGAATACAAACCCACCACTATTGTGGAGTCATTTTGACTTTGGACCAAATGCAGATTAAGTACTTTCACAATGCACTCAAAACAAATTGTTAGTAGGTGTTAAGTGGATTTTTCTGAGCAGTGTAAAGGTCTGAGACTCTTGTAAGCGGCTTTTAAGCATAGCTTCCCTAAAGCAAAAAAAAAAAAGCCACAGTCTCAATTCTCAATAATGGTTAAATTGTTGGACTGCTTTGGAATAAAAACAGTCTGTTAGCTACTGTAGATGTGACAAATTCAGACTCTCAGTAGACTAGACCTGATTCCACAATTAGTTTTGATTTACTATATAACATTTTGAAGTAAACAACTAAATTAAAAATACTTTCTCAGTTTCATAAAAGTAATTTTGAATTTGCTTGAAGTGGTTTTAGACGAGATCTGACCCACCTGAGGGGAGATGGAAATCTCTAATGTGAAGATGTAACATCTCTGATCATAACTGGTCAGTGATTTCTAAAGTAACAGATAAATATGACCATAATGTAACATAACCCCACCTGACAGCACATTTTAGCTCACCAGCCAACATGTCATTTAAAAGATGAATGAAATGTATGTCTCTGTTTTGAGGCCCATTTACCAAGAGTCTACTCTGCCCCACATGAACGAACTTTGAGTGGGTTAGTGTTAAATCTACACAGCAAAAACAGAAAAGGTGAAAATGCATGAAAAATATTCTCGTCAAAATGCTTCGTTCTGAACTCCTCCACCATTTTCCATTTGCACCTTCAGTTTAAACAATCTGGTTGGGTCATGATCACTATGTTTTAAAAGACTTCAAGAGATCATATCAGTCTGAGCTAGTACTTGTTAGAAACATGATTAATTCACTCAGTGTCTTCTCGCTGTTCATGAGGTGTTTGCACTGCCTAACCCATAGGGACAAAGAAAGACAAACTAACACACAGATCATTTAAAAAGGTGTGGACATTTCCTGGATTTAATCAAATACTAAAACACACTTGCTTGTCTTGAACACACCCATGAGAACTTCAGTTACTTCAACATTGAAAGCAGCACAACTTTCCAGGTCAAGCAGCTCACTCACACTGTGTACACAGACTGATTAACAACCCCGTTTCAGAGTCACACAGTCACTGTAAAGACTCTGCAGTGGCCAGAGAAAAAGAGAGAAGGACTTTGGTTCATGGGAAAGAAGATGCAGGAGAGACTGAGGGAATGACAGCAATCCTGTAAAGGATTAAGATGACATAACATGTTTACAGAAAATATCTGCATTTTATGAATAAATATTGAATCAGCAAAAACCTATCTCTGGCTTTACTTGACCTTTCCCTCGGTTTCACTGTGTACAGTAAATACAAATATTTAACCCATGTTCTGGGCCATCAAACAAAATATATGAGTGGCTGACCAAACTGAAACTGCATCTACACAATTATAGAACAAAAAATGAGAGAGAGAGAAAGGCACGAGAAAAACAAAAACAGATGGTTAAATGCATCTTGCTGTGGGGTATTTTAGAGACTCCGTGGTCACTTGTGGAAAGTGCAAATCTGTTGCTTATTCTTATTTGAGCCCTGTTGTGGGGTATGTCTGGACCTGCTGTGATTTAAGATGCCTGCTGGGACCCTTCACCTCCCTCATTCACTTTCATCCCATTTTGCTCTTTCTCTGAGCCTAACCTGCTCTTCATCCCTGTGTCCTGCTTTCAAAGAATGAGCGATTAGAGGGATCAGAATGAAGTCTTGGATTTGACCTCAGGTATGTTGCGACGCTCAGCCTATTTATCTACGATCTGTCACCGCTGCCTCCCACATCTACAATGTCCCAAACTGCATGTGAGGGTCAGAGTGTTACACTCCGCATCAAGAGGATGCACCATGCACAATAGAGCTGTTCGTTTGTCGGCTCTTTACTCAATTTTAACCATAATATACAATAATAATAATAATAAAGTCTACTCTATCTGTATAAAATCTGATCAGATTAAATATTTTTTCAAACAAAACAACAGCAGTGCAATGATCCAGATGATAAACTGTAATCTTCCCTGATTGCCTAGATGTGGGACCGGCTCGCCTTCAGCAGTGTACACAAAACAAGCGGTAGATCACAGGATCTGACTGATGTGTAATTTTGCGGCTCTGGTGCTTTGTCAAAATGTTTATTATGTAAGCTGCTACATGGGAAGAAAGACCCAAAATCTGTTAAAACCGCTTGCTGTTTGTTGCCATCTGCAACAACTGCAACTTGGTAAACCTCATTGAGTGTTTTACCACAAAACTGTCGAAGTTGGAAGACAAAGAAATTGTTCTACTACAGTTTAGGCCAATATAATCTAGGACTTGAGGTTTTATCTTGGCAAGAGCTAATCAGTCAATGTCAGAGCTGGGAAATTTCTTTGTAACTCCAGCTAACTGAGCCATTTGCACAATCAAGAGCAGCTTCGATGTGAATATCCTTGATGTATACCCCAAAAAAAAAACCTCCTGGTTGGGAAAGCCAACACCTGGCAACCCAGGTTAACCAATGACCCTGCTTGTTATATCACTGCCACTTCAGTTTGTCTTAAAGAGTTCAGACTTATGAAATTATAGCAATCATATATGAAAAAAACAAAAAAAAAAAAACAAGTGCAAACATGGCTGCTGATATGGACACATTCCTGGCACACTTTATATGTCTTGTTATGACTGCAAGACTTCATCTTTTTATTGCATTAGTTTATATTACGTCTACTAATAGGTCATTTTGTAAGTGGGCAAAATCTGAGCATACTTACAAAATGTATCTGCAGAACAGAGAAAAAAGGTCTACGATAATAATAGGACCTTTTTGAGTGAGTGTGTGATTAAAAGAGTGCAAGTTTCAGGTGCCTCTCCACACTGATAACAGGCTAACAGCTGGCCAGCTGTTCTTTTCCTGGTGAAGGAAAGAGAGGGGCTATAGAGTGAAAAGCAGATAAGAGAGGTTAAGGGGGCAGAAAATAAATACAATTCAGTAAAATGTTTAAAAGAATTAGTAAGGAAGGAGCCAAAGCCCTTTTAAGCCATAGCAGACCTACATATGACACATTCATGAGACAGCTGGCACCATTTGACTCTGACAAGCATAAGAATGAAACTGATGTACAATGAATAAACCGGATAAAATTTACTTTTAAGCATATTTTCTCCTTTATTATTTTCTCCCTCGATAATAAATGACATGTGAACATCTGTGTCACTGAATTTATTTACATTTTAAACAGCAACACCAGGGTCCAGAAGCAGGGTCCAACCAGGACGTCGCCTTGGTCAGTAGAAAGAGAATATTAGTTTATCAGTGCCGCCACTCCCACCGTGTGCATCATTGTTGAAATAGTTCAAAGATTCCTTTCAACTTGCATTGAACCTTTGCATTAAAATATCCATAGAAGAGTTAGGCAAAATTGATACCAACCTGTTACTATAAATGTGGCCTTATAATCAAATGTGACAGTCAAAGGTGCTCAGACGTTGCACAAATACTTTGTTAGTTTCCCTTTTTGTCATTATAGTTGTGGTAATTTTATGCTTATCTGTTTAATGTTTGGTGGTATTGTTCATGCAAAAGTAGCTTTGTTTATTTATTGAGATTTTATCTCATCTCACAATTCTATGTTATGGTTTTATGATACTAGTGCTACTGGTTTTGAAAGTCTACTTGAGAGCACAAAGAAAATTAAACTATGGGTCATTATGGACATTTTTGTCCATTTAGGCAAATTTTTCATCTAAATCCAGCCAGTTTTTTTTCTTTCCTTTTCTTAATAAGAGAGTCTCTCATCACAGATTTTAGAATTTAATTTTAATTTTACCTATTAGCATTTTATGTATAGGCTTCTCATGGGGCTGATTTTAGTGGATATCAGTAAAAATGACAAGTATTTCTCAAAAATGAACACCAAACATCACACAATATGTAATAATATTTTTTTAATAGCTATTACATTTATTTATAAATGGGGGGCACCACAAAGCAGTTATAGTTAGGGCACCCACATGGCTAGCAGCACCCCTGCATACAATGCTACATACACATACTGTAATGCTATTAATGTCTATGTAAAGCATTTTTAATAATAAGTTATACATATAAACCTGCCTTGCCATTCAGGTTTGTCAGTCTGCATAAAATTTGCTAAAGTTTATTTGTATAACACAATTTTAGAATAAGTCATCACAAGGTTCTAAATTTGTTTATTAATTCACTGTCATCTGTTAAATTCTCTCCCTTCAGCTTTTTAAATATGAGACGTAAAAGAAACTAAAGCATTGCTCCCACTCTAAAGTATTAGCTAATATTTTTCAATAACAAATCACACGCCCCCTTATGCACGAAAAGCAATATGCATACCTTAATTTAAGGAAGGTATACAAATAAAAGAAAGACTTTGCTCTTTATTATGTTTCAATAAAACACCACTTTAATTCTGGTGTCTACCTGTGGACCTCATAAGTTTAGACTCATATGAGGTCCCACACATCTGTGTTTCATGCTGCACAAGCACACAGGACACATTATGCAGATGGAATTTATTTACACAAGGGGGGTTTGTTGGTTTTAATATTGCATGTACCGCTCAGCAATTTTAATCCCGTGTGGGCCACACATGTTTGTGTTTCTTTCCCCTATGCACCAGCAATAATCACAGTTCCAAGTCTCTGCTACAGATCCAAATCTAGGCCTAAATGGATATATGGTGCTGTGATTTGAAATAATATGTGGAATAAAGGTTAAAATATTCCTTTTTTTATATAGATGCTTATTGGTAGATAAAGATGGTAGATTAAGTATAAATGAATTCCTCTTAATCATCTCTTAGAATCTAGGAAAAACGTGTAGTGGTGCATGTCCCCAGCAGGGACTAAGCACTCTGATTGTATTTTCTCTCTTTCTTCCTATATTTGCTGCGTCCAGACTTTACTAGAGTCAGGCTTTGGCTGTGTGGTGTAGCAGCATCAGCCAACTGCAGCAAGCAGGTATGAGGATTATGAAAACATTGTTATTAGACCAAACCACTGTGTGCCCTTTACCTGGTTAACCCTGAAGGCCAGAACACACCGGCACCAGACAACACATGTCAAAATAGATGCTGCTATTATTTTCTGTAAAAGCTCCAATATATGTATATATATATATATATATATATATATATATATATATACATATATATATATATATACACATATACATCAGGTCAGAAAAAAGAAAAATTTTCTGAACTTAATTCCTTTTCTATCTTTACATTATGTTAACCACAAGGCTGTATTCATGTGAATGCATGTGTTTGTTTTTAGGATGTAATAGCTACCTTTATGTACAATGCAAAATAGACAAAATCCTAACATGCCTTCATTTTGTATCCATGTGAAAGTGTGACACATGCTCCAAAGAAAACTAATAACAAATCATGAAATTACTGTAAAATTACTTTATTTACAAGGCTCAAAAAAAAAACTTTCATGCCAACATTTTCTGATGACGAACTTTACATACTACAAAAGGGTGTCTTGTGTCTCAGTATTCTGATATGCTGCAGAAAAATGCTGTAGGACATTAACAGGGTTCAAATGTTTAGTTTTTGTTTAATAAAAAAATATCAAGACTATTAGGTAATGTAAAAGGCACAACAATAAGGAACACAGAGGGTCACGACAGCCTTAAGCATGGCTGTCTACATACCTCTTGAATGCTAATGATTAATTTAACACAACACAATTCATTTCGCATTAGCGAGCCTATGGTACTTCCAGCTATATAATGTGCCAATGTTGTCACAAGGGCATTATGTTTCCACCCTGAAGAGGTTATGTGCTAATGCTAGTAGACAGGCCTAAGGTTAAGTATGGCCACAGGCCCCTTAGAGAGATGCCAAGAGAGACCTGGTGGCCCCATAAGCTCCGACCCAACAGAGCGCTCTTAGCTCCTCTGCGCAACACAGCTATCCATTGTGTAAGGCTGAAAAAGCGCATTAGCTGCAGAGAAAAGGGCTTTCCCTATGAAACCCCCTTGGACAACAAGTAAAGCTCTGCTTGATAATTCAATCACTCCTCGCATTGTGCAGGGCCGAACCCCACAAGCTCTCACAACCCTTCCTCAGACCTCTCCTTTTCCTCTAGTTCTTCTTTCCTCCATTAGGTAACTGTCCTATATTTTACAGATGCCGTCATTCCTGTCGCTTATCAAAGGACAATAGAGGAATGATGCCTGTGAGAGAGCCACTGACATTTAAATGTATGCCGCAGTGTGAATTATGGCTTTATGGAATGGATACTGCAAAAAGGGCATAAGAAGATAGAGATGTATTGTGTGTGCGTGCATGCGCGTATGTGTGTAGTAAGGGGAGGAACGCGAAGGGGGTCAGTGCAAGAGTACTTTAAAGGAAAGAAAAGAAGAAAGAAAAAAACAGGAGTTATTATCACTTTACCCTTGCCTTGACTTCCTTGAGGGGCTTTGGAAGAGCACAGGAATAAAGCAACTTGTGCTGGCACATCAGAGAGATTTAGATTATGCCAGTGTTTACCCAACTGAGGGCTTCCGTGGCTGCTGGCGACAGCCTGCTGGTTTTGAAGTCGTTATGGCCAAACTAACGCTTAAAGCACTGGCTGCTCAAAATATAACACCATTGCTGCAGAGAAAGGCATTCTCTCTGCTTGTGTGTCGAGTGTGTATCTGCATGTACACATAAGTATGTGTGCCAACTAGTATGAGTGTTTATGAGAGATAGTGTGTGTTCTTGTATTTCTTGATGGTGTGTGTTTGTGTGCAGCTCTTCGAAAATGGAGCCATCCATCGGATTATGGGTAGACAGCTCTTTGAAAAGGGGGGCCTGTATTTGCATAAGCGTCCGTGGAAGAGAAAAAACCTGCAGAAAGAAAGGCATGAGGACAGAGGAGAGATGGGGAGAGAAAAACGAAAAAGAGGGGGCACTGGAGGAGTGGACCACTCTTGCCAAGCCACTCAGGGATAAATCCTGTGGCTAGGATAGAGTATTGTGGGCAGGGATTTGGCCCAGGGTCTCCTCAAAGCAAATGGAAAATAATAAGCTGCAAATAAATTGGTGGCATGGTAATGATAGCTCTGTGAAGTCCCACAGAGGAGACGAAAAGGGATAAGACAGGGTGAGATATTAAGATGTGAGGAATGAGGAGACTGGGGGTTAGCAGGTATGACGAAAGAAAGATGATTGTAGAGTGGTGTGATGGAGATGGGGAAGAAAAATGAAGAGGAAAAGAAGGGCAGATATAAAAGAAGGCCATAGGGCAAATGGAAAAGGTGATGGGTTTTCTTGTTGGAGCCTCTGTTAGTAAAGCTTCCTCATGTTGTGGCACATGACGAGTGCAGATGGGTGCTGCCAAAGCTCGTGCCTGTCTGTGTGTATGTCCGTGTGCACACTTCCACCTTTGTCACATCTGCACAGACTGCTTGCAGCACTGTGTATCACTCTGTGCTTCTCATATTGATCCGCCTTTTCCGTCAACATTTCACAAAGCCTTTTTTCATTACACATCCACAAATTCCTCCTTAGATGACGCAGATAACATCTTTCATTACTAGCACCTTTGTTCTCACCTGCAACCCTAATGAGCAACAGGAGGACTTTGATCCTTAATAAAAATCACTGAAGGCCAGCCTCATTCAGAGATGTTCACTAGCAAGGATGTACATGCGCACAATGTACAGCATGCCTATAAGCCACAACTATAAACCTCTTTTCATTTGTGTGGATGTTACTAAAACACAGTTTGAGCGCCAACCAACAGACATTACTGTAGCCTCTTCCAGCACAGCCATGGTCCAAACACACTAATGCATCATGTCTAGCATCATCTTAAAAGAGACAGATTCAAATGCTTAAGAAATTTAATGAACAGTACAGTCTTTATTCCACTACTTTAATACCAACGATAAATATACCAACCTGTAATGTGTCAAGGATCTCAGAATGGCATCAGAGACAATTGCTTCTCTTGAAAATTTAAGAATAGGAAAGTCCTTGAGCTAAATTTTCAGCCTTCAAGTGCTACGTAGCTAATTAATAAGGTCATTAAGATGGTGGTGAATGAGTGCTACGCTGCCATACTAGATGTGTTTTACACACCATGTTTAATAAGGCTGCGTCCTTGCTGAGTATAGGCACACCTCAAATGACTTTCTGTTAATGACAATGAGCTCCCCAGAGAAGCTGCTTCTGTGTGTGTATATGTGTCTTTCTGAAAGAGCTCAGTGGCTGGCACCTGGTAACCAGATAGCAAAGGTGTTTCAGTCAGTAGATATGTGTGCACTGTGCCTACTCACATTTGGGATTGCTGCCAAGGGGTAGCAAAGCACAAGTGCTTCTCACTGTCATTATGTTTATCCCTACCACACATGCCTTATGAATGAGAAAGTGTGTGTTTTTGCCACCCTTGGAGTGTTCTGACATGCCCTCTTGAACGCTGCAGACCACCGAGGCAGAGAGGAACCACCTGTCTATCCAGAAACCAGCACACAGACACCCACCCTCACACACACATACTCTGCCCAACATTACCATATCCATATTTACTCATGGTCAGTAAATTTCACCACAGGATGCTTAATGGGATGGATTAAACATCCACGCAAACACAACCTTCCTCGAGGTCTGACAACGCCGTATTTCTCCCCCTGGCCCAAAAGTACATTCATAAATGCCATTTTACCCCTTAATAAGTCAAAAGAGATGGTGCTCATGTAGTAGCTGCCCTAGGAAATACTCTTGTAGTGAGCAATTACTGTGGCTACATAAACAAGAGCGCTCTGTGGGGAAAAGCCAATTAGTCCGCGGTGGCAGCAGGTAGCAAGCTGGCCCCATTCATTATGATCTCTTGTAACAGTGTGATTATATATAAGAAAAGTGTTAGACCTGGTGACAGACAGCAGAAGGCTTTATGATGAGAAAAATAAATCAATAATTAGGGTATTACTCCCATATTTACAAATGTCGTGGTGTGATGGAATTAAGCAAACCACTAACAAAAGTAGTGCCTGTTTATGTTATAGTGTGCATTTAATAAGTCCTTGTGGATATTTGGCTGTAGTTGGTGCAGCAGTTGTGCATGCTTGCGAATGTGCAAGTGTAGTCAATCCATAGTGACAATATTTAGTTAACTAATAATGCTGCGGGCAATGAATGTTATATCAATATCTGCAAGTGATCTGCTCCAGTGAGTATTCTAACCTGATGATTTTCAGATAATATGATGTGAAGACATAACCCAGGAGGCTGGAGTTGAAGACAGAGTTTGTTGTAGGCTTCGATTAACCCTTCTGCTCTGCTTGGTCCAAATAATTGGTCTATTGTGGTTTGCTAAAAGAGGCTGAGGCAGAGGAGACGGACAGTTCGGAGAAAGGGATGGAGGAGGAGAGCGAGCAGAGGACAGACAAAAAGGAAGGTCGACTGAAAATTAAAATAAGTTCAGATTTTAAATTAAATGAGGCCAAGGTCAAGCTTCATTATTTATTCAGCATTATTAATTATTCCTTAAGACTTCCCTTACGTAAGTCTTTAAGAGAATATTTCTTTTCTGGTGGGAGGTTAATCTATATGATGGAAATATCCCAAATATTTGAGCCATGAAGGGACTAATCAAGTTACAGCCACCTATAAAGAGGCTGTGTCAGATTTGATCTAATTGTTATGCAATTTTGGTATTTTAAAATGGATCTTGAGCAGTGTTAAATACATACAATTTTCTAATAAGGACTCACATTCAAAAAATGGATTTTTATGTAAATTCTGGAAAATCAGCTGCTCCAAACGGATCAAATGTACCCACTTCCGATTTGCTCTTTTTCTTTTTGATTCAACCTGTCAGAAACTGGCCTGGACAGATGGTTCTAGAAAGAACTTGTTTATGAACATTTTGTGTATTTGTTCATTCACTTTATAGATCATTTATCCCCATCAGCTGTAGCCAACAGCTGTTGAAATTCTTCCTTGGGTCCATACATATATTATTAGGAGGAAAAAACTTTGGATTTCCTCTTTAAATAATTAATTTTAAATATATAAATTCATTTGTTAGAACAAGGTGGGGGTTATGTTTTCGGTGGCATTGCTCTGTCTGTCAGCAACATAATTTAAACAAATTATGGAAAGATTTTGATTAAATTTTCAGGAACTAGCTTTTTGGGTGTGATCCAGATCACCACCTGGATTCAGGAATCTTTTAAAAGATTCTTTACTATAGGGAGATAGGGATAATTTTGACAGTAACGCTTCTAACAAAAAAATATTAAAGGAAATATATTTTGTAACCGGAGTCCCAAAAGACATCAATGTGGGAAAAAGCAACATCATTCACAGTGAATCTTTATGCCCATGCAGGCATACCATCATGTGTATAAATCCTACACTAGAAGTTCTGTCATGTTTGAAATCCATCAAGAACAATCCATCTGACATTTTGTAAATCCCCCCAATTCAAACTCCAAACAAACTCTATAGGTCCTTCAGCACTCCCACTTTCCTCTCTGAATGGAAGCTTAGCTGATGTGTGAAATGTGAGAGAAAAGAGGCAGGAGGAAAAGGGGAGAGGGAAATTGTCAGAGAAAGGGCAAACAGGAAGGAAGAAAGGAAGGAAAGAAAGGGGGAGGGTTTGAAGTGTAGAAGGATATAAGGAGGAATGAGCTTGTGCTTCTATTGCTTGTGTGTGACAGCATGTGTGAATTGTGCCTGCAGTTATCTCCATGCGAGGAGGAGCAGGAGTGAGAGAAAGTGAGCCGGCATGAAGGGCAAAGATTGTGTTTATGTTGTGCATGTGTGCAAGTGTGAGTGTGCACTCGTGCATGTCAGGAAACTGTGGCGTCCCTGGCTCTCCAGTGTTTACTGACAGGAAATGTTTGTCCAGGCAAAAGGGAAGAAATCTTGCCGCCCCACATGGCGAACACCGGTGGTTACATACACAGACACACACATAAGAAAACACACACAGAGACTTGCAACAGTTAAAAAAAAAAAAAAGAGAGAGAGAATAAGAGACAGAGTTCCAGCCTTTGTGAGTGTGGTGGGTATTTGGTATTGGGGAAGTGGGAGTGACTGGGTTGGGCACCAACTGTTCCTCACTTCCCTCTACGCTGACTACCAGTGCAAACTCCAGCAGATAGAAAGTCAATACGGTGACCCCCTCTGAACCTGTGAGAGCGAGGCTGTGGTCTGCATGGCCTGTACAAGCTAATGCACACAAACTGTGTGTCTGCACCTCCATCTACCTCCCCTCATTTCATCCCTCTCACCAAGACCACTGCACTTGGGAAATGCAACATTACTATACCACAGCATATAAAGAAGTTAAAATCATTTCATAAAATAATGTTTATACACAAATAAATCAGTGATATAACATATAACAAAAAAATCTTGATTTAAAAATGTGTTACTTTCAGCTGAGTAAACTGAAAACCTTTTTAACTACTGCTACCGTTTATTTTTGCGTGTGTGAATACAACATACATGATAAGTAGTTTTCACTTAGTTTGTCTTTAGTAAACTGCTTTGCAAGTCAGTTGTGAAGTGTTTCAGATTGTATAAAAAGAGCTGTTGCATTATGGCTACATTAAAAAGTTGTGAGATTTATTTTTAGTAACACTTGGAAAATGTGTTTTCCCCAAATAAACAACAGTTTTTCAGACTGCCCTGCCTCATTTCCTTCAGATCTCTGCTAATGTTTCTGTGTGTTTCTGTGTTCTGATGTGTGTGTGTGTTTGTGAATTAAGGACAGTGCTGCAGGCGACATGGTTGTGAGGTTTTGTGTGTGGGGCTGCCACTCTGTGTTTACCGACACACACATCTTTCAAACAGGAATGATCTAAACAGGATGAGATGAAAGTGTTCTTTTACCAGCAGACTCGCAGGCATAAACGTATGTACACATACACATTAGTGGGAAAGCTGTACAGGAAACTGGGCGTCACAGAAACACAGATAAACCAGAACTCACACAAAAGAAATTAAATCTTCTCGAAATCTCCTGTCATTAAAAACACAACCTGGACAGCGTGATCCTACAGCTAAAAACCACCGGGGAGCAGCAAATAGGGATAAAACCGATAACTTAAGTTTACTTACTGGCTGGAGACGGGGTGCTGTATCCACTGATGGGCAGTCCAGGCAGAGCCGGAGGCGAAAGGCTCCCCAACATGTGAGGGAAGAAGTAGGAATAGGTGGGCATGGGGAAACCGTTAAGGTGGCCGCCCGGAACCGGGTTGCCCTTTCCAGCCATGATGGCTCAGTCCACCACCAGTCACAAACGGAGCTCTCCAATAAAAAACAAATAATCTAAAAAAATAAAAAATAAACCTTGACAGGATGCGGCAGAGCCAAAGGAGTCCGTATGGATTGCTGTAATGATTTAATCCCCCATAGTTATGCTGGATCAGTAGATATTCCAAAGAAGTGCTGGGAAAGAGAAAAAAAAAAAAGTCTCTTCAAGGTTGTAAAAGTTCACCAGAAAACAGCTGCTGCAGATGTCACAAAGACAAAAAATCCTGCTGGTTTGCTCAATGTTTGTGTGTACTGAGGGTCGAGTTACTTAGGACAAAAAGATAAAAACGAGACACATGGAAGAGGTATAAAGGGGAACTTCAGGGTCTTTTATCCCTCTTTTCTCTGGTATTGTTAAGCAAGCTGAAAGGCTTTATTTGCAAGAGGCGTTGGAAGGGCATGAAAGTAGCGTAGCCATTCCTTATCTTCAAGATGAAGGGGGAAAGGGAAGCAGGAGGCAAGTCGAGTCACGACGAGGTGACTTTGATGGCAGCAGTCAGGAGTAGCGATAGTGGTGATAGCGGGTGCTAGAGGTAGGGATGCTTTCACAGGCGTGCAGATTCACTCCTCCACTGTAGATAACTCCAGGGGAATGTGCAGATCACATGATGCCAACAGAGTTGTTCTCCTTAGACAGGACCCCTCTTTGTGGTTGCAAAGCCTCAGCCTGGAAAACAACAACAAAAAAACAAAAACAAACACACACACAGGGAGAAATTGTTTAGTGCTTCAGTGACAAGGTAACAAGATAACTTCCCTTTGTACTTAAGTGCTTGAGCAAAAGTGTTCCTTTCTTTTGATGCTAATTAATGGTAATGTCTCATCTGAAATGTGACAAAAACACCCCATCCTCCTTAATTATCTAATGCAGTGTTAAAATTGCAAGGAAAACAGTGGGTGTGCGAAGTCTCCTCACAGCTCCGTGTGCTCATACACATGCTCATTAACAGTGACAGGCCACAAATACAGTGGGAGGTGAGCCAAAATATAAATGAAGAGGCCAACACAGAGGAAAACTTTGCTAATTACACCAGTTGCAGAAGGCAGGGGCTGAGACCCAAGGTGTCATTCTGAGAACCACTCGAGATTTCCATTCCCAAATTAACAAACAGACCCGTAATCACCACACAAAAGCAGGAGAAGCTGACAACTAAACACCCAAAGAACACAAATACCAGAAAACATTACATGAGCATCACAACATATACAAGAGTATGAGAGAAGCTTTTTCAAAAGAGCTTGACTTTACATGTGCAAACTATTTTTTTTTATTGTTATGACCTCTTTATGAGTAAATGTAATGCACTGCAGTAAAACTAAAAAGGCACTCAAATGCATGCAGAAACCTCTCCGAAAAAAGAGGAATGTGTCTTTGCATGAGCAGCACAGCTCAGGAATGTGGCACTCCAGCCTGAATGACACCAGAACATCATGGATGAACTCCTGTAAAGCAGGAGGGGTCAAGTCAGACATGTTTCTCTGCCTGTTCCCACTTGCATGACGTGTATAAAGCATCTGTGTATGACAGGCGAGAGGGGCCGTGCTGGCGGGCGGCAGCTATGTACAAACGACAAACTTAAAGAGAAATACATTACAGAAGCGTGTTTTAAAACTTTGTGGTGTTCTTTTTTGCATCTTCACTATCAGAATGCTCCTCTGTACATGCTTAGACTCATAAAGGATTCAGAAAATGAGGGAATAAGGTGAGACTATATGCACCTTGCTATATTTCTCCACGTTTAAAATTCTGGTAAAGTCAGATGAAGGCATAGAGCTCATTTTATGGGATTAGCCATCTATTAGCATCTATATTTAAAATGACTCATTGCCAAAGTGCTCTGAGTTCACCCTGTTACACTGAGCTGGTGTGCGCAGTCATCAGGGAGTGCACGCGGAAGGGTGGGAATGTATTAGTTTGAAAGCTTTTACAGAGTATTTTAAAACCCATGGGAGTTGGGTATAGTTTTATTTGCTTTAAAGCCCCTCTCTTTCCTTTTTCAGGAACCTATAACATACTATAAATGGCCTTTAAGATATTATGTCTGGTTCTACAATAGAGACTCAACCATTACTATTACAGAACATAACCCTGATATACTCCTTATTGCATATTAGTGCAATGATATAAAATGCATCACCACTGACAAAAATACATGCCAAACTGGCTCCATGCCAGACTAAGTCAGATATATTTTTCATGTTATACCCAGAGGCCAAAGGCTCTGCTGTGCTGAGTCTGTTAATGTGGAGCTACAGCTCTCTGGGACAATGGGAGACCTACAGGCTGGAAATGGACCACTTCCTTTACCATTATATGTGGGTACTGTAAGAGGCTGCTTTGAATTCTCACATTATTTTCGTGGTTGTCCACATTTCATTCTTTTTGGCATCACAGTAAACCAGCTAGGATAAGCTATGTGGCTGAAGAACTGCCAGCTTTGGTTAGATTTGTTTTGAGGGATAGCAACAGACTAGTAAGACCCGAAGGAAGCCAAAGGTTTTTCCACACATAATTTTTAATTTAGAGTAAGGTAGCATTATATAGAAGCTTTTTATAGAACAAATAGCAAGTTGTGATAAATGAATAAAATGATAAGGCTTTCTGTTTAAATGTAACATTAATGACGTGAGACATATACAGCTGGATAACACAAAAATGACACAAATAATCTGAAATATTTTGATTTCTCTAACATTATTAAGTTTTAGTTATGGCATAAGGAAGCTTGATTCTAAGAATTAAAATAACACCTGAAGTTTGACGCATGCCTGCAGCAGATATTCAGCCTCTACAATGTGAACTGGAGCAGGATCCAGCCGTGTAACCTACCTTTGCCAGCAGTGATGATGACAAAACACACACGGTCAGAGGCACTAAGATCAAACACACACCGCAATGCGAGGAATCAAGGCACTTAGAGGATCTGGATAATCTCCAACAAAAATGGCACGCATGACACCAAAATTGCGTAAAGCTGCTAACACGCAATCTGCATGCTCATTCCTATCAATGTGCACACAAACAGCTGTGTACTCTGATCCCACACTGGATAGGACAAAGAAATACTCATGCACTACTATAAACATGCAGCATGTCAAACCACAGTCTTTTTGTACACAGCTGAATCCCAGCAGCAGGTACTGCCCTTTGTATTTCTGTTCGCTATGGGCCACAGTTGATTCAGAGGTGTCATTGAAATAACCAGTTCAAATGCATAATGCTGTACAGTCAGTTGTTCCTCAGTTGTTCCTCATTTGACCACATTTCATCTGCTAAAATACAAACAATAATACACAAAAAAGCAAACAAGGATGAAGAAACATCCAAGCTTTTTATGTATGCATATACAGCTAGCATATGAAAGGCTATAGCATAAAAATAAACATACAAAGAACTCAGAAGTCACAGATTAAGCTGTGATGCAATGGTGGCGCCGGGGCCCAGATTTATGTCATTAATGCAAATCTTTTAAAATATTTATAACAAATTATTTACCTGTTTCTAAATCATTTTAAAACACTCAAAAGCTCACAAGCAAGGTGACGTGTGTAGGGCAGCTCCTGAGGGAATGTATGCAATTGCTTACAGTGGAATGAAAAATAAACAAACAATCTGGGTCACTTGGACTTAACTCCCTTTGACATGTAACAGGCACAAAGAACGAAAGGTTAGAGGTTATGGGACATGAGAGACTGAGATTGGTTTTGACAGCAAACACTAAATTAATAATCAGAATAAGGCAGCAAATGGCAGCGTGAGGTCAGGTTAGACTGGCATACAACACGCAAAACACAGCCACGGGGGACAGCAAATGCAACGCATGACATACTGAGGCACTCTGGTGTGCACATAAATGCAGAAATGTGCACATGCGAACGCACACGCAAATCAGCGCTTGCACACATGGATCCTTACATGAATACAGCGCGCAAAGTTTAAAGGGGTCAGGGAGAGAAATTAAACAGACACCAGTTGTTGTCAAAGTCACAGAAAACAGTGTGACTGGCACCCTAATTAACACCACACAGGTATAAACGTATGCACGCATTAACACCTAGGATCTGACCAATTATCCATATGGGTCCTGCTTGGACTACATATCTGTGTCAAGAGCAGCTAGTGGCAGCTGCACAACACATTACTGTGTTGTTAATGCCGTTGAGCTGAGTACAATTGGCTACATGTTCTGATAATGTTATATAAGGCATGATTACAGGAGATGGCTCAAAGTAACATGAGTCTGTTAGCTATTCTAGCCATTCTTAAGGGGAATGCTATTGCATTAAAACTGCATTACACAATTGTACGTGCAAACTTACACACCACAGAGAACTGATCATTATGGGAATTTTCAGAGCTATGTAGCTCAGTTTACAACAGCCTAAGGCAGCAAATATCAAAGCACAATAAAGGCAGCATCAGGTCTATGGCTATCATGATACACAGCACTTTTTTATGCTGATACTTTCCTTGTAGGCATGTCATTGGAATATGCCTGATATGCCTGCTGTTTAAATGATAGAAACACAGTTTTATTTACTTATATTTGTAACCATCTGTAACATTTCACCATTTGAGATTCAGACAGATAAGACAAATCTAACTGCAAAGTCTGAAACAACTGCATGTGGGATTGCCAGTGAGGAGACGCAAGGTAGAGTCGATGCCAGTCGTTAAACATCACAGTTGATTCTAACACACACCCGTATGGCTGTGCAGTGGCACACATTATGGAAGCTGCTCAAGCACGAATTGATGCATTCAAATTTTTATGAGGACAGCAGCGTGGGTGGATATTTACGTCTGAAGTGAGACAGGATGTGGCAGCAAATGTGCATGCATGATCATGTGTGTACATACTACATGGTTCATGTATGTGTTGCGATAGGTACAGTGTTGTACTACACATGCATGAGACAAACACACATTTCTATCAACAAGTGTGTGATTGAGCAGGAGACCAATACAGTCTTTTACATACGTGTGCTCCTTAAAGTGTTTAAGAGATATGCCCAAAATTACACATGCATGTCATATGTGTGTGTCCCCTGGGAGTGTGTTTGCCTACCCCGCATTTACTGTACATCACAAGCTCAGATGGGGTGGGGATTGCATGAAGTGTAAACAACATATTTAGTGAGGTGAAGGGTGTCAAAGGTTGAGCGGGACCCTTTGACAAGTCAACTCTTGACTGAGCAAAGAGGTAGATTAATACATAAATGTTTTTGTGTGGGAGTAGTTATATAAACTTTGACAGGTTTAAGAATTTTACCAAATGTGAAAAGTAGCCAAGTCTCTTTCTGCTCCTGAGTATTTATTGTTGCTGAAAAAGACCAGAAATGTATTTTTACAGCACTTGATGATGCCAAGGTGAAGTTGACAGTTGACCTTTTTCCACATAAAATGTCATCACTTCATTGTTTTATCCAATTTGACATTTGTGTGAGATTTTGTCAGAATAAATAAATTAATAACTGAGTTATGGGTGACTTATTATGAGGTCAAAATGAGTTTGACCTGACTATTACACTGTAATCAATTCCTTATTGGGTTCCAGTGAACATTTGCACAGATTTTAGAACTTAAGCCTTTAAGAAATATTTTCACAACGACAAAAGGGCAGAAGGCTAATCCAAAGCACAACTCATCCAACTGCAGCCTTTAATGACGTGCAGGCATAAAAATCTGGCAAAAAGGTGAAATAATGCAGGATCATAAACAAACATCAGCAGTAGATGCACACAGAAAGGCCTTTCCATACTAAAATGCTGACAGACTAACTGAATTTAGGGTTGCTGAAAGTCAGCAAGAGAAAAATGGCTGCACCTTTGACATAAATCACTACAACCTTTTTCAAGGACCCTGTTCCAGGTATTAGAAAAGGGCTTGCCAAGTACAAAATGAACTACTGCAATCCAGATTAATTTAGTTTCTACAGCCAAGATATTGTAATCCATTTCATTACAAGTCTCCCAGCATAAGAGTGGTGCTTCTCCAAACTATCTGATCCCACAGCACTTCCAACTCAGTGCTCCTTCCACCTGTGTAGTCTTGAAATGGTCAGAATCACAGCAAGCTGATGTGCTGTGGGTGAGAGAGAGCAAGAGGTGGGGGCCACTTCTTGATGTCAGTCAGAGAGGGTGGCTCAAGAAGACTAAAGGGTGCTAAGTGCACATCCGTGGCAGTGCGAATCCTTAGCCGTTTTGCCAAGGCCCCCCATAGGGTGAATCCACTTGTCAGAGAAGCCGGCTGGGTGACATTTCTGCTAACCTCAGAAAGGTCAGCCTTTAATTATCTCAAATGCCAGCAAGCACAGCACCTGCAAAAAAAATAAACCCGAGGATGAGCTGTATGTGTGTATGTGTGTGTCAGAGGAAGAGGGTAGTATGCTATCCTTGCAAAGAATGGGCGCAACCATGGCTGTCAATGCAGAACTGGACCATCTGCCCACTTGCATGCATGCATACAGACCTATAAACACATACACTAAAAGCAAACCTTGACAGATGCACACATACTTGCACACACAGGCACTCTTGAATAGTGTCTGCTTAAGTCAATAAAATCTACAAATAAAGTTGCCTGCCAACCCTTAAGTATGCACCACCAAAGGAAGACAGTTACATCCCTGAAACACGAGCAACTTTCAGGACTATTGGCGTAAAAACAGGATGCTTGAAGTACAGATAGACAAATTATAGAACTACAGATAGAAGAGTTACTGTCCCTTGTTTCTGCTAAATATGGAGCATCAGCATGTGACAATGCAAAGATTGATCTCTTAATATATAAAGAAAACATTAAATCAGGGTAGTGAGGTTTACTTGTGAAGATAAGAAATTATTTCTGGTAAGAAGGCAATTGGGGACAAAACAAAAGGCATATTTGGCCAACTATGACATGCAGTGTTTGCCTTTGAGCTACTCACTGTAGTTATTCAGCTTGGTCAATATTTGCAGGGGGCTATGGTAACAGAAAGCTCCCTTACCCGCATAAACACTGTCCTGTATGCCTAACAGTTAGCCTCACACATGCATAAAACAACAAATCTGCCTAGAGAATCTCCCTCGTGCTCAAAGGGGGTCAGAGAGAGACAAAGGGCCATAGATCATCCGTGTGGACGGCGTGCAGCGAGCTCCTTGTATCTAGGTTTTTTCCGGCATTTTTCTCCTGCTCTGTGAAAACATGAAGGGCTGGTCTCTATTGTTTACACAGCTGGCTCCATGGAAAGGATTGCTTAATATGAAATATGAAGAGAGTGGAGAGGTGAGAGGGAGAAGACTGGGGAGAGAAGAGGGAAGGGAGCCAAGTGAGAGGGCTGCAGAGGTGGTGGTGGGGGAAACGGGCTATTAGAGGGAGGGAGTAAAATGTTCAATGTGCTCTGGATTGGGAAGTAATTCAGATGGAGGAAAGGGACAAGGAAAAAGACATTCTGTAGCAATGCTAAATCAGAGAGAATAGACCATGAAGACAACTAAATGAGGAGCAAAGAGCAAACAGAACATGGAGCAGAAAGCCCTGAGGTTTCAGTGCTGATGAAGTCATGCGTCCTGTGGTCTGGGTCTGCAGCACGTTATTCTTTCACTTATTCAGTCCGGCCTTATCAACCATCTGGCACTATCTTGATAATCCCTATCTTATAGCTCCATCAGCCATCTCTTATGATTCTTTCATCTGGCAAAACCTAAAGTTAGAACATATTTTCATCCTGATATTTTGACTTAAAAATAGTAGAGTTTGTGTCCCTTTTAGAGAAAAAGTCCATCTCACTCATGGTATCAATTCTAATTCCAGCAACATAACCCAGGTGCTTCCCAGACAGCTGGGACTTACAGCCACTCCGGCAAGTCCTGAGTCGCTCAGCTGGTCATGCTTGATAGACCTCTGTAGAAGAGACCCCCATTATTATTATCAAGTTCTTGAACCATCTCAATTGATTCAGGCCCTGTCTTGGTAGAAGGGCTTATGATTAGTAATCCTCATGGCAGTTTATATACAACTGGCAGGGTTTCCCAAGGTAAAAAGGTCTGGGGTGGAAATCTAGACAAGCATAAACTAGACTTTGATAAACAAAAAGAAATAAGAAATGGAGACAGATACTTCTCTTTGAAGTTCAGCCTGGGGATTGTGTTTACCAGAGAAGGCCTGTGATGAAGTATATGACACTAAAAACACCTAATTATTTACATCTGAGGTACAAACCTCAGACTTATGCTTATATACAGTGATTATATGATTATACAGATGTAAGCCAACTAGCTTTTAATAACTGCGTGTGATTAACTAGAAGAGTTGCTCATGCACAGGTCAAACCAAAGCAACAACTTGAAAAATCTCCTTACAACTACATTTCACAAGATTTCAAATATGCTGAGATGTTTTGTATAAAAAAAAAAAACTACAATTCAAACTGAAAACGCATCAGTGATCAATTGTGCAGTAGTTGAATCTAAAGAATGTTCCATTGTGACGACGTGAAAACATCTGGTTTGTAGGTTTAACCCTGAACAACAATGTGAATGGTCAAATAACTGTGGACTTGCATTCAGTATGTTTATTTTATTTTATTGTTTTTATTCTTTTGTGCATAAAAAGAAAAACTTTTAATGATGTTTACGTCTATTTAAAACCAACTGGGCTCAAGACTATAAGATCAGACATCACTGAATGGAAGACGTACTTAATAATACTTGTAAAAGCAGAGAGTCTACTACTTTTTTGGCTGACAACAAAATTCACTGTTTTCTACAAGGTTGAGGGGCTGAATGAGTCCAAAATACAAAATCAAGCACAAGTATATGCATTAGTTTGTGTGTGTCAGAGAGAGTGGGTTTGCTTCATTAGTCTACCTCAAACCCTAATCCAGGTCGTGGAAGAGGTCCAACACAAATGAAGTCCATATTTCTGACAAGCACACACGTGTACATGTACACACAGGACCTCTACAGGCAAAACACTTAAGCTGTCATGCCTCATATGCATAAATATACATTATATATGGGTACACACCTTTGAATCACTCTTGTTATAAAAGAAAACAGAACACAGCTGCCTCAAGAGGAGGTTCATTTTTCCTGCGGCTAACGCACACAATCCACGGTGAATTTATTTCTTTATTTTTGTATGAGCCATGCCCTTCAGCTTGTGTCACCTTTGTGTACCCATCCAGGATATCTGCCTGACAATGTTATACAAAACACTTCAGCACATTTTCAGCACAGAAGATCCAGTGACACAAGAGCAAATGACGCACTAAAGCACAGGGCCCCTTCCTGTTTATACCGCCACTTGCCCGTTGGAGGATCAAACAAGAACTCTTAAGAGCGGGCGTGCCCTCTTAAGAAGGGGATCTCTGACACTTACAGCAAACTTCAACAAGAACAGCAATTTTAAACCTATAAACAAACCATATTGGCTTAACAAGGCTGATACAAGTACTTTTCTTTTCTATGCAGCAAAATATTTATCTATGTCCATGGTTACATGATGATTTTTAATTCGCAATTAATTATTCAGAATTAAATAATTTGGATTAAAGTATTCTCCTTGGTGTTTACAAGGAAACAGCAATTCTGAATTGAAGTTTACATGGAAAACACATTTAATTGGCTTTATTAAATTCCGCTTAAGATCTGGGGGTTTGAAAAGGCTGTAACTGACGTATTTATGTCTACCAGAAGAAAACAAATTCCAGTTCTTTTCTTTTCAGCTACAACATGGAAGACCACCTAAGTTCCAGTAAGCAGCTCAACACTAGGATAGGATCAATTTTTTCACTGTAACAGGACAAGGGAACGAGCATACCCACAACGACCAGAATTAATTTATGTGGAATGAACGTACATATGATCGAGGAATTGTTCAATTAAGATTTAAAGGTCCCATATTATGCAAAATTCACTTTTTAATGGTTTTGGAACAGTCATACTGGTCCCCCCGCATGTGTAGGAGACCCGTAAGTGTGAAACTCTTTCAGGCGCTCTCTCTCCCCCCTGCTCCACCTCTAGGGAAGTAAGCGCTGAATTGAGCGAGTTTGAAAGCCTGTACGTTAAGACGTCATAAGGGACAATAACCACTCCCCACAGAGCGATGGACCCGCTTACCGGCTCTCAAAGCCCGCCCTCTAAAAATCACCTAGCGCCCAGTGTTTTTCCTTTTCGGCAACCCTCGTTAGCGGACATGGCTAAGCGACAGAAGCACTGTTCTGTTTGTGGCTGCATAAATGAACACGAAAACGTTTTTTTTACTTCCATCCACTGAACCCACGAGGACTGAGTGGATTAATTTTATTTTTGGAGGAAATGTACCCGGAAAACTTCCAAAGGTTTTGCATGTCTGTGGCCAGCATTTCAAAGAGGACTGTTTCCACAACATGGGGGCATGGAAAGCAGGCTTCGCCAACCGTTTGAAGCTGAAGCCAGGTTCAATACCAACTGTCCGTGACACAGCTGGAGAGGTAAGAGCTGGCAGTTATTTTATCGTTTCGGCCTTATTAGTCTGATAGCTTGAAAATATATTAGCACTGTTGTAAATGTAGCCAAGTCACTGTTTCTACTGTTTGTATCCGGTGCCATTGTGCATCAGATTGATGAGCGTAGCTAGCTGTGTTCTCCGTGCGTCGCGGTTTGGGTCGGTAATGGGGGCTTCAGGAATGGGTTCCGGTGTTCCGGCGTTTGTTTATCCTTCACTACGCTGTAATCAGCGTCTAGTAACCGCTAAGGCCTAACCTGTCAATCACCTCATGACGGGCGATGCGATGGGCGGAGCCAACAGCTGAGCTGCTCCACCAGGGTTCCGCCCACCATAAACGGCACATTTCTGAAGCTGCTAAAAAGAGGGAGGTGAAGAGAAGCCGCTGCACTCAAACTGAGGGTCGATTTGTCCATACCATGGCGGAAATATTTCATTTAGATATTAATGAATGGTCTCAGATTGGGAATAAAGTGTATAATATGGGACCTTTAAAATCAGAATAAACCACCCAGTTACTTCAGATTTAAGTTTAATTCAGAATGGTCACTTTTATTCGGAATTAGGTGTTTACAAGGGCATTTTAAATCTTTTTAAAGAGGATTTAATTTTTATTCTGAATTAAAGGGGTACTAAAACTAATGTGAACATGGCCAGTGAGTGTGCTTAAGCAAGCTACAACTATGGTAGTTGATTATACAAGCATCAAGCATTGTGTGTGTATACAGGGTGTGTGTCTGTGTTTTTGTAAAGGAGAAAGCCAGCTTGATGGAGTGACAGTGGCACTATTGTTAAGAAAAAGTTGCAGAGTCCATGAGTTTCAACCAGTGATAAAATACTGTAGACAACAATGCAAAAATAGGCCAAGGACAGAAGCCTGTATGTTGCATGACATTGATGTTATCATCCTTGCACAGCAAGGGGGAAAAAACACCCACATAGAAAAATATGTAATAAAGAAAAGCAGTAAGGGCCAGAGCCACCACTGCTTGTGCTGTCCTTCATTCAGAGCAGTAACAATCCTAAAAAAAGAACCTCATATAACACAAGAGGCTGCTCGGGAGGAGACAGACATGTTTGTGCAGACATGTCAATATGCACTGATATTTTCTACGTCAGCACGCATGCTATAGTTTACATAAGTCACATGGTAGCATTCAGAGATGCAACGCATTGTATTGTGTCACTGTCCCCATTTATTAACCCTAAGAAAACTAAATCCTGCACTCCCCCCTCCCCCAAGCATGCAATTCTTTCCCTTAAGAGAAAATGCATATTTCTATAGCTCACCATCGCTTCCATCAGCTAAGCAGGCAGGCCATGAGTAGGAATATGTGGGTCAGAGTGAGATCACTTAGAGCAATGCCACTATGCATTTGTGTGTGTATTCATGTGTGTTAATGCCTATATAAAACAGTGGGTTGGGTTATGTAGGTCAGACCAGACACAGATGAATACTACAAAGTGGAGGTCAACAGCTACGACCTTTCTAGAACACGTTCATTTGCCATCCAGTATGTGTGTGAGTGAGAGAGAGAGAGAGAGAGAGAGAGAGAGAGGGACTGTGCAGATCAGAGGTCACTACAGAAATACCAAAGCTGCAAGATTAAGAACATAAATCAGGCAAATGCACACACAATGAATTGTGTATGTAAATCCATGGGCCATCTGGAAGCATGTGAAACTAAGCATAAATGTGAAAACAACAGCTGGATTCTGTTTACTGGTACACTTCCTGGCTAGTATCAGGGTTAATGGCAAGAATGACCTTATAAGTTTATCGTTTGCATGAGCATCTCTAAACAAGCAAGCAAGATGCAAAGAGGAATTAAAAGACATAAAATGAAAGATGATAATAAAAAGACAAAGAAAACAAATATCCAGAGGAAGATACTCATCTGTTTAAATGCTCTCTGAGTCAATCCATTCCATCATTACAATTACGGATGTCACAATAACTTAATTCTACAATTATTCACGGTATTAAACTCTAGGATTAATTAATGGTAAAGATCCCTCAATATCGTGACTTTCTATAAAAGGTTATGTTTTAACCAGAGCAATAGATTAGTGCAACTACCACACGGAAAGAAAACCAAGTTACACCACATCTGCACGTTGCTGCTTTGTTTTGGATCCGTGTGAGTTGCAGAATAGGAGTGTTAGAGTGGGACACTATGGCAGAGGAGGATTTACTCCCTCCAAATTAATAGATTAAGTCGTCCTTGCTGGACTTTTTTTTTTTTTTTGGTTATAGAATAAGAAAAAGAAAAAGGTGTCGTTGTGGAGGATGGCTAACAGCCTGTAAAGCATGACGTTACAAGCTGCAGAGAAAGGTGGAACTACACTGAATATGTATCACAAGCACCAGCTTTTTACTGTGAAAAGTTAAATGCACAGTGGTTTGGTTAAATGATGCTAATGTTTATCTAACGTAACACTGAAAACGTGTCATTTGCTATTTTGTAATCATGTACGACTTGGTTTGGTCTTACACCACAACGTTGAATTTAGATGGAATGAGACTTCTTGGTTACTTTACTTTGTTGTTCTATTATTTTGTTATGTTTGCATCAAAAGATATGTATAAATAAAACTTAAATATATAAGGAGTGTTCATGTGATTTTACACATTTATAGTGTTGGAAAATTGCTGATTATTCGTGATAATTGTAAATTGAGATTATTCCTTTAACAATAATCTTTCTTTTAAGATAAAGATGGCACACAATGGATAAAAATCACAATACATTATCAAAGATTAAAGTAGTGGTGCCAAAACCTTTTGGCAACGAACATTTAAAAGCTGGATGTTGTCGGGGTTGTATTTCACATGTCTTTGAGTTGCTAACCAAAGAGTTTCCCATTTTCAGTTCAGTAAAGCTCAGATATTGGCGAATGCATATCCAGAATCTGTGAGCAAAGGACAAGATCTTGGCAACTGGAGCTTTTCACGTGTAATCTGAGTAAATATTGACCAATCACATCTGATCAGACTTTGACTGCATGCAAGTTGGTAGTTGTGTGGAGGAAACAGAATCTGGTGTCATTCAAGGATGATTTAGTTTAGTTTTTTTTTTTTAATTCAAGTAATGGTGAGTGTTCAGAACTTTAACTTTAACTCTATTCTGCTGTTAACATGCATGCACTCCTACATAAGAAGGATTTTTCATGCAGGACATCTACTTGTAATGGCATATTTCTGTATGGCGGTGTTACTTAAGAGGATCTCATTTCTACTTTTTCAACTGTTCCAGACAGACTCCCCCCTGCACACACTCTCTCAAGACACAAATAACCATATTCCTGTCTCTCCTCCTTTCCTTGCTCTTCAGGAGTCATAAAATCACATTTAAAAATGCATGGGCTCCATAAGCTGCCAGGCCTATCTATTAACAGTGTTATAGTGTAGCTGCATATAGCTGCTGATGGCAGTCAAGGAATGCTGTTTTCCATTAGGGACAGAGAAAAAAGGAGGAGGGAGGATGAGGAATGAGAGGAAAAACAGAATTTACTAATTTTTCCTCTTTCTCACAGCACTGCATTCTGACAGCTGGGCGTTTGGGCACGTGGACGAGTGGGAGGTAGTGACATCAACACAAAAAGTCTGCATAAATGTAAATACACAACTGCATTGATGGGAATGTGCAAATGTGTGTGTGTGGACACGTGGAGTTCACACACCTGAGGGTGAGCCTGTGGCTGAGGCAGAAACTAATTGATTTAAGTGTTTCTGGAGGACTTTTTTCCCCAGTGTCCTTTGGCAGTCACCAGATGACTATTGATTGGTTAATTGATTGATTGACATGCAGTCGACAGTGAGACAGCAGCATCATCAGTCTTCTGATGAACGCTGCTGTCAGTTTTACCTAATGTTAGATTTTGTGAAACAGCTAAGAGACACAGTACACTCCTCACTGCTGCTGAATGATAACCTACATCTGTATAATGATTATGAATTTATTTTTGAATCACTCTTAGACTTTATTGTGCACAGATGACTTACAGCCCAAGTTTTCCTGCATTTGCCTGCCAGTTTGTGCAAATTTGCACTCTGATTATTTCATGAAATGGGTTCTTAAAAATGTTAAGCATAAAATGTGACAGTTGCGTCTGCCTCTTATTTACTGGGCCCCCCTACACATCAAAATGTCCTTGAGCACAATGCTAAACATCAACCCACGCTTGATAAGAGCATCTGTTTAATGACTTTAAATTAAAATGTAAATGAGATTTAAATGGTTTGGGTAAGACTTCAGTGTACCAGCTTGCATGACTTGTGATGGCCTTTTTTTCCCCACGTCCACAGCCCCACCTCTGTGTGTACGTATAAGTCAAACACAGACATTGAAAATTAATGAGCTTTCACATAAAGTAATAGTGACACTCAGGAACAGGTCTTCTGTCCCTTTAATGGACCATACAGACAATGCCTGTGGTATTTCAATTAACAGACAATGGGATGACATGGAATAATGACATATAGGAAGTGTTGAGCGACCTGCATGAATGAGGCAGTAACCGCACCACCTATCCCTTAAATGGACCATTGTAGTGTGGTGGAGACAATAGGAGTTAATAGGAAAATGTAAAATTATGATGTAGTCTCTATCTAAAGGGGTGAGTGACACCTGGGAATAAAGCTGTTACATCTTAATGCACTGTTGCCACCAGGATGAATCAGCTCTGCATATTAGAGGTGGTAACCATCTGAAGGTTGCTAATAGCATCCCCTGTCAGTCTCACATTAACCTTGAGAGCAGCCAGGGGATTGCGTTAGCCCCTCTGACCTCTTTTTTTCCCCTTTTAACACTCACACACAGTCTCTGTCATGTGCACATGCATGACTGAGGGGCAACTTTGTGTGTATGTGTGTGCACACATGTCTATTCCTCTTCCTGTGTCTTACAAGCACCATCAGTGGGATTAAATCAGTCCATCACAGGCTGCTGTAACACCATATAAGCTGTCAGGGCTGATGTGAAATCAGCTAAACCCCTTTTGTTGCCTCTAGTGTTGGGATTGACTGATAATGACACCTCCTAAGCTAATTTTGTTTACATGCACCTTCTGATCAGCTCACAACTGAACATCTATCTAATTTCCTTTAGACTTATGTAGTAAGACAGATATAGGCAAGATTTTATTTTTTAAGGGTACCAGTTAAAATACCTTCATATACAAGAGTGCATTTACATCAAGTCAATCTGTCCCAAATCTTAGTACCCGAGAATGCATCTGGTGAGACAGTAATGTATACAGTATGATACAAAGAGAAACAGACATATGGCCCTGAAACAGTCAAAGCAATAAAGCTGGCAATTCTGCTTTCAGTCCTGGTTCAAATCTGAACTGTACTCAAGCCTATTAGGTTCTTGTTTTCTGTTTTCTTTTATTGGCAAAGAGGAAGAGAGAGCATTAAAGATAAAGTGAGACCAACCTGGCACCAGCTCTTACAATAATAAAAAGAAAAAAACAAGCTGAGCACATGTGTGTGTAAATCCTGTCTGCATCACCATTCAGAAATACTACTTTGTGTTTGGAAACATGGATGAACACTCCAGAGAACGCTCACCTATAGACTGGTGATATTAAGATATCATGTTGCTGGAAAAAAACTATACAAGATAAATTAGTGAAGATGAACTGAGTCTGAATGGTGGTTAACAGAAATGAAATATACAGGAGGAGGAGGGCTGAGCTTGTATTGTAAGAGACATTTAAAGAGATGGCCTACGTAGCTCTGTTGGGGATTTGAAAACCAAAACCAGTTCTTAGGAAAAAACAAGTGGTTGATAAGCAATAAATGACTTCTCACATCACACTTCTTGTTGGACTGTGTCTTCATTTTTCTGTCATATATTGAACTGACATGTCCTGAAATATAAAACATGGCAAAGCACTAAAAACTACTTTTGTGGTAGTTTTTGCCTAAGTAAATGTCTCCGTAGACACATTTTGACATGAAGACAAACAAAAGGAGACAGACCACAAATTATAAAATTATATTTAATACTGTTTTTTAGATGCAGAACAAACTGATGCTGTGATTGATTTAGCACTACATGACATGATGTTAAACAAAAGTCTGGACAGATTTTGGTGCTGAAATGAGGCCTGCCAGAAATAGCTAATAATTTACTTAAAATAAACTTTTTTTTTAACCAGTGACACCTAGAGGGGCTTTTATGCTTGCAGACTCAGTCAAAATGAGTTCATGTTATTTTTTTGTGAAACTGTGACAATTTTTATGCAAAGAGGCAGTCTGGTCTTGTAAAATAAGGCTATGTGACAAACTTTGTGCTTTCTACTTTGATTAAAGCAAGAAATACAGAATACAGAAGCAACATACAGAATGTTGTATGTTGCCATCTGATGGCCATTAGTGATAAAAAACAAAACAAAACAAAAAAAACACACACACACACACACAAAAAAAAAAGAAAAAAAAACCAAAACAAAAAACACAAACCAATGTATCTGAGATGAATAATTTTATCTAAGCAACTATGACTCTGACCTAACCATTCTACATTAAGGTTAAGTTATAGGTTAATATTAAGTTCATGTATATTGTAATATTAACTAAATAAAAAAGGAAAATTAGAAGAGAAGCACCTGAACATCGATAGCCGCAGGGGAAATCTGATCTTTGACTGGGGTTGATGTTTTTTCTTAACTTTTTCAATGACCTTTGGGGTCCATAGTTGAACCTAATTGCCAACCCATCTTCTGTCTTTCCATTCGACTGTCCTCACATAGAGTGGCCATTTAACAGTGCAAAAAGCTTTTAAAGGCTAACATTTGTGCTTGAGTGGCCAGAAAACTGTATGTACCTCAGCCCATCGATGCATCCAGTCCAGGTCTAGTGCTACTGTGACTCCACTGGAGGGATATTTATAGAAAGCCGCTGACAACATCCCATCCCCAAACGGGTGTAATCGTATTATGCTGGAGGTGCTAAAAGCCTTAAGTTGGGAAAGAGCGTCATTCGAGGAAAAGGACTGAGTACCGTTCTCTGTGGCTCTGAAGAGCAAGAAGCTTAGAGGCACATTGGGCTGGGTAGACAAAGAGAAACATATATACAGCCTGTGCATGTGATGGAGAAAGATGGCGAGAAATATAAGGAATAGTAAGATACAAATTATTCCTGGTTGAGAGCATTAGGAGTGTTGTTGGAGGGTGTGGCAGTGGCACATTTTGGAAGCTTAATGGCTGTGACGCCGTCGGTATCGGCAGCTCTATAGCTTCAAGCTGGCCGTGGTGATGATAGATGAAAGACTGAAGTTTAATCAGAATGGCGCCTGGAGCATTTTCAGGGAGGTAAACAGGTTAATCAGTCAAGCCCTCCTTCCATCCTCCCTCTCTCATTCTCCCCTACTCCTTCCTCTGCACATGACCACTTCTGACACAGGCCCGCCATTCGTCTATTTCCCATCAGCACCTCGCCCTTCTCTTTTCCTCCCCCACCATACGCTCCTCATTCCCCTACCTTGCATCCTCTGCAACCAGAAAGGGAAGAAGGCAACCACCCCCCTCCCCTGCAGCTTATACTATTAGACATATCCCACAATCATACGAAGGGGAACTTCAAAGCGTTCCCCATTTAATATCCCTCAGCATCCTCCACCATAAAACTATGAGGTGGGAGGAGAGCATTCAGCAAACAGAGATTATTCACATGCTCTTGGTTTCCTACTTTATTGCTCTTCAAGTGGCATGCATCATGAGAGGTGGATAGCCTGGGATCATTCCATATCTCGAACAAAGCCATCAAACAAACATGCCCAAATCAAAATCTGCTTAGGCAAAAATGGGAGAGAAAATAGCAAGAGCAGCTAAGAATTGTCCACAGTTTCTGTGATCCAAAATGTCTTCCTGGCTTTCAAAGAGCAAACAAGACATGCATTAAAACTTGTGCAACATGCTGAACAGTGTCCAAATGACTGCGCGCCTGACCACTGGACATTTAAAAACAAGCTATAACTATAAAAATAAAACCAGCATCTAAGAATTCCTAAAAGTTTACAACCTATGCCACATTCAATGTTCCTTCCATTCCTCTTAAGCACAAAAAAGCTCTCCCAAGAAGCATTTAATTATCCACTTTTGGCAGGTCAAGTGTGAACCGTACCAAACCATAACTGCTCCTGCGTACAGAGGCATCATCCTGAAACTTCCCTTACCAACTCCTCAGCCGCACTGTCTGTAGGAAGCTACAGCAATTTGGGAGGCCAGATTATATTGTGTTGTCTGGGACTCCACCACAAACTTTGCTTAGCAATCAACAAGGGCTGCCATCTGCCAAGATACACGTCACAAACGGTTTCTGCTTATTTACACATGTAGCTGGAGATCAGGTTTGGAATAAATATTCTTCCTGTTCACATTTTATCCAGGAAATTGCAAAAGGTTGCTCATTGTGCAACACGAGTAATCACACTTAAACAGAGGCCTTCTAGGAGAAAGAAGGGGGTTTGTTTTTGTTGTTTTTTTGGTTCTTTTTTGGGGGGGGTCATGTACCTGCTTTATGCTGGAAACTCTCTAAAAGTGATGGAGCATTTACGTCCTTTAACACCTACGCCTTATTTTTAACAAAGACTTCAATCAGCAAAAATTGGTGTAAAAATTCATCTTGCAATTTGAACAATAAAAGCAAGCACTTCAGTGGGAGAAATGAAGCTATTAATGATAGATCAGAGCAGAACTCAAGGTGAGAGCAACAGAGGAGGAGCATAACATCGCTAGCATTGCCTTTAGAGATAATTACAGAGCATAATTACATACTTAATTACATAAGTAGAAAGCTGCGTAGGACTAAAAGAAAAGGAAGACTGAAAAGTGCCCAGAGATATTCGTTATCTTGTTTGGAAAAGAGAACTGGAACACACATATGTGCATACAGAGGAATCGCAGATTGTAAGGATGAATCAACACGCACACACTCATAAACAGACCATATGCACAAACCTATAGAGAACATGTACACACATTACAGCTAAAGCCTGGGAGGGGGTGGGGGCAAGAATCCCATGTGACTTTGCAACATCCCATGCATTCTCAAGGGATTTTATAACATGTGAAAGATGAAATGCTATAAACAGTGCAGCAGTCTCCCATTACCAGTGGAAAAGTGCTGCACACCCCCACACCACTTCACTTCTTGTCCCTCCCCCCAAGGCCACTCTCCACTTCCCTGCATTCAGTACGCAGAGTTTTTTTTCTCTAAAATTTGTGTGTGTGTTTTTTGCTCATAAAGGAGAGGTGGTCAGAGGAAGGAGGTTGAAGATTTAGTTAGGACGCCGATTTGCACATGCATGACTTATGAGACCTCAGTTTCCTGAGCCACATACAAGTTCACATACACCCATCCAACACAGAAATCTAACTTCATGTTACTATACACAGCAAGAAAGTTAAATAAAAAATGCATTCTTAGTGCATCTTTTTATTTATGAAGATTGTGTTTCTGTTATTGCTTTTTCGGATTTCACAGATGCTATTACTGTTATTTATTCACCACATGAACAAAGAGCAGAAATGCAACAAACTCAAAATCAATAGTTAGACAATTTCATTTTAACCAAACTGGCATTTGTGATACTGTAAAACACTATGAGAAATATGCAAAATTATGTAGAAATTTCTAGTGGAACAGCGTGCTGGATTTATACAAACATTGGCCAGACCTTTTTCAGTGTCTGACAATCTTCACTACCTAACAATACTTGGCAGAGGAGGAGTACACCTGAAACAGATCTGGATGAATAACGAGAAAAACAAGGGGAGACACAGAAATATGGAGCTAGATCTCCCTGTAGCTCTAAATGTATGTCTCCTAACAACAAAGGAGCAACTCTGCTCATTTGCAAAGCATTAACACACTCACGACACACCACCCACGGCCATAGTTGAGAAAAGGAAAGAGGAGGCAAATGAGGTTGTCAGCATTATACAAGTAAATAAACTGACCGAAGTTAGGAGTGTCTGAGAAAAAATGTGAAAAGGAAAGAAAAAGAGGAGGAAGGAGAAATCAATTTGTATAGGGCGAGAGGTAGGCATGAAAAAGGATGAGAAAAACTACGAGGTAAGAGGGCATGAACAATGATGGCGAAAATGAGGGACAGCTTGAAAAAAGGAAGTTGAAGCAGATAAGGGATAAAAAGTAAGGGGTGGGGGGGAGAGAGGACATGATAAAGGGAAAGAGAGAAGAAGACGCACCTTGTCAAAAAGATTGAAAGCGCAAAGAAGAAAATGAACAGGCACGGAGAAACAGAGAGAGGAATGCAGAATGAACGAAGGTAGAGAGTGAGGGGAGATGAGAGGATGCCTTAGTTTCTTCCATCTCAATTTGCACAAAACTTTCATTACCACCAATTTGGGCTTGGAGCCGTAGGCTGGACCATTAGGCGAGCCCGGCATCAATCAGCCTAATCTCCCTCCCAGGCCGTTAAATTACAGCGCCCAGTTGCTTATTAAAATTTGTCGCTCGTCTCCCAACACCAGGAGCTGCTGGAGATTATACAGCACCCCCTCCCTCCCCAGGACAAATCTGTTCCAGAAAAGAGGAGGAAGGAGGGAGAAAGGAAGGAAGTACAGTGATGGTAGGAGGGGAAAAAGAGAAATGCACTTGCTGCGACAGAGCAGATCAGAGTGGGGGGACAATCATCTGGTTTGATTTATACACTCCTGAAGATCTGCTGTGCACACACTGACACTCATACATCCCATATACCCCCACATGTGCCCACATCCTCCAAATGCAGTTTTCCATTCCTGTCAGCATTCACACACACACACACACACACACACACACACACACACACACACACACACACACACACACACACACACACACACACACACACATACACACACTGATATAGAGAATGCAGGATTTGCAACTCCTCCCACTGCACACTCAATCAAACCAGCAGCCAGATAAGACGCATGATGAATGGTGTAATAGAAGGCGGCGGCAGGGTAATGCTGCATCGCCCTGGGTTTGGGGCTCAGAGGGGGTGGGTTATTGGCGAGTGGGTGATTAGCCTGTAGGATTTATTGTTATTGCTCATCTTATTAAAAAATACTAAGACTGTCTGCCTCACCTACTGTATCACACCTCCTGCTCCAGAGAAAAACCCTTCATTTTGGATGGATGAGCAGACAGTCAGGCTACACCTTTATGGATGGAAATGTGGTCAAGATAACATACATGTGAAAGTTGCTGGGTGGAAAACAGGATGCCAAAATGCTGTACATTTATATGAAGGGTATATGAAGCAGTTGAGTGGATACTCACAGTAGCATTCCGTACTGAATGCTATGTACTCTACAGATAAAGAACCTCAGCAGAACCAGTTGGTTGTTAACCAAAACTTCTTGGTTCTTGACAATCTGCTTCTGTGGTGTGTTACGACAGCATGTGCACAGAGATACCCTGCCATCAAGTCATCTAATAACCCGGATTTGCTATGTTTACCTACTGTTTGTTAGGTTTTAGTTTTGTGCTGTCAGTCTCTTCATACTACAGAATTCAGTTTTATTTCTTGGGGGTCACAATTAGACTAAAAATGATTCCCAATTCATTACAAAAAAGGATTAATTTAGATGCTAGCTTATGTGTTGTGTCTTGTCTTGTCTGCTCACTGAATACAATGAAAAGAAGTCAGTCACCACATTCACTTGGTCAAATGAGCTGCACCTTGCATTTTGATGTTTGTGGTAATGAATGGATGTAATGTCTTCCTTCTGTGTCTTTCTTTGCCTTCAGTGCAAAGAAACACTGAGCCACTTTCACATGTGTGTGCCACAAACACAGTATGTGTGTGTTTTCTTTAAGGTTGCAAGACTTTTTGTTAGTTGCTTACATGGGGAAAGGTTTGAAAAGTCTGTAAATTTAACAACAAAAACATGTCAGCAACAATGTAAAATACACTTGTGACTTTGCCAAATAGCGGCGAAAGTATAGAGCTTGAAAATGCTGTGCTAAAGAGAGAAAAGCAATAGTCAGTGTGCAACTGCTGTAAGATTCTCAGCAGCTCATGTTCTCCTTATATAAATATTTCATACTTTGCATCCAACTATGCTCAAAAAGAACTGCTAAATAATTGACAAAAAAACAACTACACAAAAAAACATAACTTTGAAATGTGGAAAATCAATGGGCATTTTTACTATATTTGATATTGAAGATGAAATCTTTACCTGGAGTAATAAAAAAAATAAAGAACTAAAAAAATATATCTTTAGCTTGTTATACAAACAAGTAGTATAAAGCAAAAAGTTTCATTTTTCAGTAAGACTTGGAAAATACAACTTCAGTTCACATTTATTGCAGGTGAGTTTTCTGAAGCTACAGATCTAGACCGGTCACAGTCAACTGCAACCCACTCTCAGCTGTGACTGTTTCAATGAAGGCCATTCAAGCAATAAAATAAGAGAAATGCAAGCTTCTTCCTCTCTTACAAAATGCTGAGACATATACCCATTTAAACCACACACAACAGATTGAATAAGAACAAACCTGTTTAGCTGCACCAGTGAGAAAGCACACAGTTTTCCACATATATTATAACTACTACATACATACACAATGCTGTGAAATCCCCTACAAATCCTTGAATTCACTCACCACAGAGACACGTACACACAATCTGAAATTGCTGCACACACCCAGCAACCAAACTGGTAAAAGTGCAGCAACTGCAAACAGTGTGGTTGTACACAGAGCGTGTCCACTGTCAACACATACTGACACAGTAGCCATCACAGGGAAAACCACACATGTACATACGGAGCCAAATGTGGTCTCTGACAAAGCCTGTTCACCTGCTATAAATAGAGGAGAAGAAAAGTGGTTGCTTTAGCTGAAAATCAAAGTAGCATATTATCTCAAGAATTCAAAGATGGCAGTAGCAAGGCCTCTCCTATAAGCAAGTCAGAATCTTTGATGTAGTGTTGTTGACTCAGTGGGCTTTGTTTCGATATATAAAACTCAGTGTATGACATTTACTGCTGTTGCAGGGTGTGCATGTGATTTATAAAGCGAGTTCAGTTTAAGATCTACTGCTGTATTAGAGTGTGTCTTTCTCACTTGGTTACCAGCAGTCCTGTGTGTTGCTGTTCAGAGTGATTGAGTAGTGTGCTGTTTGGATAACTGGGCTTCCGGATGGTGGACTACCTGCATCGATTGCTTGGACTGACCCTTCTTTTGAGGGTTAGACAGAAAAATAGAGAGACGGATCATGAAGAAAAACATGGCGGAGAGAGAGAGAAAGGTAAGAAATGACAAAGGAATGGAGTGAAGAAAAAAGAAGGGAAAAAAGGAACATTAGCTTAAATGAAAGTTTATTAGCTGTATCAGTCAGTCTAGTCGGATGGGGTTAGGAGTTTTGCTCCAGGCTCTCCATCCCTCTTCTCTATCTTTTTCCACTCTTTACCGCCTCCTTCTGCTTATGTGTGTATTTGTAAAGGGAGGGGTTTTGAAGGGGGAGGCAGGCATGACAGGAAAACATTAGGTTGCTGGCGACTGGCCTGTACACCAGCCAGTAATTGGCTTGGGTAATGGTCATGTCCAGACAAATAGTGTAGGTCCTAACCGTGTTAAGAGCAACCGACTGCTCCGCCTGTATTCACAGCACAAGAAGCAGCACTGCTCGGCAGAGAATGGCCACAGCGTCTGCGCTGCATGTGTTTGTGTACAACACTTACAAAATGTGATTTAGTGAGGCGCAACATACCCCCCCACCCCAAACTCGTTCCAATGCGTTCTGCATGGCCTGCACGTGTGATTCATGACTTGCTTACATCCTGTGAGGGGAGACTGTGCTGTGACAAGGAGAAAAAAGTAGCAGAAAATGCCTTGTGCATTTCAAGAGACAAACGTGACCTCTAAGCAACCGATGGACAGTACAGAAGAAGAAAGGATGACGAACAAAAAGAATGAAACACAGCAAGAAAGGAGAAAAAGAATAAGGCCCATTTTTCATCCTTCCCTCCCTCTGCTCTGCATCACTTTCCCTTCTGTCTGATGGCAAGCTGAGCCTCTAATGTCCATTGTGTCTGGATTGGTTGCAAATGCAACACGAGTCCGCTGGTGTGTGTATGCATGTTCATGTTTTTGTCAGTCTTTCTCTTGAGATTATTTTTGCAAAAATGAGACATAAATGCTCCTACAGTAGCTACACAAGTTAAATAATGTGAGTGCTGTATATGGATAAAGGCTTGTGTGTATGTGTGTGTGTGTGTGTGTGTGTGTGTTTGAGTGCGCGTGTGTTATGGCAGCCCCACAGCCATCCAGCTATCATCTCCTGCCAGACAGGCCCCACCAAGCCATCCCAGCTGGATAATGAGATCCATTATGATTTACGTGCCAAGAGGACAGCCAGACTGAACAAAGACATGCACACACACATTTATACATATACAGACACGCACACACACACAGAGTTTGGTGTACATGTCAGCATGTCTATGAATGTGGGCTCTATATCTTGCACTGTATGTGCTGATGTGTGCTGCCACTGTTTCATATTTCAGTTTCTTGCGTGTGTGTGTGTGTGTGTGTGTGTGTGTGTGTGTGTGTGTGTGTGTGTGTGTGTGTGTGTGTGTGTTAGCTATGTTAGTTGCCTGTAGGGCATCCTGTAGTGGGCCCTTTTTCAGTCTGAAACTCGAGAACTTAGAATATTTCTTTCTCGGCATTCTTATTTTTTTACTCACACTTTCCTTCCTCCTCTGCATCTCACCTGACAAACTAAACTGGGGAAAGATAATGAACTCCGAATAGAGCACACACAAACACACACACACGCACACACACACACACACACACACACACACACACACACACACACACACAAAAGGTGAAGATTTCAACTGCATCAGGAAAGGGGGAAAAAAAGAGACCACACATTCACATCCTGATTGATCAGTACCTCTGCAGCAGACTGTAGCTAGCCAAGAATTTGTTCCAAGATATATGTGCTTTGTGTGCAAGCCTGTGCTGGGATTTGTTAGTGGAGAGCTCAGATAGCTGTCAAACACATTGCGGAAAAAGATAAGGTCTCAGCTTCATTTAACTTTTTGGGAATGGGGGAGTTTAGCAGAAAGAAGAATGGGATCAGGGAAGGATGGTTCCTGGAGAAAGAGAGAAACTGAGGGTGCAGTTTCTTGCGTGAATAGTGAAATCGTGATCATTTTAGCATCAATCTAGCCTGACTTCAAGTTCTGCAAGTATGGACAAATATACTGGCAGCTACTGGTGGCAACTGCAGCTCCTTAAGAGGTTTTTGTAGATGCTTATAGCATTATTTTACCAAATGGCTCCACTTCGCTGATCTGATTTGTTGAAGTTGGCCTGTGGTAGTTGGTAACAAACAAATGGTCCATTCAATCACGCAGTAAGTACTTTTTTCCTCAGATGGCTATGAGTAATGAACCACATGACACTTCAAGTCATCACTCTGTAGTGAAGGAGCTGCACATTCAGTGTCATATGTTATGCAAACATAAGTAGAGCCAGAAGCAGGTAGTCTGTTATAGCACACTCCGTTATCTAAAATGACAACCCATAATCAGTTTGACTAATAATTCAATTTCAGGAATTGCACAAACTACATTTTCAAAAGGAAGATAATCAAATAATCATTTCTCTTTTCTGGGGACTTTTGGCTTTCTTCTCTGTCCGTTAAGTCAATGTGGCTACCACTTTTTATGCTTCTGATCCAGTTCAGTCTTTAACAAATGACTTCCCACAAAAAGAAAGAAACTGGGTATAAACTGATTTAAGTTTATTTAAATTTTTTGGAGGGGAAAAAAGCAACTTGGACACAAAGCTGCAACTAAAAATGCTTCTTCTTCTTACAAACAGCCTTGTCATCCAAGTCCTAAAGGTTTAGAAAATAGTCATGTTACTTTTTATGGTATCTTTTTGTCTAACTCAAAAACCATTGAATATAGCGTTTCTAATATTCTAAAGGGTATTTAAAAATGGAAAAAAGTACTTTAATCATGCATTACTCTCCTACAACTGCAATAAAGAACTAAAAGTGCAATTCACATTACAAAAAATGAGAAAAGAAAATCAACAGTCTCCATTTCCTTCTTTCCAAAACCCTCTGTTACACACACAGAGCAGACTTGGCTATTTCCTCTAAACACAGGGCACAGAAAACAATGATGGGATTCTCTGTTGATACTGCTTCATGAAGTATTCAAGTGACGCCAGCTCAATTAGAGGCTTAAATGCCAAGATCCAGACTGGAGAGAGATGAAGAGATGAAAAGAGATTAAAAGATGAATGAGGACACTGGGCAGCAGCAGACAGGAGAGCAGAACAGCCCATAAAAAAAGAAAAAAAGAAAGGGGGTTAAATGGACAATATGCATATCTCTTAAATGAAATTGTCAATGACAAGAAGGAATAGGTGAACTAAGAAAAACGAAGGGGGGACAATAAGGAAGATGAAAACTGTGTTTGCAGTGGTAATAAGAGCATAAAAAAGAAGAAAAAACAAACAAGAGTATAACTATCATCACATTAATTATTTGAATTATCTTACTTCAGCTTCATTTACACATTTACACATTTACACGCATACACAAAAACACACAAAATCCTCAGTGGTATGTACTGTATTTCCACCATCAAATGGCATCACAGTTTATGTCTGCAAGCCAACATTCACTCGGCGGCAGTAACACTCATGAGAAGGCACACACACACACCCAGACACACACACAATCATTTTTTCTACAAATACACACTGAATCCAGAGAAGAATCTGACATGCCGTGTTAAACTAATGGATCAAATAAACATCAAAGTGAATGAGATCAGATGAACTGTGGAGCAGCTCACAGGCTAGAGGGTTGTCTCTAAGAAAATGAGGAGCACTATCGTCTTTTATTTATTACTATTGAAAAGATAATCTCAGTTTAATTCAACTTAGGACTGTAGTTACATAGTTTTTGGTTGTCATTGCTACGGACGAGAGCAAGTTCTCTAACAGTAAATACATAAAAAGGTTTTTGGCTGTAGATCTCTGCTCTTGAGGCCTTGACGTAAAAAAAGAAAGCTTGGGATCATCTAGCCAAGGCGAGCTTATGTAGACTAATATATTCCAGATGGTGTTGAGATGGCTGTTTTTATTCAGTGTCACTATGAAATGCTGCAACACATCACAGTGAATGCCACTTGATGGGCTTTTATCCAAACAGTCTGTTTCTAGAACATGTTGGCCATTCGCAACTAAACCTCTTACGACTCAGATATCATCACCATTCTCTGTATATATCCAGACGGATTTTTGAGGTTGCAATAAAATTCCCATCAGTGCAGACAAAATGTTCGTGTTCTCCATGGTTAGCCACTGTATTTACTATTCTGACTTCTAAGCTGGTATGTGTGCAGTCCATGTGGGAGCAGAACCCACAACCCTACTGTTGTGGCATGTCCCACGCTCCGACCAACTCTACAATCAGCACCAGCGTCAAAACTTAAAACACATGCTGTAACTAAAATAATTCCCGCATATCAAACAATAAATAGAACAACACCATATCCGAGACCTTTCTCTCACAAGAACACGTCGAAATTTCTCCAGCAAACACAACTCATGTGAGCTATCCTACTCTCTCACATCTCAATCCTCCTTAACAAAACAGCTTGTCATTCACAGTGGTGCCAACCCTAATCACTTCCTCAGCTCCAGGTGGTTCTCATCGGCTGAGGCCCAGCTCCTCCACTCGGCAGGACACTTCGCCAGAGGAAATTGGCTCGCCTACATGCATTTATTGCTCATGTGCTCTATGGAAATGAATAGTTGCGCAGGCCCTCCAATGCTGCCTGCCGCTGGACTTTGTTCAGGCCATTTGAACGACCTGGTTCGCTGTGAGGAAACAGCTGCTACAGCACACGCCGCATCGTCCAAAGAAACAATTAGAAACACCCTTTTCCCATTACTTCCCACCATTAACCACCATTGTGTAGAATTAGCGGCCGTCTATGGAGTAAGTGGATTCTAATTCATGCGTCCTTTTTGGGAGCTGTGGCTGCTGAAGTGGCTTTCCTCTCCTAATGAAGAGGATGAAAGAGAAGTGTTAATCAAACTGAGCATTTCATCTGTGTGAATAAGAAGCAGAAAAGAGGCCTTGAAGTTGATCGCTTATGATGCTTGTCTACATGTATGGGAGGAAACATCAATTTATATACATCTGGGCTACACACTTGGGCTATGTTTTACTGGTATTAACTGTATTTAAAAACAGATAAAAATAAAACTTATCAGATAATGAATATGTCTGAGTTTGGTTATCTAGTAGGGCAGCATCGGTTTATAGGGACAACTGCTCAAATATTGACTAGTCCCCCTCTGCTTGCATCCTTACACCCCCCCACCCCCTCCAGACTCCCCTTGACCAGACTGCCAGCCAGTTTGATTGGATTCAAATGTCAAGAGGGATAGGACAATAGAGTTATCTTTCAAATGATGGCCCATTAAAAGGGCCTAAGTAGTGTGCCTCCACCCCCAACTGACTAATCACCAACCAGATTAATCATCTCACAGACTGGAGAATAATTTAGGGGGCTGTGGTTTCCCCTGCTTCTTCCACCTTGTGTGTGCACCATCATGCCATATGCCAGGGCATTCAGGAGTGTATGTGTGATCAGTAGTTGTGTGTTGTACCAGAGGGAGCTGGTACAGTGCCCCATCCATCTCTCTATCTCTCTAGCTATCGTATATAGAACATAATCAGTTATCTATCATTCATTATAGTTTTCATTTTATCTAGCAAAGGTGGCAATAATAGAGGTGAAGCCTTATAATGAGCTGTGAGACGCTGAAAATACAGCCCTCAATTCTCAAGGTGCTTTCCTCCATTTCCTGACCACAGGTGGGTTCTTCTATCTTCCTTAGTGTTTCTGCGAACCCACTTTCTCTCTTTCACCTGGACCTTAGTCTGCGCTTTAATATCTTTCTCTCCTTTCTTATCTGATTATTCGATACAGCACTTTTCTGTCATGGAGTACAGATTTTTGGGTTCTGGCCTTAAATCTCTGCTGGCAATTTATAGACAGGAGCTTGGCCAACGTGCATTAGGGGCCCCGGCAATGTAATGCCATGGCAAGCCAATATGGATTGCTCTATAAATAGCGGCCGTGCGTCTTGTAAAAGCTTTTCATTACATAAAGACATTGTTCAATCAATATAAGATCATGCCAAATCTAATTATCAAAATGACCAGTGCTATATATATATATATATATATATATATATATATATATATAAATTAAATTTTTTTTTTTTTTTTTAGATGATTGAGGAAGTACAAACAGCTGCAATTTGGTCGAAAGAGGTTTCAAGAGGGCTCTTACCAAAATAAATAGCCCGTTTTAAGTATCAGGGACATGAGCGAACAGAGAAGTGGAGAAGCCTGGAGACAGAAAAATATGGAGGGCTGAGGAGTGGTTGATAAGAGGTTTAGAAATCATTATCTAGATAAGGTACATACACAAAGATAATTGCATACAAGCCTGCTCTTTGTGCCTTCACTTTATACCCACAGAGATTTACAAGAAAGACACATGTGGTTTACACTGGGGTCCAGATGAAGCTCCATAGATGCCAAGAAACACAGCAGACCTTCATCTAAGGTGCGGCTGTAGGTAGAAGGCGGAGAAAAACTAGAAAGAGAGGGGGAAATAAAAGGGAAGAGAGAGAATAGGAGGAGCCCATGGTGTCATTTCTCTCTCTGTCAGCTCTCGGCCTCCCCCATCCTTCCTCCCTCCACCATCACCCCCTGAGATGTGGATGCTTCGCGGGGACAATTACCTACTGACACTTCATCATTGGCCCCGTGACAGTCGCTGACGGCCCTCGTCCAAACAAATGATGCTGAGGTCGAGGTTGCAGGCCTGCCTCTGAGTCTGCCTAGCCCTTCTTCATGGCCCTGCACTGCATTAGCAAGCCGCACATACACACACACACACACACACACAGAAAAAAAAGCTACATTAAAAAAAGACTCCTCTAAACCAACCGCCTTCTTCCCTTAAGAAAAACACATTTATCAGCAGTTTGGGGGGGGGGGGGGGGGGGGGGGGCTAGATAGACGGATGGGGGTGAGTAGGAGGGGGGCACGTTACAGTACTGTCAAACCCCATCCCCCTCAGGTAAAGGAGCTCTTCATCTTTGTGAGGCAACTGGGACTAGCACACAAAAGTAGAAACTATGTAGAAATACTACCCAACCTTCCACACATACATCTAATCACATAATGGGTTTATACAGCAACTTTAAAGGGTCAGAGAGGAAAAAACAAAAAACGTGAGGAATCCACGCTGTGACTGACTGAGTCTTCGTGGTTCACAGGTAACATTCTGATACCCAAGAACATGTAAAGCCACTAACTCGGTTTCTTTCATTGGACTGAGTGTAGCTAAGTTTAGATTCATAAAGTAGGTCAGTCACTAATGGTAAAGAAAAAAATTTAGTTTTTATGTAGAATCCATTAAAAAAAAAAAAAAAGAACAAAGAGAAGAGAGAAATGCACAAGACCTGCTGGAAGTGATCCCTTAGCTGTTAAGTCTGAACCTGCAGATTAATAAATGCTGCCTTAAATTCTTGGCCCAGTGAGGCAGATGAACAACAACTGAGACCGACATCAAACGCTGGACTAACACTCAGACAACACTTGGCAAAAGGCTTGCTGGTGTCTGAGAACACTCACCAGTGAGAGGAGGGAGAAACTGCGACAGCATAAACAATGAAACATTTATCAAAGAGGGGAGTACAACATCGTCTGCACGCCACAGGCTGACTGTTAATGCAGGTGGCATTGCTGTTGCAGTGTGCACTGGTAGCAGGGCTGTGGACACTGAAACAACCTGTTCTTCATTTCCACTAAGCTTTAAATCTCCTGTGCTTATTTTTGCAATGCTTTCCCTATCGGTCGCTGCTCTTGATAAATGCAAGTGGGATCTCTTGTCTTGTTTAAAAAAGCTTAAATCCTGAGGGTTTTCTGGAAAACATGGGAGAATGGCCTCTATCCTCTCATACTTTGAATAAAATATAAATATGAAATTAAATCATTTGAACTTTTAATTCAGAAATATACGTAAGAGAATCATTGTCTTAAAATGCCGCAGACACATGCATGTGTTACATCCAGTTTTAATGGGTTAAAACTTCTTCATAAGCCACTGTCTAACACAAATAAAAGGAGAACTGAGGGGAAAGGGAGGGAGTTGTGGCTTAAAATGAAGGACAAAGGGGAAAAAATACAGACTGAGAGCCATATGTCATGTTAGAAAGGCCCTTGAGAACGCTTTCAATCTTTCCGTCAATATTCAGCGTACAAGCCTGCGTATGGTGTCATTAAAAAGGAGATGCTTCACTGTTTATTTATCATAAAGACACATGGCTGACAGCTTGCTGTAAACAAGTCGTATATTTATATATGTGCATGTACGTATGTTCTAGCTTTTAAAACCCACAAGCAGTGTCTTTCTCTGTGCTTTATCAAAATGGATTGCCACTACTTAATAATGTGGGTAACAAGTGATGGAGTGAGCTCAAGTGTTTTCTGATAATGGCTGTTAGGGGCTCATCACCTCATGCAGGAGGAAAAATGCTCTTTTCACATTGACTGGTGGTTAGAAAACTTGCTTCAGTTGAGCAGAACCAAATATGCTTTCCATTCATAATCGCCACCAACAAAAATATTCAAGCAGTGAATGAATCATTCTCACGATGTGACCTTGTAATGGAGGTTTCAACAGATTAGCTTTTCTCCTCAGTTCTTTAACCGCGTCTTTTGCACATTTTTTAACTAATCTTGTTATCGTCAGAAGCAGGATAAATAAGTTGCCAGCTGTTATCAAAGAGAAAAACAGCAGATTGTGTTTTCTGTGACTTTTCATCAACACTGTGGCAAATTGAAAAAAACAAGATTTTCTTACAGAAAAATCTAAACAACTGTAGGCTACCAGCAGGACCTAATCGGTTAATGGCACAGAGGCTTCAAACTTGTGCTGGGAATTATATAAAAAGAGGATTTCTTTGCAAATCATGCTGGTAAAGTATTAGCAGGTGAGTGTGTCTGCACATGTGCATCTAGGCTGACTGACCCACAGAGAAAGACAAATGGCTGTAGCAGGGGGCTGTGCTTGACATTTAGGTTTCGTGTGGTAATGGACGATGACCCGCTGAGGTCAGGCCTGCCAGCAAGGCAGCAGAGATTCCTGAACAGGGGCCCATCCTCGTAACAAGACACTAGCAAAACAGTTGTGGACACACACACAAGCATACACATATAATCACTCATTCACTCAGTAGATAGGAGGACATCCCAGAGGCAGGACCACATAGGTGGGGTGTCATTATCGAGAAGAGACAGATGTGTTCGGTATGTGGTTTTAAGTGTCAGGAGAAGCATGTGCTGGCAAAATTACAGAAGAGTTTTATGTGCATTTATCGTCATTGTATATCATTTCTGTTTTCTATATCTACATATATCTATATCGGCTACTCCAACCGTACCAGCTGTTTCTCTGTACTACTAGCGAAGACAAGAAGAGTTGCTGGTGATGTTAAAAGAGTGGGTTCTATGCTCACCCATTACTTGCCAACAGGATGCTACTTTTTATACTATTTGTGACAGCTTTGTGGTAATAATGGAGCCCAGGCCCTTGCTAGTGCAAGAGGCATGCTCAGTCAAGTGTGACTTGCGCTAAGAAAACACACATACACACTAGGCAGCTTCCTTCTTGCCTAATGAGACCACTGGGAGAGGAGGAGGTAGGAGAGATAGAGAGGAGAGAAAGGATGGGAACTAAAGGAAGGACCAAGGAAGACAAAATTGGAACAACAATAAGAGGAGAGTATGAAAAAGATAAATACAGAGAGAGAGAGAAATGGACATCGACTGCTCAGACTTTCGAGATTTGGGAATGAAGGTACAGTATGAGAGGGAGAAAAAATGTTATGACCTGGATTCCTGCCAAAAAAGCAAGATGAGGATGAGAGGGAGGGTGTGAAAAAAGAGACAGAGAGATAGGTTGTTGAGGTACACCACCTAGGGTTAGCAGCGGGTGGTTATGCAATGTACACAACACAGAGGTGCAGGGAGGGGGGATCAAAGCCAGGGTGTGCATACATAACTAAATCTGACACCAGAGTGCAGCAGAGATGATAAGCAGGAAGGTGACGAGAAGGAAAAAAATGACAGAAGAACAGGTACTCTCAGGGGATGGTAGGAAAGAGAGTACTGGGTACACATTGTTTCAGTGCAGTGACACTACAGGTAATGATAAAAAAAAAGAAAAGAAAAATTGCTACTCTACCTCTGCCTCTATAGCATCATCTGCTCATCCAGGCAGGTGCACAATGTATGGTGGGGGTTGAGGTGTAATCCAGTAAATAACTTGCAGTCCAAAATGGAAAATAGTTTAAATGTCCAGTGACAAGAAAGAAGGACAGACAGGCACAGCTGAGCCGTTGGTTGTGCTTCCAGAGAAAGTGGGGTATGAATTATTAACAAGCGCTCAGTCTGAATAAGTGAAGATGAGCCACTTGGCTCCACACTGACAGAGCAAACAGCCAACCTCATTTGGACTACGCTGTTGTGGCCCCTACAGCATGTGACATTTTCTAGAGATATCACCTCCACCTCCACCATCAGCACAGCTCTTTGTGTTGGTTTTCAGATGCACAGCACACTTTGGAAATATTCAAAGTGGAAAAAAATCCTGTTTCAATTAGTTTTGAACCATAAAATGAGCCACATCTGACTTATTTAAGGACATTTATTTGTTTAGATGTAGATGGACCTGGAGTCTGGCACACATCTGTTTGCCTTTCACTTGGTGACAGCACCAAGATGGAAACATTTAGCCCATAACTTAAACAGCAACATTTGGAAGGCAATATTCAAAAGTGCCCCTCCACTTGGAAACTGTTACAAACCTGCTGGAAGATAATCCCTCTTCTTTTGGGGAAAAAAAACCAAGACTAACTCCATCGCAGTTTACACTATATAGTGCAGTTTCTCATCAGTCATCTGTAACTAAGCCAAATTATTTATTTATTGTTTTACCATTCCCACAAGTATACTAGTACATCCCACTGACAGTATAATAAATTTTCAACTTGAACACTGTTTAGATATTTTAAGTACCTTCATTAACATCCTGCATACAGATTGTCTATAAAACCCCAAGATGCCTAATTGGGCTTCTATAGAACAATTTTATTTGATCAGACTGCCACCACTTCCAGCAGTCCACATGCCACTGCTAATCCCTCAGAGACCCGGAAGACAGCTTCAGCATCTTTCTGTGTGAGCTGGAAAAGCCAGGAAGCTGCCAGGCACTTACTGTCACTGGGTGAAAAGCAGTGGGGGACGGCAACAGACTTGTCAAGAGAGCTCCATCCATCCTCTGGGTGCATCATTTCAAAAAGAGCTGGTGGATTTGCTGTTGGTCAGTGACTTTGCTGACCAGCTAGACTCCCCTCTGGATCTCTTTGACCCAACCTCTTCTAACTTACTCTTGTACTTGTTTTTCTTTTTTCATATATATACTGCAGTTTAGTGATGCTTAACATTTTATAAAAAGAGTCTGCAGAGGAATACAATCAAGGTAGGGCAAAGGATGATTAAGCTAAAAAATAAGCACTTAAAAACACCCCAGACAAAGTTAAGTAATATAAATAGGAAGGGGGCTGCATGATGCTACTGTTGCCTTCACAGACATCTGCTCAAACTAGGACAAAGTGACAATGCCTTTACAAAATAGAGAGATGAAGGTGTAACAACCATAAGGACACCAACAGAGTGGAATGTTTTTAAATTATTTGAAAAAGCTAAAAACAAATTTAAACTACAAAATAATTACTTGTTTTGTTACTTACAACTTTCACACTTTTAAGATTCACAGGTAAAATCAAGTATATAATCAGAACATAATGTGCTGGTAAAGATGCCTTTAGAAGCCAAGACTGTCTCTGAACTGTATGCATGCGTACACAACTGCACTGGTGATACTTTATTAAATATAAAGCGTAAATGGGAAAAAGAATTACAGGCTGCATGATCAGGGTGTGACTGACATTTATTATGCAAAATACAACACAGCTCTACAAACTCCAGACACAGGAGAGTTTTTTATGTTTCTTTATCACTCACCAACATAAAAATAAACAGACTGGAAAACAACAAAGCTGGAGACCATGTCAACAAATTAATGTCAAACAGACATATTTTCTGGTCTTGTGATAAATTACAACCTTTCTAGGACAGAATTATCAGACTTCTGGAGTGCATCTTAAATTATAAGGTTCCCAGGGACCCTCGGACTTTGTATCTGGGATTGATCCCAGGAGGATTATTAAGAAAGAGGACATGAATCTCTTCAAAATAATGACTGCTGCCAACAATAGAAGCATTACCAAGAAATGGTTAAACAGTGATGCTGCAAAATCAAGACAGTGGATGGACATCATGGAAAAGATCTATGCAGTAGAGAAAATGACTCCATCAGTGATCAAGAAAAAATAAGAAAATCTGGCTCATTGATTGGCCAAGACCAAAGACGGCCTGTTTACCAGAAATAAACAATAGTGCAATGATAAGTTTATGCCGTCTGGTGGTTTCTGATATCCGACATGCTATGGATACATGCCTCATATATCACCTTCTCTCTTTGGTCCACTGGATGGTCTGATTGCTTTCAAGCTGTCGGCGGATCGAACCAGGGTTCACTTGCAAGTGGACTGGGACCCTCGGTTTTTAAATGGACCAAAATTCGCTTCTTTGGACTCCACCAATCTGAAAGTCCACCAATCCATAAAAACAGACCAGGGTTCATTTAAAGCAGTCTAAACAACCCCAGTGTAAATGCACTATAAATAAATGGTGTAAAAAAAGAAATCATGCCTGTTAATTAGCAGCAGGGAGCTTGGGCTTAATGTAAGATGGTAGCCAAATGTGACTACTTGCTTCTCTCAACCTCTACAATGGAGGTTGAGTGTGGATATAACATTACCCATGGAGCATGACTACAATAGAACATTAATGGGAAATATGTCAGGCTGAAATAAACCAGAAGCTAAGAGGCATTAAGGACAACTCATCATTTCATATATCTCCTCATACAATACATTTAAGACCATACTGTGTCTGCACTAGCTTACTGTGAACTATATACAAAAGTCTAAATGAAAAGTTGGCAGAAAGGTTCAGTGAGTCACTGCTATACAGTATAACCAAACACATAACTATTATTAGCTAATTTACCTTCTGGGTAATAATTTCAGAGAAGATATGTTTACCTCAGGCAGCAAGTACCCAGTTAGACAATGTCAACGCTGCACAAACATAGAAGTGTATAGTAATAAAGTAGGTCATGAGTGTCAAGCCCTGTCATTATAGAGACAACTAACAATGCAGTCACAGGAATAATATCCTCGATTATCATTCAATAAGGCAATTCTCTTTAATACTGCTGTTGGTGACACAGTGCTCAATCCCATGGAGCCTGCAGGCAAGCAACAGTAATCAAGCTATGGGTTGCCTTGCCACTACATAAAAATTAGTAAAAATGTGCAAACACTTTGAGATGGAAGTGAGCCTGAGCAGGAGAAACACTTATACAACACAGAGGTTAGTGTGGTGCAGCTTAATCTTAGCTGCTCACTAGCAGCGAGGAAAGTAACACTCCAACTCATGCCACACTCATCCTTGCTCTTTTTCTATTTGCTGCATAATTTCAGTCACAGGAGGGACCTAAACTGCTGCATATATTAAATCTGCAACTACTGTCATCAACTGCTTCTGTCTTCTCTCTTTCTCTCTCTTCTCAGGAGTTTCCAGACTGTCCTGTCCAACACATGTTTTGGTTTACCTAGAGTGGAGTCCTATCTGAGCCCGTGCTGAGAAAAGACTGTGGGCTTTGTCTGTGGCATCATTAATCAACTGTCCTTTAACAAAAACAGAAAACCAGATGAGAGACAAAGGGAAGAGATGTGGGGGGTTGGCTCTTATTTAGGTAGAAAAAAAAAAGGCAGAGGGTAAAAAAAAAAGGAAGAGAGGACCAAAAGAGACAAGGGGGAGTTTGACCCAGATACAGGCTTTCAATAAATCAAGTAGCAACAATAACAAGTAAACTTTTCATGTGGTTTAACTGATTAATCAGTTGCTTTTTTTTCTTTTCGTTGTTTAAATACAGAATGTGCAAAAGTTTTCTTTTTCTGTCTTCTCTCGAGAGACAGCAAGTCTTTTTGTGTCGGGTGTTTATGTCCTTATGTTGCAAGGCTTAAGACAAGGAGGCCTGAATTGTTGATGGATTAATAAAATAAGGCCTTTGCTTTGTGGTGCAGCAAAGGTCTCCAGCTACACTAACACAGCTCAAAATTGCTGGAAAAAGAAAAAAGACACGGATGCATACATTCCTACACGGAGAGATGTATAAAGGCCCTGGCATGCAGACACAGCCTTCCTCTCTCTAAAACAAGATTAAATAAACAAGCAACGCTTTACACACATGCACACACTCACACACACACACACTCTCCGGACAGCGCACCATGGTGACAGGATGTGTAGTAGCCCCCCCGAGACTCTTTGCGAGGTGCCGATCGATGGGCATTGAGTGTGGACAAGGAGGCCTCAAGATCAATATGGAGCCATTACAGAGATGCGCCTACTGGGACATGAGAGAGGAGGTGGGAGTAAAGATACATCTGTGCCCTTTAATGTGGTCTTCTTTACTTCATTGGTGGGAGGTTTTACTCAACATGAGTACTGGAACACACATGAACATGGATTAGGTGGAGCCTTATGAACAGGACTAGTGTTAAAGCACTGCATATTGTACTTACACTCACAATGACACAAACACACATAAGCTGATAATACCTCTGAAAAATCACATAGTTTTCATTTTTGTCCAACTTTCTCATTCTCCCATTTTTAATGTCTTCATCTTACACTCCCACAGATCAAATACTTTCAATGCCAGTAGTTCTTGCATATGCACTGCAGTGTCACCACAGCATCCTGCACTGCGCTCGGTGGACAAGCTTGATCCAAAGACTTCCTGTCACCCTGTCCTCATCCTCTCTCTCCACCACTCTGCTCTTCACATAGACAGCATCAACTGCTCTATTCGCGTTCTCACTCGCAAAACAAGGTTGAATGTGTGTGCACAACACTAATACTACGTCTGCAAAAGGTCTGTCTGTGATATAATCTTCTCAATGCTTCCCATTTTACACATTATTGAAGCATCTGAGATGATTTTACATAAATGTTTGCTCAAGATCTGGTGGAGCTGAAATGATTTATGGAGAGGTGTTTAGCTGATGGATGGTACTAATCAAAGGTTTGGGTACACATCAGTGTATGTGTGGTGAAATTCAAGGAAATGAAAACAGCTTAATGTCCTGAATTTACATTATCTGACCCATAAGTTTACTTTGAGAAGGAAACATATTAAGAGCATGTATATACCCAGAATCGTTGTAGCTATGATGTAGAGCGAAAAAAAAGTTATTATACGAAAGAAAAAATATGTTCTCTAATACACAGACATGAAAAATCCACTCCTTTAAAAAGCACTGTACTTTGTAATTATACTATACTAGTACAGGTGCTAATCACATAAAAGTACGCACAGATGAGCCAGTGAAGCAAGGGACTTAAACCGCTGAGGCATTTAATCCTCCTAGTGAGAACTGAAGGAGGAGAAGGATCTTCTCTGTGGGCCACCTCCACAAGCAGAGTTGAAAAAGTGCATTTGGATGATGTTATGGAGAATGAGGACTATTAAAAGTCAGTCAAATGCCTTTACCAGCGCTCATGAAATTGCACTAAGGTGCCATGTCGGCTCCTGCAAGTGCTGTCCAAAAACCCCTCCTGCGGCTGATCAAAAGAATGTGCATGGACTCACACATGCATACATAGAGACATGGTTTCTGGGCTCGACTAGAAGTCCCCGTTGGTTTGGACGGCCACAGCAAGCTTTAACAACTGCTGCCTGGTCAGCCTATTAGTTGTGGGCCCTCTGTTTCAGCAATCTGGGTTCTCTTTGCCTTTGGACAGGGACCAGGGCAGGCTGCACAATACACCACTGTGTTTGGAGATGGAGGGAGAAAATGAAGAAGAAAAGTGCAGGCATGAGAGTCTTTATGTGCACACAATCCTACAGTATAAATAAGGATGTATGTTTTGGTTGTGCAACTGTTGCACGTGTGCGAGCATGAATGTGCACGTGTATTATGACTGCTGGGCCCACCGTGCCCATCTTTTCATTTGCTCTACTCTGCAACAACTCAACTCCCATTTTTCCAAAATATATCATTACATCATCTTTGCAGCAGCTTTTTGCTACCTCAGCAAAACCAACCATTTTGGGACACTTGACATTGTCTTCCCTCTCCAGGCACAGTGCTTCTGCACTGCTCAGAGGTCAACCACAGACATCCCTGTCAGCTGAACACATTAACAGTGAAAAGAAAACGTGCTGGCTTCTCTATATGATGACAATAAGGAAAACAGGCTGCAGCAGGCCCCTTTAAAAAGAGACAGCAGCACCTGTCCCTTTAAGATATTTTTCTCACAGCCTGTGGGTTCTGAGCTGAGCAGGCCAGCCCAAGCAGGGCTGCGCTTCACTGTGCATGTATGGTAACAGGGGGGAACCGCGCCGCTCAGCCTGCCAGCCCACCACAGGGAATTTGTTTATGTTTCCTTGCTGCCAAGTTCCTGTCAGGAGGCGCCCCAAAGAGGAACTGCAGACTACTCGGTACTGCGAGCTACGCCCTCTTGCTTAGTATGACTGGGGTTTTCTGCATACAACATCGGGTGGTGCTTTGTAGCAATACTTGAATCTAGGGAGGTCTCCTCATCAATTTCGGCTCTCATACACTTCAGACTTCAAACGCATCAAACACTGTTGCTCTAAAGCCAGATTTTAAGGGCAACAACTTTCATAAAACAAGTTCTAACACAAATCCTAATTTATGACCTTTAACAAATTAACACCAATTTTCTCAAAACACACAACACAAAACAGCACAAAGGCAGAGTTTCAATAAAGCAACACTTTACGAGTGGCACTTTGTTATGCAGTGGATTATGGGCATTGTAAAAACTGAGCACCACCACATTAAAAACACAGTAAACAGGACTGGGCATTAATTCAAGCACTTGTGGGAAAAGAGCTAAATCTAAATTAAAGAGCAAAGCATTCTGACTTCCAATAACATTCATGCACATGGTTCCCTAAATCATAACAAAAGTCTGTTGCATTGCTGCCAGAGAATCACTTACTACATTGTTCTTTTTCTTTTCTTTTTGCATATTAATACAATGCCACTCACTGCATACAAGCATCTTTTGTTTCTGTAATGTCTAAAACATTTGTCCTCATATCATGCACGTGTGATATCTTATTGGTGTGTGTGGTCGGCGCTGGAGAGAGGTGTGTGTGACTAGAGGATGTCAGATGTGGATACATAGGGGGACGTGGGACCATGGATGTTGAGACAAAGGAAGAGGGGAAAAAAAGAGGAAGGACAAATTATGAAATAATGTGTGAAATGATGCAGGGCTGGGTTGAAAAGGACTGGGTAGAACCAAAAAGAGGATGCAGTTTATGTCAGACTGCGGTTCAATAATAGGGTTAAACCTAAGTGGATGAATACACATTGTAAAAGCACTGGCTGCATTTGTTTAAAATGATTGCAGAGTTTTGGAACATGTGCATGCTCATGACTGAAAACTCAAACAAACAGAATCAGCACTTGCAGCAAACTTCTGCTACTCTGCCAATAATGAGGAAGTAAGATGCCGCACAGCATCTTGCTATTCAAATTCCTTACGATAAATGAGCTCTGTAGCGCAAAATATCTACTGGGTTAGAAGTCGTTTACTCAAGCATGACTCCTTAAATTTAGGGTTTTTTGTGTCAATCTGGAGGATAAATGTTGAAGAGCCCCAGTGTGGCTGTGATTGCTTGAAATGCAACAGCTGAAAATTGGTGCATCCACAAAAAGAAGGCAATTATCCTCAAACTTTGGGAAATCGAAAATTTTCAAGAGTGTTCAACTCCTTCCAGATTTAACTAAGGATAAGCACAATTACTTGGGAAGAACTGAGCATAAATGACACATTTCAGCTTCCACCAAATTTCCATGCGTGGAGCGGAGTTAGAAAAGTACACTGGAAAAACAACACCAGAGTCTCATTCTAGACAGTGAGAGGCAGCAGGCTCAGCAGTCATCAGCGACCTACCGCACAGAGTGCGAATCATTAAGTGCATGTGTTCCACATCAACTGCTGGGGCTGCTTCCCAACCCACTTATGAGACTGGATCTAAATTATGATGGGAGGGGGTTTAAATACCATTTAACATGAAGACAAAAACCCCAAACCTGCTCACTCAGAGAGAGAGAGGGAAAGAGAAAGAGAAGGAGAAAGAGAAAAAGAAGGAGAGCTCTCTGCCAGTTCACAAAACAAAGCAGCAATGAGTAAATGGAGCAGCTAATGGAATATTTACAATTTCCAAAAAGTGTGACGTTGCATCATGAACAGATGCAGTGAGTAATGAAGAAAATCAACAACTCAATGGAAAACTGAACTGAAAACTGACCAACTGAGATTTCTGCATGTTTTCTCGACTTTATTTCTTAGCCTCTAAGTTTACAAACGCTGAGACAACAGGGGGGCATGACTTTTAAAAATACTCGTCAAAGCATGAAACACAAAAGAGGTTTTCAGCCTGTTCATCGCCAACATAGTTGCCAACAAGGGAATGCCTGCCAAACCACTTGACATCCCCACTTACGACACTTGAAAATCTTCTGTGGGTTTGATGTGGTCATCCAGTGAAGTGGGTGATTTGTGGAGGAATTCTTATGGGTAAAAGCTGGCATATACATGTAGGTACATATACCAATGTATTTGCTAATAGTCAAGAGTCTTAAGAGTATGGTATGCGGGTAGATGTTCTTCTGACAGAAGAGATCACCTTTCCAGTGTTCCAGAGAGAGACATTAAAAACTAGACAAGGACGGGATCAGACATGTCATGAGGACAAATAAGAGCAGGACAAGATAAACTTTGTAATTTGACTGGATGAGGGGAATTGTCCAACCCTTTTCTGACAGCCACCATTGTGACAACTTTCTAGTAAAATAGCATGAATGGAAATAAATGGGTAGAGACAGACCTGGGGAAAAAAAAAAATCAGTATTTACTGAACAACAGTCCATAGTCCTCAAGCCAGCTGCTAATGATGAACAGCAGTCTTTGCTTGGTCCTTGTCAGTTTAACATTACAGACCAAATCTCCCTTGTTGCCAGCTACATCTCAGGGCAGGGCAAACAAGCATATGTTCCTGTATGAGTGTGTTAAAGTGATGCCACAGGTCTGACAGGCACTGACCTTTATAAAGCCAAGTGAAAAGCAGAAGACATGACATGGGAAAACAATGACAACAGATTCAATCATGAGCTACACAGTTAGCCTTGTGACCATGGTACAAATGTGGCATGTGACACCAAAAGGAACAATGTCAATAGACACAAGTCCTGGAAGTCCAATTACCCAGGGCAAAAAGTAACAACAAATTCGGGCTTACCCCAAAAACGGCAATCTCCCTGTCCTTGGCCAAGGAAATCTCCCTCTGAATCAATTGCAGCTCCTTAGCTCTAAGAAGAAGAAGAAGAAAAAAAAAAAATAGAAAGAGAGAGAGAAAGATATTTGAAACCAAGAACTTTGTGGTCCTTATCCACGTGCTGCAGACTCAGTGACTCCCAAGCCTCTCTGGCACAGACCTGCTTCCCTACATGAAAACTCTTACACTCTTTTTCCTTCTCATACTTTCTGTAATCTCCCCACCCTTTTCCGATAGATTGGACTTTCTCACTTGTGCTTCAGACATCATGTGAAAAGAGGAGTGAAACAGTGCTTTTGTGGTGTGTGAATTACCTAGGGCCTAGGCAGGCACAGTAGTGCTTATGGCCACAACTCAATTACAGCAATGTGAATCAGGTGGCTACTAGAAATCCCCTTAGCTTGATGCACAAATAGGGACACAGAGACGCCTTCATTGGCAAGACAGAGCTAAATCTAAAGAATCTAAAGTGGCGTATCATCTCTTCATAGTAGTATAGCTAGGCTGATGCTGTATAGATGAATAAGTGCCAACAGAAAAAGGATCCAACACTGACTTGAAGCAAGCCTGTAAATAATGGCTTTTTGTTGAAGCACTTTGCTACGTTATCTGAATTCTTTACCAACAGGTTAAGTTGCAGATCTAGCTTTAAAGAGCCACATGGCAGTTAGGATATATGATAAATGGATGCTTTGTGCTGTAGAAAGTTTGGAAAATATTTTGCGAATGGATGAAAATTATAGTATGGCGGTTTGCACATGTTAAAAGAAATGTTGATGGATTTCAAGGAGTCAACAGAAATGCCAAACTGCATAATCCTACGCCAGTCAAAACTGAATAGAAAATTAGTTTGAGTCAAAAGCACTTAAAACCTGTGACCTATCCTGTGTTTTTCTTTGAGGAGAAAACAGAGGCCATTTCTTCTTTAGCATATCCTGAGTCGGGTGTTCTTCCAACTCTAATGAAATGAAGAACTGTGGTTTAGGACGGGTTTTCCAAAACCATATTCAAGAGAAATGAATGACATTGATTACTGTTTGTTCATTTAACTGTCACAATAAGAAACAGTTTCTTTGACTTAGTCAAAAAAGAAAAGAAAAAGCTAAGGCTGATCAGTGCTTTCCTAATGCATTGATGATTGCTCTTTAAAAAAGTCAAAGCTAAAGAAAAAAATAAATAAAAGTACCCTCCCTCAGGGCATAAGTGGCCCCAGTGCCATTTTACAAGCAGTGAATGAATTTCACACTAATTTGTTATCACAAGTTCCTGAGGACAATGCAACTGTACTGGCATAAATATAGCATTTTATCATAAATAGTGTATTTGTACCGTCACTGGTTTTTTTTACACACTGCACTATCTCAGCTAGCTGCTCTAAATACATTCATTCAGTTTTAATGGGAAGAAAATAATAAAAAAAAAAATGACATGAAATATTTGCTAAAGAGATGAAACAAGCTTATCACAGCACGCTAGAAAATATAGCTCACATGCAGCAGTTATGAGCATACCTTCCTGTTACATAGATTTTTTTAGTCTAGATTTTTAGATTATGTGTCAAACCTCAAGGCCCACGGACCACATCCGGCCCGTGAATTAATTATTTTTGGCCCGCATGATCATATCTAATTACAATTAGAGCTGGCCTGCTGATAAAACACACGTACCGCTATAATACTACAAGTCCCACAATGCAATGCCGGCGCATCAATCACGGGCCCACGAGCGCATACCTTGCCTGTTCTCTAGCAGCCTGACTGAGCTGCTCACCTTTGTCAACAAGCCCTCTCCTCAAAAAATGGCTAAAGAAAAAGTAGACTTTGAAAACAGAGAATCTGTTTGCGGATGTAAAGGACAAAGCTGTCTTCTGTGTGGAGACAGTGTGGCTGTAATAAAAGAGTACAACATAAGAAGACACTTTGAAATGAAGCACAACAGATACAAACATCTGGACAGGGAAAAAAAAGTATCCAAATGGTAGAAGAGTTGTTAACCCTTTACGAGCCAGAGTTATTAAAGGAAAAAATGCTGAGTATGAATCAACCAATTTAATATTGTAGCTTGGCAGCCATATAAACTCACTATGAACTATGACATACATATATATATATATATATATATATATATATATATATATATATATATATATATATATATATATATATATATATATATATACTTTATACTATATACAGACTTTTTTTCATTTATTTAATGATAATGGTATTTTTTAGGCAGTAACTAATAGGTTCTGTAAATTCCAGGTTTAATATGTGCAATAAGGTCATTTTAAAAAGGTTTTTAATGAACATTGAACAAGTCCGGCCCTCAACTTGTTCCAATTGCTTCTTGTTGGTGTATTTGAGTTTAACACCCCTGGTTACATATGTAATGTTTGCGACTTTACGTGTGTTAAAACATGTGCAAACTTAATAGCGCAAACAAAAAAACATGTTGCAGTGGATTTACTAACTGGGCGCACCAAGGACTGCATCTTTTAAATTGACAAATTAATGCGTGCAATCCATTTAGTAGTTTGCCCTTCATGAATATGCAATATGGTCAGAAAGCACACAATATTGGGAGGAGCAGATGCAAATAGATTAACATAGCACACACAATGTGATTTACCAAACATGAAACTGTAATCTTTTCAGACTATTTTTGGAAAGTCAGAGGCAAAGATTATTGAAGCATATGACTGTCTTGAATGCTGTGTTTTGCAGGATGGGCTATTGCTGCTGCGCTCTGGCTCTGCTGGTATTGACAGCCCTGACCACTGCCTGTACCCCATCTTCAGTCCCTCTCTTACGAACATTAATGACCATCATCGGTCCAGATACAGCACTAACCAGCTGCAGAGTGTGCACTGCAATGCACATTCATTAGTGCACGCAGCCTAACCCTAACGCGTGCTTAATAAAAGGTGCCACAGTTTATTTGATTTGTCTTGGGCTAAATGTTTTATTTTGTCAGTAATAACTATTGTTTTGTCACATACATTGCTCTGCAAACAGCTCTAGTGTGTCATACTCATTGTTCCAGTCATCTGCTCATAGTAAGTGAGCTGCACCAGTTGCTAAATATAGGTCAGAGACATCCCCTGTGCCAGCCCCCATCTTTCTTATTTGTCAAGGTTTTATTATAAGCAATTTGCTTTGGAAAATCGTCTTATATTTTGTCACCTCTCTTAACCTCATCTGGTGTTCTTGTGGTTTTACTAACTGCATTTACTGTTTAGCAAATATTCTTCTATATTGAAGTCATCCTGGTGACGTTTAGATTTCTTAGTAGCAACTCAACAATACTTATATTTGCCTGGTCTACTAATATCTGTCTATCTCTATCAGGTCAAATTTTAATTTTGCATTTGTGACATTCCTAATCTGCTTCTAAAATCTCCATGGCGAAACCGTAATGAACGCTAAATCCTCATTTAAATGCTGCTGTTTGTGCCTGTTATCAAATGAGCAAACATTCTTAGTTGATCACACGCAGATCAGATGACGTTCCCAGTCGTTCATAACTGTCCCTCAATGAGACCTCTAGTTTGCATTTTGTTGCTCATTACAAGCTAATTGATGAAAAATTCTTGAATATCTTTTATAAAATGTAATAAATATTTTTTTTATTAGGATCATTGGTCTCTAGTGGTTGACTACAACTAAACAATCTAGCTATTCAGTAGTATTACAGTACTGAGATGGGGAGGGATGTCAAGTGGACTTTGTTTCCCCCTTTTTTCTTTCTCTATTCTGGTTATTATCATAACCAATGCCTGACTAACATGAAAAACAAAATGACTTAAAGATTGACAGATAAGATACCTTCATCAGTAACTGTGGGCCACTGCCTAAAATTGTCAGTCCAGATATCCATTCTGCTGTCACTGTCAGCAGGCGGCAGCACCACAAAAAATGATGGCGCCGCAAGATGGAGCAACGCACAAATTAGCCGTTGGATTTGTCTATAGCTTTACCTACAGCTAAAGGTAAAATATATAGAACTGGGATGAGCTTTGCATATAAAAACTCAAAGTTATGCTAATATTGCACATAGCATTTAGTTGCAAGCTATATGCTCATTCTGTGGTCTTGGTGATTACATACTATTAAACCTGCAGTAAACACTTGAATGCATGAGACTGTGGCTCTGTGTGTGTTTATCTGTCTGTTATCTATTCCAACCAAACAATAAGACAGTCAGTTTGCACAGCGGCCTTGAGTTGGCACTTCCTGTTTTATTACACACCCTCATTTCCTGTTTCTGAATAAGCGTGGCACTTAAATGGTGTGTCTACTTGAACCAAGTGGCTTTTATTCTATGAAGAAAAAGCTAGATTAAATGAGGACAGATTTATGTACATGCATGTGCCTCTGAACATCCGCACATTTATTTATGTGCATGTGTGTCCAAGCCTGGAGGATACAATGATGAGGGCAGACAGGAGTAGCCTCAGATAATCACGTCTTTATTTTTGCCCATGGGGGAAAGCATACACTCACCTTAAACATACAAACACAAACAAAACGATGGCGCCTTCGCTGTTGGAGCCCTGTCAGACAAGTCTGTCAGATTTTCAACTGGAATCCACTTCATGCATAGAGGAAGGCCTCATTTGCTCAGGAACTCACAATTTTGTCATCTTAGAAGCGAAAACAATAGTATGGTGCGGCTCAAGTCAAATAACTCATCAGCTATGAGACATTCAGTTAATCAATATGGCACCGTAATCTCTCCGCAGACTCTGAGCTAATACATAAAAACCTAATTGTGGGTATAACTAGCAGTCTGTCAACTTTGTGCTTACTTGGGAATGGACGCCCTGCGGCGAGAGTCATGAGCTCACATTTAAAACAGATACAATGTGTTGGTTTAACTCACTTGGTTCTATAAAATTCCATCCACTGCAAGCACGCTCGCATGCAATAAGAAAAAAGATAGGATCTGACTCTCAGCAGTGGAAAGCCCCTTCAGTGACACAAAGATCACATAACCTCTCTTGACACTGGAGGACAGAACTCCCTGTGGAAAGCTGCATATTCACACACGCTGAGTGTTGGCCGAGGCTCCAGACTGCCATTGTCCTTCGAAGTCATCCAAAAGAAAACAATGAGAAGGGTCACGCAAGGCCCCCTGTATAATGGTAAATAACCAGAGAGAGACTGAGATTCAGAAATGGAAAAAAAAAAGGACAGGAAGTTGGTGAACAACCAGGAGAGACTAATGCACTGTGACAGCATTATATGGAACACCAAGTGCAAAATATGATCATCAGGGGACAGGTAAATTCCACTAATGTTCAATCATTCAGAAAGAATCTGACACTCCCTGAATGGAAAATATGTCGGCTCCAAAATGTAGAGAGAGAAAAACACATATGTATGCATACATAATTAAAAAAGTTAAATTACTTCACCAGCAGAGAAACAGTGGAATTACTTGAAGTACATCATGAAAATGGATTTAGTCGACTTTAAATATTACGCTCCATGGTAAAATAATAGCAAATTACATCTTGCAGATTGCTGGAAAAAAAAATCAGAGTTTTTCTTCTAAGAAGGTTAAATTGTGGCGCTTTAAATCATACATTAGTGATGAGTGACCCTTGATATAAAACCATTTTTATCGTCATTATTCATTTGACATAAAATGCTGGCCTGTTAATTCAGACTCAGGATGTTGACAATAGATGGTCTACAAAGAGCTTGAAAGCTGCAGTCCTGCTCGCAATTGGCCTTTCATATGCTAACGAGGTAACTGTTTTGAGTTTACTGGCCTGGTAGGAAATGATTTAGAGCGACACCGGTGCTCTGAGCCTTTATGTTGAGGTTGGCTGAGGGGCCTCATACATCACCCTGATCATTAATCAATTAGCGTCTCCTAGCCACCTGTCGGACACATCGGCTCACAAAACATTCCTGCCCTTGGGCAGTTGCTAGACGATGATCATCAGTTGCACTGCCATTACCCTGAAACCAATTGACACACCCCACCTCTTTCCTTTATGGCAAAACCCTGATGAATTACATAATCGCACCCAAATACCAGCCTCAACGTCAAGGGCTCCTCTCCATAAGATGCACATCTGAGTGGAGGCTGACAGTGTGAGCTTTTTTTTAAATGGGTCTCCTCCCAATTCAACTGAACAGCAAGTCTTGTTTTTTTTACATGCATTTGCCCTCTGCCATCACAAACAGAAAAGAGCGGGCAGAGAGGAATTGATGCTGGCCTTGAGGGAGAATCAATACACTGACAGCTATTCAAAAGTGCTGAGTGCACACCAACCTCCACTGCTTTAAATGCACCTGCCTCCAGCTGGGTATTGATAGTTCTTTGGTATTGATAACGTGTCACAGTAGGCAAATATGTGTGAGATGGAAAGGTCCAAACGATCAGGATCTCTGTGACATGATGACAAAAATTTGATTTTTGTTTTGCTGGTTGAACTTCCTGCTGATTTGCAGTGAAACCAACAGAAAGTAAAAAAATCAGCTTCACTTAAAAAAGGAGGACTGAAGTTTCTGTAACGAAAACTATTGAGATAGAGAAGTGGAAAAAGTTGGGTTAAAATCAGGCTCTGTGATCTCAAGACATTGTGCAATGGGAGCAACGGCGACCGAGATATTACTCAAAGACACCAGTTTTTTATTTAATTTTTTTTTCTTAGAGATTTTTATGTAAATTGGAACTCTCATGCAAAAGCCCCCTTCCTGCAACCAAACAATCTCTTCCTCACAGCCCTGCTTCCCTGACAATAGAAAGCTCTCGCCACCCTCTCATCCAACTTCCCCAAAACCCTTTCACATTTTTTGCACTTTTTCTTTGTTATTTGGAACCAATTCTTAAAAGCAGCTGAAGAGATAAGTGGCACTAAAATTAGAGGCTAATCCTCCAACCCTCAGTGTGGGGACATGGAGAAAGTAGATTTGTCAAGCCCTGATTTAGCAGTATTCTTTCATTATAAAAGTAGCACTCTTCACGCAGCTTAGCAGTATGAAATGGCTCAATCAGTCTCATGTGACCGTTAGAGGGAAGTAAGGACCTATCTGTGAACCCAGAAAACTTGGCACCCTGCTGGTGCCATTATTGTGTTGAGTCCATAGTTGCTACCTGAGCTGCACTCTTCAACTCTGAAGGACTACCCCTTGAAAATGACATTGGCCATCTACTTCTAAAGGCACTAAACACAAAGCTGTTTCTCTGAGGGATTGTAGAAAGCCTGAGCTTCTGCGTCGGGTGTCTAAAGTGTATAACACTAGGGTGGGCACTGGAGACCCCCCCCCCCCCCCTCACTTTCTTCTTCTTTTTCTCCTATTAAATCCAGCCAGCTCAGGCAAGGAGCCAGCTACCAACATTGTCAGGTGGATTTTAAGAAGAACAAAAGCTCATCTTCAATTCCTTTACACTGCCAGGGAAAAACAAAATGAACTGAAACCCCATACAGCATCCTGTGTGTGTGTGTGCATATAAGTCCCTTGTCCTTAATATTTCAGCAAATTTTGTTTCTTCCAGAAGATTATTTCCATGATAATCTTACACTTTCCTCTATTTACTTATCTCCTCTGTGAGGTCCTGACCTAAACTTGGCTGTGATACCAGAATAACACTTCTGGTAGCATTTACACATGCTACAACCTTAGAAAACGAAAAGAGAAAAGCATATCAGTTTGAGCTAACTGTATCTAATCATAATTGTATTTCAGAGCCCAAAATATAGACATTTCTGGAAAGATAAGTCTGGAAGAGAAAAGCTTAGTTGTGTTCACCAGTTTCTGTTTATGGTCAAGCAATGCTGGACAAAAAAAACCCAAAACCTTTAGATGGATCCACAGCGAGTAAAGGCTATCCACAGGGTACAGAGTCAATGGGAAGGGGTTGGGTGATGGGGCAAAAGCTTGACCTTTCAGGGTCAATAGGTGATAAGTAACATTCATCATACCTCTGCAAGCTGCTAAATGAGAAAGCAGCTTCTCTCTAAAGAAATTCAGTCACATTTTGATGTCCGAGTCCAAAGAAGCGAGCAGAAGCCCTGTGTTTACGACAGACAAGTCGTGGCATGCTAAAGTGGAAAAACATGCCATGCTGGCACACAGTAGCAGCAGTGAAACATTACATCACTGACTATTTAATGAGTTCAGCCTGGATCAAATTAGAGATTTAAATACCTGTCGATGCCAATAAAAAAGGGTTGTATTTCAGGCTTCAAATTGGAAGTTCAAAAATATGTTTCATTTGATCAGGCAACAATGGCTGTAGTATGAAAGCCTCGTGGTTGAGTAAGCAGCACTGTCCAGGACATGATGGAGGCCACACAAGGTATCTGAACACAGCTGCACTGATACAGCCCAAGTGGATATGACAAAGCAGCAATTGAATACCGAAATACACCCGGCTAGCATGAGGACTGTCCGATAGTAGCTCTCTGAAGGAGCACGGCAGATGGGTATTGTTTTGGCATGCTGGACAAGTGGGATACAGTCCTAGTGGGCATCCTGGGCCAGGGGCCAACAGAGATGAAAACATGCTGTTGTGCAGGAAGACAATTACAGCATACTCACGCAACACATATCCATCACATGGAGATGACAGTTAATTTCATAAGTAAAACAAAGCCTTCTTGTTGGCCATTTCATAACGTGTGTGGGCTGATCATCAACAATGAGAAATTCACAAACTAAACACATATTGCAAATGGCAACTTATAACCCACACCTCCGACGCCCAGAAAAGATCCCACAGTTCTGAGATGGTCACACAAATTCAGTGTCCATCAGACATTTCTGCCAAATAATACAAAGCATGCATCTTCATGCAGCTTGTCTAAATAAAGTAAATGAGCTGATGTTTAGCCATTAGACCATTTTGTGTCATCCCATTAAGGCAGCTGTGAAAAACAAACTGATGGTCAAAGTGTCTTCTTGCAGCTGTAGTGATGCTTTCTTAGCAGCATCCCACTCAACACAAGATCTTGGAAAGTACTGAAAAATCGTGAGGCTAATGTATGTTGAATAATGTCCATGAAGAAAATTGTTCTATATTTAATAACACATATAATCCATGGAAATTTATTTAAATGTAGAATTTACTTACAATTATTGCAAAGAATTAATTAATGTATAATAATATATCTTTAAAAAATGTATAAAAACTGCACCCTTCCACATGAAGACATCTGTTTTCAAAGACCATCTCCACCATTGCCACTAATCCAGGTGATCAAGTGGCCAAACACTGCTAAAATGATCATTTGCTTCAGGTAACTTATCACTGTTAGGGAAAAAAGGCTAAACCCAAACACATGCAAGGACTTTATTTACTTGTGCACAGGTGTGACAATGGGCAGAGCTCCAAAAAGTCTGTGGATACGTCTCTCATTTTTCACATTCTTATTTACTTATTCACAACACTCAGCAGTCGCTTCCATCAGTCAGTTTCATAAATATTTTTTTTCAAACACAGCATCCAAAATTTCCCCACTGTAGGACAAATAAAGGATTATCTTATACACTTACAACCTCAAGAATTACTACTAACATTAACTTGAATTTCCATGTGCTGCTTACCAGTCAGACCGACATATACAATATGATCATGGAACTGGTGAGACTAAGTAAAAAAATTCGCTATTTGATCTAAATATGAGATGATGGTTAAGGTCATAATGGAATGTATTTGTATACTGCCTCCAAGAGAAAATACTTATTCAACATTGATGTTTACGAGGTTGAACAATGTAATCTTTGAGCCATCTCATGCTTGGAGTCCTTCAGTGTGTCAAAAAAAACTCCCTGTTTACACAAGAAGTTTGTGTTTGCTTCAGGAATTTATATTGTAAACTATAAAATCATCACATGGCTACACAAGCGTCCTTGAATTTCTGTGCTGTTCCACGGCCAAAAACCTTTTCATATAAAAGCTGCATAATAATCCTGCTGCTTGTTTAGCTGCCGTTGCATGGTTTTACTTATTCACAGTTCAACTCACTGTTAAGTGATCGCAGTGTTTGCATGTTCCACCCTGAAGGCTTTTCCTTTCACTCAGACGTCCAGTCGGCTCTGTGACTACCTACGCTGCAGGCTCAAACTACAACCCCCTTCTAATGCGCCATACCTGACATACAGAGTAGCGAAGAACAACACAACATACAGACTTACCTTGAACATGCTGTGCAGAAGGACTACAGTTTGTGGTTGTATGAATCTGAAACCAGTGTCGGGTGTATCCCAGGGGGTTCTACGAAATGAGGATTGAGGCCAACAGAGCATTTTTTAGGGATTATGTAAAGCTCTATCTCTCTGTGATCCTTTCCAATCATTTGTTAATCATAATCCACTGTATTTAATGGAAAGTATACTTCAAAACAGCAATATTGGTTGATTAAAAAAATATATGATTTTATCACCCTTTTCATTTTCAGTTTAACATATTTTTTTGTCCTTTTGTCTTATTTCCTGTTTGCTTATCCTTGAGAATAACCTGGGTAAATAATTAACTTGAACACTGATAAGAATAAAATAACTCATTGCTCCGAAGTACGGCTTCAGCACTGAGCTTCTTGCTCTTTTTTGTGTTTTTTGATGTGAGAGGTACTCTTACACTTCACGCATGAGATTTGTAGCCCTATTGCAAACGTTATTCCGACTGATTTCTTCACAAGATTGCAAATGGAGGAGCTCTTTATGAGACAATTGCAACCACTTGGGTTATTGCTTTTCTCTTTTTTGTCTTAAAGCTAGGTGGTTTTATCTTGTTCAAAACAAGTATAATCCCAATGATGTAATTTTGTATTACTTTGTCAATTTTTTTCCTTTAATAATATTATTTACAAAAAATAAAAGGCAGTGATGTCATCCAGCCCTGCAACACACATAATGGCAGTGTAAGTGAATGATCCATGAGGCAATGTGTGCACATTAAGGAAACCCTCTTTGTGACTGGGATGTCCAAATTAAAATTTCTTGTGTCCCTGATATCAGTCTGAGACTTTTAATATTGAATATCAAATGCTCCGTTTCAAGACAAGGCATGGCAAGTTTATTTGCACATTTCATGTACAGGGCAATTCAAGGTGCTTTACATAAAACATTAGCAGTGCTCTGGACTAACTGCAGCTGTCTGATGGACTTTTTAGGGAAACCTGCGAGGACAGCATTACAGTAGTCCAGTCTACTAAAGATAAATGCATGGACAGGTTTTTCTAAATCCTGCTGAGACATCAGTCCTTCAAACCTCGATATGTTCTTTAAGTGATAATAGGCTGACCTGCTAAAATTCAGGTCTGAATCCAGGACAACTCCCAGATTTCTGGCTAGTTTGGAACTTAGCTGTTTCAAGCTAAGTACTGACTTTAAATCTTTCTTCTTTGGCTCCAGAACCTATTGTTTCAGTTTTGTCTTCATTTAACATTAGGAAGTTCTCAGTCTCATACTTGCATTTTCCTGCATCACACAACTGCACGTATTTTACATACAAACTGATTCAGTGACATAGTGAGCTGCAGCTGTTTTATACAAATGAGGAAAATAAGTGCTGTGTGTATATTATATATTACATTATAAGAAAAGCAAATGGGATATGCAGTAATGAAATTCTGTGTTGATATGCTAATTAGCCACGTGCTAACCACTATATAGCAAAAAAGGCTGTAGACTGACATAAAACAATAGAAATTGGGAGTTGAGGTGTATTGATTATTGATCCCGGATACTGATAATGTAGAAATAAAAAGTTTAAAAACTGGAAAAAATGCCTTGATTAGGAGCCTGATTCCATACTTTACACTGAATCAAGACAACCTTGATTTGGGTTATTAAAACAAAGGTTCTTTTGCTTCAGTCTATGAGCCTGTTTGCTGAAAACCGCATGGACCACAGCATCCTATGCTGTGGGTGAACAGTATATATCTAGATCCTTTCCAAATCTTACTGCCACAAGACATTCACTTACTTTGTTTCATTAATATGATTATGATACGATTAATACAAGCCACAACATATCAAAATATCATATCAAACCCATGGAATGATGGAATAAATTATGTGAAAACAGCCAATTTATAAAACGATCATTGGTACAAAGTTGAGAAAGCAGTGACAAAGACAACTAGGCTTTGCTGATGTGTGTGTGTGTGTGTGTGTGTGTGTGTGTGTGTGAATGAGAGGTCCAACAGAAATCACCCAGAAATGCGAAGCACAGCAGTGCAGAGAAGTCTCCTGCAGCACGGTCAACACATTTCACACATGCAGGGCCTGGAAACAACACACTTGGGACTTGCACCTCCATTTGGATGAAAATGGACCTCCTCGAGAGGAAATAAAGCCATTTTTAACCCCCTTCTCACTACAAGTCGGCCTCCAATAATATACCCAGTCAATGGACTGTGGGTCTATTCGACTGCAGGCGGCCCACAGCATAGCCATAAATAATGTAGGGCAGCTCACATGAAACCCTAATCACCATTGTGCTGTCACCCAACAGGGAAGATCACTTGTTTAATTTACTGCGCTGCGTCTGTCTCAGTTCTGCCCAATTTAATTTCACCATTTCAGTGGACAAGAACTTCAGGTATACATCAATATGCCTTTCACCCAATGACATGAATCAATAAGAATGCAATTGTCATGTGTCCAAAACTGTGTGTAAATGTGCCAGAGTCTTTATGTGCACATGCTTTTTGGATGATGATGTGTGTATGTGTGCCAAAAAGAACAAGCAAGAAAAAGATGCAGCTTGTGAAACAACAATGGTTGGCTGAGAAGAAGTCATCAACACTCAATAACCAGAGCTCATTATTGCCCATATACAACCTACTTCATTACATTACTATTCCATTAGCATGCAGACATTTGCATATTCCAGTCTGCTCTTTACAGAGGCTGTTGATCATAAATGGCAGCCATATGCTGCCTGGTGCACCATATTACAGAATTATTACTGCGACACAAAAAACCAAGAAAAATGAAAATTATGTTGACATGAAATGAGGTACAAAACCAATCAAACAATCTGCTATTATTGATAGTGTTTCGCAGTCTCGCTGAGAGAATGCAGATCATTTACAACCGCAGGTTATGCTGTCTCGCTGACAAAAATCTGCAGGCTGAGGCCGAGTTTTCTGGGCTGGGTGCATTGCTGACATACTTCCCCTCATATGCTCTACATGCAGTTTATTAATGAATAAAATAGCTTTTATATGAGCAAGAATAAATAGAATTAGAAATAGAATAAATCATTTACTAGTCTAATTATTTCTTGTTTTCATCTTTTTGGGAATTTCTGGCTTCATGTCCAATTCTCCAGCTGTAAACACAGAAATCCAGTCATCTAACAGGCTCTGCACTAAAGTCTTTTAGCATGACAATGATTTGGTGCGATAGCTCTTCACTGAAACTGGCTGCACTGTGATGACAGCCCATGGGGACAGAATAAGCAGCAGCGGCTCACAAGCTACACTGACTTGGCGGGCACAAGCCAAGGCAGCAGAGCCTTAAGATAACGATGCTCTGTGCTGAGCCACTTAGAGCAAGCTGGTTGCTTGTGCTAGCAAGAGCAAGGGCTGTATCATCTTTGTTCAGTGCTTTTATCTCACCACCGAGGTGCTCGCTTCACACTGATAAATGTGGCCTAGTGACTAGAGCTAATGTGGGAGCAGCTGCAATCACAGCAGCTGGCTAATACACTGTCAAATGCCATATATGCCCACACAGAAGGGACAAAACAGAAGATTTGTTCCACTGAAGTCAGTGTTAAGATGCTTCGGTCTGTGTTGGGGTTTTGAAATTGGACATGGCCATTGTTCAGCAGACTTGCATTTCATTCCCTATAACTGACTGGGAATGTCACAGAAGCTGTCAAGTGTCCTACTTAGGAAGAAGCACTATTACACTATAACTCAAAGAAGACACACACTTGACTCAGAGAACTACTACTATCATCTAGGAGCACTTAAGGACAGATTGGCTTGTCAGACATTTGTGCAAGCGACACCTGCTATTGGCGGGCTGTCTGACTCGTGGCAGCAGAGGGTTAACTTGGCAGCTCGGCAGTACAGTGCAGCTCTAAAAGGAATATTAACAGCATGTCCCTCGGCGTAGAGTTAGCGGGACCAACAGGAATAAGGAAGATGGAGAGAAAAGGAGAAACTGAAAAACGGGAAAGGAGCAAAGAGGTGGGCGTACAAATCTAATTTCCAGTGACAGTGTTTACAGGATCAGTGTTTCACTGAAAGGACGTATCATCTGTCAAAGTTAATGGCAATGTCATGGGGGAAACAAAGCAAAATGGAATAAAGACCATTCATTACGAAGGGGTGGGGTGGAGGTGTGTCACCGCCTCTCTGGGAAACTAAATATATACACAAGCTATCATTTGTGTATTTACAAGGTGGCAGCACAGAAACAATCAAAATGAGCTTCTCAAGCTACAGATTATTTTAGTGCAAGTTGTCTGAAGATGAATCGGTGGGCTCAAAAAAAGAGCTACAACCGAGGATGAAGAGGTCGTCCTGGCTGTCTAGTAAGACGACCGGCAGGCTAGCCAACAGGGCAAGCCAGCCTGTCTCTCTCACATAGCTGTGGATGTACTCAGTGGAAGCAATTGATACCATTGTTTTATGAAGAGGAGGGTGGAGGGGGATTAAGAACCAACAATAGGGCTCTTTCACTGGAAATGTCAGCTATCACGCCAGGGGCCTGTCCGACTGGGCAGACACTTTCTTAAAAAGCCAAGGTACAAAACGTGTGGACAACGGTATGAAATTCTGTGACAACTCAGGCAATGAAAAACTGACATGGACCAGAACATTTGCATGCAAGTAGTTATATATGCAAACTGGGTAAAAAAATAAAAAATAAAAATATGCAAAATTAAATATGGACAGCAGACTGTGGGAAAATTAACAACACAGATAATGTGAGACCATGTTGAAATTTTTTTTTAAATTTTTGTTTGTTTTTATTCTTCAAAGATCTGTTTGCTAAAAAAAAAAAAAAAAAAGACCAGCTGTGTAGACTTTTCAATTATTTCAAGATATAATAAAACAATCTGTAGCTTGGAACATATTCCAAATAAATAATCAGGATTATGGGTTATTTGGGTCTTTAGCTCAGCCTCATTAGGAAAAAAAAAAGGAAACGAATGTGGCCTGATTCTTCAGGCAAATTAACGTAGTGAGGAACTTAAAATATCACAACTGATAATCCACTCTGGGACATTTTATTATGGGAGTCCACAACAGAAAAAAAAAAAAACTTTCTCTTAGTGCTTTGATAACCCCACTGGCCTTGGACCTCTTTGAAATCTCACTCTGAATGTTTTAGCTGAATATAAAGAGGGAGCTGAAGTGAGGTACCCTGCTGCTTTAAGGTTTGAATGAAACCAACTTTTCTACCACTCTGACCCAATTGCTCTTACATGAACAATGGGAGCTGTACGCTCTGACACATAAAGATTATTTAATACCATCAAAGCCATGAAAGAGGAATAAAGGAAGGCAGTATAAAGGGGAGGAAGTGTTAACCCTCACATGACAGGGAGGGCCAAGCATTTCGCTATATGGAGAGCAATACAACGGGAATCAATATGCCAAGCAGGCCTGTATAACTGCTGCTGACCAAAGTTAAGAGGAGCTTCCCCATCCCAGCATCACAGCAGCTACACTCCCTGTCCTACGCTTTCCTGATATCGGCTCCCACCCTTCTTTTCTCCCACTTTTCCCACACTCGCCCCAGTCCCTAGGGCAAAGATTACGTCATTGGGCACCACAGCAAAACCACTGTAATATCCCAATTTATTTCTACTTATTCTGACAGACTGTGGGCCTCTTTAATTTGGGTCAAGGCTGGTTTTATTAGTGTAAAACTACACTACGTAGTTTCACTGGTCTCCATGTGCAGAAGCCACTGTTTCTCAGTTCTTTTGTTCTCGCTAACAAACTGAATTATTTATCTCAAGTTAACACGCGCAAATCAAAACAAATTATAAATCGATTTTTTTTAAGAAAGTAAAAAATATCTCCCGCCCCCCCAACTTGTTTTTCCTATTTACAGTGTGCAAAGCTAATTCTGCAGCGTGGCTTTCACTTCATGCATTTCCTCACCCAAAAACAGAGGTGCCTGCAGTCAAAATGTGACAGTATGTGGGTGGGACTGGGTAAAGGTGTTTACCGTTAAGTAAAAACTGGATGGCATCTCCTGGGTGCACTGCCATTGTGAGATGCATGTCTCATCTGTCAGTGCCAGATGAGCTTGTACTGCACAGCCACAGTCTTATGAGTCAGCCCCTGCTTGTCAACATCGGGGCAGCAGGCTGCTGTGGCAACAGACCACTACAGACCAAAACCACCTGACACACTTTTCACAGAAAACTAGGTCCAAATTTAGCCCAAGGTATATCTCTGAAATCTTGTCTTGAAATGTGTCTCGCTCACTTCTGATGGACCAAACTAACTGAAATCTTTATATCTACTGTGCTGTGCAGATGATATCATCCACAGAAGGGGAAAAACATAGTAAAAATAGGTCAGTCAAAATTTCACTCTCCAACAGACAAAGAGGAGTTTGGTTTTACACCATTACTCTACAGAGTTTTAATATATAATGTGGGAAAACATCTGCACTATATCAGAAAAACCCAACAGCCCCAAATCCTGAACATCTTAAAATATGAACAATCCAAACAACTCATCACTTTTTCCACAGGTAAAAAAAAACTGTCATCGTTTGTCACAAATAAAAGTCAAACATCTTGAGCAGGAGCCACTGACTCACTACTGTGCAAAGACAACAGAAAACCTTTCCAGTGTTTTTTTTTTTCAAACTCGACTTCACAATCTGTAGAAGAAGGAGAGGGACACGTTGAGAGGGTGGAGGCGGCGAGGTGTTAATGTGAGAGTGCCACAGCCTTTGCTTTCATGATACATTTAGTATTTTATATGAAACCACAGCATGCGAGGCCTTTAACTGGCACTGTTCACATAACAAGAGAACCAACTTCCTGTACACGCCTATCAGGAAAGGTTTGACATTATTAACCCTTTAATATGCTTAGAGGTTAACTTGTGTCTGAATGGGTTAAAGAAAACACCCGTGATGTTGCCCTTTACAAAACACAACTGCATTTGTACATACAAATTTAAAACAAGGCTGTTTCCACATTTAGAAAACCCTGAATTTAACAGTATATATGTGTGAAATAAGCTATTGTAAAAGTTAGACATCGGATTACAACATTTTCACATAAATGTTTTAAGATTAAAATCAAAATTTGCATCACATGACAGTTCAAGTCCAAGTCTTGTATTTGGCCAAATCCTTCCAAATTATGACAAGGGCACAACATTTAACTGTGAATCACACTCGGAAAGGAGGTGACAGGGTGGGAAAACCCTCTACCACCCCAGATTTCCTGCTGAGTGACTCGCCCTCTAATGTATCTTGCTCTGAATGTCACAGATTGTCAGAGAAAAGGTCAGGTGTCTTTTACCCCCAGCTTGTCACAACCCCCCCAAAATGGATTTTTTTTTTCATTCCTGTGCACTAAGTAAAAGGATGTTAGGTGTAGTGGCATCATCTGTGGTAGCAAATAATAATACCGCGTCGAATGAATTTAGGCAAAAGGAGACATCTCAAGCAGAAAATGCAGCTTTTAAATGGAGTGTAATGAGCACTGTAATCTGTGGTTTTTACAAGATACAACACTTTACAAGATAACACTGCAGGTTTCCACGCTGCAGGGTATGTAACTCAAATGTTGTAACAATCCTGACATTTAATTAGAGGAGATGCAGACACTTCAAATACCACATTATCCTGGCAGGGCATAATCAGGGGTGTTAACAAATTGAGGGAGATATCTGCCAATTTGCCACGGTACCTTAAGGCTTCTTCTCTTTTTGGGGGGCGTTTTTGTGACAGAAGACAGCATGTTTGTCTCGGGTCATCAAGTTTCCAGCTTATGAAGGGAGGCAAGCAGTGGCTGCCCCCCTGGAAGCTGTCCTCCGCTTAAGAAGCCCACCGAGGAAGCTGCTGTTATGATCGGTATTCATTATGATGCACTCGAGCAAAGTTTACTTCAAGTCTAAAGATGCACATGCAGAAAATACTGGCTGACAACGCAAACGTGAAAGATACACATGTCAAGGTATTACCGCGGAGGTGGTGCAGACGCATTAACACGTATTACATGGTTGTAACTCCTCGAATCGGCACTTTTAGTTAGCAAAAAGGCTCTGCTAATTGACTCGAGGGAACTGTCTAATACAGGCTATTTATGTGTACCGATGTCTCTACAGCCGAGAAGCAAAGAAGCGCTAGCTTTGCATGCTAGCTCACCTAACAGCGCAACAGACGCTAAATAGATTGCCTATAATGTAAAAAAAAAAACACAATTATAGTTTCTTTCAATATGGGCAGCGGAATGTTTAAGTGGGCAAAGATTACCAGCTTGTCAGGAGTTTCATTCTCGGGTTATTCATTACGTCTCAAAAAACAAAAAGCGTGAAAGAAAAAAAAAAGTAACACCCGTGCTCATTATAACCGTGACCACGCATGACACATTCAAAACGCTCCATGTGAAAAGGCTACAAAAGCATATAGCACCCGGCTCACCTTGACGAGAGCCTGAAACGTGCTGTCAAATGTTGACAAACCGTCAATGGCAAGTGTATGGTAATACCTGGGACCTGTTGACTCCTCCTCCCCGCTCCTCTCGGACTGCTGGTGGAAGTTCAGTCCCGCAGCTGTATTTCTCCACCGTGGTAGTCTTTTTTCAAAGTTTTCTGCCGACTTTCAGTTCTCCAAACAGGGACTCTCACGAGCGCCGAAAAAAAAGCCCTCTGAACAAACCGTAGATGAAGCTGCGAGTCGCTTTCAGAGAACAGGCAAGTTTAGTACAGCTTTCGCAAAGGCAACCATTGCAGTCACGTTCTCCGGCTATGAAATCCAACCAGCGTCGGCCACGCCCCTTTCCTTTTACGGAGACCGCAGAGTGCTGTAATGAGAGTGGCGACACTCTTTGAAATCGCCGACAGGAGGTCACGTGGTTCATGGAGCTCTGAATAGTTCAATACAGCACAGCGTTCTTCGTTGGGTTCAGCGGATTCTGGCGGGAGGCAACGCGGACATTACAATTTTATTCGTCATTTTCGGTAAATATTTACTGATTATGTTTAGTGATTACGTTATTAATCCGTATTTTATCCAAAGCTTACTTTTGGAAGGAGCAGAGACACATTTATCACAAATTGTAGATCTAGGAGGGAAGATCTGTATTACGAATAGCCTTCATTTAAAGATACTTAGTGATGAATAAAAAACCTGAGCTCATGTACGGTGAGCTACTAATCAATAAAAATCTAAATCAGTTTAAATGTGCATGTAATGAATTGATATGTCTGTTTTTTTTTGTTTATGCTAGCATGGGGATGCTAAATCTCATCCTCTTACACAGCGTGGAAGAGATTACATGTTCTGCTTCTTCTTACCTTCACATCAACGTCCTTCAACAAAGCCTCAATCAAAACTGTGGAAGATCTCATTCAGTTTGTTTTCTCTGCCTGGTATCAGGTGGAAAATGTACTCATGGCAATGTTAAATGAATAATTTCAAGCAGGTTTGAAGGATAAAATGTAGCTGTAGATGCTAACTGGTGTCTTTAGATGAATTATTTCCTATAACAAACATTACTATTCTATTATCATATCTGATCATATTTTCCTGTCATATGAGCTTAATACATGCATCTGTATCCATGTATATTGTATTTCTAACCAGAAAACTACCGTAAAATGGCACTGATCTGACTCCACTAAATGTTAATTCACTGACCCTTTTATAATATTAGCTAACAAGTATCCATGTTCAAAAACAGCTTTTTAACAAAATATTTTTATTAAACAATGTTATTATTGAAAGTGTAATAAATGCAGAAATAAAGAAGTACTTTTACTAATACTTGTAATGTTTAATAGTTGAATCTGCAACAATTAATTGTTTAAAGGTTCATTCAATGAGGGTTCATCCTTCTCAACTTGGCAGTTGCTTCATTTGGTAGTGACCATCTCTTCGAAACATCAGTGGACTCTGGTAACAAAAAATACAGAAATAATTCATCATCAAAAGCTCCAAAGTCAGACTGAAAAACTGGTGGTGTGTTCCTTTCATTTCACTTTTCATTTATTCATCCATATCAATTTTCTGTACCATACAGAATTACATAAAAAATACAATAAAGCCCTAACATGGATGAAAGGAGCATGTAGAAGATGTCATATATTACATGCCCTCTACAAAAAACAGCTTGAATAGATGACCAGTAGCAATCTTTTCCACAGTCCATGTCCAAATTACAAACATTGTTAATTCTGAAATAAAACTCTTAAAAAGGTATTGTTTAACTGATATATTGTGGATCATTTTAACATCACTTCTAAGAATTTCCATAATCTCACTCCTGAGACCATAAATCCCCTGTCTTTGCTTCTGTTTTTATCATCTGTTATCATGATAAATTTATTAAAAAATGTGCTTTGGTACTAAGATTGTTCATAACTTTCCACATGGTCAATATAATTCAAAGTTTAACAAATTCTTGAAATTTAACTATGTTCAACTTAACAAAAAAGAAATATGTCATCGGAAGAAAATTAAATAAACTCAAAGGGAACCTTAAAAACACTCAGGCTAAAATTTAATAAGTGATCTTGATAACAATGTAATACCCAAATACCCAGGATTGCCAATTTTTTTTCAAGTGACTGCTGCAGTTCCATTTCCATAAATAAAGGTTCTCAAAATCATTGCTTTAATTTACATTACAATAAATCTTCCAAATGTGAGAGAGTTTATTATCTTTACACTGTATTCATATCACAAATTAATTATACATATTAAAACCTCTTTATAGGTTGATTCTCTTACCATGGTAGGCTGTGCTGCATTTGGGTGCACCAGCCACTCTGAAAAAGGGACCAGAATGTATGGCTTCCCTAAAGACACAGAGAGAAGAAAAAAATGGCTAGTCCAAGTCAGTAGGAGCAATCTCTCCATCTCCAGAGATCATAATAACAGAAAACTGTGTGCGGTAAGTTTATACTGCACACACAAAGATTCTAAATCAGGGTTTAACATGTTGTTCTGTCATATGCTTCAATAAAAATGCAACATGTATGGAAATTAAACTAATGAGATACTCTGCAGGCACATTTTGAGGGAGATCAGTTTAACAGGACAAAGACGGGCAAAGTGAGACTGAAGCCTGATGCTGTTCCAACTCTTTTTGTCCACCGCCGAGCGCCAAGGAGAAGGAAGGGTCCTGCAATGAGAAGTACACCAGAACTTCCACTAAATGTTAATTCACTTAGAAGTGACCACACATATTATTCTACAGTTAACTTTGGTATGAGTCATAGTACTGTTGAGGAATATTTTTTTACATTTCTTAATTAATGACTAATCTTCTTACTAACAGTGGCATATTCATTTTAGATGTTGAGGAAGGGAGAACCAGAAATGAGGCAAGTGAGATAAGGGAAAGAGAGAGACAGAGAGAAGATGAAGTTGTGGACTCAGAAGAGAGGGACAAACCAGATACAAATGAGCCAGGATCCAGTGTGCAGGGGTCAACAGTGACAGGAACCAGTGAAAAATCATTTGAGGAGGAAATCAGCATCCAAAACCTGAGAGAAGAATCAGAGAGCCAGAAAGATCAGTTGAGAAAGTTACAGAGAGCATTTAGCAGACAAAAAAAGATGAATGCAGTCCTGCGCAAAAAAGTTGTCACTATGAAAAAAAAATTGGGTCAAATGTTTTCCAAGGATCAGATGAAGGCAATTGGCATGAAGAACAAAAAAGGTATTAGGTGGAGCAAAGACACTGTAAAAAAAGCCATAAAGCTCCGTTTTTCAGCCGGCTCAACGGGTTACAGGCAGCTACAAGATATGGATTACCCTTTACCTGATATCCGAACCTTGCAAAGAAGACTGGAACACATCAAACTGCAACCAGGTGTGCTAGAAGAGGTTTTTGAGATGCTTGAGCTGAAGGTAAACAGTCTTGGAGCTTTGGAGAAGGAATGTGTGCTGACTGTAGATGAGATGGCCATCACACCAGGTGTGGAGCTGCACCTTGGAACCGGGAAGCTTTTCGGGGATGTGACACTGCCTGGGCATACAGGAGCAGCAACACATGCATGTGTTTTCATGTTGGCAGGAAGCACACTGAGATGGAAGCAAGTAGTCGCTTACCATTTCAGTGGGAATTCCACCAATGGGGCAAGCTACAAGCCTGTCATCACCGAAATCATCGAGAGAGCAGCTTCCATAGGGCTTCATGTGGTAAATGTCACCACTGACATGGGCAGTCCTAATCGGGCTATGTGGAGGTCATTTGGAGTGGACCACAACCAAACATCCATCCCACACCCAGCGAGACCAGACAGGAGGCTGTACTTTATGCCAGATGTCCCACATCTGGTAAAAAATTTGAAGAGTGCACTAGTGCGTGGACAGACATTTAAAATTCCACCTGAGATAGTTGAAAAAGAGAGTCTCCCTCACAACGAAGTTTCCATTAGACCCTTGAAAGATCTGGTGGATTTTCAAGAAGGAACACCATTAAAAATTGCTCCAAATCTGTGTCAGAAAACCCTTCAACCCAGTCATTTTGAGAAAATGAAGGTGGGGCCTGCAATGAATGTTTTCAGCATGTCAGCGAGTGCAGGTCTGAAATACATGGTGGAGAAGGAGCAGCGACCTACCTCTAACCTGACAACAGCATGGTTTCTGGAGCAGGTCAACCACTGGTTCGATATCATGTCTTCCCGACACCCAGTAATGGCGCTGAGCAGGCACAAGATGGAACAGTACCACAAAGCCATCGAGTTTCTCCACAACATGATCCAACTCTTCCGTGGTCTAAAGATTGGTCCAACAGGTAGCTGGAAACCTGTGCAAACAGGATTTGTGATGGCAACATCTACAATTTTATCCATTCAGATGGACATGCTTGACCATGGTCACATGTTTGTGCTGACGAGCAGATTTACCCAAGACTGTCTTGAAAACTTGTTCAGCTGCATTAGGCAGAGGAATCCTGTCCCAACACCAGTGGAGTTCCACCAGGCTCTCAGATCAATATCAGTTGGGCAGTTTCTTGTGACAGTCAAATCAGGAAACTATCAGGAGGATGACAACAGTCTTTTGGCAGAGTTCCTGGACAACAAGGAGACAACTCCCAGACCTGGCCTGAGAGTGGACCAGCTGACTGGCCACAAAGATACTCCAGATCTCTCAAAGAGTGAAACCTGTACTCTCTACTATCTTGCAGGATACATTGTAAATAAAGTCATCAAACTTTGCGACATCTGTGATGTTTGCCAAAGTGCGATTGTGCAAAATGATGAAAGTCTGGAAGGAGAGCATGATGCATTACTGACATTGAAGGAATTCAAACCGGGTGTGCTCTGTCGTCCATCACACGAAGCCTTCAGTCTGGTCCAGAAAATTGAGAAGCTTTTCCGAACCAGGTCCAGTGCATCCTTCATGGAGCTTCCAAATGCCACAGATACTCTGGAGAGAGAAGCAAGGTCACTGGAAAGCATGCTTCCTTTGTGCCATGATGTGAAAAAAAAAATAACCAGCAGATTCATCAGGCTCAGATTGAGAATCGCAGCAAAACAGATCTCTGGTGAACGAAAAAAAGTTCTGTCCAATGATGGGCATCTTGGAAGCAAAAGCCAGACAAGAAACTTAAAGAAAAAACAGCAATGTCAATCAGCATCCAGGCCCACAACATACAAACCTCCACCAAACACCTTGCTCGTTGCCATGGAGGAGCTTGGTCTGAGCTTTGCAAACCCCTATCAACCCAGGGCAGCTTCAGCTTCGCTACAAATGCATGGTAAGTTTTGAAAAGTCTTAGTAATTTGGTCTCACTTAATTTAATGGTTACCATTTCAGTGGCAATTCCACCAATGAGGCAAGCTACAAGCCAATCATCATGGAAATCATTGAAAAAGCAGCTTCCGTTGGTTTTCATGTGGTAAATGTCACCCGATCATTTTGATTTCACTTTTATTTTTTGTCATCACAGCCTCTCCATCAGCCAACCAGCTCCAGCATTCCACCATTCCACTTACCAGCATCCTCATCACTCCATCACTGACAGGACCGTCAAGTTCCACGAGCCTGGTCTTCACTCAGATCACCTCTGAAGATCAGTCCCCTTGAAAACATGGACATGAAAGCAATGTCTGCATTACAAATTGTAGTATTTTCAAAATTGTTTTGCACGCATATTCTACAATCATTTATCATTGTTCATTCTTAGTTAACTGTTATCTTGTTTAATAGATTCAAACATCACATTGTGTGATGAAAATAAATGAATTCGCTTTTTTAAAAATGCAGTCAGACAGTTTACTGTTCTTTTGTTTAGATTAAAATCTAAAAAAATAACTGCATGGTGACACTAACTAAATGGGGATTTATTTTAATACGGTTTGAATTTTTACAATTGAGTTGTTAAGAGTTTTGATTAATTTGGAAAATGCAGAGAAGTGTTTAACAACATATTACTCTGCTGGTTCTGAGTAGATAACGTGTTAAAAAAGTTTATCTGTCAGTCTCCCGTAATTAATTGTAAATTTGATCCAACTAAATACTTAAAAACCACAATCAAGAGTACATTTTCTTCTTTTTAAAATACAATGTCCACATTTTTCTGCCGTCTGGGACAACGACTGTCATATGTTGTGCTCAGCTTAATAATATCAGTCTCGCAGAGCAAAAGTTAAACATGTTTAAAAAAAATCTTTATATTGAAAAGAATGCTTATAACAGCAAAATGTATTTGGATTAAAACAGGCTTGCTGACGATGTCTAGCGTGACATAAGTTTTGCTAGCATGAACTACTAACTGGCTAAATAATTATTTCACGCTACATTAAATAATAATGCTCGCTTAATATGCTACAGAACATTGATCTAATGCTTACAAAGTTCTAGAAATTTAGTAATTCTTGCCACTTACCGGCAAAAAAGCCTCCAAAAGACCGAAAATGAACTGCGTACAGTGCTGGAGCAACGGCCATTTTGAACTTTCTGCAGCTCCATGGACCACGTGACTTCCGCATTCCATTCTTTCTATAGAAGTCTACGGGAGTGTCGCCACTCTCATTACAGCACTCTGGGAGACCGGTCCTCCAGATGTGCTGGCTGCTGAGTTAGAGCCAGGCTGCAAGAGTAGTGCACCATTTGTTAAGTTGCATTTTTAATGTTTTTGATGCTTCACTAAAATGCGCGTTTATGTTCTGGCTACCGAGGGCACGCTTTCAGGTGTAGCAAAAGAACGAACTTAGCCTTAAAGTGAGCTTACAGATAGCAGTGTCTCTAGTGAACATGTGATTATGCAACTTATATTTCTAAACTAATGCAAGCAATCACAAAGTTGCAACACACCGTTTGGCCACGCTAACCCATCGATATTAAATGCAACATTTACACAAGCAACTGTGGGAAAATTTTTAGGTAAAATAGCGTTTCCATGCTGCAAAAAGAAAAAAAAAGGTTATTTTTCAGAAATAAAAACAGAAGGCCTGTAGTCTACAGCCAATGAAATAAATGTCTGGGCATGATATGTAAAAATTTTACATTCAGTACAAACAGCTTCATTGTTAAACAACGTTTCAATAATGGAATAATTAAATTTTACATCACAATAAGCAAGCAGAGAACATTTAGAGTTAAACATGTATCCTGTGTATGAAATTTTGACCAATCTGGCCTCTCCTCCGTCGCGTGACTGTGCTTCCCTGTCCTGCTGTGGCCACCATTATATCCTCGAAAATATCTTTCATCACAAATTGTCCTCTATCCTTTTATAGCTCTGCATTCAGGCAGCCAGCTACCCCTGCTGTTTAAATAAACCACTCAGAGAAACTATTTGATCATAGCACTGTGAGCAACATTAAAACTGCATAAATCATACGGTCATCTAAATGGTCTTTCCATTTATCTTCATTGTCAGCTACACCTTAAAACTTATGTAAAATGTATGCATGTTGTGTAAGTCATATATGCCACTTGTTAATCTTCTGTTAATGGATATCGTGCGTGTGTCCTTGTTGAACATGATCTTTTATGTTGCTGTTAATCTTTCAAGAGTGCAAAAGAATAGTTCACATTTATATTAAAAACTTTATTTAAAAAAAATGATAAAGTCGTTACATGTTTACTGGCGCTTTCGTCTGCAGCTGTAAACTCTAAAATCTCCAGGCTTTTAGTTCAAAGAAATGCCCTCAAAGCGTGAACTCTGAAAAATAAAGGTGGTGACACATCCTGTTAAAAATTTAAAGAGATTTGAGCTGCTTTTTCAGCTTACAAAAGAAACAGTGACTTAGTTATATGATTTATAAAAGTGTTTGTTTTGTGTGTTTAGGTGTGTGTGTGGGTGTGTGTGTCTATACTGTTATTGAATATTGTCAGTTTGGAATGGATTAAGGAAAAAATACTAATAATAATGACTTCATAATAGACTGTTTCATTTTGAACACCGTCAATATCACAAAGATGTTTTATCAAATTAATCTTTTATTTCTTTTAAAAGACTTTTTTAATTGTTTGTGCCAATGCAATTGAAGAGTAAAGATGACAGTTATGCATTTACTAAACACCTTCTGCTGATAAAACAGGGGAATTGCACTTTAGAATCTGTTTTAGTGACAAGAAAATGGTTCCTCTTTCCACACATTAATATCTAACACTTATCACAATCTTTTCAAACAGTGATGATATCAAACAAAATAGTCTGTTCTCAATTTTGTGAATTCATTTTTAAAATTTGGATAGAATTATGACATTTAAATAAAATAATTTAAATAATAAATAAAAATAATAAATAATAAAAGAAATTAGTCTTATGCTGGACAAATAGCGCTCACTTTTCCCTGGTCTTTGTTTTTATATGCTTTAGTAGATTACACGTGGCACTTGTAGCTCTAACGTGTGTTTGTGTTTAGGAGAGGTAAAAGTGGGAGATGTGTCTTCTTCTGTTTCTCCTATATGACGTAAGCGTTCAGTGACTTTTCACCTAAAACATTAAAGTTTTATGACAGAAGGTGTATATGACTCTCCTCTTCGCAGATAATGTGACTAAAGGCTGCAAGACAGCAAGAGACATGTTTTGCTTGCATGGTTACCTTCTCATCTTTTTTAAGGGAGCTCTAACACATCCACTGAAACCGTGTGAGCATCAGTATCCTTCTTTTTTCCCCTGCTGCCTTTAAGGTTTTCTTATACAAAAGCCATGAATGACACTAAACTGTGTCAGTTGTCACACATCACCACACAAGTAAGGAATGCGACACTGAGGGGGCTGGTTGTGACATGGGACACGAAGGCATGCGAGCAACCGTGGACTGAGGGAGTCGTCAAATGCTAAAAGAATGTGCTGGTGGAAGTAGCTGCTGTCATAACAGAATGTTGAAGAGATGGAGCTGTCTCATTTCACTGCCTTCTGACAGGTGGAGCTGGGGCCTGGTATGCATGTGTATAGCATGTGTTCATGTAGACCGTATAGACTCACCCTCATTCACTCAGCTGCAGTGTAGGGATTTGTCTTGTGAAGCACTGTGTTTCCTCTGCATGTCTCGTAGTTGGATAGTGAGACCTCTTGGGTCTCCTTAGCCCAGCTGCATCCACCGCTCATAGCCAGGTTTACGCTGAAAGTTACTGGAGCTGAATCTTAATGCCTCTGTAGTTTAGTGTAGCTAACCCTTGCTCCGTAACACAGATACAGACTGCAATGGAATATATACTGTATAACAAAACAGACATGTCAAGCATAGTGAAGCCATGTGATGCATGCCACCATATAATGTTTTACATAGCCTCCATGTATATTTGCAAACCTTAAGACTGTCTGGCTTGAGACAGAAGCTTGTAAGGCACATGTATTAACTTTGTGTCTGGCTACTGCATGGATACAGGAAATTAGAATGTGGACACGGTTCGAAGATCCAAGATTTCTAATGCTGCTTTCACTATTTTCAAAGAGTTGCAAAGCAGACAAGCCTGACAAAAGCTGAAAGGATTAAGCACATTATGCATACAGCATGTTTATGCTTTTGGATAGCAAAGCGTTTGCTACAGACCAATGGTGTTTCAAGGAAAGCTCAGTTCTTTACTTCATGTGGTTCCTAGAGGTTTAGAGAAGCCAGGGGTTCCAAGATATTCACATAACAGGGAGGCAAATAAAAATATCTAGTCCTTGAAATAGTAAAGAAAGAAAACTTCTAGCCACAGCAAGGACAGCTGTTAGCTTGGTATGCAGAGTGGAAACACACTAAAAGATACTTTGGGTCAGTTCAGCTGTAACAGAATCCATCACCAGTACCCTGTAAAATAAAGTAACTGCAAATCTAATTAGCATATTATTTTGTGCCTTTTTAATCATTACAAACAAAGCATGAATCTGCATATGGAGATATTTATTTTATTTCTGGTTTTTAGCAGTTTCTGCTGGTGGTCATATGTGGGCAAGCTTGCGTATCGGTTTCTAGTCTGCTAAAAACAGATTATTTGACTTGGCACTCTTGTAACTGTTAGGGTAGTATCAAATGTCTGATTTAACCATTTGCAAGAACTACAGACATATAGATGCATTTACCAACTCTTCAAACAAGGTAGTTATGAGATATTCCACTCAGAGTTAACCATGACAGTATTCATTTTCAGCACCCTCCAAGATGCTCCTAAAGGGGCCTCAAAGAGCTTTCTTAATCCTGCCATTCAATCTCCACAAACAAAAAAGTAAATGGTCCCAGTAGATGGCTATTGTTAGATGATCATGCTGTATCGTTGTCTCATGTTTCTCTTTACAAGACACCTGGTGAGCCCCTTAGCAGGTGCTCAGTTTCCACCTCTGAATGCCGCGTGCCTGTTTACTGCCCAGTGTGAAAGTGCAGTGTTATTTCCAAAGAGTGGTAACATTAGCCAGCCTGATCAATGCTTTCACCCCCCAAGCACGGGGCCACATACCACATGTCATGTCCTGGTTCACAGAGAAAAGGACAGGGTGTCAGAGACCCCACAACCATGCAGGGTGTCACTCACATCCAAGAGAAATACTTCCAGTTCCCCAAATGTCTGTGGGTAATTACGGTGTCTAATATACTGGTACAATTTGAGAACCAAGAGCCTGACGTCAAAACTAGCAGTAGTCTGCCAGCCTTTATTGAGTATACATTTAGAGATAATCTGATAAGTGGTGTAAGAGGCTCAAGAGCCATGAAGGGGCCGAGATTTGGAGGTCAATCATCATCCTCTGAGTCCTTATTATTTTGCATTTGTCCAGCCTCTCATTAGCTTCTTAAATCCAGATACTTATTTTGAGCTCCTAGCCATTAATCACTTTGTGACTCTCTGTTTATTAGCTTGTCATGCAAAGTAGAGTTATGGTCAAACTGTCAAGCAGCCTCCATACAGAGCGCTTCAGGGCATGACATAAGGATGCTTGATTGGTCTTAATAAAGTGGGTCTTACTGGATATTTTGCAATTAGATTAAGATATCAATTGCTTGGTCAAAAGCAGCTACTCTACCAAAAAATAAATGTGCCACTCATGTAAGTGTGTTTAGAAAGGTGTGCTGAAAGGCAGAGCAGTTTTCTCGTTTTATTCAATTTGTGGTGCTACACTGGAGAAATGTGCAAAAGGAAGAATAAGAGTGCAAATGAGATAGTATGAGCGTCATGGAAACTGTTAGTTGAGCCTGAAAGCCTCTTTTGAACTTGCAAATGGCTGTAAAGAAACAGCTTTTACTCAGAACATGTTCAAATAACATGCAGGACTCAGGGATGAGCATCTCTGCACACAGACTGTCACTGTCGCATCAAAACACAGAAACATTCCTACAAACCCACCCAACCTATGATCACCTGCAAAAAAGAAAATTCTATTATTCAGTTTAATGTGGTCTTTCTCATTTTTCCCCTCCAGGCAAAAAAAAAAAAAAAAAAAAATTGTTTTTTTTTTTAAACCTCTGACAGCCTAGCCTTTCGCAGGATTTAGTCCATCTGAAAACATGTGGTAAGCCTTGTGGAATGCTTTAAATGATTCCCAGATGTGGGCCGCAGACAGGTTTAACCCATTCATATCCTGCTCAGCAGCAGGAATGAAATGTAAAGGAGACCTTTGCAGGGAGAAAGCCTGAGCAATATCGCCAAACTTTTATCCCTTTCTGTCAATTTTTGTTACTTTCAAAGCATTATGGCTCACTGAACTGTGGGTTAACGTAATTTGCCATGAAGCTAAAAATGGAAGTTCTCTTATGCTGCATTACCCAAGAATAAAGAATGCGAGAGTGCCGCTTTTTCCAGATGACTCAGCAATCACAGGAGCCTGACAAAAAAGGAAAAAAAACAAAGGAGAACACCTTATAAGCAACAATTCCGACTCTAAACTCAGTTCACTCTTGAATGCATTGCAAAACAGGCTTCAATAACTTGCAACAAAGCAGATTGCTTCTATAATAGCTGCAGCAAAGCTAAGCTTGATCCTGTTTGCTAAGCTTTGCCATAAGTGAACCACAACCCTCACACTTACCAGTACTTTATGCTTACTTGCACTTAATTTTCTATTGACAATTGTTTACATGACAGAATTGAACTTGGACTCAAAACAGGGCGTCTTATGATGTCTTATGAGGGACATTGTTGTTGTAGTAACACTCCCAAAGATGGCGGTTTTGATTGGAGGGAGGTAGAAGAGCCAGACTACTAAACAGGGTGGAGAGAACGAGCAGCTTGATATCCTATGAGCAACAAACTCAAGTGACCCTGTTCCCTGGTCTCCCGCTCTATCTCCAGCTCTGATGCTCCCTCCCTCCACCCTTTTCTCTCATTCTTTCCTTCCTCTCCTTCCCTCTGTACTTCTCCCTCCCTGTTACTAGGCTAGCCAACTGTGATGCAGTTGTCCAACACGCCCGTCAGCCTGCCAGCCAGCAAGTTGGCCTGAGTACCATTATACGCAATCATAACAGACAGAAAGGGTACACACAGACAACTGATAGAATTGCACCAAAATTGAGGGCAGAGGAGAGTGGCAGGAGGTCACTCCAGCTGCAGATTGGTGAGCAAAGCAAAAAGGAGAGTGGAGCAGTCAGCAAGAGAGAGAGAGAAAGGAAACAGAAACGCTCTTCGAAGGACACCATAAGGCTGGGAAAGATTGTTACTGCTGCTGCTTTGGGCTTCCACATGTTAATGCATCACAGAACTCATCTCCCTCCTCTGCCTCCTTCCCACAAGCCTCCCCAAGGAAAGACCAGTGTTATAAAAGAATCACAAACAAGTGCCAACTCCTAATTTTGCTCTGCTATTTCTGCAGGATAGTCAGATGTGCTTTTTGCTTCTTAGCCATACTGATGCTTTGTTATTCAGCCCAGCAATTAAAACAGAAATGGGCAATGGATAATAACCAAGAGGTGATACGGTCATAATGCACACCTTTCATTCCATCTCTTCTTCTTGTCATGCACGAGAGATTAAATCATTTTTACTTTTAAGTGGTGATTCTAGAGAGAAAATATATATATATAAAAAATTAATTTAGTTTGCTAACCCTAAAAAAGAGCTATGTTGTTCAGTGAAAAGGTGAGAACAACTGGTTCATAAATCAAAGTTTGCTTCCCCATAACTGAGGAAAATGATTGATTGTGCACTTTTATATCAGTAAGAAAAAATGTTTGGTGTGGTAAATGTACAAGAAACTCAAGTAGCACTATAGTGCACCCTAACAACAGCAATTTTTAGTATCTCACTCTATTTATTGTCAATATTTGAGGACATTTTACTATATTAACTTGTGCAAATACTTGCATTAACAATGTCCAAGGAGATTTTCAATGCCATCACAAAGCTAACACAGTACTTCCTGATTTATTACATTTTATTAAGCATTTAATGCTCTGACGTTACTTTTTTGTCCAAACCAAACTTTACCTTTACAGTGCAGAGTAATGCTGTCTAACTAAATCAATATTGTTTCTAATTCAATCATCAACTGAACAGGGGATATTAATGTTGCCAATGTATTTTCAGACCAAAATTAGAGATTGTGGTAGATTAAGATAAGGATTGGGGGGCTGGCTAACCTCAGTGTTAAAAACAATGCACCACACGTCACTGCTGCAAGCCCAAATGTACACAAAGACAACAACGGGCAGAACAATAGCAAAGTCATTCTTCTCAGTGCCCGCTTTGAATCAGAGGATTCATCAGCATACTTGGCAGGCAAACGAACGTTCACAACATGCTTTGTGAGCACACACTGATGGCCCAACCCAGTCTCATGCCAAAACATGCTCATTTTTGAAAATGACATTTTAACATTCGGTTGATGTTTCCTCATGCTTTCACTTGTTTTTTGTTGCTGTTTTACTCGTGACAAACTACTTGATTAAGGCTAGGCATTAAGAGCAACATGGTGAAGGGAGTCAGAACACAAAGGGTAAACCACGGCTGTCTCTCATTTTGCCATGGGACCTGGCTGGATGTTATACGGGTTGGACTGAAAGCTCAGGTACTTAAAAGGACCACATAAAGGTAGTCAACATATCCTTCTCAACACTGAAAGTCTTCCAAGCAACCATCAGGAAGTTTCTCTGGAGCAGCATTTTGTTTCCAAGTATGTCTAACATAAAATGAATTAGATGATAACAATTATTGCACTGTGCACATTTTCATTACTAAGTAAGAAGCTTCCGCTGTTGTGTCATGTCTTAAAATTTCATTAACACCTTTTTAAACACACCAGCAGAATGTCGGTTTGGCCCTCATCAGAGCAAGTGAAGATTACAGGATGAAGATGGCAGCACTGTAATAAAACTGCAGTTTTATAAGCTACTAAGCCACATGTATAATCATAATGTCATGTCAAACACCATGAATGTCACTTTGCTCCCGAACAAACCACCTGCCAACTTCAGTCTGGCAGAATTGTTATCCTCATACATAGGGTTGTTTTACATCCCCTCCTGCTGCGTCCTCCATTTTGGATCATCAGGACGCCAGTTGCCTTCCCAGTATCTCATCAAAGGAAACCCAGAGAGTATGTCCCTTTAATTAGACCGCCCGTGAAAATAATGGTGCATTAATGACATTTCTATGGGGGCCAATGAGCTGGAACAACAGAGAAAAGACGAAATCACAAATCAATTCCAACAAATGTAATTAAGGCCTAATTAGCCTCCAGGGTGTCATTGGAATGCCACAGAGGGGACAATGTGGAAGAAGAAAGGAAGAGAAAGGGAAAGTGAAACTGGGATTTAGAGAAACTAAGATCATAGGTCAAGAAAATGACATGTGCTCTTTCTATAAGGTTCACTTGTCATATTACATGTCCGACAATCCTTAACGTGCAACATTTATTATCAAAATTCTTATAATATTCCCAGTGCTTTGATTAAAATCATAGGAGATCTAAGCTTCTGTATGCTAAATGTGCGGCTCTTGGCTCGTGCCAGGGTGGTTTTAAAGGGGAGGGCTGATTTAAAGGCAACACTTCAGTGTGGAGCCACACAGCCAGCGTTGGATGGAGACGTGCTAATTCTCTATAAAAACAGCAGCATGTACGGTTAAGCCCAGCAACATTCTAGTGTTAAAAAAGAAAAGAAGGGAGAGAAAGAAAACAACAGAAGAAAAAAAAAAATAGAAGCGCAAAACCACAGAGAAGTTTGGATTCTTGCCCGCCTCACTGGATGCCACATTACACAAACTCTCAGACTCTCATGCCAATAAATGAGCTTCATAAACTGCAATTAAAACCCTGGGTACTAATTTAGTGGAAATGGCAGCCTGTAAAAAACAAAGTGTTGGAGAAAGAGGAGAGGAGGGAAGAAATTTTTGGACTTCAACAAAGTTTTTTTTCTTCTTCTTCTTTTTCCATATCTTGGATTAATTCAGAACAAACCATGCTCAACATCATAGCTTGTAACACACGCATACAAAACACAAGGAGAAACAGAATCTGAACACACACATTTAAATTTACAGAACATGCTAAAGTGTTTTGTTATAGTTTCTTATATATATCAATGGTTACCTGTTGCAATTTATCAGTCATATTTAGATTATGTGAATAAGAACAGGTAACGAATGGTAAAAAAAAAAAAAAAAAAAAATTATATTTCATTGAAGTGTTTTTTACCTGTAGAAGAAGACTTCAGGCACATTAGGTGGGCAAGTTTGTCAAAAGTTTGCTTTGAGTCATGAACATAAATCTGCTTGAAATGCCTCATTTGTGGTCTCAACTTTTCTTCAGCTGTCTTCACACATGAACAGTGAAGAATTTAAAGAAAACATGTGGACCGGTTGGTCCGGACTTCTTCTGCAGCTGCTGTTCACACATGTGCTTCACAGCAGGAGACTGAAGATGTGCTCTCACAGCTGGAAATGTCTGTCTAGAGCAAACAGGAGCCAGAAAGTGATGGAGAAATTACTCTGAGATTCTCCTTCATCCAGACCATGATGATCATAGGAGCAGCATTAGAGAATAACAAGACTTCTCTTCTTGGTTCTTGAAGACATTAAGCCTTTAAGTGTTTTTTACTTTTAACTATTTGGTAGGAAGTTTCAGGGGCATAAGCTTTTGAAAGAACATTTACAGATAGTGAGTCATTGAAGTCACATGTGCATCACTAACTCATCTGACCATATATGTCAGAAAATCTTCGTGTGTCTGAATGTTTCCACGAAAATAAATACTGAGCAGAAAGGAACATGCAACTTCCACACCGACAGTAAATGACTAAAAGATTTGATGCTACTTTCGAATGCTGTCTCACCTGCTCCTCTTCTGGAGATTTTACTACTGGGTGGGGAAATTTGTGCAAGAAAAACATAACTCTGACATTTGGTATGTTGGAACACTTGAGCATGTAAAACTATTGCTTGTATTCAATTGCAAGACTTCTGTGAATGAAGTGAGGAAGACACAAGACGTCTGAGTATTTTCAGTTTAAATGTTTGTTTCACACTTGATACCTTAAAAGGTAAAGCTTATCCAAGAAAATTTTAAACTTAAAATTGGAGAAATAGCAACTCCCTGATATCTCCAACTATCTGGTGCTTCAGATGAACTTTTATGCAGCCAAACAGATGAAATCATTGAAAGTCTAGAACTGTTTCATGTGTGAATGGATGAAAGCAGCGAGGATTAAGACCCTTCGTAACTAATCCTTCATCGTTTCTGCTCCTGCAAGTATGCATTTTGGTGTATATATAGCATTGTTGCCACATGTGTTTGGTGCAAACAGAGCATAACCAGGTGTTTCATATATTATAGTAACCCATTCTAAGGATGCATTCACACCAGGATAGTCTGCTGGAGTTGGTACAATTGGGGACTCGCTTCAGTTGGGGTGCAACTTTCTTCTGGACCAAGACTGCATTCACATTGCACTACTCAGACGAATCGGACCTTTTAAAATAACTTGTTCCACGCTCCACAGCACAAAGTATTACAGAAGGAGAAGACAAGAAACACAACAAAAAAGAAGACTCATTCATCTATCAGCAGGATGACATCGGTCTGAATCTTCGATTGGAATCGGAGTGAGTTAGCACATTCTCAATTACCCAAACAAAGCAGACTTTCTGAGCATATGGGCTAGGATCTGAATCAAAAAGGCTGGTGTGAATGGACCCTATGTCATCTTCACCATAAAGACTGCTTGAATGTCCTGGGGAACGAAGCAGAAACATTAGCTCATGTTGAAATCTGCTCAGCTCACAATAGTATAAAACAAGAAAGCAGGCACGACTTTTATTGCCTGGTGTACTTTAATTTACTCATTAATTTACTCATTTAATAAAGTGATCGCTGCAAACCCTGAACTCAGCTGCTTTTGATTCCGAGGAAAGGTTCGCCAGCCACTTTCCCCCTAAATTAACCATCAGTGTCCCATTTGAATGACTGGAGCAGCCAAAAATAATGCAAACGTAGGGTATTTTTAGCAATCAAGAACACATTTGCCACATGTATGCTCTGGTCTACAATGAGCTAGGTTGACCACCATTTCATGCGACATCATGTGAATACAAACCATTCTAGTAGATCCCCAAATGAATATTTGGAACCTGGAAATTAACATAAAAGTGGGCTTTTTAAGAGGAAACACATGAGACTTGAAGCTACTTTCATCATTTACTTTATACAAACCAACTTTCTCTTAAGCCTTTTCAAGCATCCAGGGAAGCCTGCCAGCAGGTTTGTCATATCAAACATGTTGGGGGGTGTGGAGGGGATTGTTGATGGGAGACATCTGCCACAGCTGCTTGTCTATCAGGGTCAGAAGACCACAGAATGAGGTGTCAGCAATGTTACAAAACAGGCCACACACACTCAAAACCATAAACAAGACTAGATGCTGGGAGCTTTTCATAAACACATCTCACTCCCACTGCCTCAGCAGACAGAACAGTCTAAACTGTCATGTGACAAACTTGATATGCTCTTCAGGTTTTTTGCATGTGTGTGTGTGTGTGTGTGTGTGTCAGGGCAAGTAAGGCTGCAGGTGATTGGTGGTGTCAGTTGGATAATGTTGTAAACGGCTTTGGTTGCAGCAGTGCTGAGTGACAATGGAATATCAGAGGCTGAAAAACTGCAACTGCTGCGTGTGAATTTTATGTAAACCAGCAGCAGCTATTCCTTCTGACAGGATGGGTGGTTTCAACACCTCTTCCTGGTTAAGATGACTGCTGGGGATTGCCTGACCTTGAGCTTGTGCGCCTTCCCCTCCTTTAAGACTTATCATAACCCAGGGCTCTGAATGTTATTTGTGGAACATACGTGATCAGCCTATTAAATGTCAAGAGAGCAGCAAATACAGATGCAGCATCAATAGAGTCTGTTATATCATTTAACTACAACTGCAGATAAAGACGCTTTTATAATGTATGGTTTTTCCTTGATTGTTGCATTACCCAAACAAACCTGATTTCTATACCTTGAGCAGAAAAAGATGCACTCAAACTAAGCAAAGTAAGCAATGTGCCCTGCTGTCTGTTTTAATTGCTTATTGATTAGCATGTCCTGCTGTGACAAAAACAGAGGAAACAACGGAGGAAAACCTGGAGGTGATGAAAACCGAGGGATACAACGCATGGTCGAGCAGGAAACTGTCTCAGAGGGGGCGAGCATAAAGTGGACTCTCCAGGAGAGTAAATAAAAAGGATTTGTTTAAAGCCACACCCTCCTCTGGCTCATGGAACTGGCTTTAAAAACAAGACATTTCATGTTTATTATGGAGCTCCTGAGAAAGACAGAAAGAAGAGATGTTCGCTAACATCAGCTTTGGTTGTTGATCTAGGCATAGAGCACATCAAACACATCACTGAGAAAGAGAAAACAACATGAGTTTGGCGACGGAAGTTTGAGGTTGAGGCTTGTATCACCACCCGAATCTTCTGCTCAATCTTTTTGGGGTTTCCTGTCTAAGTCGCCATCTTGTGCCCTTGAGGACTGTGTACACAAGTAGTCATATTGATTTACAAGCAAACACAGTGTTTAATTTACCTCATTTCTTCATATTAATCAGTTAAAGATTTTGAAGCCCCCAGTTGAGAAAAAACTAAATGAAAACAGCAGTCTGTCTAAGGATTCCTATCATCAATGTAAAAAAGACTGTTAAGATCACTAATGTAAAAAAAAAATATAGTTTTTGTTTAACTGAGGTTTTTCATTCAATTTTACATCTTTATCTTAAAATAATTAGATTATTGAACACATTTAGTTCAGTTCAGTCATGCGTTTCAGTCTCTATATTGGCACTCTGACTCAGCGTCTGTGAGTCATCACACAAGGGCACGCAAATGGGAATGATACCCACATATAATGATAGCTCAGGATCAGATGTTGCTCATCTGTGACTTCTGCTGCATTTCCCAGGGCTACAAATACAAGAGCGGCTGCACGGAGACTGACAGAAACAGCCAGCGAGGAGTGACCGTAATCCTCAAATGTCCCTGTGTGATCCACAACGAACCTGCTGATGATCTGATCCAAATGAGGCGGAGAAGGGGAACTCCTTGATCTCTCTGGAAGCACACACACACACACACTCAAAGGGGCAGCTGGAGAAGCACAGCAGTGTGATGGTAATCTTGCACAGTGATGGGTTGAACTCAAAGGACAGATGTTTAAACTCAACAGGGATGAGTTATATCACAGACTTCCTTTTTGATCCTGTGTCATGTAACATCAAGACTAATATTTTGGATGATGAGTTCTCACATAAATCAAAATGTGGTACATATTAAATGTAAACACACCACCAAATATCATTTGAATATAAAAGCAAAAAACAAAAACATACAGATTTTTCCATCACATTTTAAGATTCTATCTATTTTAGAAAGTACTTTTCACATTATGTTCTGGCATGTTGCTACTATAATAACCCCCTGAGTTAATTCACAAAAAAAAAAAAACAACTTTGCTATTTCCTGTTGTCTCTGCCACCAACAGTGTGGTTTGTCTGCGTCTCCCAGGGGTGGAGGGAAGAGGAAGTGTAGCTTCTTGTGTTTTTCTCCAGCATTTGATGGTACGTTTATAGTTTCATATACTGTATGTCAACCCCCCCCCCCCCCTCCAAAAAAAGAAAAAAACATTTGCACATATAAATTCACATCAATTGGTTACCTGAGTTCATATTAAAGTACTAAAAATTGCAGGACATAACAGTGGGCCGTTTAACAACATATTCAGACTGATTGTGGGATTGCTGGATGGAGGCAATAGGTTAGTATCTAATGAGTCTGGAAAAATGTGGTTTCCTTGTAATCCACAGCATGTCTGAGCCAGTCATAATACCAGAGCTGATTAGGGAGTGCAGTTAAATAAGGACTGACCTGTAGTGATGTAGGGAGGGGGCTTTAAAAACCGTGCAGGATTATCACGCCCACCACAGCGTATGCAGGATAAGCAGGAGCAGGCATGGATTGTTGCATCTGGAGATAGCCAGATGTATTAGGAGCTCAGGGACAGATGAAGAGATTGAGGTCGCCTTGTCCTGGCTGGATTAGAGCCAGGAGCTACATGGTGCTAATGGGCTGGCACTTGCACTGGCAAGCAGAGTGAAGGCATAGGTGAGCTGGCAGATATCAACACAAGGCCGTTATTCTTGTGCCCAGCCCCTCCTCCCACATGGAAAGTCACCCTTTCTGCAAGCCAACTTTACAACATATGAGTCAAGAAATAATATAACAGGTTTTGTGAAGGATTATGAAAACAGGTCACACAAGCTAAAGGTCTTAACCTTTTGATTATGGATAGAGTCACAGTTGCCCTCCTTTAATCTCATTCATTTTATTTATTTATATATTTTTGCCACTCACAAATGCAGATTGACTCTTTTTACACTGCCATCTAGCTCACAAAATTAATGTTTATTTTAAGATTAGGATTACATAGTTTTAAAGCAGATGTAGTTTTCTATGAACTTCTATAAAGTCTCTCAACCAAAACACTTGTTTTAATAAAAAAAAAAATCTTAAGCTGCTTTTCAACACAGTTTGACAGAGAGAAGTAGTAGGCTATGTTTGCACCAACAAGGTGATTCCCAAAGATACTTTAGAGTTAAGCTGAAAATGTGGCCTATCTTAGTATGATGTACAGTTTCTTTTTAAAATTCAAGAAAACTCAACAAGTAAAAAGCAAAAGTTGTCACAACTCTAAAATATACTATCAACTGCAAATGAGCAATATCTAAAAAATGATCTGACACAGGACCTGAAAAATGCATCTGGATCTTCAGTTGATCCATCGACTATTCACTGAAGCCTTCTGAGAAACGGCCTCTATAGAAGGACTAATGTCAAGAAGTCTTTTTTAAGGAAGGGAAACAGGGAAAAAAGAATGAGGTGTGCTAACTGACACAAGAACTAGATGGAAAATCAGCGACAACAGGTCTTATGGACTGATGAATCCTCCCCAAAGCTCAGATCTCAATATTATTAATGCAGCGTGGGATCATCTTAACAGAAAACAGAACAAAAGGCAGAAAACATTCAAAGAAAAGCCTTGAAAAGTCACGAGTTGTAGAAGGTGCAGAGAGGCCTGATTTACTCCAAGCTAGAGGATACTGCAATAGTCCAAACTGATAAAGGTGTGGATTGTTTCTGAGAAATGGTTTGACTTTGATCAACAGGTGGCCACTTTTTGTCATATATATATATATATATATATATATATATATATATTTCTGAATAATTTTCTGCAGATTAATACATAATACATATCTCGTGCATGAGGTTTGCAGCAGCAGTACAGTGATTCATGAGTGTGTTTTAATGTTTTCTGACAACTGACTTTAGCTACATACTGTATGCCAGGGGTTGGGAGCTAAATTTGGCCTGGGGCCAATTTTTCATTAAAACCTGTTTTTTTTCCCACTAAACAAAATTATTTCATATCTTGTACAAAAACATTAATTAATAACATTATTTATTTAAAATCTTTGAATTTACTACTGACTGTTATTACTGTGTTTTTGCTTTGACTCCACACTGATGTCTGTAATCAACCACTCACACACTCTAAGCTGTAGCAGCAAACTAATTACCATTTTAAATAATAAATACGTCTTTGAGCCTAACTTATTAATCATTTTAAGGATGTTTACAGTAACAGTAATTTGGATATCTGTAGTAACATGACTTATTTTCTCGTGTGACATCCTAATGCTTTTGTTTTATACTGAGCTAGCATTGTGGGAGTTCAGCAGAACATGTTACTTTTATTCTATTTTATTTAAGTTATTTGATCTTGAGCCGAGGTAAGCATTAGTATTTCATTGTTGGTTTTTGTCTTACCAATCTGATGTTTTAAGTAAATATGGAACATTTCAGCTTCACATTCTAAAAGATTAATGAATGCTGATATTTTTTTATGATGGATATTCTTTAAAAGAATTGAATGAATACTGAAAAATATACAAGGGAAGAGGCTTATACAGCTAACAGATGGGGACAGTGAAGGTAGCACAGTGGTCAGTGAAGTGGCCAAGGAGGCAAGCAGGCAGAAGGCAGGCGGGCTGCCTCCTTTGGGGAATGGTTGTAAATGGGAGCATCCACATTTCTAGACAGTGACTGGCCTAGTTTCAGAAATATGGACCCTTCTCTCAGTCTCTCGATCTCTCTTTGCCACTGCAGTGGAGCAGGCAAACAAATCATGTAAAGTTAACATCAACATACGCTCTCAAAGGTCACTGGATCTCTCATAGAACAGTCGACCTCCGTGCTGCTGGAGGGTGGAACTGACCCAGCCAAAGCTGCAGCTTTGGAGGCAAGATGTCATTACTTTTTTCTATGTTGTTGTTGATATTTTAACCTCTCTTTCCTCATCTCATCATCTTCCACCCCTCAATCTGCACATCTGATTTTTTTCTGTCTCTCTTCTTTCCATCCGACACCCATCCCTTCTCTCTCTCTCTCTCTCTCTCTGCTGCTCCATCAGCCTCTCTCTTCCTCACTGTTTAAGAACACCAGCTTGTCGAAGTGGAAAGCTGGCCTGTCACTTGATATTATGGTCGACATAAGACCAGTGGAGTGACACAAGGTGTGCAAGAAGAAAAAAAAAATAAATCAACCCGATTAGGATGTTACATAAGCTCTCTTTCTCTCTGTCCTACTTGTTCCTCTGTCTATCCCTTCTTTATCCCTCTGGAGGGGAACAGAGATGCTTAGATCAAGAGGGAAAAAGAAGAGCTGTGGGACAGTGGGATGTACAGTGGGAAAAGCATATCCTGTTAACGAAAAGAAGGATGGAACACCAGGGAGGGAAGGTGGAAAAACATAATCCAGAGGCAGTTCTTGTGAAAAGATATTGATGAAACTCCTCAGAGGCAGCATGAGGATTTAGCTTATTATACAAAGTCTGGGAAAAGAGGATGATAAGTCATTAGGAGCAAGTTGAAGTGAGAACAACAGGTTGGGTCATTTGCTAATCTCCAAATAACCCTTACCTCCAGTCTCTTCACATGCTAACTCCTCTTCCGGTGCTTCTTCCCTTGTCATCGTATCACTCATTCCCATGGAACTGATGTGTGAAGGGCCCTGGGAAGGGTGGGGAGTGTGGAGGTTCCTCCACCAAGAGGCCTCTTAAGTATTCAAGGTCACTGCTTGACAAAGCGTACGCTGCAGCGCGTGGAGTGTTTCACAAGGCATGTGATGTTTTGTAATATTTGATATTCTTCCCTGCAAATCTGATAGTGTGTGGTTGCAGATGTGTGTGCGCGTGTGTGTGTATGTCTGTTTTTGTGAGGACCAGTTTCAGCTTTAGATCACGAGGCTATTTTCCTTCATTTTGAGACAGATCTTTAACAAGCAGTGTGACTGTGAGGTTAAGGTAAGAGTTAGGCGTTTCATTTTCAAGGTTAGAGTTCACAATAACACTGGGGGATGGTCCTCACAGAGATAGAAGTCTGCGAGTGTGTTTGCAGTTTGTGCAACAAGATGACCTGTGAACTGGGTGTGTTCTGGAAATGAATGTGTTCATACTTTCTTTTCAAACTTTCCACTTCACCATCAGAAGTTTCTTTTAAGATGAAGCTGATTCATGCGGGTTTTCTGCAGTTTGTTAAATCACCGTGTTCTCACTTACATCTGAAAACCTAGCTATAAAATGAAGCCCCTCAGAGAAGGAAACTGTTTTAAAATAGCTTTGTATCTGTGACTGTATTTCTGTTTAAAGAGCTCATTAACCTCATGGAGATAATTTGTTTTTCAACCATTAGAGGAGATTAAACTAATTGTGACCACATCATTTGCCACTGTTTTACATAATTTACTTCGTGAATTTACCATACTTGTTTGATTTGATTAACAGTGTTAGATTCATCTTTGTTCAGTGGTCAGCAGACACCAACTATTCCAGATTTGTTTGTGTTCTACTTTGATAACAGCTATTAAACATCAGTTTAAAAGAAGATTCGGACCACTATTATTACATTTAGTTCTGTTTATTTTATCAGTGTGGAGGAGGCCATATGAATGTCGCAGGGTACATGTGAGATTAATTTTGGTTAGTTTGATGTCAGTTATGTTTTGTTGACCAAGTCAACTGTTAAAAGAATAGAAAAGAAATACTGATGAGGTAGTTTAGATGAATCACTGTGCAGTATACAGTACTTTTTAAACTGTAGTCATTAACAATAATCATGAAAGTGCTCATGATGTCAAGAAGCTCTGTAAGTCACTAAAATAGACAAATCTAGCGGACGTTTTGGGTGTTATGCCATCTTACGGCCCCGGCATCACTGAGGTGGCAAGTCCTGATGACCTCATATGTGCCGACATGGACAGCAGCATGGATATCTGGACTGACAGCATCATACAGTAGTCTGCAGTTGTTCACATGGGTATGTTATCTGGAGATCTCAAAGTTATTCTGTTTTACTATATATTATATTTTATATTAGTAGACATCAGAGCATCATTGTATTCTATGATGATCTGACAGAAACTCAATAACTGACAATCCACATTGGACTATAAAACAAAAATCTTGTTATAAGTTTTTAAAAGTTGGTAAAGAAATTGTTTCAAACTTCTGCAAAGGCTATTCATTTTCTATTTGGTCAGATATTTGATATAGTCTTGTTAGAACTAGTTTAGGTTGCAGGACGCCACCATACGTGATATCGAAGAACAGGACTCAGATAAAATACATTATTTATGGTGAGAATTTCACTTTTGAAAGCATAAAACCAAGCATGGTTTCAGCACAGGGTGGGAAAGGGGGTCCACAGCTTTTTAGTATCTGAATGAAAGTAGTAGGAAAATAGGTTGGGAACCACTGAGCTGGATGGCAACATGCATAGCTACAACTTTGTGTCAGATTGACGATTGTTCACCAAAGTTTAGGGTTTTGTTGTTGGAAATAAAATCCAGTGTTTCTTCTGCCATGACAGCATATAATTTCTCCTCTGCTCTGTGAATATCCAGTGTTCCTCGCCGATGCAAACAAAACACCATCAGTGGACAAACAGTGTCAACCACTGCCCCCTCAGAGTCACACAGACAGACAGACAGCGGCAGTTTTAATGAAGTGACTCTTCCGTGATCTTTGCATTCACAGTTAGTTTTCCACCGCTGTTTGAATTGCCGTGAACAGCACAGGTCTTTCCAGATTTCCTTGATCTTTCTAGATTTCCTTGACACTGTTAAGGAAATAGTTCAATTCTCATCTGTTCTGCTTTGACATGCACAGGAATGCCACCTCAGCAATGGCGTCCGGTATGGCGGCATGTTGAGTAGAAATGCAGTAACCTACTCTCCCACCCTGTTGATTAAATCCTTCCTAAATATTGTATTTGAACTATAGAAACAACCTCTTTCCACTGGATAAACTTAGGATAATGCCTAGGTCACAAAAGAAAGCCAAGGTCTAAATAAAACTCTCCAAGCTATGCTGCCGGTCTTTGCAAAGTCAAGTACTATCAGTAAATCCTCAGCTAGCATCCAAGCTATGGAAACCGACAAGGCCAATGCTAACCCAACTCCAATGGATGTAATACCGGATACAGCAGCGGAAGTGTCCAATTTTACTTCAGCTGTTATTCTGGCTGCTATTAATGAGTTCTCCACCAGGTTTGATGGCATATTATCCCCTACTGAAAATGTTAGGAAAAACATCATGGAGCGGAGGATGACGATAGCTGTGTCTTTCTGGAGAGTTGGCTGCCAGACGGCCTAGAACTGTCATCGCGACGCACAAAACTAACCTTGAAGAGGGCACATGGAGTTGGGACAAAAATGCCCAACAAATCCTCACTTACTTCCAATGTTGATAATATAGTTTCTGAACTTCAAAGATAAGAAATCAGTGGTAAGAGCAATTAAAACAAGGGCAAATACTCTACAAGAATCAGTTAAAGAGTCTCAACCAGGATGTGGAACCAGGTGTGGAAACAGAAGGAGGAGCAAGAAGCGGTCGATCTCTGGTACGGCATTGTCCCCCTACTTGCCTCCTAGCGACATACAAGATGCACTCTACTCTCACATCTTTAATTACCGCGTCAAGATAGAAGACTTTATCAAGTGGCTCATGTCAGAAACGGGACTGGACCGAGCTGTTTGGAAGCAAGCTGGAGTTTGGTGTTTACAAATAGAGGGTCACAGCTGATCAGGTAAACAGTGCAAGGTGGAGTCAATCCTTCTCAAAGTCAGGCGGCCCTCAACTTTGTCTCCTTCTTAGGGCAAAGAGCAAATACTTTCTATTTTGAAACTAATACAACAGAAACTTCAGCAAGCATAATATGCAATGTATTCAAGGCACTTATTAGGGGCCAAACGATCAACATTACCAGTTTAAAGGCAACATAGACTTTTTCAAAGGGCTAAAAATTTTGAAACAAAATAGAATTATCTGACAAGGTCTCCAGGATCTCATCAAAATATTTTGTTGCTTAGAGAACAACATAACGAACTTTCGGCATCAAGGGCGATGGCCAGCCAGCTGTGACTTATACAAACCTTCTATGATCAGGGTGAAAAAACTGGAAAAGTTCTGGCTTGTATTACATGTTTTTCTAAAAAGTTAGAATACCCAATCCCCTACCCTAATCCAGCAGGGAGAAGAAACTCCAGACAAGAAAGACCATAGCTGCACTTAAAACCAGAACCTGTCACTTTGAATCTCAGTCACCTTTTTAATGTTGTAAGGGAAAATTTAAACAACAACACCGTAGAGCCCACACTTATCTATCAAGAGTTCAGCCTACTTATATCTAACGGTATTTAAAGGTACAATCATATACCCTCAAATGTTAGTTATGGTTTTGGTGCTTTAAAATAAATTATATTTGACAGTATTCACCTTTGTTTGGGGGGGCACTACTCACACATTTAGCTGCGTTGCATATTCTACAGAAGTACAATCCTCACACAATGTACCTTGTTGTGAAGGTGACTAATCAGGCTTTTCAAAGTTACCACCAGCTGGTATTACTAAAGGGGAGAAATAATCAACCATGCCCAAATTACTTAACTTTTTGCTTATAAAGTTTATAAAACAAGGAAATGGGTAACAAGCAAAGGTTTGGGGAACTTTTATGGTCAGTATTAAGTAACACTTCCTTTATATTGCAAAACCTTCAGCTTTCACATCTTAAATGAATCCAGTGTGGACGTTGAGACATGTCTAGGATTAATATCTTACTGTAGAAGTCTTCCTCGTTTCATTTTCATTTTAAATGTAAAGAAGATGTAATGTTTGGTTCAAAGAATGTTTCTATTTGTTTAATATTTGTAAAAATGTCCATCCTACTTTTTCCAACAAACTTTTGTCCACCTTTGGACTTATTTCCCAAATGCATCAGCCTGTTTCGATCATTAGAAAACTTCTAATTCTGCATTTTGGAGGACACTTAAATTATTTCTTCAGTTAAATCTTCCTTGAAAATTATCTATGTACAGCTGTAGCTGCTCAGTAGAACAGAGCACCAACACTCCACAGTCTGCTGAATCTTCCTGAGGGTATTCTGCAGCCAAACAGCAGTTTTGATTTATCTTTTGCAGGTAGTTCTCTCAGCTCTTTGTCATATCTAAAACTTGACCCAGACTGTTGCTGTTAACTGCTGTTTCCTTGTCACATTATGAAATAAATAAACAGCTACCTGAAAACATTTTATTATCTGCTCTTAGCTTTCTTCTGCACCATAGGAAGCAATTATTTTCTTTTTATGAGATCTTGGCAACAAGTTAGAGGAGCCCACAGCTGCTCGTTGTTGGAAAAAGATTTGAGAAGTAAAATTTGCATCACCTGGCCTTTCCTGATGACAACTGGAACAAGCCAGAGTCCTAACAGTTAGAGGGAGGAGCAGGGGTTAGATGTTCCAACACACCAAATGGCAAATGAAAGGAAAATGGAGTAATGTGGATATTTTCTTAGAATAACTGGAAGAAAAAAAAAAAATGGGCTCGGGCCATAGATTGTGAACCTTTCCATACTGGAGCAGAGATCAGAGCAGATAAGGATGAAGGAGATGGGGGGGTATGACCTGGGTGTATTTTGAGCTTTTCTTCTCTCTGTCTTTCCACAGCTGTCTGCCCCAGCAGAGCTTAAGATGTCTGTTATAGACCTTGTGATAAAAGGCTGGCGAATAAAGAGAAAATGAATGTTACAGTGGATGGGATGAGAGCAAGAGGGATAGAGAGTGTGAGTTAGGAAGAGAAAAAAAGAAGAGGGGGGGCAATACAACTGATGGCATGCAGGTGGGATTAAAGCATACTCACGTCTGTCTTATCTATCTTGAGAGGAGATGAAAACAGATTGAGTATCTCACTGGGACCAAAACATAAAAATCTGTTGGCGGGAAAAAAGGACCGCAGTGGCTAGGAGGTGGGGGGGTGGGGTGGGGGGGACAACTGGAACATGAAGAGCCTGCCTTTATGGTTTAAGAACAATGTCCTGAATTCTTTCACCACAAAATTGCAAGGCACTTACCCCTCTGTGTCCACACACACACTGATGGGCGCGCAAAGGCAAATTACACTTGAAAGGATGTGGAGTGAGGCAGTGGGTGGTGGGGGCAGTGTAGGGCAGCTGTTGTGAGTGTGTGTCTTTTTATCAGGTGAAGGAGAGGCAGGGGGGTGGTGTGTGTATTGGGGGGGGGGGTAAGATTTATCTGCTGCCGTCGGAAAACTTTGACCCCGAAGTTGTAAATCTGTCAAAGGAGTCTAGCCAGCTCAACAGGAAACACGAAAAGGAAGGGAGTGGGGTGTGTGGGTGGGTGAGGTTGGGGGGTATATGTGTGTGTGTGTGTGTGTGTGTGTGTGTGTGTGTGTGTGTGTATGTGTGTGTTGGTGGGGGGGTTACAAACCCATAAGTTAAAATATTTTAAAAGAGACACTTTTCAGAGCCGAAATCTGGGGTTGGTGTTGTATGGGGGGGTTCAGGTCTACAGTCGTGAAACTGATCCCTTGCAGCCAGCGAATCTCCCTCCAGCTTTACACCCCCTACACACCCCTCCGAAACACAGAACGAATCCCATGCACTAAAAGAAGCATGGAGGAAATTAATGTTTTGATATATGGACATGCATGTTTCTGCACTGCAGCCTCCAGTAAAACACTGGTGGAATCCTGGGGAGGATTATTAAAACTGCATCTCCACAAAAGAATACAATTTAGTTAAAGATGTGTATTCATTCTATCAAGCTTCCATATCCAAGAATGAAGCATTCAAAATGAGACCACATTTGAAAATGCCGAATGTGGAAATACAAAAAGTATTTTTTAAGAACAAGAACAACAGCTCTCAGTGACATTACGTGTGTCTCAAGTCCCATGACTGCATGTGCACTTGTGACAGTGAAAGAGCGTGAAACACTGCATGCCTCTCTTTCTCAATGGTCATACATCATCTTAGTGAAAAACCTTGTTGATGGGGCAGGTAGGCTTGTCACTTCCACTCCCCCTCTTTCCAAGGAAGTATTGGGATACCCCAGCCCTTAGTGCGAAGGAGTAAAACTGCAGGATAGGGCTGAGTGGCAGGAGCATGGGGGGTGGGCCTGGACCCAAAACTTCAGGGAAGAGGAACCAGAGCATCCAATACAACCATCCAAAGGAAGGACGTGGAAACTATTTGCACTTGCAAAGATTGATTCCATGTTCCCCCAACTCCCACATATGACAATGGAAATCAATGAAGAGACATGTATGTGGCAGGGAAATTCTAAATGAACAAGACTACACAATATTTTCCTTCTATCAAGTTTTCATTGTAACTGGGTTAATGGAACTTGAGTCATTTTATATTATTTAGAGGAAGACTTGATGCCCTTTTGGGGATATGAAATAAACTTCTTCAATAACTAATGCAACTACTTTTACTAAATTACCAACTTCAAGTATTGTAGCATGTACCACCACCCTCTGGTGACACTATGCAGCCTAATTTGCACACCTAAAACCAGTCAATGGAAACAAGTGTGAATTACATTTCTCTTCTAGCTGTTTTTAAATATCACTTCAGATTTGATTCACTAAGAAGTGGAAACCTTGAAACATGACAGTATAGAAACTTGGTGGGGTAAAATTTGCACAAACTTGTTTTCTCTTTGTCAAGTCAAGACACCATCAGAGGAAATCATATGAACAAGCAATGAAGACATACCCTGTGTGATTATATTTAACCAGGCTTAGCATCTACAAATACACAATCTGATATTCAGGAGCTTGAATCCACATCCTGGACATTACCAATGGGCTCACTTGACCTAACCTTTTTCCACTATTTGAGTGTGACTGCTCGGTCCTAAATGTCCAGTACTGTGAGCCTGGTCTGAGGCAGGAGGCAGAGCAATTAGACACACTTTATATGGGCTGAAAGCATCTATTACTGAGCCCTGGGAAACGCCAACACCTTGGCACAGGGTGGCACGCTGTCACAGGCTGCCCTGGGAACAGCTCAATTAGCCACCTAGCCACAGCCTAGCCATCACAAAACTGAGTCTTTCAGCCTGTGGGCAGTGGTGCAGTGGATCAAGAGGATGGAAGGTGGTTTTGGCAGCAAATGGCACATACAAGCTAAAGGAAACATCTCCCTCAGCACTGGATGTAAGCTTTTAGTTTCCCCACCACCTAATCATCCATAAAATGTCTCCAAGACAGAAATAACTGGTAGAAAGAATGAAATCATCTGAGAACTATTGTTCACCACTGCAGCCCACACCTTCACATTGCATTGATTTAACCAAAATCCCAAGAGTAGACAGCAGAAGACAATGAAAAGGTTGAGCTGTTGTGTCAAGGAGTTTATTCACAAAATGCTGTAAGAGAGTCTTAAAGCTCTAGTGTAAATGTTGTGTATGTGTGTTTAGATACCACACAAACAGAGCTGTTAAACTACAAACATACAAAACAGAAAAAAAATTCTCATAAGCACGTGAGGTGTTTTTCTGGTGTGTGTTTGACTGGGTAGCTTTACACTAACAGACCTGGAGTCAGTGTGTGAGAGGGCACATGAGCTCAGTCTATTTCTGCTTGTGCTCATATATAGTAGGTGTGTAAATGACAAAGGCAGAGGCCAAACAAGGGCAAAGACAGTCTGTGCATCACTCGCACTGTTACTCTCTCTCACACACACACACACAGATACGTCTCACATTACTGTGCGTGAGGGTTTTTTTCATACTTTTGTTGAGTGAAAGAGAGAAAGAGAGGTGTGAAGCCTCAGTCACGCAATGCCGCTCTGTGCGAATAGCTCTGTATATGTGTGTGTGAATGTTTGCTGTCAATAGTATGCCAAATGAGGTTGTATGTTGTGGTTAGAGAGCAGGAGAATTTCTGATTTCAAAGGTGGATATCTGACATTGAGAGACCTGCGTACAGGAAGTTAAGCTCAAAAACAAAGTAAAAAAAAAAAAAAAAAAAAAAAACTTTCCTCTCAGCACTGCTTACAAGTCTGGAAAAATCATTAATCCACAACAATGAACACAAGAGACAACCTCACAGATAAACCCACCTCCTGGACTGTCTGCATTTCAACCACAATAGCAGCAGTTTTCTAAATATATATACATGAATATATGAATAAGCAGTCCTGCAGGGAAATGTGTGCATGTGTTGGCACGAGGAAGGTACAGAGGGCATTACAGGCCACGTTTAGGGAACTTGTTGTGGTAACAGATACATGTGTGGTTTAATTGAAGGGGAAGTGAAAGCTGAAGGTTGCAGCTGTTCATGTCTAGAAGGTCCCATGTATGCTAACAATGACAGAAAGGAAGTGGAGAGCAGAAAATGCCCATGTGCTGCAGCTATCTGAGTGTTACCATCTACGACACATGTGAGTTGAACTGTTTGTATTATTGGTGTCCATGCCAGCAAGACACAAGAGTCAAACTTCTGTTTTTCAGCCATTTTCCTCTTCCTTTTTTACAGCTGGTAAGATTAACGCTATGAAAACATGTTCAAAACTAGATATCTCAAGAAGAGTTGGTGTTTCATACAACTTAAAATAGTAGTGACTAATTCTGGTTTTGAATGCTGACATTTTAAACAGTCTCAGCTAAAGAAGTTAACACCTCCTAGATTACTTCTGCTACCAGGCTTGGTTTTATCTGTACCCACAAAGGTCATGACTCATGATCATTTCTCAACGGAACTTTTTGCGTGCTGATTGCCACTTGCCAGACTTGTACTAAAACAAGTGTACATGGACTGGAGTTCCCACATTAAAAAAAACAGAAAGTACTAGCATGCTGACATTTTTAAAAATCCACCCAGAGTAGCTGAGCGAGGTGGAGGTGAATGTTGTCTTTGGGCTGAACCCAAACACCCCCACACTTTTACCTCCCCATGTTTCCCCCCCCTCTTGCCCACCCCACAGACTCCCACTCTAAGCCCTGAGCTCCAATACGAAATCAACATTGGGCCTGCAGGAAATGAGAGATCTCCACAGGAGATAAAGGAGAGGGAAAAGGAGGAGGGGAGACAAAAGAAAAACAGCAAAAAAAAAAGAACCATAGATTTGACTCTTGACGTCGGAATGCCTTCTCCTCATGTCATGGTCCCTCTCTTTGCATGATCTCCTCCTCCTTTGTCGCTCTATCTTTCCCGGAACATCTGCTTGCTGCTGGTGTTTGAGCGTGCAGCTGTGCCTGCGACCGTGCGAGCTCGCCTTATGAAAGGCTCCGGGCTTGTTGTTCTTTCCTGGCACAGTAATTCGCTGGCTAAGCCAAGAAAGTGGACAAGAGGTGAGCTATTTCAACGGGGCCTTGTTTTTGTTGTTCCACACTCAAAAACAACATGACCTCATGTGACATCCCCCTCCCCACACACCTCACATCTACTGGCGGCTGAAACACAGTGAAGTGTTCACGGTGCGGGTGGCAGATCACGGTAAGCAGATCTGCCTCACATGAGCCTGCACTTTGCTCCAAAATGTTTTACTTAAAAACCTTGTGATTCAACAAGAGAGGCCACTTTAAGAAATGCTGTTTCAAATGTTCTGAGTAGGGCCGAGGGGGTATTTCGACTTTCAACATGTACACGCAAGTGTGTATAACAGTTTCTCTGTCCCTGTGTGTAGATTTAGATAAGCAAGACAGACACAGAGAGAAAGACTTACTCACAGCTACACACACTCGTGCACACAAAGGGGTGGGAAGCAATGAGGAGCTCGGTTAATGGCTTTTAAATTTCCACTGAGTGAGTGACTTACAACTGTGGAGGAGCACAGCTGTTCCTGATTTGGGGAACAAAGAGGGGGGAATGGCAGCGATCTGAGAGACTGGACCGGGCTGCTCTCATTTAATGGATGAAAATCTCCCTGGAATGACACAGATGTGTGTGTGTGTGTGTGTGTGTGTGCATGAGTCCACACTTGCCTGTAACTATCTATGGTCATCCTTTATGTACGTATGTGAAGTCTCTTTTGTGTGCATGTATGTTCAAGTGTGTGCTTGCGTGTAGGAGGCCAGGAGAGCAACAGGATACGTCAGCGTCTACAGCCATAGATTAGGGCAGCGAAGCAAGCGAGAGCAGACTTATGGCTCTACAGAGCTGAGCGATAGTGAAGGTCAACACATTTGGGAATAAACCAGAGTTGAAGAGGAGGGAGGAAAAAAGACAGAAGAGCTTTAGATGCATGAGATTTAATGCAGGGACGGAGGAGGGGAGGTAGAGGATGAAGGAGGGAGGAGATTAAGCTTGAGCTCATCCAAGCATGTCAATAAGAGTTGAAAAATCCACACTAGCCAGGTGAAAAAGAAAGAGAGAGACACGGAGAGATAGATAAAGAGAGAGAGAAAGAAATCCAAATTTCTTTGATCAAATATTTTCCTTCTCAGGCAAACAACAATGCAATGTGCTCAAACAGGGCTTTGCTTGAAAACTACATACTGCTTGATGTCAAACTTTTTATGGAGGAGTTCCATCCCTTGAAATACTGCTTCCTGATCCCCCACCCACAGTCTCCACACTCACACACACACACATGCTCCATTTCTTCTCTCCGAGTTTAGCTTTTTTTTTTTTTTTCTGCCGCTGTTTAATGCAGCCCTTTTCCTCAGAGGCCCCTTCGTTGCACTACAGCCTTGTAAAACATATCAGGTCAGTGTCACATGACTGAGGTCTAGGACACTGAAGGCTGTGGGCCAGCCCCTGTGCCACGCCAAGCAGGAGTAGGGTATCAAAGTACACATGGGTGTGGCAGGAAGAAAGAAACAGTGGGGAAGAAAAATGGGGAGGAGGAGGAAAAAAGGAGAAATAAAGTAAGAATATAGGGAAGAATGAAGGGATGTTTGCAGTAAAGCTATAACTCTTGTGAGAATTTGAAACTGCTGAAAGAATATTATTTCCATCCCTCCCCCCCTCCCTGAAGAACACCTTCCTCTACTGTCATCTATCACCTCCTCCCAAAAACAGAGGAGCCATTGTGTTTCTTATATAGTCTGAAAGATGCACAGTCTCCATTGACATCAGTTTGTGATGTCGGCGGAGACGACCGTCTCCCCCTCCCTGTTTCCACTGAGTGATCAGAGCTGACATACATCTGGAACACACTCATCCTGGTAGCGCTCAAAAGGAAGGAGGAGGGGAGAACATAAACACACCAATGCATAGATTCACATGCATGTACATTTAGAGCCATCAATCTAAACACACATGCCTACACACGGTTAATTAATTTTTCATGTATGTGGATAAATTTCTGAAGAGCTCGGCGACACTAGTTTGCATATGTGCACATGTCTGACATTTGGCTTCTTCTACTTCCTTTAAATGTTGTCATCTGTGTCACCTTATATGTCTCCCAGTCAGCCTCCCAGTGTCTTTTATTTTAGCACTAAGCACTTGGAGTGTGCCCCCAGAGGCCTCCAGCTTTATAGGAGACCTGTCACACTAATAGATTTCACCTTCTCTCATTTTCTTTGTCATTCCCTTTTTTCCCTCATCTGCCGGCCAATGTAGGCATGGGTATCTGTTTCTGGATTTGCTTTTCCTTTCTTTTCCTTCATCATTGTGGAAAAATTCAGAAATTTCTAAAGAGAATTGTGTTTACATGTATCAGGAAGTGCTGGTCTGTGGTGCAGAAAAGGCAACCAGCAGACTAGATGCTGCCTCCCTCAGGTGTTACCATGCAAAGACTTTTTTCTTTTTAAATAAAGGCCACAAATGCTGCTGTGGATGGTTGATATCAGCTGTTTGAGTTAGGAAGATTGTATTTCTGAGAATCAATTTCGTTGTGTCATAAGCCGTGGACGTGAGCTCCCAAGTGCCGGCTTGAAGAGGCAGGAGGCAGACCGGTGCAGGTAAAAAGGTTTTAATGAAGAATAACTAAACCTACAGAAAAAAAAAAAAATTCCAGCATGACATGGACTAAAACTAACAGAAACAAACATACAGAAGAGAAAGCGACTAAACAGCAGGCAATGAGCTGGCAAGGAGGAACTGAAACCAATGGACTTAAATACACAGAAGGACAAACTAGACACAGGTGAGGCGAGTGAACAATCAGACCAGGTGAACTAACGAGTAGAACCCATGAGGAACACAGAACTGAACATGACCCTAAATACCAAAAACATGACAAAAACCCAGAGCGTAAAAGAACATTAAAGTAAACCAAGGAACAAAGCATGAATCATGACAGTTTGACAAGGTTTAAGTTGATTCAAAGTGGGACTGAACCTCAAACCTGAATTTTAATAAAAGAATCAGACTATTTATTTTTCATTTTCATAGTAAGTGTTACAAATAAGTGACACAGACTGAGCATGAAATAAGTTCCTTAACATTAATTACCACATTCAGTGACCAGCTCATCCTTTTGCCACCTTCCTTAACAAAAAAGGACACGAGTCATCCACCAATGGAGTCTTTCAATTTCTTGTTGTTAACCGTCTATGATACCTTGTTGCCCTCAGGCAACAAACCCATTTTTGCCCTGTCATATCTCCACAATGCAACCCTTTAAATCATGCAATACTTAAAAAAAGGGAAAACTATAGGGAACCAATAGCAATGCTGTAATTTGTCACATGACCTATTTGAAGCCACTTTGAAACCCTTTTTGGCTGCCTTTTTCTAAGGAGACAGCTCTGCTATCTTGCTGCAAAAAAAGACTGTCAAAACAATATTTCCGCATGGAAAACAAGATCTTTTATGTCCATCTATGGACTGCCAGGATCCCGGATGTACTGGAATTCATTCACTAGGGTCAACAATGTGGCCAATGTCATGTCAATGCATCACTGGGAGTTACATCGACTTCTGACAATACAAAGCAAATTCCTCTCAGGGAGCCTAGCCAGGATAGACTTTACAAGGTGCGTCCCCTCCTATGATCACTCCTGGAACGCTTCAAAACCATTCCAATAGAAGAGAAGCTCTGTGTGGACGAGGAAATTATGTCATTTAAAGGGAAAAATAGTGCAGCAGTACAATCCAATAAAAAGAAAACCCAAAACACTGGGGTTACAAGATGTATGTCTTGAAAGAGAGCAGCGGGATTGCATAAAATTTTGAGGTCCACACCGGCCCAATCACACCAGTAAATGGCATGCCAGATATAGGGGCAAGTGGCAGCCTTGTTTTGTGACTTGTGAGCATTATCCCAGCCAACCAACAAGCTCTCACTGATAACTGGTTCACCAGTGTGGATCTCCAGACGATTCTTGAGAAGAAGAAAATCCATTGTATCAGCACTTTACGCCCTAATCGGCTTGCAAGGTGCAGCTTCTCCACAGACTTTGTTTTTCACTTGCATGCCATTATGGTACAATGCTGCCTACAGGCAACAAACCCCCAAAACCTCCAAAAATAAAAATAAAATTTCTTCAGATTATGTTTATTTAGTCTATTTTGAGACATAAAAACACTCCAAACATTTTTTCCCCTCACTGGCATCATAATTGCTTACCATAGAGGTGCTAAAGTTGCAGGCAGAGCCTCCCATATAATGATCTAAGCTAAACTGTTCTCTCTGACCGTAAATCTCATGTATGAGATGGAACCACAGCTGGAGGATGTAGGGGGACAACTGAATGTCCTGCCAATGGGTAGATGGATGTGATGGCCTGTTGGCTTGCAAGTATGTCTTTACTGAATATTATGGATAGCTTTTTAACCAATGTAATCTCAGTTCAGAAAACATTTAGGAAATGTTTGTCCACACCTGAAAATGAAGAAGCTTCAGCATGACAGCTCAAAAAGTGTATTTATACCAGGATATACCAGGATAGTCCACTCAGGCGAATGGAGAAATGCTGCACCTTCATTTAGTTTGGTTTGTTTACAATATGCACTTTACTCAGTCGTACAAAACTGCCTGGACAACATCACACAGTTACTGCTTGTTTGAGGTGCTGTTGCCTAAAACAACCACTGACCATTAAAAAAATGGTCATCGATCGGCTTATAATTAACAACGGAGCAAAATCGGGTTTACGCAGTTTTGGGGTTTCTGTTTTTACTTTAGTGTTCAAGCCTGATAATAATACAAAAACCTAAAACCTAATGAAACTAAAGGTAAATGTTTGTTTCCCACTTTTAACATCCACAAAAAACATAATAGGTAGATATGAGTGGTGGCTGGTCCCACTTGGCCTAACACTACTAGTTAAAAGTTTGGACACACTTAACCACTGCATTTACAGAGAAAGTGTGTTCAAACATTATTATTTTATGTATAAGTTTATGTATATATATATATATATATATATATATATATATATATATATATATATATATATATATATATATAATCTACAATCTTAGTTTGATCCTACACTTTTACTTTACTGATAATGAGAAAAACTTGCTTTAAGACAAATAAATGAGTGTTATCGGTGTTTCATCAGGATTACTGGCCTTTTAGCTTTGCACAGTCATCTAGTGGTTTTTATGACTTTTACATCCTCTTTATAAAATGTTTGTATATGTTATCACCCACATAGGCAGTTGCCTATGCTTAAGTATGAACTTAACCACTGTGTCATATCCTATATGCAATGTTACCAATGAAGGCTTGCTATTACATTGCTGTAAATTAAGTTTGAATTGTAGAGTTTGATAAAATATATATATATGTAAAAAAAAACACTTGAAAAACTTGGTATGGTTCCTGTTTCACACCAAAAAGCCACCCAGCAATTTTCACTTTCAGCCAATGCAATGCAGCAAAGTACATGTAAAAAGAAGTGTTCAGGTTTCTTATTTTATGATATAAAAATTGTTCAAACAGTGCTTGCCTCTCGGCTGAATTCTTCTTTAAATGGAACATTTTTTCTTTCTGTGTGTTTAAACTTAAGTCTGTTTTTGGTGTCTCCTGTTTGACAGCCCGATTTTGTGCATCTCTGAAACTTGCGCTTTGAAATGTCCCCTGGACTCTACCTTCAACAGCCTCACCTATCCTTCCCGGTCCTCCTTCCCCTCGTTCTATCTTACTCATCCCTCATGTCACATCACATTTCTCAGGCAGCACTGAGAAAAGGGCAGAGGCCCCTCCAAATTGATGTAGGTCACTTACATGAGCAAGACAAGGACAAGTAGAGACACACAAGCAAGCACACATCAAAGGGACCTATGAAGATGAGTTGACTTTATGTGCACACGCAGTCCTTCACCTTTCACCTGATTTTATCTGCAGCAGTAAAGGAGCAGCCCCCAAAGGAAGCATTTGTTTGTTCATAAATATTTCACATAAAAAACACAGGAATCCATACAAACCCACTCCCGACTTTGCTGCACTTACTTGCAGTGTGTTGGCAACCTCACTGATAAGGGAGCTTGATCTTCTAAGAGACCTGGGGACAAACTGGGCAATGACGACACCTATTGGTGACTGTGAGACCTTCTTGTGCAGTGGAAGCTGTTGTAGTGAATGTACGAGATGAATAACCAGTGATATTGAGTGCATTCATCTTCTACTGACAGTAAATTCACTGAAGAAAATTGACATTAGCTCATAAACATCAATCACAGGCCTGCACATCTGAGTGTGGAATGTGCGACAGATGAATCAGACGCAATCGAGCCGGGGGGGGGCTATGCTGTGATATTTTATATGAGCCCCACAGTTTACACACACTCTTCCTCGCTGTCTCTTCTCTCCATCATCTCTTCTCCCGTGGTGCTTTTTTGTGACTCCCTTTGCTCCTGATTTACGCCCGTTTCCCACAGTCAGTCCGCCATCTTTTATGTGTCCAGTTAAGCCAGCCTCTCCTCTAATTGGTTAATAGAGAGCAGAGCTGGTTGGTGTAAAGGGAAATCCTGAGAGCCTCTGAGGCCTGCTTCATGCCCACTGGACTGGAAGGGAGCCAAGATGTAGTCTCCACCACTATCCCCCTGACTACTCCTCCCCTGGACTGGAGAAGATCCAAGATGGATGCCTTGGGGCTGTACTGCTGTGAAACTTACACTAACGTAGATTAAATCTGGAGGAGGGCGGCTCTGCTTCCATCAGTGCTTGATTATTACACATTACAAGTGATTTATGCTTCAAAACATTCACAACACATAATATTAAGACCCAGAACTGCCCATTTTAAACCAAAATATGACTTAAAAAACTGTGACAAGGACAAAAAAAATAAGATTACATCAATAATGCATGAAAAGCTCATTTATAAGCTCAATTCTGAGATGGGAAAAGCAGCATCATATCAAGCTGCCTGTCCCAGTCAGAGCTCTGGAAAAAGGCTCTGCAGAAAAATGGAGCAATTTTTAGAGACGTGACTTAAAGCTCAGTGATCCACAATGTTTCTGCATGCAGCTGTCTCCCTGAGGATAGAGAAATACACAAGATGGTAAGAGGTAGAAGAGGAGGGGGAGGAAAGGGAAAGTGCACACAAGCCCACAGAGAGGAAGAGAGGTGAGAAAGAAAGTAATGCAAAGAGAAAATATAGACAGGTGATCAGTCTTAATATAGATTATTGTATAGCAAAGGCCAAAAATGGCAAGAGGATCCTTCTACAGTCATTAAGGGAGACATTATGCTCATTTCCAGCTCAATATTTTTACTCTGGGACTTCATTAGAGAAGATCTCTATGACTCATAGTAAAATAAGAAAAATGCAAACAAAAACAAAACAAGCATTCATCTAACGTTTCCTGTTATGCATCCCTTCGGTTCAGTTCCTCTCTGAAACTGCTCCCACTCATCTAGAAACCTGATCTCCTTCTGATTGGCAGGTTCTGAAGAAATCTGCCATCAAATGTTTGTGAGGTCCAAAAGCAATCTGTTCAGCTTCACGTCTCACCCGTGAAGGCATGAAGGGCAAGATCTCCAACCTAAACAGACATGGAGGTTATAAGTGTAGGCTATGTTTTGAGTGTGCGTCTTTTGGTATTTGATTTATTTTATGTGCATTGCCTTAATATATAGGAAACTAAATAGTATGTATACTACGTGGTTATCGGGTAAACTGGTTTCCTTTGGTACCTCTGGTGACCTCTTTATCTCATTTTGGTTTAGGTTTACACTTTCAGATTCACTGGTAGTTCTTGCAGTGCACTGTGTTTCTTGTAAGTTTAATTAAAAGATGTTAGATGTTATTTCATTATCTGGCTGGGATTTTGTGAGTCTCCTTAGGAATCCATCTGATCTAAAAATCCAAACCCTGAACAACAATCAATATGTCCTAAGTCCTGAAAGTTTTGTTAAAAGACTAAAAATGCATTGGTACTAGGATCTGATCTGTCATTTTTAAAGTTTAATTTTCTCTTTCTGTTAAATTAGGTTTAGGTACTATGACTACATGCTCAGGTTTAGGAATAAAAAATGGTTAGGGGAAGGAAAAGAAAAAAGTTTTGGCTTCACAACATTTAATTCACATCACAAAACCAGTTTGTAATTTGTCTGGTTAAAGTGACTGTTGGAGATTTCACATGCATTTGTTACCATGACTGAGTTCGTTGTTTGCAATCAACAGAACAGCTAAAAGTCAATTACAATGTTTTGGTAAACAATATGATTAATCAAAATCAAATCAAAATCAAATAAAAACTAAAAATGTAAAATGAATAAAACTGGTGTGTCCTGGTTCTGTTGAATTGATTTTGCCCTTAAATCTAAATAAATATTTTACAAATAAATTGCATTTAATTCAGTCACAAAAAGATTTGTCAGTCCATGTGTTCACTGAAAAGTTATTGAGCTTGCAGTGGAAAAAAGACTAAAGTCTTTTTTTTTTTCTTTACAAAAATAATGCATTTGTAAAATGTACGTTTATATGAAATAATATTTGTTAATTCAAAGATTGTGTGATGAAGGGCTGAAACACCTAAAAACTATTCAGTAACTATTGTTATGACTTCATGTGTATTTCATTAGTTCCCTGACATTAAAGGGAAATTCAGGCATCAGTTCAAAAACATCTATATTTTTAAATCTGACAAGAACTTGCAAAAATACATAAAACATCAATTTTCATGCTCAGGTAAACTACGTTTATTATTGCTTTATATATCACATGGTTTCTTTTTTTCAGTTCAGAAAATTGAGGAAAATCTTAATGCTTCCAGCAAAAAAATGTCACACACCATGTAACTGATGTATTTCCATACACAGTAAGTCATTAAAACAATCAGGACTCCGGCATCAACGCTGCTGCTGCACCACGCCTTTCAGCTAGTTTTTAGATTCAGATGCTTAGAGATTCATGAAAAGGGTCACAACAAAAATAGGAGTCATGAGATGACTAATTGGAAGATCAATTTATGTCTAAAAAAGGTTACGGAGTTTATTTTCTGTTAAAACAATTTATGATACTAGAGTCTGCAACAGTTAAAAAGATAAAAGTGACATCTGAAAAACGTTCTAGATAGATGCTGTTTTTGTTAAATAAAATGCATCAAGCCAATCAAAAAACTAAGGCGCCAATGAATGAAGACCATACTTCATACCTTTTCTTAGCTTTGAGTGAAATATTTCAATATTTTAATATATTTATAACTCAAAATATTCAATCACATTTAATATTAGTTACTATAATAACTGTGCAGGAAAAAAGTCAAGTTTATAGAAACAAAACAAAATACAAGCTATTAACTCTAAAGGTTAAAGGCTAAAAACTTAAAAGTAAATATGCGGTCATATCACCAAATAGTAAAACAGTCCGAGGTGTTGTTTTCAGTTTCACAAACATGTATTTTCATTTTGAAAAGTCCTCACGCAACAAGTGAAGAGAAAATGTCCTTGAGCAAGGCACTGGAAACAGAAATGCTCCAGTGGAGCTGCTCAGTGGTCAAAGATTGGCCTTTTATGCAGCAGCATCCAGGCGTGAAAATGTGTAATGGTCTAAATATGAAGCAAGGTGCTGCATGATAAATCAGCTCTCCCCAGATACTGTAGCTGGAGGTTAAAAGAAAGGTGTCTTCTTGTTCTCCGACACCAGGATGTTAGGATGAGAAGATGGTGTGGTATTTAAATTTCTCCTTGTCCTATCAGCTTGAGCCCGCCAGCTGCACAAGAACAGAGGTCAGGGTTCAAACTGTGACAACCGCAAATGTCAAATGACATATCCCCTACTGTGGCTGTCACCTTGGCTCATCGTTTAGGAAGCCAACCAAGCAGGAGGAAGATATTAAAAGAAAGAGGGAAATGGTAAACGAAGAAAAGAGGGTGGGCAGATGAACGTACTAAAATGCGGCGTTGCATAATGGGACATTGCGTAACATGTCCCATTTTATACCACATCGCTCTCATATATTACAGTAGGGCCTCATATAATGCTGCATATGGGCGGGCAAACAGGGACAAAATGTTTTGGGGGACGACATGGGGAGGCAGGGGTGGGGGATGTGGGTGAGTGTGTGAAATGAAGAGGAAGGGAGCACATGGAGGGCTTATGGTTCTGTCTCTGAGCAGAAGACATGGAGTGACGGAAGTAGACAGCCAATGGGGTGTAGGCGCAATGGAGTGGGAAAGGAGATGGAGGGATGGGGGAGGGGTTGGTCGTGGCGGTGGTTGTTACGGGTGGAGATGGTGTGTGTGACGGTGGGTGGGCAAGAGCGTGGTCGGTACTGGTATTTCTACCCTGTCACATCGAGTTAGTGTGCAACCGAGCACAACTGCTGAGCACACCACTCTGGACAGCTCTGCTCTGTGCACGTGTGCCACACACACACACACACACACACACACACACACACACACACACACACACACACAAACACAGGTTTGGATTCACAAGGACACAATATCTACACTTGAACGAACACACACACACTAATCTCCCACGAGGATCACAAGGGCATCGAAATCAAGTGAACAGAAACGATGGTAGAGTGCTCAACCTACCAACTTTATTTTTATCCATCCATCCTGCTTGTGGGTACAATCATTACTCATTTTATTTTTGCACAAACAAAACAAACAAACAACAACAATAATAATAATGCATTTTATTTTATTAAGCACTCTATATTAGTAAAATAAGTCTCAAAGTGCACAAATACACACAGTAAATAAAAAGAATTTACATAAATATATACATATAAATCAGAACCACATTGAGTCCATTGGCCCCAAAACTCTGTGTGTTCAGGAAATATTGCAACCTGATGTTCATGTCTCAACGCATCAGTAACACAGGCAATATCTTGTTTGAAAAGAAGTACTTTAGACCCAGATGTGCAGACTGCACGAAGCTAAAAATGAACCATAACAATTTACTGCTGTCAAATGGATTGCTGCACTGGGCGAGGAGATCAGCCAAGAAGCATCATCTTCATCAACTAAAGCTACTGTGTCAGCAGGGGCAGAGCAGTCAGCTCATCCACAATCTCTCCGGTCACTATGTGCAACAAGGCAACATGCCTATGAGCCTGAAGGCTTTTACACAATATTTTCTTGCTGAAAAAAAGGGGGGGACTAGTTTGAATGATGGAGCACCCCCACTTCCTCAGGCTGAGGAATCAGGAGTAAGTGAAGACAACCAATAGAGGGAGACATAAGGGTAGAAACTTGGGTGAGATGTTTCTATGTAAACGCTGCATTCACACAGTGAATCATGTGTAAAAAAAAAAAAAAAAAAAAAAAAAGGGAGGAGGGTGCAGATGGATGGATGAGGAGGAGGAGATAAAGCGTTGAGGTGTGATGTGCACTGACCCGGACTCTTTGGTGATGCCATAAATGTGGATGCATGCTTCAGCTGCTTTGAGGGAGGGAGGGAGGAAGGAGATAGGAGCTATCAGCTCTGTGGCCGGCCGTGTGACAGGCCAGAGGTCAGCAAGCACACATTCAACTGCACGAGGCATCATCGGCACTGCAGAGGGTCATAAAGGTTGTGTGGTTACTGTTACATAACTGAGCCTGAATGCATTATCCACTGGTAGCATCCATACAACTTTAATGTATTGCATAATAGTTTAGGAGTTATAGGTTTTAATAAGTAAAAAGAATGGACTGTTTACGTCTGCAACAAAGAAGCTTCTGGACATCCACAGAGGACAGTGATGGATGATGGCAGGAGTTTCCCTTTCATGGTAAAGAAACCCATCTTCACAGCATCTTTTCAGGTGAAGAACATTCTCAGGAGCAAATATAGAAAGTACACTTCAAGTGCAATTTTTTTATACATGCCATGAACCAGAACCTTATATTAGACGGAAAACATGTGCCAGCGAAGAGCAGAACAGCATTCTCTCTCTCATCCTAGAGAAAGCAACTAATAGGAAGGCTTAGATCCAAAGCAAAATTAATATAAGAAGTAGGGACATTGTGACGAATCAGGCATGCACAGTTTCTACTGCTAGTACTATGACATAAGAGGAATTCTGAGGTGAATAAAAAATTATACTGTTTGCAGAGATTCAGTCAAATGGTCAGGATAACAATAAGTAGAGGCCCACTTTGGTGATGTCCCCAGGCTTCTCATTGGGTTGAAAATAAACCTGTGCTCTCTGGGTGGTTTCTCAACCATTCACACATTGGACCTACGTGACAAAAACAAGTCTTGGCCACTTAGGTCAGGTGACCATTTAGATAAATGGTGTCCAAATATTCATTATATTAATATTGTAAGGAATTATTCATTCTAGGCTAGGTTTATTCTAATACTTTAATCACTAAGCTCAAACAGGGACAATCAATATTTGCATTCTATTTACACAACGTCTTTGTAATATTCTGTTGTATTTCTGTGTATCTGGTAGCTTAAAAGTGCTTTTCTTCTTTTTATACCCACTCAAAGCGATGAGCAAGTTAAGATGAAGTTTATCCACTATACTCATTATCCTGAGCTGCAGCCACACCTGTCCAGAACATGGTTAGTTTACTGTAACAGAACAAATAGAAAGAAACATCAAATGAGCCTATTTTCAGTCATTAGTATTTTCTATGCTTTTTTTCTTCTTCTTCTTCTTTTTTGTTAAAAAGCTCACTAGTGAGTGTTTATCCTAAAATTCAAAGCTAGGCAATCACCAGTGTTGGATGACAAGTTCCCAAGACCAGTAAAAACTCCTGCTCTAATTGATTAGAATTGGGTACTTTGCCACAAGTAAACCAAGTCATAGAGTACTACAACTTTTCCATGCTATGTTTGGAGCACAGAGAGCAAGCTGAGAAAGATGTTTCCCCATATTTCCCCTTGAAAATGAAGGCTTCGCAACAAATTTAGCACCTACATGAGTGAGTAGAACCTGTGATGCTCCGAGACACTGTGTGGAGCTGTCACTCAGTTAGGTGTCTACAGAAAGAGACTCTGCAGAGAGCGCCGGGGACACAGGTAGAGTGCAGGGAGCCCCTGAAGTGTCTCATTCAAAGTGGTGAAAGAAAAAAACAGGGGGAGGTGGAGAGGAAGAAATGAAGAGAAAGATGTTATCACTTCCATCTCCTCCTCCTCCATGTTGGTGTGAAGGGAGCTGCAGAAAACAGATGACCTACATTTCCATACCCACAAGCTCCAGCAGCTAGGCCTCCCTGGATTTAGAACAGCCAGGGTATAGAAAGTATGGAAAGGCAGAGAAAGGGTGTATGGAGTAGGTCTAAAGAGAAACAGGCAGGCTTCCAGTTTGACAAGATAGACATAAAAAGGCAGAAACATAAGCAGACAGACAAAAGGAAACAGGGAAAGTTTTGACGGTAATCCTCCTCGACTCTTCCTTCCTTTCCTCTCGAGTGCTTATATAAAACACATCTAGAATTCTGTTCTATGCACATCAAAGAGCCTGCACCGCTTTGCAATCTGCATATATGATGCGTCCAGGGAACCACAGAAGGGCTGTGTGTATGCATGTGTGTCTCTGTGAGGAACGCTGGAGTAAAAATAAGCTTCTTTGGAGAGTATTTAGATTACTGTGTATTCAGATGAGCCACTTGGATCTGTGACTGCTTAAGTCCTCAGAAGACAATCTTTTTTTCCTTTTTCATCTGACTACAAATACTACAGAAATGACGAAGACAAAAGAACCGACTCTTTTAAATTTGCACAGCGTTACAGGCTTCTAAATGGAACCGCTACATGAGTATAGTTCCTGTATGAGCGCTTTCTGGTGAGATGTGTTCTGCATGATAACTGCAGTGTCATGCGCTGGTCTAAAACAAATTCATGGGCTATGATTGCAAAGTGTGGAAGCTGTCATTGGAATAATGTAGCAGCAAATTAAGTCATCTCACTGAAGATGAAAGCTTCATAGCTGAAGTGAGTTTCCTTTTCTGCACCACTACTGCCACCTAGTGATGATGTGTGCTGACTGAAGATCATTATCCTGTTGAATAGTAGGACTTTTACTAGTGTTTAGTACTCTATTATGAGATGCAGAAATCATATTAAAAACAAGCTGGCTAGTCCCTCGAGTGGCAGAACCCACACAATGACATTTCCACCTTCATGCTGTGCAGCTGGGATGAGGATCTTCTCTTAAAAAGATGCTTCTGTTTTGTACCAAAACACTTTTGTGGGAAAACTGCATTTTATTTGATGCTCTTGTTTAAGAGGAAAGGGCTTTTTCTGGCACACTACCCTTGCAGGTCGCTTGTTCAACCTCTTTTTTTTTTATTGTGGACTTAAAAACATATATTTGCAATAATTAGTCTGTTCTTAGGTTAACTTGCTTGTGTGGCCAGGCTGTAACTGTCATTAGCTATCTCTGCCACATGGAGATAATCTTCTCTACAGCAAAATTTCTGATAATTTCTAAATATTTCCGCATAATTTATCTTTTCATCACAGATACTTTGATAACAAAGAGAACACCAAGTCCTACATGTCAGTAGTTGAGATAGATTGTTGACCTCTGACGAGGTTTTTATTACCAGCACAAAATCAGAATGACCTTTATTCCAATTTTATAAACTTGAAGGTTTGGAAAAATGTCAGAATGTAAATCTTTATTCCAAATCGTTGCGTGCTATTGTTGCATAATATGAAATGTTTCTTGCTTCTCTATATGTCTTTATCAGTGATGTGCAAACTGCATATTGCACAACAGTTATGAAAGTAGTCACGCTAGTTCAAACACATGTTCACCACAGACAAACGTATCTTACTTGGCAAAAAAATGTAAAAGCACCCCCGTAGCATCAAACACTGCACATGTATCCATCTGCACAAACCAGTTCAAAGACCCAAGTGAAGTTCCAGTAACTAAAACATACAGGGAGGGGAGTGTTATTGACTGCTTGGTCTATTATTACACTCACATCAGCTGCATATGTGAAAAAGTGTTTAGAAATCAATGGTATGACAGAATAACTCATGCAGAAGCAACAACACTGTAATGATAACAGCCATCTGCCGATGATGAAGGGGTTACGTTTTTGTAGCGGTTTTGTACATTTCTACATTTTTAGCTTTACAGTAAATTGTGGGAATGTGAACTGGAGAAAAGAAAACAACTTGTGTGCCGGAATATTAATGAGGCTGGATTAGTATTTGGGAAATCATCAGGCATTTTATTCATTTCAACATTAAAAAAAACAAAACATTCCACACAAAGAATGAACAAAGTGGCATCGTGTCATGTTGAACTTCATGTTCAAGACTCTGCAAGAAGGAATGTGAGAAATGCTGCTGAGTGTGTTCCTGATTTACAGCTTGAAAGGTTACAGCTCGTTGCAACACTGAACCCAACAGAAACGGTGGGAGAAATTAAAGTTGTCTTGTGGTGTAAGCATGTGTGTTTTTCATTTAAACTGTTCATCCTTATTTTTAAAAGAAATACACTTATACAAAGGCGACAATAATAAATAATTGTGTCATCAAATTTAGAAATGATTAATATGTATAGCATTCAGTTAAAAGGAAAATTCATAGATGTTGCTCTCATAAAAGACACAAGTTGTTTATTATGACACAAATCGGAATTTAAAATCAGTTTACCACAATTAATTGAAATGTTAATGAAAAAAAAAGGATTTATTGTGAAGTAAAGGAAAATCTGTCTCCTTATTTGACTCTTTGGAGTTACAACTCCATAAAGAAGCACAGTGTAATGCAAACAATACAAAATTCCGACGCGATGCATACAATCAGTAAAAAATACCTTTAGAATAAATAATTTTTAATGTGACAATGCAACATGATGACTAGTGGGTGTCAAAAACCTTTGCTCATGAATGAACGTTACGCCCATTTAGCATCCGATGTCTCATGTTTAAAGTGAAGCTGTTTCTGTCTGATTATACGGAAGCCAAGAGTAGCCATTTTTTAATGTCGTCATCTTGAGATCACAAAGATAATTTTCAAGCAATTACAAATTAATTTGTCCCATTAGCTCAAAAAATTGACTTTCATTTATTTATTTATTTATTTAGATACCCAAGTGGTTCTCACAAAATAACAATGTTTATTTTTTATTATTATTTAATGTTTATTTCAAGATCCCAAGATGACATATTCAAACTAAATGTCATAAGGAGCAAAGATAAAATGTTTAAATACCAACGGATTACTGTGGGAAACGAAATGACGAAACCTTTTGTACCATGCTAAGATAAAAAAAAAGCTTTCTCACAAATGACAAAAATTTTACCATAACCAGGAAATGTTTGTCAGCTAAAACATCATCTTAATCGTCCAAAACACCATATGATGCTGAAAAGTTCCTTTTCAGGTGGATTTCTCCTTTAACAAGGGCGCGGCACAGTTAGTCAAAGATGAGTGTTTCAAGTGTTTTCCTGAGAATTTTAATTTTCTTCCCTGTTTATATGATTCATCAGACCAACAAGTCAACAAGACTTCCCGTGTAGGGGTCTTATCAGAAGTTTTGTCTTGGCTCATTCCCTCATCTTGTAATAGCCTCTTCGGGGCCTTTTCTTGTGTCTCCTATCAGTAAAACTCTGTCAAACATTAACAGTAAAACAGTTTCAGGCGAAATACCATACAGAAATCAGGAAATACAGTGAAAAGTTTAAAACAGGCTCTCACACATTGAGAGTCCTGCTGCTTACAAATTTGCCACTCCTGTACTTGCCGGAGCTCTTCCTGCTGGTGCTGCTTCTGTGTGAGCCTCCCTTCAGCCTCACACTGCTGGACACTGCTGCGGCCAGCTTCATCCTTGGTTGCTCCTCTGACACCTCATGCGTAAAGTTATGGAGATTCTGGCAGGTGCAGGAGTGCTCTGGGGTAAGAGGTTCTTGCCTGGTGCAGAACCATTTTACAGAACTGTAGAGAAGCTCTACGCAGCTGGAAATAGCTGATATCACCCCTACAGCAAAGTAAAAGCAGAGGAAGATGGTTTTTTCTGCAGGACGGGAGGTAAAGCAGTCCACTGTGTAAGGGCAAGGAAAACTGGTGCAGGGGTACTGGGGCTTCACCTTAAAGCCATACAGCCAATACTGACCCACTATGAAGCCTATTTCTGCCACTATGCGGAAAGTCACATTTATGATGTAGAGCCTTCTTAAACGGAGGTCTTCTTGGTAGTCCTGGCTGCTGCTTTGAGAGAATTTAGAGCGTGTGCTCTTCTTGTTATGATGATGTGTGGCATACATGAGAAAAAGCAGGGAAGGTGTAGCAATGAGAACAATGTGGAACACCCAGAACCTGTACTGCGAGATGGGGAAAGCCTTGTCATAACACACCTGTTTACAGCCAGGCTGGAGGGTGTTGCAGATAAATTCCTCTTGCTCATCCTCAAACAGGTCACTGGCTACGGTTCCCAGGATCAGTATCCGAAACACAAGCATAAGTAAGAGCCAGAAGCGACCAAGCATCGGCGAGTGGGCCTGGAGGTTATCAAAGAGCCCACCGAGGAAGCCCCATTCACCCATGGCTGCAGCAGTGTCAGGTAACAGCTCCAAAGAAATCTGAAGATTGGTTCACCTGCCGCTCTCGTAGCAAAAATTGTCACTGAGCAAAAAATAAGCTGAACGTGACTTTCTTATATACAGTTCATGACTCATAATGGGAGTAAAGTTGTCTGGAGGTCAAAGGCTGATTCAGGGTTCATTCCCCTCATGTTGATTAACCTGAAAGCAAAAACGAAACATCACTAACTTTAAGCACTAAAACTCTTTACCACCTATAAGGCATAACTCCAGCGAAGATTTACTTTTGCTTCTGGGACTGACATGTGGATTTAGTCAGAAATTTTTTCAAGCCAGTGATTGATGAATCAGGTTGAACCTGATGCATTTTTGCTACCTCATATACACATGGAAGATCCACTTTGAATGTCAAAAATCTGATCCATCCTGAGATAAATAGAAAAATTTAAAGAAACGCAAAAAAGAGGCAGCAAAAACCATGTTATATCCACAACATCTTGGAAGTTAGTCCCTCTCATGCTCTCTCCGAATAGCATGTGAATGAGGTTTGTCGTAGCTTTATAATTGAGAGGGCGGCAACAGTTTAGGAAATTCCTTCTACGTCCTAATCTGCATCTACAGGTCCCAGACAGAGGCGATGTTTACCCAAGAAAGGCAAAGTCTTGATGAGCATTTCAAAGAACTTCCTAAATGGCAGGAAGGATCTGTTTTAGGTTTTACCACCAGCTTTCCTGGTCACAAGGGACAACATGGGAACTTGATGAAGACTAAATTAAATTAATAGCTGCAGCTGGCAATAGATGCATCTTAATGAATTAAATTTTATAGTGAGGTTTAAAGTTCGCGCTTAGTTATTTTCAGTGTTTTAACCACTTTGTTTTATAATAATAAAAGTACTTTACTCATTGAGGTGAAAGCATTACTCACCCATTAAAACTTTCCTACAACCAGTTTGTTATAGCTGCAGATGAAACTCCTGCCTCCATGAACCTGATTTTAGCCCATACGCAAGCTGTTCACAAAAGTGTCAACACACTGCAAAATCAACAGACTTTATTAGTTAAAACTTTAAAATGAACCACATAAATATTTACAAGACAAAACACAAGCAAAGTGATAACAAAAGCTCAGTAAAGAACTTAAACAAGATATATATATAGAAGTATAACTATTATAGAAGTATATAGAAATATTATAGAAGTACAACTTATAAAATGTCAACCGCGAATGAAACAATTTTTTCCTAATTCTTTGACAGGATGAGAAATTTTATTTTATGACATAGAATGTTTTTTTTAAAGGTCTACTTAAGGAAATGCTGCAAATGTAGATGCACTGGAAAAAAAAAACAGACTTTAAACCCTAAAAGCAAAAACATGCACGATGACTCAGACAAAAAATAAAAATCTAAAAATCTTCATCAGAATCTGAATCTATGTTGTAAGCAACAGGTTTCCGAGCACGTGAGGGTTTCTCTCGTGGTGCCGCGGCAACGGGAGCAGATGACTCTTGGTCTGAAATCTGGAAGCTGTCATCCTCGTCCCACTTCTTGGTTTTCTACAAGAAAATATTGTGGAGTTAAAATGAGTGAACGGTGACATGGCCTGAGTAAATTAAAGTCTTCCTCAAGTTCAGTGTATAAAACGGACCTTGGTGGCAGCATTGGTTTTGGCCTTGAGGCGTGACATGAGGTCGTCTGAGCTGCTGTCAGACTCATCAATCACAGTCTGTTTCCGTTTTAGAAGAGGTTTGGCCTTTGCAGCTGGAACTTTCTTTTCAGCCTCCGAATCACTGGAGTCAAACGAGGGGACCTTTCTGGCAGCAGTGTTGGATGAAGGTTTGGTTTTAGAGAGAGCATCCAAGATGGAGGGCTGCTTTGCATCTGGAAAAAAGAAATAAAAAAATGACACATAAATATCAAGAAAAGACTTTTTCTTTTACAATCATACTTTGAAGTGTGTAATGTGTGTGTGCTTTCAAGATATATTTGTAAAAATGAGTAATGATTGTTAAAAGCTTAATTAATAACTAAGAAAAGCTACATCCTGACTTCGGTAACTAGAGGGGTGTTTAATATAAACCACCAAATGAGCTGTCTCTAGTTAGTACCTGTTGCCTTCTTCCTGGACACAGCTGGTTTCTTTGCAGGAGCAGTTTTCTTAGATGCAGGCACCTGATCATCAGACAGTGCTGTATAATTCCACAATGAACAAATTATTAACCTCACAGACCTTTGGCCTAACGTTCTTCATTTTACAACACAACTAACTCATAATACTTACAACTTGACTTGGTTTTGGTTTCTTTGAGAGCCGTTTTGGTCTTTGCTACTTTTTTTGGCTCTGGAGTTCTGGGAGGTGAGGCTGGAGAGCTCAAGTCGCTGTCGGACAGAGCAATGGGCTCTGGGGCAAAGCTTGTGTCCTCATCGCTGAGCACTGCCTTCCGTTTAGGAGCACTCTTCTTCTCCAAGTCATCAAGTTCATCTTCACTGTCAGACAAACTATACTTCACTGGAGCTTTAAAAAGAAAAAAGATTTAATGATTATGTTATTTTAAGTGAGTATTTTAAACAAAGGTGCTGATTCATCATTCTGAATGAGGAACCAAACAGCTGCTGTAGTCAAAACAGAGCTAATCAGAGTCATGGGTGTTTACATGTCTGGAATGTTTACAGCATGTTTTAATTCGAAAAAAAAGAGCCTCAGAGTCACAAAGCCTCACCTTTTGTTTTGCGTTCTATCTTCTCTCTAGGGGCGGCAACTTCCTCCATCTCCATTTCACTAGCAGACTCAGACTCAAAGTCAGACTCTTCATCTGACCACGGGTTCTTCTTCTTCTTGGCGATGGGCTTGAACTGAAGTGTGGTCTGCTTGCTAGTTTTTGTAGCTTTTGCAAAAGGTCATATTTAAACAAAAAGTATTAAACAATGGGTCTCTGGATTTTTTCAAGGTAAAAAACAATCTTGCAGCCTCATTTCAGACAATATGAACACAAACATTTTTAATATTTTTGCAGCAGGCTCTTATATACACACACACACACACAAATTCAGCAACTGGAGCTGGCTAGAATTATCAGCTTCACCAAGGAGCTACACATCTTTTCAAATGCAAAAACATTCACCCAACAGTTAAATATTACAGTGAAGCAAGAACAACATGTAGTATAAAAGGTTAACTGTACAACCTTGTCAAATTTTCTAATTTTCAGTGTAACACTTAATGTGCTCTGCACAGATGTCAAAAGTATATCACGTTTTAATTCAGCATTCTTTATACAGGAAGTCTGTGTTTTGTTTTTTTTTTAGTCTTACCTTTCTCTCCATCCTCCCCAAACTCTATCTTCGTCACAACATCACTCTGCATTGGGGAACAAATCAGTTCATTTGTCAACTGTGATAATCACAATGAATATCTCTACAAGGAACACCGACACCTTGTATTGTTGGGCTTGTATTTAACCACATGTGAGCATACATACCTTAGCTTTCCTGCCTCTTTTGCCTTCTCCTTTCTGAAGATGAGCCTTCTTGTTAGCCTCTGCTTTCATTGTGCTGGTGATGCGTGGAACGACACGGCGGCCCTGTGGGGTGGGCATAGTCTCCTGCTTCACCTTCATCACTTTCCCTTTGCCTTTCCCAGCTCCCTTCACAGGAAGAAAGGCATTCTCACTTTCTTTAGCCTCAAAGCGCTACATGGGACAAGAGAGAAGAAAAGATTTAGACAATTACGGCTCTGGATGCAACCCTAAAATCTAAAGTACTGTTCCAAACAAAGTGTACTTATAACTGGATTCAGAGAAACACGTGACAGAAAGAGAAGATACCTCCAGTTCTTCTGAGAAAGCAGCAAGGTCTTCCCTCCAAAGGTCTGCTGGAGACTTCTTCTTCAGAGTGTTCAGCTCTGTCAACTACAGTAATTGGGTCAAAAATTACCAATTACTTTTTTCATTTTTAATGCTAAATATATTTACAGTAGATGAAACTTACCTTGGCATCCCTCTGTTTGCACAGCTCCTCTTTCTTCTCTTTGGTCAAGAACCACATAGGCATGCTAAGCAGGTAGTTGTAGTCGGGTCCATTATCATCTTTGTCCGTTTGCTCTTCTCCCCCCTCTTCATCTTCTGATTCCTCTTCGTTCTAGTAGATTGAGCACAAAACTAAAATGTAAAATTGGTTCATAGTCTCATATTTTAACAGAGTGCCATTTAATTAAAATGATCCCACCTTCTCTTGGGCCTGTTTCCAAGCCTTGACTGGGTCTGAGTCATAGCCCATCTGTTGCAGCATGCGAATAAGTTCCTTTTTGGGCTTGTTTTCTACAAGCAGATAAACAGTAATAATTCAAAAGGAAAACCCAAGACTAAACCGGGATTCTCAGAGTAAAGGCCAAAGTAACTATAACAATCACAAAAAGTCAAAAGTGTTTTAAAGGTAGCTACTAACCAATGACCAAGGTGCCCTGAATTTTCTCCAGGATGAAACGGGCCTGGTTTGAGAGTTTAGCACTCTCTGCTCCCAGCATGCCAGTCAGCCAGTCCTTTCTCAGCACATAGTACTTCATCCTCAATTCAAAGAAGTCCTTCAGGATATCCTGCACGGATTCATACTTTTTCAAGCTGCCCACGTGGTCAAACAGAACCTGAAAATAAGAAAATACTAATGTTGGAGATGGTTTGGAAAAAAACAGAGCTCTCCAGAGATCATTTCATTTGATCTAATAGGGAGATTTATTCCTCGTTTTGGACTTATGTGGCAGGAATTACCATAGAATTACAGGTGAGAGGGCTCTGGAGCTTGAAAACTTTGTGCAGGCCAACAGCCTCCGCCCTTCTCAGCTTCTCTTCTGTCATCTTGACCACAAAGCGTACAGTCGTGTCAGTGTGATAGTCCTTGTAGTCTGTGATCAGAGGAGGAGCTTTCTCTGTGCCATTCAACATCGGCTCCAGCACGTTCTCCTTGTAGGTCTAAACCAGAGAAAGTAATGCAAGACAACATAGAGTTAATGATGAACGTCAAATAACTTAAAATGAAAGATAACCTATTTAATTGGAGTCAGGTTTGAGTTTACTATTATAATTTACATTTCTATGTCTTTAATGCACCCTTTTAAGAAGGAGAAAGTTTCAATGACTTACCTGTGTCCAGGATTTGACCGGCAATTCAGAGATCTCAATGGTGGTGGAGTCAATGATGGCCACTTCTCCACTATTCATGTACTGGTTATCCATCACCTGCTCAATGGTGCCTTTGAAACCTTTGTAGTTTGGAAGCTATGAGAAAAAAAAAAGACAAGGTCTTATTGGCCTTTTTTTGTGCAAGAAAGCACAAGATGACAGATTAAGAAATCCATGCCCTGTCCTCACCATTGGCAGCGGCTCCTCGCCGTTAAGCATACGGTGAATGTTGCTGATGATCTCACGTATGTCAAAGTTGGGAATCTTACTGGCCCAGCCTGTGCCGATACCTTCGGATCCGTTCACCAGCACAGTGGGGATGATGGGAATGTACCATTCTGGCTCCACACGCTGGTTGTCATCAAAGTTGTACTTCAGGAGGTTGTCATCCACTGGTGGGAAAACAAGACGAGCCAGGGGGCTGGAAGTTGGGAGAATAAGTGAGTAAGTGACAATATAAACCATAAAACATACCTCCACTCTCACTCCTGACTAATAATACAGTGTACAGGAGGCCTGAGGCTAGTGTTTGTTGCAGTGCTTGTTTTCAACCTGAGCATGGTGAAGATGTATCGAGGACTGGCTGAGTCCTTGCCACCGTGCAGCCTGGTTCCAAACTGTCCCAGAGGCTGCAGTAGGTTCATGTTGTTGCTTCCCACAAAGTTCTGGGCTAAACCAATGATTGTCATCATCAGAGAGACCTAGAAAAATAAAGAGATTAAATCATCAGAATTCTTCTTAATAGGTACACAGACAACGGTTAATTACGGCTCTCTCACCTCTCCATGGTGGTAGGCAGACATCTCAGCCACTGAACCGGCCAGCTGGGCCACTTTCACCTCCCGCTTGTCGTTCCTTTTGAAGCAACAGAACAGTACCTTCCTCTGACCTGGTTTCAAACCTAAGTCATACAGAAAATGCACATTTAAGAAATTATTTGATCCAACAGTGCATTTAAGAGTTAAAAAAGTTAGTTCTTAGTGATCATAATCCTCTCACACACCATCCACCAAACAGGGAAGGGACCTCTCATTGTCAGAGTTGGAGAAAAGTACAAGCTCCTTGTTGACAAAGTCATTGTAGGAAAGCGACTTGGTCGATTGACCGTACAGGTAGTCCTGTAAACAAACAAATAATAAAAAAAAGGCATTAAAACTTAATTGAAAACAGTAGTAAAACCCATTAAGCTAATTAACTGTTAGGGGCATTACCTCAGGAAGATTGTGCTCCCTGCGCTGGCGCCTGTTGACCATGTAATTGGTGAGCCACTCTTTTCGCTCTTCCACTTTCTTCTTGCTAAAGGCCTGAACAAAAAAAAAAAAACAAACAAACAATCAAAAAGGTTAATATTTGCATAGAACACTAAAATGACTAGTCACATCTTGGCCAAAAACTCAGAGATTTGTACTAAACATGTGGGAAACATCTTACAAGGGTGATAGCTTCATCATCTTTAGGTCCTGAGTACTTGAAGGGAATACGGTGTCTCTGCATATCAGAGAAGTACTCCTTGGCTTCCTGAGATGTGCTTGTTCCCAAACCTGGATGGTCAAATACAGAAAAGTTATCATGATATTAAAACACATTCACAAGTACATCCAACACACTAACCAGGTATGATTAGCTGCTTACTTGTCTGGTTTTACTACCACACAGGGGTTTGGAACAAACCTTTGTAGTATTTGACTTTCCAAGATTTGTGGTTGGGCTGGCTCGCCTTCCATGCGTTGAATTCAGGAATACTGTAGAAAGACATCTGCGTTTTCTTGTAAGATGCCTAATAAAAGGGGAACAAAATGTCACATTTTGTGTTGATGTCTTGTCAGGACCTTGCAATATATTTGAAAAAAAGCTAAGAAAAAAAGATTTTACGCGAAACTGAGTTTTTGTAAGCAAGAAAAATATTATTAATCATCTTAAAAAGTCTCATGCAGCATTATGTGACATTCATTCAGTTGAGTATTATCAGGTTTTGGCACTAGATGGTGGTATTGTTATAAAATTAGGCAGCCTGCCTGGAAAATGCAATATGTACCTCTTATGGGAAAGAAAATTACATTTGTTTCACATTATTAATTTCCATATAAGCCAGCTATCAAATAATGTAATTTGGTGGTTGGTTGGCACACAGCCCAAACTGGCAAACAGCCAGGTTAAGATATCTAAAGCAGGAACAAGACTTTTACTGAGCCCAAGTACCTTGATGATGGGGGTGATGAACTCTTCCAGGAAGTTATGGCGTAGCAACGATGGCCAGTTGTGGTGGATGAAGTTGATCAGCAAACCCTTAATGTGGGAGCCATCTTGATCCTGTCGCAGCAAAAACAAAAAAACAAAAAATAAAACCCACATTAACAATCAAAACTGAATAAAACAAACAATAATAATAATATTAAAAACTTATGAACCTTATAACAACTTTAACATTTCTGTATCTTTCTTAAAACTGATGTGATAGAATCTAATTGAGAATAAGACATGATCTTTATTACTATAACCAGCACGCTTCATGCTGGTCATTAAACCTTTCCATCAGATATTATGCTAAGAGGAATGCTTGCTCAAATTCAGAGGCCTCCTTCAAACAACAAATGAGAAACAAAGAATTCAGAGCCCTTCATTTACTCTTGCTTTACATGTGCCTTGCAAAACACTGTAACTGGAATCTGTATCACATTTATCCAGGTAGTTTTACGTTATGGCTGTGAATGAAATAAATCACCTGATCTGTCATGATCATGATCTTGCCATAACGCAGACTTCTGAGTGAATCTTGGTCGCTGTAGTTCTTCTTGTACTGTAGACCGAGGATCTTGATAATGTTGTTAATTTCAGCGTTATCCATAATCTGCAGAGGAAAAGCACACCATTTATTCTAAATGCTGTTGACATTACAGACAGATGATGTTAAACAGTTTTCTCCAACTGAACAATGATTTAAACTATGTTTTGGTTAATTACTGTCATGATACGTAGCCGCTTCACTACTGAGCTGTCATCTCACTACAAGGAGAAAAAGTAAACCTGCTGTGAAGCCTGACCTGTTTGTGTGAGGCCTCCCGGACGTTGAGCATTTTTCCTCTGAGAGGGAACACACCATATCGATCCCTTCCAACCACTCCCAGCCCAGACACAGCAAGTGTCTTGGCTGAGTCTCCTTCGGTAAGGATCAACGTGCAGCCAACGGAGTTCTTCCCACCTGCAAAAAAAAATGGGTATCAGTGGAAAACTGCTGCTTATTGGAATCTTGATAACAATAACGTGTATAAAAAATTAAACAGTACTTGGGTAAACATTACCTGCATCATTGGCATCATCCAGTTTTGGCACACCTTTGATTTTTGTGTGCTTAACAGCAGAGCATTTCTTGTTGAGCTGAGACTGAGCCTTAAACTTCACCCAGTTCATGATGCTTTCCACAATTCCACAACCTGTGGCCTAGGTGAACCAGAATATGAGGAGCAATTAGAAAAAGGTGAATGAGTGAACACCCAAAATGATAAAATGCCATTGCTGGCCATTGCTTTCATCAGTACCTGCTTAATGAACTTATCACTGAGGGGACAAGTGGACCCAAACTTCTTTTGCTGCAGTGTCATGTTCTCTTTGGTTTGAGAGTCAAAGGTGGGGTTTTCAATCAGGCAGTTAACAAATAGCCACATGTGGTTCTTCACCTGTATGGAAATGGGGGGAGAAATCAGTAAACACAGGCATGAATTTGAACTGACTGTGTTCAGCTCTGTAACAGAAGAGGCAAGGGTTACTCTACCTGGAAAGGCTTGACAACTACACCAGCTTTGTTCTTTTTCTTCACCACTTCAATGAGCTTGCCAACCACCTGGTCAGCCACATAGTCGATGTGCCTGCCTCCCTAAGATCCATAACACACACACACGATCCCATTTGCAGAATAAATGTTGTAAATCTTAATCACAGTGACACAAAGTGGCTTGGAAAGCAGCCAAACTTGTACTTAACAAAAGGAAAGCCTCAAAATGCTTTATAGATGCTTTCACATGTAAATTAAAAAATGGCTGACAATACAAGAAAGTTAGGACTGTAACAGTATTCCAACAAACTTTTTCAAATCTTAAACTGATCATTGGACATAGATGTCAAAGCCATTAGTGTTTTATTAATTACTCTGTTACACAATACCTCCAATAAAAATAATGAACTACAATGAGACATTACCTTCGTAGTGGCAATGCTGTTGACAAAGCTGACTTGCTGGAAACCTTTCTCGCTCATGGTGAGGCACACCTCCCAGCGACCACTGACCGTCTCATGGACCACAGTGAGGGGACCACCCAGCTCATCCACCTTGTCCTTCACGTACATGTCCACATAGCTACGAAAACCTGTAATCTGAGGTGCAAGAACAAAATGTACACCTTGGTACCAATTTCTAAGTTTTAACTTAAGACTATTTGCAAAAATAAAGGTGTGCAGCATGGGACAGATACTCTTGCCTTTGCAAGACACATGTTAGAGGTGGTGAAAAAAAAAAACATAATCCAAATGAGAAAACAGCAACTAGCAACAATAATGTTTAAAGAAGCTATACACACAGTTTGCTTCTTGGAAATTTTGGGTTGTTGGACAAATGGGGAGAGAAAAACACTCCACTAAGAACAAAACAAGGCAATACAAAGTCATGGAAAAACCCAGAATACTAGGTTAATAGTTTTTTTTTTCTATGAAATTATTAGCATGATCAATTAAAAAAACACTCATTGTGAGACTAAACACAGAATATTAGCTAAATTAAAAACCATGGATGCATCTGTGACAGCAGTTAAACCTTTCTCACCTCAGTGTAGTCTGAAACATATCAGCTTTATGTTATAGCTGAGATTAAAAGAATTACCTAGTTGTTAAGTTATGAACATTTCAAATATAGTGTTCAAAGAATAATAAATAGCAACATTTACAACTTCAAGAGCTGAAAAAAATTCAGAGCATTAAACTTACTGGAAGTCTCTTGCCATTGAAGAAGACCTTCACACCCTTGGTAGATCCTGCAATGTCATAGGCCCTCCTGGTCATCAAAGCTACTGTGTCTTTGTCCAGGACGCTCATCTTAAACTTCGGCAGATCAGGCCTGAAGGTGATGCAAGTGTACTCGTCTCCATCAAAAGGTTTGATGTTAGCATCCCCTGCTCTGCCCATGTTATCATACCAAGTCTGAGGAAAACATGGAAGCACTGAAAAATTGCATTTTCAGCTATTAACAAAAAGGAGCAAGTGTGAATCATTCTGCTTTCTACCTGCTTGAAAACCTTTCTTGACTCTTTACAGGCAGTCTCTACAGTGAACTTCGTACTGAAGATGTTGCAAAGTTTAGCACCATATCCATTTCGTCCACCTAAAGAACAAGTACAGAGGTCAGTTAGTTTAGACAATGCAATGTGTGGCATAAAATCTTTTCACCTACAAATGAAGTCTATATAATTATTCATTTAATCACTAGAAAAATATTTGTTTAATTGCAAACCCTGCCCATGCATCTAGCCTTTTTCATGAGTGTGACTAGGTAATGTATCAAACAATTAAATAATGAGATATACGCAATCATACCTAATGGCCAAAATACCTGCAAGTAGAAAAATATGCTAATATCTTGAGCAAAGTAAAAATATAGAAACAGCTGGTCTTACCAGTAACCTTCTTCTCATCGTCATCATAATTACTGGAGGTAAGGAGCTGTCCAAAAATGAGAGCAGGCACGAAGACCTTCTCCACCTTGTGCTCCACCACAGGAATCCCTTTCCCATTATTCCATATGCTGATGGTGTTGTTTTCACTAAGAAAATACACACAATTCACCATGAATTGTAATAGATATCCAGTGTGTGGGGGCAGTAGAAGCAAAATGGTAATGTGGGTGAATTTCAAGTTATTTTAAGATCTGGTAGTAAGATGTTACAAGTTACTCACACATCAATGTTGACTTTGATGCAGGACATGTTCTTGTCCCTCTGCTTATTGTCAGCTGCATTTACTATTTAGGCAATTCAACAAACAAGGTTTCAGTAAAGAGAATGTACCATAAGATAGTCAAGACATCATTTAAAGCAGTGAAAACCATTTACTCACCAAGGATCTCATCAAAAATCTTGTAAAGCCCAGGCACATACGTCACATCACGGCAGTTTAGACCAACACTCCCATCATACACCCACATTTGCTGAAAGAAGAAATCAGCTGATGATTACAAACATATTTATACTTCCTAGTTTGCTGTTCACAAAAAGGCTAGTGATTTCTTACTTGAGTGACAGGCTCTACAGAGCCTATGTAGGAATCAGGTCTGAGCAAAATGTGCTCCAACTGTGTCTTCTTCTGATAGATCCTCTCCACCGACAGCCGCTTTGGATCTTTCTTCACCTTTCCCAGTGGCTTATTTTCTAAAAAGGCCTGGTGAAAACAACACAGGGTTTAAACACCATGTTGACAGGGTTCACATATAGATTGATAAATAAAACCTCTTCTATAAAATAAACAACAACAAAAGCCCTACTACAACAGTGCAATTCCCCTCTGGGGTTAATGCATAACTCTTCATTTATTATATTTCATAAGCACTAAACGCTTGAGATAGTGTATATTTTTTATTAATCTATTTTCTGGAACAAGATAAATGCACTATTACCTTTTTTTTCTTTCCAATGAGATGTCACAGTTAATGGCTTTGAAACCTAAAGCTTCCTGCGTCCAAGCTACTGAGCTAAGATTGTTGTTTTTGTCGCATAACAAAAGAAGTTCTGGCTAATAAACCTAAAATACTACATTCAAACTATGTTTAACCAGACAATAATCCAAAATATAGGTTACATTATTTTAATTGGCATGAGAAGATATATATATCTTTGGGTAAATGCATGGTTAATGTTTTAGAGCAGAGCATTGGTCAGAGGCCTAAAAAAGAAATAAAACGTTTGGAAACGTGCCTGTGCTCGGAACTGATGTATTACGTTACCGAAATGAGTACAACACATAACGATGCGTTTTTGGCAATTATATTTCCCATAATCAATTTGTAAGTCTTAGAAATCCCATGGCATAACATTTCAAATGTTGTTCACTAAGATTTTCAATGTAGCTAAAGCATGTCGGCTAGCTAAAATTAAACGTTGATAAAACGTTTTACAACGTGCTGCAGACTAATAACAGCAAATATCAAAGTGACAGTCGAATTACCTTCAGCGGTTCAGCCATTCTTCTTTATATTTATTGTTTGAAATATCGTTCAAATTACCTACAAAATTACACAAACGACTCGCCACGAGTCCTCACAATAACGCCCGACCTCAAAATTTCTTTTTTATCACAAAGGAAGGAAAGAACCCAGTTTGAAGATTCGAAATTTGGTCTAACAGTCTCCCGCCAACTTTTTTGACCAATCACACGCTAGACCTCTTGGCACATCTGTCCAATGAGGAACGCAAGACTGTTCTCTTCAAGTAAGCAGCCAATAGTTGACAGCAGAAGCAACACAGACACGCCTACTGTGAGTCTCACGACCAATCTGTTTCCCAAGATCGGAAAGGATGCTTTAATAAATACTAAATACACAGAATAACATGTTAACTGTATACAAAGTAACACTCACTGTTAAGAATAACAAATAGCATGAGTTTAAAGAGAAATTCTAATTAATATGCAGCCATATACATTACATTAAGCATTTGACCAAGCAGTTTACTGTCTGTCACCAGTATGTTTTTTCAATTTTTTGTTCCATGTTGAAATCATGTATTACCAAGCTCAATAAAGCCTTTCTTATATCTCTTTCAAGCTTACATATTACTTAAAGGATTACATGTATCACACAAAATCTGAAATCAGGTTTTTACCCATAATCTATTCACAAATTATAACCTTGAGACAAAGTGCAGACTTCTATTTTATTTATTTATTTATTTTTAACAGCTTGGTAATTTATATGACTGCCACATCTACTCAGTCAGGAAATAATTAAACACATTTCCTAAATGTCTAATCAAAAACTGCGAAACATGTAATTTTGTGATGAGAAGACTCTCGTATATTTAATTATCTGCAAAGGTGCAAAATCTAAACTGCAAGACAGATTCTCCTTCTTGTCATGTCATGTTCACCCTAAAAATTTTGCTTGGTTTATCATTATCCTCCCATCCCAAATCTCCTTTCATTTCCTCTAGTTGCTCTGCTACACACACACACACACACACACACAAACACACACACTGTTCTTACACACATGGTAGCAGCTTGAAATTCAGTGGTAAATGGGTTTATTTCCCCAGAGGCGTGCTGCTGTGTTTTCATGATAGCCTTTAGCTAATTTGTTTAACACACAAAGCTTTGTCTGTCATACTGCTGTGTTCTGCTGGGCTAAAAATATTCAGAAATATTTTAAAGTAAGTAACGCAGATAAAAATAAATAAATAAATAAGTTGGATTTTATTCAGCGAGCAAACAGGTCTTTGTGTTTCTGCCCCAGTGACTTTTGGTTAAAGGAAAGCAATAACTTGATTTACCGAACAGATCTGCACTCTTATCTGTTTTCTCTGCTATGTTGCCCACTCATCTGACCTTGGTATAATAGGATGGAGCAGTTTGACTTGAATAGCTATGAACCAGCAGATAATCTATGAAAACACCCTCAACTGTACATATGAGTGAAGGTGCAAGCACACACCCCTGCTTGGTATTTCAACCCCTTTTTTAAAACTACATAACAAGATTAATCTCCTTCATAAAATTCAAGACTGCTCTAACTGCCCTCAAACCTTCTATGGGCACCAAAGAGGACTTGCTACTTCAAATCAGAATATTTATTTTGTATTATACTCCATCTGAAAAAAATAAAATCAAATAAAACATTACTCATGAGCTTAATTTCAACTAAAACTATCTTAGTACTGTTATTAGTTTTAAATTTGCAAATCATACACATCTTTGCTTTGGGACAGACAGTGTAAGAAGATCAGCAACGCGGTCATGTCTGCTCAGTGCCCCTACCTGCTATATAACAAAGCATTTTCTGTCCTAGAGTGGCAGTTGTCAACGTCATCACCTGCTGAACCTAAACACTTGGAAATGTCATGTGAAGCACAACAAGAGCCGTTTTACAGGATAATAAACTATGGAAGCTATGAGACAATTTCTGAGTCTTTTGTGGTCAAACTACCCATGGATTGCATTTTACAGTTTTTCATAAGATTGTGTGGTTAGCTTTTGATACAGCTATCTTGGCCAGGACTTTCTTCCAAAATTGGTTTTTAATCTGAATAGAGTTCTTTTTCCTGATTAAATAGATAAGAGTATTTAAGATTTAAGAGTAAAACTGTGCTCTCAAGCTCTTGCCAACACAGTGTTTAGTAAGCCTGTTAGGGTTGGTAAATAACACCAAGAAATGACAATTAAACTGCAAGAAAAACTCAGTGTTGTCAGATGGGATTCAAAATAGATGACCAAAAGAAATAAAATGAAAAATGGTCAATGGTCTTACACATGAATCAAACCAGGGACTCCAAGTAAAAAAAATCTTGCAACTTAGGTTGTTAGGTTAGTCAGGGGATAAGAAGTGGATGTACCCATCATAATCCAAAGTTTTAGGAGGTGTAGGACCCAAATGCAGGACTACAAGGCAGGAGGCAGATGTATAAAGAAAAGTCAGCATCACAATCAAATATACTAGAGACTAGAAAAAAAAACATGAGTCACTGACTCATGAAACACAAACTTAGTGAGGCAGGAAGAAAAACTAACTGAAATAACAAAGAAACAGAATAAAGAAGGAAATTACATAATCTTATTACAAAGAACATGAAAACAGGGTGAAATCTAAACCAACAGTTCACAGTGACCTAGAAAATTCACAGACAGGAGCCACTAAAATGTAGCTCACTGATTTAAGAAATGGAGGTCTTAAGATCCTCGAGTTCAGAATTTGACTATCACAGTTTTGGTCTATATGCAGTCAGAAGTGAAAATGAGAACAAGTGGGTGGAGCTGGAGTGAAATCATTATGAGGTCGGACAGAAAGACCTTTTGAGGTCTAACAGTTAATTCTATATGAATACCAATTAGAAGAATGAACCAGGCTATGTCACAGAGCATCTTATAATGGAAGCTCCATCTGAGCCAATGATTTTGATTACATTGAGCTGTATTTAATTTGGCTACTTAAACCAGTTCAGACTCTCTTTGAATTTTGAAGCACTTCCTCACTGACTTGACAACTCCAGCTCAGAGACATACATTGACAGAGCTTTCAAATACAAGATTTGCTCCTCGAATCTGCTAAAACATGTAGTCTGATGTTATTTTTTTAAACCCCCACTTTTCAAATAAATTCAGCTCTCTTGGTTTGACATTGATAAGTAATCTTTGACCTGCAGGGACAAAAAGGAAGCAACCATTAGGATGAAACTTGAATGGGTGACAGCAGTGGAGCTTAAATACTGGAAAGTTTATGTTGTCCAATGAGGAAAAAAAAATAATCAGCATGAGCATTACAGCTTAGAAAAGTGTTTGGCAGTGCGGACAAACGGTTACCATTAAAATACAACATTTTGAAGTGCATCTGTTTTCAGAATGCATAATTGTCACGTAACCTTTAATTCAGCTACATATTTTATGACTCGCATCTAAGTTATTACTATTCTAACCCTGTAACACACTTGCACAGAACTCCTCTTATCAAGTACAAGTGGGCAGTTTGAAACTGGGAATACTAAGTACTTAGCATCCTGAAATAGTCACCCAGCAAAGTAGATGGACGTGTTTGCAGTACCACCTACTTTCCTGATTATTTATTGATGGCTCTGTGTTTTCTTTTAGTTGATGAAGCTTGACGGCCAGCAAAGTGGAGCAGAGAGAAACTTGAAGTGACATACATCTGTTGATAGATGTCTGAAGGGGGTGTTTGCTTTGGCTGTAAGGCCTATGACACACATGAGGCATGCAGCTTTATGGACATTAGTTTGATGGGTAAACAAGTGTGTCAACAGAACATTTGACAAGTGTGTCAGAAAACTTGGATTGCATAAAAGATATATCAATATATCAATTGGGAATTTTATGCTCTGGTTTTTATACAAATTCAGTAAAATATGTTCAAAGTGCAGGCAGCTTTTGTGTTGCGCTAAGCTAACTGGCAGAATGCTGTAGTTCTCCATATCTTGTACCCCTGCTTTACTGGCCAAATATCTCAAAAACAGCTCTTTTAGCAGAGCCAGTATTAAATTGTGCAATTTGTGTTCTTCTACAGAAATGGTTTAAACCATTTTGCCTGACTTTAACACAGTTTTTCTGAGTAATTACTTCCTGGCAAAGTCTACACCCATGTTTCCCTGTGGGTGTTAGATGACCAACAGGAAGTAGGGCATGAAGAGCAAATACACATACTTACCACCCTTTTGTGATTGAAATGAGGATAAAGCTTAAATAATATTATAGTTTTATGTCTTCCGGCCCTTTATTTCAGTGTGGATGTCATTTTTTGTTGTTAGGAGGAGGAAAAACATCACATATCCTTTAAAATGTCACATATAAATATTTAATCTTTGAATATCTTGTAGCCTAAAAGAAATTCAAACCATGTTAGGGTAGTAAATCAATATCAGCTGGCAGAACTAACATTTACAACACTGAAATACAGGATACTCCCTCAGCTTACGTTTCGCTCATGTTTTGACCATCATGTTTCCAGTTGTGTCCTTGTGAGTCCACAACATGACCTTTAAAGTGAATACCCCTCCCTGGCTGTCATTGTGAATACGTCTGAGACGCACAATGAGGGAGTGAGAATTATTAATTACGTCAAAAGGGCAGCGGAAACAGCTTCAGCCACCTCTATACTTGGCAGGCAACTAGAGGCGAATATAACCACTTAGCATTTAAGAAGCAGTACATTAGCGTCTTTAACGTCACTTGCACTTACAGTAGGAAATATTATCGCAAAGTGTTTCTCAAAGCTAGAAACAGTAGTTTTTAGCTTTCTCTTCCTGTTATTCCATTATATGAAACGTGGCATATAAACTGGCAGCCAAAGCTAGCTAAGTACCACAAATCCAACATTAATCCTTTTCTGATTCAGACTTTTTCTTTAGTCTGTGTTATGATTTTTTTATGCACCAAACCAAGAAAATGAACAGAGTAAACATTAGTGCAGAGCATTAGCATGCTAGCATTGTTGTGCAAACTAACAATAACTGATTTTAGCATTTAGCTCACAACATATAGCAAAGATGTCCATTCTTGTCAAATAAGGAATAACTTCAACATTTCGCTATGAGACATAAACACAATTTTGTTCATCAAATTTAGTTTTTTCTGCTTTAGTGAATATTTTACAGATATGCTACTACTTTACCAGAATGATGAAGCTATTAGTGTTAAAGGTTCTGTATCTGAAAGGCTTTTAGATTCTTCTAAAGGCAGCTTGGGGGTTTGTGACCCACAGGATTGGAAGTGGAAACTATGACATTAAAAATCCAGCATTTCATGAGAAACCATAGTGAAGCACATGAGAGCAGTAGGGTTCAGCTGTAGCTGACTTCCCCACTTAGGTTTCCCTTCTGCTGGCTTCATTGCCTCCTCTTGATTAAATGATGTAAGAATGTACTATAATTCATTTAAGAACCTGATACTGCAGAACAAACAAAAAACAATGTTAATGTTATATTTTGCATGACACAGAAGATGCTGCATAAGAATAGCTAACTTGGTTTGCCTTGGTATCTTAATGTTAGATAAAAAAGCTAAAACACCAACTCCAACCGGTCGACCCAGATGGCCGCCCTTCCTGAGTCTGTTTCTGTTGGAGGTTTTCCTTCCTTTTAAAAGGGAGTTTTTTTCCTCTTTCCACTGTTGTCTGCTTCCCTGTGCATGCTCAGAATGAGGACTTGAATTGAAGAGAATATTTGATACAATTTGTTGCTTTTCTTAAATGGGCCATTATTTTTTATTAATTGATTATAAATTGGACTACATTGAATCATGTAATGTATTTGTTTTAATTGGATTAGAATTGGACTACAGTGAACTGTACTGAACTGAACTGTGTCTGTAAAAGGGCCTTGAGATGAATGTGGTGAATTGGTGTTATACAAATAAAGTTAAATTGCACCGAACTGAATAACAAACAGCTAAAACAGAGATAAAATTATTGTTTATTTTGAAAGAGTTTTTTAAAAAATAAATGCAACACTGGATAAAAATAAATCTCGTGCCATTGCAGAAGCTTATCGAAACAATGTTACAGCAAATGCTGCTGTAATCAAAGCTAAAGGTGGTCCAACAAAATATTAGAGTGTAACTTTTTATTTGGGCCAGGCAGTGTATGTGAGGATTGCACAGTTGTGATTAGCACTGCTGCCTCACAGCAAGAAGGTCACTGGGTCCAGTGACCAGTCAGAGAAGGCAGAGCTGTTTGGGAAGGAGGCCTGAAAGACAGTGACACAACAGATTAAAAAACAATGAATTCTTTGAATATTACACATAAACTGTAGATCCATAAAATAACATAATGAACTGTTCATGAGCTTAATATGGGCTCTTTAAAACGTATAAGTGTAATTTTTTTTGTCTTTATTCTAAACACCTTCCAAAAATAGGTAATTACAAACAACATTAGCCACTTGGAATGTGCTAGTTGAACATAAAATTATGTTTTTTCTGAAAATACAAGTCTCCAAACCTTGTGGTTAAATGCTTTTGACTAGATTCATCCATCCACAGCTCAGTCAGTAGGAAATTCAGCAAGACTCAAAAGAATATCTGCAACACTTTCATACTGGAACTCCATTGTTTCCTTAATGTCAATGATATCTAACTTCAAAGGGAAGACTCTTCAAAGGCAGGCTGAGGTGAGGTGACCTGCCTGAAACTTGCAGTAGGGAAATCCTTTTAACACACTGTTCTTGCAGCTTTTGATTAAAAGGTTCAAGACAGGCAAGGAAATAAATAAATAAAGCAGGTTAATGTCGTATTCACAAAGACAAGGCGCCACTTTGATCTTGCTCAGGGATGAGGTGTAAGCTAGGAGCCAAAAGCAGAAAGTGTGGGTGCGTCCGTGTGCTTAAGTATATGTAGTGTGTACTGGTATGCATATATGTGAGCCTGTGTTAGCAAGCTGGAAAAAGCAGAGGCAAAATGGAATTAAAGGAAGAGATCTCATTAATATGAGTCCTTTTGCTCCACTCAAACTCAGGGCACAAGAGCATTGTTGGAACTTTGTACAGGCATTTTTTCTGCCAAATTCTCACTCAGCACTTTGACTTCATGGCATAACATTAGCTTGCAGACATACATACCATCTGCACAGGCATCGTCATGTACACTTTCATTGAGACACTTGACAAGTTGGAAGAAAAAAAGTTAACAAGTCAGAGAAAATGAAACTCTGATCCATTTGAAAAAGAAATCTATCAGGACTAATGCTTGTTTTGTTATGCATTCAGAGCCCAGAGCTGCCAGCCACAGTGGTGCATTTGTGGTAATCTGATAAAGCTGGGGAAGACTGACTGCCAGTGCACTCTTCTCTGTCGATGAGGAAAGTAATCCTATTTTATGCTGTTTCCCTGTCATATGCTTTTCCACCTATCTGATCTTCTTCTAACTGGCAAGAGCAACCTCATAACCGCAGGGCTGTAAAAGACTCAGCAACAATGTTTTATGTGACAGACACACATGCATTATAGTGCCTTTACTACATTTCAAACACCGAGACAAAACTAAAATTAAAAAATTAAAATTAAAAACATTAATCTCAAACATAAAGAAATTTATTTTGTGAAAAACACACACTCTTGTAGTAAGAATAATACAATGATATGTTGAAAAAGAGCATATTTTTCCTGTAACTGGTCTCTGATACTATCAAGAAGCACTGAAATATGATTATAAAGCCATTAAATCTCTTAAGTTAAATGCATGAAAGATAGTTTGTGCTTTTAAAATCTGCAGCCTGCAAAACACACTAGAAAAGATTCATTTCTGTTCATACAGGGTTTGCAACTCAGAATTTTCTGCACTGACAAATGGCGCACCAGTCAGAGAGTTTAGGTGGCATGTCCCACTTTATTGATTTCAATTCATTTAATACCTTAAAACTAATGTGGCTGACTCTCCCAGACTGCTCTACCTCTGATTTCATAATGAATTTGATTTGGCTTCCTTATCGGCTGGCAGCAGGCAGGAAAAAAGACGACCAAAGATCCACAGTCAGCCAGGCTTAATGTTTGAAACAATAAGCATGAGATCAAACATGATTAGGGGAGGCTGCTCTACGAGCGAGCATTGCACTATACAAGAGATCCATTCTGTTTGTGTGAGTGGGAGGGGTACTCATTTACAGGCACCTGATGCATGATGGGCATTAAATCCACTTAACTCAAGGCAATCAGCAGAAGCGTGAACGCATTCAGTCAGACCATTGCACAAACCAAACTGTATGCAGTCATCCCTTTATAGCGCTCGGATGTGCCCCTCCACTCCACGGCCTTCTCTGTGCGTAAATGCACTGCGCGTCCTGTGCCAGTGAAACTACTCTATGCATTAATATAATTAATTTAGAATATTTTGTTTTTTCTTTCCTCATACTCATAGATCTATCAGTCTAGCCTTTGCGCCGCCGAGCGATCGCCAGTTCGCGCTGGCTCGGGGAATGTTGCCTAGTTTTCTGGTTGCGTGGAAACTAAAGGGCTGCACTCAGCGAGAGAACCCTGAAGCGCAGATCACCGCAGCATTTCCAGTTAACGCGTCGCGGTTGCCACCGAAGCGGCTCTCAGTGCAAGTTCAACGAGCAACGGGTAGACTTGATGGAAGCGAACCAAGAAAACTGAACGAGCCGTGAACAGGAGAGCGCATTGATCTGCTGGACGGCATTGTTGTTTGAGCGCTTGTTCGGGAAACACAACATGGGAGGGAGAGGAAAAGCGGCAAAGACGTAAGTGTGTGATATTTAATCAGTACGCATGCTCTATATTTGAGGTTTTACAGGGATTTTAAAATATTTTAATCCACTATTTTTTAAATCCACTATGCTCAGTTTCACCACTAGGAAATATGAATAGTGTGAGATTTAGGAGGTGGATGTAGTGCTGACTAAATAAGGATGAAATGTAACTTAGAAATAGTATCAGTTTCCACAGGGCATCATATTTATCTTGAGTTAATCTTTAAAAACAGATGCTTGCATATGAGTAAAATATAAACTTAATCATTTTCAAGGCTAACAGAGTTGTATCTAAAGCAGTATATTAAACTTTATGCTGAAGATTTGAAAAGTGCATTTTCAGACAGAGAACACTTATCCCTGGCACTCTGACTCCTCTGCATTGACTCTATTAAAGTAAAGTTTTTAGCATAAAGATTATAATAATAGTAGCTAGTGTGACTTGCAGATTTTATGCTCTAAGCAGTAAAAACCACATGGACTTTATAACACTGAGATATTGCAGCCACAGTTTCAAATGAAAGATGTCAAAGTTACCATTGTTTTCCTCTCTCTCTCTCTTTTTTAAACACACTCCTTTGATTAGTCTGCTGGAAACCATAATCTTATTTCACAATCAGGTGATTTTTATGGCTGCAATAGGTTGCCATAAGAGGTCAGACCCATACATAAAAAAGCAGTGCATCACAAAAATATATTAACATGATAAATTTATGCTGCATTTCAGTGCCTCTGATGTTTGGTTTTGAGTTCTATTATTGCTTCTCATACAACTGGTGCCAAAGGCTTGTCAGTGCAGCACAGACAGCAGTGAATTTATGGAGTGAGAGCCTGACCTGTGGCTGCAGGAGTGTTGTATTTATTTCAGAGTGCTGCATTTATGGTACAAATTAAAAGCAGGGTAGTTATTTATGATAGAAAAAAGTCCATGAATTTGGGACTACTGACAGAGCCACCATTTAACTTAATGCATTCCATGTTTATGGCTGTAAGAGCTAAGGGTACAGATGATTTTAAAAAATTACTTGTGTGTGTGTGTGTGTGTGGTCTTTCTACTGTTGCCCCACCCTGGTTTACACCCTCTCTTGTGTGTTTATTTCATCCACAGGCGACTTGCTTCTTTCCTCTCCTCCTTAACTTCCTTCCTAACATTTTCTCTTTTCTTCGATATCTCATTAGAGTCATGCAATGTTCCCTGTGTTGTCATTGTAATGTTACCCCTCTCCTTAAATCCCCTTGATATCGTTCTTCTCTCAACCCCAGGCACATGTGTCCAATTTCACTCCTTGCCCACATGCTTTCTCCTCCAGCATTACCAGCCTGCTTCTTCTGCTCCCCTATTATCTCTCAACAAAATACCAGGCTGGCATGCAATGTGATGGGAAAACTACAGCCTTTACAGGCGCATACAAGACCTTATGCGTGGGTGTAAAACAGTTTCTGCCATGCTGTTGCATTTTGTCTGACATTGTTCACTGGAAAATTATCTGAAAGCTTTGTGTGGTCTTGATGAAGATATAAGGAAAACTACCTCATGTCTGAGAGAAGCAAACACTATTAACCAAAGCTTAGTGGCACAAGCTTCACACTGGCTTCGCATCACTCATCTCCTGCAGTGGTTTGTTATGGGCTGTCCAGTATAGCGCCCCTAAATCAGTACAGTGAGTTTTAACAGCTGTCTTTTAAGAAATAGTCTCCCCCTCCTTGACCTCCACACAAATGCTAAACCAGTGCCATGACACACTGTTCTCAACCCCTAAGTGTCATGCGATACTTGGAAGCTTTGAAGACTTTGAGGTCCATTTCATTTTGTAGTCTTAGTAAGCGGATCTTGCCGATCTCTTGCCCATTTGGAAGAAATGAAGAAGTCTGGTTGAATTCCTTCTTTCTTTCAGTCCAAAACAAGACAGTCCATCACATTGTGGGTTTTGTTTGCCTTGTTGCTGTTTATACTGTTAGCATTTACCTCAACAAAAGGATTGGGTGGCCAAAGCTGATGTTACACTGACTAAGGGAGTTTTTTTCTTAAGAGGATTAGTAACAGGATAGGAGTTAGCCCTGATCAGCTATTAATGAAGTGTGTTAGGGTGGGTACACATGCTATTTTCAATAGCTTAGCTACAAAATAAAAAGTGTAATTTAGAAGACAGACAGACAAGCTCTGTGTTACTTGCACTTCTGTCTAAATGACCTCATGAACTACTTACTTGATTGACAGGCTAGAACATTTTAATCATAAAAGAACTAGAAACATGCAAACTCAGTTAAAAATCTAGTCAGATTTAGTTAGAGTTTTGCCTGGAACATTTTGTTCCACGTGGTGTCACATCACTATGTTAATGCAAGTGTCTGTGTACTGAAATAGCCCTGCACTGCAGGGATGTCAATTATAAAAGAGTCACAGTGACACCAAACTATTTTCTTTGCTTGTTTATTGTGCCGGGTTGAAGGGAATGTTTGATCGCTGGACTTTTCTGGAGATAAAACAAAGTACAGTTTTTATCTGACCACCATCATGCTGAGATGAGCATCCAGCTTTCCTGCTGCCTCCACACTGCAATTAGAAACTACTGCACCCTCCATAAATAACACTACTGTCCTCTAAAGAAGGTTGTTAATCATTCATATTTTGCTGTATTGGACCTTTTAATCTGCTATTCTCTTTGCTCAAAACAGCATTCTCTCTGACTTTCTGTTTTTTTTTTTAATGCCATAGGTTCACCAAGAATTGGAGAGGTTAATGTGGACTTCAGTCCTGTACTCCCTGGAGCATGCCCGTATCCCACGATGCCACTGCTGGCAGACTGGCTACTGCGCCACTCGGTGGTCATGTGTTTGCTGCTGCACAGTTTGGTCTTAATGACCTTCTGCTTCCATCATGCTGCCACCACCTGCTCCAAGAGGTGCTATTGCTCTGAGAGTGAGAGTGGTAGTAAGACGGTGCGCTGCAGCAATCTGCAGCTCACGGAGATCCCGCAGGACATCCCTAATGACACACAACATGTCTACCTGGACTTCAACCTATTCACCACAGTTCCAGCAAATGCGTTTGCAGGCTTAACCCACCTGGTTGAACTGGACCTATCACACAATGAATTAAGTCAGCTAGAACCTGGTGCTTTCAGAGGCCTGGGCTCCTCTCTACAGTTCCTGGATTTGTCTTCTAACAAGTTAGTTAACTTTAACCCCGATGCCTTTGAGGGTCTGCGATCTCGTGCTAATTTAACAAACAATCCATGGCATTGTGACTGCAATTTACAGATGGCTTTGCCTCGTGTGGACTTGGAGCCTGCATCACTAACAGGCATTGTGTGCCAGACTTCTGATCCAGAGGAAATAGATGTTCAAGGACTTGCTTTCTTGTTGAAACCAGAGGTAGACCTATGCGTGGTGATGAAGAGGACTACAGATGTAGCCATGCTGGTTGTTATGTTTGGCTGGTTCACCATGGTAATCTCTTACCTGGTCTACTATGTCAGGGCTAATCAGGAGGACGCCCGCAGACACCTGGAGTATCTCAAGTCATTGCCCAGCAGGCAGGGCAAATCTGAGGAGTCTTCCACTATTAGCACTGTGGTATAGGGATAATGGAGCTACACATGCTAGCTAAAGACGAACAGGCTTGGTGTATAACATGGAACTAAAATCACTGTCAGTTTTGCCCAGATGTTGTCACAAAGCCAAGTTGGGAAATAAAACATGTGCCTGCACAAGAAACCCAGGCAGATTCAGCTAAGCTCAGCTGAATAATTCATCTTTTAGCAGACCATTAGGACTTTTTGTTGGCTGAGCTGATGGCCTACTCTGTGTGCTAAAGGAGTAAAAGCAGTGGCATGTTTGGGGGATCTACAAATATGGGATACAAATGGGATTTATTCAGTGGTGCATGCACCCTAATGTGCTTCTCTCACTTAGAGGCTGTTCAGGAGGCAACGTCACACAGCTATATGAACAGTGGGACCAGGCAATCCTTGAACAAGAAACTCCATGTAAACTGTTTCCATTAAAATCCTTATGGTATACACAAGTACAATACAAGTAAAATGTTTTCCATTTAAATTGCTGTTTTGTTTTATTTTACTTACAGAATTCAGTTAAATGTCTTATGTAAAAAGAAAAAAACACACAAAAATAGATATTTTCACTCTGCTTATTTGCCAGCTTTTCTGTAAAGTTATAGCTAATAGAATCCACATTAATGAGAAGAGCATCCTAATATGTTCTACCTTACAATGATCTTTCGGAGATATTATCTATTGTAATTTCCCAGTAAGAGAATCACCCTTTGTCTGTGGGAATACAATTTGTACATTTCTGTCCACACCAATACCCGATACAAGATGCAGTGTGTGCAAGTAGCATGCCCAACAAGTTGAAAGAACCAGAGAGGAATTCTTCATTACTGTAAAGCTGGTTATGTTTACGGTGCATCTGTCTCTGTGCTGTTTTTCATGCCCTTTCAAGCCTTTAATAATCACTCAGAGTTCCTCTTATGCAGTCACTCCTATGGGTTTTCCTAATAAAATTTAAAAGTTCATGACCTGCTAGTCTATTTAAAGGGATGTGAATCTTCAGTTTCACTGGAGCGAATAGTCAAGAGCAAAATGCTTTTGTGTCTCTACTGATGAAATCATCAATACATCAATAGCAAGACCTCGAAAGGGGAAATGTCTTTGAGTGGAGACATAATTGAATCTATATCAGACTTTTCTCCAAGATGTACTCCTGTCTCTCTCACAGAAAAACCTGACACTATGCTAAATAATGAAATTTGATGTTTGAAATGTGGAAAAGGGTTTGTCAACAAGGGCTTCCCTGTGTTCGACAAACTAATGCCTCTAGAGCAGAGGGAGACCAATAAGTTATTCATGATATCCATAAAAAAAAAAAAAAAAAAAAAAAACCTTATGCAGAAAGTACAGGACTGCACCCATCATCTTTGTGTGACCTAGTTCTTGAGGAGAAATTAAGGGAGAATGCCACAGGGGATCATCTGCCCCTCTCTCTGCTGCCCGAATTACACTTGTGATAGTAAAGCACTTTCCAAATGCCCTTGGGCTGCCTGTGGAGGACTCAGAGGACTCGCAGTGGACGGGCAGTCTGTGCCACCTTATGCTTAAAAACTGCCTCTTACTATTACCACGAAATTAAAATTCAATCATATTTCATTGATCATGTCTACAATTTAAGCTGCTTGTATGTCATTATATGGCATTATAGTGGTCAGGGTTAATGACATAGCTAGTCAACATGGCTTTATGACTTGAAACAACTCAGTTTAATTTAGAAATAGAGAACAGACAAAAAAAAAATGGTGTACAATAAGAAAAGGTCATGGTTTGACTTAGCTTTTGGCATGCATTAATGTCATAAGAGTGTCAGGTTTCTATTTATTACTACAGGGAACAGTTTTATCTCTTCTATTACACAGTTATTATTATTTCCCTTTAATTTCCCTTTAATTTAATTTTCAGTTGCTATTTAGTTTTTCATTGTCATGTACTTTATTTCCTTTATTCTATTTCTTGTGTGAGTTTCATCATGTCTTTAGTTGCTGTTTACTTTTTTAGGCTCAGGCAATAACTTTGTTACATTTACTCACAAAAACTACTTGGTTAGGTTTAGAAAAAGATACATTTAAATAGATGGTTATTAAATGAGTTACATTTTAAAATGCTTTAGTTCCTTTCGTTTCCAGGTAGCTAAGGTAATAAGTCCCATCCCAAGAATACAGACACCCCAATAAACAAATCAGTATTTTGCAGCCTTTACCATAAAAAACAAACAGAAAGTTGTCCTAGGAAACATCTGATGTGCTGTGTACATTTACACACAGGATCTAGTGACTTATTATAGCAATTTATTACTATAAATATCACCTGTTGGATGGATAGATGGATTATTTTATCTGGATATAAAGGAAATATCAATACATGCATAAATACTCATACCTTGTTTGGCTGTGGGGAGGATCATCAGCTTATGTACCTAGGGTGGGTGTTATTTATTTATACCAGTGTAGATGTTATGAAAATAACATCTGAAACTGGCCATACACTAAGTGACAACACTTGTACATGTAATGAGCAATTATGTTCAACAGAAAGAATTAGGCTTCAAACATAGATCAATTACTGTATGCTTAAATGCCTTTGTTCGCCTATATCATGCATTCATATTTTATCAAGGCCCACTTTTTAAGGGGGTTTCAGTCTGCCTTTTTTTCCCCAACCATGGTTTAGATGACAGTGTTTGCGTTTCTTCAAAATGTTTCTCTGAAATAAATACAATACTCCTCCAGCCACAGGTCAGGTCTTTCACTTCAAAAATTTACTGCTGTCTGTGCTGCACAGACAAGCCTTTGGCACCAGTTGCATGAGGAGCAATAATCAGCAGAATAATTGCACAATGATTTGTTTTAATCAAACTAAACTTGCAAAGTATGAGCAGCCTCTTAGGACTAGTATAAAATGAGACATTGGGATAAGGAAGGTCCAGCCATCCTGTGACTCTGAAGGGGCTAAAGGGGGAATAGAAAATTAATGGAAGACAAATGTCTTGGCATTTATTTAAACATCTTTTCATTGTCTCGGGCTATTTCTTTTTCCTACTGGGAGCACTTTGCTCAAACAGAAGGGAAAGAAAATTTACTTAAGAAGATAATAAATACTACTTAAAGCTAGAGCTGTGAGTCAGCTAAGCCAAGCAAGGAGAGAGGGAAATAGAGTGCCATTGCTGACATTTTTTTATCTGAACATAAGCAAAAACCACAATTTGACTTGTGTTACAGAGTAATGGCATCTTCTTTGGTTTGTTGCCCATCCTACTCTGTAACTAGGCTAGGCTAATTGCTTGCTAGCTTTAGCTACTTTCTTTTGTGTTTGCTAGTTGTTCCTAACTCAACCATATAGATAATAAAGTGGTTTTAAAATCTAAACAATTTGTTTCAGAACAGAGAGACAGAAGATGAAAACTTTATTATTAAATTATATGCTGTAGTTACTTATGGTGCATATTATTCTTTGTTAGCCACACCTGCTCAACTTGCTTCAGCACTCTAGAATTTCTAAACTTTGTTTTACAGAAAACAATGATATTGATCTCAAGGAAGCCCAAGGACAGCCTCCTTTGACGAGCAGGAGGTTCAACAGTACTAAAAAATAGATGGTAAACCTTTCTCTGACATTTCCTGCCACACACACACGCTAACACACAAAGCTCCCTTCGCCTGTCTTTCTGTGATAACAGACTCTCACGGTGGCTTTGAAACCAGCCACTGTTAAGGAACTCTCATCACTAGAAGAGATAGACCTAAAACTAATGGCAGGCATGTGTGTCAGTTTTTCTTTCAACCAATGCAAGTGTGTTCATTCTTTTGTTCACCAGTATGTACGACAGGTGTGTGTTCATGATGGGAGTAAGGGTACTGGTAATCCAACACCTTTGTTCCCCAGCATACATAGATGTCGCTGAGGTTAATTTAAATTTCAGCCCAGCTCAGCTTGCCCCGCCTGCGACCTAGGACACGTTACACTGGTGTGAGCATTACAACTGCAAGGTAAGGGGACACAAAGTGGGGGATAAGGTAACGCATCCAATCCCACAGAGCACAGTCTTGTTTGGGGTTGGGTTGCAGGTGAAAATGTTTCCAGGCTTTGAGATCATATGGAGTCTCCCAGCGAGGGCTTGAGGAGGCATCTGTCAATTTCCTCTTTTGGGCAAAATGGTAAGTGACATGGATGCTTTGTCTGAGCTGAGTGACAAACAGTTTTAGATTTGAGTAGGTATGCCATTCTCTTGTTAACAAAATGACGATAATGATCCATTTTGTAAACCTGCCATCCCTGTGGGTTTGGGTGGTTGATGAGGAAATTGGACCATCTATTATTAAAAAAATAACAAATAAACTGGTGACAAAATAAAAAAAATAGATAAATAAATAAAAATGTATACATATTTGTTTCCACAGGATTATGACATTCAAATGATAATTGCTTAATTACTAATAAGTGATAGGAGTCACTTAATCATTTATTAGAGATAACTCATAAGGGATAAAGCAACCAAATACCCAAAGCTTGGAATGACTCACACTCACCTGTCCACCCCCACGTTGTTAAAAACATTCCTAACCAACTAAAACTGAGATACTGGAACACAAACTATGTTTGTTTGAGGTTCATTTGTTCACCCAAAGTTATTCTCAATCCTCTTTTGTCGCTTCGTGGCTTCTTGATAATCCATGGTGAAAAAGATAATCCAAAGATTTAAAAGATGAGAAATAAAAGAGAAACTACCTCCTATTTTCAGTAACATGCCAGTGTAAAATCACCTTTGATCTTTGCAGTTCTTCTTAATTGACCCATCAATATCCACTATTGAAAGCCCAGTTAAAGAAAAGAATGCTGACCTGTTTGGAGCCTTATACTTAAATTTTCTGACATAACGTACTGAATCTATTCAATCATGTGCCAACATGTCTTTATATTGACTGTAAGGCTGGGTACAAATGTGTATTTATTACTAAAAAAAAAAAGAACAACAAAAAGAAAAAAAAGGAAAAAACCACCAGAGGGCACTCTTATACACATATATTCTCTTACATTTAATCTAAAATTTGGTGAACTCACTTGATGAGCGCAGCAAAGATAAAGTGAGACCTTTTCATTGCATAACGTAAGTCATGATTTGGAAAACATGATGAATATTTGCAGCCCAGGAAATGCAGCTGTATGCACCCACTAAGAAACATCTGACCACATTTTAACACTTAACACAATATTTCCTTCCCACATATAGCCTATGCACATCTTGTAATTCATTTATGGAATTAAAAAAAAATAAATAAATAAAAAAAAAATAATGACAACAACAGAAAACACAAGCAATTCTCCATGAATTGGATTCACACTGGCTCCCCAAATTTCCATTTCCATTATAAAACCAGTTAAAGAGAAAGCTCCTCTAAAAAAAAAAAAAAAAAAAAAAAAAAAGAAAAGACGAAAGCAAAAAAAAATCCTACATTTCAGAGAGCATTGTGATTCAAATGCTTTTAATCACTTTCGATTGCAATTTCCCTTGTTTGTCGTCAGAAAAGAAATGCCTCATTCCTCTTTACATATGACTCTACATCGCTTTGTGCAACTGACCCTACTCATTCATAAATTTCTAGCTGTGCCACATCAGTTCAGGAAAGTATGAAGGAATTCAATCTAACCAAAGGAAATTATGAAATTGTGCCTTCTCAAATGTTTCTCTTTTTTATGTAATTTCATTTTTAAAAATCTACTTCACATTTATTACTTCATTAACTGAAACAAATCACTGTACTTTTAACATTAAACTGTCTTCCAATGTGGGGCCTCTGTTATATTTGTAAAACTGTAATTCATTATTATAATTCATACCCACTGCCAACTCAGGATTTCCTGTTCAGATTTAATTAATATGTTGAAATCCATGGTCATTCCATTCATTTTCTATACCTGCTTTATCCAATGCAGGATTGTGTCAGTCATGGAGCCTATTTTTAACCCTATTTCTTAAACAGGATGTACCCCATGTCCCAACACAGTGCCATCAAAATGTATAAATTTCTAGGAACATGGTGTGCAACAGCATGACATTATTTCAGATAATCGGAAATTCCTTTACTGGGAGGAATATATGGCTATATAAACACATGTTGATAAGTGTAACATAAACCATGAGTGGTGCTTGCTTGAGGTCAAGACATCAGAGACATTTCCCAACTAAAACCATGCATTCACTGATTGGTGAGTAGTGAGGTAATGGTTGTAAAATGCTACTTTTTCCTCTTTGCTGATCAAACTCAACTACATTTCATGTTAAGTTGCAAGTCAGTGGTTGAGGATCAGCATCTGGACTATCAATCAGCACTAAGAAAGTGGTACTGCTATAGATAGATGAGATGTTTTATTTGAATCTGCGCACATGTTCTAATTTAAACTGCTGTAGTTACTTTAAGCTTGGGGTTCAGATTAGTTACTGAACTAATGCAGCTTCAGTGTGGGCCACGAGGAGGGGGACGTGCCTAGTTCTGCTGCGCACTGGGGCTGCTGAGAAAAGAGCTTTGTTCTGCTTGTTATTCTCCACATACACACATTGCGCTGTGTGGGTAAAGTGGATTAATTGTGATGCCTCGGAGCTGACGGTTTTTTGTTTTTCTTCCTTTTCCTTTCCATTTTTCTCCCGCAGCCTTCGTCTGCTTCATGGCTACCTTCGCCCAAAGCGCACCTCTGTCGGGGAGCAGCACACTTGTTGGTGATCCGGTGTTTCAGGAGGATCTGCAGAGAAGCCGAAGTTTAACAGATAAGATGCTGCGGTCTATACCGGACACGCACAAGTCCTGCATTCATATAAAGGTGAGAGACGCGTCCTGGAGACACCTTTGGTTTTTCTTTTGACAGAAACGTGTTTAAAGTGTATCTAATACTGCTGCGTCATAATTCTGTATCGCACGGTGCCTCAGGATGAGGAGCCACACAGTCAGTGTGGCCCAGTTACTGGGGCTGTGAAGTCTTCACAATCGGCAGCACTGCCTTTATTTATGTCAGAGTGTATACTCAGTTATTATAAAATAGTTTTTCGTCTGCAATGTGGCTGTTCTGGACGTATTCCATATCTGAGCCTGGACAAACCAACTTCTATTAGGAACCAGGAATAATCTTTTTAGTGAGAGGCTTTATTCCAAGTGTTATATGATTATATAATCAGGGAAAAACGATTTTTTTTTACATGTTAAAACAATTACTATGCTTTATTACAACTTAAAAATACTTATACCTTAATCACTTACTACTGTATTTCCAACATTGAATTAAGCATTTAAAGCAACCAGAGACATAAATGTTTATCTGACGTACCCCAAATGGGGGACGTTAAGAAGAGATGATCAAAAATGACCTTTTAGATCTCCTCTTATCTTTCTCTACCAAAACCTTTCTCATGTTCTAAATCTGTTCTGTTTCATTTTATCAGACTTGGGCCTTGCAGACATAGCTAATGTAAAAATATTGTACTACAATTTCATAGAGGTATACTTGCATCATTCCAAAGGGATGTTTATATTAACACAGAAAGTGTTTTTTTTTTAGACAGCCTAAAACTTTTTTTCATTTGTGCTATGTGCCGTCTTCATTTACATGCTATTATTTACATAACTTTACAAATCTCAGAAGCGTCCCCTCTACTATGACTCCAGATGTATTGAAACAGACCTTGTGGTTGCAGAGATATACTGATTTCACTATGGGTATGAAATTTTTTAGCAGAGGCCAAAAAACAAAAAAACAAAAAAACAAAAAAACAAGTACAGGGCTCAAAGGGTTAAGAAACATGAGGATTACATAAGAATTCCTAAAACAGGGAGGTAATGACCCAGTGCTATAACATTGAGTAATATAATAAATGTCTTTGCTTTTGGTGCTTGAATTACTTTCTCTGAGAATGCATGGCCTGCATTTGTACTGCCGTAAATCTACTTTGTGGGATTACTACTTACACTTAGAATCTGAGTATTATTTGTGTGCAATATGTAATATAAATCCCAAATGTAGGATATGGCATTTTGCTAACAAAAGTGCCTTTAAAAGCACATTGTCTCTTTTGCATGTCAAGCTGCAGTCTTTTATATTTACATGTTTTCACTTTACTACAGACTCTACAGCTCAATTCTTCTGAAAATGCAAAGTTTCAAACGATGGCCTCCACTATTGGCATCCCCTCTGCTCCTTTACTCAAACCTCTTTCAGAAAACTTCATTCTGGTAAGCATCTTCCTTCAACAGGGGGACAAAAACTGTAATATATTTTACATTTAAAAGGGAGTGAACAGAAACTATCAGTTTTCTCTGCTTCCTCCTATCAGGAGAACACCTTGACACGGATATACGAGGGTCTGCAGCTGCACCAGGCCTTACTGGACTCAATAGTTCCTAAACTGGAAGTAAAAGATAAAGTGAATGATCTAAAAGCTGACATCAGAGATCTAGGATTTCTGATCAGGAAGGTAGGAGACTCCTTCTAAATGGTCTATTTTGAGTAAAATAAATTGCATCTTAGCATCTTCACAGTTTGCTTTTCCTTTGTGCTTTGCAGCTGCTTAAATTGGTCCGAAAGGATGCTGTCGTGCAACAGACCCCAACTCCAGTGGAACTGCGTCTGCCAGGAGATTATGAGGTCCAGGTGGCAGCACACCTGACTCTGGTGCAACTCCAGGCCTTTGGGGATGATGTAGACCGCTGCCTTCGGAGTCTAGCTCAAACCGACAAGGAAGCAGAGAGCTGATCAATTGGTGTCATGTTATATTTGGCACGTGTCCAAAACATACATTATATTGCCATGTTTTACTATGGCTTTTATTTATTTGTTTAAATATTTATTTGCATCTATTTGTATTTATATATTTATTTATGAAATTGGGAAGAAGACTATTTATTAAGGAAATTTATTTTTGATAATTTTTAACACAGGCCTATATACTAATTTACATGACTTCTTTTTTGTATGCCTCATTAAACTCCAGTACATGCATTTTCTAATCTTAAATAAAAGGAAAAAACAAAGATAAATGTTTGTTTTGAGAAGCCCATGCAATGAAAAACGGGTGGTGGCATTTGGCAACACATGCTGCATCATTGATGTATCTGCGTATAAATTCCAGTGTGAATCATCTTGAACGTATGCAACTAAAAGTGAAACAGGTTTTGAGGTCAGAGTTCCTCAACTCTTAACACGTCATCGGACAGATTTCCTTGAATTTGTGGTGAAAGTGGTAAATGCCCAGCTGTGCCACTCTGAGGATGATTCCCTTGCCATTTCTGCCATGTGACGGTCTTACCAGCATGTGATCATTCCCCCCCCCCACTGTCACAGGGTATGTGATCACAGCAGTCAGATGTTGAATCATTCCGCTTTCCAAAATACGTATAAACAACGTGATCTGGTGAATAAGCATGTTTGGAAAAAAGTTCACGACAGAGGATCTACATTTTCTCTTTTAATTCCAAAACTTATTTACACAATTCTTAAAGTATGAAAAGCAAAAGACAGAATGCATTTACAATTTTTATCAGAATAAGTACATTAAAAAAGGTTCCAGCTTCAAAACCTATTACCCATTTGTTGTACTTCACTCACAAACAGGATAAATTCATCAAATGTGTTTGGACTGAAGTAATCTGGAATCCAGGGTTTACAGAGCAGAGATGGCTTTTGCAGCAACTCTCCTCCCCAGTGGCAGCGTCAAGTCAGTGATAGCCAAGACAACTTTAGGTTTGGCCAAAGCGGGCAGCTTCACCAACTCTGAAACCTGAATACCAATAAAGACAAACAATTATTTTCATATGAGACTGATGAAACGTTGTGAAAGGTATTGTGTTGGTCAAGCTAGGTGGTGGGCCTTGCTTCGGTTCTTTGGAGCTGCAATTTATTTCAATGGCAAGAAAAAAGTGAACACATTTTTAATGTTATGGTTTATGGGATAAACTTTGTGCCACTGTGGAGCGAATTTGAATTCTTTATATTTGAATACGAATCATTCAGTTTGAATCTGAATATGCCTGTTTGAATAATTGCTTAAAAAAACTGAATCCAAATGACCATATTTGATATTGAATCTTTGTTTTTTGAATGTGTATATTGGTAAAGTTGAAACTTTTGTACGTGAAAATTTTTTTTCCCGAATTCATTTTCATAGTTCAGTTTCAGTTCTCTCCATTCAAATTCAGATCTGAAATTCAAATTCAGATCTGAAATTCAAACTTTTGTGCCACACATCCGGGACCTGACGTGAGGCAAAACTAGTCGATCGCAGACGGAGTAACGTCAGTTTTGTGCAGTTGTTCTCAACAGCTACAAGCAGAGGGAGGGCGAGGGGAGGGTGGTGGCGGGGAGAGAAAGAGACAGAGAAATGGAGAGACGCTTAGATCCAGGCCAGCCACTCTCGCTACAACGGCACTTGCCATTTCTGTAGCGGTAGTTACTGTTTCCTCAACGGTCTCAGTGGTTTGCCACTGTGGGCTGGTTGTAGCGAGAGAGGCTGGCCTGGATCTTAGCGTCTCTCCATTTCTCTCTCTCTCTTTCTCTCCCCGCCGCCACCCCTCCCCTCGCCACCCCTCTGCTTGTAGCCATTGAGAACATCTGCGATCGACTAGTTTTGCCTCACGTCAGGTCCCGGATGTGTGGCACAAAAGTTTGAATTTCAGATCTGAATTTGTATTTCAGATCTGAATTTGAATTTCAGATCTGAATTTGAATGGAGAGAACTGAAACTGAACTATGACAATGAATTTGGGAAAGAATTTTTTCAAATACAAAAGTTTCAACTTTACCAATATACACATTCAAAAAACAAAGATTCAATATCAAATATGGTCATTTGGATTCAGTTTTTTAAGCAATTATTCAAACAGGCATATTCAGATTCAAATTGAATGATTCAAATTCAAATATAAAGAATTCAGTTTCGCTCCCCAGTGGCACAAAGCTTATCCCATACAGTCAGCACAACAGAATGCGTTTAAGAACAAAGTCCCAACCCTTTCCAGTAAAGTCTGATGCAAAGCTCATTTCTCTCCCTTCCCATAATCCCACCTGTCAAGCCTCCTCTCTATCTTCCCGACATCATTTCTCCTCCCAGTGCATAACTCACCATTGTGAAAGGCATGAATTGCAGGATGCTCCCACGGCTTCCCTGCTCCAGACATTCGACACATTCTTCCATAAAACTCTGCACAAACTGGGTGTGAGGGCCGGCCATCTTCGAGCCCAAGATGGAGGAAATTAACAGGAAAAGATTGGCTAGGGAGAAGAAAACAAGACGAGTGTTATTAATGCTGTTTTACAAATCACCTGTCCCTTTTCATGGTGAGGTAAACTGATGGACATTAGTTTTTAAGGTACTTTTATTACTAGGATCTTTCAGACTTTTCCATCTAATCTAAATTTTTGCTATTCTTTAATATTTATTATGCTTTTTAAAATAACTTAAGACCTTATTTTCAACTTTTATTCACGTGTGATGCTTGGTTTTCAAACACATTTTCACCTTAGGTAGGATTAAAAAAAACAAACAAACAAACAAAAAAAAAAACATGAATAACAAGTGTCTACATGGTGATAGCCAACTGCAGCCACTTAAACACAACCAGTACTGGCACAAACCACAAGTCTGAAAAAAAAGGAAGTAAAACTGTTTGACATTTTTCCTCAGTACGTGCTGAGATCATGCCATCTCACATGGAGGTGAAGCAAGTCATAATTATGCCGCTGTTTAAATAAACAGGCTGATTTAAAGCTGGTAGCACATATAAGGAATAAATAAATGAGTTACCCCCCCAGTGTTCTTGCATGGGAGCTTCTGTGTTCATAATTTTCTCTTTTATTTCTTGTAAAATAATTCATTACAAGTTTAATTTATTCATGAAGGCCGAGTACACATGAGTTGGTTTATTTCTTTCAAAAAGAACGGTGATCATCCAGATACCACGAAGTAAAATCTCACCCAGGACTCTGTTGAGAGGGTCCCTCATGTTGACAGTGTGGAGCTGGGAGGCAGACAGCGAACTGCTCATCGATCGGTCTCCTACGCAGTAACATGAAACAAGGGAAACAGCTGATGAAATGATACGTTTACAGTCACTGGAGACATTAATAAAGAAAATAAGGAACTTCAAGTTTGCTAGTCGAACATATCTGCTGTTTTTTTAAGTAAAAGGTTGCAAGACTGGAGCTCTTCCTTCCTCCGCTGTCTTGCATAATATTTAGTTCCAAAAACAACCTTATCAGACACATTTAAATTTTACTGCAAACTTTGTTCAGATATCATCACGACATTTCTTTTCTTCTCTGTAGCAGAATGCCAAAATTAAAAAGCACATCTACAACAAAGACTATTTTTTGTATACAAGAAAGTATATTTATTATCATATCTAGGATTTTATAAATCACCTATTCATGTAGGCGAGTTCAGAAAATCCTGAAAGTTCTAAGACATGTTTTCAGTGGACGCGATTGATTACGTTTGATTGAGTCACTGTGACACCAGCAAAAAAAGTTGTATTAGCAGTCAATGGGTTGACCTCTACACAGCACAACGGGAAAGTCCAAGGAGCTGAATGCACATATGAGAAAGAGGAAGACAAGTCAGTAATGTCTCTTGCAGCTACTTCTAATCGAGTTAATCAGTTTTAAGAAGTTTAAGTGTCATTGGAAAATGTAGCCACTTTGTCATCCTCAGGAACAACACCCAAACTGTCTCCCTCATCTGAGAGCAAAATGGTTTGGGATTGTCAAGAACAAGCAGGAAACAACAAGGTTCAGAAGTGCAATGAATTGGAAGCTGTGGGAACATCGGTGTAATTTCCTACAGTCAAGAAATTTCTACATTTATTGGGGCTGACAAGCTGCTGTCCAAGAAAGAAATCCCCAAACCAAAACCTCCCAACTCAGCTGAGGTTTGCAGCCGAAGGTGAAGGAAACTGAACGACTGCAAATAGCTCATACAGTTTCCTGAGTAAAGCAATACAGTATCTTTGACATCTTGTCTGAGGATTTCTCCCTAAAGCTGTGGTCAAAACAAAAAAAGTCAAAATTTCCAAAGCTGGTAGTCTGCAAGCTCATTACATCAGTCATGTGCAAAGGGTAACACAAATACTGAGTGAGAACAATACAATGCTGCTATTGCTCTCCATAATAATCTCAGCATTGCTGCTTAGTACTGAACTGTTCAAAGAAACTTCACATTATACTGCAGAGCTCAAGTTAGAACCTGCCGACAGGCAAGACACTCGCCAAAAAAATTAATACGGAGACAAAACATTAAGCCTATCCCTTTTTTATTTAAATCAAGTGCTTACATGGAGTAACCTGCTAGAAACAGGATCTTAGAAAGTCTCTGCAGTTTTAAAAAAATCACCTGGTATTTGCATAATCCTCAGCTCAGACTGAAACACACATTTTTATAAGGCTTGGAACCTTCATATTTAAAACTTGCATTAAAATCTGGACATAAATAGACCAACCTGGACTAGAAAGAGCTACAGGCTCATCCTCATTGGAGCTCAGCAGCCTCATTAGTTTGGATGGTTGAGTGTCGTCCAACGGAAAGAGGCTGTTGTAGTCCTGTGGTCAATAATATACAAAAAAAAAAAAAAAGGACAAGTGTTTCTTTCTGTGCCAATATCCTGAGTATAGTGTCTTGTCATTAACTGAAATAGCTTTAAAAAGAAACAAAAAACAAAATATGCAGGTCTTATTTGCACTTTTACCTCAATATCTTCTCTCTGCCTTTTTCGCTGGCGAGCTGAGAACAGGCCTTTGTGGTGGGAGGAGTACGAGCTGAGAGCACACCACACTGACAATCTGAAGTTTCATTGGGAGAGTTGGGTTAGACAAGTAGCAAAAATACTCTAAACACTGCTGCTATTCGCTTAAAGATATAAAGCATTTCTTACTTAGCCAAAGCCTTTCCAGGAGGGTCTGATAAGCAGCGCCAGTGGGCGGAGTCTGTGAGCAGGTTGGGCAATATGGTACCCAGCAGTGTCAGGGTGATCTGCTGTGTGTCCAAACAGAAGATGCTGTAGAGTAATTCAACCGCTCGATTGGCCCACTCCTGTCGTGTTTCCTTCAGTAGCTCCTGCAATTTGACACACAGCAGCATAAAAATCAGGTGATCAGATTGTTAACCTTACTCTTGCTAAGGGTTATTTGCAGCCTGTAAATGTAAATGTTTTCACACATCAGCTCGTCCACTCTATCCTCTCACCTTGACCAAATTGTTAGTGAACCAGAAGACCCCTCCCATACTGAGAAGACTCTCAAATAGATGCAGAGCTCGACTGTCTACCCAGCCTTTGCGCAGCACTGCCTGGAACTGGCTGCTGAGGGCCTTTTGGATGGGCTCTTTGGCGGGCAGCAGGTTGCGGTAGGGGATCGGTTCCTGACCCTCCATTGGAGGACGGAGAGCTGCACCTGTTTGCTGAAAGACGTCGGCACACATGTGCTCCATGATGGAACTCATAATGATTACCCTGGTGAAATTTTAGGAGGGAGATATGGTAGTTGGGGATTCATTAGCCTCTGATCCAGGAAAGGAATATGCTAAATGTTGTGCTGATTTAATTTATTTTTACCGTTCATTGTAAAACTGAAGGGTGTTCTCTGCATACAGTGGGGTTACAAGCTGTCGGATCATAGTCTGGGGCTTCTCTCTCTCGTCTCTCCCCAGCATCCTGACGTGGGCCACCAGCCACGCCACTGCACAGACAGCCATGCTGCACACTTTCCCCTTAATGTTGTCAGTGATCTTCTACACTCAAGAAAGGATGACCATACCAAACAGAGGAAGGAAAAATGTGGTTAGAAAGATACACATTCTGGAAAAGATGAGAGGATCTGACTAAAATTACGTCACTCCGCACTGTGACATCCAAAGAACTTGAATGGAACAGAAACGAAAACAGGAACTCTGGTTAATCTCCACATCATGCTGTTGCAAGTTTTAGTCTTTTTCCACAGAATATGTAATGCTAACTTCAGTAATGAGTCAAAATAAAAAAGAAGTAGGGAGCAGACAGGTTTCTTTTAGTGTAAGAGTGGTTTCATTATGTCTAAACATCATATGAACCATAACACAACATTTTCCAATGACGAAGAGACAAAAAAATAGAAACTGTGAAATGACAACGGACCTGCACTGCCTCCACAGAAAGCACACCATTCTCCCACGCATTGAGAACTTCCAATATGGCTGCTGGAATGCTGAGGCAGATTTCATGCCATTTCACCTGACTTTAACAGCAGATAAACAGAGAAAAGCAACACGTAAAGCACTCCTTTCCATGTGTAAAAATTGTCCCAACTAAAATCAAATAATCAGACTAAAATTTACGTCTCAGTGTTTCTTCTCTTACACAAGAGTGTTGTCTGAAACTGCACATTAACGTGCAACTTACACAAGTTTCATCTCTGAGGAGTTGTTCAACAGGGTCACCAGACTCTCCACCTTTCCAGGCTCTGGCCTGAAGCAGGGATGATCTGGGTTCAGAGTTTTTCCCTCTTCAGGCATACATGTCTGCAGCCAAGTTTCAAAGAAGGGCGTTTCACCCGATGGACTGGGGTCAGACAAGATGACCTGGAGTGGAAATGGAACAAATGACACATTTTCTGATGAAACTGTATTCTTCTGTTCAGCAATCTAAACTGTAAGCTTAGGTTACTGTGAAATCCACACATATGAGGAATGTGCTGAATAACATCAACATACCTCAGAACCGTATGTCTGTACTACATGGCAGAGCATCAGGAAGGAAATGTCGAAGAGCAGGGCCCGTACAGACGCAGACTTGGCTATGGAAAAGAAAGGAAACATCCTTGATGTTAATAACTTTTTAAACAGAAAGCATGTCAGTGAGGCCAGAAATTCCCAAATTGGAACTTGTCACTCTTGCATTTGGACTTACATCCTTCGCCACTGATGTGCTTGGGAAACTCGTTAAGCCTGAATGAAAAGAGAAGAAAACTAATTATCTGAAAGATTACGACAAAATATCCAGCAGTTGAAAAACTCCAGTTTTACTACTTGCTCTGTCATAAAGTTACTCACTTTATGAATTTTCTAGCAAAGGATTTGAGTTTGCCAGTAGCTGCTGCTGCAGCCAGGAGCAGGTCCAGACTCTTCCCCGACAGCATGTGTCCAAGGACCCCGAGAAGGCCCTCAGGGGATTTAGAGTGGTCTGCATCTACGGTCTAATAAACAAGGAGGGATGCATTTGTTAATGTTTTTTTTTTTTTTTTTTTAACAGTGTTAGGCTTTTTAAGAACCACCTTTCCCCAGTGACATTTTTAATAATTCTCTTTTCACCATGTACAGAGATCCTTTAACCATTTTTATATAATAAAACTTTGCTAATTCTTATCTATTATTGTCAAGTCTAGACTGCCCGTCATGCTTCACATCATGTAATGGTGCACTACCTTTAAAATATTGGTGACAGTGGGCTCTGCTCTCAGGATAAGACCTGGGTTCGGCTGGATGTTAGCATTTTCTGCTGTCTTTAGCCTTGGGGCGAACTCACTGTCCTCGGCCCTGAATCAAATTTGCAGGGGGAGGAGGACAGGAAAGGAGGGGGTAGAGAAGACATGGGGGTGGGGTAGGGGTAGGGTGGGAGAGTGCCGGTGTGTACGGTGTTAATGTGATGTCCAAAACGCCATTCTCATTTCCAATAAAACTTTAGAAAATAAAGAGGAAAGGAAAGAGGAGGTATGTGTTGCATCAAGCTGTCCCTACAGTTGTAATTTCTGTAGCCCTCAGCAGGTTTTTTGATATCAAAGAAACTCATACCGTTTTGATGTGAGTATTTCTGTGTTTGAATCCGACAGGAGTCCAAGCTTGTTACACTCTTGTAAGAGCATGCCAAGGCAGTCACAACTATGTAAAGAATGACAGGAAAAACAGCAAGGAAAGATTTTTATCTTTGGTGTTGGCTTTTTAGGTATTTCTACAGTATTTCTACATTGTCCTACTATAAGCTTAAAAGCAACAAAGATGGTTGCAGTTTTGAGCACTCACTTGCATCTCTGATCTGCTTTGTCCAACAGTGGTGTCAGTTTAAGCAAGTATTGAAATCCAACATTCACATCGTCCATAAAATCCTGGAAAAACCACAACTGCCATCTTTACAAGTGACATTTAAGGTTCTGCAAAATACATTTGAAATACCAAATACCCATAATTCTCTACATATCATAGTTATTTACTGTCGATTTACCTGTCCTTTGTCAGCCTGGGGGTATTTCTTCAGCCTGAGTAGAACTTGTGGGATCTATGATAAGACAGATTTTCATGTAAGTGCTTAGTTTGCAATTAAGCATAATCTTCTTTTAAAGTGGTCACTGAAGTCTACAGCTCACAGAAACAATTATTAATTTATTTTAATACATGCAGTAAAATATTCATGGTTCTACATTCACACAGCAAATTAAAAACAGAATCAGAAATAAGAACTTTGTTAAAATGTTAAAATGTACAACTGGATTTATTCATTTAATGATTGACACATTAGTCGTCCAGCAATGACTCAACACGATACTTTAAAATCTAAAACACAATCAGTACTAACATTAAAGAAAGATAAAAGCGCATAAAAAGAAGATAAGAGGTGCAAGTCTTTCTCTCTGAAGCACATATTACCTTCAGGAAAGTGAAAGCAGTCCATTTCAGCTCCTCTGTGCCCTCTGGTGACTCGATGAGGCCAGTGAAACAAGCTTTCCATATCTCCAGGATGAAAAGTGGAGCAGGAATTCGCTTAACAGACAAACAATTAAAGTTAAATGCTGCTTAAGGAGGAAAAAAAAATCCCTAAATGCATAGCCTGACTGCATTTTTCCCTCCTTCAAATTTTATATGAAGTGCTGGACTTCACAGAAATGTTTGCAATCACTTCCTGAAACATTTTTCACCTTGGTCTTTAATTTTATTACCTTCATTTTACTGTATCCCCCTCTGTGCTGGTTTTAATAAAAAGCTCTCAGAGGTCTAATATTTGGGAGACTGCATTTTAATTACCTTACTGACATTATCGATTCTTCTACTGACATTAACCAGATTTATTTACTAAATCCAACAAAAAAAGTTGCTAAAGGATTCAGCATGTCACTATGTCTTCATAAGGTAACTGTGTGTTATTAAACTATTATGTTTAAACTAAAATGATAACTGAACTGTTCACAACTACTAACTGTAGATAAAAACTGTAAAACAAATTTAATGATCATGAAATTCCTAAGCATAAATCTCTATATATGGGTGGTGAACTTGTGGTGGTGAAAAATCTGAGCAACTGATCCAAAGACATTAATTCTGTTTACAGTTGAACTTTTTCTTTTGATAATATCAGTTATAAAATCTTATTTACAGACTATTCTCCTTTATTATTAAAAATAAAAATCCTGTCCAGAGAAAGAGTTTATAAGACATAATTAAAATAGCCATTTCATGGTAATTTATGTGTGACGTCGCTCAAGTCTAACTTGCTTACCTACTTACTAACACATTAATAAGCTATTATCCACTGGATGACTGTGCAGTTCATTAAATAATATGTGTAAGCCAAGTTGTTTTGTTGCACATAAAAACACACAATTGCCTCCACTGGCTAAAATATTGCATATTAACAGTTAATTTTCCACTTCAAGCACAACCTTTGACACTGGTAACTGGTCCTGGTGACAAAAATGAAGCTAATGTTTATATACTGGGCTATCTTATTCCATGTTTCCCAATATAAAATGAATAAGTTTAATCTTAGTTTGAGAAATTGTCTGAAACAGATGCAATATTACAATTTTCAACAATTTCATGTTCACCTGCATTCTCTTGATCATCATTAGCTGCTCCACCAGAGGTTGTGTCTCTCCTGTCAAATTCATGGTCCCCTCCAGCATGATGAAAGCGTGGACTGACGGGAAGGAGGCATGGACTGGAGGGTCACACTGCATAGAAAGCATCATGGGAATACTGGGGAAAAAACAAAGAGTTAGTCCGGGGATGATGGCTTGTGATTGTCTCTCAGTTTAACCACTGTGAGAGTTCAACAACTCTGTGTTACAAAGGAACCTTCACCTTTGTACCAGAGACAAGGAGTCTTCTAATTTAGTCCTCAATGTCTGGTTAGACACATTGCCAAGGGCGTCTGTAACTTTGAGCACAGCTTGCTCTACGTTGCTCCAGGATCCTGTAAAAAAGGAGCAGCAACTGTAAGATGCCAAGCTCAGTACAAGCACGTAGAATAAAGACAAGACATAAATAATATTTTCTTCAGCATAGGTGGCATACTACCATTACATCTGCTGATCTCCAATACTTTTCATAAAAAAAACCATATTATTCCAAAGGTTTTAACCAAATAGTAAGTTATTAATTAAAACCAAAGAAGTTTCAGGAATTCAGGTTTGAACACTTTCCAAAAATACAAGTCCATTATAGACTAAGAGAATAGAGACTGATAACAGAAAGCATCAATATGGAAACTTCCAGTTTTTAACACCTTGATCTTCCAGTCTGGCAATGTGGACCAGAGCTCTGTTCTTGGTGCTCTTCATCAGGTTATGCAGCCTTTCCTGACAGGCTCTGAGACTGGCTTCTATGCTCACTGGTGGACCCAGCTCTCTCAGTCTCTCACAATACAACGCACAACCCTGCAACAGCCAGACTAACACAGCCAGCAGGGCCCGACAGAGCCCGATGCATTCCTCTGCTTTTCCATGACAGCTGTGTGCGAGACAGATGAAGCAGAAGACAAAAGGAAGCTTAACTGAACACAAGCTTTAACTTCATAATATCATGACATTATTTTGTTATTCATTTTGAAAGCTTTTAAGGCCATTTAGCATTTTTGTTTAGGAGCAAATCAATGAGAAGCATGTATAGATGCATAGCACAATCCACTACAGATGATGCAGATGGGTGATAAGATCAACTCCAAATTTATTGTTTTTCATAAAAATAAATAAATAAATAAATATTACAACTTTAGATGTAGTTAATAAAACTATTTTAAAAAATGTTGATTTTATATAGATTCTTTAATATGGGGGGATTGTTAGACATACCTGAGACGATGGCAGAACATGTCCATTATCTCCAACAGTGATTTGACACACAGCTCTCGGGAAAAATCATCAAACTATTTGAACAGAGACAAATCTGTGAAACCCCTGGAAATCATCTAGTAAATATTATGCTATAATAATGGTTATGCAAGCACTAAACTACCTTGCTGATTGCTGTGAGAACACTGGAATAAGACACCATCTAAAGACAAGAGAGGATATAATTGACAATTTGCAAAATACTGTTCAGTTACACAATATTTTAATTGTAATTCTTCTTTTCTTACCTGTGAACTTATGGCATATTTGAGGTAAGACAATATGAGTGGGTTGGGAGAAGGACCAATCATAGCCTGCTCCATCAGAGCCTCTGTGATACACAATGAGCATTTAGTCACAGAAGATTTTGGTTATCGATTAAATGTCAAAATATAATCACAAACCTGCAAGATTGAGGTAGTCCCATGATGCCCCTTTTGGAAAGTTTTTCTTGATGTTTATTGCCCATTGATAGTCACTCCATCGTTCTTTCCAAGCCTGCAGTATGGCTTGCTTCAAATTTACCACCTTCATCCTGCTAAATAACGACCACAAGCACACACGCCTGTGGAAATAGGATTACGTTTTCAAAGCAGAGCAACTGCATAACGGTCTGTTTTATCGAAAAATGTAGGTAATGCCGTTCAGTCAAGCTAATTTTATCCTATTTATTAGCATGTTAGCCGTTAGCTAGCGGCACCATTCATCATCTGTTTTAGAAAAAAAAAAGTTTTCTTGCGTACAAAAGCATACGAGTGTCACAGTAGAGAAGACCAAACATATTCACACAACGTTATAATTAACACATGGCATTATAGTACATGTAAATCTTACCTGATTTATGGACTTTTTCTGGCGTAAATTGTGTGTGTTTATAGGTCCGTCGCGCTTTACTTTGCAAGGTACGCCATTGTTGTTATGAAAGACGAACGCGTTCACTGGCTCAGAACTTCTGGCATCACTGTGTTCTTTTCTATGATTGGTTGAAGAGAAGTCCCGCTGTTCATTGGTTGAATGCAGAGTAATGCTTGTTGATATACACACGAGGTCGCTATACACACAGTAACAGAGCAAGATAATCAGTGTGTAAAATCAGAGAGGAAAGTGAACAGAAACATTCACGCAGATGGAATGAGTTACATATGTATTTGTTTATTTGGCGAACCAGAGGAAAAACGAAACCATTTAAAGCAAGCCTAAATTTTGCTTTTCTATTTTTTCTTGATTTTTGAGAACAGTCAGTAACATAATTGCTAACACAAGTTCAATGTTTAATAATAATAAGAGAAAAAGATAGAAAGGAATAGCCACTTCCCTTGTCTATTGAATACAGTTGAATGCCTTGCTGTCTTATGTAACTTCACTCATTTATTCTGAGTCAGTTCAGTTCTGTTCAGCAGGGTTTTGCCAATTATGTCACAGGTTATAGGTGCAAAGCAGAACATTATACTTATCTAGCAAACATGTCCTTAAAAGATATTCATAACATTGTCACTACAAACCACATTTAGGTTAGATTAGTTGTGAAAGCATTTTTTTTATGTGTTTTTATCTTTTATTCAAGCATAGTCTGTTGAGTTTTTCTGTATCTTTTTCACTTTGGCAACCATTCTTCTTTAGACTAAAAGGAGTTCTGTTCTCTGTATCAAAATCCCCCAAATAACACAGTGAAGATCCTGTACTGAGCCTACAACAACAAAGACCATCATTCTGCTTGATACTGGAGATGGCGTCCTGGCTAGACCAAGGTATGTGTCTTGGGACAGCAGGGATGCAAGCTTGCAAAAACATTTTGTGTATTGGTTTAGATAGGCATGTGTTGGAGGGGTGATGAGGTTGTGAGGCGTGTGTGAGTGTTTGCCGAGGTGAATTTGGAGAGAAGGATCTTATCCATTTTACCTTCCACTGAGAGCTGCATTAAGAAAGAGTGCTGACAGATTCGAGTCTGCCCCAGGGGGAGACCAGAGAGACTGCTGCAGCTCTGTGTCTGTTCTCATGACTTCACTGCTGGGACCAACCCAATTTTGCTGACTCTTATTCATCTGTGTGACTGTGCCACATAAGTTTCAAGTTGTTGGCCTGTCAGAGTACAATACAGCTCAGCAGCATTTAGTTTATAATATTTAAAATTCTTTAAAATTATTTCAAAGGCACCCAGTTCTTTTCAGCTTGTTATTTAGTGCTTTCAACTCTGAGCTCCATTGTGCTGATGCAAGCAACAATTTCTAAGGTCTGATATAATCAGATTGCTCGGATGAAGTCACACTTTTGGTTTCTCTCATTTATTATGGCTACTTGGATGACCTAAATGACCTAAGAGGCTCCAAATTCGCCAACTGTTTTGCAGTACCTGGTCAGTGTTTTGCACTAGCAATTTTTCAACTCTCTTGGTTGGAATTGATAAAAACTCATTAAATATCCACCTGTGTGGTGTGCACAGAGATGACACATTTAAAATAACAGAGGCAGGTAGAATGAATATTTAATTTATCATATTAATTATACCTCTTTTTTTTCTTTTTTTTCTTCATTCTCTAAGACTAACTTAGGCACACAGAGATGATTACCAAGGGTTGAAAGCCAGGAAATGAGAGTGCCCCCCTCATGTCCCCTCAGGTTATCTGAGCAGCAGAACCTACTGTAGCTGAGAGAAGATCAGGCACATCATATGTCAGCACTTCGGGTCTTGCACGTGGCTTCTTATCGAGCTCCAAATGGCAGCATTATTAGTGGAAGAATAACATGAACATAAACTTACAGTAAACATCCTTGGTGGCAGAAAAAATAAACTGAATGCAGAGGATTTACTAAAAGGATAATGGATGACTAATCTATCACCTCAGATATGAAGTTATCATTATTTTGTACTTTGTTTAATCTAAGCAAATGATCAAATCCTTTATGCTGAAGTAATAGGTGACAAACACCATGTCTCCACCTGTATCACATTTACTGATTTTATTATTAAAAGTCAATCTTTAATTTAATGCTTAAAGGATTTAAAAGTTGTGTGACCTTCAAAAAACATAAAGAAAAACAGAACACACCTATTACTATTAATGTTATCAGCATTATATCTGAGATTAATACAGATACAGCCAATTTTAATTTGATTATTAACACTTGCCTTTCCAACACGGACATCAAAATATACTCTTTAAACAAAACTAGCCAATGGTTGAAGGGATAATGACGGATAGGATGATGCAATAAAGTGAAGGATTCCGCTTGATAATAATATCTGTATACATATTCAATCCTCTTATTTGTATTCAGTCACTAACAGCTAGCAAGTGTTCCTTTCTACACAATATAACAAGCGTGGGCAGTAGGACAAGGCTGTTGTGTCTCTTCCAGTTGGGCAACAGACAAAAAAAACAAAACACATCATTGGATAAATTCCCACCATACTCAAAATCTCAAAAGATCCAATTTGTACTTTTTGTCAGCTTAGCAGCACTTTAATTGGTTTATTTTCATTTTGCTAATGCAAGTCGGTGTGATATCCAAAAATGTTGGTGTTATATCCTTCAATTTGTAAGCAACAGGAACAGGAAAATGATCCAGCAAATGTATTTACAGAATGGTCAGAAAAGAAAAGGATTAAGACATTGTAATGACCTAGTCAAAGCCCGGACACCTTAATGACTGAGGCTGAGTTCTGGACTAAATGAAATCTTGTGGTTGGACCTGAAGATAGTTGTACACACATTTTAGACTTGCCAAGGAGCAGTTTTTTCATGTATATGTGCTGAGACTTAAAACTTTAGGCTACTTTCCTTGTCATCTGAATGTGCTTGACCAGCTATGACTTCTATTGCCTCACACGTTGTATAACACAGATTTTAATCTGCATTTAGTGGCCTTTCAAAAGATATAATTTTCCACTTGATATGTATAAAAGTGACATTAAATTTGATTTAAATTGGATTCAGACTAAATTACCCATGTGTGCACTACTGGATGAGCTAAAGTAAGGACGAAATGAATTCCTTATAGTAACATTCTGAAGGCAGGCATAGTTATTTTAACACAGATGTGAGACTCTCCCCCCACCCCCAAGTATCTTTGATTGAATGCTACTATCACTGGAACTAAGCAGCAGTACAAAGAGAGCCACATGTGGTTTGACGCCAAAGAGCTTTATATAGCTCCTTCAACACAAATCTCCCCTCATTTTACTGTCATCAACAGTTCAGACTATAGGGAGCTTGTTCAAGTATTAATTATAACAAATCTATGTAGGCTGACTCAGGAAAAGTCTGGCCAGGTCACTTTCTTGCATCCTGTAATAGATTTTATTTGATGCCATAAACTTTTATATGTATTTTCTTTTTTATTTGTTCATTGTGTGAGCAAATGCGTGACTTCAGACCCCAGCTGGCTGGATCAACTGCTCACTGGGAGTCACAGAAGGGACATTCCCAAGAGATCCAGGTTGTCAAACGAGCTGTTGTGTAATTTAGAAACATTATCTTCACGTTTAAAAATCTTCACATCTAGCTGTCTGTTTGACTCTGTGTTAGCACTGATGTTGTTGGATTTTGGTCTGAACCTATACGCTTATATATATATGTATATATATATATATACATATATATATATATTCTGTCTTGAGCAGTGGGTTACATGGCAGCAGTCTCCACATGGTAATTATTAAGAGACCATGAGTGTGAAGAGTCTGGTGCACATAGCTGTTTTTCTGCCTTAGGGACAGTTTTAAAAAGGTCACTTACAGACATTTCATCTGTACTTTTTTGTTATTATACAAATAAATAAATAAATAAATAAACAACACACACATCCAAGTCTTCACCTGCATTTTAGATTGTGACTAATGATAGTCCCAGAATACAAGGCTTAAATAGAATTAATTGAGGCTTCTTGCACAGAATAATTAAAGTAACTGAAGGCTGCACTCATCCCATATGTTTGGGATTATAGAAGCGTCTCATGTGGAAGGCAGTTTATGCCCTTAATTATCCACAAACTCATGATGTCTAATCCCACTATACAATACACTAGTTTACCATCAAAGCTATCACAAGAAAGTTTATTTTTAGAGGCATCCAGATTTGGAGTTTCACAGCCAATCTATCAGAAAAAAAAAACACCTAATATGCTTTCATGCATTAACACTGCCCAGCTCTAATCCTGAAAGCTTCACTTTTACTCTGTGTGTGTGATACTAAGCCACACAAAGCCTGATGTACACTGTCCAGTCTATGTTACATAATCAAACTTGGCAAATGCTTCCAGCATTGCCTTTGTGATCCCAGTGTCAGTTAGTGCTGAGATCCAATGCCTGAGCTCAGCACAACCAGTGGCCAGCGTGTTAATCCCACATCTGTCACTCACAGTGGGTGACAGAGTCACACCAGCCTGAATTATTTAGAAAGAACTCATGGTCACAGATCACATATTCAGGGTTATTCATTACCTGTCAAACATTTGTTCAGTGGTGCCAATGTTGGCATTGCACCAGCAAGTTAACATTACTGTCTTTTGACTCTTTACCTTACAGGAGCATTATTACAGAAATCAAGATTTGTGCATTTGATTTATGTACATAAAGATTCATATTCATTTTCTTTCCCAATTCAACCATGATTATTTTTTGTTGTTGCAGTTTCAAAATGCCACATTACAAGCTCAGTGTCCCATCAGGTCCTGGTCATTTTTGGGAGAAAAATGTCTATTTCTAGTATGAAATCAAACTTTACTAAATAAATACCATGAATATAATTTCAAACTTTACTTTGCGGTAATAAATATTGTTAACAGCACTATTCTTATCTCAAAATATATTATGATTAATGAATATTACTATTACATAATGCTATCATGGCACCGATTGGCCTGTAAAATTAATAAGCAGAGTTGAATCTGCAAAATAAGCATTAGATTAATTAATGATTTGCTGCAATGTCATCATTATGAAATCCACTTTTCATCACCTGGAGACATTAACCAAGTGTATTAATAAATATAAATTATTGCATATTTGATCCAGAAAATTTTGGGATGGAGTGTAAAATATTTTTGTTGTTGTTTTTTGTTGTTTTTTTTTTTCAAAGAGTCAGTGGAGATTTTGAATTTGATGCCAGAAACCTTTTTGTTGGAAAAGTGGTATAAAGATTAACACACCTGGTTGAATATCTCAGTGCTGATTAGGATGATTGCATCCAATAAAGAGCAATTCAGAGAGACTGAATCTTCCAGAAGCAAAGACGGGAGGAGTTAATTACTCAGTGACCATGTTTCAAGAACAGAACTAAACACTCCGTAGTGAAAAAGTGCTTTTCAACCACAGCAGCTGTTCTACTCTACATTCAGGTATCACAGCTTTAGTGAACTTGACTTCTACATTATCATAATTTTCATTCAGATCTGAGTAGGGCTTAGTTTTTTCTAGGAACCAAGAGTTTAGGCTCCCAACACACTCAGTTTTTCTTACTGTTTGCATTGAGGTGAAGAGAAAAACATCTCGGAATAAAAATCCAACAACATCCTATGTTACATTACTGCTTTTTAATTTGCTGTTGCCCTCAAGTGTCCTTGAGGGCCTTGAAAGGCACTTACATATAAAATATTAATTTTACTAAAGAGGGCCATCTAGCATGCCATCAGTAAACAGCTCTTCAGGCAACTTACAGATGATATGGGAATGTGTTGGTGAACACGGTTTAAAAGTATCTTGCACATCTGCTAAGGCATCGGTTATAATTGTGGTATGTTGCAAAATGTGCAGCTGTTTACTTGATGTCTTGTGAAGGCCCTGCTTAATTCACCAAGACAGTGCACACATATTACAACAGCATGGCTCTGTACTGAAAAAGTAGATTGAGAGTTATTGGCTGGGGTTATGGATTGGGCTTTTGTAAACAGTCGAAGACCAGATGATTTCTGTTTACTTGACCTTTTTCTTCAGCAGACTTTTTGACTGTTAACAGACAAAAAAAAACAAAAAAAAAAAAAACATTGTAAATAAGCCAGTGTACTGATGTCTTTGCATTTTGTTTCCCAAATAGTGTTCAGCTGCAGCGAAACTAAATTTAATGTAAAAGTATTATAGTACAAAATTGCACCCATTTTAGCCTTATTTTGGATGTGCCATGCTTGGCAACCGTATAAAATAATCAAGGCCATAAATGGAAAAGACTTGATCCTTGTACAGTGACCTCCAAGCTAAATGTTGTTAAAAACAGTTTTCCTCCTCTCTGAAATACTACATCAGTAGTGATCTCCTATGTGCAGTTATGTAATTGATTTGACAAATTCAGCTCAAGGCTTCTTTACTGTTTCTTTGTGTGTCACAGTGATTAATTGATGACCCTTTTTGAATGAATAGTCTGACATCAGGAAGTCATTTGATTGCGATGGTAGACCGTTTAAATGCCCCTCATGCTGATATTCGTCCTCAGCTACTACTTTGTTCATACCTGCCCAAACTTGGTGAACTTCATGGTTTGAAGTGGATCCCATGCTGCACATCAGTGTAGACTGGCCAGCCATTTTCAACAGAAAAGAAAATTAAAAACAGTAGGCATTTCTTTTACAGTAAGTTTTTTTTTTTAATTGAATAATTTAAATGACTTTGAATGAAAATCAAATGCCCAGTAGACACTTCACTGGACGTAGGAAGACTTCTACAGAGGTCAAAGGTTTTTCCTCAGTTATCACTTGAAGAGAAATACCTATTTGATCATGAGCTTCTGTGCAGAAAGGAAACAGCAGAAATTAAACAATGGATAACAATAATATTTTTGTTTTTCAATAGTCTCGGTAGTGATTTCATTTTAGTACTCTGGTATAAACAGATCTATAATGATTGCTGTATTCTATCAAAAAGAACCTTGTATAAAAATAAGCAGGTTTGTTCAGCCTGGCTGATCCATTGGTATTTTTTTTTTTACACAGCGATGCTTTTTACATTATAAACCTTTATATTTAGCTAAATATTTTGTGTGTTTTTAAGGGCTCAGGTGGGCAACATCAAAGCTAAAACAATATCTGAAAAGAAAATCTGTAGAAATGATTGAACTATGAATTTCAATGAAGCAGCTGTTGACTTTTCACCTTTAATACCATTGAAATTAAGCAAGTAGGTGCAGAGGTTCATACTTCAGTGTACACAACCTTCCCAGAAGGTAATGAGCATAACTGTTTAGAGTTGGGCAAATAATTGTTCACTTATTAGCCAAAAAACAAACAAAAACTGTTTATTGCACTACATCCTACATCCTTTTCTAAAAGGATATAACTAAGAGCTATCGTAGACTCAAACGTAACACTAGAGTTAAATGACTATTAGGAAAATATTAGTCATTGTGACCAACGTAACAACCATTTTATGGTTCTCCTCTAGTTTCATGTTTCGACATATTCTGTTAGTTTCCGTCTGTACACATCTGTAATCCTGCATGTGTCTCACAGGAACATCATGACATCCATATTTTAGTGAGGTAATAGATAAACTGGAAATGGTGAATTGTGTTTTGTGACACAGCATGACCATGTGGAATGAATCAGAAATTCTGAACAGGGATAATTTAATAAGATCTATCTTTTCCATGCCAAAGAGAGAAAGTTTTCATGCATAATACTTTTGTGTTAAACTACTGTATATAGATGATGATAAAAGTAGCTATAAATTGAGTTTTAGAGTGTTTAGTCTTGTCTTTTAGCCTTCAGGGGTTTAATTTAATACATGATGTACACAAGTAATGATTTAAATCTGCAAAGCCGTCTGGAAATATCACTTAAGTCTGAGCTACTCTTCATTACTTTGGTATCAAATATGATAAATCATATGCATACAAGTACAATGAAAACTAAAAAGAACAACAAACAATATATATATATATATACATATATATATATATATATATATATATATATATATATATATATATATATATATATATATATATATATATATATATATATATATAAACCATGGTAATTCTGTTCGGGCCTTCAGAAATCTGTTTGGATTTCTGAATATGTATGTTGATTCTATGAAAAAGGAACTGTTAAGCATTTACTTGTTGGGATGGACTTAAAAACGTGTGTGCTTCAGTGTTTATTGCTCCTATTCAGACTTCACTCTAATGACTAAACCCTTTGGATTAGCATATTCCTAAAATGTCTGTCTACAGTGCACGATGTTTGTACAAACCCTTTTTCCAGAAAAGTGGGGAATTTTTTCAAAAATGTAACAGAAACTTTAATTTGTAATTTATAATTTCAACTGAACCTTTGCCTAACATTATTATTATTCTATTTTAAAACCATAAAACTAAGATTTGATGGCAGCAACACACTCAAAAGTTTATACAGAGGTGGCAGATGATATTAGTCACCTTACTGTCTTGGTCAAACTCAGAACTAAAACATATTTCTTAACACACAATGAGAAAAGAAAAGAACATTTTTCAGCATCTAAAGTGCATAACATAAAAATGTTCAGTGGGGCCAGATTAAAGGTGCCAAAGCCACTATCACAGTGGTGTATTGGTAACCACAGTATGGTGAACCGCATGTGCATTAAAGTATCATTGATTCAGGGTAGTTTATTTGGATTTTGGATGGACATTTGTCTGCAGTTGAAGATCCATCTCCTATTGATAATGTGTGGTGCATTATGCAGAAGAGAACCAGAAAAAAACAACCGCAGACTACTGAGCAGCCAGTATTAATATTATTAGTTACCATATTATTAAAAATATATCTTGTGTGTATGTTTTTTTGACTGTGTTGCTGGTATCAAACTACAGACTTGTTTATATTCTCTAACTACAGCAGAGTTGGTTAGAAAGTCACTGAAAAAGTTCTCCTTTATACATTTCTTTGTTGGCTAAAAGTTCAAATGAATTTTTCTGGAAGTGGAGGTGATGGTTGCAAGAATCAAAGGCTAAATTGATGCAGATTTTCTTTTATTTCTCTTGTTGTTTTGCAGCTACTGTGTTCTCTGGTTTTTACTTTGCCTAAAATATATATTTAAATAGTTATAATTAAATAATATTTTATGTGTAATCAGTCTACACTGTTCGTTAAGAGAATGGCTCTCTTAACAGCAATAGATTGAGCTGGAATATTTATCCCCTGGTTGGTGAGTTATTGATTAAAACATAGGCAGAATTTCTGTAAAATTGCTATTTCATTTGGACTATTAAAATGTGCTGCACACCCTACTTAATCTTTTTTGTTTAGTATTTGAAATCAGTGTTTTGAATGGATAGTCATACATTTCAAATTGACTTTGATCTCAAAACTATACTTTAATTCTTCTGTGCATATTTTACGAGTTTTGATGAAACAATTACTCTTAGAAATATACTTTGTCATTTTTTTCTGTGGTTATAAGCAGTGAATATTGATTAAAGCTATGTAGTTACAGAATTTTATCATAAACAAAACGTAATGAGATGTCTGTCCCCTGATATGGTTAGTATGCATAGATTAATTTTTAAAAAGAAAAAATAAATATAAGTGTGATCAGCTTGAGTCAGTTTTTCATAATATAAGTATGGAATAAAATTACTATAGTTTGTGCCTGCTAGCATACAGGTTTTAGCTGAACTGGGTACATTAGATACCTTGCAAAAGAGGAAGTACATTTTAAGGTGCATTTCTTTGCAAGATCAAAAATTGCTGTATTTTTTTGTTTATTAACTTTATTAGTACAAAACTGGATATCAGAACGTGCTGCATTCTGACTAAATGTTTATTCAAGCTGTTTTTTCCACCAGTTATGCTTTCGGTTTCTTTGTAAGCTTTACACATATAATGATATGTGCCAGCAGCCAAGCCATGATATTGATAACTTGCAAGAATCATTCAATACATTCTTTTATTTCCGAGAGCAGGTAATTTAACCTGCTCCCTCTGTGTTTGGTTTAGATTTTGGGACCTTGTCATTACTGGAATGAAGCTTTTCAATTATGTTGTTCTCAGCTGCTCATGGTCACATGTTTTACCCTGGCTCTTTGTATCTGAATTCTGCTGTGCGTGAAACTTTCAATATGCCGCTGAGTGCTGGTTCAGTAAATTATAGGAATGCAGGCTGAGTTTAAGAGAAGCCTCATAACAATATACTCTGTGCCCAAGAACAAGTTGGAATGACAACTACTTCTCAGAGGTGTTTTTAGAAACTGATACTGCACACAAAACATAGCTTACCTAAGAAATTTATTTACACCTAGGATTTGTTAATAAAGTTTTGTCATAACAGTTATTAATGTACTAGCATTAAGCACTCTTAAATCAAAAGGACCATGTGAAAAAAACGATTCAAGTTTCTGTGTAGGAAGAAGGTCTTTCTTTAGCCTTTTCCTTGATTGTAGACATTCCTTACCACGATTTTCTAAGCTGTGCACTCCTGCTTTTCATCATTCCTTCCAGCTATGTCCCTTTTAACTGTTATATTTCTTTCCCACTCTTTAACAGTAGTCAGCTCTTCCTATGGCACTTTGCATTGTTCTGCATTTTTACGCTTGGATTAAGTTATTGAAGTCTGACCCTGGGTCAGTTCGTAGGGGTCATATCTCTGACTCTCTACGATAAGACCTTTGGTCCAGCCCCCTGGTGGTCTGTAAGCGTTCAAATTCATGTCGGCTGTTCCGGTCCGGACTGAGATTTGCAAGTGCCCTGCTCCCACCACCAACATCTTCCTCCTCTTCCTCATCATCACGACTTAAGAAGGCCAGCTCATTTTCATAGCAGAAGGTGTTAGAGCTGGGGACTAGGAACTTGTTCTCCACCATGTCCTTGGCACTGCAGCGTGGGGTGGACGGCACCTCGTAGGTTTTGTGAAAGTGAGAATAATCCACCTTGTACAGGTTCTTCTCCTCAAACAAGACTGGCTCAAATCTGTGACCCCAAAGGATCTCAGAAGCCAGGTAAGAGCTGCGAGCTTGCGTGGTCATGGCGGTTGCTTCAACCATCCCCTCCAGGATGACGACAATCTCAAAGTCTGCCGTCTCCAAGTCCTGTTTGCTGATCCCAAAAAGAGGGCTCTCCTCATCTATCTCATGTAGAATAGTGATGGGTGAAACCAGGAAAATCCTGTCCAAGCCTTTGTCAAACCCCACATTAATGTCTATCTGGTCTAGAGGAATATATTCCCCCTCATCAGTTATCCGAGGTTTGATGAGCTGCGCTCTGACATGGGCCTCAACAATGTGGCTCTTGCGAAGATTCCCTACTCTCCACATGAGACACAACTTTCCGTCCCGCATGGCAATGACAGCATTGTGGCTAAACAACAGTGTCTGTGCCCGCTTCTTAGGCCTTGCCATTTTAGCCATGATGGCGCCTATCATGAAGCAGTCAATGATGCAACCAACTATTGACTGGAAGACCACCATGAAGACAGCCACTGGACACTCCTCAGTCACACAGCGGTAGCCGTAACCAATAGTAGACTGTGTTTCAATGGAGAATAGAAAGGCAGCCACAAATCCATTGACCTGCAGTACACAAGGAGTGAAGTTGTCATCTCCAGCTGGGTTATCCAGATCTCCGTGCAGCAACGCAATGACCCAAAAGGCTAGGCCGAAGGCCAGCCAGGAGACAACAAACACAAGCGTGAAGACTACCAGCATCCATCGCCAGCGAATATCAACACACGTGGTGAAGATGTCAGCCATGTACCGCTGTGACTTGTCATCCATATTGGCAAACTGCACGTTGCACTGTCCATTCTTTTTCACAAAGCGGTTGCGGCACTTGCGACGTGTGTGAATCTTGCCATTGCCAAAGCCGTTCATGCCATGCATGGTAGTGAGGCGAAGGCCCTCTTCCTCAGATGACACAATGCTGTAGCGGTTGATCCTTCCCACACTCATGCTCCTGAAGACACCTCCAGCTGCAGAGTTAGAGCAGAAGGGCAGGCCTGGAGTCCAAGTGTGTGATCAGGGCCCCTCACAGCTTGATCACTGGTTAGGCTGCATTTTAGTGAGTCATTTAGGGAGCAGGATTGGAGCTCTGTGTGTAAATCCAATCCCTGCAGAGAGGGTCAGGAGAGAACATGTATGAGCAACATGACAGCCAAATCACATCATACATATATTAAAAAAATGTTAAATAAATAACCAAGGAACTTGAAAAAGAGAGCCATAATGTGCTAGAGTGCAAAGGACTGCCATTACCTTTTTTACAGTTTTGTTTTGAATATACTGGCTAGATCCTTTTAATATCTCTCAATACCTTGCAAGAAAAGAAATCGTTGCTAAAGAAAAAAAAGAATCTGGATAACTTATTGTTGCACTCAGTTGCCACATCAGCTCTCCATTGAAATATTTTGTACACTCTTTAATTATGCACTTTACAAAGATTAAAAGCAACTCTGAACGGAGTGTTGCCCACATCATGTGAAGTGTTTCCCAGGAAACAAGACACTTGTCAGGTTTTTGTAACAGCGTCACACATTGGCTAGTAATTGCAAATGGTTATTACTTTTTAAATTGTTTAATATTTCACTTCAATTTTACCTTGTGTAAGTTCATATTTTGCTTGAACTTACCTATTAACATAAGTTGTATTTTTTTATGCATAACTTGGATCCATCTTTAAACAAACTAATAGATGTGGCAGATTTGTAACAGTTAAAATTTAGTATGTTTTCAACATTGCAGTAAGAACTTCATTTCCCTGTTGCAATTCTTACTAAATGGTCTGTATTTGAGTATCCATAGATTGAGTTATTTTCACTACTTTATACTCTCTCTACTCACCATCTTGCCCACTTTAATCATCACGACTCAAAATCCAAGTGGCCCTCACTGAAGGGTCCTCCTGTCTTTTGATGTCAGGTAAGTCAACTGAAGAGCTGGCCTCACATCACATCCACTTGTGATGAATGGTCTTTCCTGAGCTATTTTCATTCAAATTAGAAGGTTGGCAGTGAAGACTAAATCCTCCCTTTCCAGACGTTTATTGTTAATAAATGAAATCTTGATCTCAGCATAATAATCTGCCATGTTTTGTTTTAATTTTGAACACATATCCTTTGCTCTCTGTAAGCAGCATGGCGTGCAGTCATCCCATGTACAACAGACAAGTTGTGCTCCTTCGTGTGTTCTCTTGTGGCCCAATTTTGCCATTGTCCTCTTGCAGTATTCATATTCGTGTGTGTGTGTGTGTGTGTGTATGTGTGTGTGAATTTAAACTCCCAAGCGACTTTTGTGTGTGCCTCGGATTCATTGGACATCATTTCCAGATGCTGCATACAAAGATGGAGAAAGAGGGGCTCTTTTTATTTGACCCCATTCTGTAAAATTTGCAGTGTTATTAATCATGCTGTGAGGATGCAGGAAATTTAGGCTCTCTTTACTTAATGCTTGGAAATAGTTGCTATCCCTTCTACAATGGCCTACAATATTTGTGGTTACATACTGGAACTCTATAGCTCTCAGAAATGTTACCAGAAATGGATAACTGAGAATGTGTGTATCAGGACAAGAGTGTGAAATGAAGTGATTGTTGATTATGTCAGGTCATCCTTCAAATCACTGCCTCTGCCAAGGCTGAGATAACCTGACCAGTGATCTTCACTGCTGAGCCCTGGGGTTAAGGAGTTTTACTCTTGGGAGCTGGGCTGAAGCCCCTCTGGGTGCTGACAGCTCTTATCGCCTGGCCACATCCGCTATGTGTCTGCCCGTCTGATTTGGACCCTGAAGACTCACTCATGTGCGCTTCCAAATCCCAAGTGCCCTGCCGTCTGCCACACACTAAATCCCCTCTCACTCGTACCATTTCAGGTGGAAGTTCTCCCGATCTGGGGCCAGATCTTAAAGTGTCCCTTAGGGGTCACACACAAACCTGTATCAGGAAAATGTACTGTAGCTAAATCTGCTATTTTTATCCTTGCAAAGGTCTTTTTTTAGCCTTTGACGATATAGCACTGCACTCGCAAAGGGCACAGCTGTTGATACTAAAAATAGTAATCCCAATCTCTCCTCTAAAAAATGTAAAATAATGTGAAACGAAGTTGCAATCCTCTCATTAATTGTATATAATATTTGACTTTTACACAGACAAAGTGAGTGTCTTTGTTGGTCTTTGGATCCCCCATGTTGAGGCAGAAAGACTTGATTGTATTAGAGATAACAAAACCCACTCAGTTACTGCACTGACTGTGTTATGTAATAGAAATTAATCTTGAGTGTCGACATTGTCTCTGCATGTCACATTATACATCTCAGTCTCCACAGTATATGCATGTCCTGAGCAGCTCAACACAGTCTCCTTATCATATCATAGTCGTGCCGTGTCAGGTGTCCATTCAATTGGTTGAATGAAAGTAAAAACCCTTGCAGCATCTTTGGAGTCATTAGATAAGTCCTTTATTATCTCAAACCAGGCAGAAGATTCACAGCAAACTCTTCAATTCAGATTGTTCCTCAGAGAGGTTGTACATTTAAGATGCACAAAATCTATTTCTTGACAACAAACCAAAAACTTTGACCTAGACTTGAATCCCTGTCTAAGAGAATTGACTACTAAATAACTAGAAATCCTAAGTATCTTTGCTCTGATAAATTGGCAAAGTTGTCATTTCAAAGAATATATAAATTACAAAGCTAATTTCTTTCATATTATGCTCAACAAAAAAGGCATAATGGGCTAAATGAAGAGCTGCTTCAGAGTTGTCTTTTATTTTAATCAATGGAACTGAACTGAAATGTACCCGTTGTTAAAAACCCAGATTTCGAATTCACAAATAACTAAAACATACATCAACATCCCCCAAAGAGCATGACTTGCTCTACACTTAATCATTTCTTGAATAACCTTTTATGACCTAGTGTGCTGTGTGTTCTTAGAGGAGTTGAGAGGAGCAGCGAAAGGGAGTACGATAAGCTTGCTGATGATTAGGAGGAATAATTGGATGAGCAAATTACGGAAGGGATTGGAAGAACAATAAAGTCTAGTGGGAGCGAGTGCTTCATCTGAAGACAAGCATGCAGGAAACTGAGCTATTGAGGAACTCCGATCTGGGCTCACCTCCCAAGGCCATTGTGAAGGAAGAGCAGAGTCTCAGGTATCACTGTGTTTTCCTATAACATACCACACCGAACTTGAGCAACCTACAGGTATTTTCCTACAGAATGTAATACCACTTCAAAACTGTAGGGGTATCATCTGTATGAAAGGTCCTTTTGCAAACTAGTTATTTCCTTGTTTTTGGCTTCAGTTAGATTTAATGCAATAATCAGTGTGTGATGTTTAATAGTTTTTCATAGTTTTTTATTGCCATGTGTGCACATTATTGTTTTTTTTTTTTCTTCAACTTTATATTTATGGACTTTTAACATTTTTTTCTTATTATGTGTACCCATTCACAAAGAATCAAAGATTTTACATCTGCAGCTGGCGATTTCAAATTTTATGTAGAACTGTCCAGCTAAAGCATGCAAGTTAGCTAAATGTCACTTTTTGAATCAAACTGAAATAAAAGCAGACTGAGGTCATTCACCTTTCATTCAACATGGCATAATTTTCATCCTGTGTCTTTTTTGTACCTACACAGTAATAATTTTTGTTAATACACTGACAGAAAAGTGTGGAGTACCAGAAGCAGCTCCAGCAGAACAACGCGAGGGATGTGTGGTTCAGGAATGGAAAAGATCACTGGCTTCAAGTTAAAGGGGAAACAGACTGAAGTCTGGACAGAGCTAATGAGCTAAACATGTCTCTCAATAGGTTCATTTCACCCCTGCCATCTTCCCAACAGACCACACACCCTCCACAATGCCACAACTTTCCTGTCACACCTCCACTCTGTCACCCTGTAGCTTTGTCAGGAAACTTAACACAACCTCATCTCCCTTCACATCAGAACACACTGAGACCTCCTCTCCACCTCTAACCTGTTTGTCTCCTGCAGTCAGGTGAAGAAACAACTGGAGAGATTGAACCTGAACAAGGCTGCAGGTCCAGGTGGTGTCAGCCCCAGGGTTCTGAAAACCTGCTCAGAACAACTATGTTGGATTCTTCAACACCTTTTCAAAACTAGAAATCAGATTAAGAAAATAGCTCCCGTGTTTTTGGAAAACATCCTGCCTTGTTCCAGTGTCCACAAACTCAACCATCTGAACCAAATGACTACAGCCCAGTTGCCCTAACATCTCACATCATGAAGTCCTTAATATACTGTTATTGGCTCACATCAATAAGCAAGTAAACCTTTTTCAGGACCCATTATGCTTTCATCTACCTACTTCAGAGAGCCCACTCTCATCTGGACCAATCAGGCAGTGCTCTGAGGATCATGTTCTTTATCTGCTGATTTAATTCAGCCTGCCTTGTTATGTGATAAGCTCCATAAATTCCAGGTGTATACCTGGATTTATGACTGCATAACAAACAGACCACAGATTGAGAGACTGAAAGGTTGTGTCTGAGATGGTGGTCGGCAGCACTGGAGCACCACAAGAGACTGTACTCTCACCATTTCTCTTCACACTGTACACCTCATACCTCCAATCCAACTCTGTGTTCTGTCATCTGCAGAAATACTCTGATTATTCTGCAGTTGTGGGGTGTATTAGTGATGGACAAGAAGCTGGTTACAGAGAACTGGTCAGTCAGTGAGATAGTGTGGAACCAATCACCTCATCTTGAACACAAACAAAAAAGTTGATTGCTGACTTCAGGAAGAACAAGAGTTAACAAAACAATGACTCTACTTCTTAAGAAAACTGAGATCATTCAATGTCAGCACCAAGATGTTGCACATCTTCTATAAGTCTGTTGTGGAAAGTGCAATCAGCTTTGCAGCCATCTCCTGGGGCAGCAGCATCAGAGTCAGAAACTTAAAGAGACTGAACAAATGAATCAAGAAGACTGGTTCTGTGCTGGAGATAACTCTGGAGATGCTGGAGCTGAGTGTCTAGAAAAGAAGCTGCACAAGCTGCTGAAAATATTGGATGATTCTTTGCATCTTCTACACAACACAATGAAAAAACAAGAGAGTGTGTTTGATAAGAGGCTTCTTTAACATCACTGCAAAACAGAAAGGTACAGGAGATCATTCCTGCCAGCAAGCATCACCTTCTGGAACAAACCACTATTTTTTCATCTTCTACTTAATTATTATTGTTTCTATTAAAAAAAAAACAAAAACATAAAAACCAAAAAAACCTACTACAACATTGAAATCGCTCTCTGGCATAAATATAAATATACAGAGATATATATATGCAGCAGTATATGTAAACTGATCTCTATATTGGCTTTATTGTAATGTTAAGAACATGCTTCAGCACATTTTGTGCAGGCTGGTTTTTGTTTACTGGTAAAAAAGTACTTCCAGAATCCTCCAAGTTACTATCTCCCGCCTCCTGGTCTCCATTTTCATTGTCATCACCTATTCTGCTTCTGAACCTTCATCATTTCACGTCTCATCCTCATAGTCCACCTGCACAGCAGTCATCTGTGAATCTAGGATGGACAGCTCCCTTGCCATGAGTCATACTATAATCTGATAATAAAATGGATTTGATGAAAGTGGACTCGTTATCCAAGGATACACAATATTAAGGTTATGAATTACACTTGTCTTTTATTTTGAAATCCTCACTTGAGATAAGTGTTTCTATTGATCATTGGGTTAATGGCAGATTGTATCCTGCTCATTTAATATATTAATTCAAATGGATTCCGTTGTTGGTGTGTTATTTTTTTTTAAAAAAGGAGATACTAGATCTGCATGATTTTCAAATTTTCTTCCAATTCTGACTAGTTCATCTTATGCCAAGTCTCCTCATATAACCTAGATGCAGATACACAGTGAAAATATTTGCCAAGCAGGTTACAGTTACATTATTATCTGCTTCTAAATGCATGGCATGGATAATAATTTTCAAAACAAATACTGTTTTGTTCTGCCATAAGTAATCCTAGCAATTTTTAAATGATCAGATTTACCAGACAGCGATTGTCTAATACTGCTGGAATAATAATGATATTATCCACAAATCATAGAGATCAGAAGTATATGAAAAAGAAAATTTTCTCAACATTTTTTTTACATTTATCGTTAAATATAATAAAACAAATATTTTTTAAATTGTATTAGAAATTATATGATCATTTAACAACATTTCAGAGATGTTACCACACAATATATTGGTTTTTTTATTGCCTTGCTCTGCTTTCCAGTTGTAATGAACTGGATCGTAGTTAATGACCCAAACATTGTAGATTAAAATTTTATTGGTTGAACTTTAACATTTATTGTCTGGTTTTCACTGATTAGTTTGTTTGCCTTCTAGCTAATGTTAATGGTTAACCCTTTAAGATCTCCGGGCTTGTCAGTATGTCGAGAAACCTTGAATAAGAAACGTGTATTTAAAAAAATATTTATATTTAGTTTATTGTATTAAATTGCATGCAGATGAGCGACACCCTGTTATGCATATAAGCTGTTTTGTCTCTTCATTACAGCACGGTGACAGGATTTACTCAGCTACCATTTGTACAGTCCACATCAAAACCAGGAATTTAAATTTCTGTTTTTCAGCAACATGAACAAGAGCTTGATCAAGATATGATTTGTAAAGAGGCATCATATTTAAGTTTGCTACCATAGCCTTTGCACTCACTGACAGCTTGGTCCAACTCAAACTGTATATAATGTTTCAGAGCAGACCTTTAAAAATATTTTCTAAAACATTAGACATCTGATTGGATTTCACTAAGATGACTCCACATGGACTGATTAACAAAATTCAAATCCTTCCATTGACAATGACGTCTGACAAACACTGATGTGACAATCAGACAGACAAGTTTAAGAGAAAGTTTTTTTTTCTTCTTTTTCTTACCTTGATGTTTACCTGTCCTACACCAGGCTGCAGAACTATGTAGTATCTTGTCTCCCAGTGTCCCGCTTAACCAAACTGATGCATTCTTGCCATCTGCCAGTACAGCTACTCCTTCTTTGTGCTACTCGAGTACCAAAACAAAGCACTCCATCATCTTTAGTGCAAGACACAGACCACCTTTGAATTTCTTCATCCTTGAGCTCTTGTCTCCCCCTCGTATTCAGGAGCTTTTGTCGGAGCAGATGAAATGGAGTTCTGACCCTGATGAATCACACTAGAACCTTGGGCCAAGTCGTCGCTACTGAGTGCTGGACTTGAAAAACAGGTGCAGAGCTTGAAATTGATGTTTTCGTATCTCCATCTTCTGAGGCAGTTTCTTCAGCTGGTCTTCTTACTTTGGTTCCTTTAATTTTTCAACCAGATTTTTTTTGTTCAATCAAGTCTATTCTTTACAAAATAAAAAATAAATATATTTGATGCCTAATGTCCCCCAGCTCTCTCTATCAATCTTTTGCAATCTGATCTAGTTGGACTGCTTTTCGCTCTCCTCACTCTCTCTCTCTCTCTCTCCCTCCCCTGCTTCATGTGGTGTCACAGAAGCTGCCATTTACAGCCTCCCTCCCTCTCTTTTCTCCTCCTCTACTCTACTGCTCTCCCTATCTTGTTGTCTCACCCTCCCTCCCACATTATGGCACTACCAGTTGACAACAACTTGATGCACAGACGCATCATTCAAAAAACACAAGCAGCCCATCACCAGTATCACATTTAAGAGGAATGAGGCAGCTTTATGAAGAACAGAATTGTTTTCCTTGATTTCCCACACAAAACTGTTTAGCATCCCTTTTGTTCTGCAGTCTAATCCAAAGTGCACAATTTTACAACCATATATATATATATATATATATAACAAGTGCATTTAGCAAGAAATGCAGTATATTGTTCACTCATTTATATTGGTAAATATTTTACTAGTTAGCTGAATTTTAAAAGAATTGTCTAATAATTTTCTTACTACATGAATTCCTTCTTTGTTTAAACAAAAGTAACAGGATAACTCATAACACTGAATGAAGCAGAAATGAATGAAAGAATGATCAAAAATATCTATTTTATTTTAAAATTGCCGCTTTTCTGTTTATTTAAATAAAAAATTAGTAAATGCTGCAACAAAATTGTTTTTAAACTAAAGCACTCAGAGAGTGCAGACCCCCATAAAACCAATGTCTTTTTTTTCCAATGATCATGGGCATTATTTTTGAGTTCAAAGCTGTAATGGCAATTTATCCTAATCTCTCCATGGTAAAGAATCTTTTGAAAAATTTCTTTGATCCAGATCACCCCCAAAATCTAATCACTTGTTCCTTATTTTATTTTCGAGATTTCCTAAAAATTTCACTGAAATCCATCCATAACTTTTTGAGTTATCTTGCTAACAGACTGACAGACAAACCAACGCCACTGAGTACATGAGCTCTGCTCTGTGTCATTGCATGATTACACTGCTTCATGTCATTTCCTACACTACCATCTACAACACTGTTATTTGCAGGATATTGATTGCAGTCTGCCAAATTTCTTCTGGAAACCCAAGATTAAGACCCATCCAACACATTTTCCACCGTCCTGTCACTTTTCTGCTGCACTCTCACACTTCCTCACTTTTCTACTTATTTCATTTGTAAATGGTAAGGGTTAAGGACTTAAAAAAAAAAAAGTTTTCACGTCCTATTACTTATTTAGTTTTTTTTTTTTAGATCAGATATGCATCCAAATAAAGCCGACCAGCTTGTATTCATATTTGTACTGTGATAAAAATGATACTCAGGTGTTTGTGGGTCAGACCTTAAAAAGTTTGTATCACCCAGATTAAAACATAAGTCCAACATGTTGACCTTTTTTTTTGAGCACACTGACCTGAGCTTATGTATCATATTTCCAAAGTTACATTTTTTGTGCTATGAGTGCTATAGTTTGCAAGTTTGATCACATTCACTTTGTCTGCATAAAGAAATGTGTTAAAAGTTCCTGCAGTATTTCTTGCTTAGTTGTTCCTGTTTGAATTTCATGTAAAACAGAGGATTGGGAGGTTGCCTTTACTCTTACAAACATAGTCTTTTCTGACTGGTCAACTCCAATATCCTAATCAGGCACCATTTACTGTTCTGCATTAGGTCTGCTGTACTTATAACTAGAAGAAATATTTCATTGGAAGGACATTAATAATACTGAATGATTATGAGTCAAAATGTTTTTTTAGACAATGAGATATTCTAAAAACATTGAGGAATACCTACAAAAATACTCTTAATTTACTATTTAACTATCACATAAAATCACCAAAACATCTAATTTTATTTTGTTGAAAGTTTTGCCTTTTCATGTTTAATGTTCTTAAAAAAAACATAAAGCAATGGAAAAACTGTTGTTTGTATTTTTTTTAAATCTAGGGACAATTAGTAAATATGAATCTGTCATGTGGCAGTGATGAGGAAGGACCTAAAACAGGTTCATTTAAATATATTTAATAATAAAAAGAAAGGATCACAAACATGAACTAAAGAAAGCTAGATAGGAATAAGAGGAACACAGAGCAAAAGAAACCAAGGACCAAATATACAAAGGGAGGTGATAGCTTAAAAAGGCACCGGTGTGGCAATCAGCAAGATGACCAGGAGCAAAATGGGAAGGAAAAAAGACTGAACCTGAACTTAAAGACAACCTTGATTATAAATCAAAGAACAAACTGAGGCAATAACACCACAAAGAAAAAATCAACACAAGTAAAACCAGAAGCAAAACTATATCAAAACTATGGCTGAGATGGTAGTTAATAATAAGATAATAGCTGAATAATCAAAACTTGATTTTGGCTTTACATACCACAAGCACATTAGAATTTTGTTCAAGAACTTTAATTTTAACTTTTTACGTTCATGTGACTTTGACATCGTATAAATTTTCTTAGCACCTCACAAGACTCGGTTGTCAAACACAATTTCATTTGGATGAAGTTAATATAGAAGTTGTATTCAGTAACCATTATGTTGTATCATGGGAGAAATATCATCCCTGTTTACCGGTCATAAAATTCTTTGCTCCAACAGTTATTTCATCATGCATCAGTGTAGCCAGATGAGGATCATGCGACATTTGATCAGATGCACTTCCTTCTTTAATGTCACTGTACAGAAGCAAATGAAAGAAATCCAAGAAATGTTTAAACTGAGTGACTGAATCAAGGTTTATGGTATGCTTATATAACTGGAGATAAACCCTTTTTTCCAACATTCTAGAAAATTTATTGAGGTTCCTTGGTCAAAGTGGTTAAAAACAAAGCCCCATGTCTTTGCAATAATGGGTGAGAGTATTTAGTGTTGCTCTGTTGACCGGGCCAGAACCGCATGTGTCTTTTTGACCTGTTACTCTAATGAAAGATGGTATGGGTTGAAAATATCATGCTACTGGGTGCTGTGTCTCATTACAGATTGATGTCTTTCACACTTGTCATCAATGACTAATCAACCACAATTTGACCTGAGGATGCATGCTTGTGTTTGTGTACTTGTGTGCATGTGTGACATGATATTACTCCCATGCCAGGAACCCTTATGTCATAGAAAATTCAATTATTAGAATGCCAATCATTATAAGCATCATAGGCATTATAAGCTCTCCTTTTCTTTAAAACAATGATTTTACATTGTTGTGACACTATGTTTGTAACATTCTCTGATTTTTTTGCCTTAAAGGTTTGTTGGAACAGGCTCCAGCTTTTTCTCAGTCACTGCCACCATCGAGTACTTGACTGTTACCCTTGACAGCTTCTAAGTGTGACATTATCCTCAGAGCTGAGTGCCTGCTCCTCTTTTCTCACATCTTCTCATAGAATCAGTTATCAGTCAAATGCAAAAAGAGATGACAATTAGTAAGAGGAGGGGGTTTAAAGAGTGAGAAGTTTCTAAATACAGCCATACTGGCTTAGCCCCAGTTTTATGACTGATGATTCATCAGTGCAGGAACCCTCTGTCTCTCTCTTTCTTTTTCTTTCTCTCTGTGTGCTCCTGTTCTTTCTCCCTCCCAGCCTCTGATTTCAGGGTTTTGAAGGTGATTTGCAATAGCCTGTGTGTGATCATCACCAGGCTATTGTGTTTGGCCAAGGACGTCAACTAATGGAGCTCAAAGCCTCCTTTTTTAGGCGTCTCTGGGTCTGTGTCAGCAACAGGTACTGTACTGGTACTTGCATAATGTAAGGCCTTTCACGGCATAGTGCAGCAAGCTTGGAGAACAGTAGATCACAAGGTTCACACATCCAGACTGTAAACCTCGTTATGTAACTGCACCATAATCACAGGTGGCTTCTCAGATATCCTTTGCACGTCTGTGTCTAAATGAGAGGGCTTTGCCTCCCAGGGAGATGGCTAAGTGGGATTCACTGCTGCTTCCATGGCTACAGGTATAACACATTTATGACTATTTTCGGACCAATAGGAGCTGCCAGAAATGAAGCAGAAAGATAAGACAAGACTATTGCTGAAGTATCTCTATTTTCTGCCGCTTCTTTTTAGCCAGTTGTGGAATGTAATGGAAAATAATTACATTTAACTAAATAAATTGGCCAAGAAGATATTTATAAGTAAAAACCCCTGTTACAATCTAAGAAATAAAACACAAAGGTGGGTCTGAAAATAAAAAGTAGGACTGACAGGCAGATGTTTAAACAGCTACTGGGAGGGAAAGGTAGAGAAAAGGAGGAGGAGTTGGCAGTAGCGCGATCTCTCTGCTCCTTCTAGTCGTGTGCAGCAAGGTGTAATTTGCATTAATCAGAAGGGCCCTAAGAATAAACTTTTCATAATCTCTCTGGTGATAGTGACTGTGGCATTTCATTTTTTACAATGACATTCGCCTAAGGCGGTCACTGCACAGGAGCTCTGTTGACGTATTGCTGCTGACAGCTCGATCTCCCTCCATCATAATCAAGAAATACCATCTTAAGGCTTTTGGCACACAAAGGGGAACATACAGAGGAAATACTTGCTCTGGTAGTGACGGGTAATACTTAAGTTTAATCAAATCAAATATTCATTTAGGGATAGATCTGCTTTATAATTAGGTTCTTATAACACACTGAGTGCTCTATAAGATAATGAATTCTACACTTTTTAAATACTTTAAAATCACAGCTACATACTGAGACAGAATCCTCCCCTGCTTCCTTACCTCTCATCTAAACAATCATTTGTCTTACACTAATGCATCTTTTTATTGTGCGGATGCCCGGAAGAGCAGTGAACTCTCCCCCTCCCTGCCTCCTTGTTCAGCTTGTCACTAAGCACCCCAATTACATTATTCTCTGAGACTCCTTTCTAAAGCAGCTATTTCAGGCTTTGGAGCCATTTCTGTTAATTTCGTTTTGCAACTTCCATTCTTGTCAGCAGAGATTAGCAATGTGATATTACTGTAGTACTGGCTGAAACAGTTGTGAAAAGGCCTTCTTGTTTTTGGGCCAGCTGGTTGTTCTTTAGCAGGGCAGTTGTTAAGTGTGTACGTGTTGGACTGTGTGGTAACATTTTACACAAAATTAGAAAAGAAAACAAAAAAAAAAACAAAACAAAACAACAACAAAACACCCAGAGTGAAAGCATAAAGCCTTTTTTTCTTTCTCCTTGTGAATTTTGGCACCATTTTGCACTTTAAAACAGAAAATGACCTTTTATTTGATAAACATGCTTGTCTTAAATCTGCTACATAAAGTGAACGCTCGGCTAGCTGTCACCTCTCATCAAGCAGTGTCCAGCTAAATTTAATCCCACCTGATATTTGTCAGCCAAACCCACAGCTCACTTTAAATAAGGTCTGATTTGTTCTAAAAAAAGACAGTAAATGTGTCCAAGAACGCAGTAATGCCTTCCATAACACCTACACTGTCACACTCACAAGAGCTATGGTTACATGTGAGGAGAGAAATGCTTTATATTCATACACCTGTGGTAAACATCCCTCTGTCTCCACCCCTCACTGTAGGTGGCTGGTACTGCTTTGAATCGAGGAAATGCACCATGATGTAGATTTGATCTAACTGACATTTCAACAACATTTATTAAAGTTGGTCCATCTTACATTATAGGATTAATCCATCATGACCTACGCTTGCACACTATTTTTCAAATCTGTTTAGAAGTAGGTGCTTAGGTAACCAAGGCGTAACAGGCAACCTGTCTGAGTTGTAGGTGTTCATTAAAAACTGTATAACAGGATACCACAAACTGCAACAGTGAAACTTTAAAATGATCATTCTTAAATTACAGTTAACTGCTTTTAACCACAGCAGCCATTCTTGTTTGCTAATTTATTGTCACTTTATCTTGGCTAGCATCTGTTTTATCTTTCCCTGTGCTGATGCTAATATGGGGAAGAGTCTTACTGTCTTTTTAGAGCTCAAGTCTCATTATAAAATGACTGATTTTTTTACTAATAAACCACATGACAGTAAGTACCTTTGTTGTCCCTTTTAAGTTTTTCAAACTCAAATGATACCATTGTGCACTCCTGTGGTGATCAGTGACACAAGTTTACTTATGACACCAGCACAGGCACTAAACACTAAAAGAAAGTATAGTTAGGAGTACATTAAATGCCATAGTTGGATTCTTCTGTGTTATATAGTCACAGTTTAAATGTATTACAGCTATTTCTGTTTGTGTTTTATTACTGATTTTTATAGATTTTTGCTTTTCATCGTCCTCATTCTGCGGAACAATAATCATTCAGAGTTTTTAAATAACCTGACAAATGTCTAGGAGATAAAACATTTTCATACAGACTGTACCTTTTGCTTGAATCTTGAGTCCTTGCTTTTCACAAGAGTTTCATTATCTCATGTGCTGTGTGGGGAGATTCTGCAGCAGGTGTCAGTTGTGTGTCTGTGGTTCACCGTGTCTGTACTTTGGCAACACGTGGAAAAAAGCTCTTGTCTGCTTTTCCACCAATACCCAGGGGGGTGAGAAATTAATCGGCTCAGGATCCGGTATCCTCGCAGCCATTCCTCCTCCTGCTTACTATGACCTCTGCTCTTACCCAAACTACAAATCATTACTTTGGTAATCGGAGTGAAAGAGCCTTTTAACACTGGTCGAAGTATATTTACTGAGAAACTCCACTACTTTAGAATACTTAAGTATTGGCAATTCATTGTAGTATATAATTCTAATATATATTTTTTTTTATTTTAGCTGAAGATATTGTACAATTTAGTTTAGGGTTGTAAATATTAGTAAATCAGCTGATTAAGGTTTTGCATAGAAATCATGAATGTGTTTTGGTGAGTATTACTCCTGAAGAGGAAAAAAAAATCCCAATTCTCACCCTGTAAGGTCTGATATAAATATGACAAGGATTTATATCACAGCTAGTTTGGAATTTAGCTCCTTGCTGAATGTGACAGCTGGAAACCTGCATTGTACATGCTGTAGAAATTAATGACAAAGTCAAGGACAGGCGAGCATAGTCTTTTTAGGCCACCACATGCCTCTAAAACAGCCTAATGTTGATTCTACATGTGGATATTTCTTAATTTGATGTTTTTATGATGGTGATGCAAAGTGCTATCCAATGGTTTTAAAATCTTCCCTTAGACAGCACAGGATCTCTTCACTTTAAAGGCCTTTGTTATGTATAAGGTATATGATGTATCCTACAAGAAGAATGATCACTTGGAGCAACTGTGTGTTGATTTAAAGTGAACTTTTCTTTCAAACCTTGCCAGAAAAATCCCCCTCAGAGCATGCCATCAGATCCCTTCACTGTAGGGGTCCAGCATTCAGGTGGATGCCAGGTGTATCTTTTGGTGTGTGTGATACATGATCTTACTCACTTGTGCATTCATCTTTGTAATGAGGGTTTATGCACTGCAGCCCTACTATAATACTCTCTGTGTAATTGTCAACACACTGTTCTGGCTGATAGTCTGATGAGATCCTGCATTAGTAATATCAGTCACGTGAGGAAGATCTCCACTTGTTTTCCATATATGTTACACTAATTCTTAAGCACCCATCAACTGTGTGGCATCTACCACAATTTCTACTGTCTATACTTTAATCATGGCTGATACTGAAACACATACAAACTGTGTGGTGTTAATTTGAATAACTTGCCATCCTGACCCCTTTATACAAGAACAAATCAACTCAGAATCAACTGATTTGGGTTCTTTATGCATCCTTCAGAGCATGTGCAAGTTTTTCCTTTTATTTTTTCATTGGGTATTCTCTTCCAGTGACACATTGAAGTATCTTGTATCCAGTAGTTAAACATATTAATTTAGAAAAACAACATTTACACAGCCAGAGATCCTTATTCTTCAATGAGGGAGAAGATGTAGATGTTATCTTAAGAATGTTAAACTCTCTTAACTCTTCTTACTAATCAAGGCACCAATTTCACCTCTACCAATGAGATTTAGACACTTTAGACATTAAACATTAGGTAAATAGTTTTTATCAAGATAGCTGGAACTATATAAGATTAGACAGTTTGTGCTGATTTAAAATTAATTATATATTATTGTGACTACAAATATGACACAATGATTAGCATTGTAATAATCAAGTTGTGGAAAATGGTGCTATGTAGAGAGATCTTTGAGTAGTTGATAAAACTAGTAATGTACTATATAAATAGGTTCCATTTGGAAAGCACAACTGTTTCCTTTTCCATTTATGTTAGAATTTAAACAATCAAAGTGCTCTCAGTTTGCCTTATAAAACAACCCGTGTCTGTATTTATGTAAATAATGTATCGTGAACTCTAAAACAATGCTACTACTATAAGAGGCAATCATCCTTAGACTGCCAATTCAAGATGGGGTGGTAAAGATTTACTCCAGTTCACTATTTGTAATATTTGTAAGGTGCTAGGTTTAATCTCTGATTCAGAAGTGGAAGTAGTCACAGAGCCAAGTCTTTACATTGTATTTCTGAGGCTGCAACACAGGTATGCAATTTAAAAGTGCATGTCGAACAAATTTGAACAATTGCATCACAGTGAGAGCATCTTTGCTTTTTTATAGTTCAGCCTGTTTGAAAGACTTTGTCTTGGCAAGTTCATCACAACAGATATTGCCTCTTTCTCTTTCTCTCTCTCTCTCTGTCTGTCTGTTTCACGCACTTTTGCTTGGTTCTCTGTTTTTATGTATTTTTTAATAGGGGTTATCATTATGAATGAAGCCCATTTATACTACAGTGGATATGAGGAAATACAACCAGGATGCATAACCCAGAATAAAGTGGTTTGTATTTGTAAAAGTTTTAAAATCCTCAAACCTTAAAAACTGAAACTCATCACAATCAGCATTCTTTAATTAGGACCACAAAGATAAGGAGAGTTATGAGTTACATTTTTAATTTATCAGCGTTGTCATATGGGTTACCTCATTTTTCTCTTGTTCTAACCTTGATGGTGAAGCTGCAGCGTGACTGGACAGCTTCTATAGATGTATTGCATTTAATTGCATTGGTGACACTTTAGAAATGATGAAAATAAAGGGCCAAAAACCAGACCTCATGCAGTCAGCTAGTTCATGAGAATGTAGAGGGATGAAAAATCTTTATCCTGCTCTCCTATTGAATATTTCTTTGTGTTTATCAGCATCTCACAAACGTTAACTAACGCTTATTTGTGTTGTCAGAAAAAGCTTTAAATGTACAACGTTCCATGTGGTTGTTCTCAGATTTGTCTGTGTGGGTGGGTGTACATCTGTGTTAGAACTTGTCTTCTTGTTCTAATCTTCTTTCAGGATTGCATGTACATGCACACACAGCTATTTGTAGCAGGTCTGGCTCCCTGGGAACCCATCCTCCATCTGTCGGATCCAAGCAGCCAAGCCCTAATTTTACCCTAAATTTACCAGCAGCTGACCCTTTTTCTCAGTGGTATCATAGACCCTGCTATCGGCCTGCATCACTAATGCGGTCTCCTTGATTTCTCACTGACTTTTTTTTCTTTACTCTCTTTCTCTTTCCCACCACCATGCACACTCATAAAGACCTATCTTTACTCTCCGTATGGTCTTTCACACACTAAGGCGCAGTCACTTTCACACCTACACACACTCATCTGCACTGTCACTAGAATAGATATAAGAGACAGCAGGTTTTTACCAAGTGGCAAGGAGTCTTTGCAAGTCAGTTATAATTTGATGACTGACATTTCATACAGACTTTCTGCATGTGGTGCTATGACCAGCATATTGAGAAGCAGAAAAATAGGCCTCATGCCTTGGAAAAATGAATTAACCAGTGGCACATATGGTGGTTTTGTGTAAGCATATGGTGAAATACCACTTGCCCTTTTAGCTTGAGGCTTTTTAGAGAAAGGAGAGAGTTGCCATTCATAAGAATATTTCAAGAAGCTCAGCTTTATGTAAGAACTGGAATAAAGAGGATGTGCCGGTACCATATATTTGTATCATTTAGAATACAAATGCAGGTTTTGCATTGATGAAATAACTGGAACATGAAAACGTAGTCACTAGTTTTCACTCAAACCATTTTATGAAATTAATCAAAATCAGTCAAAACATCAATGTTGTCAAGGACACTCAAATCTTTTACAAATGCACAGCAGCCTTATGTACCCAAATCATCTGTGTGGAAGAAATCAAATAAGACTGGATGATATTTGTAGACTGTACAGTGCACGCTGCCAAGCTTAAAGCAACACTACCAAACTTTGGCAGAATTATGTACTTTGGTGCCCCCTAGGGAAGGCTAGTTCAGCATTGTCTTACATCCTGTCTCTTTTCTGAGCTCTCTCCAGTCAGTAAAAGTCAGTCAAACTTAGCATTATTTTATTTTTTCTTGTTTCTTTTATAATGGAAAGGAGACAAAAACAGAAAAGAAAAGAAAGATGTCTCAAAAGTCTAATGTATGAGGGTGTCTTTGTATAGTGTGGCTTAGTCAGAAAAATGCATAAATGAAATAAGAGGTTAATCTGGACCCAGTCAGTTCATTTTTGATTTCCAGTGGGCATTGTTAACGATCCTGGACAAAATGTCTTTGTGAAAGGTTTATTAAAATTCAAGAAATATGACATGGCATTTTGTTGGCATGTATATTTTATAGTTATTAGAAATTAAAAAATGGGACAAATGAGTTGTGTTTTTGCTGATTTGTTCTTTTTCTTCTTGATTGTCTATTAAACATTTGAATTTTTTTTACAGCTTCAAGGTTGATTACAAACAACCATTTAATTTGCATCCACATCAATATTATTTGTAAAGCTGAGTTTAGTAGTATCAGTTGTTCCCAACGCTAGAGCTTTTCAGGTTGGGTCCCAGTTTGCGTGGCAGGAGCTGATAGCTAGGCCACAGCAGTGTCGTTGTGTCAGCTGTATTCTTCACTGAGGCTTTACGCTAATTCACTGCATCCGATCCACCAGCAAGGCGCTCAATGGCCCCGCTCACCGGCTCCAAAGGCCAAACATTTCTGCCATTGTTCCCTTGAGGGAGGCCGGATTTAAAGGGATGGCTGGGGAAGGGGATGTTCAGCAACTTTTTTGGACTGCTACCGTATGCATAAGGGAAGTTTGCCAGTACATTTTGTCAGTTGTGAAAATCTGATAGAAAAGTACCTGGAGCTGTGTGTGTGTATGTGATCCAGGTGTTACTCAAGCTTTTGCTTTCTAAATTTGTTTACAGAATCACATTATTGGGATTTTTCTCCCTTATAGAGACAAAAGGCAAATCCATAAAAAACAGAGGTAAAATAGGGTTAAGAATAGCCCAAGTTTCCAGGAAATATATGTTCAGAGAAAATACTGATTCTCAACTGTGTGTGTCTGTGTGTGTTTTAGTGCAACTGACCCAAGGTAAGACAGCAGGATTCATGTGTGAGATTGAGCTTATTTAATCGCTTTCCCTTTTTAAGAGTCCTTACTGTGAGCCTGTGGATAAGAAGTGAGAAATAGGCTGAGGCTGTGTGAAATAGTTGAAGTCAGCCCTCATTTTCTATGTGTGGGAATCACATAATGTTTGGCAAATACAAATGGTACATCGGCTTATATCAGTCATTCATCAAAAACCAGACAAAGCATAAGTCAAACCATTTTATTAATAAATGAATAAAAAGTCATGGAACCTCACCTTGCCTCAGTGTGTTCCCAAAGTCAAGTATGACCATGGTGAATCTGTCATGACACCAGAAAGCAAAGATGCAGGAGCTAAAACCAGGCATACCTGAGAGAACTTAGATTCATTTGCTTTCAGTCTAACATGTTTACATGCATTTTAAAAGTCCAGTTTTGGTCGGAATACCAGTAACATATTTTCTTTACAGTATTCTAAACATGCTCATGTGTGTTTCTCATTCACCCTCCAACACAAACATCCATATAGTGTTTTTAGTAAGTTTTTGAGGTCTACATATCCAGTGTTCTTTTTTTCTTCTGTACAATCTGATAACAATGAGCAAATCAGGGGCAATGTTCAATATCACACTTAAAGACACCTTGATGGTCTGGAAATCAAACAACAGACCTTCTGATTAGACGATGACTACACTGTTTTTATTTGCAAATTAATTAAAGGTATATTTGATGCTCCAAGAAAACAATCTAGTATTTGGAAACCTTAAAACAGTTATAAGAAAATAGTTGAGAAATTAAGCACTCAAACAAATGTGACATAAAGCCTGTGGACATTTAATCTGAAGACATAATCTAAAGCTGTATGTTCATGACATTCACCAACTCAGAAGACACTGTGACGGGGTGCTCTCATTATGGCAATGGGCCTCCTGGGTGAGCCCTCATGTCAACATTTGGCTTAGACCCACACCACCATGACAGAAGAGGTGCAAGCTGGTCGTCATCACTCTTCTCTGTTTCACTGATGGAGAGAGGCTCTTATTAACCTGACAATGCACATGTCAGAGAGATTAGAAACAGAGAACACCCTGTGAGGTTTTGTCTCACCTTAACGCCATCTCATCCATTCTAAACAGAGTCCTTTATTTCAAATAACACATCTGTTTTCATAGATTGCAGCAGATTGGACAGTAAAGTGGTGCACTACTTCTGGCGTGATTATATCTTGCATGTGTTTCATTTTAGATTATTGTTAATTGTGAATGTTTGCAAAAAGGAATCTGAAGCATCATTTATTTAAACTAAATGTAACTGTGTTTCTTCCTCGTCAGTGCTAGAAACTTTTTGTCCAAATATTAACCCAGATAACTGAATCCCTTCAGCTACTGCTGCAGCACACTCTGACCACGCTGCAAGTGTCCTACTGCTTCAGAATTATTCAGTGTGCCGCATTAAAGCTTTACAAGGCAATAACAGCAGAGGACAGGAAGATCCCAAGTGGTGATGTTTCATGCTCTCATTTTGGGGGAGTTATTTTATTTTTGGCTCATTCACCACACATAAGAGTTCAAGTGGGTGTGCCACTAGCACTGTACAGTAACGTCAGCACCCTGGCTATTAATGCATGACAGACAGAACATCATTTGCTAAGAGACATTTGTCATTTTTATTTATTAAATAATGTTGATTCAGTTCATGCACTGTAGGGATTTGGATCTCAAATAAATAAATACATTTTTTCTACAGCTTATTTAAACGAGTTTACTGTTATAAAAACTGCTAAAGTAGTTAAACTTATGAACTGTTGTGTATTAGAAAAAGTGCCTGAAATCCATGTTTTCAAAAGTAAATATCTACATACAGTGATCTCTCAGGACTTGATTTAGTTTGCCACAGACTGACATAATCTGGAAATCCTGTATAAACATTTTCATATGATAATTTGAAGCGCTCAAAGCTTGTCGCACGGCAATTTCACTTTTCCAACTGACACTGAAACAAGGAAGAGCTATCTTATCAGCCAGGAAATTAAGCAGCTAATCTTTCAGCAAATGGAAACGATCCTCTAATTACTGTAATTGGCTAGTGAAGACACGGGTGTGGTGGCATAGAAGAGCCATGATGGCACCCTGATCACTGGCCTCTGACTGTCCTCTGACCATCATCGCCTCAGCTGCTTTATCACCTCCGACCACACTGTACTGCTGGATTGTGTTTCAGCACACTGTACTTTACATCAAGCCCCCAATGATCACCCCACAGGGAGGGTTTCTATGTTTTCATATGGTAGCTTTTAGCTTCCTCATTTAAATTTGGTCATTGATGATTATAGGACTTGGAAGCCAAACATATCAAGATTCAGCCTATTAATCAATACAAACAGCTACAGATGATGCCCTTTGGTTCTAATATAATCTGATTTAACTTCACAAAGAAGTTTAAACAATCAAGCCTGCTGACATAAAAACTATGTTCCCATGTCTGTTAAACTTTTTTCCCCACTATTGCCTTTAATATTGGTTTGAACTGACATGGTTGAGGGGCAGGGCCTTTTTGGAGGAACAGGAAGGAGAGACGACAGTGTATGGTCCAGCCAGGCTTAGTGTGAGGGCCCACACAGTGAGACTCCAAGGCAGGGAACCAGCAGAGCGGTGACACTCCCGGGAAGTGCAATTTTATCCTAACAGTGTTTTCTCCACTGGGCATCTCAAGAGGGGCCATTTACTTCCCATTTGCCATTTCATTTTACACAGCTTGTTTTAAATAAATTTCAATGGTTTTTTGGCTGTAAAGAATGGCCTCTTTTTACATTGAGATTACTGTACATTTTCTAACCCTGACCTTCAGTTACTAGGTGTGAACTCAGTACATCAGCAGCACTTTACATTTGTATAACAGGCAAAAAGAGCAATTAAATGTAAGAAAGTGAAAGATTTTTCAGTTGATAAAAGCTGAGAGTAGCACCCTTCAGAGAACACAAAATGCCTTTTTGTTGCTTTTCATCTTGGTGCTTTGAAGCTTCTGTTTGTAGATAATTTGGATATGTAAACACCTCTGTGATGAATTTTCTTCTGCACTTACAACTGTGTTGAAAACTGCTTTTCTTGGCACTTGCTCCTAAATAATTACCATAAGAAAGTGACTCTAAGTGTCAGTTTTTGTAAACTGGTAAAAATATGTATATGTTAATGCAATGTAATGACATATGAGAGATCATTTATTAGCCACATCAATTTTGTGGCTCCAGAAATGAGATTGTTGCCTTTTCTCTTTGGAGTTTGCATGTTCTCCATGTGATATGTATTTTTTCTTCTGGTTCTCCAGTCTCTTCCCACTGTAATAAACGCATACATGTTGTCTCCATTATCTGTGTTAGCATTGTGATGGACTTTCAGCCAGTTAGGGTGTTTATTTTCCCTCTGCTTATGGCTGCTTATGTTGGCAAACAGAAAAAAGTCACTATAAAAAGTAAATTTTGGACTGATAATTGGGGCAGAAACTCTTCAGTGAATTATTAAGTCTTATTATAGATCAATATATCAGACATCTAATTGAACAGGATAAACATTTAATCTTTCAAACATAAAAATGCTAGCACAGAGATTATGCTATGGCTAATGCTGCCTTGGTTAGCAGGGGGCACAGCATTTCATTTTAGCCAAAACAGTGACTGTAATGTTAATTGTTTGCCACACACTGTTTCCATTCTATTTAATTGTAAAATTGACTATATAGTGCGTTAAAACAGGAAATCTTTATGAACAAAATCATTACCTACATAAATGACAGAATACCAGAAAACTTAACATTTGTTAAAGATGAGCAAAGCATATTTTTTAGAGAATGCAATTGATTATAACAAGCTGAGACAGCCGATTGCCAGCAATTTCCATTCCTTCCTTAAATAACAAGTCAGCATGAAGAACTAGCAGCAACAAAGGGAAATCTACTCTTGTTGCTAATTCAGTATTCACACTAATATCCAACTTTCTGTTAGGATGTACCATCTACACCTGGGCAAGAAGATGTTACTTTGCAGTACAGAGACGAGAGCAGTAGTCCATACAAAATAAAAGAAGCTGGAAAACCATGTAGAAAAAAAAAGTATTTACACATCTATAGTAGCAATCAGTAGCAATCAATAGTTAGTTCATGGTTTCTGCCCCGCATGCATGTTTTAATATGTTCATGTAATAAAAAAAAAAATAAAAAAAACTTTTTAATCCAAATTAGCATCACATAAATTACAGTGTACATTTTTTTTACATTAAACATTTAAGCATCATACATTAAAAAAAAAAGTCTGTAGTTTGTTTTATATTCTGGCAAACTGAGGATGATTTTTGTGAAAACAATTCCATTTTTGATCCCTCGTGCTAATTCTAGTTAGTGTACATCTTCATCCTGTGAGGCCTTTATCTAACAGACCTGACCCCAATTCATCATGTTGAACTAGTAAAAAAAAAGAAGAAAAGAAAAGCAGTGAATGGGTGCACCACTGTCATCGGTGCGTCACACACCAAAAAGCACAGAGAGGTTGACATTTACTCATGAACCCAACATCCCCGACAGCTGACTTTCAGCTTGGTGTCTAACAGCCCTTAGGTGTGAAATAGTCATAAAAGTCTGTTATAAAATGTGTGTTTGATTGCAACCTCTCTCAGTTGGAGACCTTTTAAGACCCTTGTGAAGTTGTTTGCTCTCATAATTATCAGAGGCACATTTTTTATGGTTCATTTGTCTCTTTGGGTCCTGTGTATTCCTCTCAGCCTTTTCTTCTGGGAATATCTAATCAACTCCTAAGTAATTGGAGCTGTGTTAAGATGATCTGCAGGAGTAAGGATGTCGGCTCTAATCACACACACACAATGTGAACTGTGGTGCTCTGGCCAAAGCAATTATTACTTCACCATGGGTACTTTTGGTCACAATAGGGAGCGGCATGTCCACAGGGAGTTAGGACCTCTAATAAGATGCAGTACTTTTTCTCACTTTTTCTTTTCATAACCTTTAAGAAAATTCATAATTATCCAGACTTGGTGATCTTTGTCAAATGTGAAAGGTTTATCATTTCTCACAATGGGTTCTGTCCTGTCAGACCTTTGAGTTTTTCATGCTACTTGCTTGTGGAAATAATAATGCTGAATGTTATGTGTCTCTGTCTACATCTAAAGTAACAATCTCACAAATTGCTAAAGGCATTAGGCAGTGTGTTGCAGTCGTCTGCTGATGTTTGAATGAAGTATTCAAGGTGCTTAAAGATTTTTTTTGTAAAAACCAGCTAATACTGAGCTGTGTGTGTGTCTGCTTGGCACTTATCCAACTTCACTTTAGTGGGTCAGAAGGATGTAATTTATTCCCACTTTCATGTTTTTTGAAAACCAAAATGGGGTGTCACTTTGTGTTTGTTTTTGCATTCTCCCTGAGGAATGATAAAGTGCTCTGTGCTTTTATAGACCTCAGCACTGCTGAGCGTGTGGCTGTCTAGCAAACTAACTACAGCGCTGTCAAGGAAGTGAGAGTCCCAAAGTACAACAGGACTTTTTATATTTTGCAGGGGTCAGTGTGGTATTTCTTTCTCTTTAGTTGCTGTGAATCAAAGCTTGGTCAGATATTGTTTTCATTTTTTAAGTACAATCCGTGCAAATTTTTTTCATTTTTATTGCATGTCCCTAACATTTCCCACCTGCCTCTTTGACAAGTCTTTTTATGGATGCCGGTTTTCTCAGCCAATGGCTAAAGACAAGCACACATCTCATTAAAATGCATAAAGCTGAGTGCTTTCCTGTCTGACACTTTGAAATTGATGCCTTAATCTGACTCTGATCCAAAAAATGTGTAAATACACCATAGATTTATAGCTGCTTGGTTCTCATGTTGTTAATTTGCCTGATGTATTGAAATACTTCTCATATGTTCAAGTAATTCACTATACACAATTTACACAACTTCTTTCCTGTCTGATGAATGAATATACACTCCAGTAAAGATGTGTATGGATCTGTGATTTGGCTCGCAGCTGACGGGCAGGATTAATCTTCTTTTGCTCCATCTCCTGTCTTTTTCTCTCCAATCAAGCCATCTAATTTTATTACTTCATTAATTAACTGCTGCCAGTGATATTTTTAGTTTGTAGGTCAGCCTGGTGTCCATCTGACCTGTACACATGGAACTGATTTGTAAAACTAAGCTCAGTGATAATCTGTGACATTTTATACTGATAAATGCAGGTTTCACCCCTTCCTGTTCCCGAGCAATACTTAATGATTCAAGTGATTAACAGTTTATAGAAGCCTTTGTGAGGATGCTGCATCTGTAGCCAAAGACCGGAGAAAAAAACACTACAAATGTTTTATCAAAATTTTGCTTGTTGATGAATTTGATTTTAGAGAATTAGTTTTATATATTGGTCACAAATAATATCTTCTCTCCTTTCAAACATGGCACTGACCTTCAATAGGACACATCTTTTGAAACAGCTAAGAGCCAGTCTAAGAGTGATGCGAAGCGACAGGACTGACCTGCCCACAGAGGCAAACATCCAGTCCATAAACTTTCCAATGAGAAATTCTGTCAGCCTGTTAAAGTCAAAAAGACAATTTCACCTTTTTTTTTTTTTTACCAACACTTTCAACTCATTCACTCTACTTCACATGCATTTTTGTTCTTAAAACAAACCTCAGAGCAACTGTAACATGGTCATTACCTCAAGCACTGTAAGGAGAAATTATGTATTCATTGCCTTTATTTCAATGACAATGATCTTTATTATCTTTTTCGTCTCTGAAGACAATAATGTTTTCAAATTATAATATTTGTTGAACTCCTCACAAACATGATTAAATGTAGGAAAACATAATGATTTTTTTTTAACTTGATATGTTAGTCATCCTCTTTGCAACAAGATTTGCCTCCACCTTCTTGGATACCACATGGATGAATATCATGACCGTGATATTTAACTATTGTGAGTGTTTATGACAAATGATGAAATACTGTCCTTCTGGTTAAGGATGAAGATCATGCTGAAAATCAGGCTGATATGGTGCTCTGTGTTGAAAACTCATGCCAAGTGGTCCTGACTAAGGATTCACATGCAACACATTCACATTGTTGTAAAAGTAATACGTTACGACCTAAATGATAAATTAATTAGACAACAACAGAGGATAAAAAGTGAATGGCAACCAGGTGTGAATGGCAGGAACAGAACAACTAAACACATTGGTGTAAAACAAAGAAAGGAAGCAAATTTAAAATAAAAAAAGGGGGTGAAATTAATTTAAAATAGTAAATTAAGAGCTTAAAAAAAATAAATAAATGAAATAAAAAATAAAAACCGAACAAAACAAAAGAGCAAAACAGAGGTAGCAAAAGAGCATAAAAATAGATTATTTTGTTGTTAATGCTAATGTACACATAGCAACATGGGTGCAGTAAAAATTAATCTGATTCTGATGTAAATGTGGAACTGTGAATTGTTCGTCTTCCTACTCATGGTGAGTGTTTTCTCAACCACGCTCTCTTTGTCTGCTCTCTCAGTGCTTTGTAATCACACTCGAAATGAATCATCTGCCACTCTGAATGCATTGTTTTCTGGCCAGGTTACATGCTGCACCGACACTGGTGCTACAACAGAACAAACCCAGGCTGAACCTTATCTCAGCTGCCCGTAGTGAGTTTGCACACATTGCCCTCTTCTCAGTTTAAAATGAGTAAATCCACAAGTGACACATAAGAGTTCTTTTCTAAGTAGACACAAAAACAACAGTAGAATAAAAAGGTTTTTGTGCATTTTAGGCCTCAAAAGATGAAGCTGATGAGTCACATAAGCAATGCCTTTGTTAAGGAGAATGGTACATTCTCCATACTTTAATCTAGTTCGAAGTATTTTCAATGATACAAGACTTAAAAATGTGATTGTGAATGGTGTCATCATTACATTTCTATAGGAATGCATTGCACTAAAAGAACTTTCAACACAAGCATGTTTTCTTAAGTTTTTAAAGCTACAATTTGTGTTTTGAGCTACAATTTGATATTTTGCTATTTTTCAAATCCCATAAACATCCCCAAAAAAGTCTAAATTAGCTCTGTAAAAGTGCTTATGTGACAGATGATATACTCACAGCCATTAGTTCTATTCTAAATTTACAGGAGCACATCAGTGTTTTGTCCCTCGTAACAAGGCATATGTAAAGAATGTGCAGAACATCTCACTTTAAGACCTGTGATTATTAATTTTCACTTCCATGCACTAACTAACACCTTGGAGGAGGAAGCATTGCAGATTAGAAGGGGACTAGCTCTGAACATGACTGCATTTATTTGTGTGTGTGTGTGTGTGTGTGTGTGTGTCTTAAAATGCAGGCATTCAGTAGTTTAACATAACTGCTTTCATGTCTGTAACAATCTTGCATTTGAATTTTCTTTCTTTTTTTATTGTAAATGGATCTCATCAATGTGAACTCTTAAGGAGAATCCAGCTCTGGTTAACACGCTGACCATGCAACACTGGTCACCTGAAACCCAGCACCTGCAGCTACCTACAAGCAGCATCATTTGTCACTTTCACTGCACAGCTGTGGACTTGGGTTGAGTTCGCATTACCAGTCACATTCCAGTCCAATTCAGTCCTGTTTAGATTTAATGGTTCACATTCACAACCAAAAGTGTCTGCCATCTAACTTTCATTTGAACACAGCTACTTACTGAAACGATAAACCTGTGCAGTAGAGAATATTTTGCAAGGTTCATTTGTATTAACAACAACAGAAAATGCCTTATTTGTGAGCTCGTTGATTTACACAATTCTGAAAATAAAGCTGTCACAAAAAACTTTTGGATGATTTCAAGCTCTGGATGATCTTTTATAAAAAAAATAAAAAAGATTGCAAAGGATAAGAAAAGCTAAACCGCTAACTTGTGCTATATTAGTCGCTGTTGTCAGCAGGGCTGTTGTAGTTCTGCAGATTTAAAACAACAATGTTCATTGCATGCATATATGCATGAAATCAGATATGTCCATCCTCGACATCAGCAGAAGACATAAACATAAAATCATAGTCATAATATGGTAATACATATATAACCATAGATTTATGGTATACTCTGCACACTTTATGTATATCTGTGAGGGTATAAAGCACAGGTTACCTCCTGAAAGCTCTTGATTAGTGATCAGATGGGACTGCAAACATTTGTTTACTATTTCACAGTGCAACCACAGGTTTTGAATAGGACTCAGAGCAGATAGCATTTTAATTTTCCTAAATCCAACTAAACACTCTTATACAGCTGAAGTAAACTACGATGGTGTAGCATTTAACAAAACCAAAATGTCCATTAATCATGCAAATCAGGCACCCTATCATATTGCAATTGAAGCAGTTCCCACCCACGTTCTTTTCCACCACATTGAGCACGGGGAAGGTTATATTTCCTGTCGTGGCTGCCAGTGGTCATAGCTTCCCTGCTGCTTGTTGTCTGGCTGGCCAAACTTTTTCCATTTTTGCCTGATGAGGCTGGTGCTAGCTGGGCCTTTCAGCAAAGCTCTCTCCTCACTTTCAGTGTTGAGACAACCTGGCTTTCTGCCCTGCTAGCCTGCTTCTCCTGCCCCTTGCAGTGTCTAAGCACCTCATCTGCTCCAAACCTGCACAACTCCCCCCACCCTCCCAGGCCAGAGGAGTCACAACAGCGCTCCGGCATGTGAAGATGTAAACAAAGCTAGTCCAACACCAACACACCCTCATCCATTATTCATCTGTCCCTCTTTAATGAGTTTTCCATCCACCTCCAATATCTATCCAATTAAAAAAACTGTTACTGTGTTTGATCATTTTAATTAATTTCAAAGTATCATACAGTATATCTGCCCAGTATTAAATGCTTCCCTATGCTAAACATCACAATGAATGAGTCACAACTGAGCAATGGACCGAAGAAATGAGAGTACATTTTTTAGCAAAGAAAAAACTGACTTCATGTTCACATTTATTAGTTAAAATGACTTTACAGAAACCAAACTGTGCCTGTAGTCTATGCATAATCTTTCCAGTAATCCAATCAAATTCAGCGGAAATTAATTTGATAATTAATCCCCCTCTGTGACCCTCTTCTCCTTTTAACACTATAGAGTTGTCTAGGCTTTCACTCGCATGCCAAGCCAAAAGATTGTGTGTCAATCACATAGATAATATGTTCGTTTACATACCATGATCATGAAAAGGAGGCTAGTTTAATATTTGATAGCTTCTTCAAGTTACTCAGGAACCTTGTGGCCTAACACTAGTGCTAGACCTCAGCACCTACAGTCATTGTTAAACACCTTTGCACAGCATTGGCTAACATGACTCTGGAAGAATACGAAGCACTGTCACATGTACAAACATATACAAACAAACTTGTACATGCGCTTCCTCTTTTGCAGGAATAATTATAAGACCTGGAAAACACGATATGTCTTGCATTTGCACTCATGTTCATCCATACTAATCATCACTGAGTTGCCCCTCACCTCTCCTTGACTCTATGGTACACCCGTATGCCATTCACACACTTTTCATGCTGCGTCCCAGTAGACACAACTTAGCCAAGCATGTATATGTGGTCATCTGCACTCTCCAACCTGCAGGTATCTTGCAAGACTCGCTGCTCTGCTCAAGTCAACCCACACACAGCTCAATTGTGTGCCCCACCACCCAACACAGAGTTGCTACTCTTTGAGCTGAGACAAAGTGAAACATATAGTCCAAACAAAAGACAAGGAAAGACAAAGAGTGAGTGGGATGGGAGTGAACAAGAGAGCTGGAGATGAGACAAAAGTCTGTGGCAACATGAAAGAGCAATTAAGAGCTTAGTCATGAAAGAACATCTCACCCTATCTTTTTTCCCTTTTGTGACATTATGCCACATATCATATATCACTTTAAATGGGATTTTTCTGGGGGGCTGTGTGATTGGTTTTGTTTTTTTTTTTCTCTTTTCATTGATAAATTGGCTTTACGAACACTGTGAAATGAAAAAAGGTTTCCCTCAACACCATTTTCAGCCTTTCTGTTAAATTTAGACATGACTCTTTTGTGGCTCAAATCCCATATTGCTCATGTGACTTGTGCGGGTTATCCAATGTGAAATATAACCATGAGGTGTGTTTCATCCATTAAAACCAAAGCGGCAGTATTTTCTAAAGAAAAATAAAGTTATTCTCATCAGTGCCATCTGTCTGTTGAGTCTGTTTCATAATAACCCCATTTAGAGATGACCTGCCTTTACAGTGACTTTGTTATTTGCGTCATCATCTGTCTTTTACCTGCATTGTAAAGTGAAAACAAGCTTGATATTTATTTAATGACAGTTCAAGTGTTGTTAGGACAGCTGATAAGGTGACCTACATCAAAGCTGCAGGTTTACCATGTAAGACAAGGAAATGAATGTCCCCAATTACAAGCATCTAATTACCTTATTGCAGCCTCTTAAGTACAACATTAGATGTGCAGCCCTTGCATTATTCTTTACCCTATCTGTTTCCTCTTTTTCTTTTTTTTCCTGATCCCACTGTTTCTTGCACCATATTTCCCCCTGGGTCTTTCTGAAACCCCTAAATAATGCACACCGAGTGAAGGGCTTAAAGGGGCTGTATGATGGATCACTCTCCTCTTCCTGGAGCTGTTGCATTCTTCTTGTACCAAAGCTTATTTATCATTTCCATAATGACACTACTCTCAAGTGACTCTCTAAATATCTATATTTACAACAGACAACTTTTAATAAGAACTACATTTTTTTTCTCCATGATCCAGTTTCCAGAGTGTGACATCACAGTAGAAAGAGGTTACACAAGATTTTTTTTTTAGTTTGCATACTGACAGAAAGTGAAGGATTTGCTAGTAATTGTTGTACATATCATTGAAAGTTTGAAAAGCCTTATGAAAGAAAGATTAGATAATAATGAAATATGATTTAAATTCAAACCATCATAATGTTTTTCTTTTGGTTTTTTTTAAAAGCAACATTTCCAAACTTCCAAACTGGCTGATATACCTTTATAAAGCAGCTCTTTTAGTAACTAAACACATTACTTCCCAATTTCAATTATCCTAACGATAAACAACTCAGGCAAAGACAAGTCAATAACAGAAACAGTAAAGGTGAATTTTCATTGATTTATGAGAATGTTTTATTGATTGATTATATAAGGTCTGTTATGAAACTTTAATGATCTCCATGGAAAAATTAGCTTGTTGTATCAAAATGGGACAATAGATATTGTATAAGACCACAATTTATTAAATTTGCTTTACCAGGTTGGATCCCCCTTGCCTCCATACTTTTTGGTGACATAGATTTATTCATCGTGTCAGAAACATAGATTTTGCTCCATTTTGATATGATAGCATCACACAGATTTGTAGTCTGCACATCCATGATGAGAATCTCCCGTTCCACCACATCCCAAAGCTGCTATGATGGTTTGGTGACTGCGGAGGCCATTGGAGTACAGTGAAGTCATTGGTGTGTTCAAGAAACCAGTTTGAGATGATTTGAGCTTTGTGACATGGTGCATTATCCAGCTGGAAGTAGCCATTAGAAGATGCTACACTGTAGTCACAACAGGATGGACATGGTCAGCAACAATACTCAGGCATGCTGTGGTGTTTAAACCGTGCTCACTTAGGTGCCCAAAGTATACCATTTTCCTCTGACTTCTTACATCAATAAGGCATTTTTGTCCAGACAACTATCTTGACTTAGTTTTTCTCTGTTTGTTGGACCACTCTCTGTAAACCCTAGAGATGGTTTTGTGTGAAAATCCCAACTGACCAGTTTGTGAAATACTCACACCAACCTGTCTGGCACCAACAACCATATCACGTTCAAAGTCACTTAAATCCCCCTGTTTTCCCTATTCTGATACTCAGTTTCTCCTACAGCAAGTCATCTTGACCATGTCTACATGCCTAAATGCACTGAGTCACTGCCATGTGATAGGTTGATTAGCTAGTTGTGTCAATAAGCAGTTGAACAGTACCAGTCAAAAGTTTGGGCACACTTAAACTTTTGACTGACTGGTACTGTACCTAACAAAGTGGCCAGTGACTGGATATTATGTTATATATAATGACGCTGTTATCTCTTTATTCTTGATACCCACTGAATTGAAAAATACACTGTAAATTAAACAAACTATCACAGCCCTTTTCCTTCTAGTGTCTGTAGTGTACATCACTATAAGAGACTAGCTATGGATTTCATAGTGGGAATTCATTTATTATCAAGTTGTTTTGGCCCCTTGACCTCATTGGAGAAAACATATGTTATTATTACATTGCTGATATGTTGGTAAAGTTGTGCATTTATTTGAAACAACATTGTGTTAGTTGCATGGTATACAACATGGTGTCATTAGTTTATTCAGAATCTAAGTAGTGTACAGAGAATTTCATATAAAAAGAAAAAAAAATTGGCCAGTTAAAAAAGTAACTGCAAAGTTTTTTTGTCTAAACATAATTTAAGGCTTACATTAAGAAGGTCCGTTAAAATTTAGCTTTTCTCATTTTAGGCATGTATTCAAATCAACACACACATTTAAGTAGAAATAGCCTAATGTAGCAGCATAATAATTATGTTTAAGTTATTTTTATTCAAATGTAGCAGCTGATCTAAATAATAACATTAAGTTTGACTTAAGACTATTCATTAACTGATCCTCTCAAATATACACAAGCCTTTGGTCAAGTTTATGCCAAAAGCTGTCAAGCCTGATGTTTTACTTTATTACGTTCTCACTTTTTTATCATTAATGTGGCACTGCAGTATGTAAATTGAAAGTTTAATGTAATTCATCATAGATCAATACACCACTGATGAAATACGTCATTCTTGATTTAAACAAATCAGTGTGATTTAATTCACAGATACCTATTCATAGGTGTAGTGCTGCCAAAATGCCACTCTGCCTCTTGTTTCTTCAGGATCACCAGACATTTTTGTCATATATTTATCCATATTAAAGGCTTTTAGTCTCCAACCTTTCTTCTATAGTGGACCAGCTGTCCTGCTGACCAAATGTAACTAACTGGTGGTGTTTGGGTGTTGAGGTTTGCAGCTAGCATTGTCAGTGTATATGAAGAAGAGTCTGTAACACTAGCTGTGTATTCCTGATAAAATCTGATAAATTAGCTAATGGTTAGTAATTGGTTGTTTAATGGTCATAAAACGACTGGAAATCTAACCAGGGACTAATGCTACTTCATTCAGAAGCAACATAAAGCTTAACTAATGGTGAGTTAATGATGAAGTACAACAGAAATGCTGTTGGTCAAGATTATTCAGTGAAGTTTGAGCAAATAGTTAAAATGAGCTGTTAGATTTGGGGCTGTTGTCCAGCTGGTGAATATGAAACACTCACTGGGAAAGATGTAAGCACTAGTGATTCTCAAATATTTACTCATTATTAATGAATCATCAGTTAACCATTACCTATAGTATTTGATGAGGAGTTCATCATTTTTTGTAATTAATTAGCAGTTAGTCCCTAATACAGTTTCTAGTAATTTTTTTTAATCTAGTATTATTTCAGAACTGCTCCTTTTACTTGTTTTCCTGACCACTTGGTAGGTGGGTATCCCTGCACTAAGATATTCAGTTATCACAAAGAGATATGTTAAGAAAGAATAGCCTAAACACAGAAAGTATAAATCTTCTTTTAAATGATGTCCTTTATAATGAGCCAGACACTGAAGACTCTTGTTAATCCTCAACTGGGCTGTAATACTGTTTATTATGTGAGAAACAACAGCTTAAAACTGATTAATATATAAAAACTTGCCACCACATTTCAAGTATTTACATAATTTTGGACAGAAGTATGATCACTGCATGCACGTACATGACGTGCACATTAGGTGCACACTTGAGCTTGCATTCTAGTGGATGTACTCTGGTACTTTAACACATAGCAATGCACCCCTGCACCTTGGAGACAAGTAAATTAAATCACAGCACGTAATATTGAATGTGATAAATCCTTCTGGACTTCAATCATGCATCTTCATGAGTAAAGTGCTGCATCAAGAGCAGATGTGGTAGAATTGTTTATTTCTTATATTAGCTTCACTGGAAGACAATAAATTAACTTATTTGTTTAGATATACATAACCTGTGCTGCTACAAAGATCAGAACTGTTCAGATGAATGTCAGTCCAGCCAAAATGACTCTGACCATGAAGGTTATGTTATATATAAACTCATGGAGTGAGTACCCACTGTCATTCTTCTGCTTACGCGTCATTATTTTTCTTATACTGAGAAAAACAGAGAGAAACAATAACACAATAACAGAATTTGTTTCGCATCAGAAGCAGGTAAAAGCTGATATATGACACAGTCCTCAGAGGACTAAACACATGAGTCATTACAGAGAACTTTGAATGCATATTTGTAATTTCTCTCATTTTCCAAAGTTGCATTCATGACTCAGTGGCAGATTGTTTTGATTTCTTTTTAAGTGGCTTTTTCTTATCTAACCATCAGGTTCGTGTAATTTGTTGTATCACCTGACAAATTTTGTCAGCTGTGGCTGTGATCCACTCTGGTCAGATTCAGTCATGGCTCTCATGTCTGAACTTAATAAACTGTACAAGGCTTCAACACTAAGCGTGGTGTGACCCCTGCTGGAAGAGGAGTAGGTAGGCTGATTGATTTCAGCATTTCATTAGCATTGTTAAATCTTGGGTTACCCAGTGTTTGAGCTGATATTTTTTTACTTTACGGGTGGGATTCGTCTGAGTGTAGCTGTTCTCAGAGTTTTAAACAAAGTTTTATAGAGTTAGATAAGCATGTCTTGAATTTGATTTATAGGTTTTGCTCCTGATGTTGCTACTGGCTCATCTTCCCACTGTTTCCTTGTCTGACCTCTTGTCATTCAGGAGATTGCTTTACAGTCGGTCTCCCTTAAGGATTTCGTTACACGCCTTATATTCTACGTGCGTCACTCCCCAGATTCTGTAGCAGGCCTGTAGATCTGCAACTGAAACATATATCCACCTCTCTCTCTGTCCCCTGCAGTGTTAGGACACCGCTGTCTATGTAGGCCACATTAGCTCCACATTTAAACCAAGGCCATTTAATATGACCAGGACTCTTCGCTTCTAAAGACACCACGCTCCAGATGCCTGAGGTGGTATCCTCTGTGTGTCAGCCACTGTACTGACATCACCAAACAGCACATCTCCTTACTCCTTTAATTTTGGCATTCCATGGGCTCCATCATGTGGCTAGGTGGAGGTAATTACAAAGAAAATGTCCTCAAAAAGCACAAGGTGTCAAAGTTTTTGTCAAGGTGACTCAGTGTGAAGATGAAAATTGACAAAGTCTCCTTTGTGAGTTCAGGGCTGTCACAACTTGGTTTTAGTTCAGCATTGTACTGCATGAGCAGAGAACAATACTGAACTATGGATGCATACCCCACTGAGATCATCTGAGGTTGCATTTGCTGAGCAGCATTTCTGATTTTCCACTTACCACTGGAAAGTGGGGCAGAACATAAAACGTACTTTAGTCCCCAATGACTAAGCCAGCTACAGAGGGCTTTTCAAGTACTTTTGGGTAGTGGCCATCTTCCTGAAATGTACCACATCACTGAAGTAGAGGCCTATCATTCATACATGTGTGCCTTGCTTTTTGTGGTACCCTTCTTTAAATAATTTTGTACTCTTTTGTTGCATCACTAATTTAGACAATTTAAGCACATTAAGCTTACTCTGGTTTATAATCACACATTTTTACTGCAATTTCTGTAAATAAAAAGGTCCATGTTTAATATTAAAAAGCAGAAGGGAAAAATTTAATCAATTTTTTGTGTACATTCAGTCTATCGACACTGTTTCTCCCTGTTTGTCATATATGCAACACTGCTTGCTATCAGTGAATGTCACACATAAAATGAATTGTAATGTTGAATAAGACCATGAACTGTGGTGAAAAGAAGATGCACTCATTTAAAATAAAGATAGAAGCTTTGTTATAGAAGCATGAATAAATGGTTGGTAGTCATTTTTAACATGAGTCATACTGAAAAGGAAATCTTTGACCTCCCTCTCTTCTCTGCAGGTCACTGTTGCTATTATCAGTATGTGAACGTTTTCTAATGGACCAACCGAGTTGCTCTTTCACCCTACATGAATTAATATCGAAGAAAAATGGAGGCAGACAAAAAGAAATGTCAAAGCAAACCTGACATAATAAAGACTTGCTGAATTGTATAATGGTCTTCTATTGTAAAATGTGATGATGACAATTGTTTGGGCCTGAATGCACACTGAGTGCCATCCTTAACATTAAATTGTGCACAATGTGGTAATCTTTAAGCATCTAAAAGGTGCTTTACAGATTTTTTTTTTCTTCTTTTTTTCTAAAATCTTGGCAGCAACAAAAATTATCATAAGCTCATGGATCCAGATGAGCAAAATAACAACATATATTTGTATTTCATTTTCCTTCTTTCCCATCATCTTGTTTTGTGAATGAAGCTTGCTATGATACATATATAAGTACTTTTACTTTTAAAGGTACCTTTTTATATTTATAACTAACTTTGCATATCGATCTTTAGTTCAATAATGTCTTGCAGACTCTTGCATTACTAATGAAAACTTCTGCACAGTACAAGTACAGCTGTTTACTGTATGACTTTCTCCTAAAAACAGAAACAACTCTATTCAATTTTAAAGGGCCAGGACCCATATGTATAAATGATGTGTATACACAAAAACCGTGCACATCCTTCCTCTACACACACACGCATTTAATTTTATTAAGGAAGACAGTGCAGTGAGGATGTGTGCACCTCCTGGATTTTACAGACCATATGTACACAGGTTCTTGGAGCAATCTAACCCTGATATGGTGAAAAGGAAAGGAACAATGATCAGTTTTTCCTGATATACTCTTATTTAATTGTGAGTGCTATAAATAACTGCAGCCGTGCGTCACTGTACGTAATTGCTGTGCAAGGCCTTGCTGATTAGTCTTTAAAAAGAGAATGAGATCATTTTGGTTTTCTGACATAAGATTGATTTGTGCACTACTTTAAGTTTGCAAATTGTGCACAATAAAAATGTTCCATCTTCCATTTTGTCTCCCTCTTGATTATCTCAAGGTAAGATCGTTCAGTGTACAGGCAAAGGTTTCTATCTGCTGCATGTAAAGCAGAAGTTGCTTGTTCGCCCTGATGTTTGCTTTTGGCCCCATCTGTTATCCAACTCCTTCTTTTTTTGTTTCTTTTCTTTTAACCTGTGCTAAATACTTTGCTCTTAATTTAGAAAGTTTTGATGCCTATTTCATTGTGTTTGTGATTCCAGAACTGAGACCACTCTATATAACTGCTGCTTTTCTGCTTCTGCTATCATCATTATATATATTTGCGGTGAAAACATTTTTCTGTAGGAATGATCAATTAGGGGGACATCTGCACCTATTTATGGCTAAAATGGGAGGGGAAATCAGGTTTGTGGGTGTGCAAATAGTTTCCCTCTGAGTTTTAAAATAAAATTATAGATATGTAGAAAATTATAGATGATACACTTGCCAGCCACTGTTTTAGGTACATATCTTCAATTACTTAAAACAAATACCAAATCAGCCAATCACAGGGCAGCAAATCATTGCATTTAGGCATGTAGACATGGTCAAGACAACTTACTAAAGTTCAAACCAAGGATCAGAAGTGAGAAGAAGGGGGATTTACTTGACTTTGAATGTGCTGTGGTTGCTGGTGCCAGACAGGCTGGTTAGAGTGTTTCAGAAACTGCTGATCTACTGAGATTTCCACATACAACCATCTCTAGGGTTTCCAGAGAACGTTTGGAAAATGAGAAAATGTCCTGTGAACAGCAGTTGTCTGGATGCAAATGGATTGTGGATGTCAGAGGTCAGAGGAGAATCAGCAGACTGGTTTGAGAATACACAGAATATGTATGCAGAGTACCATCTCTGCATACATATTTTCTTGGCATATAAGCTTTTTAAGTATTGTTGAAACACCCCAGGCTACCTGAGTATTGTTGCTGATCATGTCCAATATCTGAAGAATGTTTCCAACTCCTTATTGAATCTATGCCACAAAATTTAAGTAAGATCTGAAGAATAAAAGGGGTCCAATCTGGAATTAGCAACTAATAAAGTAGCCAGTGAGTAAACACACTTGTAAGCCTGTGGCCCCAGATATTTAAGGACATCAGCACAGGTGTGAATTCAAAGAATTATATGCCAAATCTCTTGTTTGTCATGAGCTTAAAGCATTTTACCACACTTTGCAATTGTAGGTCAAACCCCATCTGCTGATATAATCAGAACAACCAGGATAACTACTCCAGTCATTGCAGTGACAACTTCCTTGCTGTTATCTAGCAAACAGGTGCTGCATACTAATATAGATACTAAAGAAAATAATAATTCCCTAGTCTTTATGACAAGCAGCACAAGCACCAAACATCTGTGACCTGTATGAAAACCTAAGTTTACCTATCATTTCCTGTTTGAGAAGCCAGTCTCTGTCATATTTTTGCACTGACTGTTGATTAAAAAAATCACTATTGAATTCTTGAGTTACTCTAATATGGATCAGTTTATTAACTTTTCACATAAAGACACTTTATTACTCAAACAGAGACTAGTTTTAGACACCTTGGTAAATAAAACTGAAAATCAGTCATTCCACAGTGGCAATGTTCCTGAGCTGAACACATTACGACACTCTTCATGAACACTTATAGTACATGTTTACAGTAAAAACTTAGAATGAAAGTGGCTTTTATCCTTAATAATGACTGTTTTTGCAGCAGTGAGTGTTTGCAGAAACTCAGCCTCCAATATCACCCGCTGATTGAACTCCACTCTCCTGTCCTTGGTAACCTGAACTCTGGATGAGTATCTGGGATATCAGTCATCAGGTCTCATCATGTGACTGTAAGTAAATTGGCTTGGCCTGCTTCCTGAGGCGCTGCTGTGCTCGCAGCTTCCTGCCCTTCTGCGTCGCAAGTCCCAGTGGTGGTAGGTAGGTCTAAAGGAAAATTGAGAGAAAACAAAGGACAGTTATGATATCAAATTTCTCCACATCATGCACACACAAAATGTCTCCTGTATAATATCTGGTCATTACTTACAGCTCTTGGATATGGATTTCTGTAATGTAGACCTGGTAACAAAAATTAGAAAAAGAAAAGCCTCATGTCAATGATAATGTAGACTTTATCAACACCATTTTGCACTCTTTCTCTGAGTCTTAAAAGAAAATTCTAAATACTTTATTTTGGTTTTTAAGTCAGGTTGTGTGAAGCAATTATTGCCACAGTCATTAGAGCCCAGTTTGGCGAATCAGAAGTTTTATGATTAGCAAGCTAAGCTAAAAACTATTTAGAAGGGGGCTGAGAAAAAAAGCAACCATCATTGTCATTGTCTATTATTTTTACACTGTGTCAGTTTGTGCAGCAGACAGTTACACAAGCTGGGCCCAGGTAACATGGTTCACATTACCACATGGACCTTGTTGAAACAGACCATTGACTGTTTGCAAAACAGACATTTATCTAATAACAATAGGTAAGTAAATAACCATTTAATGCAAAAGGGACACAATAAAAAAAAATCCTTAAATCTCTGCTCAAATTGCTATTCAGATTTCTGGGGTCTTATTTATTAAAAATACTTACTAAGAAACAGGTCAATAGGTCAGTTCCTCTGCTTACACAAACTGAAACACCATCTGTTAGATTTAAATCTGCCATTGGCCTTGGCTTATCTTTCAGAGAGTTGCACAAGCACAAGACAGAAGCATCTTGAAGCTAATCGGAATGTTAAAAGACTAAGAGAAAGTGCACATCCTCCATGACAAAACAAGTTAACACTTGCTGGACGTTTCACTCATAGAAAACTGGAGGTGTTTATCAAAGACTTAAAACTAAACAAGATAACAACAATTAAAGTATCTTGAAAAGGAAACAATAAAGCCTTGGTTCTATTTTAAAGGGTTATTTTAGCATCTTACCAGCACATATTAAAAAACAAAAATCAGTGTATTAATGTTGGTTTTAAGTAAATCTTGCAGAATCTCTTTCCATACCTATTTCTATCCTTGCTTCGCATTCTTCTAAACACTTCTTTATTGATTCTTGGTCTGTGAGCTGAAAAAAGAACCACAAAGAGAACATTTTAATCTTAAGTCTTGATATAAACGGTTAGTCTAAACCTGTAAGCAAAGTATTGGCACCTGTTGGTTGTGTCTGAACAGAGTGCGGGCTTCTTGCACAATGTACTTTCTCTCAGTCTCCGTCTCACTTTTAACACCACTGAGTGCCTGCCAGGTCCGGGCGATGCGAAACACACGCATGTACAGAGACAACACTTTACTGCGAGTAGACGCCGTCATCGGGGATCAAAATCTGACAAAACACCAGGTACCTGCACAATCAGAGAAATCAAGTTTGAGGACAAATCGCTCCACCAACCAAATCCAACAGCTAGCATCATATTACTAATATTCTTATTGAGGAGGGGGCAGCAGACGACATTGTTTACTTTTTTGGTACCCTTGATGATTTGTTACATCATGCTAATTCTACATAAAAGAAAGTTATCATTTTATAAGTAATAGTATTTAGGCATAGCTAACTGTGACATTCATGTTAAGTTAGTCATATATTAAATTTTACTGTGATGCATGAAAAAACATACAAGTCATGTTGCTAATTTAGTTTTTTCCCCATGTTATTTTCTTGTTTTTCTCTATTGTTTTGACATTGGTTAAGTAGAGACATTGTAATGCTTTTAATGTTTTATGTAAAGCACTTTGAATTGTCTTGCACATGAAATGTGCTATACAAATAAACTTGCCTTGCTTTGCCTCAATAACATGTTATGGACCCATTTAACACAGCTTTTAAACTAGGAGCTGATTTAAAAAAAACAAACAAACAAACAAACAAACAACAACAAAAAAAAAAAAAAGGCACAGTCTAGCAGAGTGTTCGTGATTTTCTATGAGAATTAACAGTATGATTGATCAGGCACAGGCCCAGCTGAGGTAGTCAAATCTTGTTTGTGCCTTAATTCTACTTTATTATTATTATTATTATTATTATTAATATTATTAATATTGTGTTGACTAGATTGCGTCTGAAAGACAGCCAATGCGTGAATGTGTGAAGGAAAAACACACTGTTAAGGATGCTTTTAACACATTGCAACTAAACAAACAACAAATCCATTCAACTAAGTGTCTTGGCTGCGTTCGGTCCCAACTTCGAGTTTTCCCATCATTCACCGCTAGATGCCACTAAAACCACCGCTAGTTTGATCATTGAACTGTTACATGACTGACTGAGATATCTTAAGCATATTTTCCAAAATGTGTAGTTTAAAGAAAATCCAAAAATTATTCCATTAGTGTATTTGGACTCTTTGTGTCCACAAATGGAAGTAATTAGATCAGAAAGTCAGGTATCTCTGAAAGCCTGGGTGTCTGTAAGTAAGATAATGAGATAGAAATAGAACAATAAATAATAGCAATATGATTCATATTCACATCGATGACCTGGAATCGCTTATTGTAACTAATTTAAAATACGACTAGAAACATCACCTACCGTCTGTTTCTGAAGAAGTGGCAGTAGCTTACAAAGGTATTCTACCGCACAGTTGTCGCATGCTGATGACGTCACATTTAAAAACCAATACACAACATCTTAAATAAACAGTACATAATGACACTTCTACAATCAGATATTCCCAGTTTCACATGTTGAATATTCAGATAGATACTACAGCATTTATTTACTGGCTGCTCAGTTTCTAGAAACCCATTTAGAGACGTAACATCTTATCAGTAACTATTTCCCCTTTATTGGGAGATTTTTTTTAGTTTTCATGACTAGAAGAGTCAAGTTTTTTTTTTTTTTTTTTTTTTTTTTTGCAGAGGTGACAGCTGGCTCCATTAAATTCAAAATATAGCCGTGTAGTTTTTCTTTTTAAACTTATGCCCTGTAAAGACTGTTTAGGTTTTATCTTTTTGTGTGTTCTTTTTGTTCTGTTTTCTCTTGTTTTTGTACCACCACTCCAAGACAAATTCCTTGTATGTGCAAACTTAGGTGGCAATAAAGTTCCTTTCTGTTTTTGATTCACTTGAAGGACAGATTTCCTAACAACTTTTGGGGGAGCTGTAAACTTTGTGTTAAGAGTCAGTATTCCAGGTTTTTTAAATATAGCTTTACAGTATTTTTTTATTTTTTTTATTTTTTTTTTTTTTTTTCAAAATATTGTCTAAACAAAGAGGTTGTTGCCCTTTTAGATTTAAAAGTTCATGTCAACTCTCTGTATATGCTGGAATATGTGTAAGTACTGGCTAGATTGTTAAGCTGTATCAATGTATTTAGATGGATCTAAAGTCACCCTCATGAGCATCTCATGTTAGATTTAAAGTAAAACAAACAGCAAGTATAATCAGTACCATCAGTCATATGTACAGTTGTCGTTTTTCCAGTCTTTCATACAAGTTGTCCATTGTGATAGGACTTTGAACTTATCTTGCTATTAATAATTTTAATTTAATTTATTATTTTATTATAATTTTATGTGATTTTTCTAGTTCTTGCTGCCTTTTACTCCATTTTAATTCTTTCTTTGCACCATCTCTAATGCTTTTAATGTTTTATGTAAAGCACTTTGAATTGTCTTGTATACGAAATCTGTTATACAAATAAACTTGCCTTGCCTTTTTATTAAAGGACAGACAGTTTAACAAGCCATTAACACATACATTTGTAATTATTTTACTTGAGTAATAGGAAGATGTCAATATGTCACTATCAAAGGTCCATTTTGCATGTGGGTTATAATTGGGTTTTCAAAATTTTAAATTCTTTTTAATATTATTCACTCAGGGGTTTGATGAAAAGGAAACAACAAAACACACACTCCAGTATTTTGCAGTTTTTTAAAGTTTTTAAAGTTTTTATTTTGGTAACATCACATTTAGTTACCCAAATACTTTGAATTTTCTTCTATTATCATAAAGAAATATTCTGTCACACTTGCTTCGTATATACTTTTATAGGTAGTACTGGGCACTTTCAGATTTTACTTTTTAATTATTTGTTTATTTTATTTTTTATTTTCATTTTGTTTTTGGGTGTGTGGGGCGGGTGAACAAACTGGATCACTGACAACTGTTGGTCAACAGTTTTTCCATATTGTTTAGTGTTACAGTATGAGATGGGCCAATAAATTCCAAAAATGACTAATTGTGATTGTCTAAGTAATATGTTACTCTCATGTTTAAACTCTTGAGTACATAAAAAATGCCCCAAAACATGAACATAAAACCACTTGCTAGGACTTTGCGGTAATTCTTTTTCAGGTCACAAAGTCTAATAGGTCACAGAATTTGATGATACACCGTCGCTCAGATGAAGATCAGCTGTTGGCTGCTTATAGGGAGGGAGCAAGTGATGCAGGAATATGCCCATAATGTAGCTACATTCAATGACTAAAAGGGGGAAGCACAAAGAAATAGGGTGCTTTAGTCCGAGACGGTCTTTCCATTATTTTCAAAGAGCAAACGCAACTCAAAATGGACTCAAAAACAAACTCTGGTTACTAGCTTATAACACATTTATTTCGCTAAGGCGGAATAGAATTCGACATTGATGTGGAAGTTTTTTTGTAAGCAGTCCGCTAGTAAGCTAGCAATCTGAGTTAACGGGACGAGTTCTCTTCAGTTCGTTTCTAGACGTGTTTTAGCTAATTTATTTAACTACTTAATTTATACTGGCATTACTGGAATGATGTCCATCCAAATTCAACACAATATGTTTTCCCAAAAAGGTAAGTTTCTTTTAGCGGATGTTTGTTGTACTTCTCCTATCAATCGAAAAAGACCTAGCATAGCCGATAGCTAACTTTTAGTGAGCCGAGCTGATGCTAGCTAGCTATGGCGACGTCGTCAGGGCCAGGCAGTTCAGATGTAGCTGTTAAATGGCCCGTTAACGGCAATGTATTGCTGATCAATAACTGCCCAGCTAGTACCGCCAGAATAAATGTGTAATAGTTGAAACTGTCGGGTTTAAATTATTATTGTAACACTGTTTACATTGAATTTGTATGTGTTGTACATGTGCTGTTAAGCTCACTTGATTCTGTTTAAGTATTCGCCTCTTTTCACCAAACATAAGTTGTTAAGATAACCTAAACCTTGACAGTAGGTATAGATGTTAAAAACACAACTGAGAATGTCTGTTGGCAGCAGTGTTATAGATATTACAGATTTTCTCTTCTTACAATACTTACCCTCGATTGGTTTGAAGACTGGCTAATCTGTATAAAGTAATGGCTGGATGTTATTTGGTGCTTGCTAAACTTTTTTTTTGCTAGTTTATTGTGGATAAGTTGGTCTTCATAAATTCAATTGATGTCAGTGAGGCAAACTTGGTCAAACTGCCTGTGAGAAACTTGCCTCTACATGCCCCATTGCATTGATCAGTACTGCTGATTTGCCCTGATTCAGAATCTATTATTGTAAGTAAGAGCAAGACTTGTAGCTCTGCATGATCACTGATCATTACACAGTGAAAGTTGGTTTCAGAATTTCCTGAAGTTTGGGATTTTGCATCAGAGCACAGGACATCTGTGCTGTGTGAGATATTCTTCACTGGATACCTGATGTTGAAGAGAAAAACCTCAGTCAGAGATGTAAAAATCATGGTAAAATCCACAGTGCACAATGTATATCAAGTAAAAACATTGTCTTATTTAGATTTAAAGCAGTACTTGAATGAACCAGCAATAAGGTAAACGGTTTAGTTGTGCTCAAATTACATACTCAAAGCATGTTGACAAAAATAGTCCCTGTAGGTTTGGGAATGATGAGCTATCACTTTCTGCTTATGATGACAAGATAATGTGTCTTTTCAGCATTGCTGGTGTCAAGGTCACAATGATGGAACAGAAGTGAAAGACAATGCCATCTGAAGGAGTGTCTGTAAGTAGCGTTTTCATCAGTTACTCTGTTGCTCATGATATGTCATCCTCCCATATATTTTGTTGTTGTCCCATATGTTGTTTTATTACCAGCCACTTAAAACAATACTCACCATCAAAGTGTTGACTGTGATATTTTGAAATCAAACAATTTTTCAGATGTAGTACAACAAGACAACCAGTTGGTAAATTCCTAATACAACGTTTTGGTTCAAATTGCTGTTCAAATCAGAATTTTCCCCATAAATTTAACTGGTAGTGGCTGAATACAAAGCTGATCACCTCAAGGTCTAACTTATTAAAACACTAAAAATGTGTGATGAGAACTGCTTCCTCTTGAGTTGGAACATTTGTAGAAAAGCATAAGATTTGGATGCTTCTTCCAGACTTTATTAAGTTAATTTTTCATACATCAAACTAACTTCTCAAATGTATTACAATACCAATTGTAAATTACTTGATAATATCTCTTATGACCAGAAAAATGACTCAAACACAGGAGAGAAAACTTGCTTCATCACATCAGTTGAGGGATTAAACAAAATGTCTTCACAGCACCAAAAACATGACACGCATAATTTGCGCAACATGCATAAACAGTAACTATCTGCATTCATAGTCCACACAGTGTATCAGAGGTATTCAGTACACAGCTCCTTTCAAGATGATGTCAACTCCTCCCTGTTAATCTGTTAATGCAAGCTAGCTACAACACTATGGACAGTATTAAAAGAAAATTGATATTTAACAGTAAATATAGCCACAATACAATGAAAATAAATAAACATTTATTGGATTACATGCTTTTAACTTTTAGATATGTGTGAACTTAAGATAATTCTTATGTAATGTCTGTATGTGTGCTGTGTTGTTAATATGTTTTTCCAAGATGTTCTTGGAAAAGAAATCTTCGATCTTAATAGGACTTATTCCTGAATAAGAAATAATGATAAATTTTTTTCTCCGCTATCAGTGCTTGTGTAGGTTGATTCTGTGCAAATAAAAAAGATTGCAAGTGCACAGTTTTTTTTAATATCTTACAGGTTTATGTCAGTTACACAGAGAGATGTCATTTACATTTTGTTCTTGAGGAAAAACAAGACATTGTGTTTCCCATTACTCCACATTTAGTATGGAAGTATCCTACCAGCAGTGAACAGTATACAGTGAGTGAGAGTGAACAAGTAGACATTGCAAACACAGCGACTGTCTTTCTAAGCTAGTCTTGGTACTTTTTCAGCCATTTTGGAAATGCCTCGGGGAAGATATTTTGCATTAACAAAGCTAGGTTGTTGTCAGAATGACAGTGGAGAGAACTACAAATACACTGGTCAGCAGACACTTTCTCATGAAACTGCTTCTTTGAAATAACTTTTGATTTAATTTAGCACTCTATTACTAAAGCTTAACTGAATTAACATCTCATTTAAGTGGGGAAAAAAGTTAGGTAAACCCAAAGTAATACTTGAGATGAAATGATCCTCCAGTCTGTCCTCTGCTCACACACAAGAAAGAAAGTGTTTTCGGCTCATCACAAAATGTATATTATCAGATTTCTATGGTTACCAGTGATATTGTTTATATGGTAATCTGCATGGTGTTATTGTTTGCACATATATAGACAATTATTTTGTCTGGTCTTCACTTTTCAGGGTTTTTAAATTTGCCGATTGAAGAGCGACAGATCTGGCACAGGTATTGTCATTATCTGTCCTTAAAAGTTCCTCAAATCCTTGTGTGCCAAGTTATTTGACAAATATTTACATGCTGATCTTTTTTCTGAACAAGATTATTTTACTTGAAAGCTGCCCTCTGTGACAGTCAGCATGTATTTATTCTTCTTCTTAGGCCTGAGGGTATGTTGAGACGTCTTGCCAGGGCAGAGCAGAGGTGTCTAGGTGGTTTGGACGGGGACTGACGGTGAGGAGGAAAGACAGACGAGGGACCAGGGAGGAAGACATGGGCCAGTGTGTCACCAAGTGTAAGCATCCGTCGTCCTCACTCGGCAGTAAGAGTGGAGACAAGGAGAGCAGTTCAAAGCCCCACAAGAAGAGTGGCAGTGCTGGTAGTGGGGGTCACAAAGAAGAGCCTAATGCCCCATGTAGCAAAGCCATTAGTGAGTTGTCGAATGGCACCAAGCCCTCAGAGGTTACAGTGGAGACACCCATCATCTCACCAGTTATAGGGGAGTCTAACAAAGACTTTCTGGATGGAGATGGGCTGTCAATGCTGCGCATCGAGGAGCTGTTCTGCTACTACAAGGATGAACAGGAGGATGCTATCTTGGAGGAAGGCATGGAGAGGTTTTGTAACGATCTGTGTGTGGATCCAGCAGAGTTTCGTGTGCTTGTTCTTGCCTGGAAGTTTCAAGCCGCCACAATGTGCAAGTTTACAAGGTAAGGTGAAGCCTAAGGTTATGGAGTATGTTGTTTTCTTCACAATGGCTATTGATCTACTTATCCAAGATAACCCAAAAATTACTCCTGTTTTAATTTACGTAAATGATAGATGTAACATCTGTAGATGCATATGAGGACAAGCGCAGATTCAGAGATAAAATACCAGTCAAACATTTGGAGGGGGCAATATGATGCAGAGTAGGCTTGTCTTAATTAGAGATCACATTGACTATGGTTTTGTTGAGTTGCACAGAATTAGAGTGTACATTTTCAACAAGTGTGTTAACTGTTCACAGATACAAGACATCAAATTATTTTGGAATACTTCCCTCAGTCTTGTTGTAAATCATATGTTGAACTAAAGGGAGAGATGAGAAGTGGTTGGCAAACACTTTATTAAACAACCTTTATTAGTCCCTCAGTGGGAAAATTGCTTTGTTGCAACAGTACAGGTGCAGTAATTAGAAGCACACAGGTGAGATCAAACAAGAACATACACACAAATAATAAAACACTATTTAAAGTATATGGTCTGACAGGGTGAGTATGTACATTATATAAATAAGTACATAAAGATATATATAAATATGTCATTGCAGTTTACATGTGGTCATTGTAAAGTCTGACAGCAGCAGGGAGCTAAATAACAAAAATACAGTTGTGCAAAATGCAAAAAGAAAAGATACTTTTAACTGAAAACAAGCTTTTTCAATGTGATAAAGTCTATATATTTAAGAATCCCTTAAAATTGCCCAGCTTTAGATTACATCAGAATAATTTGCTGACAAAGCTCGCTGGTTTTAGCTTGGCTGTAACCTTTAAGCTAGATTACATTTTATGATGCCGAAGTTCTTTCCTGTCCATTCATACCTTTTTACCAAAATTTAACTTTGTATCTTTAGTGGTGACATAAAACCAAGAGGTTGTCCAGTGCATTAGTAATAAAAGGGCTGGTCCAATGTTTTTATATATTTTTTATTTATTTATTTTTATAAAAACTACCTTCCAGTAACAAATTAATCAGTTGACAAACTCATCTTCTCGAAAGACTATTTGCTTCATCTTCTGTGACTCACAAGTGTCGTCCGCCCCCTGCCACCACCGCGCACGCGCACACACACACACCTTACGCATGACTCCAGACTGTTGATGCATCGCCTCATGACTTGAAATCTGTACAAAGACTCCTGCTCAGCTGGATGCCACTGAAAATAGCACAGAAGTTTTGTTTGTTTTTTAAATTAGGCTCTCATGTAACTTTTTATAAATTATTTAAAACATTTGGGAAAAATCACACAAGTTAATTGGACTGAAATAATTGTGTTCGAGAGCTAATGTAGCATAGAGGCAATAAATGCAGGCATTGACGTGTGTATTAGTATCCTGGGGCCTTATTTATAAAGCTGGCGTGGTTACAAAAACCGGCGTTTTTGCAATTTATAAAAACCAAACTTGCCGGGAAAATGTTCCTACCTCCACGGCAACTCTGTCTCACACCCCGAAAAATTCCACATCTTAACTCCTTTTCCCTGCTGAACAATCATGCAAACAATGTGATTAATATGTATCATAGGCGTCTACCGGACCATTTATAGCCACCATATGGGCGTGGGAAGGCGCTTCCTCATGTGCGCCCGCTTTAGAGTTCATTCTGATTCATGAACGGAAACAGGTGTAGGACGTGCGTGCGCACGCTTTTATAAATCTGAGAGTAGAAGTGCACAGCGTTTTGCTTTTTGTGCAGCAGACGCCACCTGTAGTTTGCTTTGCTACACACAATTTTATAAATAAGGCCCCTGGTTTTGAATGGATGCATTTTGGGTCCTGAAGATGATACCAGCAACAAATTGTTGCTTCAGAAACCTGTACCTGGGTTTCATCCAGTTTCGAGAAACTTGAAACTGCTACTTGGTGTAATCCAAAATAAACAAACTGTGGCATGTCTTGAACACAGTAACTGTTTTTGTAACAACTAACCTAGGAAAAACTTGGAAGACATAACTTTAGTCCAAAATAATGGATACCATGACTGACATCTTTCCTCTTTGTATTTTAAAGAGCATCAGATGTTTTTTTTTTTTGCATTAAATAGTAGCGGTGTGTCATCTTAGGTACCTCACGATCCAATTAAATTATGATTAAAATAGGAGAGATGTGTTAGCAATAGTTAGGAGCAACAACTTGTTAGTAAACTGTTGGTTTGGCATACATTGTCACAATAGCACAGCCTTGGTTTATGCACATGAGTAGCATAGAAAACTACAAATGACCCATCAGTGCAGCATACCACTGACTACTCAGAAACTATGTCGGCATGCAGTCGACCGAGAAGCTATAAGTTAGTTTTGTGTATTATATTGCATAATAATTGCACATTGCTTTAATACATTTCTTGTATGACTCAAGCTCAAGGGGAAATGCACTTAACAATCCAGATGAAGTGTATGAAATTGTACTTATAATACAGTATTTTTTCAGTTAATCTTTTGAGGTGAGGTTGTAATGTTGTTTAAAACAGGTGTTGTAGCATTGACTTATTAGCATCCAGTGCCTTCTCTCAAGCTACATGAGATTAAACAAGTAATGATTAACTTTGAAATAACTATTGCTAAAATATTAATTGTCATTGTAGCCTATCACCACAGCATTCATGTGTTTTGATAAAGTAGTCTAAACTGACACAAGGCTATGGTATGCTATTCTGTCATTGTATGTCAAACCGAGAGAACACTGGTGGCTTCTTCTCTAGCTCTAACCTGGACTGGAAACGCATGAAGTGTTGTCGCAGGTTTGTAGTATTACTATTAGTGCTCGGCAACAATTAAAAATTTTATTTGCAATTAATCGCATGAAATTTTGCGATTAATCACATTGATATGTGCAAAATGTCATTTTTCTTAAAAGAACTGTTATATGAAGGCAATGCAGTAACGTTTGGTTTACAAACACAAACAAATTTAGCAGCAGTGTTTGCTTTAAACAGCGACAGTTAAAATATTTCTTAAAAGTCAGCCTACTATCACCCTGGGAATATATCAAGGGTAAAAGATCTGATGTCTCAGCAGGACCTGAAAAACTAGCCCATGCTTTCGTCTTTAGTCGGCTTGATTATTGTAACAGTGCTCGAGTCCTCACTAAGACCAAGAAAGTGGACCACATCAGTCCAGCTCTGAGGTCTTTACACTGTTACAAGTTCTGCTGCTGGTCTACAAAGCTCTGAATGGTTTAGGACCAAAATACATCAGTGACCTCTTGACCCAGTATGAACCTACCAGAACCCTCAGGTGATCTGGTTCCAGTTTCTTATCAGTTCCCAGAGTCTGAACCAGACATGGAGAAGCTGCGTTTAGCTTCTATGCTCCACATGTCTGGAACAAACTCCCAAAAAGCCTCAGATCAGCTGAAACACTCAGTTTATTTAAATCCAGGTTAAAGACCCCCCTTTTCTCTACTTAATTTTAATAGTTTTTATTTAAAAGTGTAAATCTGCATCTGTTTCTTTTACACTTGAATATTTAAAATTTGATCATGTTTTAATACTGGTTTTATCCAGTGTTCTTTCTTTAATGTTAAATTATGCATCTTATTTTCTGATGTTTTAATGTTTCTGTATAGCACTTTAGATCACCCTATCGTTGAATTGTGTTACAAATAAACCTGCCGTGCCCTAAAAATATAAAATCAAATAAATATGAAAGAAGGATGAAATTGCAGGATTTACTAACTTAAAGGTTAAAAGTCTTTAGGATTAATTTAAAGTTGTGTGAAGCTGCCTTCCTTTTAAACACAGAAGGAACAATATCTGATGAATATCTGCCATCAGGTGAACAGACAGAAAGCAGGATTAGAATCTCACAGCTTAAAGTTGTAAGAATTCTTTTGATCAGACAAAGAGTTTTTTAAGAGAGTTGTAATTTTAACTTGACATGTTTTGACTGGAACTTCAGTCTTCTTCAGAAAACACCATCCGACGTGTGTTGTGATGTGTCTTTATCAGCTGATGGTATCCTGGAGGCATGACCAGCCCAGTAAACTGGATGGCCTAGTTTGCACCATCTAGCCAGCTGCTGACTCTGCAACGTTTTCCAGATGGTTTGGTCCGCTTGAATAACGTGCGGTGTAAGCTTGAAGCAAACCAATCAAAAGTGCAAAATTTCTCAGAATTCCCTGTCCAACTGAATCAAGTGCCTCGGACTATCCTGGTGTGAATGCACCCTTAAGTTTAGAACTTTTCAGCATCACAATAAGGAAATTACATACATGTATTTGTACTGACATAGTGACCTCCTTAACCCTTATGCCTGACCTAAACCACTGTCACTGATTGTCAGACTGTACCCATTTCACCAATTCTCAATCTCTCCTTAACTCTTCAATTGATCTCCTTTCCTGGAGGATTTTCTCCCCCAAGACATATAATGCAGACTGGGCCCCACAAAAGATGTCATACACACATGAATGCATTGTCAGGTAGGGGGCACACAGGAAGTGGATCCTAACCCCCCCATGCAGTTGGTGTCAGAGAATTGAATACACCTGCCTACTGTGGCTGGGTCACTTGTGCTCTCTCTCTCTCTCTGATTTTTAACTCAGCACTTTTCTATCCAGAGGCTTAGGACAATACTACTCTCTGGTAACCAACATGCCTCATTGTCAAGTCATGCTTACTGAAGCTCTTTATGACATTTGACTTTGAAAAGCCTACATTGTTGTTGAGGTGGAGTTAGGGGTAGTTAGATTGTATATCTGCCTCACTCACAGCCATGAACATGAACTTAACCACAATATACCCCAGGAAACCATTAATGTACACCCCATTAGGGCTGCACAATATCACCTTCATTGCTATATTCGCCTTCGTGATATATACACATTCAGCTACTGCCTATATTATGATAAATAGTAGTCCCTATTTGCATATTTTAAGGAAGTGATGTAACGTTGGTCCACACTTTGAGCGTCTTTTCTGATGTTCTGTTGGGACTGACAAATTGCTCTCCCAGTGAAGATCCGCCTTCTTCCTCTATCTAATTTGTATTTGTAATTTGTAACTGAATGTGTATACAATACTACATGATGCAATATATTATATGTTTTAAGGTAGTTTTATTACATTTTGCTTGTGGAATCCTCACTGAATCCACCCTTCTCTGGGGATCAGAATAATCCAGCTTTTTTGGATCAAATGTATCCTAATCCTACCTAAAGGTTTTGAACAGCACAAACAACTAATGGCTTGATCCAGATAAAATCCAAGATTGGATTACGTGATCTAATCAGATTACAGAATACTTTTTTTCTTTTGAACAACGCGTTTTCAAGACTTGATTCAGTTCGGATAACTTTTATCCGTATAAAATCTATTGAATAACCAGACCCGGGGAACACAAGTTTAATCTCCGCTGCCACCCTGTAGAACTACAAGTAGCTATAAAGTAATCCCCCTCAACGTTTTGTGTGTTGTGGTGCTGCCGTAATTGCGAGTCCTAATTACCTCATGCTGACAAGGACAGCACTATGGATATCTGGACTGATGGTGTTAGACCTTTACAGATGAGGGCATCTTATCAGTGTTATAAAAGTTATTCTGTTTTTCATATTAGCCATCGGTCCATTAATGTCTAAAACTCTGTTTCATCTGACAGAAACTGCTTTTGACAATCCACAATGGAATATGAAACGAATATCCTCATAATTTAATAAAAGTTTGTAAAGAAACAGCTTCAAACTTTTACGACTTTCAATTTTCTTTATCTTTAGTCCTTAGAGTGAAGGACACCACTGTACATGATCTGTTTGTCTTGCTGACCAAATGATTTTTATTAAGAAGAGTTACTAAAATCAAGCCTTAGCTAAAACACGCTACTAGCATTATTATAGTACAAGCTATAAAGTTCAGCAGACCTCTGTGCATGAGAGGTTTACCAGTGGAGCTCCATATGAGGAAACATCAAAGCAGCAGCTTTATTCATTTTATTTATCATGTATCATATGGTCATTGTAACTTCCAACAGTGTTATCACATATTGCATATTTTCCTGAAATTGGGGAGCCCTACACCATATAGAATGTCTTGTGTTTAGATAAGTATCAGATCATCTTCTAAATGAGATACACACCTTCTATGAATTATACCATGTGCCTTTACAGTGTTCTGCTGCACCAAATGCGGTAAAGTTTGGTCCGGTTTTGCAAATATAATTTCCCTAAAAAGTAAACTATATGGTTATTGATCTGCTCTTGTAAGAAATTCTTTATTGCCACTCTAACATCTGGTCTTGTTTTCTTTATGTCATCAGGAGGGAGTTTGTTGAGGGCTGCAAGGCAATCCAGGCAGACAGTATCGAGGGTATCTGTTCACGTTTTCCCCGCATGCTGATTGAGGCCCAGGGTGAAGAGAACTTCAAGGACCTTTACCGCTTCACTTTTCAGTTTGGCCTGGATGCTGAGGAGGGCCAGCGCTCACTGCAACGAGAAATTGCCATTGCCCTTTGGCGTTTGGTTTTCACACAGGATACACCTGAGATCCTGGATCGCTGGCTGGACTTCCTAGCTGAGAACCCCTCAAGCATTCGGGGCATCTCAAGGGACACGTGGAACATGTTCCTCAATTTCACCCAGACTATTGGGCCTGACCTCACCAACTACAGCGAGGATGAGGCCTGGCCCAGCCTCTTTGACACCTTTGTAGAGTGGGAGTTGGAGCGCAGAAAAAAAGAGGGAGAACAGGTACTGATGGCAAAAGAGGACGAAGGGAGGTGTACTGAAACAGAGTCTTCTCCCACTACAGATAGACTTGAAACAGAGGGAAGCTGAGGCTCACAGATGCGGGGAGCCCACTGACCAGAAAACATGAAATATTTGAAAGGGAGGCAAAGATAATACCTATAAGTGAATTGTACATCTGTGAAAAATTGGATGAAGATTAGTATTACCATTTCAGCTGTTCATTTAGCTGTCCTTTTTTGTTGGGATTGGGTTTCAGGTTTCCTTTTTTTTTTTTTTTTTTTTTGCTGTTTTTGAAAGGGCTCTAAGAAATATTTTAAGCACTTCTATTTAAGTTATTGTTTTACCATTTTCATCCTCCCCTGTTTTTAGTAATTGGACATGTGACCCATTTTAATGTGTCCCTACCTACTATTGTCCAGCAGCATGGTGTTAAAAGTGGACAAAAGAACCATTCCCCACAATTTTACAGTTTAGACCTAGTAACACATGATTTGAATTACCAGCTTATAAATTGTACGAGAAATTTCTTTTTAATACAGAAGAAGGGAAGTTTTTGCAGCCTGCCTGCAAATAATTTTGTACTACAAAACATGAAATTTAACACAAGGATCAGTGAAATGATCTGGACTGGACTAATGTAGTTGTATTGAATGGTTATATCTTGCAGTGCTGTGAGGATGAATTGGATACATTTGTGTTATTTTGGCCTACAATTACACTTTATTTAACAAAAGTTAATAATTTGGTAAGGGCATTTTATATTTCAAAATAATGCAAATTACAGTTACATTTGCACATTGCATTTTTTCATGCTCGTTTTAAACCCAAGTTGGTTTCCGTGGTAACCCAACCCCCCTCCTTCCTTCTTCTTTGGGTGTTTTGAGTGCTACTTGTGCAGTGAGCAGCTTAGTTTGGTGAAGCAGCTGCTGTGCTCCTTTTTGACCTCTAGCATCTACCATATTGATGTCCACTTACTTTCAATAGATAATTATGTGTATGCAACTGAATGACATTGGCTTTTCTCAGCTGCCTCTTGATGTCACTTAAGGAATTCTCTATCGCAACAAATAAACTAAGGCTATCTCTTGGTTAGCCCTGACAGTGAATGCCTAAACCTGCATTACATTCAGGACCATTAGACTGCGTGCCTCACAAAGCTTATATTGTACTATATTGCAGGAGCTGAAGTTATAACATATACAAGAAAAAAAAGTGTGCAATTCACAAAAATGTTGACTTCTGCTGGTAATGGATGTAATAAATTGCACAGAAACCAATGGCATGCTAATTTGCTGTACTTGGAATACTTTGCAGAGAGATTGATGTTAACGACATAATAACCATTCGAAACGTTTTCCAAATTTTTAATCAGTTTATGTTATGGTGTTTTGGAATGAGTGTTAAATTGACCTGCTGGTGAATCAAGAGATTGTAATAAGGGTTTAGTATAATAGGGTGGCCATTACCTAATTTTTTTTGGTTTACATCTACGATGGTTTTATTTCACCCCATTTAATCTTTTTTTTATATGAAATGTACTGATTTATAATAAATAAAAACAGTGTTGACGTTTGGACCGTGACATTTTATTTTTATTTATTTATTTAGTATTTTATTTAATTTCTCTGAAAATACGTTTTGCTTTTAAACTTTGTTGTATGGCAACACAAGATTTAGTGGAGCTTGTGTGAATGCAGGAGCAGAAGCCAAAGAGGACATACTGGGGGCGTGGCTAAATTGAAAGCCGCTCTTCCCATTGGTTGACTGCTATCCTGGTTACCAACCAACACAACAGAGAAAAATAAGTAAATAAAAACTCGGTCATTTCGAAGCTAATTGCTGATAAAGTTATAACTGGACTGTGAGTACGTTTCAAATATTTAACAGAGCCTGCATAAGTCATTCGTAAAGATATTAGGAATACATACTTCAGTGTATATTTTCATGTTAACCAGTTACATGCTAGCGCATTAGCCTTTCAGTTTGTTTCTAGCATCAGCTCTAGCCTAACTGAGCTGCATGCTAACATTACCTCAGCTCCTAATAATATGATTTCGTTTATGCGTCTAGGTGTCCACAATTGTTTTAGAAATGTGCAAAAAGCGTTAGCTTACCTGTAACCTTAACTTGCTTGTTAGCTGTTAATAGCATTCAAAGATGACAACCCCTATTATACGTCAGCATCTGTATGGTTACTTTGTGTTAATGGTTTTCTGGGAAGTTTTAATAGGTTTTGTCGAAGATCTGCTTTAAAATAAGCGCCATGCTAATGAAACAATCGACATAAGGCATTTGCTCTGCTGAATCGTACATCGGGTGTGGCGACGTTTGAAACGACCTGCATTCATGTAAGTTGGGTTTTATGTCACGGCTAACCTTGGGGTTCTCATCTCTGTCCCTCTGCAGTGAAGAAAAACACTGCACAGATTTCAAATGTCTTGAATGATTTGCCTTCTTCAAAATATGGGATAGTACCCGAGAACATAATCTGCAGCACACAATGGATTACAAGGTAACGGAAGTTTTATATAATTGATTCACTACACTGTAACGTTATTTTCAAGTTCACGTAATCCGTCTGCTCCCTTTCCACTATATCCATTGTTATTAACATGCAGCGATTGCAGTAATGCATGCATTATTTTACATAAGTATCTGAGCAGTCACGTTGTTTCCCTGTCACTAACAAGTATTTTCTTTTACATCTTTTTGCCTCCCCTCTGCGCCTGACACTGACTGATGTTAGTAGACTTGTAGAAACTAAGTAAGAGCTTTGTAATTTATTCATATGTCTTGCATGGTTATTTTTTAAAAATAAAAAAGGAAAGGCATGGGCTGTATGTGACTGTTTTGCAGACAGTTGATTCTCCTTCCAAGATACAATCCTATTTAATCTGTTGAGTCACAGATTGCAGCATCATTTTTTAATCTTGAAGCAGGGAGCATCTGGTGCCTTAATGGGGGATAATTTCATTTTAGTCCAGTGATGTCTGAATCAAGAGCACAATGTACAGATTAGGCCTGTCACATTTCCGGCATGACCACCTAACTGTAATTTAATGAGATGACTGTGATACTTTTGCATATATCTTACAGAGTTTTGATTGTACTAGCAGGAATTTCATGTTTCCTTCACTACTTCTACATTGTTCTCCTTTTGTCTGATGTAGGTAAAATGCACTTCAGCTTCAAGTGCTTAACCCCTCATATTAAAATAACTGCATGTTGAAGAACATATATTGTTATTAATGTAATGGATCAAGTTACAAAGCCAAACCATATAGCATTGCTTTAAGCACATTTTGGTTTAAAATCAAGTAACAATGAAGAGCCCAATGACTTATAGCAAGCAGGCTGTCAGATTTGCAGGAAAAAAAATGCCGGACAAGGTGCTAATACCACTAATCTTAAACTGTTGGTACCATAGGATGATGAAATAATAATTGCAAATATTTTAATAAAAACAAATCTCATGATTGTGAAAGGAGACCCTTTATGTCTCAATTTTTAATTGTTACTCCATCAATTTATTTTAAAGTTTTAGCTGCTGTTGAAAGAATAGATTTGTGACATATATTGTAAGTGTTAGTTGTTTATCTATTTGTTTATTCATTTATTGTTTTCCTGTGAAATGCCAAACATTTATTATTATGCAGAGGCATTTTAGCACAGGATTTAGTACCTGAATGTGAATATCTGTGAGCATACCTTTCTCAAGCAGTAGTTGAAAGCATTTCTGACTCTTTGTTGTTTGTGTTTATTGGTGCATGTGTTCTTGAAGGAGAGTAAGACATACCAACGGGAGAAGCTTGGCTCTGCTGTAGATGGTACTCTGGATGAATATTTAATTGCCCTCCAGCACAAAAACAGGTGAAGTGTGAGCACATGCTGCTGTAGATGGACAGATTGAATTTCACTGAGGAGATTTGCAACTCCTCAATGACATTCAGTGGTATCCAACAGCAACACTGATCAGTGTGGTTCCTTCCTTTGAGAGAACCTCCCCCCCAAACCCCCTTTAAATTTATAAATAATCTGTTTGAAAAGTGGGAGCATGCAGGTTTGCGTAGCTGGAGAAAAAAAAAGGTGTGTTTGTGTCTGTATGATTTCTAACATTTGGATGTTTTTTTTTTACATTTTGATCATATTTTAAGTATGGTTATCAGTGATCTTTGCTCTGTAGGATCTTAAAGCGACTCAGAGCCAAAAACCCCAGGGAAATTGAGTTGGAACGACTTGAGCAAGGTTTTTCAATTTATCTCAATGGAGCCAATGCCGAATCTAGTAAGACGCACCTCAAGGGCCCAAACAACAAGTCTGCCACCTCTCTCCCTGCCTGGAGGCCTTCACATACAGCTGGTATGCAACTTGGCTAATTTAAACTTACATCTTGTTATATCAGACCTCATTGTTTCTTTTGCTGTTTGTTTTCTTTTTTAGCTTTTGTACATGAGGAGATTTTATGTGAAATGTATATATTTACACTAAAGTCAAATGTACATTTTGCTTCTGACATCTGTCGACCATATGAAATACTCGCTGATGGCCACCAGCCCTCAGTTTGTGGTTTGCATGGTGTGATCCCTAATGCAGTCTTCCAGACTCCGTGAATAAGCAATAGTGACAGTTGTAGCTGGCAGCCATAGTTCCTCTTTTTTTTTGGTTCTTCATTTATGCGCTGTAGACCATCTGTATATGAGCCTGTGTGTTCCTCTCCTCTGAGGCAGTAGTCTGCTGCACACTGCTCATGCTCCTTTCTGTGCTGTGACTCATCCACAGATGTCTGTAGAAGCGCCCACCAGTTAACTGAAGATAGTCGTAATTTGGATCAGACCAACAAAAAGAGAAGCCAAACCGCCCCAGAAAAGGCCCGAAGGAAGGAATGGATGCAGGTACAGCCCGCCAAATAATTAATCTGCAGTTTTGCATCAATTTTGAAAAAGCTATGACAGTGGCATATTTGTCTTTTGTGACATTTGCAGGATTCTATTAAAATTCGAACAGAGGATGGCCCAAGTTTGCACATATCTCCAGAGAAGCGCTACACCGATGATTTTGAGCCTTATGAAAGTGTAGACATGGAGGTAGAGGAAAGATTCCTACTAAGCCAGTGTGTGGGTGTTTTTATTTTTAGGGGCGGGGCTGTGTTAGATGCAACTGTCTGGACTGTTTAGCATCTCTCTAGATCTGCCATTTCCCATTTATCCAACCAACATGTTTTTATATAGAACTCAAGTCCTCGCTCACCACGTAGTCTGTGCTACCAGAGAGACACCTGCAAAGTTTCACAGTCCTTCAGCTTCCGGTCAGAAAACCAGGGAGTCCGAGCAAACCAGGAGCATAGTGAGAAGGTGTTACTAAACCTTGAAGAAGTGAAGGTAAGCAAAAAAATTATGCACACTTTTAGTTTTTTTTTTTTTTTTTTTGTGTAATTTAATGCTAAATTGATAGCTTGAAATGTATTAAATTATCAGAATTTTCTTCCACATACCTTGGTGTTAATTTATGACAGATTTATATACATACAAGCCACAAGAATACTTATACTGTCAGTGTATGTTTGGGCATGTAAGAGCTTCAAGTGTGGAAATTGAGCATTGATGCATACATAAATGCTGACCTTTTATAAACTAGGTTTTGCGTCAGAGCCTGGAGGTTAGCATGCGAAGGACCAGCAGTGGCTCAGCCGGGGAGGAGTCAGACGAAGAGTGGGTAGAGGAGCAGATAGAGAGGGAGGAGAGCACTGAGAGTCTAGACGAACTAGGACTGCCTCTCTCCTCCTCCAAGTCCTCCTCTAACTCTCGGCAAAGTGGGACTCGTAGCCATTTTGACTCAACAGACCTAATTGTCCTGGACTTTGGACCCTCCTCTAAAGGTAGGCTTGTATGTAAATTTCTTTTTCTGCCTCCTTACGTGCTTCATAGGCACTGACATAAATGGCAAGGGCATCAGTGACTGAGTGATTGTTTGGATGCCATGTTTTGGTCATCATCATGTGCGATACAGATAATTAGATGCATTAAGTAATTTTCTCCTTTTTTCTCCAGGTCGTAAGATTGAGCGTTCTCTATCTGCAAAAAGAAAAGAAAGCGTTGACACCTTCATACCCACCAAGCCTATGCTGGTGAAGAGCAAAACATTAGATAGGCCACCTTCAAAAGAGAGCTGGGATGGTCAGAGTAAGTCCTTTACCTTTTAGAAAACTGTGTTTAGTGGTCACATAAAAAAAAAATTATTTGATTGATCCTGATGTCCATTGAAAAGTGTGTTGACACTGGTTGGATAAATGCATGATTTTTGCTTTAGAGCCAGGGAGTTGGGTGGATAGGCCCCTGTCAGCAGCCAGAAAAACTTCTTTTGAAGAGCGAGACTCTGAAGAGGTTGCATACAGAGTATGCCAGGCCATACAGAGAGAAAATACCCCTATGCAGAACACGGAGCTCTTCAGTCACAACATGGTCTGCTTGATTTTTGTTTTATTTCTTGCTTCTTCACTTAACTTATTCCACCACTTTACTGATAGCATGTGTTTCAGTGTTAATTCATGTACTTTTCTACCTCTTTTCACTGTCCATCTGTAGAGCTACATATGGTTTCCATGTGATCATTTTGTTCCCTTTTCACCCAGGCCTGGGGACACCAGATGATAAATGGCTTAAAGCATCACGACACAGATGACAAGGATGAGAACAACGTCACTCTGGCTATGCAGAGAATAACACTCATGGGCCCCAGGTATTTTGATATACAGTGACACTTTAACACCATTACACAGTTGGTATCATGAGGGATAGAAGGATGGCTGGTGCTTTTGGTAATATTGATGTATAATTGCATTTGAACCTAACGATAACAATCAATGATGTGTACATCATGCTACTTTGAAGAATTATGTATTGAACTGTGCTGAGCCATCACTCACTAACTTGAAGGTTTGGTACATCAGACTGAGCAGATGACTGTCATATTTCTGCTCAGGCAACAACAGAAACTGCTGAAAGCCTTGGAGAAACTTGACGCTATACCCAGCCACAACATTCCCCAGAATATCCAAACAGACTACAGCAGGCAGCTGGTGAGTCAGTAACACTGTCTCGTAAGTCAGAATGAATAATCCTGAAATCAGCAGGTGTCATGGTTGTGAATGATTTTGCGTTGTTGTTGCAGAGAGTCCAGTCATCAGCAGAGGTCACCCCTGCTTTGTATGTTACCATGGAGATCTTGTCAAACTGGGGGAACGCACTGCAGGTCGGGCTAACTGAGTTGCAGTTCTTCTGCCTGAGAAACAAGAAGTTGTATGTGTCGCATCATGACCTAGATATCAGGAACGCTGACCACCCAGGGAATCTCGGGGTTCTTGTCAATGGAAAGGTGAAGGTGGGTTTCTGCTGCCTCAGCAACCCGTTGGAGTGATTTCTTCTGCACAGATTAAACCTGCATGCTTGTTTACTGTCAAGGCTGACTGGGACGGAGCCGTAATCGATGTTGTTAGTAACACCTGTGCTTTATATGCTATGACAAGTCAAAATTTATGTACAAAAACATGAAAAAATACTAACAATACACTAAATGTTTGCTTATTTTTAATATTATATGTCATATTTAATTAAAGACTAACAAGATCCTAAAGTGGAACCAAACAGCTCTATTATTTATTAATGCTTATTTTTATGTCTGACTAGAGACTAAAAAGATTTACTTCCAATGATGTCATCTTGGCGTATGTTTTTCTTTTTCTTTTCTCTATTGCTTTGAAATGGTAGACCACAAAAGAGCGTCACATGTGGACATGCCCCTTCCATCCTCCAATCCAACTCTACTTCATCATCAGAAACACGGAGTGCTCCCTAGATTTTGGAATATCTTGCATAAAGATCTGGAACTACAACAGAAGCCTCAATGTACGTGGATTTTATTTTTGTTTTGTTTTTTTACTTCTGTTACTTGTTTTAAAAAATTCTTTCATAATACCTTAGTGGAGTGTAGAGATTATTCATTTTGACGTCTGTAGCTAGCAGATGGATCCTTACAGCTTGGGTGTCCTCATCATAGGAGGTAATTGTGTTGGTGTGGTTACATCAGGGGTGTGGTTCCCTTTAAGCAGTGGTTTGTTGAGCTGCCAGTCACTGAGTCCAAATGTGGAACACTGAGAGATTAGCCCTAGAGGATTAGTGTAGCGTGGGCTTTTGCCTCTTAGCGTCACTACTGTTCATGGAGGGGTGCAAATACCCCATCATATCTGTTTTGAGTTGCTCATCGCAGCCATCTAAAACCATTCAGTGTTTATATTTGCTAAAGGGGACTTGATTGGGTAAGGTAAGGAACTCCTGGAAGGACGTAGCTTCTTGTCTGAACTAGCAGATTTGAGTTGTTTGTGATCTCGCTAATTACTGCTAGCCTGGAAAGCTCTTGTAAGAAATAGATAAATTAATTAGTGTTTATGACGATATTTGGCAACTGATATGTTTTTTGGGATGTCTGCTCTGGTGTTTACAGTTTGAGTTGCGTTGCTTGATTTAAAATGTAAGTGTTTAGCACTCTACCAAGACATAACATGAAGTTCTCAATATTTTATGTGATTTGACTTAATCCTAAAGCCTTTTCTGTAGCTGTAGATGTTAATCTGCTTTGTTTGTGGCATAACGTGGTCCTAGAAGCTGGACAACCCTGTCAATTCAGGATGCTGGTAAATTAAGGGTCTATTTCTTTTTCAGGAGCTTGATGTTGGTGCACGCCACATAAAGCTGTATCTTAACAGCACATTGGTGTTTGAAGGTGAACTGGAGAAGGGCTGTGGAAACCAAGTCTTTGACTACAGTACCACAATTGATCTGAAGGATTTCCAGATCCCGGACTTCTCCAGTCCTGTGTCTTCGGGACACAATCTTCGAGGTGCAAGCCCCCATCGCTATGAGAACAGGAAGGGTGGTGAGGGAAGTTGCACTCAGCGATACCAGAGTTCAAATACCCTGTCAGGTTCAGCAAGCCAGACTATGGTAGACATGCAGGAGAAATCACATACACCACTACCACCCATCACTCCTTCAGCAGGTGTTTCATTTTCTACTCGTCACTCCTCCAGCCAAAGAAACTCTTTTGACCTGTCAGCTTCAGATGAGCCCCACTCCCCCAGGCAGCAGTTGGAACAGCCAGCACCCAAGGAACAGACAGTCACCACCCAGCCATCCTCATCTCGGGTTGCCCCCCAATGGCTTCAGCCTCTGAGCAGAGGTGCTCCAGAGGGCTGTGAGACCAACAGGGAGAGGCCACGGTGGCTGGTACCTCAGCATTCAGCAGAATTTAAACCGCCACCAGCCTCATCCTCTTCCATGCTCCCAGAGCTGCCTTGTAACCCAGCCCGGGTATGCAGAGGGGTGGATAGGACGGTGAATGGGAGTCAGTGGAAGGCTGACTCTTTGGATCTGAGCTCCGACCTGTTGGAGGAGCTTGGGGATGGACAAAAGCCAGACAGACCAATCAGTGGACGCAGGAGTTCGTTCAGAAATCCCTCAGTCACTGCCGGGCAGGCAGAGGAGCAACACCAGAGAGCTGCAGCAGTGGCAAACACAGGTATGCAAGGTTACCTCATCCAGGTATTATGAAACTGGACCAGAGAGGTTATTTTTTTGTGCGCAGTTAGTGTTTTGTTTTTAATTAGCTTCAAAATATTAACCAATCCAGCTGTACACAGGTTATAATGTCTTGAAATTTGATTTTCTGATATACAGAAATTATACTTCAATTTTTTGTATCCTGATTTAGTAGTTCCCAAAAAGAAATAAGAAACATCCACTTAATTCTAGAGGGAATTTCCAACCATTTTTACCTAACAGACACCTCATGACATATCTGATGCACAACTTTTACAAGGCTGGAAGTGTATTTGCCACATTTATTTAATCTCAAAGATATACAAAATAGCTTTTTGTTGTTTCTTTTTTGTTTGTTTTTGTTTTTTGTTCACAAATATACTCCACTGAGTACAGTTCTCTTTTCTGTATGTTTTAAAAGAACTGAAAATACAGACTTGTGTTTATAAGCATAACATGTTTGGTAATATGTGTGACACTTCAGCCACAAGGATTTTTATTTTCTTTAGTTTGTTTATTGTTCAGAGTCTAATGTTTGTGTATTCTTCAGAGGAGCCGATGTCTTTGGTGAGCACAAGCAGGAGGCAGAGCAGTTCCCGGGCCCAGCTGCACAGCCAGCAGGATGACACCCTCATGGAGTCCTGGGACTCTCTCACTAAGTTCAACCAATGTCAGCGTGGGCGCATCTCTAACATGGGGTTTGAAGGTGACATCTTTGATGAGTTCCTTCAGCGTCATGGACGTGGTCCTCCCACAGTCCCACTTAACCCCTCCACAGCACCCAGGAATCTGTTGTCTTCCCTGACTACCCAGGGACCTTCATGTGAAGGCCCTGATGATGATTCATCCATGGAGAGGGAGGATGACTTTGAGATTCCAGTGTTGCCACAGGGCCAAAGGTTGGTTATCAACATTTTGTCCACATGGGGTGATCGCCACTATGTGGGTCTCAATGGCCTGGAGGTGTTCAGTTCTAGTGGAGAGCCTCTTCAGCCTGCTCACATCCGTGCCGACCCCCCAGACATCAACATTCTCCCAGCATATGGCAAGGATCCACGTGTGGTCACTAACTTGATTGATGGCATCAATCGCACTCAGGATGACATGCATCTTTGGCTAGCTCCATTCACACCCGGCCGTAGCCACACCATCTTCCTGGACTTTGGAACTTTGTATCAAGTTGCCATGATCCGTGTATGGAACTACAACAAGTCACGTATCCATTCATTCCGCGGTGTGAAAGAGGTGGAGATGCTCCTGGATGGAAGGTGCATCTTCAGAGGAGAAATTGCCAAGGCCTCTGGAACACTTTCTGGAGGTATCTGACTTTAACATCACAAATTCACACACTGTTTTTACTCTTTACCAACTTTTACTTTTTCCCCAACTTGATTTCTACATCAGAATTGGACCAGTTTGGGGACACTATCCTCTTTACCACTGATGATGAGATCCTGGAGGCTATGTCGCGCTATGATGAAACCTTCCTCAGTGAAGGAGAGGGTCCTGAGAGCTTGGTGTATGAGGAGGAGCTGCAGAGACCACGCACTGCGGATGGAGAGGGTGAGGAAAGACCTTTCACACAGGCTGGTTTCAGAGAAGAAGATTTCACTGTAAGTATTGGCTTCCTTTACAGTATATTCAATTTCCACAGTTTGATACGCTTTAAAAAGTGCTCATATTTTGTTTTAGTTGAAACTTCAACTCAATCCCAATGTGAGCCAATCTGAGGAAAGTTTGGAGCACATTCCTGGGATGTTCACTGGAAAGTGTAAGTATACCAGTATTGTGAGCATATTGTTAGGTTAGCATATTTACTAACCTTTTGTTGTGTATTGTGGATAGTTTTTAAAACTAGAGTAATTGTTATCTGCTATCCCAGGCCTTAGACTGGAGCTGATGATGACTTGGGGTGATGTCCATTATATGGGCCTGACAGGACTGGAGGTGGTGGGGAAAGATGGTGAGAGCTTACCTTTAGATATCAGTATGATGGCTGCCTCACCGAGGGACCTCAACGACCTACCTGAGTACGGGCATGACTTGCGCACACTTGACAAGTATGTCTGACAATGAATGTGTTTCAATTCATGAAATGTTAATGAAAATCCCAACTTAGATCAGATCAGTGCTGTTTGGTGCAGCCTTCAGTGCTTATTTTGATCACACAGGCTCATTGATGGCCACAACATTACCACTGATGACCAGCACATGTGGCTGATCCCTTTTTCCTCTGGAGAGCCCCACATCTTGAACTTTACCTTCACCAAGGTCCAGACCATCGCTGGCCTTCGTATCTGGAACTATAACAAGTCACCTGAGGACTCATACAGAGGGGTGAGACGTTTATCTGCTGGGCTCAAATCAGGTTTTTTTTGTTTTGATGCTGCAGCTGTTAAGAAAACAGGGTTACCTTTACACCATTGACTCTTAATAACATTACAGTGTCAATCCTTTTAGATGGGACAACCCATCAGTCTGTGTTTTTGGACAAATAAGTGCACGATAGATTAGAAACGATCAGTACAGAATATTTAAAGCTTGCAAACACACTTAAAGCATCACAGACATGATTTTACTAAAGCAACATCCTTAAGTCATTAATGTGCAACAAAGACAATCCCAAAGAATATTAAATATAAACATAAAACTGTGTTAATGTTTGGTTCAGGTGAAAGTCATGCATTTGTACATGGATGATGCTGCCATCTCCCCAACGGAGGGATTCCTGATCAGAAAAGGACCAGGCAATTGCCACTTTGACTTTGCCCAGGAGATCATCTTTGTTGACTTCCTTCAGACGCCCACTGATAACAAGAGCAACGAAGACTCCCACAGGTTTGAACTACTATTTGAGCCGGAGATATTTCATCTCAAAATATGAAAATTGCATTTGCTAACTTGTAGTTTCAATGTTTCTTATTTAGAGGAACCTCTAAAAAACAAGAACAAGCCAGCATGGACTATGAAGCTCCCATCATGCCTTGTGGGTGTATCCTTTTATACACCTTATGGACAGGTTTCTTTCATAGCAGTTCAGGGGTTTTGACTTTTGGAAAATGTAAGCTGGCATTATTTCTAAATAATTAGTTTTTTTTTATTATAACATAACTTGTGTTTGTACTCTCTACACTGGATAATATTAGCAGCATGGTGGTAAACTTAATATCACTTGGCTCAGTGTGTAATAATGTTCATGACATGCAACATTTAACAGAAAGGACACCTGCTGTAAAAGACACTGGAATTATTTACTGTCAGGAAAACTGCTCAGATCTTGAAACATCTCAGCCTATTTTATAAAGATTCCTTTATTGTCGCTATACAAAGTATAGGGAAATTTTGATCAGTACATGATGACAGATTTATGTAAATAAACAATAGTAATCCACTTAGGCCACAGTCCTAGACTATGCTTCACATCTCTAAGCGAGTTTTGACATGGCCTGACACGTATTATTCAAAACTGTTACTGCACTATGTTATAAAGGGAAATCTGCATGCAGGGAAATCCTTAGATGCATATAATACAAGATGTTTATGTTCTCTCAGTAGTGATGAGAGAAAAGTCTTTAGGGATGAGAGTTTTGTATTTTGAGACATAAATGGAGTCAAGACAACGCTGAGGAACAAAAGGGACATCTGTCCATTCTGTTACTGTCCTGGATCCCCAGTTGTTCAGCTCACGTTGTGATCCTCTTGGAATTGTGATCAATTATAATCTTTTTTTTCATCCATATTGTGGCAGTAGGTGAGTTAATAGCTGTGTCATTTCTTTTCTGGAGCTATGCTCTGCCAAATAAACTGCTTTGTGACCCTTAGCAACACACACACACACCTAATGACATTGCACAGATACACTTTTATGTACATGGGTCATGTTTGGACAATCTTGAAATATTTGCAAATTCCCTAATCAGATTTTAATCCAGGCAGCATTTAGTTACTTGCATTACTTGCTCTGCTAATAACATAGACATTTTCATAGTTTTTATATTTTTTTTTATTATCGTGTTTTAAATATGGAAAGAAAATGACAGGTGTGAGGAAACAGGCTGGACAATATTCTTCCATATGCATTAGAATAGTTCAGTAACAGATTTTGTGCATCATTAATCCATCGTGTGGTTTGTGGTTTGGTTTAGTGACAAATGGCATGCCCATCACTTCAACGATGGATACAATATGGATGGATGGATGGATGGATGGATGGATGGATAGATGGATGGTTTTGTGCATACTGTGTGGCTAGTACTCAGTAATTCTCCCTCATGAAATATCACAGCTTGTTTGCACTTTTTGTTGCCAGCTGAAGGTTTTTTTATTGTTTTATTATTTGTTTTTATTGGTGGGATTTTGATCTATTCTATATGTAAAAAACTACTTCAGAGAGATTATTTAGTCAACTCACACGATGCTCTTTTGAGGTCTATCCAAAGATATTTGTTGAAGTTTACAGTGTCTGTTTCGGAAACCATCCTCTTTACATCTTCCAACGTTTTTTAAAGACATGTTGATGTTTGCTTCCAGTTGAATCCTCTAGCACATGCTGAACCACAAGCTCAAAGCATGATCGATCCACCCTCAGGCTTAACAGTTTAAAGCACGCTTTTAATGAAATTTTGACCCCTTTCCCCCCCTCCAAACCAGCTTATGTTCACTGCCCTAAAAAGTTATTTTTAGACTTTGTTAGTTCACAGCTCTTGTTTTAAAAAATGCACCATTGCTTGTGTGCGTTCATCTGCAAACTCGTAAAACTGAATTTTGTAAGGTTGTAGGAAAGGTTTTCTGCTGACTAGTCTGTGCTGCACAGTAGAATAGTGTGCTAGCTATTCAGAGTAGCTAAATATTCCTCAAGGTCTTTTGAGGTCTCATGCAGGTTGTGCTTTGCCTTTCTAACATTCCTACTGGTAGAAAAGAGCAACTCCATTTTTTACAGCTTTGAAATTTAAGGCCTTGATGTTATTGCAACTCAGAACTCACATTTTCACAAACAGAATACTGCTCTCCACTTTCAGACTAAGCAGGAGAATTGATTTAGTCTTGTATCTGTCTACTTTTTGCAGTCTTCCCTGAAAATGTTGTACTGTCATCTTTTTCTATAGTGTGTGTTCCCGTAATTAAATGGTTAAAATCAGAGGCTGCTCATCTGTCTGGTGAATGTCCTCCAGCCAGTTGCCATATGGCATTAAGGTGAATGTCATTTTGCAGAGCCTATCTGTGTCACAGATTCACACCGGGTCTAAAAAGCAAAAGATAATTCAAATACGTTTTACTGGTCCTGCTCAGAGAAATCTGACATTGTTCCAAAACTGCACAAGTACTGAGTTGATTTGTCTCATTGTGCTTACATAATGTCGTTACTCATGGTTAACTGATTCTGTAATGTGTGCAGCACTTCTCTTGTGAGTACAGCTAGTTTTGTGTGTTATTTAAAAACATCCTGTATAACAGGATGCAATCTGTTCAGTCAGATTTAGTGTTTCCTTTGCAAATTTTCCATCCTTAGTTAAACAAAACTCACTATAATAAAAATATATATATATATATATGTAGGGTGTTTATAATAAAGCTGTTCTAGTGACTATTTAAATCATATTTACTGTTTTCTAAAAGTGTGTTAACAGTATCCTAAACAAAAGGAAAATGGAGGGACTTCCACATGCGGTTCAAAGATGCTCCTTTTTGTGTATTCTTTAACTCTCACCTGTCAGTCATCTTTCAGCTGCAGCTGTTGACAACCTGGGGAGATCCTTACTACATTGGTCTGAACGGCCTGGAGTTTTACAACCAGAACCACACAAAGATCAGTCTCAGTGACAACAGTATCCTTTCTTATGTGTCAGTCAGACTAAATGCAATTATCTCTACAAGCCTCAACTGTGTTTACTTTTATGTGGTAATGGTTTCATAAAACATGTGGTGCAAATCTGCAATTCAAATACTGTGGTAAGTTTGTTTCCTATTTTCTGTTGGGAAATGCAGGACTGAAACTATTCCTGTGTATTCTGATACTCTATTCTAAGTAGTGTCACTAGCACAAAACAAATGAAGGTGCTATAATCAACAAAGCAATTTAATCATCTGGTCAAATTCAGTTAAAGGCAAGTAAATTAAACCTATCGTAGAATTAATTGCATGTGTGCTTTTACGACTGTTTACCATAGCCTTCATATAAGGAAAGAGTGATGTTCTACAAAACTGTTGATAATCATAACTGTCTATGGAGCATCTATGTTAGATTATTGATATAAAACATCAGTTGTCATTAGTCCTCAACATTGTGTCAACCAGACATTGCAGCTTTTCCAGACAGTGTGAATGTACTGGACAATGTGAGTGGTGATGTTAGAACTCCAGATAAATTAATAGATGGACTCAACGACACCCACGATGGCAGACACATGTGGTTAGCTCCGGTGCTACCTGGACTGGTGAGGAGTGGCCAAGTCTTATCAATGAACTAATTCTAAGTAAACCAGGTCTAAATGCAGTTCAATTAAGTGTAAGTGGCTTGTCTCTGTGTAGGTAAACCGCGTGTATGTCATCTTTGATCAGCCAGTGACAGTGTCTATGATCAAGCTGTGGAACTACTCAAAGACACCTCAAAGAGGAGTAAAAGAGTTTGGGGTAAAACTCTTTCCGCTATTAAAAATATACCTGTTTTTGCTTAGCAAATTTGGTCTTCCAGCTACATGTCTGTCTGTGCATACAGCTACTGGTGGACGACCTTCTGGTGTATAATGGCATCTTGGACAGTGTAGGCCACACATCACGAGGCATTCTGCCAACCTGTGACCCAGTGGTGCCCTACCACACCATCCTGTTCACAGACGATGTCTACATCGCACATCGTGAGAGGAACACAGTCATCAGGTTTGCTTCTTCAGATGTTGTCTTGTCTTACATTTCCAAAAGTACGCTTTCTTCAGCTAATTGCTGTGTATCTATCAAAACCATTATTGAACTACTTACAATCTAATATCCACAATTGGACTGATTAACAAAAAGGTGAGTTTAAACCTCATTGTCCCATTAATTCAATTTGAACAACTCTTCCCCATCTTAGCCCTCGTGGCAGCAGACTTCACCAACAGTGAGTAACAGAGCCCTGAAAGCTTCATGTCAGCGCCTCCCTGTGGTCAATCCCTGTACTGAAGATTCCTCCAGTGCCCTCAGATTTCCCTCTGCCATCCCTCTCCTTCCGTACCACATGCTTGACTCGTGATGTCTCAGTCTCTCTTCTGTCCCATTCTTTCCTCCCTCGATCCATTTTGGTCCTATAAGCCCAGGATCTACTGGCTTCATGTTTGTATGATTTGTTTGCTGTGTTGCAGTAATCATGTGGAGGATCAGGATGTGAAGATGACCAATGAGAATCAGATAGTTCATCACAACAAGAAGAAGCAGACAGCAGATCCAGGTGATTGTTGGAGAAACAGCTTGACCCAATTAACTCATTACAGAGTACTTTTTTGCTGCATGTGGTGTACAGATGTCAACATAATATTTGTTTGTTCTTTAATTTAGCTCTGCGACCTAAAACCTGCATGACTGATGGTGGGAAACATGGGAAAAGGAGGTACTAACTGAGGAACAGATGGACATGAATTCAGTGTTTATAATTACAGAGCAGAACTGAACTGGGGCACCTATGGCTGACTGTTACGCTCCACTTTTTGGTGGGTGACTTTTTGAAATCTTTTACATAAAGATTTAAAGCAGTCTTGCCGTCTCATTTCACAACGGAGTCATGCAGAAGAACGAGCCTGGAGATTAGGTTTGTACACACACAAATGCACTGGATTCCACTTTATGGTTGGATAACCTCTCTGTCCTTTTGCTGTGAAAACACACACACACGTAACCCCAAATATGTACTGTATCTTACATGTCATCCCTCCCACAGTGCCAAGAGATATCTGAGGTTGCATTTTATCAGCCCAGTTATTGTGCCTAGTACTAAACATTATATCTGTGGCTGCTACTTGTGACTTTTGTGCTGCATATTCTAATGCTGCTTGTGGCATGTAAATATACTTGGAAAAGAAAAAAAAAAAGCTCCGTGGCCAGAGGACTACACCCACATCAGGATGCGGCCAATTTCACATTTACTAATAACTACTATCCACAGATGATCCTCGTCACCTATGTGCACCAACTAATTGTAATGCTATGCAGCCACTAATTTGTATCTGGTAATAATTTTTACGTCTGTTGGCTAATCTATTTCAAAACCAAATGGTTTTACTTGGAGAAGTGTTTTCAAAGAGTAAGATTTCTATCAAAGGCTTACGTAATTTAACTGAGAACATTTTGGTTGAAATAAAATGAGCTAATGTTATGCAAAGCTTCACTGTATTTGAATGCATCTTTGTGGCACCACAATATTAGGGCGATATATATTCTTTCTGCTTAGCATCAGGTCGTTTGCAATCCAAGTGACCTTTATGAAAGTTGCCATGTGCGCAAGATTTTTGGAGGCAAACATCTCTTGAGTTGCTAAAGCAATTTTAGTACAATTATTTGATTTGAATTAGATATGAAATAGAAAAACATGCAACTTCTAATATGCAAATATCATGAACTTACCTTAAACTGAGAAAAAGGGTATTTCTAAAGGCATATGTATGGTTTCACCATAGCTACACTATTTGGTAGTCCTTGTCATTTTTCTTTCTTTCAGTATATACTATACTAACTTGTTGCATGAATGTCTCCTCAGAATTAGCTGTTAGCTTGAAAACATTTGACCCTTTTGTTTGGAGTTTCTACTGCCTCGTTGAGCCTGGATACAAACAGTTGTACACTTCTTACTTCTGGGGTTAACTGTATATGAAATGCAGTTTAATGTATTTAATTTCAGTATGTCCAACAGCAACAGAAGTCACTGCAGGTCATTTCAGCCAAGCTCTGTGAGATGGTGACAGTTGTTGTTTGTTTGACTCTTTGTGTTTTAAGTATTTATTTTTCTAATCTTAATTATATATGTGTATATATGATGTAGGTTTATTTAAATGAATAAAAGTAAAAAAAATGTTTATCTTCAGTTTTCTGAAAAACATGTTTTGGATTTTTTTTTTTCTCCTTTCCAAAATGTTTGAATTGATCAGAGCTGCTCAACAGACCTAAATTTGGTACCAAATCTAAGTTTATGTATTAGTGTATATGTTTAATTTAGCCAGTTAACTGACATTTGAACTAAGCCAAGCAAGAGCATCTGTTAATATTGTGTGGAAAGAAGGGCATGCCCTAAAAAGGAAAATACACACAAGACGGCAGAGCTCCATAAATATATCCTGAGTATTTTTAATGCAGAATCTGCTGTACATTTCATGTTATGTGTAAGGAATGAGCATTCAGTTTCAGTATGCTCCTGGGAAGGAGCATTTGTAGTGGAAAAGCATCACTTTTACAAAGATTTAGCTGAAAAGATAACATCTCGTCAGACAAACCGCGTTGGAGACGGTAGTCTTAGATTTTTCCAGGAAAGGTCCCTTCTTCTCTCTGGTCATCCCATTTCTGGATCTAAAATGAAAAAGATTCAGAACATTACTCTGTGACTAGAGAACCCTTTTTTGATATAAATGATTTCAATATAGTTCATTTATATTGTGCCAATTCACAATAAATGTCATTTCAAGGCATGTACTGAAGAAATACCTCGACTGTTGAGCCATAGTTTGATCATTATCAGATATGTAAACGTACATCTACTGTAAGAATCAAAACATGTTTTGTAGCTTCATTAGCAATTATTTTATATGTATATATTGTGTCAGACCTACCAACCAATTAGAGGGATAGTGATAAGGACAATTAATGTTATACAAGGTTTGACATGTGTTGAAGATCTGAAGTTGACCTTAATTAGATTTACTGCACTAAGATTAAATTTAATGGGGGGTGATCTGTCTGTTTCCATGTTTTCATTCTCCAAACTTAGCTGAGACTCTCAGGAATGCAGGGAATGATAAAGTTGTTTGACCCCTGCTAAACAGATACACCAGCAGCAGAGGGCCATTATTCCCAAACTTCTTTTTTACCCCCTTGAACTGGATTGTGTCATTTTTATTAAAACATAAATAATGTAGAATATTTACCCAGGATACAGGGCAGAGAGACTTATAGACCCTCTTGTACCATTCACACGGGGCAGTGTCTACTCCTTTGGCGTCCAGAGCTTTCTGGCAGCGGTGGTAGTCTATTAATAGAGAACCAACAATGAGTACCAAATAAACAGTAATGACCCTCAACAAAGCCTAGATCTGCTCCAGCTAGAGTTCAAGGGTCAACACCATAAAAAACTCCCAAGGACATGCAATATTTGCACTAAAACTTTTCACATTTCTTTACTCTTAAAACAGAAGAGAAGCACTGGAATGACTAGATCAGTACTATAAATGCCCAGCACATCAGTAAGCACCTTTGACCTTGTCATCTCTTCTTACCTACCTACATAGTTGGTCCAGCAGTTTCTGGTCTGGTTCTGGTTAGGGAATCTGGCGTCAAAGGGGGCAGTGCGGTAATTCTCGAGTTTGGTCTGAATATCCTCAGCCATGTTTCTCTCTGTCGAGAGAGTAATCAATGATTACTAAAATGGAAAAGGGAGTCCTACAAGGGGATCTCGTTATCAACGCTCATGCAAACCAGCCTCGTGTATGCATATCAGGAAAAAGCAAACAGATGTTAATGCACCCCCTCATTAAGAATCTACGTGTGAAGATAAGCTGTATGGAGAAGTGCTGCGCATCTCTGAATTGTCAGAGTGAGCAGAGGATTATTTAGGAGGTATTTTCGGGGTGCTGCATGCGGCACCTGAAGCTCTTTCGAGAAATGCGACGCTGTCCTCAGATAGTCTACTCCCCTAGTTAAGCATATCTGTAAATGCTATAAGGGTATAAGTACAGTCGCACTTTATTCTTATTTTAGTCCCAAAATGCGACAAAAAAAAAAAAAAAAAATGTGACAACAATTTGGGGCTTTTGCGATCATTAAAAGGCCTAGTCTTTCTGGATGTCGAGGCATTTCCTTGTAATAGAGCAGTTTCCCTTTCTCTTCTTTCTTTTTTAAGTACAAACAGGTAATTCTCTGGTTCGGATCTTACCAAGGTGTCACTTTATCATCTCAACGTTGCTTAAATGGTTGGGTGAAAATAATAATAATACTAAATAATAAACACTAATAACTATGCAGCTGCAATTTTTAGTCATTCTACACATTTATGGTCTGGTTATGAATAAAAAAAAGTGTTTATATTATTAAATAAATACAGGCAAAGCTTACCTTTGTCGCAGTTCCTGGCTCGAGCTCAAAGTGACTTTTATACCAGACGGTTAAAGTGTGTCGTTCCTCTGATAAGCAACGCACACCACGCGCTCGCGCTCGCGCTGTGCTCGGTTTTGAGAGATTGCTTTCGTGCCGTCCTATTATATTGGTATGGCGGACTTGGGTCACATTGGAGTGGCATCAGTGTCGAACATACTGATGCTTCAGTCCACCTCCACACAGGTCTGCATGAAGTGTGGATAATAAAATATTTTTTATGCCATTATCAGCAGTATAACATAATGTTTAGCATTTTTTTTTCATGTTCCGCGTACAGATGTTCAATCTTTTAAACGCGGAAGTAGGTTACTTTGTTTTTCTTTATTTTGGTCAATCATTAATGGAGGTTTGTACATATTTCTAAAGGGGGGTGTTAGATTATTCGTTTACCCTAAAAGTCTTTAAAATGTACGTTCAATATAGAAATAGGTAGAAATAATGAGGCGGCAGATCATACAGGCAGCTGTTTAAATCCGGATCTCACTAACTTGGAATTTGGGCTCCCATGTCTAGCATGTAGTCTTTCTGATACTATTTTTTCTTTCTTTTATTTTTATTTTTTTATTGTATTTTAATTATAATTATTATTATTGTTATTATTGTTATTATTATGTTACAGGAAAGGAGGCTTTTTTTTATCATGGATGTGACATTTGAAAAAGGCTAGTTTTGTGTCGTGTTGAATGGATTCACGGGACATTTTAACAACGCGGACTTTGATCTAAATGTCTGCATATTTATTAAGATGAGAACTATGTATTCCCGCTGTATTTTTAAGGGAGAGCTTGCAATTGCACACGTGTCCGTCGTTTGTGAGCGGCTCCGCGTCTTTCGTCATGAGTCATGTGACTCCAGTCTAGTTTCGTCCCAGCTTCACTCCTTTTCCATGTGTACAATTTTCATCCAAATACCAACCCAGTACGATCATTTGCCCAATTATTCCCTAAAAGGCGCGGATCGCCACTCCTCACCAACACACAGGAACCTGTGTCCGCGTCATGCGTCATGATTTGAGCCGTGACGCGAGCTAATTTACACGCTACCGCCACGGCTGTACGTGACTGTCTTCTGTGGACCAATGGATGCATGTAGTACCTCTCGCGTAACTGCTGTTTTTTTGCGACCACATACACAAGAGGGCGGCAAACCCTCCGTTTTGAAATTGGCCTCTCTTTGACACACGCTTACATTAAATACTAACTCTAACCGTTAAATTATGAGTTTAAGCACGAGATTTTTTCATAAAATCTTGAAATGGCTGATGGCACGTTTTAAATATAGGCGAGTTAATTGAACTATATTGTTTTTGTAGTTTGTTTAGCCAAAATATTGGAAGAAAAACAAATTAAAAGATGTTTACTGACAGTTGTTAGAATGATAATATGGGGCGCCAAGTGTAAAAATTCAGTATAAAAGTTGTAGCTGACACATTTTCATTATTTATCTCACTTTTCTCACATTTAGCACATTTTTCCTACATTTTCCTACATTTAACATAACTTTTAACCACATGTATAATGGTCAAATAGAACATCTAAATCTAAATTTTAAATCTAAATCTAAATGCTATATGTTAAATCTAAATGTTATATGTTATATCTAAATGTTAAATCTAAATCTAAATGTTATATGTTATATCTAAATGTTAAATCTAAATCTAAATGTTTAAATCTAAATCTAAATGTTATATGTTAAATCTAAATGTTTAAATCTAAATCTAAATGTTATATGTTATATCTAAATGTTAAATCTAAATCTAAATGTTATATGTTAAATCTAAATGTTTAAATCTAAATCTAAATGTTATATGTTATATGTTTGACCATTATACATGTGGCGCCCCATACGATAACGGATGCTACAGAATGGTAAACATCCCCGTGTTACAACTTTTTAGGCATGATTCTGCCATCTAATTCAAAATGAGTTATGCCCAAATATCTGGGTCAAGCATTTACACTTCACTATGCTTACACATTCACATTAATGACCAAATACACATTGTTTTACACATTTCAATTTCCCTCTGAGATTAATGAAGTACTTTTCATTTTCATTTCTTTATTCATTTCATGTTGCCATTAACAATATGGAGATGTCACTCTTGGAGGGTCTTCATCCAGTTGTTTGAATCTGTTTTAATTCTTAACTTTGTTTTAATGCAGTCATTTTTTTATCTATTAAAGAGTGTGGAAAAGATGTTTCCAGTTAGCTGTATCAAAGTAATATGTAGGTAACATGACTGTAATGCCATTTCATGTGGAGCAAATACAAATTACATGAGATGGTATATAGAGACCAAAGAAGACAGCATCAGGACAGAAAAAATAAGAGTGTATGCCTTGAAAATAGAGATGATCATGCATCTTGCCACAGAGCAAAGGGCCTGAAAACTAGCAGTCTGGATCACAATTCAGTTACAAATTTATACTGGAAATGGAAAAACAAAATGTTCAATGACAAGACTCCACCCTGCAAAGCTAATCTGTGAACCGTTGTATGAGGATATTCTTCACAGTCTATGAAGTCTATGCCAAAAACAATAAGCTTTAATACAAACCAAAGAATGTGCAACAACTGATTTTTATCCCCACAAATATATAATTATTTTCTGTACTTCTTTATTTGGGTTTGTTTAACAAGGACAAAATGAAGGTGATCGCCATCATGTTACAATTACCAGCTGGGTATCACAGAAAGTTAAAAGAAAAAAAAAAGTTTATTCCTCAAGTCCAAACATTTTGTCATGTCACTACCAATAAAAGCCTGTTCCACAGGATCTATATATTAATGTTAAAGAAAAAGTGAAGTGATTTCCTCTTATTTGGCTAATATAAACCACTGAAGGGGAGAAACAGCTGTAAAGCCCCCAGCAATAACTTAGCATTACTAAACCGATGAGATTCAGCATTTAGTGATGTATAATCAGTAAATCATGACATTAAAGAACATTATATGTAATTTTCCTAAACATGGATTAAACTAGTCTTAGACTAGAGGCTTTTTTTCCCCTTTTCAGTGGAAATTTTTGAATATATTTCTTTTACTCCAGGTCTAACCTTAAACCATGTCTAGGAAACGTCCTCCACAAGTTACAGCATCTTGGATTAAAGTACATAACCAGCATTTATGTCTTAATGGTCAACAACAGCATCAATGACGACAAGACTGACATCGAAACACTTTCACAAACAGTTCACATAAAAACAAATGGAGTCACTTAGTGTATACCTTTAAGTCGTGGGAATATGTCATATTTCAGGTTTCAGTACATATAAAGTCGCGGCCCAAAAACACACCTACTGAGTTCAAATCATTGAGTGGGTGTGTTCAGCCTTTTGACTGCTTTTGAGTATTTATATTGGTTTAACATAGTTTTAGTAATTGTCAAACTAAACTAGCTTTGTCTAGCACTTGCTTTATGGCTTCTGTAATTTGAAATACTCAAACACTAACTGCCATCTTTAACACATAGTTGCATAGATCCAAAATATAATCCAGCCTCTTAATTTCAAGGAGAGCCTTGCATTGATGCATGAAAGTGCTAGAAATAATAGAAATAACAAGGCAACTTAGATCAACTTTTCAAGCAGTAGAACAGCAATCTGTGCGGAGTGAAAGTGAACAGCAACTCCTTAAATTTTTGATAGTAAATATAAAATCATGTCTGAATACAGGCAATGCCCATGTAGGCCAGTAAAGATCAGAAGTAGAACCCTGTCAAATAAAGTCAAGCGTAATTCCTTTAAACACAAAGGATTTTCTTTGGTGGTCAGCAGCTGTAAATTAATAAACTAGTGTACAAGATTTGGTTTTAAAGTCTCTGCAAGCCAACAAAATTGAAATTGTACTGGGGCATGTTATAGATGATCCTTTCACTCGTCACTGAAACGAAGTCGGCTGAAGGCCTCTTTGATGTCCTCACTGGTCTCTGAAGCTCCGCTGGTGCCAATCTGGAGTACTTTGCAGAAAGGCACATCCTGCTTCAGCTTCCGCTTTTTGAGGACAACAGTGCCTTCAGCACCCTTATCAGGACCCATCAGCAGGAGGTAGGCAGCATGACGGCCACGCTCCATAAGTGTGGCTGAGATTTAAAAAAAAAAAAAAAAAAAAACAACAACAAGAAAAGTCACCAAAAGAATTAAGCGACATTTCCCAAACATCTCTTACCGGGATTACACAGTTTAATCATGCTAGTTACATTAGTAAAAACTTAGTCAAAAAGCACCTTTGAATGTTATAATGTGGTCCATGACACTGGAGTACTCGAGGAGAACGTTGGAATAGAGAGGGTGAAGCATGTAAAACCGTCGATCACTATTGAATGATTCCTGAAAAGAAACATTTGAGTAGTCAAAACGAAGTATGTGAATTTCTGAGTAATCAAGGTCTAAATCAGTAAAAATGATATTTTCATGAAAGCAGCACACTTACAGATGAGTTGAACTCTGAAGGCAGCAAACCCCAAAACATAAAGACTGAGAAGGAGTTGGTGGTGTACACTGAGGCAGATCTCGGTGAGTTAGCAGCAGCCAAAAGACTTACTTCCCAAAGTACACCGCCAGACTTCCCATCCAGAATGATTATCTACATACATGATGGACAATGTCAGAGTCTGACTTGATCACTAAAGGAAAGAATTACAGCACAGAAATACAGAAACTAAATGTAATGGTACCCTTTTTGTGTTGTTGCCTAAATCCTCCTCAACCACAACATCAAGGACACCATCTTTGTTAAAGTGACCGAAGGAGGGCTGGCTGAAAGAAAAACAGGACAACATTTGCTTTACTCAACACGTCTCAGAGTGACATTAACACTTTCATAAATACTTTGCTCCAATATGGCTTTTATAGGATGAATGATTAATGACACAAATAAAGTATTCACACACACACACACACACACACACACACACACACACACACACACACACACACACACACACACACACAAAAAGCCTAATAAATAATGCAGCAAGTACAGAGTCACATATAAGTGATACCTGGGGACTGAGCTGGTGTTGAATCTCCACTGAAGCTGTAATTTTGTTCCATCGATTAACACCACGCCCTTCTGAGTCATGACCAGCAGGTTGGAAGAATCATCTGCTTCTTTAGTTCTGAGCATTCTCACCGTCTCAGACCTGCCAATCATAACATAACATAACATAACATAACATAACATAACATAACATAACATAACATAACATAACATAACATAACAGCTTTAGCTACAATTAATGTCAACAAGCTGTTTTGCTTGAGTGATCATTGAGGGCGATCATTGCTTCTTACTCAAAGATGGGTACGAGGCCATCTGCGGTGTTGGCATTTTTGTCTTTGAGGTCTGCGTTCATCCCAGCTTTAGCCTTGGCAGCAACAGTCAACAGTGCCAGTCCATACACGCCGGTGTCTGTGTGTGAATTAACACTTACTCAATACCATCATCAGGTCTTACATATCCAGATTCACGCATATACAGTAGCTATAGTACATGTTGTGGTTGGTTTGTTTTCTTTTGTTCCTCAATCAGCAACCAAAATTAAAGCTGGCATAAGGAATCAGTGTTTCTTAAAACAACAGGCTGACAGAATTCAATCATAAAGGGTCCACATATAAAGAACTGTTACAGATATCCTACTACTTACCATAGTGGCACTAACTCTTACATCAGCTTCTACTGTTTGCTGTGTATGTAATAAAAGTCTTTTAAATACTTTAAATTATTTCCCTGTGTAGATCTACTGAGCATGTGTACTGCCACTGGAAATCTTTTGGCTACTTCACATGTTTGATTTGTTGCAACTTGTTATCAGTGATGATTTCAGACACAAACCTTTTTGGAGTAGTATGTTTAAAGAACCATTTTTCACTTTATGGAGACGGTGACTGGTTACGTTTGTGAAATCAAGAATCACAGTGGAGCCAATCTGGGTTCCCAGACGCCCTGAGAGCAATACCAGCTGAGTCTGCAGAACGCATAAGCAACAATAAAATTTATTTATTTACATTTTGTTGCAGTAATAAGAGATTATTTCACTGCTTCCTCCTGTTATTATATAATTTTTTAACCAAGGGAAAGTAGAACAAGAATATAACCCCCGAAAAAAGGCATTAAAAACTTAGTCCACTAAGATAAGGCAACAAACTTGATTACTAAAATCACTGATATTTACCTGTGTGTAGTCAGATGCCACCAAAACCACATCTTTGACACGATCCCCATCCTGATCTGGGACACTAAGAACTGGCAAAGAACTCTGCAGACCAGTGGGCCAAGGCTGCTGCCAAATGATGTCACCTGATAAACATCACCAACGAGCAGAGCATTCAGTTAGACTGAGTTTGCAAAATACAGTTTTACAACAACCTCTAACTGTCAGAACATGTGTGTCCCAGATACATGTGCTTAAAGGTGATAGCTACAACTTTTTCATTAAAAAAAAAAAAAAAAAAAATTTAAAAATAATACATCAAAAGAACATCTAAAGGGGTGCAGAATAAAAGTATATAAAAATATATTATAGGATATAAATAATGGTTTTAGAAATTTTCACGAGTCCAAAATATATAAATATTTACATTCTTTTGCAATGCCAGCATCTACACTAAAGGATTCTAAGCCAAAGCATTAGTAGGTTGATGTCACGTGAGGTGGAGCTCCAGAGTTGCTAGATTGATTGCACTGTCTGGAAATGGCATCTACCTGTTACATTTCTCAAATTAAAGCAGACCAAAAACCAAGCAGGACGAGGGTGAACTTCGGGCAAGCATTTGAGAGCTGGTGCTGACTGAAGGAAGAAAAGGGCTTAAAAGTCACACGGAGGTTGCCACTTTCCTTCTCGACAGGTAAGTAATATGTTTTGCTAATGCTAATTAATGGTCAGCCTTACTGTAACATTTTAAAACTCATTAACAGTCAGCCGGTACTATAAACTGGCACAGGCGTGTTGCAGCATGTTTGCCCATGTTCGTTTGTGGTGAGTTTTTTTTTTCTTGCAGTTGTTTTCATTTAAAGCTGCTGCTTACTAAATACGGTTAGATTTAGCTTGTCCATGCGGATTTTTGACGTACCTGGCAACTAGTAGAATCTAAGGTTGGAGCGAACAAGTGTGAGTGTGACACCTACTGTTGGGGAGGAGTTACAGTTGTAGCTATCACCTTTAAAACATTAAACAGACTACAACAAATTCCACAAAAACACACATTCGTATTTAAATCATGATAATTATGTAAAATTACATAAAAAATTTCATATGGAAAATCAAATGTAAAAACAAAAAGTGACAAAATAACTTAAATCGCCTGTTGTTTTTAATCTCTTGACATAAAATGTACTTTTTAAAAACAAACTGATCTCCAAAACGTTGTGACTATTACCTACTATACATCATTATTTTACACAATACGGAGAAAACCAAGTTACCTGTGTATTTGTTTATGGCCGTGATGTTGTTCAAATGGGACAGCAGACAGTGCCAGGCTGTCCCTGTGTCTTCGTCCATACCACACTGGGCCCAGTGAAACTCAGGATCCAGTGCCCTCTCCCACAGTGTGTGTCCATCTGTGCCGTCTACTGCTACCACAAACACACACGGCGAAGGCAGACCTGGAACACCCACTGAGTTAATCTGAATTACACTTAGCAAGTCATATAGTGCACTATTACAGTTGTGTCTTTTATATGATTCAACTTAGCTGACAAACATTTGATACCTTTATCAGCACATGATTTGTTCTGCGTGCCTTCTGTGTTTTTGAGGAGAAAAAGGACATCCATCACCTTGTCACTGCTTGCATGCTCAATAGCTAGGAAGTCATAGGTTGCTGTGGTGGAGATTAATAAAGTAGTCATTCTCACACTTAATTTAAGATCATTTCAAGAGGTAAAAAGCATACAATAATACACACCTGCTTCAGAGAAAGTTCTGTTCCAGGTAATTAGATATTGGGGTCTCACGGGACAGGGAATGATGAAGGAGAAGGCAAACACGATGGTGAGACAGAGGAACAGAGACAGAAAGAAGACTGCTGTTCTCCAATGGCTCAGTTTAGAAAATCCCAAGACTTCCTTACAACTATTCTTCTTCAGCTCTGTTGCTGATGGTGCAGTTACTGTTTCTGCCCCATCTTCTCCCCTCTTCAAGGGGTCGCCCTCAGTGGAATGGTCTGTGCTCTCCATTACTGCCTCCTCAATGCATCACCACAGATCTGCTTGGAAAATGAGAGGATATTACAAGCAGAACCATGCCTCAATGCTGTAAATTCGCATCGTGACATACAGCTTCCATTTACTCCTACATCTGTCTCCACAGTGGAGTGGATTACAGGTCTACATATCTGCAACTAACTAGACAAATCTCGCTGGCATTAAAAGATATCCTGCATAGAAAAAGTACGAAGACAGCAGAGTCTGACAGTCGAGCTATTTCTGCTGCATCAACCTTTGTGGGTGTGCCTATTCAGACGTGCCAGCACTGACTCCAGAGATTTCTCAGCACACATAAACTATAGCACGGGACGGCACACACTGTTGTTTGCGTTATAACCACTGGATTTACTCGTGTTAAAACCTAGAAATGATAAAGATGTGCCATATACGCAGTCGCCTGGATATAGTATATAAATACAAAGTCAAAACTACTATACAACCTCAAAACTATATCATTCTTGACGGGTAGCAAACTTAATTTGATAACTTAGTTTGCTCACTTGTTAGCAAACAAAGTTTGCTAACTTGTTGAACAAAACCCTCTCCCGCAAAAACAGGGCGATGAAAGACGTTCCCGTGACATAAAACCAAACAATTATGTTAAAATACACATAACTGAGGCAAACTGATAATTAAAAAAGAAACAAAGTTTGTTTTTTTTACGTGAACTCTACTCCCCGTCCTTGCGGTCACGGTTGTGGACTACTAGCAGCAGGCCTAACAAACCTGAGTTGCATAAACAAATCATAGAGAAGCCAATGATCTATGAGTATTTTAAATTCTTGGTTTGTCTGACAGGCAGTACTAAGGTGAAATTTTATAAACTCAAACAGCCTTACAACTGCGAAACACCGTACCATATTATTAGAATGAAAATAAAATTAATATAAACCAATGTAATTCGAAATATATAATTTATTTAGATGTCGACAGCCGGTAAAAGGCCTCAGCCTGGAAACCTTAATTTAGGGGAAAACTGATATTAAATATACTGTGCTCTGATTGGTTGAGCTACTCACTTTTGAACGTTACAATTGGTTGATTTCAGACATCCAGCAATATCGAAACTGAACTTCCTTCTTCGTTCTGTCGTCATTTCCCAAAAATCAAACGGAAACTGGCGAGCTCATGAAATAGGGGAAAGCGGCGAGAGGTGATGGTTGGATGAATAAAGTATTCTAATAACCTTGCTAACTTACTGAGAAACGATTGTCAGTTGTTTGACTTCTGTAAAGACCGATCGACGGAGCACCTGTGATAATGTCTGCCCAAGCTCAAATGAGAGCTTTGCTCGACCAGCTGATGGGAACAGCGAGGGATGGTGAGTTGCCGTAACATGCTAACTGAGCTAGCTAGCTAGCCAAGATGGAGGCTCTACTGAGGCTGGCTTGTGTTGGCGTGTGATGGACAGACCTGCGTGAATGGATGTACTGCAGAGGGCTGCATTAAATACAGTAATATTAGATTCAGGATACGTTTTAAGGCCTGATTAAACAGTTTAATGTCAATTCCTGAATTTAAATGTAAATAATCTCGTTCTATAATAAAGTGTGTGTGTATACATATGTATGTTTTTTTTTCTTTTTAGCATTTAAGCTAAGTTAGCTTCTGGTCGAATATTGTTAATTGCCAAGTTACGGAACTGTCAGGCGCACTGACGCCACACGCGGGACCGTATCCAAAATATATCTAAAATGAATCCGACATTAACTAACGAAGTTGCAATAATTTTCTTATTGCCTTTGTTATTTACAAGTCTGTAGATTGAACGAACGCGTGGGGTTGAATTCGTAATAGGCCTTTACCTGAACGGTAATAAACAAGTTAACATGTCCAGTAATGCATTTGATCTTTAAAGTAAACAATATATTCATGTTCAAAGTTTGCAATACTATCTCTTTTAAAGGCACACACGTAATCGTCTTAACTAATTAATATTAAGAGTACTTGAGTAGCCCTTACCCTTAAATTTATTTTAGCTATTTCATTAGTGTTCGAGTAGCTATATTATGTACTCACTGATCATTTATTTCCTAACATTTCATCAAAGCTTAACTTCAGACGACCATGTGTTTATGTACAATATTGGCCAGCTAAATATTTCGCATTTAGAAAAAGAGAGTATATTAGAGAGTAAATTTGGCGACTAATAAATTTAAAGGTATACACACACAACGTTTAACAATGGTAATATTAGTTGTAACTTATTTTAAAAAATATAATATTTTATCTTTTAACTGCATTTACTACATCAAACCTATTTAATTTATTACTTTATGTTGCTACAGATCAGATTAACAATTTTTATTGGCTAAAATAACTTTTTATGTGCATATAGACGTGTCATTTTCAAGCCTTGTCTGTAAAAACTAACAAAAAGCTGCCCTTCTGCTTTATAAACATCAGTAGTTGAAATAATTACAGCCCTGTGGATCATCTTTTAAAAGTCAGTGCAGAAAGAGTGATTTTGTGTTGTAAGTTTGTGGGTGTATGTGTGATGAGATTGATATCAAATTCTTCCCATACATTTGTTGCATACAAACTGAACAATTGTGGCCCCTTTATTTTATTCATTAAGGTTCAGTGTATCATTGCCAGCCTACATCAATCTGCAAAGGAGTTGCAGAAAAGCCTCATGTTCATCGAGCCGTGAGTCACACATAATTTTTAAAGCTGTTATGATTAATATCCAAACAATTTGTTTGCCTTCCGGAAGTTATTGTAGATTTATATATATATTTTTTATTTATTTATTTTTTAAATCATACAAATACACAAGTTGGTAAATCCTCAGTGGCACACAAATACTTAAGTAGGTGATTCTTCAGTGGCACTAGAATTACAAATTGGATCAGTGTTACACAGCTTGAGCTAATACGTTTACTCGCGTTGCACCCCAACGAGCAATTCTCAGTTTATTACACGTATTCCAGTCCTTTACACATCTTTTTCTCCGAAGGCAGTCTTTTTCAGTCCACACAAAAACTTTGCAAACATCATTTACAATCTGACTTTTGTATGACTCCCAACTTCTTACTACAGGTATGGGGAAGAAAACTGTTCCTATTTATACTTTTCTACAGCGGGTTTAAAATTCTGCAGCTGAGATCTTGAAGATGCAGAAGGGTACAGTATATGGTGCAGATCGCAGTGTGTATAAACTATTTTCCTTGGATTTTTGTATTTGTTTTTTTTTTTAATGTCCATTCAGTATTTCATAATTATAAATGGTTTGGAGGAATCATTTGTATGAAACTTTAACATTCTGTCAATTGTCTTAACAGTATTTCCTGCATAGTCAATTTTAATGCAGCGAAAATTCAGCAGAATTAAAGTGGCTCTTCTGACTCTAGTTAATTGTAAGTCCAGTCTTGTCATTTTAACAGTGTGCCAGTGTACTAGCACAATCCTTTGATGATCCACATTAAAGAGTAGAGATTGAGCCTTATAACAAGTTAAATTGTGTTAAGGCTTTTTTTTTTTCTTCTTCTAATTTATTTTTGTAATGAGGCTTGGGTAAGGTAAGCACAAAAACACAGAAAGAACCATATACATTTAAAACTACATTAATTTTATTGACACAGAAGTGAACAAAGAGAAAGTCCAGTAGAGGCACAGTTTTTCATTTTAGTTAACACACACCCACAAAGGATTTTAAGACTAATGAAAACTTTGTAATGTCAGCATTGGTTTTCATTGTTTTTGATGGCCATAAATCATTTAATCCAATAATGGTGGCACATTTTGCCAAATAGATGCATTACAATTACAGTAATGTTTATGAAACCACTGGATACTTCGCTCTGCTATCAAGTATGTGAGGTCTTTCTCACTGATGCTTTCTGGACTGTTTCAGGAGATGAGACGCGGCAGAGGGTCAAGTTCACTGACGAGCGAGTCTGCAAAAGTCATCTTCTCAACTGTTGTCCACATGATATCCTGTCTGGAACTGTAAGTGGGCCACAAATAATGATTAATGGTGTCTAATGTGGTGTTGGAAATTGTAAATTTTATTCACAAGCTAATACTGTAATACTGGAAAGGAGAAAGACCAAATGTTACCTTTTAGCTGTGAAGTACAATAATTTTTTGTTACATTTTCTGCTGTTTGAGTCATATCTACATCCTTTTATGGTAGCGTATGGACCTGGGCGAGTGCACAAAAATCCATGACCTGGCACTTCGGGCAGACTATGAAATTGCTTCCAAGGAGAGAGATCTTTTCTTTGAGCTTGATGTAAGTAATGTTCTTCAATAAGACTTTATTTGTGATGAAGAGTAAGCCACAAGGCAGATACTTCTGCTAGTATAATGAAGTTTTGATGTACCCTCACTTCTGTTGGCAGTGTTTGAACTTATCTGCTTAGTGAAAAATGCAAGTCTTGTGGCGTTAATGAATTTACTCACATCTAAAGGCGGTGGATCACCTGGAGTCATTCATTGCTGACTGTGACCGAAGGACAGAGCTAGCCAAGAAGCGCCTGGCTGAGACCCAAGAAGAGATCAGTGCTGAGGTTGCAGCAAAGGTAAATGACACAAGATTTACAGATCATGTACATTTTCTTCTTTTTAAATGTGTTTTGTAGCTGCACACAGTGTGACCTAAGATGTATTTTTTACCTGTGTGTTAGGCAGAGAAGGTGCATGAGCTAAATGAGGAAATTGGAAAGCTCCTGGCAAAGGCTGAACAACTCGGAGCTGAAGGCAACGTGGACGAGGCTCAGAAGGTCCTACAGGAAGTGGAGAAAGTCCGCACCAGAAAGAAGGATGCAGAGGTAAGTAAAGAGTGCTTTGAAGGTACTTCAAGCGTAGTAGAAAGGGGTGTGTTCCTTCTGTTAATATGTTTTTAATCTTTCAGTGCCTCTTTATGTATTTTCTTACTCATCTTGTGCCCCTTCAGGAAGAATACAGAAACTCCATGCCAGCCTCCAGCTTTCAGCAACAGAAGCTCCGGGTGTGTGAGGTGTGCTCTGCTTATCTAGGCCTCCATGACAACGACCGTCGTTTGGCTGACCATTTTGGTGGGAAGCTTCATCTTGGATTCATCCAGATCAGAGAGAAGCTGGACCAACTAAAGGTATGTACAAGCCGGGAGCATTACCTTTGCAGTAAACTCGGTTGCATCACATGGAGAAGAAAACTTAACAGAGTTTCAGCTATTTTATAAAATTATTATATCAAGTTGGTTTCACAACTAATTGTTGTGTTCTCTTTTTAATAATCAGAAAACTGTGGTTGACAAGCAAGAGAAGAGGAACCAGGAGCGCTTAAAGAGGCGAGAAGAGAGGGAGAAAGAGGAAAGGATGAAGAAAAGGTGAGTGCACACATTTAAAATCCATAAAGCATTTATGTTGCTTCAGTGTACATTTTAGTGTTTTAATATCATGTTTGTCTTCTATTGTTTTTATAGAACCAGATCACGGAGCAGAGAGCATAGAAGGTAAAAACGGTTTTATTGAGACATGTTTTTTTCTGCTCAAATAAGCTACGTCATTGATTCTAAATGTGAAGTGTTGTCTGGTGCTTTCATCAGGTCCCGTTCACGTGACCGTAGAAGGAGGCGCTCTCGCTCCTCATCACGAGACAGGCGCCGCTCTCATTCGCGTTCCAGGGAGAGAAGGAGGCGACATCGCAGCCGATCTCGCTCACGCAGCAGAGGACACCGTCACAGCCATAGCCACGAGCAGAGCTCAAGACACAAGTAAAAATACACTAACGCAACATAACTGGTATTTCTGTCCGAGCTGTAGCAGTGTCAAGCTTCCAAGAATATGTTCTGATTGATTTCCCACGCACTGTAAATTATTTCAGGAAATGGATACACCACCCTGATAGGGATTGATTCTGTCTGTTTGGATCAGTGGTTCTCAAACTGGGGGGCGCGGCAACATGACAAAGGGGGTGCTTAGGATTGGGAAAATGTAGTAGACAAAATCTTTATTCCTCCAAAAGGGGGACACAGTAGAAAAAGTTTGAGAACCTCTGGTTTTGAAAACACTGAAAGTTGTTTGGCATGAGGACTATTCTAGCCACAGCCTCTCGGTGAAGACTTAGATGTGAAATGCTGATAAACAGCTCCCATCACTGACCAAATTGATCGTGCATACACACCATTCCTTCTGATTTAAATCCTAGTTCATTTGCTCAGAAAGTCTGGTACTATTGGGCAGGTGTGAATGTGCAAACTAACTGATGCGGATCAAAGACGGAAACTCTAGTTTGCCTACAAACGTAGGTCTCGGTCTGCTTTAAGTAACTGACATACAGGAAGCCAACTACAATGCAAAGGGGATGTGTGTGTAATGCACGGCATTGTGGGTATATGCAGCGAAAACATACACGTGTAGGACCAAAACTGGGAGAAAGGCTTGCGCTCAGGCATGGAAAAATGAAGTAAAAGTTCTGATAAATATATGGTCAACCCAGGACTGCTAGGATCTGATGCAGCTCCATGGTTTGCTTGTGTTGAAAACAGAAGTTGTCCTTCATTAACCAATAGATTTATGGGTCCCCCTACCCCATTGTTTTTGTTATTTGTCATCTCCTTTAATTATTCTTGATGTAGCACTGCCTCTGGTGAAGATGCTAATGCACTATTTAGAAGGTTTGGTTTGCTCAAGTAAATGCAGTGTAAAAACAAAATCCAACCAAAAGAATGTTGAAACTTTGATTCGTAACAAGTCCAGTGGACTATTATGTGAAAGCACCCTAAACTGCATAGCATCAGGTGATATTTTCTGGAGCTATCAGTTGGTCTCATTGAGTTTGTAATGTGGTTTTATGTCGCAGGTCGTCCAGGGACCGAGAGCGTTCATCAAGAGACCGGTCACGGGAGCGAGACAGGAGAGATGGTATGAATGGCAGGTCCGACTCCCGCCGAGCAGACGACAGGGACGTGGGTGACTTCTAAAGACCAAACACCATCCACTATGACACCCCACCTCCTCTTGTCTCTGTTTGTCCACTTATAACTTAATGTTATATGCAGTCCTTGCCTTGACTCTTCTGTTATCCCACCTTCCTCCTTATTTTTTGCTTTGTTTGTTAATGTAGCCAACCCACATTAAAGAACTATTATATGGAGTCATTTTTCTAGCATCCACGTACGAGATTGCTTCTGGATTCAAGAGCCTGTTAAGAGGTGGAGAGTTACTGTAATTTGGTGGCTGTCTTTATGCAATCCACCCCCTTTGTCTTGCTTTAAACTTAAATAGAGAAAAGCAGACACAAATGGTGCTTTTCTATTACATGACATTACATAGTATGGTACTGCTCAGCACACTTGTTTTGGTTTTCTATTGCAGGTGGTACCAGGTAACTGATAGTATCCAAATGTTTTTTTTATTCCATTTTATTGTTTTGAGCCAAGGTTCCAAGCAAGCCAAGCCGATACCACATGATTACACAGAAACACAGCTTAGTGCTGATTGGTCAGTGAAAATCATTAAAGGTCAGGTAGACACATATAACAACACACAGGTCGTATTGTGTTTATTACTAGTGAATACATGAATATGTTAATTATGAGGAGATACATACTTTAAAAGCCTGTTAAGTGCAGCAATACTCTGTACTCAGTTGTAAGTTGCTGTAGATGAAATAACTGCTTAATCATTGTAATAAGACACACAGGCAGAGCAAAGTTAGGTCTTGTCTCTGTGGCCGCAGCTTCATACAGACGGCGATGATAAACAGCCAGTCACTGATGCTGCCTGTAACAGAAAGCGAAGCATGGAAGCGCTGGGCTGAGTTACACTGTGATATGTCATGTTATAGAAAAATGCCTAAAGTGGGTTACAGGACAGGAGCATAAAATGTAACTGAACCATATTAATTCCTGATAAACTCACTGTCTTTTGGAATAAAATGTAAATATGTTTTGGCCTACAGACTGTCACGGTCTGAAAAGGCCTGCTCCATCAAGTAGTTTTTTCCCTTCCCCTAAAATTTTCCTGTTACTGTCATTGGTAACATGCGTTTCTTGAATGTCTGTCCACATAAATGTGTCCTTTACTTTATTTCTTAAAAGCCTGCTTGAAGTTTCAAATTGAAACCACAAAGGTTTTAAAATTGCTAGTATTAGTATTTGATTTGCATCTCCACTTTTTTTTTTTTTTTTTCTTGTTCTTTTTTCCTTTTAATAGTTTTTTTTTTTTTTTTTTTTTTCTTTCACGCTACTGGTAGTGAAGGTTGTGAGTTTGGCCAGTTTCTGTAAAAGTTTGACTTGAATTGTTTTGGTGGCAAGTTTGTTTTATAAGTTGTTTCAGTCTTCATATCTTTAAAATTAAAAGTGAAATGGTATCTTTAGAATTGGTGTTGGCAGGTGAAGCAGTAGTTTGAGACAGAAGATGTTGGAAATTCAGTGCTATAACTGCACAACTAAAGTCAAGCCTTTAAATTTTTGGCCCAACATGAAGAGATTAGTTTTGATTAGACTCATAATTAACTGCAAAACAGTTTTTAATGGATGCACTGCTTGACCTAATGTGGAGTTATGTTTATGTTCTGCTGGACATCTTTCTTTAAAATGTCAATTAAAAAAATAAAAAAAGTCTTGAGTTTCTTCCGAAGCTTGTCAGTACAAGTTGAATTATTAGTTTGTCATAAAGATGGGTACATTTTATATACGTTAGTCCTCAACTAGAAGGCAGCAATGAGAAGAAAAACATGAAAATGGCCAGAAATACAAATAGAGAAGCATTAAAATATTTATTTTGTACAACACCTCTTTACATTAAAAACATTTCTTTTTTTTTTTACAGTTGGGATAACCTGTGATCTCATGATGCCTTCATAGGCTTAATATTAGTCGAGTCACTTGTTTGTTTTCTGGCACATTAAAATAAAAATTCAACAGTCCAGTGGCTGCTCGTACCAGAGGAACACAATCCATTATCTGAAACTCTGTGGTGTAGAAGCTGCAGCTTATAATGTGCTGCTCTCCAGTTTCAGATCAACCTTCATTTTCTGCTTCTCCATAACTGCTTCCAACTCCGTGGCCCTTCTGGCATCCTGTAGTAAGCAGATTCAGAGAGGAAGGAGAGGCTTGAATAAAAAATGTAGCTTGAGAAGATGAAAAACATCTGCTAGTTAAAAACAGGATGTTACATAAATTTAAACGGTTGCAGCAATAAATTTAAAAAATCCATTTTTCTTGCAGAACATTTAGTGTTTGCTTATTAGCTCCAAGTTTCTGACACTTTGCTGATTTCTAAATAGAGTTTCTCTTTCATCACGGTGTATTTATGGCATAAAACATGTAGCCTTCATCTGTGACTCGTTCAAATAAAACATACAAAAACAATATGTGCCCAATCTACGAAATAGATTTTGTTGACAGACACTTGCAATTGCAGTTTTCAGTAGTTTAATCAATGATAACTTTGTAAAAACGTCCTTTCTGATTCTCTAATTACCTCTAGCAGTGCTTTCTGCACTGTGAGCTGGCTGTACACTCTGGCACCTTCCTCTGGAATCACAGTTCGTAGCTCGTCCTTGTTGAGGGAGAACAACTGCGCACCCGTAAGCACACCCAAACATTTCACCGTCCTGGGGGACAAAAAAAAAACAAGTTTCAAAGCCAATTTTCAGGTAATAAAGAAAAATTAATTTTCTTTATTTGGTCTGTAGTCTGAAGTTGCTGTGTAACTCACGGATCACTGAAGCCCTTCCCTCTGAGCCACTCTTCCACTTCCTCTGGAGAAGAGTGGTAATCCAGCGGGACAGATGTCTCTGAGGAACGAGGGATGACGAGAGGTTTGTGCAGATTGGTCTTTCCGTTAGTCAACCTCTGAAGCAGCTCGTCATTTACCATCATGGCTGAAAGACAGAAACAGTTGTGACAAAAACTCTGGTGGCCACCGTTAAAAAAATTCAAGAAAACTAACATTCTGCCGCATTAAAGACCTGCCATGCAATGTGTGGCCTTATGTTCCACTGAGACATTTTTCCTGAAGAAAATGTTTTGTTCTCAGTCTCACATTTTTGGACATGAGAATCAGAAACAAGCCAGTTTGAGCATCTACAAGTTAAAGATAACTAGACAAACTGAAAGATCATCAAAGATGACAGTAGAAAACATCCATTTAAACACTGGATGGCTAAATATAAAAAAAGGATAAGATGAGCCAGCATGGTCTGGGTTATTATAGCACCCATCTGAAACCAAAACATGGTTTGGTACCTTTATCTGTTTCATCTACAGCTTGCACATTTTGGCTGAATGCTGGTAAACCACGAAGGTGAGGGTGTGGGGAGTGGGAGGGGGCTTGGGGCAGAGCAGGAGGGCTGGGTGGGACTGTCTTCGCGAGGGGAGGCTGTGCTGGAGCCTGCAGAGCAAAAGATTAAAAAAATGCTGAAATTTAGTATGGAATGCGCAGGTGAGAGCTTGTCTTTTAGGTGATTTCTGCATTTTTGTGTCTTACACTGGGAGGTCTGTTTGTGACGGGGCTTTCTATGTGAGCAATGGGTTCCAGGATGTTGAAAGGCACAAATCCAATCTGGTTGAAGCGATTACGACATTTCCACCAGCGCTTGGACGATTCAATCACCTGTTGCATGAAAGAGCTGTTATCAAGGTTTATCAGCAATTATACATAGCTTTTTTTTTTTTAATTAATCAGAAAAACAGATTGATGATGCACTATTAACATGTCTGACTATAAAATTTGTTACCTCAAGAGTCTCTCCTTGCTCCACAGAAAGCTCACTACTATTTCTGGCTATGAAACCGTAACTGCAGCTGTAGAATCTCTCAGACTCTGGTGGGAGTTTATCCCTGTAATGACAGGACAGATCGGGTTTAAGTCAAGGTGAATGACAGCAGCTGAGTGATTCCTGGATTAAAGATTACCTACGTTTCATTGCTGGTGTGGGTGCCTGGAGGGCCAGGAGGCTGCTGCTGCTGCTGCTTTGGATGAACACAATGAGGACAGAGAACTTAAAAATGCATGGGCATTACTCTTTGATGAGTAAGTTATCAGAAGAAATACACTTCTTAAATTAAATAAGAAGTAAACTCAGCCCTGAATGCAGGAGGGAAGCCACACAGAGTGAACTACATTGGTTGAATGGTTGTAAGTCAAAGTCAGTTCAGTACAGACACATACCAAATGGAAAAAAAAAAAAAAAAACTTCAACAACTGTTGTTCATTTACAGATTTAGATTTTGAGCGCGCACCTGTTCTGACACAATGGAACTAGCTCTAAGCAGTGACTTACGCAGGTATTCCATACCTCTTGTTTTACTTGGAGGGCTTCATGTTTGTGCTGTGACTCGACCGGATCCTCCCAAACCTGCCCGTCCGCCCTCGCAGCTTCCGGCTTCCAGCCATCGAGGAACACAGGAGTGTATGGAGCTATAGGTCCTCTGAGCTGAGAGCTGAGAGCATGGAGAGAGTCATTGTCTCTTTTCTCATAGCAGCTGAATTTTGCATCAATGAAACCAAAACTATATTAACAAAGTTTCACCCAGTGAGATGAACAAATGTACCTTAATTCACTTTGCTGTTTTAAATACATTTATGTTATAAGGTAAAACTGTCATGCAAAGTATGAAAAGTATTTTATTCCTTCCCTTCTGCTTTCACTTGATCGTATTATTGTTTTTTATATGTCCGGTGCATATATTGAATTGACAATAAAAGTCTTTTGAATCTTGAATTTTAAATACCACTGTTGAGCAAGATTATCAAAGCTTCATTTGTAGGTGATTGTCAGTACTAACAGAGGGAGCGTCCAGTTAGGACCCAGAGATGTCCACAGCTGCTTCTCCTCCTCATTCAGGTTGTCCTGCAGCAACGTAACAGCTGAGTTGGTCAGGGCGGGGCTGGATACCGAGGCTCCAAAAGCTGGCCCCCCAGTTGTTTTCACCATCTAAATCCCATCCAGATCACAAACATTAATACTCTGCAATTCTGACATTCAAAAATTAAAAAACACCATGTGTTAGACAAAATGAAGTTGACGTTTACTCCTGTTCGCCCTCAGTAGCACAACAATGGAGGCCAGAGATGAAGAGAAAAGCCAAAGGGGTGCACACACAAACAAAATATGCACACACACACACACACACACACACACAAAAAGTGACATGAACAGGCCTTAATATGCAGCTATGTGTTTCCACCCAGGTGTGTCACCAAACAAATCACACACACTTGTTTCACCCTTTGATTCTCATGATGAGGACTCATTCCTATCTATCACACATCAGCTGAGACAAAAGTGATCTTGGAATGCTATATGTAAAGTAATAAAATGTAATAAACTGTGGTTATTTAAACAAATACTTTGTCATAAGCTCTAAATATGATTACAACTGGTGCTGGTTTAAAGACTAAAAGGAGACTTTTTTTTTTTTTTTTTTTTTTGGAAATCTGCTCTACTTTGAAGCAGCAGCCTGGAGACAACAACATTTCCTTTCCATCTGTAAGAATGCAGCAAAAATTCAAACCAAATATTTGAGAAGTCGGCACAGAGAACCCCTGCATACAAATAGTTCTGGAAAAAAACAAGCTCAAACAAAATGGTGTATTTAATCGAGAGTTTGAACTCTCGGTCGAGCTGCCCTGAGTAAACAGGATAAACTTGTAGTTTCTGACAACATTACTCAACTACACCGAGGTTTTCCATTATTTTGACATTATACATATTTATGATTTTTGACCCGTATTTTCAGGTGTACCTCACAGGAAAAAAAACCCAGGTTTGAATAAAATGAACTGTTTAAACAAATATATTTAAAATAGGTAATAAAATAATATGTTGCAGATAAATAGGTAAGAGCCCCCCACTGAAAAAAAGTACTGCAGTGATTAATGTTTAAGCTGCCAACCAGTTGTTTAACCCTAACTGAAGCAGTAACATCTCAGGGACATGGTTGTTGAAAAGATGTTACTCTCTTTCAGAGGGATCAACAAGGCTTCACTTTGCTACAGTGCCAAACAATTCAACTCTGCAGCAGTGGACAAGGTCACGTAGCACGATGACCAAATTTACCCTCTTCCAGTGACTGTCAGCAGATTAAGTGCTCCACCCATCATAGTGTCTACCCTGTTGGGGCAGCATTGGTCAGGTCTAAGTTCAGCAATATTTAGATGCCAAAAAACATGAGGTCAGCTGACTATTTAAGTCTTTAGCACAGGAATATTTCAAGTTGACAAAGCCAGGATTCATCAGCTTTGTCAGGATTAAAAATGATGAAAGAGTGGTTCACGGTCCAGACCTCATCCCTGCTGACAACATTTGGGTGTGCTGGAAAAGACTTTCAACAACTGTCCAACTTTCCAATCATAGTTTATTACATCGCAGAAGCTCATCAAACCAATACCATAACAAATGCATGACATAATCAAAGCTGAAAAACATGCCACAAAATATTCACGTGTGTGGCTTTCGTTTTGGTTAGGTATCATATTTCTGATAAAACAATGGTCTCCATGACTGCTTGTAACACGGGGCCTGTGTCCATATGTCCTTTTCAAAAATCTGCCCCTGACTATCAGACATGTGGGTACTATGTTTATTTTAAGATCTTGCTATAAACAACAACACCTCGTGTACCGCAACAGCAGCTGCTGAGGTAGAGTTTATAACTGACTCACCATATCCAGGGGTTTGAACACATGGTGTACAAGCTCCTCTGATGAAGGATTGGTGATGGTAGATTTCAGACGAGCCTAAAACAGAAAAATTAATTTAACAACACGGTAAGCTGACCAAATAAAAAGAAATGAGACTTGACTAGATACACACCAAGAGGCTGAAGCTATATTTGAATTTCTGGAAGATATCTGTGAATTCCTTCTCTGGTGGAGGACAGGCCTTTGCAGCGAGTAAATCGTCTGTTTAGCAATTCAGATTAACAGAATAGTTACAATTAGTTACTATTATTTAATTAAGACACCTTGAAGGGATATTTCCATCTGTTTTTACCTTCTGCACTTTGCTTTTTATTTTTCTTCTTCTTCTTCTTTCTCTGGTTTAGCACTGTTGCAGCCTCAGCAGCCTGCTGCAGCTTGGCCATGAAGTTCTCGATGTCATCAAAACAGTGATTGAGGATCCCCTGAAGGAAAAACAAACCATTTTTTTATGCTGTTCGTATGTGAAACACCAGAGGAGATAAAAAAAGATATAAATGTAATAAGAGGTTGTACCACTTCTCTCTCTGCTCGCAGGAAAGAGATGTCAGGCCCGCCTTTTACTCCGTTTGCTACCGTAAAGGAAAGCAGAGGATTCAGTTCAACCATTGTCATTCATGGTTCTCCTCTTACTTGAATTTGAAATTCCTGTTCTGCTTTTTGACCCTGAAAGCCAACCCCCCCTCCTTAGAAACACAACCCCACAAAGCCATCTCTGTATCCCTGAGAGCTTTTTTTAAGCTAAAATACCCATTGCTGAATCTCACCTACCTTAACTTTTCACAGTATTCATAAGTTTTGCTTACCTCTGGGTCCAGGGTATGGTGGAGGGTTAGCTGGAGGGGCATTTGGAGCTTGTAGGATGGGGGGGCTTGGTATCCCATAAGGGTCAAGCATCTCTTCTCCACTCTGAGGAACCCTGCAGAACAAGATTAGAGTTTAATTACTTTCATATTTTTTATGGGCAACAGATTAAAGGTGAAGACAAACATCTTGTTTTTGTCGCTGCAGCCGATCACTCAGCATTGTCACCAGAAACGCCCATCAGCGAGGGCTTAGGAAGCCAAACACACATGCAGAAACATACAATAAATATCAGACTGATCCATCTTCATTATGAGAGCCTCAAACTGACCCAGCTTTGATCGGTTAATCTAGGCAAACAGTAATGCTGTGGCTATTAAATTCAACCCCACTCTGTTATTCCATTGTGAAATATAGTAAATAGTATGATTGTCCTTTCTCATGTCTGTAATCTATACCACAAATAACTGCTTTACATAAACAAAATGCTGCAAAAAGACAGGGACATGTGTCACTTGTGATCCACATTTTTTTAAATTAGTCTGCTCATGCGACACAGACTACAAAGTGCTGACTAAAACATTTAGTTATTAAAAAAAAAAAAAAAATCAGCATCAAAATTCAAAATTCTATCTCTGTCTTACCAGATGGCACGTTCTCAAAAGAAAAAGTTTTCAAAGCAGGTAATCCATTCAGGCCCTGAGACTGTGCACTAATGTGGTCAGCTCTCTCTGCTTTCTGTCACAATGGCCTTGCTATCTCTGTCACACCTTCTTAAGTTATGTGGAAACCGGTAAAACAAGTCTGTGACTCTCTCAGCTGTTTACACTGTCCTCCCTGTGTTTCTCCCTCCCTGGCCTCAGACAGGTGGATTGGTGACACAAAGATACTTTGACTCAATGAAAAATTAGACGCGATGGCAGTAAAAGGAAAGAATACAAAAAAGATAAATGGAACAGTCTGTTATTATGTGGCAGCCATTAATATCTTCCCATACAATATCAATACAAACAATGAGAAGCATTAAAATCCATGCATGGAAATGGGCACTTCAGAGCCTGGAAACACGATCAAACCAGTGGTTTTCCTTTTCACTAAAGCCCTTTGTGTTCTTTTAGAGCTCATGAACATGACATTTACTGTACCTGAGGGCATCGGGCACCGTCTTGCTTCGGGTGGAGGAAGCCGAAACTGCATGTGTGATGTCAGCACAAATTTGCTCTGCCTGTTAAATAAGTGGCAACACTTGTAAAACTTGAAGCAGCACAACTACGCAAACTGACTCACCAAGTCAGCCATGAAGTACCGAGGAGTTACCCGGGCACTCACCCTCACAGTTTCACAGCTGAACAAGTGAATGTCCGGCTTCTTCTGATCAACACTTTGGCAGACTAATAGAAGTAGAGATGGGAAGTGTTTCTCTGTGTTAATGGCATCACAGCGGTAGATGTTTTTGAAAATGTAGTTCTCCAGCTCATCCTGCATGAAAAGTAAAGGTCATTATAAAAGCAAATATGAGTGGTATTTATCAGCTGAGGACATATTAAATACTTTTAAAGTTCTTTCCCAAATGGTGTTGTAAAGCTTTGTATTAAAGCAAAAGGTGGCCAAAATTATAAAGTTTAATAAGCTTGGTGGAGCAAAAACTAAAAAACACTTCCTAAACTGCCTGAAACAGTTTATTTGGAAGCCAGTTTTTCATTGTTATGAAACATATTTACATAACGCTTTCAATCTGGGTAGTTTAGCATGAAACAATAGGGATCTGCCATGTATTCTTCTGTTGACCAATTAGATCAAGCTGAAACTTTCAGATAGGAAATCCTTAAAGACACATATACTAAAACAAGGCAATGCAAACAGAAAGTGGTAAAAGATGCAGCAGAAATGTGCCACTTAAAAAAAATGTATTGTAAACCTATTCCATAGACTCCTTCACCCTCCCTCTTTGTGAATGAACATAATATAGGCCCTTGGGCACCTTCAGGCTCTGCTCTCACCTCGCTTTGTATGTCTCTGAGCTGAACAGCTACTCTTCCAACATCTAGGAACATCTGTTGACTCCACAGCTTGTTTTGTTCAGCCAGAAAGGAGAGACGAGATAGGGCTTCCTCTACACCCTGGAAATTATCATCCTGGAGTGAGAACGTCAGAAGATGCTGCAAATAAAAAGGAAAAAGAAACAAAGAGGAAGTGAGGAGAAAATACACAAAATATTGATCTCTTTAGAAAAGGGTTCATTAAAACAAGCGTGTAGCAGGTAAGACTCACGTTAACAAGATGTCTTGTGATTGTTGTCATTGTTTGGTTTCTGAGTCAGCGGCTCCTGGTACCAGGAGAGAAAATATAGAGTTCTTATATAGAAATCAAGCTGGGAAAGTAAGACCAGAACATGAATCAGGTAATCTTTGCTAGTGTTTTTTCTGTACCAAAAGCAGGTTTTTAATAAAATCTGCCCTTCCCCTATATTCCATGTCAGCCTATCCTTTCTCTGCTTCAGTAAGAAAGCTTTATGCTGTGCGAGTGCATGAGCTGCCCAACCAGTTCTGGCTACAGCACATACAATCTCATTGTCACATCTGTCTGCTCCTCGGTGACCATCAGTACTGGACTCACTAGTATCATAGAGAACAAGCATGAAGTATCACTTATTTATCTTAGATATGGGTTTCATTATTACACTTTAGTATTCAAATACTTTTGATTAAACAGTCTGTGCCAAGCTATTTGTTGGCATCATCCACCTATATTATGCAATATCTCAAATTAGAAGACTGTGGCGACGCAGATACGAGAATATCTTGTTATCTAAAGATTTATTTAGTCTGATAATGGTAACAAGAATTGTGATTAATTTATTTGTAAAGATGGTTTTAATTTGAGTAAATCCACATCAGCAAACTCTTAGAGTCTAACATTCTGTCAAAATGAGACTAATACTGTAACAGTAGTGGCTGTACAGCAATGGGTTTATAAAAGCAAGGAAATATATTGAACAATTTATTGTAGTCTCTTCCACTTCTGTCTGTAAAAGGTTAATTTTTTAGACCAGCTCACTATCAAAAATCAGATAGGTGTTTGTGTGAAACTCCCAACAACTATACAAATAAGTAACTTGAAATACTGAATTAACTCACCAAGGTTGAAAGTCTTCCGCTCCTTTACTTTTAATGTGATACCAAAACCTGCTGAGTCTCAGTGTGACGGCAGGTGGGTTATTTTCATCTTCAAAGTTATGACGAAGCAAAGGTGTGTCACCCTGTGGAGTCCAGCCCAGCCCACAATCCACCTCTTTAAGGGACAGAAATATTTACTTTGGATCTTTCCTCTGAGCCAACACACACTTGCACATTTATTTATTTTGCAGGTGCGCACATTTCAAATGACTCACTTGATGCAGTCGATTTTCATCTTGGAATTTTAAAATAATTAATAAAGATTTTATACACATGGTGGCAGACTCAAGCACTGTTGATATATTAAATTGGTCAGGTTGCAATTTCCCTTTAGGATCAATAAAGTACTTTTCATTTCATTCCATTTAAAGGAATTAAGTTGTGAGATTTGTTACAACGCCCTGTTCAGGGTTTTTACAGTTTAATAAGATTGTGATAATTCAGCACTTAATTGTGCATTTACATACACACTTATATTCCAAACTTTTACTAGAACCTTGAATTTCTTTTTGTCTAATTCAAGTGCTTTTTATCCCCATCTTCCCCATGGTCTCAGTAAGTTTAGTGTTGAAAATGGTCATCATGGAATCACGGGACAAAGTTTTCCTTTAGGATGGAGAAGTGTAGTTCTTTAATAGTCAATGTGGGAGACGGGGTAAGGGGGCGGAGTCAGGTGAAGCTGATTCACAGTTGTTTTGGCTTCAGGACGCAACTTTTTCAAGAAGGTCTACCGCTTAATAACACAAGGTATTTAACATTTCTGATTGCGCTAATGACGCAACTTGAACTTAACATGCGATTAGATATTACTGTGCTTTCTGAGCAGGGAGTTACAATAGAGTCATTGATTTACTTCCAGATCGGGCATACGTGGCACACTGTGCGTGTGCGTGTGTCTGTCCAAAATAGTCAGTTTCACAAAATGAAGTTATTATCCAAAAATGTCTAAATACATTTTCAGGCTCTGATTATTGCATCAACTTTTTCTTTGTTCCTTTTATTTTTCTAAAAGATAAAACTTTAAATATATACATTTTTAATTTTATAAGCTTAAAAAACTAAAATGAGTGTCATTTACCAATAACATTTAAGAAACAACCTGTTAAAATTTCCGCTATCCATACAATTTAAACTTTAATTTATTGATATTGCATTTGATGTAATAGTTGCTCTATCTTCCAAATAAATCTAAAGCGCTTCTTGTAATGCTACTGAGAGTTCATAGAATATTTATGTGCAAATCATAGCCATTGAACTCATTGACTGACCTTTAATTCTAAATGAAATTACCATCCGACAGAAAGGGAATCATAATAAACTTAATTTGCCATGCAGGTGTACATAAATATGGAATTTGACTGCGGTATTTGTTTTACTGAAGAGGAAAATATAACGAAGTTGAAGAAAAGAAAATGGGATATAACAAATGCTTGGAATTAGTTATGTAGTCTGTCATTCCAACATATACACTAATTTAAAGTACATATGCAACTGTTAATAAGTAAAGTTTTTATATATGTGCAAAATATTTATTTGTTACCTGTTAGTGAGGATGCATAAGTCGTAATGTATCTAGGATCTGTCTTTCGTGCGCCCCGTGAACGCAACACTTAAGGCCGGTCGTACAGTACGTAAAGGATCTTGCATCAACCGGAAGAGAAACAGCTTCCAGTCATCCACTAACCACTCAAATACGCGGGTAATTAGATTTTTATCTGTATTAAATGTCTATTTCTTTTAATGAACTAACTAGACGCAAGTATCAGAATTCTTACATTCCAATGGAAACAAAGAAATGACAGCGCGCGCCACGATACATCATTAATAGCAGTTGAAGTTGTAACCGCACCATCGCACGTGTTCCTCGTCTGTGAGCAGAAGAAGGATTAAAGACTATCCCGGGCGTTTTGACAATTTTCTGCCTCTGAAAGGATTTTTACCGTTGCCTCTTTTATCGGCGGTTTATCAGTGGTCAGGTATGTTGTTTTTTTTATTAAAGGTGTGCCGTTTCCTACGTGTTTTCGTCATATATCTATAAAGATGGTTCAGGTATTTGAGGATGATGCGCCTCTCCACGTTTTAGCTAAATGGGGTTCCCCCCACAAAAATCGCCTCGTACACGCGACTATATTTAATTAAAGGTAAAAATAATTTAAGTGAAATACAAGAGGGAATACTTGTTGGACCTAATCAATCTCTAATCAGGGATTAGTGCGACAGTGAGAACACTTAGTCTAGTTCACCATCTGGTCGGAAAGCTAGCATTTTTTTTAGTTGCAGTTCGTTTAAACCAATGAAGTCCGATGCATCAATCTCTTTTAACAAAACATACTTTAATTGTTGCGTGGGCAAAATTTTATAAACCAGTCAGTTCAACAGCATTTCATTACACCAAGTAACTTCGTCAAATGAAAACCAGGCTAAAGCTAAATAAATAAAGGCACTGTTTATTATGTTTTTACTGAATATACCTCTAAAACTGGCATCAGCGTGACTCAGTAATTACTGCCTTCTGTACTGAATAATAATTAGAATTTAATTAGCCTTTTTCCGGCATGTCACACATAACTGCAGCATCTTGTAAACACCATTACTCCTGATGGGTCATAAATATATTTTATAGACGGCATGAAGGATTTATCAGCAGAGATAATCAGCCACAGTCTTACTTCCTCACTGTTTCTCCTGTTTTTCTGTTTTCACCTTTATTTAATAGATGGAAAAGCAGCCTTTGCCAACTGATGATGACAAGACAGGAGGTGTAGATGTGGAGGTTGATGGATACACTGAAGGCGAGAGTCAACAGGGCTCCTCTGAGCCTACAGCCCGAGCAGGGTGGAACAGTAAAATAGAGTATTTTTTGGCTCAAGTGGGATTCAGTGTGGGACTCGGCAATGTCTGGAGGTTTCCATATTTGTGCCACCAGAACGGAGGAGGTTAGTACATCTATTACTCCTGTCAGTAAAGGATGGCTGCTGCTGAACTGTAGTCTTTAAGATACCAAATACAATTGTGAGTGCAGCAATTACTCACATGGCAGAGTCGGTGGTCTTTGTAATCAGCCATGCAATGAAAGAGACACTGTCGCTATTGTGCTTAATCATGCATGCAGATACATTATCTACCAACTGTAACGCCTGCTTATGAAACATAATTGTGAAGAATTAATCCTGGTTTTAAGTCTTACTAATGTGTCACATCTTGGTTTCTTTGTTTTTTAACTGAATGTTGGTCTCCTCTTGTCAGGAGCTTTTCTCCTGCTGTATGTGCTGCTGATGCTGGTTGTGGGCATTCCCTTGTTCTTCCTGGAGCTGGCAGCTGGTCAGGCTATCCGACAAGGGAGCATCGGAGTGTGGAAATACATCTCTCCAAGGCTCGCAGGCATTGGATATTCCAGCTGTGTGGTAAAACTACATGATTAATCTTCCCTAGATCACATTTATTATGCTTGGTACATGGTGGTGTTTTCCAAGAGTCCTATTGTTTTACATACTTCTGCTTCAAACATCCTGTTTGACCTGTTAACAGAAAGAGAGCATTTGTTAGGGTTAGGGAGAAGTGCTACCTTTAGTAATCTGATAAAACCCCTCTGACACTCAGCATTGATGTGATGAAGTTATTTTTATTTCTGAAAGCAATGATAAGTACTTGCTTAAGAGTTTTGACATTACACACACATACTTTTTGTCTTGATCTGTTTTAGCCTAAAACTTAATGCATAATTCTTTTCTTTTTTTACTGTCCTCAGGTCTGTTTCTTTGTGGCTCTCTACTACAACGTGATCCTTGCATGGAGTCTTTTCTATCTTGGTAGCTCATTTCAGTATCCTTTACCTTGGGAGAAGTGTCCAGAACAGGGAAATGTAACAGGTAAACATATCATTAGGCAGCATTAATATTACCAGTGTATGAGCTTTGTGGCTCATGTCAGAGTCATGATTGTTTTTTTTGTTTTTTCTTTTTTATACCAGTAAAAGAATGTGAGCAGAGCTCCCCCACATCATACTTCTGGTTCCGCAAAGCTTTGGATATCACAGACTCAATTGATGAGGTGGGCTCTTTTAACCCTTACATTGTCTGCTGTCTGCTGGCGGCCTGGACCATTGTGTGCCTGGGAATGTTCAGAGGTATCAAGTCCTCTGTCAAGGTAACTATCCAAAGAGACTATATAATACTCACAAAAAGTTAGGCATATTTGCTTTTCTGTTTAATGTTAGAATTAACTTTAAATACACTATAATCTTTACAGGTCTAAACTGTTGTATGCATATGTACAAATGTTCAGCGTTTCAATATTTATTTCAGAACATGTTCTCTAACAAGGTGAGTATTCGTAAAAAAAAAAAAGAAGCGTTTGAACAATTGTCTGCTAAATGTTCTGGTTCATTGACAGCTTGTTATTAAACTGTCTTGTTCATCCTGTTGTTCACATTTCAACCTCATCAGACCAAGACAACACCTAACACATGACAAGTAAAAGAGACATTGACTTTCTTTTTTTGTTTTTTGTTGTGCTTACTCTTAACACCTCTTAGATGCTTCTCTATACTTAAGTTTGCTCTTAAGCATGTATCAGACATTTGTTATAGATGGTTTGCTATTTTTCAAAACAGGCTTCTTATTGTTAGTATTGTAATATAGTTTTAATTGACAAATGTTCCAGGATTTTTTTTTAAACACTGACTTACTGATAATGTTTTATAGAGTTGGTCGGTTGGGTCAAATCCCCGTCATGTGTCAGGCTTAAGTTTCGGGGTTACTGTACTAACAGAATCTGTGGAATGTGTGGCTTAGGTGTTGACCCATATCCAGTCTAAAACCACACGATGTGCTTCTGGTTTATGTAATTTCTTTTCTTACACCATGTTGTTTTTCCCTAACACATGATGTATTGTGTTACAGCTTCTCTCTAGAGGTTTAAACACCACAATGAGCAGCAAAGCCAGCAGACATTACAATCATTTAGCTGACACTCTTATCCAAAGCGACTTACAGTCGTCAGGCAGTAGCGCTAAGGGTCTTACCAATATTAGGGGACAGAAAATGCTATAATTTGTCCCCTCAGTCTTATCTGTCAACTGAGATAAGCAGCCGCGACAGAGCCAATACAGAGTACAAGGTGCCAAAATCTGAAAACCACAGCAACTGGAGTTTAATAAATAAATAGATTTAATAAATATTACAACAAGCTGTGCAGATATTTGCACTATTACCCACAAAGAGTTTAAATGTTATTTTGAACCTTATAAGTTTTGTTCTCCAAGTAAAAGAAAATTTACATAAAAAACATATTAACAAGTAGTTTAGGGACAGGAGTATCAGAGAACAGTGTGCTAACAAAAAAAAAAGAACCTTTGGTCATATGAGTTATTCTTTGAACAGTTTGTGGAATCTTAAATATTGGGTGTCACTTGGGAGAATTGTACTATTTTCCTAGTGTTTGTTCTCACAGTTAATTTTTACTCATTTTCCAGGTGATGTATTTCTCCTCCATCTTCCCTTATGTGGTGCTGATCTGCTTTCTGATCCGAGGGCTCCTGCTGGATGGAGCCTTAGAGGGAATCACTTACATGTTTTATCCTAAGGTAGCTGTTTATAAAACATCTCTGTGATTGAAGAGAGGGAGCTGATGTGATTGTTTCCCTGATTCCCTTCTTCTTCTCCCTCTGCATTTATAGATAGAAATCTGGGCAGATGTGCAGGTGTGGCGACAGGCAGCCACGCAGGTTTTTTTTGCTTTAGGCCTCGGCTTTGGGTCCATCATCGCCTACTCCTCCTACAATCCCAAGAACAACAACTGCCACCGTGATGCCTTCACTGTCTCCTTTATAAACTTCCTCACGTCTGTGCTGGCCACGCTGGTTGTGTTTGCTGTGCTTGGCTTCCGAGCCAAAAACAAAGTCATGGCATGTGTAGTCAGGTACGTTCAATAAGAGGACAAGTCTGTGTTTTCAACATGAACAGCATCTTGAATGAAGTTTATCAGGCTTGAAGAAATTGTGCAAAGCATGTCAAAACTAGAAAACTGCAACACCCCTAAGTTAATCAGCCTGAATTTAATTTTCCTGTCATTGTTTATCATCAACACGAGAACTACTGATATCTGACTTTATATTTCTGACTGCATATTCTTTTTTTCTGTCTTTCAGTAACATAGAGATGCTTTCAAAGCAGTATCACCATGGTTATGTGGACAAAAGCCAAAGGACAAACTTTAACTTCTCTGATCCCAGTTCTGTGGATCTACAGCACTACACTGCCTGGTTCAAACAGTATGGACATCAGGTCCCTGGGAATTTAACAGAGTGCAGTTTGGAAAAAGAGATGCAGAAGGTGAGAATTTAAGGTTTCTGGGCTCATTTCCTGTACTTTAATTATTATATATGTAATTTACTTGAAAACTAAAGCAAACAGTCCTGTTGCAATTTGTAATTTCCTTCTGGAAAGTTTATTTTTCATTTAATTTCTGTTTCTGTGCAGGGTGTCGAAGGCACTGGCCTGGCTTTCATCGCCTTCACAGAGGCCATGTCACTCCTGCCTGGAAGCCCCTTCTGGTCTGCACTTTTCTTTCTCATGCTGCTCAACCTCGGACTTAGCACCATGTTTGGTACTATGGAGGGCATCCTCGCCCCCCTAACTGACAGCTTTAAAATATTAGCAAGAAACAAGACCAAACTCACAAGTAAGTACCTGAGACATTTTATGGTATTTGTATGTGATGAATGTATTTCGAATTAGACTCATACAAACAAAACTGCATATGCTGTATCAGCCAAGTGCTATTAGAAGGTATAGTCTAAGGTCACTGCGCTTCTTGCAGAAAGATCTAAGAATCATTTCAATGATACCTTAAAGCAGATTTACCTGTTGTTTATTAATTCAAGACAAAATTAATGGTGTGGGATTGTGTGTACTCTCTGTTTTACCCTAACATGTCATTCCTGTTGTGTCAGTTATCAGCTGCATCTTTGGCTTTCTGATTGGCCTACTCTTCACCCAGCGCTGCGGGAACTACTTTGTGACAATGTTTGATGATTACTCCGCCACCCTGCCTCTCATAATCGTGGTGGTTTTTGAAACTTTCAGTGTGTCTTGGCTCTATGGAGCAGATAGGTGAGGATGCTTTTTCACTATGGATATCTGACGTCTTTCAGTATTATGAATGTCGGGTTCTTAGACTTGACAAGACTGACTTAGCAGTGTGATTCATTCACCCCCCCCCCCCCCCCCCCCAAAAAACCAGATTCCTAGATGACATTGAGGCAATGCTGGGCTGGCGTCCCACTGTCATTTACAAGTACCTGTGGAAATACGTTTGCCTGCTGGCTATGCTGGGACTGCTGGGAGCCACCACTATCCGCATGCTCATCAAACGACCCACTTACATGGCGTGGAACCAAGAAACGGTATGAGGAGTAGGCAAAAACTCAGCCATGTTTTTATTCTGACGAATCAGCAGTCAGAGATGTAATGTTGCATTGGTGCATTTATGTTTTTACATGTTGCACAGTATTCCCAGCAATCTAAAACATCGAAAGCTTCAGTGAGTTCAGTCATAAGACATGTAGTGTCTGGAGTAAAGCAAACATTTGCTTTTTCTGCACTTGTGCACAAAGGCATCTAAATGAAACAAGTCATTTCTTGCTCTGTCTTCACTTCTCTGCATGAAGGAAATTGCACAAGAAATAAGTAATCCATTTGATTTCAATTTTCAGGCTTCTGATGGTCATTTGCCATACCCCGACTGGGCACTGGCCGTTCTGGCGTTATTGATCATCATTGCCATGCTGCCCGTCCCCGCAGGTTTGATCCGCTCTGTTCTGCTGGACCGCAGAAAGCCAACATCCAGAGACACAGAGGTTGGTCAGTACAGCATTGTTAACACAGATGAGACTCCAATGACGGACATGTCTGAGCTGGACCATAGAAACGGGTTTGCTGCTTCTGTTTCCTGAATGCTGGACTTCAAACAGTGAAACTTGACCTTCAGTATGCACTAAACATTTTAAAAAGGGGCCATTTCTGAAGAAATTTGAATTATCTCACAGCTTTTGGCGCACATGTGGGACATGCGTTTCTATAATTTATTTAATATTTAAAAGTTCTGTTTTTTTCCCTTTTTCAAGATTTATTTAAATGAAGCCCATGCACCTGTAGGCGATCATGGTGCTGTTGAATATTATTATTGTCCTGGCAAAAATACAAAAAAAAGATAAAGTCAAGTATGTTAACTATGGAACAAGTAGCTTATTACTGAATGAAACTCCAAAGTGGGATTTACTACAGTCTTTTATTTTACAGAGCCATCCGCCTCATGTTAAAAGAAACATCTGAATTTCATTATACGCCATAAACACAATGTTCTTGTGTGTTTTTGTCACATATCCCTTTTATTGAAAATGTACTTAATTTGTCTTTATTCATTTTTTAAAGGGTAACATTTTCTGCCATGCATATATTGTTACAGTATTGAACAGGTGTATTACATGTTCTTTTCTGCTGTTGTACAGACCACCATGATGCCAACTACGGGCTTCTTGGTTAATGTAAATATTAATAAATAGAGTTTAAAAGGCTTGATTAAAATAGGAGCGGCGGCACAAAGGGCTAGAAAAAAAAACAGTTTTTATTACGGTGAATATGTCAGATAGTGTCAGTGATCTATGTTTGCTCTTTTGTCAGATATCTGGGTTTTAAAACTTTGCACAGCATGTTTTGTTGAAGACAGACTCACAGTTCATTACTTCCAAAGATCTCTGAATATTTTCTATCTAAAAGTCATGTCATTCATTTTCTTAAAATGTGATTGTTGAACTTTTACAGCTCAGTAAATGGTTACCTGGACTGTTACACTAGAAATGAGCCAGTCTAGCTACAAAGGAGGATTTCAAGCTGAGCTACAAGGTGAAGAATTAATCCTACACACATATAATCAGTGTTTACGGCTGGAAATCCACAGGTCCTGAGGCTGTGTGATGCCATTCAATAGTGAGCAAGTGTAACTGCAGTTTATTCTAAACATGCATTTTTTATTTTCTCAAATAATATCTGAGAAATTGTTTGTTTTTTTAATCCACTTTGACAAAATGGTGGTTGTAGAGAAAAAGTCAGCATTAGAGCACGCATGCACAAGGATGTTGACTGTTGGTTAAGTGACAACACAGTAAAGACATCGAGGTAAACTCCTAATCTTAATGTAGATGTGTATATAGCAAATGTAAAAACTCATGATCAAATTAACTGCCCATATGTGAGATATCTTGCTTTGATAGTTGGAAATGAGAATTTGGCAAGAAGCTTGTTTTGTTATTGTAAAGTTTGGGATGAAAAGAAACTGGTGATGTACTCACTGAAACTGGGAGGACAAAGCCGCTGACCTGACCCTGCTTCTGTTTATATGAAATACAGTGTGTGATGTCAGTAATGTGTTGTGTTTTTGAAAACTGCTGGCTTTATGTCATTGTTTTGAGTTTTTCCTGAGACTGAAGGTGCAGTCTGTTTTCAGATGTTTTTCTTTTTTTTTTTTAGTGATTTATTATCTGAATGAATTGACTTTATGAATGCTGTCGTATTTAAAGTGCCTTCAGTTCAGTAGGTCTGTGAGGAGAGCGTTACAATCATTCCAGCTTATGTATAGTTTTTAAAACAGTTGGTTTTGACTGAACAACAGATGTCATCTAGATCAGTGGTTCCCAACTTTTTTTCCTTGGGGACCCCCTTCATGCATATACTAAAATGCCATGGACCCCCTGCTCCACCCTGTGCTGGAACCATGCTGGTTTTAGGCTTTCAAAAGTGAGATTCTCACCATATAAAATATATTCTGGTTGAGTCCTGTCCTTTGACAAAGCTAAAGTTAAAACATACAGCCTTACTTTTTTCCCCTTAAACATTTTGTGGACATTAATCACAATGGCTCTAATGTTCAAAGCCTCAGGGACCCCCTGTGCTCTTTCGGGGACTCCCTTGGGGGGTCCTGGACCCCAGGTTGGAAACCACTGGTCTAGATCAGTCTTTCACAAACTTTTTCAGTCCAAGGACCACTTAACCCACAGAACAAACATTCACAGACCACCTATAGTCCCCGAAACAACATATCATCTTAAACAGTTTACAACATAAAATCTCAGCTTTTACAATATTTTAATCTGTACTCGTTTTTTTTTTTCCCCCATCTTAATGGGAAGAATGGGGCTGCATTTTCTGTGCCATAAGTGAAGCAATATCTGGCTCCAAATCTGAGAGTTTCAGTCTCGTAGTCCACACCAATCTGGTTGCGCTGCTTTGTCTTCAGGCCAAAAAGTGCAGAAAATCCAGCTTCACAGTTGGAAGTGGAAGGAAACGGCATCAACAGTTTCAGAGAAGTGTCAGTCAGCTCAGGATGTTGAGGTCAGAGCCAAAAGTCAGTTAAACCTTCCTCCATGAAAGTTGTCTTCAGTGTCCCATCTCATGTAACATCCACCTCTCTCATGAGAGCTTGGAACTGATTTTTAATGTTGTCACAGGCTTTTTCCCCAACGAATGTATTGGCCATGACCTTTGCAGTTGGTTTAACTAAATTCTCACCTATTAAGTTTCCTGCTTTGGCGATCAAGATGGACACCTTGTATGAAGCCTGTGTAGCTTTTGCATTTTCCCCAAGTGCAAAAAACTGGGGCCTCCTTCTCCAGTTTCGTCACATTTTCTTTTAAAAATTCCAGCAGGCATAGCAGAGCTACTGGGATTTGCATCAAGCTGTTGTACCTTTCCTGCTGTATCAGATGTTTCATTTGGTTTTCTTTTAAGTGATCTTTCCTAAGCCACTGATCCATAGTTAATTTGGATGTAAGATGGTTTTGGTGTCACAAAGTCTGAGAGGCTTCCAAACTTTTTTTTATAGTGTTGTTCATGTGGCAGACCGGTCCGGGGACCACACTTTGAGAAATGCTGATATATGTGTGTGTGTGTATAGTAATATTTTTTTTAGAGAAGATGTGATGTACAGTTTCTGAGATGTGTTGCCACTTTCAATAAAAACAAGTTTTCATTGATCTTTTGTGCTATTTAGTCATTTTTTGGTTATTTTCTCAAACTTTTCTTACATGTTCAAACCCTTGCAAATATACCTGAGAAATAAAAGTTACAGGATCCATTTTTAAATGGTCTAGATAAGTGAGAGAAAGCGCTTAATATAAAGAACAAAGCTGACCATGATGGATGTATGCAGACAAATTCCTTTTTCAGAGCTGTAAATAAACAGTGGATGTCATCAGTAAGATGATTGTCAGTTATATAGAGCTCAGATAATTGCTGCTTCACACATTTTACATCTAAATGTTGATTATTGATTTGCACACATTTACTATGAAAGCCAGTTTTTTGGCCTTGCATTGGAGCATTAGTTGGTTGTATCACTTACGTAAAAGCCCAGAGCTGCTGGTCGGTGTACATCACACCAGTTTTGAAATCTTTACACTGGCTTCCAGTCAGTCACAGAATAGATTTTAAAACCCTTCTGCTTGTTTACAAATCCCAGAATGGTTTAGGCCCAGAATACATCTGTGATATGTTCAGAGAATATAAACCTAGCAGAGCTCTTAGGTCCAAAGACTCTGGTCAACTAGTCCAGGCCAGAGTCCAGACTAAACATGGAGAAGCAGCATTTAGCTGTTATGCTGCAAACAAATGGAACAAACTGCCAGTGGAGATTAAACTTTCCCCAAATGTAGACATTTTTAAATCCAGGTTAAAAACATTTCTTTTTTCATGTGCCTATGCATGAAATCTGCACGGTAACTTTTTTTTTTTAACTTATCTTGCTTTTAATCATTTTAATGTAATTTATTATTTTATTGTGATTATGTGTTGATTATGAGTTGATGCCTTTCACTATTCTAAATATCTGTAATATCTTTGTTTTATGTAAAGCACTTTGAATTGTCTTGTACATGAAATGTGCTATATAAATAAACTGCCTTGCCTTGCCTTACAGAATATTTCTGCTCTCATATTCTCAACCAAAATAAACTTCCATTACCTGCTGTGTCCTGCTGCACATCATCAGTATAATCTCCCTGGAAAAACCAAAGCATATTAAGACTTGGGCCAACTTACATATCTGGATTCAGTCTAAAGATTTGTCTTCCTACCGGCGTAGGTACAGGTCAGTATCAGAATCTGTCTTTCTCTGAAAGACCAGAGGCAGATGTCAGTATGCCTCATTGTGTCTTCTGGCTGCTCAGATTTGCAGAACCAGTGCAGGTGGCCTAAAATGTGAACCTCAAGGCTATCCAGACCTGTGCTGACCTGTAGCTTTTGTTTAAAATAGGGGTGGTGTTTGCTCAAAACAATTTTGCTCTGTATATACAGCGATCAGCCTAAGTATTTTATAGCTGCACTGTGATATCTTTCAGTCCTTGAAGAATTGGAGCGCCCCTGCAGGGCCATGCAGAGTATGGGAATGGAAAACACACCTTGCTGTTACTAGAAAGTGTTTCATACCAGGTTCAAATATCAGACTGTACAGGTAATAAGCATTGAACCAGTAGATTTCCACGTCTAGACAGTACTGATACTGAAGAATAAAGAGCAAAGTGAATTCTAATCAATTAACAATGCATCTTAAATAAACATTTAATATACAGTTTATAATTATAATTATAAGCAGACTCTATATTAGGAGATGAGTGATTAGAGGAATGAATGAATGTCACATTTCACTGGCGGTATCTTCATCCCACAGCTTCATCACAACAGCTGTTTGGACATCGAATTAAATGGACTGAATGAGAGTGAAGCAGTACATTTGCGTGTCAGTAGGGAGCTCTGTTGCACTCATGTCAGAGTATTTATCATGTTTCAGAGCCTTCTTTCTCATATCACACCTTTATTTTAATATGTTTTAAAACTGATGGTAGCCTATACATTTTTCTATTATTGTCTTCAATCAACATTTATAAATGATAAAAGCTCATAAATCATTACTCCAGTGCAGAATGTGTTGAAGGAAAGCCGATAAATCTTCATTTTAAAAACATCTTTGTGAAGTAGTAGTAAGTAAACACAGGATTTGTAAACCACAGTCTACATGTAGGCGCTTACGTGGAGGACAACTCGCAGGTGTCCCCTTAGAAATAATTGTCTGTCAAGGGAGTTCAGTTGTCTTGGATGCAGTCTAATTTCAGTCAGTCAGAGAGGCAGAGAGGACAACACCCGGCAGGCTGAACAACGACGTCTTCGCTCTAAACAGGTAAACACAGCTAATCTGTTTAAAATGTTGCAGTTTTGCTCTGTAAGTGTGTAAAGTAGAGAGCTTATTTGAGGAATAAGGGACCTCTTTAGGAGCATGGGAGGTTTGTTATGCTAAACTAGGAAATTATGACAACATCGTATGGAAAACAGCTGAACTATTATTATGAGTACAAATAAACACAAAGGTATTTTCAGAGAGCACAGCATGTTTCTTAAAGGTCATGTGGAAGTAGACTTTGAAAAGAAGAGAAACATATATTAATAAACCATAAGCTTAATTTTTTAATAGGTGTGATTTTTTTTTTTACACCTTATTTCAGTGGATGATTCTCATGGCTGGCCGGGCAGCTCTGTGTCTCCTGCTGATACTCCCACTGAGCAGCTCTCAGAGCACTCTGCAGTCTGAGCAGAGGATCAGAGCCCATCAGGCCCCAGCAGCACCTCCTCCTCCTCCTCCTCCTCCTCCTCAACAAATACGAGACCTTCTCCAAAAAGAAGAAACCACACATTTAAATACCAAACAGACGTGTGAGTCTTGTTTAATGAACCAATATTAAGCTGCAAACGTTTGAATCAGTCCTACACATTGTTCATATCAGACAGGTAGTGTTTCCTATGAAGACTGGGTGTTGACATTGGTAACTTTAGCCACTGTACATTTGCTCAAATTTAATTTGGACTTTCATTCGTCCCCTTTTGAACACCTCTTCTCTGACGGTTTTTATTGTGTGTGTCATGCCTGCACAGATGCTCATGTAGACAAAGATAACGCTAAAATAGGTCTGTTCATCGCTGCATCCTTTGGGACCTTCACTCTGATGGCTGCAGTGTACTGCATCTACAGCAAGTTCTACACCAAACACCAGTACCTGCACACTCAGCTTAACAATGACCCAGGTAGTACTTAAATGTTACTGACTTACAGACTTTTTAAAGATTGCATTTAAAAACATTTGGGGAAATGATCATTTAAATGCTACTACTTCTGCAGTAAATGTTAATTTTCATTTGTTTATTATTGTAAAAAACATTGTAAAGGCAATGTTTATTTATTTTATTTGTTTTGTTTTTTGTTTATTAATGAAAGCGCACTAGGTTGGTAGGCTAAAGAATGATCAATCAGAATGCATTAAATACATAAACATGACCAAACATTTCATTTTCTGCTATTAAGTACAACGTTTTAGGCTGAACTTCCTGACATCTCTCTGCAGATGTAACCTCTGACTGCAAAGACCCTGCTCCTGTGTTTTTCCACACTTCTGCTGCCTCCAGTTCAATGGATGTAAAAAAAGCTAGTTATGGCTCTCTCTCAGATGCTCCATCTATCATTTCTGTCCCCCCAAGTCTGTCTCCTCTTCCTTCTGCCATGCCCTTCCCTCCCATTTTCCTCTCCTCTCCCTCTCTGAGAACCATATCGGCTCAGGACCTGGAGAAGAGCTGCATCTGATATTGGATGTTTCATTAGAGATGGCTTCTAAAAGAACAAGTAGCTGTTCACTGTTAAATGCGTTTTCCAGTGTCCGTGTATACATATCCCACTACTCTTTGAAACTTTGCTACGTTTCTGCTGTAATCTCATCCTCATCTGTCATTTACTGGCTCCCTAACCACCACATCTACTCTAAAGATTTACTTCTACATCACCACATGCATAAACTGTAGTCACTTGTGTTTAATGTCTGTCAGATATCAGAATAAACCAGAACTTTTACCACTTTCAGAACAAAAAACATGTCCAGTGATAAAATAAATATCTTCTGGTGTCTGTGATGTATTTCTGATCTAGAGCCTCTAAAGTGATACCTACATTTTCAGGTCCAATACTGAGAAATGCAGCAATTCTCTCTCTGCAAGATATTCTACCGTAAACACAGGATTTTTCCATTTCTGACAGCAGGCAGACTAAAATATGTCAGTTTGGAACTTTGTAAGTAGTTTTAATGAAGCCATGCAGTATGGTGTCTGTTTGTTATTACAGTTGCATGTAGTTTCTTGCTCATGGATTTTCTTAATCGTTAGATTCTTTGGAAAAAAAAACAAACAAAAATGTAAAAACATCAATATGGCTAAACTGATGTGTAGGCGAACAAATTATATGTATTTTTACCTATATGTGATACTGAAAGGCTAGGAAGTTTGGGCTACATTATTTCTCATGGTCTGGCTAGTGTTGGGATAATATATAATTTTGTTTTCATAAAATTGAGGGGCCGATACCGTAGTTGAGCTTTATGTTTTATAATGCCTGTGATGAAATTTGACTATTAGGATGTGTGCATGTTATAGTGTTCCCAGCCATAAAGAAGCAAGTTATTTTTTATAAAGAAAATAGATTTTTAAAAATAATCTTAGACATGTTTCATAAAATAAAAATGTCCTGTGTATAACTTGAGTTTTGGCATTACAAGGACACTAGTGCAAAGCAAACCAAAGTTATGCAGAGCAAAATATCTATGAACAAGTTAAATAACTTCGATAATAACTTTGCTTTCGTCTCTCTCTCTCTCTCTCTCTTTAACCCCAAAGGCTTTTAATGATTATAGACAAATTTTCAAATGTTGCTCAATATGTGACGTTGACTTTTTCCATGGTTTTGAAATTTATAGGAATTTGTGGGAGACAAACGGCATAGGGGTAATTTGGCTGGTTGTAACTCTAATTTCTGTAGAGAGGCAGAAAGAAAAAAGACAGAGAGAAAGAAAAAAGAAAAAAGCAAAGCATCACTACATCACTACTCTGCCCCATCAGATGATGGTCATTGGAACTGGCATTGCACAATTTTTTATGCAGCAGTTTTTCGCTCTTGGTGTGACGCACAGAAAATCAACGCACAACAAAGTAGATCCACAAAATCTGAAACTTGGACCTTTCTCTCCACGAAATCCACTTTTCTTCTTTATTTTTCCTCCTCTAAAGTTTATTTTAACAATACTCAACCGACTACTTCACTCTTATAGCTCATTTTGAAGGAATCTAGAGACATTTTTTAAAAACGCAAATAACTCCACTTTCACCCCAGCGTCCGGTGGGGCAGTCTGCCAATTTTGCCTTACAAATTCCCTGGAGCTCTGTTAATATGCTTCGATCGGACTGTGTTTACTCTAACTCACTCCATTCAAGGCTTGTGTGCTCCAAAAATAGCCGTTGCTTGAACAGTCGGTGCTTAAAAAGCCGGTCTGCGTGGAAGGAAGTGACATGCTACCTTCCACTCACTACACACACTTGGAGAGATTAGTGCGCAGGCAGCAGTAATCTGTTTTCAGGACCATGGTCAGAGACACCGTTTGACCATGAATCCTGTCGAAAGTTGCCCACGGGACGTTCTGAACCCGCACGGACACCAAAGAGTATAAAAGAAGTTCGTTTGGACCACAAGGATTCTAGCAAACTGAGACTGAAAATGTTTGTTCGGTCTATTATAGGAAGTTAAAGTTAAAAAAAAAAAATCTCAGGACAACCATCTCAGGACAGTAGGTGGGTTAAGGACGCTGATGACCAAGTAAAATCAGTTTTTATGTGAGTGAGAAGAAAGAAGCAGAGGAAACGGCTGTGCGCGCAGACAGGGGCGCACAAACACTGCACATTGTTCCGGTCCTGGAGACGTGAGGATGGAGATCCGGCCAGACAGGTTTAAGGCTGTAGCAGCCAAGACTCTCGGGAAAATATACGGGTATGTAAAATTTATGTTGGATTAAGTGCGGCCAGGAAACGGCTTTCTGCTACTTTTTGATGTTATAAAGAAAAAGCTTATTTTTAGTAATACATCTGAAAAAAAGTTACTTCTGCTGAAACATGAAACTGACTCATTGTCGTGAGGAGATAAGAGCAGATGAGAAGATCAAGGTGTCCAAGCGCCGGGATAATCTGACACATCTGTCTCTATCACATAAGAAAGGCAAACTATCAGTTATTTCCTGGGGTATTGGAGGCATCTAATAACATACGTTACAAGATTTGTAAACGCACAAAATCTTTGAAACCTACAAATAATCTCTGAATTCTTCTGTGGGCTCGGTGCTACGTTAAATGATCCTCATTTGCTTCCTGAGAGCAAAGAACGTAGTTTTATTTTAGACCCAAACTGTTCTTTCGGTGTCAGATGAAGCGTGTGATCAATAACTAGATCGATTTCTTCCAAGCCTTTTTTGCTGTGCTGTCACAATATCAAATTACAGAAGCCTTGTGACAGTTATTTTGAGTTTTATAATTGAAGATATTGACAGTAATATTCTGGTTAAGATAAAACGGAAGACATTTAATGAGTAAGTGTATGTTTAGTGTGAAGAAGGCCTGAAAAGGCCTGTCACACCTGCCAGTCCTGAACAGTAACCTTGAGAAAACTGACACTGACTCCAGAAGACGCCAGATTTTTTTACTGACATAATATTTTGTACATTTTCGCAATTAATTATTTAAGATCAACTAATTTAAATATGATTAATCTATAGTCACTAAAAAACTGTCACATGGGACTTTTTGGGAAACTCTACTTGCACCACAGCTATTCTTGTTAGTAGTGAGTTATGAAATTTGCAGCACGCTACAGAAATTATGAGAGTGCTGAAGTTACAGTCTGGAGAACATCCAGTGATCTGAAAGCAAGGAGGTATTGATGGACTCCCCTTTCTCTCTCGGGATTTGATGCTGCGTCTAAACACTTAAATCCTCTCCAGAAATAGCCTCTCCTCTTCCAAGCTGTCGGCCCGAGTAAATCCCTGCAGGCCGTACACCTGGGCCACCTCTTCTCCTCCTAAGCAGTCCTGTAACTCGTCATCATGTCCCTCCCCACCACTACCACCCCCGCCATAGGGCATCTAGCAACCAGGATTAGGCCATTCGACCTACGACTGAAAGCCAGCAGCAGTAAGCTGTCATTTCCGCTGAGCGCACGTGCATGCATGTGCTCGTCTTGCTGCTGTGCGTAACGCGCACCGGCCAGTTCTCCGGTCCTGATATCTTCACGCAACGTCCCCAGGGGCGCACAGAAAGGCTGACAGGAAGCTGAATGCATCGACTGGAAATGTCTCAGTTTTCTGTTCAGACCTGCGCTGAACTTCCAAAGAAAATTAGTGACCCAACAGCCAGCTGTTCTCTGATATCTTGATTTTAATAACCAGGAAAAGACAACAGAGCATTATTTTATTAATGTAAATCAAACAGACTGCCTCAATTTATCCATCATGTCAAATAGTTTACGCATTACTTGTTTGCAGGCATGTAATTCAACCTTATACCTGAATGAACAGCTGATTTGTAATTAAATGTACACTGTTTATGCCATAACTAGCATGTCAATAGATTATTATTAGAAAATAACACCTTGTCATGTTTGATTCAAATCCTCCCAAGAACAATATTTTCACATCACAAATCTGGCACATTTTGTGCTTTCAGTGTGCTTGTAATGGTGTTAAATTTAGTGCTGCTGGACTCAGATCAGAATGTCTTTCTTCCTAATGTCCTTTCATCCTTTAAAATAATCTGCAGCAGTTATTTGACTCTCTCTTATCCAATCAATGATTCAAAGCTGCTAAACCAACTCTGAACCACTCAGCTGAACTGCTCTGACATTTGTCCTTGACATATGAACCAAGAGATTCCTGGAGAAAAAAAACAGGTGTATTTTCTGAGCAGCGCAATCATCAAGAACCTTCCCCCCAAAAGATGCTTGTTTCCAGATGAGCTGCACTGTTCTGCAGAATTGCTTTGATTAGGTTATTACCTCAGGGTGTGGCAAGTGAGAGAAGGTCAGGTAGCTTTTAGGGATTACAACGGATTTTCTACTACACAGGGTTAGTCATGAAAAGTCAGTGCAACAGATCTGGTGTGCTTAGAAATATTTAACATAAAAAAGAAAATTCCACATGGACGTGGTCTGGGGACTGGGTAGGATATTTCTGTTGAAAAGGAGTAAATGTTGTGAATTGTGTGTGAGGCTGTTCATTGCATGGTATGCAAAGGCAAAGTAAAGATGAGGTGGAGACAGGAAAGATGAAGAGAGGCCCACCCAGACAAAAATAGTCCAAGGGAGCCAGAGATAGTCTATTAATAATTTAACAGTGAAAATCATTAATACTTGATTACTGTTGAAGATTGTTTGAATCCAGTGTAAGCAGGCTTGGAGTTACTGAAAGAGCAATAGTGTAGCTGTTATTTCCCAACCTGCTTACTGCTGGAAATTTAATATAAATAACCCTAAAGGCTAGTTTGTTTGCAGGAACATGTCTCATTTAGCAACCATCTGCAAACGTAAAGATTTGTGTATAGATTTATTTGTGATTTGACAGGGTGATAAAATGTTTTTCTAATGGCTAACAAAATAGCCATAGTTCAGATATATAAACACACAAAAAAATCTTAATCTTAAAAAGTCTTAATGCTATTGATTACTCAAACAATATGCACTTTTTTAATTTTATTTTTAGTCAACGCAAAAATAGATCTAGCACGTAAAACTAGGAAAGGATTTCTTTGTCTCGTGCTCCGTTCTCCTCTGTGATTTTCAGTATCTAATAACTTACAAGTATCTTTAAAAAAGACACATATTAAAACAAATATGTTAATAAAAACTGTCATAAAATCTGTTTATCCCAAAGTCAGTAGCAGTCAAGAAAAAAATGAAAATGATTATTTTCTTAAAAACTTTAAATAAGCACCAAACTTCTTTTTAATGTGCAACAATGTAGAAGTGCTTTCTGCATCCTAAAAAGTCTATTGACATTATTATACTTTTGTAGAGGGTCACACAGACCTCTAGTCCCTTCTGTCAAAATATCAAATAGAGTTTACTATAGGGAATGGTACAATCAGAGATTCACTACATTATCTTCACCAGTGATATAGAAAATGATGCAGAAAGACACACTGACTGCATTAAAACAATATCTAAAAAAGTGCTTTTGCTTGCTTCTTCTTTTTTTTAAAATCAATATTATTTGGAGTGTTTCTCCACAGAGGAGCTGCTGTTTGTCTTAAATTATTTCTATTCATCTGATATGTTATAAATAGCTGTGTAACACAGAGTATCCATAATCATATTTACCAGATCAAAACTACTAAGATATGTTTTAACATTTACACTTCTGTATGAAAGTCAAAGTAGCTAGACATAAGGGACTCTGTTCTCCATCAGCTGGATATGTAGTTTTCTAGTCTGATCTGAGAACTCAGCATTGCACACATCATGATTAATACATGTCTCCTGTGCTTAGATACATATTTGATGCTTGTTAGACAGAAGGCTGACAGAGGTCACAGTTTCTCAGGGTTTCTCACCATGCAGCAAGTAAAGGCTGCTGCTGTAGTCTTTTACTCATAGTCTTATTCATTGTTGGCTAAATCTGTCAAGAGATGAAAGTCGGGGGAAAAAAACACAATGTATTAATAGCTAAGAAGACAGGAATATGTCAAACTCTTTTCAGCAAGTCCCAGTGGAGGGTGACTAACAGACACCTGTACTGACTGTTTCTTGTTAAGGTGCTGGTGTTACCAGTCAAATTCACAGTTTGAGAATGTCTGAACATCTAGATCGGAGCACTTTTATCAAGCCAAGCTGTCAGCCAGCAAGCCCTTCAGAGCAAGATCTGGTTTCACCGCAACAGCAAGAGTTTGGAAAGCTCAGGCTCACTGACTGATTCCTCTGGAAGAAAAAAAATCAACAACTGACAGTGCAAGTAAAAGATTAAACAAAACATGAGCTGTTAAATGAAGCTGTTTCCTATTCAGCAGAAAGAACAACAGCGTGCAGATGGGGGAGGAGGTCTTAAATTTGTTATGCTGAAAGCAGTTTTAATAAGGTTAAGGTGGGAGTTTCCCTGTGATGGTAGACCTGAATGTCACACCAAAGCAGCATATACCAAATTCTTCTTGCTATTTCTTGTTCTTCTATAACAAGAAGCAAAAATCTGCAATACATGTGTGAAACAAGCAATCTAAGCTGCAGAAGCTTCTAACCAGTGTTAACGATGGCTGTTTTCTTTAGTTAGTTGTGGTTACCAGCCCACATGTCCATGATAGCCTCTTCTGCAGGTATGAGAGCTGAAGCACAGCAGAGAGGTAGCATCTACTTTAAAGACAGTTAAGTAAAAAAAAGTCATGTATAAATAAATAAATAAACAAATAAATAAATAAATAAATGCATAGTCAGATAAAGTACATGTGACATATTGCATTGTGTTGTTAAACATTTGATAAGAACTAAGTCAAATGCGTGTTAATAAAATGCCTAGGAGGAAAGACATCAGTAATGACCTTAGAATAACAAATGCTGCTGCCCATCAATCTAGAAAGAACTATAAGGACATTTCCAAACAATTTAGAGTTCATTATTCAACATGGAGAAAGATTATTAGCAAGAGGAAATAGTTACCAATCTTCCTGGGAGTGGAGGTCCCACTAAGTTAATCTTGAGGTCAAACAAATATCAGACTCTACAGTCTCAATTATCATGTTAAATGTTTAAGTTCCCCATTGTACTATTATAAAAAACAATGAACACATCTGGCTGGTTTGGGAGGGTTGCAGGAGGAATCGGTTCTTTACAGAACATGGTGGCAAAGCTTCAGTTTGTGAAGTTGGATCTAAAAAAACAAACAAGTTTTCTGGAATAATGTCTGTTGGACAGATAAGACCAAAGTGAAGATTTCTGCACATAAAGCACAGCAAGATGTCTGGTAAAAGCTAAACACAGCATATCAGCACAAACACCTCATACCAACCAGAGGTGGAAAGTAAAATGTCATAGAGAATGTACTGTACTTAGTTTTCACATGGCTGTATATGTGTGATAGGGGATAAGTCCTAGTGAACAGAACTGACACTAAATCCTATTGTCTAAGACACTTTTTAGTGACTCATTTCTTCCAAACTCTCCTTCACAGAGCCCTTGAGAAGAAACAAGAAAATGGTGAGACCATTGAGTTGTCGGCTGAGGGCCGGCCGGAGCTGGTGCAGGAAAAGGAGATGCCAGTGGTGGACTGCACATGCTTCGGCCTGCCCAGGCGCTACATCATCGCCATCCTCTCTGGTATAGGTTTCTGCATCTCCTTTGGTATCAGATGTAACTTGGGTGTGGCCATTGTCAGCATGGTTAACAGCCACACCATCTTCAGAGACAATAAGGAAGTCATAGTGGTGAGTGATATCTTATAACTGACGATTCAGTCCCATCTGGAGTACCAGTAAGCTGTCCCAGTGATCCACACTATTGAGATTCTTAAAGCTGCAGAATGAAATGCAGTCTTGTATATGTCAAGCTCTCCTTGCTATGTCAGTGACAATGCTAAAAGTCAAACAAGGTAGTTAATCTGAACACAAGAGTTCATATTAACATGAGCAGAAAATGTGCAGGAGTACTGTTGATTGTCCAGTAGGTGTCAGTGTTGAGCCACTTCTTTTGTTTTGTCCCTTCTCTATATCTGCTTCTTAATATACCAACGTCCAACTGTTTAAAATGTATAATCGGTTAGATATAATATTACATTGTGCATTGTTCAAAAAGGTGTAGATTCATCATATTAAGTTACTGTCCCAACAGAAAGCACAGTTCGACTGGGATCCAGAAACAGTGGGAATGATCCATGGCTCGTTCTTCTGGGGATACATAGTAACCCAAATTCCTGGAGGGTTCATCTGCCAAAAGTTTGCAGCAAACAGGTACGTTAATCTTCTAATCATTGTAGCAATGAATGAATTCTAGTGTTTTCAAATCTCATTTATCTGCTTTTGTGTTTTCTTTTTTTTTCTAGAGTGTTTGGCTTTGCTATTGTGGCCACATCTTGCCTAAATATGCTCATCCCTTCAGCAGCACGGTTACACTTTGGTTGTGTTATCATTGTGAGGATATGTCAAGGACTTGTGGAGGTGATTTTCTCTCCCCTAGTTTACTGGAAACAGGCAGTTTGAAAAATTTTAGTGTAAAAATGGTATTTTAGACTTTAATTTTGGTTTAAATTTACCTGTCTTGCAGGGGGTTTCATACCCAGCCTGTCATGGCATTTGGGCAAAATGGGCACCACCTCTTGAAAGAAGTCGGCTGGCCACAACAGCTTTTTGTGGTGAGTTCAAAGTCACTGCATCTATTATTCACTGTCGTAAAACAATAGAAGTTTATTAACTTTGTATTAGACATTATACATTATATTGCATATTTGCACCCATAACCCCCCATTTTTTCTCTCATTTTAGGTTCTTATGCAGGTGCTGTGATTGCCATGCCTTTAGCTGGAATTCTAGTCCAGTACTCAGGATGGTCATCTGTCTTCTATGTTTATGGTTAGAGATCTTTATCTTAGAAGCAGACTAAAACATAGATTCAGAGACTATCTCAAAATATTGAAACAAGATTTTCAGACCATAGTGTACTATCTTTGTAGTGAAGAGCTGACATCTGTACATGGGCTGACAAAATGCTGATGGTGGTGTAAGTACACACATTACAGTGGCAAAAGCAAAGCTGACACACCCTGAAACTGCAACAACAGGAAAGCCGCAACTGACCGGCAAATCTAGCACACAAAAGAACTTCTCAAATACAGTTCACATACTTGAAAGCTTGCAAACCTTTTAGAATTCTGCATAAATATGACCCAAAACATGAAGACATTTTGTACAAGTCTGAATAGCAGATGTTAAACAGGACAAGAAAAAAAAGATAAACTTTTTCTAAAATGTGCCTATTTAATTATAGACTCATTTACTTTATTCATCGAAACTGGGAAATGAGCCTCTGTATTTTACTCATCTCCAGATTAACTAGAGAGCAGTGGGCTGCCATATTTCAGGGTTGAGATGCTTGCTCAGGGGCCCACAGTGGTTCTCCAGCTCCAAATTCACCTCTTTAACCAGTAGACCACAACTACTTGCTAGAAAATGCACAATCAAACATCAAAATTTTGTCTTATGGTTGAATCTGAATATATATAAAAATCTGACAATATTTTAGGTCATATTTAACTGAAACACTGCTGTGTGCACTTTGCCATAACTCATAATGTTTCCTTTTATAGTTTTTTTTCTTTCTTCCAATTTTAATATGGCTATCTTTTTATTTTTTATCTTCCCAAGGAAGTTTTGGAGTCATGTGGTACTGCTTTTGGATCTTGGTGTCGTATGAGAGTCCAGCAGCCCACCCCACCATCACTGACGAGGAGAGGACATACATTGAGGAGAGCATTGGCAGTTCATCCCAGCAGGCAGTTACGGTTAGTACAGGTAGCAAATGACTCAGATATAATGTAATACAGGCACTGAATCGTGTCTCACTGGCTGCAGTAAAAGAGTATTTAGGCCTGCAATTCCTGGAAAGTGCATGTGATTAGTGTGGTAATCTTCTACTTCTATTTATGTGTACAGGTGATTCATAAGCATACAGAGTCAGATATAAATGACAGTTTGAGGCAATGAGAGCATGTAAAACCCATTGAATAATGAATTAATCATATATTCTGACAAACAACTGAAAGGTTTTAGTAATTAAAAACAAAATCACTCAAATATGCAACACATTTTATGTCTTGTAGAAGTTCAACACACCCTGGAGATCCTTCTTCACCTCCATGCCAGTCTATGCCATCATTGTGGCTAATTTCTGCAGAAGCTGGACTTTCTACTTGCTCCTCATCAGCCAGCCTGCATACTTTGAGGAGGTGTTCGGATTTGAAATTAGCAAGGTAATAAAAACCAAAGGTAGGTGAAGTCTATTACACAAGGAGGTAGTTTCCACATGTGGAATTACAAGCACTGCTATTGTTGTTAGCAGTTGTTAGGGTAGTTGATGGTGATTATGGACTTTCCCTGAAGGCCTTACAGAAAACATTTTGCATGTTAAGATGCTTTCTTTTCTCTCTCTCTCTCTCTCTACCTCTCATTTTTCTAGGTCGGCATAGTCTCTGCACTTCCTCATCTGGTTATGACTATCATTGTGCCAATTGGTGGCCAACTTGCTGACTATTTACGCACCAACCACATCATGACAACCACCAATGTCAGGAAACTTATGAACTGTGGAGGTAAAATGAGAAATAAAATTACATAAGCAAAGTTACACATGCAGACATTTATGCATGTTGTTTGCAAAAAAAAGGCTCTGTTTCAAACCTGTGGTCAGATTAGCACATATTAAAAATCCTATTAAATTTGCATTTTATACATAAAAGAAAGAATTTTTAAATACTAATCTAAGATGTGATCGATGTGGGTTTCTTACCATGTCTAGCAGTTTGTTAGATTTCTTACTTAAAAGGTGCCTTTTTTCTCTCAACTGGATATATTATCATTATATCATGGTTTTATATGAATACAATTAAATTTTTTTTTAAGTTTGCACTCTTCTGGTAGACCACTGAGTCATGCAAACCTAATAACAGCATTAGCTGCATGTGATCTGTTGTGTGAAAATGTTCTTATAAGTCAGTTGATGACTGAATGCAATGCAGAAGCTCTGCATCTATCTGCTATTTTTGAACAGAAACAAAGTGATATCAAAGGGAAATGGTGAAGCATAGAGTGTGTTTCTCATATCATATCATCTAGAAACAACTGCCATCTTAAAAATAACTGCTGTCATCTGCATTTTATAAAAACATTAAAGAGAACATTAAAACATATTTGTTTGTTTCTCATCCCCTCCAGGGTTTGGGATGGAAGCTACCCTGCTGCTGGTGGTTGGCTTCTCTCATACAAAAGGTGTTGCGATCACATTTCTGGTCCTGGCTGTGGGTTTCTCTGGTTTTGCCATTTCAGGTGAAACACATTGTATTCCTAAAAATAAATTCTATTGACAGATCTAGGATATTTAGAAACGAAACTATTATTAATTTAGCGTTTAGAAGCTAATCCTGTTTTTCTTTCCTCATTAGGTTTCAATGTCAACCATCTGGACATTGCACCACGATACGCTAGTATCCTCATGGGGATCTCCAACGGTGTAGGCACCCTGTCTGGTATGGTGTGCCCTCTTATAGTTGGTGCCATGACCAAGCATAAGGTGAGAGCTGATTTTGAATATCCATGTTCCCTAATTTTCACAAATGTCTGTACAGTAAATGTGATATTGCACACTCAAAGGTCTACATACATGTGGACAGATACATTGTTGCTGGTAGTGCATCATATGAAAATCCATTTTATTTTTATGACCATGTTTGGTCCGGAAGATGCTAACAGTCTTAAATTATTTAAGGCTACAGCAGAAGTGTTACATCCTCTGAGAGTTTTTTCTTTTTTGCTCTTCCATTACTTATGAGTTAACATTAGTGCAGTGACATTACCTTAGAAGTCTGACTTATAAAACAATCTCTGTACAAGCCTGCAAATGTGTTATGACTACGGTTGATAAATATTGATATTGGAAGCACGTTTTCATGCTTATATATGTCTTATATGTCTTGTCATCTCTTTTTGACAGACACGAGAAGAGTGGCAGGGTGTGTTTCTCATTGCTTCACTTGTTCACTATGGAGGTGTTATATTTTATGGTGTGTATGTTTTCTTTCTTTGTACCTAACCAGAGCAACAACATGTATTTTGCAGAAGTCTGTGTGATGACAATGCAATAAATGCATGGAAAAGCATGGGATAAATGGGATTATGTGACGGATCCTCTGATTGAATCTGTGTGTTTGCGCTTGCAGGTATCTTTGCCTCTGGAGAGAAACAACCCTGGGCCGAGCCGGAGGACCTGAGTGACGAGAAATGTGGTATCCTGGATGAGGATGAGCTTGCAAATGAGACAGAGGAGCTGTATCGCACAAGTGGTGGAGGGGGTTATGGAGCCATGAACCAAGCATCAGATCCCAATGGGGAAGGTGGAGGTGGAGGAGGAGGCTGGGTCTCAGACTGGGACAAAACTGAGGAGTATGTCCAACCAGCTGGAACCAACAATTATCTTTATGGAGGGGAGGGTGAACGGGAGTTAACATAGAACCTGCAGGTCCTCTGCACACAGCCTTGTAGTGAGGCACAAACAGTCTACCAACAGTCCAGAATCTCAGCCTGATGGCACTTTGAAAGCATGGATTGAATCAGGAGTGTGAGACGGGACAATTCTCAGCAGGTCTGACTGCATTAACACAACTGAACTGATTTCAAAGAGACTGCACAGTGGAAATGAAGACATTAGTAAATGTAAAATGTGTGTGTGTGTGATTGCAGTTGTGTACCTTGAGTGTTTTAGGAATAACCAGCCTTCCTGCAATTTTTGTTGGAGGAGGGCTGTGCTTTAGGCCTGATGTGGCTTTCTTTGATGTTTAATGATTGTAGAAATTTCTATATTAACTGACAAGACTTGGTATTAATTTGTATGCCTCTCATTTATATCTGAAAAATTAAAGATAGTAAATTCTTATCACACTCACACGTTAGGTGAATTGCTAGTTGATTTTCAGATGTGGAGTTTCTGCATCCTGCAGAGAAGTAAGCACCTCCACTAAAGTTAAAACAGAAACGTTCTCCTAAACACAGTGTTAATTTTTGTCCTTAATCTGCACACATTCAAGAAAAAGCATTGTGCCAATACAACAAAATATTTTGTTCTGTAGTATTGGTTTACTTGTTCACTGAGGAAGTGATGAACATCTGCAATTATTACTGTATGCAGCTTTCTGTGAAGTAGATGGATTCCTGTTTAGAAGAAAATAAGAACTAAGCACTTGACCTTTGGCCTGTCTGCCTGCTGACAAAGTGAGGATCAAATATGCCTCATATAGAACTTGAAGAAATGTCAATATGCAGCAAACTGTTAGCATATTTATGATCTAGTATCTTAGTTTAGTGACACTTTTTGCCCAACAAGCCTCTTTGAGACTTTTTTCTCCAAAATCTAACATCCAGATTTTGTTCCACATGCTTTAGCTGCAACATGCTTCTTTACTGTTATTGCTCTACAGCTGTTCATCGGGAGCTGTCACCACTGTGACTCTGCTGCAGTGTAAAAGCACAAAAGCATCAAGCTGAGGCTGTGGTGAAGCGCTCTTTTAAAGGTGGACTTTTGTAACTGCTTGCTTTAATTTATTATAACCATTCCAATCCAAGAACAATTTAAAATAGAAAGCTAATGAGCTACAATAAAACAAAGACATTTCCCCATACATGAGCAGTCAGTTTTAGTTTTGTTAGTAGATGTTGAAATGTTTATTGCACACAGGATGAGGGATTAGAATAAAAATAATCTCCCTGTTTTAGGTCATGGGATGGTAATGTTTCATGGAATGGAGTTCACTAATAGAATAAATTTTAAATGTTTGAATTTTTACTGTTTCTGTCATTTTTAATTGATTTATTTATTGTTTTCATTGTACACTAAAACTGTATAAAAATCAAGTATACGTGGAATACTGTTTAATAAAACCTAGAGGTGTGATTTTGTGTGCATTATTTGTAGATACTGTTGGTTATAATGATGTATAGGCAGCAATGTTAAATAATTGATTTTAAATTATCTTGCTACAGACGAATTATCACAGCTAGAGTATGTTTCCCTCCTTCTTGTTTTATGTTCTGGCACTCATGAAGTAGCCCGGCAAGTGCCAGTAGGTAGAAAAAATAAATAAATAAAAAAGGCGGAGGAAATCTGTGTGCATGGTTTGATAAACTGTGCTCTCTATTTTGCAATCTGTGTGTGCAGATATGCTATATGTACAAAGGGTGATGCCACAGATTATGTATCCTAAACCACATTAGACACAGCGTGTAGACTCATTAAATCACAGATTTTTTAGTTGTGAAACCTTTATTCTATTTGTGAAAATGTAGGCTAATTTTATTACTTTTTTTTTAGCATCTAGACTATGGAGGCATTACCCTTTACGCATATAACGAATCTGCATGCATAGACTGCAAAATATAGAGCACAATTTAACAATCCGTGTGTATTGATTTCCTCCAGCTTTCTTTTTTTCTCCTCTTTTTTCAACCAACTGTCACTTACCAGGCTCCGTAGCCTTCAAATCCTCTGATAGTGTTTCATGTTACTCCTAATGCACCTCTCCAGACAGCATATTGATTACTAACTTAAAGTATAAGGAAATGAAATAGAAGAGTGGAAATTGATAACATCAAAACAAGGGGCTCTCTAGTTTTCCTTGGTCAGTAAGCAGTACTCAAGGATTCACATTCACTGCTCTTTTCTGGGGTCTATAATTAATGGGATTATCCTGTATCAATCTGCAAGTAAATTAAAGAAAGAGAAAGATGAATGAGAGAAACAGTGATCAATGCAATACTCTGATACTGCAACACTACACCTTGTGCAATATATTGCACTGTGTGATTTTCAATGCACTGAATGAAGTAATTCAGTAATAATTATAAGACAGCCCTTTTGTCTTTTTTCAGGTTAGATATTTTACAAGATATTACATCTGAATTAAAAGCATCAACAGTGGGTGATACTATAACCAGACTCTGACCTACTCATCAGTCATTGTTGCCCTAAAGTTGAACAATCCTCCTGTTTATTTTACTAATTTAAAAAAATCATAGTAGATCATTTATTATCAACACGGTCAGTCTTCACAATCCTGACATGATAACAAATCCATTGATACCAAATATGTCATGATTGATCAGTGGAGAAGGACTAAAATATCGATGCAAAGCAGAACTGGTTTTTATCGCAAGGCAGTAACAACTTCCATGTATTTCTGATAGTTAGCTATCTGTGTTGCCCCCCCACCCTGAATTTTTAAAGCAAACCTCCAAATTCATGTGAAAGATCAAAATGATGTCACCTGACAATAATCTGATATTCTGTTGGAAGTATTTTCTAACTTAAATACAAATGAATTTACACATTTGACTAGATAATAAATTCTCTGTTTCACTTTTATTTGACAACACACAAAAAGGAGGATTTTAATTAATAATAATAATAATAATAATAATAATAATAATAATAATAATAATAATAATTATTATTATTATTATTATTATTATTATTATTATTATTTATTGTTTATTGTTTATTGTTTAAGTTTCAGTAGCAGTTGTTTGGCAGCAGCATTAACAGTCAGGTTAGAAAAGGGAAGCAGATAAGCACTGCTTATTTTATTAACATATAAAAAAAACATTATCTGAGAAATGGGGGTGTGGGCCTCTGTAGAGCTCTATGTCAACAACGCCACCACCCTCACAGTCTCTGCAGGCATAACTTTTCGATCAGAAGTGTCTTTTTTGACAGAGGCTTGTAGTCTTCGCGTCATGTTACCGTTGTGTTTCACCGCAGTGTGTTTTCATTAAGGTCTGTTATTAAAACTTTGTTTCTACTTTCCATGACAACCAAAAGATAATTTTGGCAAAAGCAGCCCAGTAAGTTCATGTAAAGTTGAATAATTATGGTAAAAACAAACTCATTTGCAGGTGGAAAGGACTGTCGATGCTCTTTCAAACTGCTCCCAAGGAATTATCTGTCCTACATATTAAAAGGAGGGGGATGCATGCATGTAGTAGGTATTGGTGGAAATGCCTGAAATGGTTAAATACAGAAAGACATTTAAAGGTGAATGAGACTAAATGCCAAATAAAGACAGAAAAAATGAAAGATCAGATAAAAATAGGTTTATTTCAGCATGTGTAATATTAAGAAAGTTCAGCGATTTTGCTTTTTATCTGAAGTCGATATTATGAGCTTATAAACATTTTAAAATGAACTATATCAGAAAGTGCTTCAAAGCTGAAAACAAAAAAGAATGTCTCTGAAAAACTATTTTAAAAAATAGCTTACAAATTCATGCAGGTTAGCAGTGTGCTTCATTTCAATGCTGTCATTTCACAAAGTAAACAGGAAATTTATTATAGCTCAAAAATGAATCTGCTGCTACTCCAAAGCAGTGTGTTACAAGCCACATGATGTTTGAAAACAATAAAAACAATATACCTGGATATCTTTAGTTTAAGCAAGATGTGTAATGCTGTGATATGAATAATGTATGCAACATGTCAGCTGTAGAAAAAGTCGCTAACATACAGCAAAAGCAGGATATTTACAGATGAACATCACTATTTGTTGGCCTTACAGCTTACACTTAAAGTACTGTAAAGTTTCTGTTGCTTTGTTTTTGTCTGCTGGTGTCATATAATTAATATTTTTCTCTTTTGGTAAACTATATTTAGCATTTTTCTGTGGATTTACTATAATAAGTAGATATAAGCAACAGATATTAATTTTTTCTTGTCAATATGAATACAAATAAAAACCTCACTACAAGCTTCTAACTTTATAAATCTCTTTGCTTTTGATTACAGTCTCATAAAAATTTAGTTATTTATGGGAAACACCTAACTTAGTCTTATCAGAGAATTTGATCTTCAACGACATCATCAGGCTGCTAATTTGGACAAATGTAATCTTGTCTCCTCATAACATCTGAGACCTCCTCTTTTTTTCTTTTCTTCCACTATCTCAAGTTATTTGTCTTTCTCTGATTTCCCTACTGCTTCCTTGTTTTACAGGGTCTGGTATTCTCCTTCATCTGTTCCCTCTTTCAGAGTTGACTTGTCCAGGGTCTGATATTCTCCTTTATCTGTTCCCTCTTTCAGAGCTGACTTGTCCAGGGTCTGATATTCTCCTTTATCTGTTCCCTCTTTCAGAGCTGACTTGTCCAGGGTCTGATATTCTCCTTTATCTGTTCCCTCTTTCAGAGTTGACTTGTCCAGGGTCTGATATTCTCCTCCATCTGTTTCATTTTTCTTCACACTTGACTTTGTCTTCAGGGTCTGATATTCTGCTCCATCAATTTTGTCTTTCTTCAGGGCTTCGTAGCCCCCATCTCCTCCCTCTGCACCAGTAGCTTCTAGAGTGTCATACACCCCGTCTTTCATTTCTTTTTTATTCAGTGCTTCATATTCACCACCTATCTCTTGCCCACCCGATGCTCCTGGATTAAGGGTGTCATATTCTGTTTCTCTTTCACATGGCTGCAGGGTGTCATATTTGTCATCACCTTGTAACCTCAGTCCCACCTCCTCATAAGTTTGCCCTAAAAACCATATGATAAATGATCAAGAAAGCTGAGGCCAAAAGAACGCACTTAAAATTAAAATATGTAATAGTTACTCACCTGTGTTGTTCTTTTTCTTGCGCAAATAATATGCTGCTATGGCAACCATCAACACCCCTAATACTAAAAGACAAAGAATCAAAGCAATCCACATCCCAGCATTCAGTGAACTTGGTTGATCTAAAACAAAGAATCATGAATGCATTAATTAGTTATAATTGGCAGCAATTGCTTTAAAATGTGACACCTACCAGTTCAGAGTAATATGAGGCAAATTTGATTTAGCTAAAAAAGAGACCAATAATAAAAAAAAACAAACTATAAAAGCTATATAAGATGATGGGCTCACAGGCCTGCTGACGCTCAATTCCCATGAAAAGATCTAAACCTGTCCTGCTCAATAAATGCCTGCAACCCCAACTAGTTGTGACTCAAATTGAAACTCCCTGCAACCCTACAAGGACAGTTGTATAAATGTTCACTGAGAAAGGAACTCACAATACACAGACATGCTGGGTAAAGTCCTCATCTTGTCCGACACGGCTCTGCATTGATATGTGCCACTGGTTTCCGGCTTCTTCTCGTGACCCAGAGCTGTCCACGACTCGCCCTCTTTCTTGTAGTACCGATACGTCATATCACTGATGCACAACGGGCAAGAGCACAGCATGTTTTCAGATAGTTCTGCTTTAATAGGACTCACTGCAATGGAAAAAAAAGGAGAGTAGCAATCATAAATGTAGAGAACTCGCTTACCATACACCAGCACTCAAATGCAGTCATATATTGATGGTTATGTATCCGTACCTTGGACAGACACTTCTTGAGTATCAGAAACCAACTTGTGTGGGGACGTAGTCTGGTCCCTGTATTTGTAACTGGCTTCACAACTATATATTCCCCCCTGAGATTTTTCCACGTCATTAATATTATGCGTTGCTCCATTAACGCTCACAAGGAGTGTGTTGTTTCTGTAGAAAATAGTCTCGCTGACCTTGTCTGTGCCCCAGACAAGGCACCTCAGACCCAGGCTCTGTCCAGCTACTGCAGGCAGGGGATATATTTCCAGAGCTCCTCTCTTATCTGAAAGAAAACTGAAACTGAATCAGTTTTATTCTAAAAAGATAAATAAACACAATATCTGAGGCTAGAACAGTAATATCTTATTGTAAATCTATTCTAAATATTGGCTATGACAAAAAATGTCAAAATAAACCAGAAAGTTGTTGTGTGACAGAATGTAACAATTGAGCAAATAATTAAAATAACTTTTAAGTCATAAATGTCAATAATTACCTAATGGTAGCATAAAAAAAATTGGACCTACCTGAAGTCCTGACAGTGACTTGGTTACTTCTGAGTGCTTGAGTCTCATCCGTACACCAGAAAATGGTCTCAGGGACACGCAGATTGTTGGGTTGAAAGGAAAGACTTGTGTCATCCTGCTGATTAATTTTAATTTTAATCTTGTTGGTTTTTTCCCCCCTGAAGACCCAGCAATTCCATCCTTGCAGACCGTCCTCCTTTTCAATCTTGAGGATAACCGAACCACCAAAGTTCATCACCGGTTGGCCCGTCTCAGTCAAGAGTGAGGCAATTGGAAGATATTCTGTGTAGTAAATAAAAAGTTCAGATGGAAGAATAATAAATTTTCCTTTAGATTTTTGGGAATTTACAATAATCAAGTGGTATACTTACCAAGAACAATGATGTCGAGATTTGAACTCTTTTTCCCATTGCTTTCACACTTATAAGAACCGGAGTCGTCAGGTCCAGCAGCTGCTATCCTCAAAGTTTTATTTGTCTGGCTTAGTGACTTCTCATTGAGATACCATTCCACTGTGTCACCACTTGAACTGCTGTCACAATGCAAATAAAATCGGTCCCCAACAAAGATGTCCTTCAAAGAGGGTAACATGGAGACTAAAAAGACAGATGGAAATGGAAAGAGTACATACATTAAAGCATTTGGTTATTGTTTCCATCCAACAAGCAACAACAACTGTACTATTGTTTGTGGTTAATTTCTATAATCAACCAATGAATGTAGGTTGCAAAAGGTATAAATGCTGATTACCTTGTGGAATATCCTGACATCTTACCAGAAGCACGATGGCTGCAACAAAGAAATTGGGATTTCATTTAATTTGATATTTTTTAAATAAATTCTTATTTATTTATTTGAATGTGGTCAATGCTATTTTATTTTTTCATCTGTGTAAAATGTTGTGAAATGTATTTTTATGAGCAGATTTCTGCGCTAACTTCCTTTCTGTATGATAAACGCATTGAGAATGGTAGGAAAAAAGCACAAACTAGTGAAATAGTAAAAAGAAAAAAAGGTTAAAATATTACATTAATTACATTTAAATGAGCCTTGAGTATTAGTATTTGTAAGCATGGTTAGTTTTGATCAGTGATAATGCATTTTCATGATTTTATCCTCATGCTTGTTGTGCCTTAAATAGTAATGTTGCACATTTGCATATAAAAAAAACAATAAAAAACATAAATTACATTTACTCAGTTTTATGCAAAGATTAATCTTTATGCACAACAAAATTTAAAGAATGCACAGCAGCAAGTCAAGTATAAGAAAAATGTTGGAAATAGCATGATGTAAAACCAAATGATAAGTTGCCTCTATTTCTTTCAGTAGCTGTGGTCATTCACTCAAGGCCTGGCCTCTATACATACTTTATACAACACTACAGCATTTAGTTATTATATTATATGAATACAATAAAATCATTGTGAAAGCAGACTCTAAAAAAAGAAGTTAAAAATTAAAAATTAAAACAAAAACTTATCAGCTATCAAGTTGTAAACACCCAGCAGACTACAAATTCATGTTTTCTCCCTACCTGGCAAGAGCAGCAGATGTTTTCCACCTCCCATCCTCCAGAGATGGACGAACATGGGAGCAAGGGTGCCTTCACATCAACTAAAGCAACCCGGAGTGATCAGAAATGAAATGACTAAGTCAGATATTCAGTTGTGTTGAGGAAGTTGGCTGATGGTGAGGGGGGTGGAGAGTTGAGGCAACCACAAAAGACCAGCAAGAGAGAAACATAAAGACTTTCAGTCTCAGTTTTACCAAGACATCCTTCTACCCTTCTGTAAGATTTGTCATTTACCTTTTTTTCTATCAACATACCAAAAGTTACCAGGCTTCATCTCACCAAATACAGACCATTTAACCACAGCTCATCTGAAGGAATATATTTACATCTGTGATGATACATACAATATTATACTTAATTATAGACAGTGTTCATGAAGAAGCACAGTAAATGCAAAGTAAATAAATGCATTCTTTTTTTAAAAAAAAGGGAGAGACTAGCAAAGTGATGCTTGCACTTTATAGCCTCTAAGCATTAACATTTGTGACAATGACTGATTATAAAAATGTTTTACTTGTCATATGCAAGTCTTTGGCACTAAAAGATGAGATGAACTAAAGGCTTAAAAAGTTGCTGAAAATAGATTTAAAAAATACTAAATATGAGAGTCACACCACACATGAAGCTGAAAAACATGGACTTAATTCAAATAACCAATGCTATCTACCAAGTAAAGCAAGTTTATATATATATATATATATAACTTCATTTATTAAGCTTTTTTCCTTTTTCTTGAACAGAACATATATTACAAACGTACAGAGATGATCAGAACAGAGACCCCATTTATAGATAAATAAATCAAACTAATTTAAAAAAAAAAATAAAAATGAGTAAACATAAGTAAACATATGGACACACACATAGAAAAAGAAAGAATATTTTACAAAAAGAACAAAACAAAAAACAAAACAGTTATTACAGATTAAGTTAAGCTGGTCATCACCAAGATGAAACAAAGCCAGTGGGCTTACATCAGAAGACTTTCATAAGATTTGGGAAAGACTCTAGAAAAGTCAGATCACACCTGCTCACATCTAACGGCATCTAACAAGTGACTGTGAATCCTTCGTGGTCACTATTTACAAGACTACAACTAGATTCTTTTAGCATTTATTATTATTATTATTTTTTATTTTATTTTTTTGGCAACTGATATTTTTCTTGTTGTTTTGACCATAGATTTCTATAATAAAGGCATCATTATATATGTCTATGGCTCTGACAGTCGAGTTTCCTGTTTCTGCTTTTGTCAGAGCTCATCTATTTTGTTGTTTTCACTGCGATCTTCTATGTATCTCAAAATAGGTTGCCAAGCCTTATAAAATTTGCCAGCTGAACCTCAAAGTGTATGTTTTATTTTTCTCAACTCAACTCAACTTTATTAATTAAAGCCTTTTGAAAACAACAACAGTTGAAACAAAGTGCTAAATGGACAAGCGACACAAAAAAACACAAGCATCAACAGGGAAATAAATAATATAATCAAATAGAATAAAATAATTTTTTCATTGTTTTTAGAACAGTTTTAAAACAATAAGCAATTTTAAAAGAAAAAATAAATAACTAATAAAATAATAAGTAAAACAAAGCACAGCACACTACAACAGGAACAGTCTCATTCTGGGCTGAAACCCAAAGAATAAAAATGGGTTTTGAGATGAGTTTTAAAAATGGACAATGAAGAAGCTTGTCTAATGTGGAGGGGGAGCTCATTCCACAGTTTTGGACCGGCAACTGAAAAAGCTCTGTCCCCTCTGAGCTTTTGTTTGGACCTCGGTACTTTCATGAGCAGCAGGCCAGCTGACCTGAGGCACTGAGCAGGAGTGTAGGGGTGTGTAGGGGTTTTCCAATCCCATATAAAATAGAGTATTCCTGATCCAAAGTATGTGGGTTGGGGGCGGGCGGCATCTTTCCATTTCAGGTGGGCAAGTAGTGCACAGAAAGCCAGAAAGTCATACTGTAAATTGCTCAAACTATATGCAACAGAAGGTACACCAAAAAGGACCATGATAGGGCAGGGGACTATAAACACCTTCAGAACATCTGAGAGTGTTTTAAATACCGAGGTCCAGTAGCTCGTCAGTTCCAAAACGTGTGTGAGGAAGGGGTCATTTTACAATGATTGCATGCACGATCTAATCTGGAAATCTCTCTGATAACATTTCTTTGGATTTTTTTTTTAGATGAAAGCCTGCCTATACCATTTGTAATTTGCACCCCTTAAGATGTAAACTGATCACGAGTAACCTTAAAAGGAAATGAGTGAAAAAGAGTAAGAGCAGGCCAGGGAATTAATAGAAAATTTCTGACTTTTCTGAAGCTTTATTCTACACCCAGTTTCCATTGGCAGCTGCAGCAAAGGGAAAAGGATGCAGGCGTGTCATTTCCTTGGGTCGACATTGTGTTTCTACATTGCTAGGGTGGGATCCTCAAAAGTACATTTCTTATTCCTTGGGAAAAACATTTGGAATGTAGCCAGAAATCATTACCTTCCAATGCACTGAATGTGTAAAGGGTGACAGCTCTTGTTCAAAAACTACAGCATCTTGACTCTTCAAAACTAAACTGAAATATTCTAAATAACATCTAGATTAATGAAAACACAGTTTCTGAGTTGTGAAACCTTTATTCTATTTGTGAAAATGCAAAATAAGCTCATTTTATGTTTTGGCATCTGAACCACATTAGACCAGGTCCTGTGAAAAAATTACAACATCTAGACTCTTCAAACCTGGACAGAAATATCCTAAACATCATTTAAATTCACGACAACACAGTTTCTGATTTGTGAAACTTTTTTTTTATTTGTGAAAATGCAAATAATGGTAATTTTAAAAAAACATTTTATAATTTTGTAATAATGGAAAGGTGTGGAGACTCGCGGCAGGCTGTGGCAGCTGCAGGAAGTGCTGCTGTAAGTTGCCACTACCCCTTTAATGAGGTCTGTAGACTAGAGATTGCAGTTGATAGCTCGCTCCTCACCGAGTCAATGTCCAGTTTAATATCAGCATGCAGCGTCTGAATGGCCACCCCAATCTTTGCACAGAGAGAATCTTGGAGGGAGTTGAGCGAGTCTGAGAACATCTGCCGTGTTTGCGAATTACTGCTAGTCGAGACACTGAGTGTAGCCAAGCTAGCTACTGCAGCTGACGGCGTGCTTGATTGAGCAGTGCTACGTTGTAGTTTTGCTGACTGGTGACAAGTATTTGAAGCTGCCATCGTAGTCTTCAAACTATTGTTTGACATTTAAATTACTTCAAGGTGTTAAAATGACTTGTCTTGACAGTTATATTGAATTTTTAAAAAATAACCTTGTAGAAGCTTGCAAGAGACACTTCTACAGTCTATCTTGCACAATAGCGCCCCGTAAAGCAAGGTTAAACCTAAAGAAAGACAGCAAACAAATCAGGACTGACCTCAAGTCAGAAATGAATGCAAAATTAGAGGTAACATTCTTCACTGATTCAAGGACAGAGTTTTCAATGAAGAGAGACCACAGTCAAGTTAGGAAGCTGGAGATAGTCACCAATCCAGCATTCCCAACATACCGTAGCCTCAATCCTTTTGTTAGATTTCTGATTATTATTTAAGAATAATTAAAATAATATATAAAAACAAAGGTTTTGGGTCTAAAGCCCCACCCCGCTAATGCTTGTATCATTCCCTCTTTAAGATTTCTATGGCGATAGGAAGATGTCCTAATACATATTTATTTCAGCATTGGTATAATTCTTTTAGTGGCACTTCCTTGGAATTCCATCAGGAAGGATTTATAATATAGCTTGGAATGATCCTTTCTTATTGCAGACAGCAGATCGTACCTTTAACCAAACTAAAATGGAAAGCTGGATGCAACACATTCCTACCTTTCCAGCAAACCCTGTTTTATGTTTTTTGTACTTTTCATGGCAAAGTTACCTAAAGGCGAATTGATGTCTTATTTTAGGCTCTTAAATTTGATATTGGTGTTATTTCTATGAAACAAATGGTAACCATAGGCTTATTGTATTTTAGCTCTGTACCGGATTTTTTTTCATGCTGCATTCCTTGCACTCATAGAGGAGGTACCTTGCTTTAAAGTTTCAGTCCACCAATAAATAAATCATTTCAAAAACTGTTCATTTTAAAGATCTTACCTGAAAACAAACAACAATAAAAAACAACTCTTTATAATGCTTAGGACATTGTTCTGCAACCTCTTCTTCATTCCAGGAATAGACGATAGTTTCAAACCACTTCCCTAAAGTCTCTTCCAACTCTACAAAACTGACTCTGTTGTGCTGTCACTGTAAGAAATCTTACAACAATACAATAAGGGTCAAGTCTAATAGCTCATTTACTGAGACAGTAAACATAAGAGTCATAAGAGTTTTACTTCTCAACTGTGTCACGGCCCCTTCTTCTTTGTGGCCGTGCTCTTTAATTATGTGTGTGTGCAGGTGAAGCTGGAGTGTACCTGGCTGTGTGTGCGTGCGTCAAGGGCCCGACGCACTGCGCGTATACGGCCGGCCTCAGCCCTCTCTTTTCCTCGCTCCGCTCCCAGGCCTCACCTGCACCCGCTGCACCTTGCCTTTTGCTTTCCTTTTAGTTTAGCTTTGCACCATACAACACTGCACTCATTACATTCTACACACAACCATGCACGCACCTACACTTCTGATTTTGCAGACAGCCACACTTCATGGTTATCTTATTTTGCCTTAGTTTTGGTTCATCTTTCGTTAATAAATTATCATAATTGGCCTCATCTGTTGTTTGGCGTAATTTTGTTATAGCCGTGAGCAGGGTTATGACAACTGATTTTCAGCAATGCACCGGCAGAGCTCAGTGATTCTGGCAGGGAAAAGTGTTGTTTCTGCTGGGACTCATGACTCAAGAGGAGGCCATGTAAGCTGTTAGTATCCAATTCTTTTGTTGGAGCTCGAGAACAAAAAGACAAGAGAGTATCTTTATATATTTAACCAAGATTTATTCTAGTTCGGGTCACAGGTAAAGCAATGCAGCGCTGGGCTCAGAGGACAGGTCATCCTGTTGAGCCTCGAACACTAAATGTGATCACATTTTATCTTCTTAGGCCGGGAGACTGATTCGTACAATTGTATGGCTGGACACGCAACCGATTGTAATGGCCAGTTATCATATAAAAATCATATTCATAAAGAGAGTTGTTGGAGGGGTTGCTTGCTCCCCTTGTCTGTCTCATTTTGCAGAAATTGTCAAAGACAGCAGGACAGAAAAAATAAATAAAAACAGTCCTAAGAGTCAAAAAGTCAGGACACTTTTTTAAAAAAGTCAGTTTAGTCATTAGATTAAACCACGGTTTTCTCGTGGTTTAGCGATACACTCCCACAGAGGCCACTATGAAATGTCCATCTATAGATAGAGAGACAGAAAAAACACACACTGTATTTTTTTTTTTTACTTTCTTTGTCTCTTTTAGTTTGTGCTTTGGGTGATTTCTACTGTGATAAAACATTATCTTAACCTTTAAGCTGAAAAAAAAACTGGTTCCATTTTGCCTAATCTTTTTCAGTCTTTATTGTTGTTGTTTCTGTTTCATTCAGTGGTGAAGTGGTGAAGTGAGTGAACAGCTAAACTTGAACTACTATGCTTGTGCTTTTATTTAAGCTCATTGTGCATACTGTAAGTTTGTTCATACTACCAGTTGTAAAGATACCTTTAGTCTTCGATAGTAGGGAGCAGGGTTTAGTATTTTGTTGTTTTTTCACACAGCAAAACTACAGTGATGTTAGGCATGTTAAAATGTCTTCTGTGAGAATTTAAGTGCAGACTGAATGTAGAAATCTCAGTGACTCTTTGGTGGCTAATTAAGGCCCATAATAATGACAAATGATCATTTAGTATCACAAAAGTCAAAACTCAGGTGCCTTCTACAAGAAAATAGAAAATATGTCACTGCCTGTAACCAAAACCCCCTGAACTTTCGTGAGTTGTTTATCATTTTTGCTGTGCAGTTTCACTCCAGTGAATAATAACCACTGCCTCAGTATGGCCTGGCCTGGGGCCCTTTGCTGCATGCCACCCACTTTCTCTCTGACCACTTTTCCCGTCTGGTGACTGTATTCTGGATCCCAAAAAGTTCTTTTTCAATAAAAATGAAATATTGGAAACTCATTGTTGATTGCTGTGTGATAAGAAGACATATCTAATTCAGCAGATCTGTGTCAGTTAAAGATGACCAAGTGCCTGCCCAGAATAAATATTTCTGAGAACACTGGTGGAGTCTCTTGCCTTCTTTTCTCAGTATATGATGCAGCACTTTGTAACTCTGAAAACACAATTGCCTCTAAATAAGTTCCCTTTTGATGTTAAATACATTAATGGAACTGAGGAACAAGCTCTAATACTGCAGCTATGGTAACAAGGGCTTGACAGAAACCTTCTGGCTATCATTTGCTTTCTGTAAAAAAAACAAAACAAAAATAAACCATAAGGCGTTTATGATAAGCTGAACTGCCACATCTGCTAACCAAATCAAACTACTGAAAGCAGAAGCCAGATAAAATGTGCTACTGGTCAAAACAAGAAGGGTGTTAACCAGTGAAATAAAAGCCGTTAAGGCTCAGAAACAACAAAATCTAAAACAATATAAATGACAATTATAATTATAATTTTATAATTATAATATATAATACATTTTTTATTCATGTGGCAAACTCATATGTCTGCACATTCTAAAAGATATGATGTTCTGAACTACCAAAGCCCAAAGGTCTAACAGCACATCATCTCTAAGAAGATTTACACTGATCTTTGTGGTCAGTTGCTTATGTGCAGGTCACTTCAGGACACTGTTAGGTGGAAGATGAAACAGCTTCTAAGGCGAGATTTTTAGGCTGAACACAACGCCATCTGGTCAGCAACTTCTGCTTTTTTGTAATGTTGGGTGAAGGAAGCACGGTCACACCATGGTTTCTGTTTCTCTGTTGTTTCCAAGAATTCAAACACGCTGATGGTTTTATCTTAAGAGGAAATGGGTTATTACAACATTCTTTCTTTCTTATGTTTTGCTCCCTGTTACAAAACTTGCTAATAATGTCTTTTTCTTTTTTAATGCCCTTTTTCCTTTCTTTTTCTTTTCCTTTTTTTTATTTTATTTTGTGCAGACGATTAAAGACACTATCATTTGATGTGTTTCAGTGACTTGAAATGGCCACCAGAGTCCAGCACTGCATCGATTTTCCATGAAAGAATCACACATGAATGAGGCCTTGGTGCTCATCTAAGCAGGTTTTCCACAGACACTGTGACAGCACAGTAAACAAATCTCTTCTTTTATATAAGCAGTCATCTGAAACCTGTTTTTTCATGAGTGTATTAGTGTATTTAGGACTGTGAGTTTTCAGCTGATCTGAAAACGCTGTTCTTTAAAAGTAGTTTATTAAAATATTATTGTACTTTCTATGTAACCTTATTTTAAATTGATGTAAGATTGTGGGGTTTTCTTGGCACTCACACTAGAAATCTACAGGTATATTCTTTTTACACTTCAAATCTAAAGCATTCCTTACAATGTGCTTCACAGCTTCAAACCCATAAATCAATACTTTGTCTCCTCATTTTGCCCTCAGTTTTCTTTTTGATGTTTGACTCACCGATAGCAAAATCACTCCATACAGTCAAAAACACAGAGAAGAAGATTTGTTTGTATACGATTTTGTTAATTAAATAAAAAAAAAATAAATAAATAAAAAAGAAGAAGAAGGAGGAGAACAACCTATCTTGGCTCATTCTTATCACAGAATGCTACATCTGCCTATGACCCACTTTTCTCTCTTAGTGTTAAGGGTTAACACCGAAGGCAGGACGAAAGCTAGTTTTCTCAGAAAAAGGACACTGGGCAGCAAAAGGCAGAGGAAGGTGGGATGAAAGTGAAGAGAATATGCACTGTGGAGTGGTGCACCATTAAAGGAGAGCACCTATAAGGGTTCTCATCAGGTGTTACAATGCTGGTGTCATGGCGTCCTTAAGAGGCTGGATATGGCAGAATTCATTTACATCTCCTCTTAGAGGGGAGCAGAGTGTTCTGTTGTGCACATTAATGTGTTTAAGCCAGCTTTTCTTCCTCCATCTTTTGCTGTGATGGGGCTCTAAAAGCAGCCATAAATCAAGCATGAGCTTTTACTCAAACACTCAAAAATCATAACTGCTATTCACTGCTGCAGCATTATTATATAACTTAATTGGTGTTGTCACACATATCTGACATTACAGTAGGATTACAGTAAATGTATTATTTTAATAGTTTCATTGATATTTTTTTCTTTATTGTTGATTTAGTACATTATTCCGCTGCTGAGTTTGGAAAAAATTGGGCACCCCAAATTTGCATAGATACTAAACCCTCAGCTTTACCCAGTGAGACACAGATGGTAATGCAGTGAGCCTTTGAGCTTGCCACAAACAAACAGGCATTACCAAGACCCATAAGCACTTAACTGCCAAGGTTTCCATCATTTGACAACAGTGTCACCATCAGTCCAAGCTGTGCATATTTTAATTAAAATTACCTATTTATTTAAATACTTAAATTAATTATAATTACTGTATAATAAATAAATACACATTGATTCACAGCATCTAGGTATGTAGCACATTGCCTACACAGTTTTTATTTGTTTAAAGTCTGAGAGGAGGAATGTCTCACATCCCATTTTGTACAGTGTGCAGTGTGAAGAGAAATTGTGAGAGAAAAGCCACCTTTTGCATTGTTTTCCTTTAAAATGGGACGTTTGGAATTTCATTAGATCTAGCTTGGTAGGCTGTATAAAAAGTCTATATTATATATGTATATTTCTACGGCCCTCGTATGTGGAACAGCCTGCCTGAGGACGTGAGGGGAGCACCTAGTGTGGATATTTTTAAAAACAGACTCAAGACCCACCTTTTTAGTTTAGCATTTTAATCATTACTTTTATTATTACTATTGTATTTATTCATTTCTATATTCTTAACACACAGGCTGTATTCAGCTTCTATTTATTTATCATTTATGTATTTGTTTTATCATTCTGATTCTCTTATTTCACGGGTTCTCTTATTTTATGGGTCTTAGCAATATTACTATTACTGTTATACCCAGGTTGGTTTTTAGATTGTTTTAGATTTGGTTTTACAGTGTTTTATCTCAGTGTTTCCCCACACCACTAGACCAAAGAATTTACGACAGCATTTCCTTGGTCCTTTTAACTTGCTTTTACCCTCTGTGATGTGTGTGTGTGTGTGTTTGATGGGAAGGGGTGGGTGGGTGGGGGGGGCACCTTTCATACATACAAATAGCAACTCAAGGTGCTATATAAATAAAGTTTGATTTGATTTGATTTGATTTAAAGTTCATTTTACATGTTGGAGGTGTAGTGGATAAATGGCAGACGGCATGTTCACATGTTGTAAACCCACATGGGATCATTACTGGTGCACTTTTGCTGTTTAAATGAAAGCGCGAAAAGGGACTGATGTCTAACAATTTCTCTTCACACTGTACACTTCAGACTTTCAGTACAACTCAGAGTCCTGTTATCTGCAAGAAAACTGTAATAACTGCAATTGTGTCAGTGAGGAACAAAAGGCTGACTATAAAGGTAACTGGTTGACAACTTTGTGTTACAGTGTAGGAATATTCCCCTCATTATGAAGGTAAACCAGACAAAGATGATGAGTTTGAATTTTACAAGGACCAGGAACAAGCCAAATCCTGGGTGAGGAGCTTGAGGGGATGGAGGATTGCAAATACCTTGGTTTTTACCTGCATAACAAGTAGAAATGCAGTTGTCTACTAAAATTTAAAGAGCAACCGTCTTCTTGACATCCTTCAGTGTCTGCACCGAGATGTTAGACATTTTCTAGAAATCTGTACTGGAGAGTGCAATCTACATAGCAACAGTTTGCTGGGCAACAGCATCAGAATGAACAAACTGATAAAAAAAATAAAAAAGAAAAGAAAAGAGGCTGGCTATGTACAGTGGACTGCTCTGGAGCCGCTGGAGCTGATCATGCAAAGAAGAAAGCTGCAAAAGCTGTTTAACATAATGAACAACACAGCATACCCTTTATAAATCAAGCAATCAAACAACAAAGTGCCTTCAGTCAGAGGCCTCTCCAGCTCTGCTTTAACAAAAAGCAGAATGTGCTGCCCAAAGCTTTAACTACATGATGACTTTTTTTTAAATGTCATAGTTATCCACCATTATTTCAGGCAAACACCCTTGTCTTGTCGATTTCTACCCTTTATATACCCTTTAATATATATCAGAAGGCAAACGCCTATATCGACATCAAACTAACTGAGTAGGTTGACATGTACTTATACCTCAAATGAGTTAACAAACTTTCACAACTCCAAAAATCTGGACATCTGATTTTACTGTGAGTACCCTGGTCTTTTAATCATATCTTACCACAATCAGAACAAATGGCACAGGTTCTTTAGAGACAGAGTTAATGGTTATCAGATACTTTCTAATAGTTCCAGTGATGCAGCCCCACTATCAAAGTGTACACAGTTAATTCTTTTGAGTTTTGTGCCAATCCTCAGCACACTGCAGGAAATCTGAATGAGTAACAATAAATACTGGAGACAGTTTTTTCAACCCTTCAACAAACAACACTGAGTTTCTTACTTGGCCTGCCAAGAGGTCAGACAATAGCCTTTAGACAAGAGCTATTTGAGGAACTGCTTCCTTAATCTCATTCCCAATCACCCATGCCAGATTCCCAACTATAACAGCCAGCAAGGTTTTTTTTTCATTTTTCAATGATTTTATCACATGTGACATATTGTAAAACAAACTGTGCGCTGGCATGCAAAATGACTCTAAAACCAATTCAAGCAGCGTTCAAATGAGCAATTTTGGATAAAAACACAAAAACAAACTGTTACTGCAGGGTCTTAAAAAAACACAACTTGATGAACTGGGAAAATAAGACTATATATGCAAACTCTATTCTGGTGTTTTAAAATACTCCATGGTTTTGGTCCCTGCTCCACTACAAGAAAACAGGTTCTCACAACCCCATTACTGCTCCATTAGGAGTCCATTCATGAATTTCACCATGCACATGGAAGAGAAACTATACTGACCATGCAACTGATTTTCTCTTACATTCCATTTTCATTTTCAAGATATCAAAACAATTAATAAAAAAAAATCATAATCTATATAAATGAAAACCAAAGTCAGTAATCAACAGTGAGGTAATTGGTAAGTCCTTTTTAAATTATGTATTGTAATGTGTTGCATGTGTCAGACAAAGGACTCAAAATCAGGGCACAGGTTAAGATGGCAAGCAGATTGAGTTTTATTACGGACTTGCAAACTGAATGTCCTTTAAAGTAATCCGGCCAGTATCAGGCAAGCTGGCAGATTAAGGCAGTCAGGACAGCAGATTACTGTGCAGCTATATTAGTCAGGTTGGCAAGTCAGACAAACTGGCAGGGAAAGGTTTTTTCTGAGGAAAAAAAAAAAACCAACAACACAGGGAAAATGAGTTGAATCAGGCTGAAAGGGCTTTCCCAGGAAAAGCAAAAATGAGTAACCCTGCATGATCACTGCCGTTGGCTTTACCCTGTTGCCTGATCTGGAGATAAACGGAGGAGCAACCAGAGCAGCAGCTGTCGAAAAGATGGGACGTAGGTGAGAGGCTGGGGAGAAACAGCCAGGACCCAGATGCCACACCCTCTGCACACGCACACGCACACACACACACACACACACACACACACACACACAGGCAAAGAGGATAAAAATGCACAAAGGGAAAAGAAATGGTAGGGAAATTAAAAAAAAAAAAAAATGAGGGGGGGGCAAGAATATTAGATGAGGATCCTTCAGAGCAACAAGGATATTTCTTTTGCTGAGTTTTTCAAAGGTTATTTTCTAGCGTGATAAGCACAACAAACAAAATACTTTTCAGCTCCACTGCACAGGGATTGGGGCGACAGTCCCAGCAGAAAATATCTAACAAACAAGAGAACAGAACAAAGATGCAGCAGCCTGGAAAGCTCGTTCAAAGTCACACAGCACTCTTAACACTGCACAAACATGTAGCTGCGAAAGTTGTCATAATATTTCATTTTGAATTTAAAACTAATAAATGCATCAACATTAAGAGTCCAAATTCAGTCCTGTTATATCTTTTTGACGACCTCTAAACATTACAAAGACAAGGGAGGCCATGACGTTTCCCTTGTCTTGAAGAGAAAAGGTTGAAATCATATCATATGACAAGAGTGTTTGATTGAAAGAATAATGAGCAAGATGTTGGAATATGTTGAAAAGTTGGAGTGAAGAAGGTGGTGGTGGTGTGGTGATGTTGGGGGGTGTAATGAAGAAAACTGGAGATAATTAAAGAGAAGAGCAAAAACCCAGAGAGCAGCTGATAGATAGATAGTGAAGAGTCCACAGAAGAAGAGGAAGGAGAGCGAAGGAGAGGGATCAATCTAGCAGCTGAAGTGAGACTGGGAGAGAGCATGGATGTGTGCGTAACAGAGACACACAGGAAGAGAGAGAGCAGCTATACCAGAGCACAGAGGGGGTGAAAGAGTGTGTGTGCGTGTGTGCGTGTGTGTGTGAATGAAAAAGAAAAAGAGAGGCTGCACAATACAGTAGCTCCGGCTGGCTCAAACTGATGCATATTTAAGACTACAGGGCATAAAAATGTGACTTTGAAAGCGGAGAAAGAAAATCACTTTTTTCTTATTTTCCCTCATTTATATTTTATCAGCTGGATCTTTCTCACAGTTTTTTTAAACCCGATCCTTTTTAAACTCTCTTCGTGGCTTATCGAGGAGGTCACTGCGGATACGACAAGGAGTAACACAGCCTGAACTGCAGATTGAAAGGTATGTACTTTTTATGTTAAACGAAAGTCATGTTTTTGGTTGGACTTGACCTGAAGCACCATGTGTATTCCATAACAAAGCAAAATGATTAACTATGTTTACAGTAGTATGAATGAAAGCAATAACAGATTTTTTTGGATGAACTCTAAAATTATAATAAAGGAGAAACAGAAAGTAAAGACCACACACAGAATGAAGAAACGATCTTAAGCAGCTTGGTGAAAGTCACGGTGCTTTACAATAAGAAGGGGTGCTGCTGAAACTGTGGCACAGAGAGGGAGGCTATGTGTCCTCTGAGGTCTGGTTCACATGTTTTATGTAGGTGGGGAAGAAAAGCAAAGTGGGACAGGAAAAAATGGACAACGATCAGAAAGCCTGCGTAGAAAACTCCTGTATGAGTACCTTGATTGTTGAGAAAAAGCCTCTCCGTTATGTTGCATATTGGATTTATGAGATGCATCTTTTAGAATCCATAATGAAAACGTGTGCAAAAGAAATCATGTTTAAGTTATATTCTAACAAAAAGAATGGCTACCAGACATTTACTACGAGACTCAGAGGGCAGTGATGCTGGAAAAACGTAGGCATGCATACAGAACCCAACTTTATAGCCATAATTAAATCCCCTGTGACTAGTAAGGACCCTGTTTCTAGCAGATTACTCCATGTTCACTATGAATCATAACTCTGTAATGCAGTATATTAAAAATGCTTCTCACAGTTACAAAGTGGGTTATGACCTGGTGTTTGTCAGCAGTATGTGCACAGATGAAAAGGGGAAATGACTGATGTAGATAGTTAAAACTCAATTTAAAAGTTTTTAAGAAAAAAAGTATGCTTATGTAAAACCTACATTTATGTAATGCTTATGTTAATATCACTCTGATACTTACAGTACTGTAGTGCATTTCAGAGAGAAAAGGTGCTGAAATTGAAAGGTGAGATGAATCAAATCTGAGCTCATTAACACCCACATTTCACACACTTCTTCAACTCTAACTTGTGAAAATTGTTGCCTGCTCGCAGTGTTTGTGATGTCAGCTGGTGGAAAGGTGGAAATCCCAGAGAAGACGTTCGCACACATGCAGCTGCAGAAATCCAGTTTATTACAGGTCTTAGCTGTAAAAGGATTTTAAGATATTAGCTAGTTCTGTGCCCCAGTGGTGTGTCCCAGACCTGCACTCTTTCATCCTATAAAACATAATTGAGTGTGTTTCTTAAGACCCGCCACACACGTTTTAACGCAAACCAAGCAAAACTATTTCCCACCAAAGAATTGCACCCAGGGGAATGTTTTTAGAAAAGAAAATGAAAAAATATACAAACTGGGCAATTTAGAGTAGAGTGGGCACAGTAAGATTAATGGCTCCCTCACAATACAGAACAATTGATCATAATTGAAGAAAGAGAGCTGTGTGACGTTATCGCTGCCAAAAAGGGACTGGAGAGATTATGATTATGTGTGGCTAATGCCAAAAGAGAATGGGATTGTGAAACAATTGAGTGCAAGATGAAAGACACCAAATTGGCTGGACGGTCTGATGCAAGTGTTTCTGATTCAGAATTTCAACCACAACTGCCTTCTTATTTTCACTGCAGCTTGTCTTCTCTCACGCTGATCTTTCCTGCCTGATCTTGTTCTGTCTTCTGCAACTGCTGCAGGAAGAGCAGGAGTCAGTAACAAGGCTGGACAGAGCTGCATATGTGACAGCACTACATGCTCCACCAATTCTCTAGAGTTTGGTGTGGAGAGATGGCAGGACAAAAGACAAACATGCCAAGGGAATATTTCCAGCGACAACTCACCGCTGTGGAAGAGTACAGCTCAGCTCTATTAGCTGCAAGCTGCTACTGTGTTTCTGAAGCTGAGAAGCAAAACCCACAAAAATATTCCTTTAATCTGTCCCACAGGAGTCTTAAACTGGGATGTAACAGTATGGAGTTATGGGGGGGGGAAATTAAATGAGCAAAGTATAGAAATTCATTATCTTGCTATTTATGGACAAACACTGCAAAATATGCAGAAAGAAACAATTTAGACCATCATCTGTCTAAAGCTCAGTCATATAATCAAATATCCTTGAGAAGTAATTTTATGTTTAAATAAAAATCCTTATCTGATACCATTTTTAATGAACTCTAAATGTTTATGGAAGAGGTGGAATCTAATTGTTGTGCTCATTAAGAAGGAATATGAAGGAGAACTGTTTCCCCTGACTCTGCAGGCTTTTCATTATTACATATGGAGAGTTTTCCCCCAGGGGGAAGATCTGGAGGATTGCCTTAAGCCTTGAAAATAGAAGCCAGCAAACTGCAACACATTATAAAAAACTCAAACACCCTCAGCTGTAGAAGTCCTCAACCCAACCTCAGTTTAATGATTTTAGACTCAGTCATCCCAGGATCTCTGACAGGAAACACTGTTGGCAGATGTCAAAGCAGAACACAAGTTTGATTTATTTCTTGTGCTGTTTCAGCTCTGTAACACTTCTGTTCCAGATGTAATCCAGTGCCCGCTTCACACCAGTTATTTGCTGATTTTGTCTCACCTGAGCTCTGATGACAGCCAAGGGAAAGTGTAAAAACATGCTTGCCTCAAAAACTCTTTCATAGAAAGCATACATTTGACACTTTAATTGTTTTTTCCATCCAACACGTACTGATAAGAGTGCTTATACAGAAAATGAACTGTAAGTTTTTCTGATGTTTCTCTTCCTTTCTTGGTTTCCTGTCTGTTTGAGATAAACGCTTATTACAAAATCCTTTACTTGGAATATACATCATTAATTGAGGTTGAACATTTGTAACTAAAGGTAACAGATAAGTATGAAAGTTTTTCTAGTGTGATGAGCCAATTAAGCTCCATTACAATGACGGTGGACAAACCGTAATTGGGCCTGAAAGATATCAACATGGTCCTCACTTTGTCTACCATGTCTAACAGAATTTATTAGCATCTTGTTGACTTTTGTCTCCCAGTGTTAACTTTAAATAAATGGACGTACAAGGTAAGTGAAATTGTCACTAGTGGGCAAACTATTTGTGGTTGTTTACTTGCCATAAAGTCCTAAACCTGCTCTCATCTGTGTTTGTCTGTAGTCTGCTTTCACTGTATTTGAGGCTTGAGGTGTTTTTGTTGTAAAACATAAAAGATGTCCTTGAAAAAGTAACTTGCTCTAAGAAATTCTGTGTCTGTCTTATAAGAAATGTTTTGGTCCTTCATCTGCACCTTCTTCCTTCTTCTTTTGAAGAACCTGCAGCACAGTTTCCTTTGAACTCTTTGATTTCATAACATTTTAATGCATTTTCTGTCAAGTGGTGTGTGGTGAGTGAAAAGAAAGCATGTGCCATATGAAATAAAATTAAACAGAAGCCACATTTTTAGAAAGTCAGGTATGTTAACTGTATGTTTGGACGTGTCCCAAATGATCATTTCCTTCTATTGTAGCTGACATAGAGAAAATTAGTGGGCATTGACACCAAGTTTGGAACAGGTGCTTCTACAACCATGTGTAGATGGATGACTTAAATTGCAAATGAATTCCCACACAGTTAAAATAAATACTAAACAAAACACAAATGGCAGCAATTACCTCTAAAACGTCATGAAGAATACAGAAATGCTCCATGGCATTAATTTAGCCTACTTATCATTATTATATTAAGCCAGAAAATAATTATTTTGAACTGTATTTTGTGCAGCTTTCTTCAGTCTTTGAGTGTAGTTGGTATTTCACATGGGGACCATCTAGTTTATTGATCAAGTCAAAGGAGATTTGTGAAAATAATACACTGTTTCAGTACGCTCAGGCAGTAACTAGGTCATGGGATACAACATGTAAAAGAAAAAGCCTGATTTAGGGATTTTTATTGTGTGTTCAACAAGGGAATTTGAACTACTGCACCAATGTTTACAGGACTTTTATATATAGCGCAGGGGGTGTTCACTCCTATATCTGTGCTGCATTGAGGTCTCCCAGCCCATCCAGCCAAGTTTAGCCCAAGCAAGGCCCTCAGTGCACGTTCAGCCTGACCCAATTATATCCAGTCTGAGGGGAAAGATAGCCCACTTTGATCAACGCAAGACTGCCAGCCAAGCTCGGGATAACTGGTCTGCCTCTTTATGCTGCTTTTTAATGGATATATTTTTCCAGGATAAATAGTTCTGCTGCTCCTAAAAGAGTCGGCAATTGTGTAGGCACTTTCATGCATGTTTGAACCCAATAAGGCAAACTATGTCCCTTTTCCTAAAATAAATAAATAAAACAAATCAATCAATAAATAAAGGGAGCTCCTGAGGTGATGATGGGAAAGCCTGAACTGGAACACAGATGAAAGGAGCAGGATATTTACTGTAAAATGATGCTGGGAGTAATTATTTAATCCATTGACTTCACTGCTGATTAACAAGGATATCAGTTTTTTATTTGATTAGCATCAGATATGCAACTGATTAAAAGGCATCTGTTTGTGCTTGATAGAAGCATTGCTCCACCCTCTAAGGGAAATGCCAGAATCTCCACGGGAACAGAGCATGAATACTCCTTGTACCGTTATCCGCCAGTAAAATTAATCAGGAATGACATGATTGTCAATTAAGCGTGATTTTATCAAGCACTGATTTAATTACAGCTTGAAAATACAAAACCTTGTTATTGCAACTGTAAGCTCTAAAAAATACAACTTCTTAATAGGATTATAGAATTCTTAAAGCTTATTTTAAAGTTAGAAAGAATATCAATATCACAATTTTAAAAGAATTTTTATTTTACATAGTACTTTAAATGTTTTATTTAATGAATCTTCATGCTCAATAATGCAGGGTAGCCCTTCCTTCATAAACTTCAACGTCAGAGCACCACCCCCAGATCTCACAGCTAGTGCTGCACCATTCATATAAAATCTAAGTACCCTCTCCCCTCATGTTGGTGACTCATCCCATCCATCCCGTGCTGGAGTGGGCCTTGAGTGTTCTTGACAGTTTCCCGTCACTGGTTCTGTGAAAAAGGCTGAAGGGTGGAGACCCAGTCAAAGAGATGAATTTAGAGGACAGAGCTTGGCCGCTCTACTTTTGCAGGACGTAAAAGTGGGACAATCTGTTCCTTGGATGATCTCCAATTCTACTTTCCGGGGACCGATACACTGAAAATATATCTATACACATGCTCTGTCCTACATAGGAAAAGAGTGAGTGAGTGAGTGAGTGAGAGAGAGAGAGAGAGAGAGAGAGAGAGAGAGAGAGAGAGAGAGAGGAAGAGACTGGCAAAACGAAACAATATAAAACTCCATGAGGTCCTTACCGTGCACTGTGCAGGAACTATGCTGATTGATTTCTTTGGGTGGAAGAAAAGGAGAAACCTCAATGCAAACAGGCAACAATATGAAACCAACAAAAAATAAATTCTGCAGATAGGAGAGCATTGCATGGTACATTTTTAAGTAAAGCAGGTATGACCAACTCAGTGAAGCGCAACAATATTTTAACCTGCATTTCAGACCAACAGTCTAAACATGCATTATGTTTTATTTAGAAAGACATTGAGGGAAAAGGCAACCAAATTTTCCAACAGACTAATAGATATTTGCAAAAATCAAGAAATGCAAAACCGTCTCAGAAGAGTCAAGGCGAAGCAAGAGGTATCTCTGACCTCTATGAAGCTCACCATCTTTCCAATTTTACCCATAATTGCATGAAGAGGATATCCATCTCTGTCCTCGTTAACATGATTAATCAGTTCCCGACTCTTCATCTCAGTTTCACTTCATTTTTACTCTGTCTAAAAGCCCACAACTGGCCATATCTATCGAAATAATACTCTCCTTTTGGCTTCTTATCATTCAAAGTTAAGCGAAGAGATTGATCTCTAAAATTCTAATATCTTCAGAAATTGCTATTTATACATTGCAGATTTCTTGAAAATCTTAAGTTAGGAGATTATTAGAGAAGAAAAAGCAATAGTATAGCATTATTTAAATGCAGTGATAAGTCAGCAAGTGTGAAAAAAATCTGCAATTTTTTTATTAGTGCAAAAAGAGAGTCCAAACTAATATCCCTCTGCTTTTTTCCTCACCCTTCTCCATCTAAGATAAAGATTACAGAGTTAGTAAATACACTAGAAGTAATCTGGAAAACATAACTAAAGTTCACAGATCAACATCATGTCTTGTATGGTCACACTAGTTAGTCAGTTGATTATAATTTCATTGCTGCCATTGTAAGTAACATTTAATTGAAGGTTGATGGTTGGTCAGGCTCTGTGAAGGGAATACAAGCTTTTCATCAAATAATCCAAAAGAACAAAAATGTTGAAGAACAACTCAAGTGTGAGGTTGCAGTGACAGATAGTGAGAATTAGTTTTCTGCTGAAAGACGCTTTTGTCAGGAGGGTGAAACTGATTTCCTTTCTCCACCATTCGTCTTCCACTGGGAGGAAAAGTCAGGACTGGTAGACAGATGCTGGTCGACACAGAGACAGAAGAGCTGAGTGGAAGCAAGTTGTTATACATAATTGTTAAGGAGTTGGAGGTGTGAGTTGAGCTGCCAAAGTTAGAATATTTTGCACAAAAGTAATTTTTTCTATCAGTAGGTTACTGTTTTATTTGGCTGCCATTCTCACCTCCCCTCTAGCCACGCTTGTCCTCCCACCGCCCATGCCTCGCTCAATCTGACTACTCCACTTCATATAAAATACAACTCTCTCTGCCTTTTTCTCTTGTGTATTCCCCTTTTGCTTTTACATCCCAATTAGTTGGCTCCTGTCAACTCTCAGCTTGTCCCTCTTGTTCCTTATCTTGCCTAGTGGAGGCTCAACATTTTTCAATATTTAATGAGACTTTGTTCATAAATCAGCCTGTTCTATTCCCTCCTGGTGTACTTGAATGATAGCATTAAAAGCTTGTGAGTGTTAACCAGCAAGCCTTTGTCAGCTTTTAATTAGAGAAGCTTTCAGCTAAAAATGTGATCACTTTTAAGCGTGGAGCTCATACCTGCTGCAAAGACCAGAGGTGAGTTCCATTGTGTGGTGTCCCTTGTTGAAGAATATGGATTTCAGGCCATTGATAAATGCAGAGCTGAGCTCTTTTATAACTATTGATAGCTACTGTGGCTTGACTTTATTGCTGGCGGTAGAAAACTTTAATGGGAAAAGTTTTACACAGGTTAGAAAGCTACACACTTTCTCTGGTCTTTGCTTTCACCATTTATTCATACATCAAATCATTTACCACTCAGGTGCTGTAAAACATTACTTCTAAATTATTCCTGTTTTATCTTTTTCTTTTCCTTTTTTTTAGTTTTATTTATCCTGAGTGTGTTGCAGAACTCGACCCATCGCTGTCAGTCTCAGGGAACTGACCACGATCTCTCGTTTCTCTTTTGTGGTTTCCTGTCACCTAAAAATTGCTCAACCAGCAGACTTTAGACCAGTCAGACAAAATCAGAGTGGACTTGGCTCATTTTACATTAACCCAGTCAATCATTCAAACATTGCTGACTTCATCATAGTTGCATTTAAAATATGTTTGTACTGAAAGATGCAATAATTAACGTTAGTTTTGTTCTATGGCATCAGTAAACATAGAAAAAAAAAGAGCTGAATTATGTACACGTGTAAACAGGAAATCCTGTTAAATATACTCATATTAATAACAAGAAAATGTTAAGTAGTAAATTATTATTGTTTTTTTGTTTGTTTGTTTTTTTGAAGTGCTAAATACAATTACCATTTTAGATATAGTGGGGTAAAATTAACAGCATATGGCTTCATTCTGTAAAACTGAACAAAAATTTAGTTATATGTGTATGAACAGCATAGTATTGTTAAGAATTTAAAAGTGAAAGTGGTTTTATAACATTATATTACTATATAATTATATAAAAATTAGAGCCCTTAAAATTGCAGCTAAAGGCAATTTATGCTTTGCTCATTGTTAATCCCATTTAAATAATTATAAACTCGTTTACTAAAATTATTGATGGACAGAAACATAAGAAACATTTTGTTCAAAAGTAAAGTCCGGCAATAATTTCCTCTCTGTTGTAATACTCAGTGCAGTGCAACGTGTATCCAAGCGCATCCTCAAGAAAAGCATCAGTTTTCTTAAATTTTCTCATTAAAAAATTAATGCAGAGTGGATGGCTTTTCGCTAAATCTAATGTAATTTGCTCACTTTTTGTACTACAAAATGTGTAATGAGCCTTGTTTTTTTCTAGCCATTTTCTTTATGCATCTTTTAAACTAAGATTTGATCTCAAGAGCTTGCTTGTCTAAAGACGGTGGGCGACAGCACCAAGTCGACACACTGCAGTTCATAGTAATATGCATAAAAGAGAAATAATGTCAGTCAGTTTTTATCACTGTATGACAGACTAAATGTTGTCTCTTTTGTTTACTTAAGGTGCTATCGCATGGCGTAATCTACAGTACAGACCACTTAGACAAAAAATAAGAGCAATGAGATACGACAAAACCTGTAGCTTGCATCCCTGAATAGTGAAAATCTGAAGGCATTGACCAAGTTTTATTGTTATATGTACAGTAAAAATCAGTTTGTATAAAATAGGCCTCTACGATCAGTATCTCTTAATATTATTAAAAGTATTACAATTGATTTGCTATTTAGTTTATTTAATTTCTGTAATTTCTGATCCTTCTCAACTTCTCAAGGACCCAAGGGAACTGATTCAACAATACATGGCTAAGAAAGAGCAGAGAAATAACATTTTATACCCAAATTTCTTTTTCTGACTTCTAATTTCTGCTTTTAATATTTATTGTAAACAGCTATCAGCCAGTAAACATATACAAAAATAAGCAGGAGATTAAATAAGATATTGATTTGTGTCCATCCAAAGGTTGCTTCAGGGTCCATGTCCTCACAGTGCTTTTCTCTGGCAGAAGAGTGCTGACAGGGCGCTCAGGAGTGCTTCCTGTCAGCGTTTCATCCAAAAAAGTGCTTTGTATTATCTATGTGTCAGCTTACTTTTTGTTTATATTACTTTTAGTGTTGTGCAAGAGCCAGAGATAGACAAGGCCAAAGTTAAACGAGAGATAATGTTAAATTGGACTCCTTTCAGAAGATTCAGGAAGACATTTGACTGAACATAGGCTCTGTGTGATCTGCTGTCACCTGCAGGACAGACTCAAGGTTTGAAGATTATTTTCATTTTAAGCCTTTTTGTAGCTTTTGTACATTATTAAGGTCTAAAGTCCACAGATTGCTCAAAGTTTGGAATGGCCACATAATTTAGACAGTGCTCTGAAAAAGGATGCTGGGTGCAGAGCTCTCCCCCAAGGTGAAAAAAAGATATTTATATTTATTTAAAAAATAAATAAATTTAAAAAAGCAGCAATAAATGGGCACAAGCCCTAAGGCCTTATCGGTCAATGAAGTTGGAACCGATTCAGTATTGATATTGGGCATAGACACTGACAACGGAGATGGATTTGATATTGACTGATATCAGTCAAAGAAGAAATACCTCTGCAATCTGGATTCCAATAACATAATGATTAGAGGAGGTGTTTGGTCCAAAGTAAGTGACAGCAAATCAAACTTATGTGGCACTGACAAAGATGTGAATGTGAGTCACATAAGAGTAAGAGAGATGTTGGTCACCAGGCCAACACAAACGGAACCATACACATTCTTACCCACTTCAAGGGTCTCTTTAAAATCACCAATTAACCTAACGTGCAAGTATGTTGGCCCCAGCTAAAATTTAAACCAGGATCCTTCTTGTAGTGAGGCAACAGTGCTAACCCCCACACCACTGGGCAGCCATCTGTATTCATCCCCCCTTACACCATGCAGAGGAAAGATTTCAGGAATTCAACTAACACAAACTTACCAACTCCAAAAGCCTAACAGATCCTAAATGACATGATGAAATGGTCAAGCGCTGATTGATTCAGGGTCCTAACTTTACACAACTGATTTATTAACAAAGAGGATTAAGCACCAAACATTATAACAAATCCAGTGAAAGTCCAGGTGAAAAGCACAGACAACAGCAACATTCCAGTATTTTACTTTGCTTCATCACAAACCAGATCTATCAGAGCAGGGTCGTTTGTTGTCAAGAATCTCTTAAAAAGTCCTCTCTTCCAACAACTTGTCCTCTTCTAACATGTGTAACCTGCTCTTTTTGTTTTTACCTCTTTGCATTTCATAACACTCTTCTACTTCCACCATGTCCTTTAAGTAGAATAAGTACTTAATGATTTAGCTAGTTTCTTGTTGTACTGAAGCAGTTTTGTTCCACACTTTTAAGTTACTTTGGGAAATCATGTACAAATATAGGTAAATGCAAATGTCCAAAGCCATGCAGAGACTCATTCGCAGCTGTGCATCAATCAGATGTAGTTAGCTTTGGTAAAATAGAAAAGGTTTGGATTATGGATATAATATTCATCAGGTGTTCATAGTTGGCTACTGGCTAGTTTCTTAATCTCTAAATGATCATTTATGTCAATTGCAGGCCACTGTAACCTGTGCCAGACACCTGTTGATGTCCTTGGTCCCCAATAGAGGTTGATAAGTCAAAAGTCATAGATCACTTAATGCCCCTTTAACCCTCATAAGCACCATTTTTCAACATACTTTTTTAAATTATCAAATAAAGTAGCTGCATGTTGATAATCTGTGACTGTATGAGTTTAGATCTGTGTCCTAATTTGAGTCGTGTCTCTATGGATCCCATCTGTCCATCTGTGCATTCTGATAGCCATGTATTTCAGACTCCCAACTCATATGATATTCAGAGCATCAAACTGCCAATGCGATACTGGGAGATCCCTTGCGTCATTCACCATCATTAAAGCAGCTGTTGGCAATGGTTCAGATCTGCATGATGGCAAAGTCCCTGTAGCCAGACTACAGAAAAACCAGGACGAAACACGTGATGGCACCAGTATGCCAGATCTGATGCACTATGAAGCAATGGAACCATCTTAAAGCAAAAATCCACCTTAAATCCCATTTAAGATTAGCTGCTGGTAATCCAACATGCATTTCTATGTTATTGTTGTTTAATAGCGATTTATTTTCCCTGCAGACTGATGATAGGATGCAGATGTTTCACTTATTGTCAGTTGTGTTTTGAAGTTAGTCCCTTGACAGCAAAGAGAAAAGTCCTCTAAAAAGACTTTGTGCCTTTATTCACAAAGTAAAATATGCATTAAACATGTGGCAAAAAGCACCTCTTATGTGAGGCTTCAGACACCAACAGTACAGACACCTTTTTTAGACAGGCAATAGTTTTGCATGAACACTGTTATTATAAATTGGACTAATGTGGATTTCTTAAAGTGGCTAACAATAAATTGTTTTGAATTGAATATATTTGTATAGTGCCTTGAGATGATTTAGTTGTGAATTGATACTATGCAAATAAAGCTGAATTAAACTGAATTTCATTGAATAGTAATATAACCTGTTTTGTGAGTGAGTGTGAGTGAAAACCTTTATCATCTCAAAGCACATGCATACCGGTATAGCCATAAGACTGTCAAAAGAGCAGATCTTAAAATTTCAAATCAGCCATAATTCTTGTTCAAATCAAATCAAATCAAATCAAATCAAATCAAATCAAATCAAATCAAATCTAAACTTGATATAGTTAAATATACATATTAGTCTTTGTCAAAGTTGCACAAAACCTTCTACAACAAGCTGAGGCAGAGTTTTCAGGTTGTATGTAAATACTGTTCCATGCAGACACAATGACGGCATGCTGAGAGGCTGAGAATACACCGCAAGGCCAATCACAAGACTTTAAAAATATCCTTTATCACAAGGAATGCAAACATTGTAAAAATTATCTGAGGGTGGAGTTTTCCTTTAAGGTGCTCACATTAGCTATTAGAACTGGGCTGCTCCTCAAACATATAGTTACTCCTTAACCACAAAGTAGAAATGATATTGACCTCATGTGATGCTACGTTGTATCCACCTCGCTCTCTTCAGCAAAGAACCTGTGAAGCAAATTCACAGTTTATATTTAGCCTGTCTTCCATCAGCCTGCTATTCCCTGATGCATTCCCAGTGGCTAAATGGGAAATGTGGACCAGCTCAGTGCTAATTCACACATATGGACTTATTAACATTGCCAGTGGCTAGTTTTGCTATTATTGCACGAGTCTTTTACATATTTGAACTGCGTACATTCTAATTGTATTAAGTTCACTCTGTCAATAACACAAGAGTTTAATGACCAAAGTTGACTCACTTCTTTGCCTGTTTCCCACAGCATGTTTCTAAGGATGAAGCCAGTCTCATGGGATAGCCATGTTTTGTCTCCATGACAGCTATATCACTCAGCCCTCTCTGCAGTGACCCCCTGCACAGCAAAGGATGCTGGGAAATAATGAGCACTTTTATCCCAGTCAGGATGAAAAAGATGGGGAGGATGAGGAGGAGGAAGAGGAGCAAAGAAGAGAACAAAGAAAAGACAGAGGTGGACGTAACACAGAGAATGGAGGACTAGAGGGTCTGAAAGAAAAAGGAATGACAGGAGGACGACAATCTTGGGAAGGGAAAAGTGGTGATGGGGTAAAACCAGCAGCCATTGTGGTCGGTAAACAGAGAGCTGACCGGACGCTGAGGCCTGGCAACCTGGGCAGCCAGGGTATCTCTTACATGTCCAATCAGGCCCCACCACATTACCATGCTGCTGCCAGCAAGCAGCAGCAGCAGCAGCAGCTCTTAGCAGCAAAGAGACGAGCTCTAATGGAGCGCAGCATGACCACAGTGGCTCCACTAGAGGACACTTACCTGACCATGATGGTATTCCGCATCGGAATTCCTGACATCAAACAAACAGTAGGTGCATCAAAAACACAACTCATACATTGTGTGTGAGAAATCTGTGTAATGCAACCTCTATTTGACAGAGACATGTACAACAGAAACGAGTTCAAATAATAGACAAACTTAATTTTATTAAGAAGATTTTAACAAACCTAGAATTTCATCCCAAAAGCACATTCAAAAATTTTAGAAGTTTAACAGAAAAATCTGCTTTTTGAAACATTAACTTTCTCATAAAAGACAGAGAAATCAACCAAAGTCTTAATCTTTCCATGCAAATATAAGACTTTGCTCACCACTTTGTGTCAAGCTCACTCAGAGGATCAATAATTAGTCACTCCGAAGCCTAAATTGCAAAGAACTTTAGGCTTTTATCATCTACAATTGCTTTTAAATAAAGATTCAAATGAACTGATAAATGACAGTTTTAAGTTTTTGTAGGATTTTAGAAAACTCTCCAACTTTACTGGAAATGGGGTTTGTACGTGGAAAAGTCTCCCTGACGAAAGAGGGCAATGACAGGAGGTCTTTCCAAATCAGGAAGTAGTTCAAGCCAAATCTCTAAGGTATTACTGCCACGGAGAGAAATGTAGCTTTGGTTTGACAAACAGAATTTTAAAAATGAATAAAAAATAATATCTTAAATTACAATTAGGCAAATTAGTATTTGACTTATCAGAACTATTCGGACCCTCATCAATGTATACATACATTACGTTAGACAAAAATAAATCAAGTTTCCTTGTTGTGCAACTGTATTACAAAATCTGCTACTCCAGTCAATATGCTATGACACTTTCCAAATTTAGTGACAGCACAGCCAAGAATTTGTGAAATGCCTTCAGTCTTTTTTCCTCATTTCACTTTAATTTCCCCTTTTTTTTATTTTTATTTTTATTTTTTTGTTTTGTTTTGTCTTGTTTTGTTTTCTTTCTTTTTTCTTAAAGCTGGTTTCATATTAAATCCACTTACTCTTAATCTCTAAATCAAAACATTTTAAGCAATACTGTTGCAGTCTTCAATCTGCTTCCATTTTAAGCAGTTACTTAAAAGAAGCCAAGGCTGCGCAATGCAAAGAATATCTGATGTTGCATGATTTGCATGCACAACTGCAGAAATACATCTATACTTTAAAAGATTTTTTTCATAAATACCCTACAGATATAAAGATGAGTCCTAAAGGAAGCAGCTTGACCAGCCTGCAAGGGCAATTATATTTAGTCAACAACACTATATAAGCAAGTAGCTTGGGGTTGGCATGGTCATAATTGGGTTTCTAAACTAAAGGTATCATCATTTCACACTTACAGCAGCTGTCAGCTTTCTGGTTGCAGCAGGTGAGAATTGGCAAACCCACACATACAGCATATCAAGGTGAAAATGCCCCACTATGCCCACTCCAACATTTTTCTTTCTCAATTTTCCTTTCCCCTGAACAAGCCGACTGTTTTACATGTCAGCTGCCCTCAATATAACAATAATTGCTAATTATCTAATAGGTTTTTAATGAGTTTGGGGAGAGCTGAGGAATGGAGTGACTCTGGATGGGAAGAAATATGTGGAGGGCCTTTGCCTTTAAGTCTTCATCAACCATAGAAATTACATTCAGCTGACAAACCACACTACTGACAAGCACACAGTAACCTTAAAGCTTGTAGCTGCAGTGTTACTAAAAGGAACTACAGAAAGATAAAGACAAGAAGTGAATATTAGGAAAAGGAAATATGGAAGTACATATCTTTTTGAAAACCATAATACTGCCAACAAAAGAGAAAAAAATACAACCAAAAGTCATTGATGAAACAAAAAAGTGTATTGATGAGAGAGGAGTCAATGCAATGTACAGAAAGCATTACATCAGTCTTCCTTCTCCCAGGGATTAGCCATTCAGTCTCTCTCTCTCTCTGTCTCTCTCTCATACACACATACACACATGTACAGCAGAGAGGTGTATGCACTGCACTCACACTCCCATAAGAATGCACCAACACACATATACAGTACATTCCAGCTCACTTACATGTGTGTACACAAACATACACAATCATTCACATCATGTGGTTTACCTCCCAGGGACCACCAAGACATTGCTACGGCAACGGGTGCCTGCCTCCACTAATGAAATGGTTGCCATGCCAATAGAGTTGGCTACACTATCAAATAGTGCAACCTAGTCAAGACTCAAGGGGGGAGATGGGTTGGGGTGGGGGGCATGAGAGTGTGCTGAGCTGTGCAGTTTTGCCTACAGTTCTCAGAAATAGAACAACAGCATAGATGCATATATCTCACTGAAACCACTCAGACCTGCTGTTAAAGCCCTGCCTCCTGTCAGATTTGTCCTCCAGCTTCTGGATTCTTTTAAGAGAGAGAGAGAGAGAGAGAGAGAGAGAGAGAGAGAGAGAGAGAGAGAGAGAGAGAGAGAGAGAGAGAGAATGGTATCACTGTAGAAATACATGGCTGGTGCAAAAATTATATTAAAATCTAGTTAGGCTTACCAAATACAGAAAGCATTCAAGGCAATATTTCACTGTGACCAGCAAGCCTCAAGTGTATCACACACAGACATGCAATAAGAAGTGAAGGACATTTTCCCACAGATTCTGTTTTCTTTTTGCACACTGTGGTGTAAATATCACACTTTCCATACAGCAGTTTATTTCTATTATGTCATTAAGACAACACTGAAGAAAATATAGTGTGAAAATAAACTAGACCCCAAAACCTGATTGCATGGACTAAAAAGATAACACATGTCATCTTATCTGTGGCAGAAGATACATTATTCAAAAAGTAAAGCATTTATATTCAACACACATAACATTTTCATGCATTTATCATTCACTGACTAATGTTGAAATGATAATGCCATATCTCTGTGTCAGTCCATAAAGATATATAGATGCTTAAATTAACCCTGTGAGTGTTTCTGTTTAACCATCCATATAATATAATAACAAAAACAAGGCAGTCTTTACTTGGTGCAGTTTTAATGACTAAATCTTCTCTCATAACTGCATCGCCAATGTTCTATAAAACAAAAACAGAGATTAGAGAGAAAATAACAAACGTTGCTTCTCTTAAGAGGCCATTCTATGATATAAAAACACAATTACAAGCAATACATTTCACATATGTTCATATTTCAAATGAGCATCATCAGCACTATGTGATCATAATAAGTAAATATCAGTATTAGTGATATTATAATGCAGTGGTATACAATATCTGGGCTTAGAGTATTTATTTTAGAACAAATAAAAGTATTTTTATGTTGTTTTCATTTGGGGCTAAATACAAACTTTCTTAATATATAAACAAAATGTGTATTATATTTATTCTAATGCACCTATTATACAAGCTTGAATAAAAATGTAGTTAAGAAGAAAGAATTAACTCTGATATAAAACGAAGGAACTGTGCGATAGACTGACAACCTCTCCATAGTATAACCTGCCTCTAGTAAAATCATTTGTGTCGTGATAGTAAATAATTTGTTTTACGCCTTTAAACTGTTGATAGCCACTTTCATTAAAGCTAGTGTGTTCTTAGCTGTTTTCTTTAACACTTTTTATTTCGTTACATGCTTTTTTTGTGTGTTAACCGTTGTAGTATGAGGGTATATACTGAGGGCTTAGTTGTTTTTTTTTTTTTTCTGGAATATTTCAACCATTTAGAGGCAAAACCATCCATTCTGTGTACAGTAAATATTATATGTTGTATTTTGATTCATGAAGATCATTTCCTTAAGAATACCATGCAGAGGTATGATATTTAGATAAAATAGCCTTAAGTGACAGTGACATTTATATTTGTACATGCTACTCTGACAAGGTATGCCAAATTGTCATTACAGCTGTTCTTGGTTGTTAGTATGGCTGTAAAAATACTTTTAACAAAGCTGGTTTTAGGTTGGCTCCAACCCTAAAAGCTTGTTTCTTTTTACTTTAAAGTTACATCTAGACATCTAAATATTTCTTTGTTATCTTCAAGTGTTAATTAACATCACCTGTAAGTTGATTTGTTTGTATATTTCTGAGTAACAATTCACTTGTGATGCTAACAGCACAAAATAAATGTAGACAATTATATAATGGTTAAAATTTGGGGTCGTTAAAGGACTGTCTTAAAACACTTGATAAATTAACTGAGGACCTTTTCTGACGTTATTATCCACTAAGAAACTATTGCTATTATCACAAAATATATTTCCGGAAGATGTATAAGTGTAAGGATCCCTGTATGCTGGGCCTCTGACCTCTCTGCCCTGTCCGTCTGTATGTCAGAGGTGTCTTCAGTTTGACCAGGACTGCACTGTGTGGAGTGCTAAGCAGCAGATCATCTGCTCTCTCGGTGAGTCCTTGTGGGATGCCTATAACTACGGCCTTTTCCAGCCAGCTGGAGAGGGACGTGATGCCAAGTTTCTAGAGGAAGAGCGGCCGCTGCGGGACTACGCACGCTCCTTTGAGAAAGGGGTGCCCTACCTGGAGGTATGACCAGATGACCAGACCACATGATGATTGACCACACATAAAATTGACTATAGGTTGTGTTTTTCCTCCATAATAAAGATCTGAATATCATTTTGCTACCCTTCCCAAACAGCTGTAACTATTTTCTTTGTCAGAAGCTGTTGACATTGCTTTGACTTTTGGTAAGCAGCACTGAAAAAGTGTTAAAACATTAAAACTTTATTCATAAGTGGGTAAACATAAAAACAAGATTAGTTTTCCTTAATCGAATATCCATGCTTAGCAGAGTAAATATTCAGGGAAAAATAACTCTTTACAAGATTTAATGGATTTAATTGCATTCTGCATGTTATGTAACCAGCAAATTACATTACCTTTCTCCATGTTTTGGTAAGTGGGTTGTTGAATAGCATCAATGTAAAGTTTTCATGCTGTGAGACAATTATCTCACAGCGCCCTCTGGTGGTCAGCTGCTGTTAATGCTGCTGAGATGTTGTATCCAGAAGTCAGACTAGGCTTGAGCTCCAGATGAGGGTATGTCTTTGTGGTGATAAGGCCTTTCTTTCTAATTCCACTGGAAACTCTACGATACTGTCCAAACGTTAGGCACCACAAGTAAAGTAAAGAACAGTTTCAGAAATATTGCTAATATCTTGTTTTTTGTTAACTTCAAAATGCAGCAAATAAGAATTTGATGAGAAAACGTTTCCCTTTTAAAGCAGTCCTTACCTTGAGGAGGTTACCAGCGACCCTGGTCTAAGCCCATTCCAGTACTTGGAATGCTTTTATTACCCAGGACTATATTTATTCTTATATTTAGGGTTTAGAGTACTCCAAAAGCTGAGGGATGCCCAAGCAATCAGCCTTCAAATAAGCACCTACTTCAAGTAATTTCAGATCATATTATGAGCTATGTCTCTATATTCTATACTTCCTTACTTTAATTAACTTACAACAGACTTTGGATGTCTAAGGAAAGATCTCAAATTCTTTGTAATATTTCCAAGAAGTGAAACTTGGCTTTGACTGGAACTCAGTTTGGACTGATGTACTAAGAATTTGGACAAGAATTTGGTTTCCATGTGGTGGAAATAGCCCAACTGAATCCATTACCCATACCTATATGGCTGCACAATTTAATAATTTAATAACTGCCATCTTATCAGTGTTTGCTGTTCTGTGAACTTCATTAATATTCACTCTTACCACAGTTTTATATTAAATATTAAGCCTCTTTGCTTTCCAAAACTATAATCCTGGAAAAGCTCAGCTGTTTAGCTGAGATTAGCTTAGCTTAGCTCCAAGCTCCTCAGTTGCTTGTTTAGTAAAACACAACAAAAAGAAATCCAGTTCCCTTCAATTTCAGCTCTTAGGTTTACCTAGTAAATGATGGCTGATCATGTTTTGATATTAAAGACCATACTGTTTTATGTTTCACATATGGACATGGGATATTTGCTAACTGAAGCATTTAGCTAGGTCATGAGGTCAAGATTTCATCTAAAGGAAAATCAAAACTGACCAAGTTTTTTAAAGAAGTGAATCTTGGAGCTTTTCTAGCAAGTTTAAGATGGAGAGTTAAGTGTTTAGCTACTGTTAACATGAATAATTCTTGTTTTTCTGAGCAGCATGTTTATTGAAAAACTCTTCATCTGTTTTTCTTTGTGTGTCATTCTATAGCCATGAATGACAACATGCCTGCAGAATAACATTTGCTTATATGTTATTTTGAACCGTGTTGCCATATGATTCACAGTTCCCTTTTTTGTCCTCAGTTTAGGTACAAAACCAGAGTTTATAAACAGACCAATCTGGATGAAAAAGCTCTTGCTAAACTCAGCACGAAGGTACTTTATTTCTTATCAGTTGAACATTAATAGCTGCACAGTCCTGAGTTCTATTGTTTAACATAACTTTGCTTTTTTTCTACACTCAGGCCAGTCAAAAGAAGTTTCTGGATTACATTCAGACTGGAGCAATAGAGAAAATGACAAAAGTCCTCGAGAAAGGTCTTGATCCAAATTTTCATGACCCTGACAATGGAGGTGAGTTTCCCACTTGACCGTGTGTGCAGCCGCTAATCGATTGCTAACATTTTCTTCAATTTATGCTTTTGCCAATTTGATAATTATGCCTAACCGTTAAGAGAAACTGAGGTGTGATTGATACCTCCACCTGCCTACTTATCATGTTTCCTGTTCTTAACCCCTGTCTGGGGCTCAGAAACCCCACTCTCTGTGGCCATGCAGTCTGGACTATCAGTGGAAGCCGTCAGGTTGCTGGTCTTGGGTGGCTCTCACATGGATTTCAGAAGCAGAGATGGTTTAACAGCAGTGCACAAAGCTGTTAGAGCTCACAATCATGCTGGATTGCTGGTAAGAACTCAAAATCACAAGCATGCAGAAAAAGACACTAAGGTGGAGCAGTTGGTGTGGAGAGAATGATTGACATAATTTTTATGATCAAATCTGAAAATAAATTAAAGATATCAATTGTTTATCTTTTTTAGATTCTATTAAAAATGTAAAAAAAAATTGATTATATTGATTTAAAACGCTTTAATATAGTAAGTTAAAAAAAACAGAGGAAGATAAACTGTACCTGTATATCATGAATGCTTTTATTACAAACATAACCGTTCCAAAGGTTGCAAAGCAGACTCCAAAATTCATGAAACTGATCTTTAAATAGTTTGTTGTATTTTAAGGTTTTAATCCTTGAAACGTGTTGTGGCGATAAAAAGACATTTAATGAAGGACGTTGGCTGTAGTTTGTGTTAAAACCATAACACAACATATCTTAAGTTTCTTGCTGATCCTAAGCAATCTGAAGTGGTGGTTTCAGCCCATAGAGTACGCTGTAAACTGAATCACATGGATAAAGGCCAAAGAGGGCACACATTTTGAAATAAGGATATAAAAAGTGTGAATAAATCTCTGAGTAATTGTTTTGTGATGTGTGACAGAAGAGTCATTCATAAATGTGTAAAAGACCACAGATTCTTCCATCAATTTGATCTATAAAAAACCTTATAAGATGTTTTTACAACTGTATCATTTCCTACTTATTTTCTTTCATTTGTGCTAAAATAAGCCATTAATAAAATATACCACCCAAAGTTTTTTTTTTTTTTTTTTTTTTTTTTCCAAACTCGAATCAGCTGGCTTAAAACAATATGACAGCAGTGTTATTGGTTGGAAATTAGCCTTGTTGTTGTACTGCAGGTTTTTGCGTCTGTCTTCAGGTCTTTGGTCTTAAATCCCTGAATTTCTTCAGACAGCAGACAGAAAAGACCGTCACTGAGCAGGCAGATTGATTTTCCCAGGACAACTCGACTCGATTCCTGTGTCAGATCATTACCTCTGACAGTACAGATTAGTTTTATCTCTACATGTGTTTTTGTGTGTGTGTTTTGGAGTTGTTGCAGCTTATAATGCATTAATAGCAAGCACTATTACTTGAGCAACTAACAGCCATCTTTTATGAGCAACAACAATGATAATGAGCACATCATGCCAACATTATTCTTTTTAGAGATTTTTAATTTTACTGATAAGCAGGAATGCTTATTGCTGCTGTACACATACATAGCTCCTCACATTAGATAATCTATTTTGCTGTGCATATGTCATCCTGCCAGGCTCTCTTGTCCCTCGGAGCATCTCCAGATTACAAAGACCGCTGTGGCCTGACCCCACTGTACCACACTGTGCTGGCAGGGGGCGACACTTCTTGTTGTGAGACCTTGCTCTATTACAGGGCCAAGCTTGGGACAAGGGATGAAAATGGCTGGGACGAGTCTCATCAGGTAGTCCCATTTTAGATTTATGATGAGCCAGTCCACTACTCACATCAGTCAGTCTGTGGATTCCTGTATGGTTTCATGGTTTCCTCTCATATTTTTATGTAAAACATCTGTGGTTTGTGTCTTTTTTCATGTTGAATTGAGCAATGCACCATCATTTTCCTGTCTTATCTCTGTGGTAGTTATCATGTACTGTCACACTCAGTCTCTCAGCATTTTCTCATACCTCTCACTCTCTGGCGTCCTCACTCATCTCCTCATTCTCTCTCTCTCTGCTTCTTCCCGTCCTTCTCTCTTTCCATAGCACAGGGATGAAGAGGAGTTTGGAATGGAAGAAATCCATAAGGTACCCTTCATCCCACCCTCTTATCATCCCTGCTAGCCTTTCAGAGTCAAAGGCAGTGCCAGTCATATTAGTGTGATGCCAATAAATAGTGTGAATGAAGTGACCGCATTATTTCTTTAAACCTGCTCTCATTCAGGTCATCTCCAGATGAGTCCACTTCAGAAAGAGCATTGAATAAGACCTCTTTCTCTTACTGAATTTACATGTGCATTGCCTATATTATCTATCTGTGACGTTCTGGTAAATTTACGTTTGTGCTGCGAGCTGGTTGTCATGGTATTTTATTTTGGTTTTGCTGTGCTCTGTGCTGTCTTTCTTTACTTTGTACGTATCTTGTGATATTTTAGTCCCTGCAGAAAAATATGAGGAAACCTTCAAGCTCCTAAAGGCTCATATCAGTTGTTTCAGTGGGTTTTTTTCTTTGTTATTTTTTTCTTGACCACCATGGCCATATATAATTGACTCTCACCTGTTTCTGAAAGGAGATTTTATATGACTATAATATTTTATTACTCATGGTATTAGATTTGGTTTGTCTTTCTTTTTGTCTCATTTTCTTGAAATAACCTATCCTTGCCCTGTATGAAGCTGTGCTCTTTAGATCAAGTTGTATCCAATTTTACTCATGATACTAACAGTTTTTGCACATATTCTATTATACTCTTTAATAGGCCTGCCAGAATGGCTTTGCACAACACTTGGAGCATCTGCTATTTTACGGGGCAGACATCGCTTCTCAGAATGCCTCAGGGAATACTGCACTTCACATTTCAGCCCTGTACAATAAGGCAAGCATAACAAAGATGCCTCATGTTGCAATATTATTAGTATAACAGTTTTTCTAAAGATGTTAACTAATTACTATTCGTCCCTAAACCATCAGGAAAGCTGTGCCCGTGTTCTTCTGTACAGAGGAGTAAATAAGGAGGCAAAGAATAAGCATGGTCAAACCCCTTTTCAGGTAAATGGAAAATATTTATCAAGGTGCTAAATGCGCTAGAACAAAGTCTCAGTTTGCCCTCTGTTTTTAAAGGTAGCTGTAATGTCTGGTCACTTTGAACTTGGCGAGATCATCAAAAACCACAAAGACTCAGACATAGGTAAGCTTCCCTAACAAACTCTTTGCTCTGAAGGGGCTTTTAAGTGTTACAATCAACACTTGCCATCTTATCATGTATGTGCCTTAACAGTCTCCCTTCTTTTCCTGTAACAGTTTTCCTAATTTCTCCCCCCTTTCATCCATTCATATTAATCCTCACTCCTCCTCACTTCTCACACCTTTGTTGCTTTGTTGCTTCACTGTAAATTTCCACATCACATCACATCTTCAGTGCCCTTTTTGGAATCGCCAAAGTTAGTTCCCAAGCGAAAAGAGAGTGCCCACACACTGCCTCTCCCTTTGCTTCATTCTCACCCGCTGTTGCGTGCTAATAGCGATAACACCATGACCCAGTCTGACCCTCTGACCCTGCCCAACAAGACTGCAACCACACCCAACCCAGGACAGGTACTTAGGATCATTAGGTGCATGCTCATCTGCTGATATTTGGGATATTAGACATTCTACCCTAATATTTCATTGCTGTCTTTATATTTAATGTGTGGGGGTTCAATATGTTTCTGCAGGGCCAGCGTAGGGCCTCCATTGGTGTGAGAAGCTCCAGTAGTCCCAGAACTCGCACACGTTCCCCCTCCAGAGGGAGAGGAGGTCAAAGTGACACAGAGGAAAGACACCGGCAGCCAAGAGGCAGACAGGGGTAAGGGGCCTCAGGAGGAAGCAACTGTATACATGAAGAGAGGAAGGTTAGCGTGTCAGTATATTTTCTAAAAACAAAAGAAATTGAGGAGATATTCACAGCCTGAATAAAGGTTTTTTAAAATGTCAGGTGGCGGTATAATTGGCTTAGTGGTTTTAACTTTAACAAGACAAGAGTCTACAGCCACACTTGCAATTCAGTTAAGCTTTACCTAGAGCATTACTTCATGTTAAATGCCACTGAGAGAATTCAGATAGTACCACAAATGCAACATTAACATTTTAATTTTGTGATATATTCATAAAGCTTAAAGTAAAATGAAGCTGAATAAATAAAAATACCTAAATTATGAAAATCATTTAGTGATTTATAGAGGAGCCATGCACAGAAAAAGTAAATATAATTCAAAGCCTTTTTTTATTACTGTTGCAATTAAAATTGTACTATGTTTACACCAAATTCTATTTATCTGTAAATTTTTTACACATTTTTGTTAATTTGTGCACACAGTATAAATGTGTAAACACAAAAGATATGTTTATCTACTTTAGATCAGGACAACAGACCTGCCTTTCAACCTGAGTGTCAGATCTTCAGCCCTGCTATTGATATAAGCCTGCCTTTGCCTTGCTTTAAAGCCTTGTATTTTTTCTGTAAAATGTTGACTCTATCTTTACTATGCACATCTATTTTTAATGGATCAGTATTAAAATGTAATAAGCAACCTCTGTCTCTCTTTGAGGCTCTCCATGCCATGCCGTGACACACAGCCTGCTGCTGTAAGCATGCTCTATATAAAAGGGGGAAATTAAGCATAAATAACTAATTCCACAAGCTACCATATGCATGTAAAAAAACAGGATATTCAGTCAAAATGTAAGGAGCTATTATAGTAACAATATGTGAAATTTGAGCTTAAGTAGTATCTTCCGCCACATACTGTAGTAATTAGCTAAATTATTCCACAAAATTATAATTAAAAAATAATCTTTTTTTTTCTATTCACCATAGCAGATACCAGCAAATGATTCCTGTTTATTTTTAAGATATTTTTAAATCCCTTCAACACAAAACATCTACATCAGGGATCACTACCTCTGAATGTCTTGGGCCAGTTTCCTTCTGGTTTTAGACGTTTCATGTTGCAACACAACCGATTCAAATTAAATGGTTCTCCATCTGCTTGTCAAGTTCTGTGCAAGCTTCTTAATAGATATTTAGATATAGATAATAGATAGATTTATAGATCTGTTTATTAATGGACCAATATCTGTCTCTGTTAGTGTTAAGCCTAGGAGAAGAAGGATACTGGGAGGGAACAGTCAAAGGACGCACTGATTAACTGGACTCTGGTGTGTTAAACCTGGGAAACATCTAAAAACTTCAAGGCACTGGCCCATGAGGTCTGGGGTTGGTGATCATTGGTCCAGATCATCAGCTTCAGCTGTCATACTTTTACCTGTCATACTTACTTTATTACATTTCTTAAACGTAAAACTTACCTAGCAAGACAACTTGTAATAACATATACAGAATGTTGACTCGAGTTTCAACTGAAAGACATCATGTTGCTGATATGTTACTGTAGCTTACTATTCAACCATGTTTTGACCCTAATTTGTACCTATAGTGATCTATATTACCACCATGCCAGTACAGACAAATACTGAGGTTGACAGAAACTGTTATTGAGAACAATCACCAAGCTTGTGGCTGTTTGAAGCTTTGTTAAATATAATTGCAATATTTTTTACTTCTTTTAGTTCTAAAATGCTTTGGTTAGCCAGTATTGATTAGAGAATGTCAGACTGGCAACATAATGCAGAAACACTTGGACTTGTCATAATGATGTTCAAGACATCTGCAATTTGTCAAAAACAGAATTACAGATAATATTAACCGTGTTTTAAATTGTCAGAATGACATTATAGACAGGAAACTTTATCATCAGTGTAATTATGAAGAGTCAAAAGTACATTGTGGATATAGCATCTGACATATTATTTTATAATAGTCTCAGGTTTTTTACTGTTAAAATAGATATTCATAGATATACAGAATACTGGACACTTTGTACACTGAAGCATGCAGTTTTACTGCTGGTATGACTAACAAGGATGACTCACCCACTGAATGTCAGGGGTGTAGCCTGACACGTTCTATGTCATCTCTCTTGTTTTTCAAAGTGTTCAACTTATGTCATGCTTGTGTAAAAGACTGTCTTCCTCTCCCTCTGTAGTGCAACCTCAGCAGGCAGTGGAGGGGGTCAGATGAAGCGCATGTACAGCGCTGTGCCAGGACGGGTTTATGTGGCCACGCGTGCCCACTCTGCTACTGGAGACCGAGAGCTCTCACTCAACAAAGGGGACAAAGTTAAAGGTGAGGAGAGACCAAATTTCCACGGGATGAAATATATGGTTATGGTGTAAAAATCCGCTGATTGAAGCATTTCATACCGTCAATATCCAAATATCTTCAAACACTTAAAAAGTCAAAACTGAAAATCACTGTATACTGTATACACAATAAATGTTTATTGCTATTATTGAGCATAATAAAATTGCTGAAGCTTAAAAAGAAATTAAATTTACAACCCAAACTTAACATTATTTTATAGAACTGTTTGTTAATGGAGCAATATCTGTCTCTGTTAGTGTTAAGCGTAGGAGAAGGGGGATACTGGGAGGGAACAGTCAAAGGACGCACTGGCTGGTTTCCTTCAGATTGTGTGCAGGAGGTGGCTGCTCCCAGTAAAGACAAAGGTAAGATGAAACATTTCTGGTTGTTGCATGTTTACATTTCTTAAGGGCCCTTTTGAGTTTTGTGGCAATTCAGTAAGAGTTCATTTTGTATCTGACCTGCAGTAAAAGGTCCATTATGTAGGACGCAGTGACATCTGGTGGCTAAAGCTGCAAGTTGCAACCAACCCCCAAAACAACCACCCAACTACAATAGAAGAAAAGATGTTTGGTTTGTCCCCTCTGAGCAGACAGTCAACACTAATCAAAAATGAAACCATATAGCCTTTGTGCCAACAGATCTCTAAATTTCATCCACTGGAACCATCATTTCTTTTTTTTTTTCTGTTAATAATAATTTTCTTTGGTCATCATTCATCTTTTTATGCCAGTGCCATGATGCCCTTTAGCATCTGGCACTGGCACATGTCCAGCACAGTCATACACTTTTACCCCATTTTCATGGCAGCAGCGTTCAACAGCAAGCAAAGCACATGCCACAGTGAAGACACAAAAATAGGCTGTAAATTTATTGTGTTAATTGTGTGTTGGGTCGAAAAAGCAGCACTTCTTCCAAAAGACTGAAAGGGTGTCAAGACGGAAGTTGAAAGCTAAAATTGGACATATGTCTCGCCTGCATGTGTCTTGCAGAGACGCGCAGTGAGAAGGCCAAAAGGAAGCTTTTCCGCAATGTCACAGTTGGAGCTTACGATGGCACTGATGGCCCCAGGTAAGGAAAGCTGTTGTGATAGTTACAGTCCATTACAGTCAGTACAAGAGCATAAGTTTGGGCAGAAGCAATAATCTCCCCTCTTCGGTCTGACAATAAATCAAACTGCTTTGAAATAAAACTTATAAAATGCTTGAGATCAACACAACCAGTTTAAAGGAAAATTCTCAATCCTCATGTCTAAACATAGAAATATCTTTGTCAGCTAAGTTCTTCTATAATATGATAAACACAACATCTCAAAGTAACATTTTTTAACCAGTAATTTAGCTGAACAATTTAGTTGTAAGCTGTGCATCTGACCCACTATGTGTCAAAGCACCCATGACGTAATTTAAAACTTTTACCATGGAGGTTATTTTGGGGATTTCGCCATCATGTAATGTTATTAATCCATCAGCAACAAGGGTAAAATAAACAGCTTTAGGTTGATTAATTTGAATAAAGTGATAATGATAATGAAACAAATAAGTTAATAGTGTGGTGTGATGTGTGATGTGTCCAGTTTTCCAACTTCTCACCAAGTGCTTGCTGGGTTTAGAATATAAAGAGATTCAGTTATCACATTAGTGTGGGCAGCACAAACTGTTGTCAGTGTAAGGCAAGAATGTGAAAGCAGTAAAGGCGGTTGAAATAATCAAACACTTGTTTTGTGGATAACAGGAGGTTCTTGTAATTGCACATGCTCGATAATTCACCTACTGGTGCTTCATATCTGTTTTTGTGTTATATCTGAAAGAACAGAGCAGCTCTATCTCTTTTGACCCTACCAGACAAATGTACTTGTCTCACTGACACTTTTATTTACATACCACTATTTCCTTGCTTACATGCACTGAACACAATGAAGCTATTATGAAAGACAGGCCTTTTGTTTTTATGTGGTGTCTGTCAGAAGCTGCAGTCCACCCCTAGGTGGCTGTGACTGTGTGTTATAAAGCTTTTATTAATGCATGCTTATTAGGAGTTTGTGTGCATGCAAATGTAAAAATGCCTGTGTTTTTGTGTGTACATACATCATCCTACTGATGAGTCATGAGCAGGCTGAAGCTGCCTAGATCCCTAGGCTAGTGAGAAGGACTTAATAGTCACTATCCCTTGGTTTTACAGTCACTTACGCATTACAGCTGACATTGCCCTTGTGCTGAGCATCTTCCGCTGTCATTCACTTTAATGCAACTGTTCCTGTAGTCCAAAAAGAAGTATTGCTTGGTTGAGTGTAATTGCAGCGCTGTGGTGAAGTGGTGCTCAATTAAGAGCAAGGTGATCCAGAACATGTTCTGTCACTGCAGCTTGGCATTTTGGAGAATGTCAATTACTGTTTCAGAGAGATATAGAGAGGAAGAGTGTTTGTTAGACTGTGCAGTGATGACAGCTCTGTTTGAGCGGAGTGGAGGGAGTGAGAGGAAAGTTGGCAAATATGTGTGTCAGTGAATTCAGGGTGGGAATCAGTTGTGAGCTTATCTGTGACATACCGGTCTGTTGATGCTCAAACGTGAGCACTTCTCGTTCCCTGCGTTGCCTCACATTTTCACCCATCCCCCGCATCCCTACCCCTAAAATTCAGCTCTTCTTCCCCCCAATTTTACAACCAAACCCTCTTCCTGTCGTCCACCCGCACACACATGCCACACATTCTCCCCTGTTGCGATTATCACTGGTATTCTATCTCTCTCTCTCTTTCCATCTCTCTCACATTTTCTCTTGTCTGAAGTACGCGGGGTGTAGACCGTCACACACACTCTCTCTCGCGCTCTCTCCGGCTGAGCTCTCGCTGGAAGACTGGGAGGAAGAGGAGGGAGGAGGAGGAGGTGGTGGAGAGCGAGCGAGAGAGAGTTGGGGGGGGTACATGGCAATGGGGGGATGCGGAGAGAGAGATTTCTCTCTCTCCCTCTCTTCTTCGTGGCCATCACTGGGCCCCAGAAACAGGAGCGTGTGGTTCATTTACAGGTAGCGGCTGTTTCCTCATTCATTGGCTGGCTATGGATGTGAGGAGAGGACAATGGAGAGAGGGGAGAGGTAGATGATGCTATTGAGAGGCCGTGCCTTTTCAAAGACAGACTAACAAGCTATGTATTCTGTGTGTGTGTGCGTCTTTGAGTGTGTGGATATGTGCGTGTGTCTCAAAACTGCATTTTTTTCTATGCATGTAAATATCTGTAGAATGGAAGTAGCTGCTGAATGGAGACTCTGCAGCATGTTTATTTCTGTGTTTCCCTCCCTTGTGTTTTCCTGAAAGCTGTGTGTGTGTGTGTGTGTGTGTGTGTGTGTGTGTGTGTGTGTGTGTGTGTGTGTGTGTGTGTGTGTGTGTGTGTGTGTGTGTGTGTGTGTGTGTTAGTGCATGAAAGACAGCACATATTGATGCATTTCAGTCAGACAGTGTGGGTGTATTTCATTCTCTTTGAGTCATGATTTTTTGTAGAAGATATTTTTAATTCACCTGGACTGCCCATTTATTCCTGTTCTTTAAAAAAAAAATTCACATTACATATATATATATATGTGTGTATATATATATATATATATATATCGTATCTCACCGTACCACTAAAGATGTGTGGCATTTTGACTGTACAAGAGGATGAAAATGAATGGGTACGTAAGTGGCAAGAGTGCGGTTTTTCGTTTGAGCTCTAATTTGAGATACCAGTTATATCTTTGCATGCCAGTATCTGCATGCATTTATCTTGTTTTATGTATATATGCAACTACATACACTGAATGAAATGTGTTTTTCACATATGTGTATGTCATAGTGCTTGATGTGGGAGTGTCTCTCCTGTCTATATATTTGTGTGCTCAATCCACAGTGTGTATCGCCAACATCTGTCAGCTACTTCACTTGTGGTGTGAGGGTAATGCCCCCACATAACCAGTCTATCTGCATGTACACTCAGCAGGTGCATGGTTAAAAAAGCTGCCTTTTTTTCTCAGTGATTGTGAATAGAAGAGAGGATGACTCAGGAGGGTGCACAATAATTCCTGTCTCTAGAACAGCTTCATTGCAGCCAGTTCAGCTAGAGCACATCCTACTAACAAACTGTGATTAACCAGGAACGTTTGTGCTTTTTATGGTGCTGCTTGGCTGGGCCATTTTGGTCACTGTAGTGATGCACAAGTGAAATGACTTTAAATATGTAAAGGAAATCAGGTGTTTTACCATAAGCCAGCAGTACAGCTTAAAAGTACCTTGAGGACCAGCAGAGGCCACATTTACCCCCTTGTATAAGTGGATAGATGAAGAGCCCGGTAGATCTGTCCACCCACTCTGTTACTTTGATCCTCAGAGAGGGAAAGCATGATGGAGGACAGGGTGAGAGAAAAAGGAATGAGGTGTGAGGAGCAGATGGCTGGAAGGCGGCTAAGCGTTGGCGAAACAGTAACATTGATGGAGAACACACAAGGGATGGACCTCAGTCGGGGAAACTAGTGATCGTCTGTTCAGTGATAAAGTTACGGCTTGATGTCAAAGTCTGGATCTTAAGGCCCGCAAGCCAGTGCTCATGACACTGTTTTGCCTCTTTGATTCAACAGCCATACTTTGTTTATTATATTCACTTCCAGATTAGACAGGCAAGAACTTGCAGTGTTTGTGCTGTAAGAGAGTGTGTGGTCTGTTGTATTATTCTGTTATTGTTATTTTGATACCGTTAGGTGTTTCAGAAGTGGTTGCACAATTTGGAGTTGGAGTAATGGGGCCTATTGCCAGAAATGTGAAAAAAAAATGTCTGTTGCCTAAAGCCTAAAACTCAATCAAATGCTAGCATTTAAAATGTTGCATTATATCATTTTCCCTAGCAGTTATATTTCCTACTCCCTGGCTGCAGACCTCATTGCTGGGAAATCCAATCAAAAAGTTGTGTTCAGGTTTAGGTTACAGTTAATGTTGTATTCAGTACGACTACTTTGGCTTTGGGCCTCATGACTTAAGCTAAGAAGGCAGAATTTGTGCGTAGCTCTGCAGTCGGTAGTGCATGACAAATTTAATTCAGGGCCAAAAGAAATCTCAGTTACATTCACTGCTTCTCTTGAAGTTTAAATATAAAGAGGGTTGAAAATAAAACTTTTTTTTCTTGTGGAAATTCTCTACTTGAGTGTATCCAGAGCAGTTTCATTACACTGTCAAACTATCACTACAAACAAAGAGAAATTCTTCTATTTGGATGCTCATTCTGTTCACTTACGGTTAAGCATTTTTGTGAAATCATGTGATTCGATTTCATTTGGCACATCAGTCTAAGTTAGGATGAAGAGCACAACTAACACAGAATGGAGCTTCCTATAGCAGAAATATCTGAAATTCTTAAATCATACAGCTCTGCTCAAGCCCCAGGCTGACTAATGGAGGCAGGGTGGATTGACATTGTTAGAAAGTCAAGTCCTGCAGTGGGTCATAAGATGAGGCTTTCTGTGGCAGAGTGGAGCCCATTTAACTGGTCCTATATTAGAGAAAAGGGGTTGTAAAGCAGCCTGGCCAAAAGTCCCAGACATGGTAATAGAATAATGCTGGAGCTCAGTGAGCAACTACTCCAACCAACTCACAATAAGATTGCGTCACCAACGTCTTTAAGTGCTGTTTCGGTTCGCTCAGACTGTAGACTTTCAGCAAGAGGAGCTGTTTGTGTGGGGAGATTAGAGGCATATTTGACTTATTCTTTTACATAATTTGAAGTGTCATGAATGTCTGGTAGTGATGCGCAGGAGTTGGTGAAGCAGTATCCCTGCAAAAGCTGCCAGAGGCAGTGAAAGCTAATGCAGCAATTTAGGTGCATTTGTAAGTTTCCATTATGAGTGTACTGTATGTGCACATTTTTCTAATGTCCTGTTCCTCCTGGTCCAGTGCTTTTCTGCTCCAGCTGGATTAGTCTTTAGTGTGGAATGTCATCTCATACACAATTCTTCCCATAATGACATTAACTGTACCCCAGCCATCAACCCGTTTGTGCACCACCGCCTTTTCAATGGTATTCTCAAGCCAACCTATCTTTTGCTGCAGTGTGATTTCATAATGTGATGCAGTATAGCTGTTTTCCACATTGAGAAAGTGCGTTATTTGCATGTCAATAAGACGTGTTTTGTTCCATTAAAAGTCATAAAGCTCTCTTCTTCTCCAATTCTGTCTTTTTTTACCCAATCTCTCTTCATCCCCATTTCCCCTTCTCTTCTGATCCCTCTTTACTCTCTTCAAGTGACTACATTATTAAGGAGAAGACAGTGCTCCTACAGAAGAAAGACAATGAAGGCTTTGGCTTTGTGCTTAGGGGAGCCAAAGGTGAACCTCTTATCTAAAAGTCAATGCATCCTTTCTCTATCACCAAACATTTTTCAGTCCTATGTGCTCTTTTTCTACTATTCTAATGTCTCTATTTATACACCATTACGAAATGCATGCTGTAATTATGTGGGTCTACTCATGGTCATCACTTTTATCTCATGCCTGCAGCTCAGACTCCCATAGAGGAGTTCACTCCAACGCCAGCATTCCCTGCGCTGCAGTACTTAGAGTCTGTTGATGAGGGGGGTGTGGCGTGGAGAGCGGGTTTGAGGATGGGGGATTTCCTCATTGAGGTACGGTGCATTTTGTACCAACACTTAGTAATTTTCTAAGTGCTGGTGTCTAAGTTGTCTAAGTAGTTGTCAAAGTAATGATGTCTAAAGAGTTTCACTTACAAAATTTATGCAGAATCCACATTTAAAAAAGAGTAAGAAATATTACCACCACTGATGCAGCTTACATTTCTGGGTCCATTTTTTTCCCAAAATAATATGCATACATTTATCCACTGAACCCACTTACCCAGTGAGTCATTAGAAAAATGGAAACTTATCCAAGCTAATACTGGGTGAAAGGTGGGGTACAGCAGTCCATGACAGAGCTAACACAAAGAGACGGACAACCATGCTTGCTCACACTCATATCCAATTTATAATCACCAATTAACCTAAGATGCATGACTAACTGTAGTCAGAGCAGTAGGAGAAAACCCACTCGGGCAAAAGAAAAAGGAAACAGACAAACTTTAAACAGAAAGGCCACAGACCAGCAGAAGACTTGAACCCCTTTTCACATTTAGACAACAAGACATAATGGAATGATATTACTTTTTTTTTTTAATTAAAGCTAATTAAAATCTACTGAAAAAACACAAGAAGTGTTGGTATGTCCTACAAGACTGTCAATAGTTGTTTTAGAATATAAACAAAATAGCAACATGCAAGATGAAGCAAACTCAGTAAATTCATTTATTAATGTTACTAATGTATATAGAGTGTGAGTATGTTGTTTCTACGTATAAATGTTGTAGTGTAAAGGTTTTGAGGGACTACTGTAACTCTTGCTACTCATCAACAAAGCAACAGTAGTTCAGGCATCAACACTCTGGCCATTTTGCACCTTTAAAAATTCTTGAATGCTGCCTTGAAAAGTCACTTGTAAAAATGGCAATTGTCAAACCTCTATTAAAGCTGACACATACTTCTAATTGGTATGCTACTAATATGAGTCACTTATGAGGCTGCTTGAGCTTTTTTATAAGCGATTTACTTCAGTTGCTGTCTGAAATGTATTTTTCTCTTTTTTTAATGCAACACATCAGATAATTTTCTATCTTTGTGACCATCAGGTGAACAACCAGAATGTTGTGAAGGTTGGTCATCGACAGGTGGTAAACATGATCAGACAGGGGGGCAACAGCCTTATGGTGAAAGTTGTGATGGTTGCTAGAAACCCTGAACTAGAGGATACTGCACGGAAAAGAGGTACGAGTCACATTTTCCTAGTAATTTCCATCCTGTGTTTTTGGAGTAATGATGAAGTTGATTGTATGTTTACTTCACCCTGAAAGCCTGTTGAAATGTGGTTTTCATTGATGACTGCAAGTGTATACAAAAATCCTAAACATCAAATCTGCATTTGGCCCACTTTCCTTGGTAGCCCCACAGCAGACGAAAAGACTGACGCCTCCTGCTATTGCCCTGCGCTCTAAGTCAATGACATCAGAGCTGGAGGACATGGGTAAGACAGCAGAGGGGACAAAAAAATTAGTTTTCCCTTTTTATTTTTTGGTGGTGTTAGGGGTTGGAGTGGGTGTCTCACAATAAATGTACTTTTTTCTAATAGGGTTAGCAGCTTTCTTGCATGAGGATGACATATTAAAATGCAACATTAAATATCAACTGAGTTGATGCAGAAAGCCAAGAAAATTATCCAGTCAGGTGCAATAGCTTTCTTTTTTATAAGAAAAGTTGGCAGGAAGTATTTTAATTCATTTACACCTTTGATGTTACCCGTGAAGAAGAAAGGTGACAATTAAAGAGTGAGGTTAAGAGATATAAAAGTCATTTAATGTTGTGAAATAAGACTCGTCTAATTTCAGTATTCATAAAGATCTCTATCTCTTTATTTTCTTCTGAACCAAATGTGCTGCATACAGTGGACAAAGGTGGGAGATTGGATTTGTGTATTCTCATGATCATTTCTGTCCTCATCACTATCCCTCTCATCACACCAGCATTCACACCATCACATGTGTCTAAGTATGTACTTCACCCTTTTATTTGCTTTGTTCACATTACTATATAGCAGTTCTAGTCACAACTAATTTATGTTTTCCAAATTACATATGCAACAGCTGCCTCTCCATGGAAAAAGAAAGCAGGTGAATTTCAGGTTTTATCATTATCCCCATCAGCTTCTGAGCTTTAATTAAGAGTCAGCCTGTTTGATGCTCTTTTTTTCCTTCCTCCTTCTACAGAGTATGAGTCCTCTCAGGGTCCTGATAAGAAGAGGACAGTCTATCAGATGGCGTTAAGTAAGAAATCATTCCCACTGCTCTTGTCATTATGTTAGAGGGTGTTAAGGGGTTAAGAGGGGGCTCACTGAAATCCTCCTTTGATGTTTCTTTTGCATACTTTCTTCCACTTTCTCTCTGCTGTTCCTATGCCCTGTTTCATTCTCTGCCTTTTCTAGATAAACTAGATGAAATATTGGCTGCTGCCCAGCACACTATTACATCAGACAACCAGGGCCAGAGAGGTCATGGAGGCAAGAGGGACCGGAGCAAGAGTATTGTTCCCAACATCTCCAATGAGGTACTATTGAGAACAAACAGGGTATCCTCTTGGATCATTTCTCATAATATCTGCATTATCTACAAAATACTATCATATCCTGAAAAGCCATGGATTACTTTCCATGTATTGCAATACAGATTTAAGATAAACAGCTCCCCACCCCCTCTTCCATCTCCACTGCTTTAGAATCTAGCATGTATTTAGTCATGGAAGTGACTAATGCTGGCAAAAATTATGCCTATCTGTAAGGCAACTTGGTGTTTAGCTTTTTTTTTTTTTTAGCTCTATGTGTTCTCCTGCCCTCACTGCACTTTACAGAAAATGATTGACAATGGTCCACCCACACAACAGCATTTATTCAAGTGTGAGTCAGGTTGCGTCCATTCATTTATTCTTTGCTGCCTGATACACTTGCACAGTTTTCTGCACTGTAATGTGCACCATCTTCTCAGTATCAGATTAACAGCCCATATTTGTTTATATCAAAATAAATGTTTGGTTGTTGTTTGTCCCCTTTGTGTTTGAACATCTCTAAAGCAACCTTATGAGCAGAAGTCATCACTGAGCATGGTACAGACTGGACCTGGTTTTGGCTACAACCAAGCACATTTCCAACCAGGACATGGGCCTCAACATGCAGTGATGATGCGTCAAAAATCTATGGGTATCAGAGTTTTTTAGACTTAAAATAACACAAGTTTCTTATTTTTCAGTGTTTTTAACTGCTTGTGTTTTTGTGCTCAGGCGTAACAGAGGAGGAGCGACAAAACCTCCATCCACCTGCAATGAAGTTGGCTCGCAGCTTATCAGTGCCAGGACCTGAAGACATCCCTCCACCCCCTAACACATCTGCCCCAGAGCCACCTTTATCTGCAGGGCCTCATCCTGGTAGAGGGCCTGCTATGCCAATCCCCCCTGTATCGCAAGCCCACTACCAGCTCCACTCTCAACAAGGACATCCTGCTCAAGCTGGCTGGGAGAGAGGAGGGCCTGGTGGGATGAACCAGCCGGTCATGGTGCCCACCCTGCGCAGGCAATCGGAAGGACTGTGTATCAGAGAACAAGATGTACCTCGGAGGGGTGGTGGAAAGATGGGAGGCTTGAGGAGAGGCTACAGCAGTGCCACACCCCCAACAAGTGCTAAACCCAAGCCCCAACAGGCACAGCAACATCCTCCACATGCGTCCAACCGAGAGCAGGGTGGAGGAGTTGGTGGAGGAGTTGGCAGGGGAGTGGCAAGAAGGGGTGGCCGGGGAGCTTTGATGAAGCAGTCAAAAGTGGAAGATGGACTGAGACAACATCGAGGAAAAGGAGGTGCATCCAAAGAAAAAAGTTCCATTCCCATCCCCACTATCATTGTCAAAGCGCCCTCCACCAGCAGCAGCGGTCGAAGCAGCCAGGGCAGCAGCATGGAGGCCGAGCCCTCTCCAGATGTGGAGGACCTAACCTCTGCAGACGCAGCCTCCGAAATTCCCGATACAAGCTTACCATCACCCCTCACACCCTTGCAACCCCAGCCCCCAGTACCCACTTCCTTGCCATCATCAACTGTTGCACCTTCTGTTTCCTCACAGCAAAACATGGAAAACTTGGACTACACCTCAACAGTTGGTACAACATTTGGAGGAGGAGGCGCACGCAGGGAAAGAGAACGTTTCAGAGATATGAGAAGAAAGAGTGCTTCTTTTTTCCTCTCATCTGAGGAGGACATCCAAGGGGAGGCAGGAGGTGGAGTAGGAGAGGGGGGAGGAGCATTAGGGGCACGAATTCAGCCTTTACAGGGCTCACAAATGGAAGTGCCCACCCCTCGACTTCGGCCCTCCAAGTCTATAGATGAGGGCATGTTTTCTGGAGACAACTATGTGAACTATTCCAGCAGCATGCCCCCAGCCTTTGGTTTACCTGAGTACTCTTCCCCCATCCTTGGTCAAGATGGCCAACCAAAGTCAGCTCCATCTGTGTATGGTCCACAACCTACGACTACCTTCATTCACCCACTTACAGGAAAAGTTCTGGACCCCTCATCCCCACTTGGCTTGGCCCTGGCTGCAAGAGAGCGAGCCTTGAAGGATGACCGCAGGACTCGTCGGGAGGAGAGACACTTTGGCAGGCAGCTTTCCACAGTCGGAGCCTTTCCGACACCTATTCAGACCCCAACACCTTCGCTTTTTGCAACACCAACACAGTCAACCTACACTTCTCCAGTGTCTCTCCACCTAAGCTCCCCCACTGCCACCACCTCACCTGCGTCTTTGAGCCGTCCGCAGTCACCAAGGATATTGCGTTTGGGAGGAGGAGGAGAAAGAATGGAGAGAGAAAAGGAGGGGGGACCTAGAGAGGGACTTAGAGTTCGCTTTTCTGAGGATAGAACCAGCCAGTTTCCACCCCAGTATTACCCACATAGCGGCAGAGAGAGAGAAAAAGAGCTGTATGACAGCAGATCTGCTCCACCCATTCAGCCTCCTCCCCCTCCGGCTCAACCTGCCCCCCGTAGACCTTCCTATCTACAGATGGAAAACACTCCTAACACCAGCTATATCCCTCAGTACACTGTCCCCACAGCCCCAACGCAGACAAATGACACTATTGGAGATGCAAGAGTTGGGGCGGGTGGAGGCCTAGCACTAATGGTTTTACCTCCACCAGCTCCCTCAATAGACATAGATGAAGAGTTTGTTTTTGCAGATCCCTTACCCCCTCCTCTACAGTTTGCCAATGGTAAGAACGAGAGAGGCCAGGAGTTTTCTCAACATCATCAACACCAGAATCAACACACTATTTTAGCTGCTTCACATCTCCCACCCTCTCTTCCACCTGCCAAGCCACCAAATGCTCCCCAAACATCCACACAGGGTGGTGACTCTGCTGCCTCTAGCCTCACATCTTATGATAGTGAAGTGGCCAACCTCACACAGTCAGCTCTCTCTCCATCTTATCCTTCCCCTCAGATATTTCCCCCTTCCTCCGCCACCACCTCCACCTCAACTGCTGCACTGCCTGCTACGTCACTACACAGACCTCAGCCCATGTCCTATTCTCACCCTTATTACAACAATTCTGACCCCTCAGTAGGTGCACACACTCCAGCCCAGGATAGAGGTACAGCCACCCTCACCACCACCATGACCTACGCTACCACTACCATGACGGCAACTACTGCAGCAACAACCACTACAACCTCCCCAGCATCCTCTGACTACAGTATGATCATAGCTGGACCTAAGACTGGCCTCAGTACAGCAGGGAAAGCTGCTGACCACTCTCATCACACTACAGTTATACCCAAGACTGGAGACTGGCAGGATGCCGTGGTGGATTCTGGAATTGAGGAGCTAGACAGTCATAGCAGCAGTGACCATCATTTAGAAATGCTGGGACTAAGTGGATTACGAGGAGACAGAGGAGGGGTTGGAGGAAATGGGCGAGGAGGAGAGGGAGTGAAAGGTCTTGAACATCCAGATCCTTACTCAGGAGGGCAAACGTTTGAGGTGCACAGCGCCAAACTGACAAACCCTGTGTTTCCAAAGATGACTCATGGTGGCAGAGCCCCGCCTATAGCACTACGCAGGCAGAGCAGCACCAACCCGGCTCCTTTGCAGTTACAAAGACAAAGCAACCCAGAAAATGCTCGTTTAGATGGGACTCTCATAGACGAAAAGAAGCACAAGCAGAATTTATCCAAAATGGAGGACAGCTTTAGCTCCACCTTGACTGCCTGTTTCGAGAGACCAATGGACTCTCGATCAGTGGTCTGGAGTGAAATTGGTGAACATGAGCAAGGTGGAGTCCAGAGAGGGGCAATGATTTTGGAAAGCCGCAGACTCCACTCACCTCTTTCGGGCATGAAAGCCAGCATCATCAATGAGCTAAGTTCCAAGCTGCAACAGATGAGTAGCATGAAGAGCATGGATGACTGGAGCCATGCTCCAAAGTCACCAGCCATGCACAGGTTTGCTTGATTTCATCAGCAAGTGCTTAAAGGTTCACTGTGTAACATTCAGAGTGATCTGTTTGCAATTGCAACATGGCATTTCCAAAGATGTTTATAAGCTCTGGCTCAAGACTAGGCCTTTAACAGTTTTTTGGTTTTTATTTTAGTTTTCAAGTTAGTAGGGGGTGTTCTATTGCATGCATTTTGCACCAGCAGATCTCACTACTAGCTACACCCTGGACCTTTAATTTAAAAATGGCATTTTTGTATATCTGCTTTGTTAAATTAGGTTTTTTAATAATGGTAATGATATAAATTAAAGTTTCATTCTGTCTTTTAGGTATTCAGCAGATTTCACTGATGCATTTCACAGCCCACCCACCGGCCGCTCCACCTCGCCACTACCAACCTCGTCTCCGCAGCATCGTCAGATCCTGACACCCAACCTCTCGGCCACTCCCTCTGTCTCACCTTCTCCTCAAGTCCCAGTTCAGCGCAACTGGACCCGATCCCCTTCTCCACAAATGCCTACCTCCCCGGTACATTCACATCCTCCCCATTCTCCTACTTACTGCCCATACCCAACATCACCTAAGCACAGGTCCAAGTTTCGCAGGCAGACTTTTGATTTTCAGAGCAGTCCCACTAAGGAGATGCGCTCTTCGATCTCTAGGCGCCGGGCTCCCAGTCCTCTCATCTATAACACTGAGCAGTCAAACCCCACCCCTCCCAGACCCTCCTCTCTCCCTATCCTTCCTTCTACACCTGTCTACAACAACCCCTTTGACTTTCCCGGCCCCCTGACTCCTCCATCTCCGGGCCTCCCACTAGGAGACGTCTACCAGGCTTCAACTCCTCCACTGTTCTCCCCATCTGGTGTGCCAAGTCCAAACCCCATGCTTGTCTCACGCTCTCTCTCCCCCACCCATTTTCTCTCAGGGGCCTCTTCCCCATTGCATCTACCACCCAGCCCTTCATGTCTCAACTATCCCCACCTCAACGCTCCTCCACCAGCCAAACCATTCGCAATCAAACCTCTACCCTACTGGACCAAGTACGATGTGGCTGACTGGCTGGCTTATTTAAATCTTGGTGAACACAGAGAGCGTTTTATAGATAATGAGATAGATGGATCTCATCTGCCTTCGCTTACCAAGGACGACTTCTTAGACCTGGGAGTGACACGTGTGGGACATCGAATGAACATCGAGAGGGCGCTCAAGAAACTCACTGACAGGTGAGGGAGGACAAACACAGGCTCTGGAACATGTAGAGGCAACTGGATCAAAGAGTCCAAAAGGAACCGCTGGGATGGGGAACGCAAGTCAAAAGTGTATCATCACTACCTTCATTCAAGTTAGCTCCATCATACCCTTTTCTCATTAGATGTATATAATTTGATAAGTTTTCCAACCATCTCTCCATCTGTTTCTCTTTATTAACCTATGTTTATTAATCCTTTTTTTAGTTTAAACCATTTGTATTTAAGTTCCACCCACTCTTATTCTTTGATTTGGCCTGTGTTTCTCCCTAGGCGACTCTCCTCCCCTTTGCATGTCACTACATCTCCCCGAGACACAGACTGAAAGAGTGAAGGGGGGATTCAAAGATGAAACAAAGGGAGAGACACAAATTGACAGAGATGAACCATAACAGAAGATTTGCAAGAGAAGATCAGTGGACATCAACAGGTTGTGTTTAACTAAGACTAAGCAGTAGATATGTGGAGAAGGTGTTGTCTTGCAAATTTACTATAGATGTTACTGTTGTGAAATTTGTGGAATGGGTATGCAGAAGATAGGAATTTCCTAAGACAAAGCTCTTCAACCAGAAATATACTTCAAAACTTTTGATGGACAGGCATTTAATTAACACACCGTTTTGTGCTGTAAAAGAATAAACACATTTACACTCATATTCTCACACACACTGACAGATGGACTCTCACACCATCTGCTGCTTAGCAGCAATTACAAAACTTGAGTCTGAGTTTTAAAGACAAGTTGAAGCCCAACTAAATGTTATTTATTGTGGCTGAATAAGAAACTCTGGTGAAGACAGAGAAATGAAGGCCACATCATAACATCAGTATTGTAGCTTTAAGCAGATCAGAGTTTAAAATGGCCGTGAGTACTTGAGCCAAAGTCAGGATGAGAATATGAGAGAGGTTTTGTTTGTAAGTGATAGAAAGAACAATAGACAACAATAGTATTCTTTTTATATCTTTGCCATATTCCCCCCAAAGGATGCCCCAAAAAAGCTTTGTATGTTTGTACTCTGCGAGCGCTAAATATATCTTACGTGCTTAACAGGATTCACTATTAGTAGAACCATTTGTTTTGTACTAAGTGCTGATAGCAATCATTCATATCAAACTGGTCAGGGTATTTATAACTGTTGAAATCACATTGTGAATAACAAGGACATAAAATATTAAGAAAATCTTGTTGTGAAATGAACTTTTTTTTCCAGATATTTAAAAGAAAGTTGAGGAAATATTTGAGTGAAATTGAATAGGGGTGGCAAGTCATTTGACACCATCTTTTCTAAGAGTTTACTGATGTTTCTGGTCTACAGCAGGTCAAAGCATGGCTCCATCCTCTTTGATGCCATAAATGTTGACCGCTCTCTCTCTCACATAGCAGGTGCAGTGATCAAAAAGGGCTTTTTACTGCTTCTCTGTCTGCCTGACATCCTCAACCTTCTGCCTCTGTGAGTCAGTGTGTCTGGTTTTGTGCGCGAGTGTTTGTCAGCCTGCTTTGGTAGCCAAATGCTTTTCTCTGACCTACACCATCCTCTCTCTAATGCCTTTTCCAAAACATATTTATACTGCTCACATACATGTTTTATTTTCTCACCAGTTGACAATCTTGACGTTTCACTGTTCCACACATTAACCCATTGAAAGGAATGCTCTGACCCATTTTTAAAGATAAAATTTCTGTGATAAACTTTAAATACAGTATGTGTTACATATAGGTGAACATGCACATCTGAGATTTGTTAACATATATGTGCAGCAATTCCCTTCAGATTCAAATTCAACTGTAGGGCAAAAAACATCATTTATAGCTCTGTACGTAATGAGAACAATGATAAAAGTATAGTACAATAAAGTTATTCTATTAAGTATGTAAACATTTTTAAGAATCTCTGTCTTCCAAATAGTGTGGACAACTTATTTGATGCTTTGTTTTGTTTATGTTTCCTTTTTTGGTTTCCTGTACATGCTTTCTATACTGCTCGCCCTGTGGTGATCCCAGTGAAGCTGATATATTAGTTAATGCTTATTTTTACCATGTTAATGTCAAAGTATGGCTCTATTTTCTCATGTTGAGTTGCTTCAATGCAATCTCATGATGGGCACTACTCTGAGAGGTGCATGCACTGAGCAGTAGTGTAGAAAGCATTACATACTATGAGTAAAGAGTATTTTAGGTCTAGTGAAATGCATAATGAATATGACTACAAACAGAGCATAAGTATGCAGAGATAAAAGGTATATATATATATATATATATACATATATATATATATATATATATATATATATATATATATATATATATATATATATATATATATATACACATTATGTTTTGAATAAAATATATACTGATACTTGATAAAAGTACAACTAAGATGATGAAATAAATACTAAAATAAACTATGGCCCTGTTGTGATTCTCATTTGTTTTGGGATTTCTCTCCTGACTGACTTATTCTCATAATGATCCAGTTTAAGGAGCTTGGTTTAGAATGAGTCATTTGGCAGCGGTTTGTCTCAGCCCTGCAGTGCTTGAACACACCATCGTTTGCAGGTCCGGGGTTGTTTTACAATCAGTCTTGGTGAGTTAATGGGACTAAAGTTTAGAGCTCACGGGTAGAAAGAAGATGAGATGGCTTAATTCAAAGCAAGCGGTGGCTACACTAATGTAGCAGACTGAATTGTATCTGTAAGGCATGGATAACAGTGAAAAACAACTCAGATGAATATGAGACTGTTGCAGGTGTGGTGGCCCAGATAAGGTTCATGGAGACAAATTGCAAGTATAATCTTTTTTTATTTTGTTTTGTTTTGTTTTTTTTTTTTTGTTGTTGTTGTTTTTTTGTTTGTTTTTTTGTTTTTTTGTGCCAGTGGTCCATGTCATCCATCTTTTCTGTAAGTCCAGATGGCTTCAGCTTATTATAAGCAAATTTACAGACATCTGGAATTATTTTTTCTCTGTGAGGATGATGGCAAGCTGTGATTTTTCTTCTCAGATTAAAGAAACAGTATCATAAAAAATTGTTATAACACACTATCCTTTTTAGCTTATTCTAAATGTTATATGACTTTCTTTGAATTCAGTTTTCAATAGGGATGATATTATTGATTAAAAATAATAGTCCATATGACAAACACAAGGTGTCGTGCCCCATATTCCGTTTAAATAGATTCAGTGATAATTGGAAAATATTTAAAAAATCATGGCAAGGGCAAGCACTTAAGTGCTAAAGGTGTTGCATTAATAATATTAGTGTCAAGTTGCTGTTGCTCAAAGATCTCTAGCAGGGGCTTAGTTGGGGTGAAGTCACCCAATTAATGTCACCTGTTTATCCAATACACAATTTCAAAGGTTTTGGAGTAGTCGGCAGTATGCGCCAATCACTGAGTTGATGCAGGTTAAATGTAAAAAGATAACAAAACCTCATAATGCTTTCTGATATTAGTTTATGTTTTTCATATTTTATTATGTGTTCTGCATCTCTTGCTGTCTACATGACTGTTTCCATTAATGCATCCTAAGCCGGCTCAAAAGTAAATGGTCAATGCTACGTGGGAAATCAACCACTTATGAGTGACAGTTACAAAATCACGCCTACGCCCCAAGATTCTCCATATTTATTTCCACATAATACAGCTTCTTATATATCAATAAGCAAATAGTTTTTAATCTCATAATATTGCTACTTTCATTTGCCACATAACTTGAATAAAGGCCTTTTTGACTGAGATCCTGAGACTATAGCAAAACAAACAGGAGGGGCATCGTTTCAGAAAGCCAGTGTCAGTCTTAAAATATTAAAATGTAATTTTCCATTGCTGTAAGCGCTACAAGTGCAATTCCACTAGAAATGAGGTGGCTACAGAAATATCAGACACCTGTTTCTAAAGCAGGAAACATAAATCATCTGCTTGAGCAGCACCATGTGAAAAAATTAATGCTATTGGATTTTGGATAAAATAACCCTCTAATTTCTTCTAGTCATCTAGAAGACAAGTTATCCAGCTTTAAAAATTGAATGTCTTGTTTCCTTCATCAGTGCAAGTACTGGTAAAGTGGCATTCATAATATTTCCTGTTTGAAAAAGGGTAAATTGGATGCACTTTGCAAAAGAAAGCTTTAGCAGCTGCTAAGTAAAATTTCTGACTCTATGAAAAAAATCTTCATAGAGATAACTGTTGCATCAGTTATGCTGCTTTTGAAGACATTTGTTAACACCACAAGTTTTTCTTCTTTTTTTCTCTTTTTCCTTCTTTTGCAGTCCTTAATTTAAAAAACAACAAATATTGGGTTATTTCATGAGCTTTTATTATTAGGTGCTGCTAGTTCACATTATAAGTGGGAAGGTGAAGACAGCACTCACAGCACTTGGCCTACTTCATAGCAGATATCCTGTATTTGCATCATGTGTTTTGGGGTTTTTTGTTTTGTTTTTTTGTGTGTGTGTGTGTGTGTTTGCTTTTTAAATCCATTCCATCACACAAACAACCATGCAACACTCACACACAGGGACATTTTAAAGCCACCAATTAACCTAAGCTGCATATTTTTGGACTGTGGAGGGAAGCTGGACTTCCTGGAGAGATCCCACGCATGCACAAGGAGAACATACAAACTCCACAAAGAAAGCTTCCAGCTGAGATTTGACCAGGAGCCTTTGCTGCCACACATGCAGATCAACCCTGTTTTTCTCTCAGTCAGATTTATAATTTTGTCTTTCTGAAACAACTCACCTCCCACCAGATTTCAGAGGAAGACCTGAGCAGAGATCATTTCCATAATGTGGTTCCGACACAACAATTTGAGCCTGTCACAAGCTGTGTACCTTGCAGAAAAACACTTAAGAACATATCATAGTTTGGCTTAAATAGACCCTTTCACCATCCTGATCACATCTTAGAAAGGGAAGGAAGATGATGAGCTTATTGGAAATGCAAAGAAATGTATTGTTTCTCTTTCTTTTTTGTGACATTGTTTCAATGAGCTTGTGCAATGTCCTAAGATTTATTTCCATTCAACATTCCATTAATTTTTCACCTAGATCGTCACCTTGATCATTGACGAGGCCGACCACTGAGCAAAGCCTCCTCCAGCACATCCCAAAGGTTCTCAATGTGGTTCAGGTCTGGACTCTGTGGTGGCTAATCCATGTGTGAAAATGATGTCTCATGTTCCCTGAAACACTCTTTCACAAATTGAGCCTGATGAATCCTGGTATTGTCATCTTAGAATAAGGCTGTGCCATCAGGAAAAAAAAATCTGTTGATGGAATAACCACCTCATTCAGTATATTCAGGTAGTCAGTTGACCTCATTCTTTGGACACATAATGTTGCTGAACTTAGACCTGATCAACTGCAGCAAACCCAGATCAGCACTGCCCCCTAACCCTAGTACAGTAGGCACTATGGCTGCATCACTTCATCTGTCTCTCTTCTTACACTAATGTGTCTATCACTCTGGAACAGGGTAAATCTGGAAACATCAGACAACATGACATTCTTCCATTGCTCCAGATTTTAATCATTATGCTCCCTAGCACATTAAAGCCTTTGTCTCCAGTTAGCCTCACTGATCTTGATATGTATCTTTGAATGTTTGACTGGAATTCGCTTGGGAAATTGTTTTGTTGTTGTTGTTGTTGTTGCTGTTGTTTTTTTGTTTTTTTGTTTTTTTTACAATTAACCGACTGCTCTGGCCCGGCAGAAAGAAGGTTCCTGGTTGAAACGTCAACAGTGTGGAGTTTGCATGTTCTCCTTGTGCATGCACGAGTATTCCCGTCTCCACCCACAGTCCAAAAACATACATATTAGGTTAATTAATGTTTTTAAATTCTCTCGTAGAGAGAGTGAGAGTGTGAGCATCTGTCTATCTGTCTGTGTTGTCCCTATGATGGACTGGTGACCTGACCAAGGTGTACCCTGCCTCTGGCCTGGTAGCAGTTTACAAGCCTACATTGCAATAACTGGATATAGAACAAGGATGGATGGATGGATGGATGGATGGATGGATGGATGGATGGATGGATGGATGGATGGATGGATGGATGGATGGATGGATGGATGGATGGATGGATGGATGGATGGATTAAAAAGCTTACAAAGACTGGTATAGTGCTGACAACTTGTTCCAGCTGATCACAGAAAATCAGTGACTGCCATAAATAGAGTGTAGCTTTGGATGAAACCAGTACTTTCCTTTGACTCCAGGCTTATATCCAGAAGAGTACAGACAAAATATAGTAAAGAGTGTGTGGGTTGAACATGTTGCTTGCTGTATTCTTTGTCTGGGCCTCACCACAGTGAAAGGTAGGTCACAAAGAAGAGTAGGGTTAAAGTGGCACAACATAGGGACCCCCTCCTCTGTTGTCACACACACACACTAATAAGCTCACATGATCGTGTGTCGCCCTGACACAATTCTGTGACCAGAGAACAGTCAAAATGAAAGTTCAGCCTCTCATTAGCACCATATTGAGAGAGGTGGAGGGAGGGACTGGCACACAGAAGGAAGGAGGGGGATTCTTCCAGCTGTTTTTCTAATAACAGAGTGGAGAGAGGGTGATAGTCACAGAGCTAAACAACTTGATAGGAAAGCAGCCAGTGAGTTAAAGAAGCAAATGATGGGGTTAAGGTAAAGGGAAAGAGAAGAGGAAGAGGTGATCATCCTGATATGACTGCAAACTAGACTCACAGCTGACGTAGGAGGAGAGCAGGAGGTAAGTAACTTCCTCCTCCTTTGTTTGCCCTGAAGCCATTAGCATCAGTGATTACCATGCAAATGCTTTGATTTGTTTAAATTTTTATTTTTTTTATTTTTTCGACTGGCTTTAATTGTCTCACGCCCACTTTGAGATCAACAACATGCGTGTGTGTAACTTTAAATGCCAAGAGAAAACTGGGTCAACGAGAGAGGAGAGAGGGGGAGAAGCATGTGTTAGAGGAGAAGAGGCACACTGGGAGAGGGGAGAGACAGACATGGAGAGAAATCCTCAGCAGCCCATGAACTACAGTAACAAGTGGCCACTTGAGTAATCACTGGTGATTCAGAAAGAAATGTAAGTGATGGTTGATTCCAGGCTCAGCTGTGACTATTTAGATGTTTTTCTTGGCTTGTAAGACTTTAGAATTAAAATGTTATATGAATATATTTAATTATAAAGCAATTGAAAGACAGAATGAAAGGGTGAACTAATGAGTCATTAGTTCCTAACTAATGAGTTAGGAACTAATGAGTTCCTAACTTGTTTGCACTTATTTCTCTGCCTCTTTTCTGCTTGGACAGCAGAAACAGAATAAAGTTTAGAAGTTATTAAAGTTTGAGCCCATAGGGCCTTTCTTCCATATTTCTACTTGCATGAGCTCACAGAAAGTGAGAAAATTTATGAAAAAAAAACAAAACAAAACATAAAATTAGGGGCGTAAGTAGGGATAAAAGCTCTAAGATGAGCCTGACTTCCAGTCAAGCTCAGTCTTGTGATGAGGTGTGGTTAGTCCCTTTTCTATTATGCAGCCAGCAACTTACCAACACAAAGTCAGAAATAGGCCTAATGTGACTGCTCATTACATGTTTGTGCATGCAAACTTTTTATTTATATACATTTTCTCTTCCTCTTCAGTTTATCTCTTTTGTGTACTTCCCTTTACGTAATTTGTAAAAAATGTCTGCTATATGGATATATTATTCCACTGAAATCTTACATGAGTAGTTGGACCAAAAAGTACCCCTGTTGCACTCTTGTGGCCATAATTTGTACGCTAAATGGCAGGAGTCAGAGACATAGACAGTTGGTTCTAACAGGCCATGTATTAGTCAGAGCTAAGGGAAAGATGACCTTTCCCTGCTGTTTATTTTGGGAAGGCAACAGGAAGAATGTTGGAGCAGCTGCTCTATTCCTGCTGGCAGATCCCACCCCTGTGAATTCCAGTCTGCCACTGGAACGACACTCCCCTCACTCATGTAGAAGGGCTAGTGGGTATCTGTGCTTTGAACAGTGTAAATAGCACCTAGTCTGGATCAAACTTATAATCACAAAAACTCAGCAAGACACATGGCAAGGTTTCAACACACAGTCATCTGCTGTCAAACATACCTGCCATGCAGGAGAAAGGTTTTCATTTATGACGAAGTCCGCCTGCTGTATGAGCGTGCACATTGCCATGTACCGTGGATGTTCAGCCTGTTAGGCAGTAATCAGTGTCATCTGCTTGCCAATAAAAAAAGGGCATCTTTTACTGCTTGTTATGCCTCCTCACCAGACTAGCATCTAGCTGGTATTTCACAAACAGATGTTTATTGTGCTTTCTGAGACAGACGCATTCACAATAATGGCAAGCCTCCCCAAAGAACCACTTGAGGATGCAGGGAAACTAAGTTTTTGGATGGTGAGATTTATTTACTTATTTTTCTAATGATCAAACCTTTGTATTCCCTTGTTAAAGAAAAGCTGGAACTCAGCACGATTAATAATTCATTTGATTTGAACCTTTTCTCCCTTCCTCCCAGCCAAGGAGCTATGTACGTACAGTGCATCGAACTGAAAGATCCTTCCAGGCCTGCAATGATATCATGGCCTGCTTCATGGAGAGAGCAAAAGTAGAGAAACAGTATGCTCAGCAGCTCAACCAATGGAGCAACAAGTGGAAGTCTATAGTCGATTCTAGTATGTATAACAAGTTGCGGTCCAGTTGGCTTTATAAATCAAGCCTTTTCAACCATCTCACCTTTCATCATGTAAAAATAACACTTTGATTCTTATTAAATGAGAGCAATCATCCTACTTTAAAAATTTACAGCTGTCAAATGAAAGATATACTTTCTTTACTGGTCCCATGACTCACCTCTATGCTCTTCACTTCAGTCTGTTGTATTTTTTGCTCCACCAGGGCCACTTTATGGCTCCCTTATGAGGGCCTGGCAGTGTTTCTTCGCTTCTACCGAACGCTTGTCCGCCCTCCATTCCTCCATATCCCAGTCGCTTGCTGCTGAGGAAGGAGAGCGGGTGAAGACATGGCAGAAGGAAACCTTCCCCAAGAAACTCTTCTGTGGGTTCAGGGAGAGCTACGACAACAAAAGAAGTTTTTCACGTGCTCAGAAACCCTGGTCCAAAAAGCTGCAGAAGGTCCAGCACACATTTATGAAATCACATTTATATTTGGAATTCTTCGGTACATATTTGTTTTATTCTACAGTTACCAGTCAGTTAGCTTAGCTTACCACAAGCACCTATAAAACCAAAAATCTGCCACTTTTCATGAAAGGAAACAACATTTCACAACTAGCATCCTTGCAACTCCCAAACTAAAACTAAAACATAATGCTACAGTAATTGAAACATTATGATGTATTTGCAGTGTGCTGATGTCTAGCAGATGCTGCTAACTGGTTGCTGACAGAAGCTCCATGTTTTTGCCAGAAAAACATGAGAGTGGTATTTCTCATCTAAACTTTAACTAAAAAGGCGAATCAACACATGCGGGTCAAACTATTCCTTCACACTAATTTCTTCATATCTCTTTAAAGCTTATGTAGCATGAAAGTAAACTCATAGAAAACATAAGAGACTAAATCTTGTCAGGAAAGCCTAGTCATTCATTCAACTGCAACATTATAAACACCTGTCCTTAGGTTGCTCTCAAGTTGCCAAAATATTCAGGACATGCTCACTGGACTTTAAGGAGTGTCTTCTAGCAACTCGATGTTGTCAGCAGATCCTATAGGGTTTCTTTGGATAAGGTTTGTTCCCACCCTGTGGGTGCACAGTTATATTGGGATCTGCATACATTTATTGAGCCCATACACTACCGTTCAAAAGTGTGGGGTCACTTTGCAATGGGATTCAATAGGGAAGTGACCCCAAACTTTTGAACGGTAGTGTACATTAGTCTTTCCTGAGCAGGCTGCCATCACTAGGAAATGTAGTTGCCACAAAGGGGGGTTGTGCTTATAACAAAATTTAGATGGGTTCCAATATTCAGTATCCAGGATTTTCCTACAGAATATTACACTAACTAGATGATAAACTCTTTTCAGTTTATTTGTGAGTTGTTTTAGTTTTGAGACTGGTTGTTGCATTTAAAAAATCATTTACAGTGTTGAAACTAGACTAAAATACGAAATTAAACTTATAGCAATGTTACAAGAAGTCTGACCTTTCCCTCCACCAACAAGGAGGTAAGACTCTAATTAAAAAGTCTATTGACTGTACCAGAGGTCTGTTAATATATACAGTCATGTTATAACATGTGTAGTCTGGTAGGAGAATTTTATTTAAGGATTTTCTTAGAGAAAGATCAGCTTTTTTTTTTGTTTTTTCAGCTTTTGTGTTAACTAAGCAAACCATCATCCAACAAAATCTTCTTAATGAACACACAGCAGAATGGTATCAATTTTCTCATCCTGCTCTTGGAAATATTAACAAACTAGGCTATTGTCACACCAAATTTGAAAATCATTTGATGCATCTGCTCCTTCAGCTGATTACTGCTCAGTCAAGCATCACCAGAAATGTACGGGTAGCTGTCAAAAACTGTTCTTAAAGAAGGAAAACAGGGTGAACAGGCTGACGTATGCAAAATTACACAAGAACTGGACTGAAAAGCAGTGTTATTAGGTCTGATAGAGAGATAAATCCTCCCCAGAGCCCAGACCTCAACATTATTGAAGCTGTGTGGGATCTTCCTGACAGAGAACAAAAAAGCAGTCAACATCGGAAAAAAAAATATCTATGTAATGTCCTTCAAGAAGCCTGGAAACTATACCTCATGAAAATTAAAAGAAATTAGAAGAAAGCTTGTCAAAGAGGGGTCAGATTGTGCTGAAGATTGAACACAGTTATACCAAATATTGATTTTAAAGCTCCCTTGAATTGTCAAAACTCTGTTTTGATCTTAGGTATTGTGGTTGCATTTATGTTTGCATGTTTCTACAAATAGTTGTAACAATTACCCACATTCCTGGCAATGAAATGAAGAGTCTCAAGAATTTTGCACAGCACTATGTGTCCATGTCATGTCAGCCTTCTTTCTCTATGCAGACAGAAAAAGTCCACCTTAGTAGTGGTAAAAGTCATGAATGATCCAGGAATACACTGCTTTTAAGTGTCTGAATCAGCTCAATGCTCAAAGCATATTTGATATGGGAGCAATGTGAATCAGCTACTTTTTCATTGTGTAAATAAGCATGAGTGTGTCTTCAACAGCTGGAGAAGGTTCGAGTTGCATACCACAAGTCATGTCAGAGGGAGCAAACGGCCCTGGACAAAGAGAAGCAAGCGAACGAAAACTCCGAGATGAGCGAAGTGAAAAAGCAGAAGATCTCCGAGGCCAGAGAAAAGGCCACAGAAGAGAAGGAAAAGGTGAGGAGAGATACAACACACGACAGCCGGTCAGCCTGTGTGGAATCAGATTTGATGTGTAGGTGTAGCTAAGTTCGGTAAAACATGTTGCATTCCAGGAGAGGTTTATTGGTCTACTGCATGTGGGGATATTTATTTGCTTGAGAAACTATCATCACTAAATGTGAGGTCCAACATTAAGTTTCTGCTCCAGGCTTTTCCCTTGTATGGGAATGTGTTATTGTTACTCTGCTCAGTGTTTATGGAGACCAGCATGGGAACAGTGGAGAGCTCCAGATTATTTATACATGTTAGATCCTCGTTAAAGAAATACACAACTCTTTATAGGGAAATACTCAACTGTGTATCATAAAATGTTTTCTCCTGAGCTGCCTGTAGTGTAGAGATCAGTATGAGAAAATCCTGGAGGATGTGACATCTTACACGCCTCGCTATATGGAGGAGATGGAGGCCATCTTTGAACAGTCGCAGGAGGAGGAGAGGAAGAGGATCAGCTTTCTGAAGCAAGTCTTTCTTTCCATACACAGACATCTAGACATCACCAACAATGAGAGGTGAGCAACCATCTTATTTGAGTGTAGAAGATGTGTATAAATGAACACAAAGCAAGTACATTCATTGTTCTGTATCTGTGTCAGTGTGAAAGCAGTTTACAGTGAGCTCCACCAGACTCTGATGAGCATTGATGAGCAAGATGATCTCAAATGGTGGAAGAACAATCATGGTCCTGGCATGCCCACAGACTGGCCAAAGATTGAGGTAAGAAAAAGTTTTACTCAGCTACATGAAGATAAACATGCGAGGGTAGGGTGCAAATATTCATTACAAGAATATTTCTAACTGGATATTTTTCTGCTTGAAATGTTTGGGGGTTTTTTTCTTAATAAGAAAAGCAAACATTAAAATTAATCAAAAAGGAAAACATCTTATTCTGTTGAATTTATGAGAACATTTTTACCAGTCTGAGTGTTCAACCTTTATATAAATGCTTACAATGATCTAAAGTGTGTTTAAAAATGTATGGTCATGGCTCAAGTGGTTGAGCAGCCACCTCTTATACAGAAGATGACTCATTTTGATGGCACACTGACCTTCATTGTGCACATTACTAGAGACATCATTGCCCTGTAGCTTCCTGAGGCTGAGAAACTGCACTTCACAATATTTCTTTCCAGCCCGATACATTATGGCAGTCATTATGAACATGCACCATGGCTGATTCAACAAAGAAACCTAAGAGGACATTATCAAAAGAAGGAATGGAAAGAAAGAGACAGATCAAGTGATAAGACAAGACTCAACACTGAACTAACTTTTACTGGTCTGAGAGAGCTCAGAGAAGAGACAAGATGCAACACGGATGCAGAATTAGCCTTCAGAAAGCCAGAAATCTGCCAAACTTCTGTAGTAAAATAAATAAAAATGTGTTCATGATCTTGTGGTAATGTCTTGCACTTTTTCCAGGAATGGGCCCCTCCACTGAAAAAGCTGAAGAGAAAGAAGAGGGATCAGAAACGCAAAGAGGGTCGACCGTAAGTTATCCTGAGTAGAGTATTTACTTTATATGATCTCACGAATTAATAAAGGATATGAACTCAGAAATAGCTAAATACCGGTTTAAGTCCAACTTATTGCTAAGGTTTTTGACATGTCTTCTCCTCCTAGTGTGATGATTGGGGGTGTGAAGGTGAGAGCTCTGTATGACTACGTGGGAGAGGAGGGTGATGAGCTGTCCTTTAAAGCAGGTGACACATGAAGTGTGAAGCGATGATATCATTTCAGTGTTCAAGCACGATATTTGCACATAATTACTGTACAATCACTCTATCAACATAAGTGTCAGTGAAACTATTTCTTCAAAAATAATGGCAACCAGGCTGTGAAACAAAATGTTCTGTGTGAAGTGTATTGTTACATTATCATCTTGATGACACTAAAGTTTAACTTAAATAACTGGTTTATTCCAGCACAGGAAATGATTGGACACAGCTTTTGAAGGCTGAACTAACTTGTGAGGAGTCTACTTGATATTTAACAAGATGTGTTAATGGAAATGGATTGTCCTCTACTGTAGGTCTAATGTGTTGAGTTACATTTTCGGATGAGATGATAGGCTATCTTATATGACTAATTTTAGCAACCTCAACCCCTCTTTCCTCTGTCCTCTTCTCTAAATCGCTCACAGACAAAATTTTTTTGGGATATCTCAATTAACAATATGCGCTGACCAACCACAGCGGAAGGCAATAAAGTTCATTCATGTGTTTTACAATTGTATAACAGATAACAGTGTCCTATGAAAACAGTTCTGATCACAATCATTCTTAATTAGCTGTGTCTCTCACAGACCTATTACAATATCATCACTCTACAAGATTTTTCCATCAAGCCTACATATATAAATCCTTCAAAGCCTTTGACAAAAACAGACATTTTTCCTCACTAAATGTGGAAATTAATAATTTACTGGTGCTGCCTGAAGTAATTTGACTTTCAAGTTTGTAAAATGATATAATATTAAAAACAAACCACTGACAGAGGTTAACCAGAAACTTCTGTGTTATATAAGGTAAAACCGCTGCTTTTGTCAAAGGAATCTCTGCATGGGGCAAATCTCAACTTCGGTTCTCAGTCAAGAAGGTTTTCTGATGACAAGATAAATATTCTGGATCTATTGTACAAGTTTGACTCAACTGGAGTTTTTTCTAACTACAGGGGAAGTCTTCCTGAAGGTTGAGGAGGAAGACGACCAAGGCTGGTGTCGAGGGGTTCTGAGCGGAGGGAAGGAGGGCTTTTACCCGGCCAATTATGTTGAAGTTGCTGAGTGACATCACATGGTCCAACACATTGTGTCATGATTTTTTTTTCTTATAGAGTTGGGTTTTTTTTATTGTTCTGAAAATAACAGGATTATTGTCACTTAATGTCTAAAATGTTTGTCACACTGACTCTAAGTTTATATTAAATGTTACCTGCAGCCAATTTTTTTTAATGTAAAACTTTTAGGCCTTAATATTCTAACTTACTTTGAGTACTTCTGCAATAACTTTTCAAAAACGTACTATATTTGTTGAATGTGTATATGTTTGAGTGTGTGTTTGCATGACTGTGTGCACCTTTTTAAAAAAAGAGAGAGAAAAAGGTAAGATATTTATTTACTGCCACCATGTCTGAGTCATTGGGTCAATGCAATAAAGCTGATAAGAACCGGGTTTACGTAAGCAAAGTTTTACAATGCAAAGGTAATGTTTACTTCATCGGGATTACGTAAAAGTACACAGAATCTCCTTGAGAGAATGGAAAATTAAAAAAAAATATATATATATATATATTTTTTGGTTGCTATTTTCCTTTAATCATAGTGCTGCACATTTTCAGTGTTAATGTTTAACCAATAATGTATTTAGCTTCTTGGATGTTTGAGCTTCACAGTTCATAATGATGAATGTATGTGCAGGTTTTCATGCTTGAAGGATTTTTGAACATTAAACAGTGGGAAACCTGAAACCTTTTTCAAACAAAGCCAATATAACATTCATTCTCGTTGAGTGTAGAACCGGACAGGAAGTTGAGACGCCAGTGTTACTTTTTTCAAAATTAAATCATTTGCAGATCAGTGTCTCATTTCCTCAGTACAATTTCACACTCTTACTGTGCTCCATAAATGTGCGCAAATGTAGGCTTTATGTTCATATGGATCTACTCATACAATAATTTACATTTCTAACATCTGAAAGAAAACAGTAATTCTGAAGGCTTTTATTTTGCCGTGGCGCTGCGCCAAGGTCATTTACATGTTGCTGAAACCCTGAGCTGTTTTAAATCAGCTGATTAATCATGGCCAGAAATAATAATTTACTTTAAGATATTAGTAACACTTTTGACCTGTGACATTTTACTGGCTGTTTTTCCAGTTCAGCTCCAGTTCATTCATGAAATGTTTAACCCAAGCAATGAGATAAATACTTGACTACCCACCCAGTTTCTGAACACACCGTTCTATGAAATGACAGAAGACTCTGCTGAAACCTGTTGGACGAGCTGTCTGTGAAACAATAAATGTATGATAGCACAGGAAGCAACGCTTCAAATATTTCTGCATCTTCACGTTCGTGGTTTTATTTGAGAGCCAGTTTTAACGGCGTCACATGTGTAAGTATGCTTTATATATGTTTCATTTTATTTTAATTTATATGGGCAATATTTTCTGATATGTGATAGATGTGTCATAATGTTTACAACTGAATACACACATTAATATGATTGCTTTAACAACTTTGGATGGTTTCTTGTTGTCACTTCTTTAAATGTCTTTGGCTGCCGTATTTACTAAAACTGTTTTCTTTTTGTCACTGGCAGATTGAACCACAATGGAATTTGCTTGTGGGTTTGTTTATGTGCCACACTTCACACAGAAAGAGGGAAAACAATCTGGTGCTAATGTCTTTAAACGATCAGGTGGGACAATCACATTCAATTTTACAATACTTGTGACCTTTGCCCACTTCCTGTTTGACTTACTAACCAGATCACAGTGAGGTTGAAAAGAATTATGTAATTCATTCATGAGAAGAAAAATTCTTTGATGACTCAAAGAATCTATTAGAGGTACAAAGGTAAGAGCTGTGATCTTATTCTTCCCTGTCATTATGGAAGATGTCATTGACATTATGGACAAGCTGTGAGTTGTTACATGAATTAGAATTTGGGAAAAAATATAAAGAAATAATAGTAAAAGCTTTTGCCTTCAGATATAAAAAAGTGGTAATACATTACTGTGTAAAAACATGTGTAGGTTGATGTTTCGGTCATCAGAAACAATACTCATGTTCCTCAGTCTGTGTATTTAAATCTTTTTTTCAGATTATTTTTCTAAACAGTAAATAGTATCTGGGTCATATTTTCTTTTATAGCAAAACAGTCATCCTAGCATCAGGTATATATATATATATATATATATATATATATATATATATATATATATATATATATATATATATATATATATATATATATATATATATATATATATATATATGTACTTACATTTATTTTGCCAGAAAGGGCTTTTCATAATAACTACAGGTTTTGTGGAATATTTATGAGACTGCTTTTCAAAAATAACATTGCTGCCTGTCTGCAGTGTGCCAAAGATCACATGGACAAGACCAATGTCTGGAAAATACTTTGTGGATTAATGAGACAAAAACTGACTGTTGTATTAAAATATAAACCATACATTTTGGATATAAAAAAACTACATTTTAGCACAGGAAATTTATCTGTGAAAACTGGGGATGTTAGTATTATGGTTTGGGCCTTTTTAACTATATCTTGACCAGGACGGCTTGCCATCATTAAAGGAACAAGAAATCCTGGATTATCCTGGCATATTCTGCAGGAATCTGTCTATAGATTGAAAATGTAAACAGAAGATGAGTCATAAAGAAATACGATGACCTCATTACACAAGTCTTTTCAATAAAAAATGTTTTGCAAAGATTTAAGTTAATCATTTAAAATAATCAAGTTAATTGAGGGCTTAATTAAATAGAAATGCTGAGGAAGGAATAGTAAGTCAATTAAATGTGTTGTAAAGATGAAGTTGTTCTGTGGAGAGAAATCTACTAAAAATTTTGATGCTTGATCTCAAAATACTAATAACAAAGGTTAACTTGCTACTCACAGATGTGTGATACTGAATCATTTACCTAAATAAAGAAATGATGCCCCTGTTGCTTAAATAAGTTATCTATACATTTAGGAAAATCTGGTGTTTCAGTCACACATGTTCATAAATACCAAACTTTAAAGAACCACACCATTAATTTTATTCCCTTTTTTTTTTTTTTTTTAGCTCTCCATCCTCCTATGAAGTGGATCCGTCCTCATGCTGCTCCTCCTCCCCCTCCTACACTATCTGCAAAAGTCAAAGCCCAACAGTCCCCCACTTCTCCGAAGATCACTGAACAATTTGGAAACAGCAGAGAAGTGGAGGTTACAAAACTTACTTCTTCCTATAAAGACACTGAATTTCACAAGAGACTGGAGGCAGCTGCTTCCATGCCTCCTCAGAGGACAACGCCACCTCATAAAACAGGTATAGCAAACGTGTAATGTTTGGGGCTCCTTAGTTAGCTTCTGTTGTTCTTTAAACTTAATAAAAGGTGCATATATTTTGGCCCCCATTTGTTGTAAACGCCCCTCATTGTTACATGCATTCATATCTAGTTTTGTTCAGTACATCCATAGAGGGCCCTATCGAAACTGAAATTAGGTAAAAGGTTTAGGTAAAAGATAGATAGATACTTTTGTTGAACTAAAACTGGGAAATTATGGGTTGCAGCAGCACTCACTGGCGCAAAAGACTAAGCAGCAAAACAAACATTCAAATCTATATAGCAGATAATAAACAAAATACAAATCTATGTACAACATATACAAATCAACAGAGCAAGAGAGAATAAGTAAGAAGAATAGGCTATAGAAGTATATAAATTTAATCAAGGGTGTGCTAAATCAAATGTAAGAAAAACAATGTGCAAACCAAAATAGAATTTAAAAAGTATAATAAAATGGCAAGTGGATAAAAGCAACAGGTAAAGCCTGGTGTCTAAGCAGGCTCTTCCCTGTCTGCCAGAGGTGACCTATTGAACAGAATGATGGAAAGTGGCAGGAAATATTTCTTGTATCTCTCCATACGACAGCGGAGCATCTCAGTCTGTTAGAGAAGGAGCTCCTCTGTCTGACCAGTGTGTGGTGGAGAGGATGGTCAGGGTTATCCTCTCCACCACAGTTTCAAAATTGTTGTACCTAATCACGAAGCCAGCCTTCTTTATAAGTTTGGTCAGTCTGTTGGTGTTGCTGGCTCCAATGCTGCTTCCCTAACACACAGCAACAACAAAAGCACACTGGAGAAGACGGGATGATAAAAGATCTCCAACATTTTGCTGCAGACATTAAAGGATCTGAGTCGTCTCAAGAAGCAGAGCCTGCTCTTTCCCTTCTTGTACACAGCATCTGTGATGGATTTCCAGTCCTGTCTGTGGCTGATGCTCACTCTCAGGTTCTGATAGGTCTCAACAATCTCCACCTCCTGCTCCATGATCTTAAGTGGAGTTAGAGGAGTCCTCTTCCTCTGGAAGTCTATCACCATCTCTCTGGCCTGGGTGACATTCAGCTGCAGGCAATTCCTGCCAGTCCACTCTAAAAACCTGTTCATCAGCGTGCTGAACTCCTCCTCCCCTCCCTCTCCTATGCACCCAACAACAGCTTCATCAGATAATTTCTGAAGGTGGCAGGACTCAGTGTTGTACTGAAAAGCAGTGGTGTATAAGATGAAGAGGAAAGGACCTCACATTCCCCTGAGGATCCCTCAAATCAGACAGGACAAATTGTGGCCTGCCTGTCAGGTAATCCAGGAGTAATCCAGGAGACTATGGAGTCATCAACACCTATCCCCCATTAAACTTCCATTCATGGGAGCTGGGGGGTGCTGCAGGCAACAACCCTGCATTTGGCAATGTTTTGGTGAGCTTATGTCAGGGATGTCCACTTATAGAGGGCCGCAGTCCTTCAGGCTTTAATTGTTTTCTGCGTCAACACACCTGACTCATAGTAATGGGTCATTAACAAACTTGAACTGAACTTGACAACAAGCTGAATCAGGTGTGCTGGAGCATGGAAAGTAGCTCGACTGGTTGAGGGGAGCCGCCCATGTACCAGAGAGCTGATAAAAGAAATGTAGGCAAGAAACAGAAAGTAAGTTTGAGCTACAAATGAGACATTTCAGACTGTTTAGGAGTGTTGTTTGCAGTAGACAAGAATTCATTCAAATGGACTAAGAAACTTTGAATATATTTTGAATAATCATTTATGCACCAATAAAGGTATATTACACAGAGAAAGGTTAAAAACCCATGAAAAAGCAATAATATAACATCTTAATGTCTTTTACTTATAGGCTATTTACTACTATAACACTGTTGTCTGCTTTAAACAGCTCTTCTTCCACCACATATGAGACCAGCAGGAAACAGCCCATCCACACCTTACAAACAACCTTGTGCTTCCTCCAATGCCAACCATCTGATATTTACCTATGATGAGCCAAAAAAAGAACCTGATTTTAACACGGAACCCTGGGATCCTGACTACTCTTATAGTGTCCCTGAAGGCTCAGGTGGTGAGGTAAAGTTGCCAGCTGAAACTGGCATTGTGCCGGCATCAGGTAAAACACACTGTTGTTTGTCTCAGCACTCAGTTTGGATTTTTTATTTTTTTGGCACACATTCATACAAACACATCATCCCAGCTTCTTCCTCATCTTAAACCTCAGCCCCTGGTATCCCTCCAAGACCTGCATTTATGAAATTAATTCCAGAGTACCTGATGTTGTTACCATCATCTCCTTCAGCCACACCACATCTCTCATCACCTCCCAGTAAAGGTATTTATAACAGTCTTTGTCAAGCTATTAAAAATAAAAAGAATAAAAAAATTTAAATGATCGTGCTATTCCCACATTATAATCAGCAGATAAGGAGCCTCTGCCAGGAAATCCCAACGTGGTTCTGGTCAGTTTAGGAAAATTGCTCTCAGAGGAAAGAGGTTGTCAAACTTTATCGTTATCACCCATCAAGTCTGATTCTCAGTCCTATTTGCATATGGTGATGATGATATTGTGTTTTTCCAGTGCAACCCACACAAGGGGAACCCACCTGCTGCTCTCAGTGTGGCTCTGTACTGAACACCTGCTTTGACAATGTGGTAATTATATAAAATTTGACTGAACGGTATTAGAAATCATTGGTCTCAAATATTTATCACGCTTGTTATCGCTAACAGGAAATATAGGACGTGACAAACTTGCAGAGACAGTCAGGTGTAAACATCACTGATAATGAAAAATTGAATTGCTTTTATGGCCTTTGAATAGACTCTCTTGTCTTGCTTTATTCCAGGTTGAAGTATGTTACTTCTGTCATTCAACCAGTTCTCCCATGGAACTCCAGTGTCCTCTAAATGCTCACAGGGATGGGCTCTTTCTGCTCAACCCTAATGAAAAGCCCCTGTGTGCTGCTGATACCCTGCTACTTTTCTGCATCGATGTCTCAGGCTCCATGAGTATCACCTCCCAGGTACAACAGAACTCACAGTTCACCTGGGATCATGAGGCTATTTGTCACTACAGGCATACATAACTTCACCCTTTGGTCTTTTATTTTTTTTAAGGTGATGGAAGGAGAGCATATTGTCTACAAATCCAGACTCCAGGTGAGTTCTTTAATAATTAATATGTCAACTTTATAGAACAGATTGGTTTATTTGCTTCACAAAAACTAACATTAAATTGTACTGAATATAACAACTGTGTAGTGATGCTCTCCAGAAACCAATAGAAAATAATGATTTCATTCAAACCAGTTTGTCCAAGAAGCCGTGTTGCAGTGTGTTCAGACACTAAGTGAACAACACCCTGACATACAAGTGGGGCTCGTCACCTTCAACTATCATGTGTGTATGCTTCATCACATTTGGATGCAAATTTCCTGGTTTTTCACACCCCAAAAGAATTCTTGAAATTGTTGCTGTTCCTTTTCATTGTCTCCTGATATTTGTTTTGCATCACCAGGTGACAGTGCACGGTCATGAGGGTTTACCATCACATACCCTGAGTGGTGCTGAGTTGACTGATAGTGAATACTTGAAAGAGGCTGGAGCCAGTTTTCCCAGTCCACCTCCACTTACTCAGACCAAAGACTGCCGACAAATACAAGTCATGGGGTAAAAAGAAAACAGCGATTAGTGAACTCCAATCCATCCTGCTATTAATTTGATTATGTTATTATGTGAATTAATATTGCATTTCTTTTGTTTATTTGGTTGAAGATTATCTGCAAACGGGACCACAGCTCTGGGTCCAGCTGCTCTCCTTACAATTGCAATGGCCTCCAGACAGCCAGGCTCAAAGGTCAGTTTGGCTCTGAAGTCTCTCCAGTAGTCATGCATATTTTAAATCTAACGTTTTGCAAATGGACCTCAACCCAGCTCTATAGTGCTGTATATTTCAAAACCTTATTGAAAACAAGCTTTTTTTAAACACAATATTTTGGATTTTATTCATTTATTTTGTCAGGACCATGTACATTATAGATGCAGACAGGAAAAAAGGGGCAAACTCCACAAGAGTAAAAGCCACAACGGCCCCAGCTGGAGTCAGACCACTTTAACCATTTGTCTTCCAGACTGGATTTAGCTAAAAGGGTTAAAGAACTATTTCAACATGATTTCATCCATTTTTCATTTAAACGTAATAAAGGCTACAGAATTAAAAACATACCTCAAAACAGACCTTTAATAAATAGATTAAAAAATGAAAATGCTTTATGTGGTGAGCAGTTATACCACAGTTTTTCTGATCTGCTATCCTTGCTGATCTTAAAGGTAATTATCTGTACAGATGGAAAAGCCAATGCAGAGTTGGGGAATCTAGAAGAGGAGGACAATGATGCTCGCACCCTCCTCTCATCCACAATCTTCTACACAGAGCTGGGGGAGTATGCTGCTAATCAAGGGTTAGTCCATAAGTCCAAGGCGTTCTTAAAATCTCAAATATATTTTAAATTGTTAAACAGACTTTAATAAATTTTGAAATGCTGGTTTAGATATTGGAAGCTGTGTGTCTCTACTTACCAAAGCAATGTAGTAATTATAATGTAACCCTTAAGGTGGAAGAGGATTGTTGCTGCTCAGATGATTTAGATGTGCTGTGATGAAGGTCATTCTGAAATGTCCTTGTTCCCTTAGTGTGACAGTGTCTGTGCTGTCCATAGAGGGAACTGACTGCAGGCTGGATGAGCTGGGAAGACTCACTGATCGCACTGGAGGGAAAGTAAGAGGCGCTGCTGTGTCGCACAGGATTTGTCTCAACAACTGGGTCAGATTTTATTTATGTCATGCTAAAAACATAGGATTGTGCACTTCTCATGTATAAATTTGTGCTGTTTCTAGGCAGTGATAGTCAGTCCTAACAGATTGCACACAGAGTTTGAAGAGATTATTCAAAATCAGATCGTGGCCACTCACTGTTCCGTGACGTTGCTGCTGCCCAAGTCACTGTAAGTTTGCACTATCAGTAACCATATATTTTTTTATAGATTCTTAACTAATAAAATTATTTTAAGCTATTTAAATTATAATATTGAAGCCTACAGCAGTTTTTCGTGTTCTGTTTTCTGCAGGCGTATGAAAGGGGAGAGAGAGGCAGGACACAAAGGAACCAGAGAGGTGGGGAACGTGAACCCATATACCGAGATTACCTTCCAGTTTGGAGCTAGTGACCAAAACACAGAAGGTATAACATTAATAAGTTATAACAGATATACTAACAGTACTCAATTATGTTCTGTCAGCTATAGTCCTGGATTTTAAAAAATAAAGCAGGTGGTGTATGATATTTCAGTAAGTGGTCATTTACATTGCTGCCAACCAACAGTTTCAGAAAGAGAACACAGTGGCAACAAGACTGTGAAAGTGAGAGATGTTTAAAGAGAAAACTCTGTCTAAAAACACAAAAATTATACCAATAAATTATGCTGCTTGACTGTGGCAGAGGTCCATATTTTGTTACTTCCAAGAAAAGATTATTTCCATCTGGATACATGTCACCCTACTATCTGTGATTTGCTAAACTATGTGATAGCAACTACAGATGCTGCCAAGAAACAAAAATGTCTGTCAGTAAGAATTAGCTTTATTAAATTAAAGGACTGCAGTGTTGTTAGTCAGTATCTTTAACAATTCATTCAAATACTAAGATTAAAGGTTGTGTGGATATTCATGGTATCTACAGAGTTTGATCTGATAACTTTGCTGCTTCCTTAGTTATCCACCATCATGACTGCAAGGCAAATTCCCATTAATGTTATTCCATATGCATCCACCCCTCCCATGTTATGGGTTTTCTAAAAAAAAAAAAAAAAAGATATGAAAACCTAATTCATAAGATGTTTCCGAAATTGAAAATATACTTCAAATGAATTTTTTTTCTTTATTTGAAAACTGATAGGACAAAAACAGAACTCACTGATCTTTGTTTTTAAAACACATATATATGGCAGGAATGTTGCATTGGACTTTTAAAAGGTTAATCATTCAGAGATAGAAAATGCTGATGTCAGCATTGTACAAATAAAAGTCTATAAATAGGAAATTTAATGTAACAATCACTGAAAAGAAGAATGAAATAAGTTGGGGATAAATTAGCAGAAAAAATACCTTGAAAACTGGATTTTCTTTTTTCATTCATTGAGCTGTTAATAGCAGGGCCTGTGTCTTCTAGATATGACAGAGCTATATTAATACCACACAAAACCATATTTGGATTCAAAACAAGAAAACTAGTGTACTGTGAAATGTTTAATTTATAATTAAGATTTTTGTAGAGAAAAATAAGTAACAAGGCTTAGAAAAACTTGCAAAATTAATCCAATATAACTCTAAGGGCTAAACTTTGGAAAATAAAAAGAAGGGTATTGAATTAAAGCTTTAAGATTTTCATTTGTTTAAATAATGAAAATTCTAAGTCTGGCAGTGTGCCCTGCCAGAGGACTGGAGATGTAAATTAGCCTGACGCTAACTCTGGTACGATGCATCAAATAGCAACCTTTATATTTTAAATTGTACATGGTCCCTTATATTAAAATAAAAAACAAGTTTTATGGCATGAACTGGGAAGTTTAATGCTAGCCTTCCATGTCTTTAACCCGAGGTGAAGGACCAAAAAATGATATAACATATTACAAAACTGCAGGTTGTGTAATGTATTCTGTAGATGACCATGATGAAAATTATTTACTGATGTAATTAGTAAAATAAAAGGTGTTACAGTCACCCTGCTAGGGTTGCTGAGTTGCTTTTTCCACATCTGTATTGATATTAAAAAACGGCAACAGGTGAAACAGTTGCTAAAACATTCAGACGGCCTCCTGCTTTATGATCTCTAGCATGTTTTTTTGATCATTTTGTGTATTTTAAGTGCCACCGCCAGCTCCTGGCAGCCACGTATCCATCCAGCTACAGATCAGATACAAGCAGGGAAATGGACGGATGATGCTCAGAGTGTTGACTGCTGACCGAGAAGTTACAGATGACAGGTGATAATAATGCTGTATAAACAATACCTTATTTACCTTTGAAAATGACTTTTCATTTGCTTGCTTATGGCCCTCTCATAAGCATAACTGACTCATTATCTTCTGATATCTTTAATGAGTGAGGTGTTCTGTCCCCGAGGAAAACAAATGATTAGGTGCAGTTTCATAACATTTTCAAACCTTTAAGTAAAGTATTTCTGAAAATCCAAGCTGACTGTTGCTGAGAAACTGGAGCTTTCATGCAGAAATGATTGCACCATACTAAATAATTTCTCATCCATAGTTACACGGGGAATAAGCCACTTAGCCCAATCAGCATGCTTCATATGCTAAATGAAGGTCATGCAATGCAGAAACAGTGGCCCATGTGTGTCTTCGTAGTGTGAGAATGGCAAAACTACTGCTGTAAATGCTGAGGAGCACTTTCATCCTCCTTCTCAGCTCGGCGGCCCTGTCCTCTCTGTCTCTGGCCATCATTCAGCTCAACTCTTCACAGGCCAGCGCCGCTCTAGCCGTCAGAGGCCGTTTCCTTGATGCCAGGGAGGAGGGAGAGCTGCAGCGGAAGCTTATTGAAAGAGCAATGTGAGTAACAGCAGGGACCTCTGACTGTCAGCAGCATTGGTGGGTGGTCGGTATGAAAGCTACTTTATAATAAACTCTGACAAAGGGATTAAACAAAGGCTGATTACACTCATTCATTATAAGGCAGACATACAAATGGTTTGTTTCTGAATGCATTTTGTTTATTGGATGCAGAATATTTCTAAGGCTTACATAATCAACCATATTTGAAAAAAATGCTTGTTCGTTTGCAGAGAGCATAATCACAGTGCAGAAGAAAAACACACATTTCAAGAATGGATTAAAAAGATGGAGCCAATATACAGCAACATACATAGCTTGACGAGGGTAAGTTTTCACTCTTTTTATTGGATTTTAGAGCCACTAATTCAGGTCTTCAAGCATAAACACTCAATTATTTTGTCTTTTCAGAGAAAATCTGTCATTTCAGATTCTCAGGTAATTCATGTCCTTTTTAAATGACTCTACTTCAAACTAGAATACTTGCAATGCCACTCATTTTTCTGAGCTTTGTTTTTAATTCCTCTCCTCCCACTAGCCTTTAACAGATGCTGGTGCAGCGCTGTTCTACGCTATGAAGCACAGCAACAGGAAGTCCATTTCACTGAAGAAGAAGCTTCAGCTCTAGCCAGTGGTCTTTCTCCACCTTTTACCTCAGCCCAGGCAACTCAAGTCATGAATGTCAAAGTGAAACACTAAAATTGGACTTTGGCTTTATAAATACCTGTAAAATATTTCAATATGCAAACTATAAAGGCATTATAAAACTATATGACACAACTTACCAGAGATTCTTGCTTTTTTTCTTCTTTTTTCAGTGTCACATACAGAAACTGCTGAGACAGTAAACAGTAAAAATGGGTGTGTTTGACACTGTCTCTATGGCAGTTTGTGATTTTTACACCGACCAAAATACAAAGGAAAACCCCCATTCAGTAATACGATCACGCACATAACACCTAGATCCTGTGGTGTCAGCATAATACTCCTCACACTTTAAGAAAATCTTTTCTGTATGATATGATTTTGCACATGCAAGAGGAAATTTAAACACACAACACCAACATAACAGCACAGCATGTAGGTTGTATTATAAACAATGCGCATTAAATGTTATTTAATGAGTGCGTCCGTAAGTCTAAATCAAAACAGTGCAAGAAGAATATGGTAAGTGTCAAATTTTGAAAGTTGCAAAGGTAATGAGCGAAAAATCAGACTGAACATACAATAATCATAACAGAGATAGAGGCCAAGGCATAAAAAGACATGTGTTTCTCTGGTGCCGCCCTAACAACACACACATGCAGCTGTGGGCAGATTTTTGCATTGCATTTGTATGGAGCATTGCTCAGTGTTGGAAGATTCCAGTAAAGTAGAACATACACAAACCAGGCTTTAATCAGAATATGCAGAACAATGCTGAGCGGGTAAACACCCACAGAGCCCCTGTCTTTGTGGAGATCTAAAAATATCCTGCCATTGGGGTCTTTAGCCACAACCCGAGGCTCCTCCTCTTACAGACCCTCCAGTTCCACGTCTGCCTACATCTGGGAGCTCTTCTTTGAGGCCATTGACCGAAAGTGGGAAGTGAACAGCTCCATGAGCAAGACAGAGATGACAACCAAGAAGAAAATAAAATTCCAGGCTACCAACATGGGTTTTTGGAACTGTTTGTTAAACCAGGCCTTTGTGCAGATGCTGTTTCTTATGCTATCACAGGTGAAGTCAGCATTCAGTTTGGTGAAAGGAAACTAGGCAAGAAGAGGATAACAAGGATGCACAAGAAGCCAAACCACAAAGAAAGGCACTTGTTGGTGATGGTAGCATCCATTGCTGTTCTCCAGATGGGAATGAGACTTGTTACTAAGACTGCCATTGCCACTTTTACTGGAGATGTGTTTGTGAGGAGGCTGGAAAAAGTTAAACATAACTGACTAAATGATAAACACACATCTATGTTAGATCATTTCATATCATTTTAGCTCAAAATTTTGCAAAATCTGATTTGTCATGAATCTTATCTGAAGTTAAGGTGCACAACAGCTCATTTTGTTGGTCATTTTTTCCCTGATGGTTTTAACGTTTATAGTAGAAGTTTGCTGATATTTCAAGGTATTTTAGTCCCTTTGATGAAGTGCTCCCTATGCCATTGGCTGAAACGCCAAAGCAAAACCAATCCATGGAGAGGTGTATTTTGGGCAAAAATTATGTTATTTTCATGACTCACATTTTTTATAAATGCATTACTTGTATAGGAGTTCATCTATAAAAGTCTGATCATGAATTTTGTAATGAAGACACAAAAAAGTTTACTTCTTGCGACTCTTCGGTCGTTTATAGTCAAATGAGGGTTTTAATTTGCCTTTCTAACAAACCCACACAGATCTCACAAAAAATTCTTGGCCATCCAGACCTCATCTTGATCTGCATTACTTCTACTAACAGCCATATCTGAATTATATTAAAAGGCGAGTGGGAACAAATTATTTAAAAACACATTGCTATTTCTTCCCAAATAGGGAGACTCAGCTTTAATTTTTGCATTGTTAGGTAGCTTACTAAAGAAGACCAGGGGTGCTGAGGTTGAAATGCATGAAACTTATAAAGGCTGTGTGTTTATAGACATGGATGTAATAGTTCATAACTAATTAGTATTTTAATGATTAATACAAGTAATCCAATAACATATATTTCAATGTGTTTTTAATACTAAAATGCACAAAACAGATGCAATTCACTGATCATCTCCAAAATATTAAGGAACATTTCATCTTTAACAATATATCTTAAAATAACATTCCTGCATTCACTAAATTTTGCATTTAACTGTCTTCAATGACCATGGAAGCATGAAAGACTTTAGCAAAAAGAAATGTCAATTTAAACATTTAACTGTTGTCACAGCAAAAAAGACACAGCAGCTGGTGCACAAAGCTTAATGCATTTGAAGTTTAAACTGCCATTAATGGCCGCCAAGTGTAGCATGTATAAGAGCTTACCTTTTAGAGTTACAGTTTGCAAATGGAATACCATCGTCTATATTTACATCCACCCTTTATGGGTTCAGGAAGTGTCACTCTCATAAGTATATGCAGTTCAGTTTCTCGCCAAGCCATTTTCTGGCATTGCACTGCATTATGTTTGTGCTTACATCTTCCTATTTGACATTAAAATTGTTGGAGCTAAAAAAAAAATTAATTAAAAAATAAATAAATAAATATATATATAGGCTATATATATATATATATATATATATATATATATATATATATATATATATATATATATATATATATATATACACATACTGCTTGAGCCTAAATTTGTCTTGTAAAAGGGCGGAAAAATCAAAGCAGGCTTTTACATATTTTATTGATATAAAATAGTTATTCCTGTCATTTTTTTGGAATGCCACAGAGCCTTTATTTTATTTATCTAAACAACTTGTATTGCAATCAGGATACTAATGACACAGTAAAATAGATACAGGCTATTTGCTTCAACAAAGCAAATGAAAAGAAAGCCATTACTTTTAGAGACTGCTGAAAATAAGAACAGATTTTTTTAACCCTTTATCTACAAGCAAATGTGTTGGTTTTATTGATTTTACAGTGAGCAGTATATACTGTAATACTGTTTTGTTATGATAGATAAATTCATGACATATTATGGTATAATATAGATTATGAAACACTGACATCATACATAACATTTCTCAAATTTCATAGCAATACAACACACTGACTACATAGTAACAATTTACATAAATGTGAGTTTTTTCTAAGTGTAAGTTTTTATGAAGCTGAATGAAGACCCATTCACCATCTAAAAATGATTTAAGGCCACTGACTTGTTTTCTGTGGAATTAAACTTACAAAACATCTACAAAATATTTACAGTCCCTCTTCTTTGACTAAGTACTCTGGAAGAGTGTGAAAAGCAGTCACAGGTACAGTCACTGGGACTGTTAGAGATATAGCGCTTGTTTCAACAGTAGAGGTAGATACCTCACTGGCGGGTGGAGGAGAGGGGAGCGGGTCTGTATGAATAATGTTTGGGTCCCCGACATGTGTAGAAGGTGGTCCGGCATCTGCATGAGTCCGTAAGTGTTTGCGAAGGTAGGCGGCAAACAGGAAGGCTTTGCCACAGTGGGGGCAGTTGTGAGATTTGTTGTTGGAATGGATCTTTTGATGCTTACGCAGTCCTGATTTGTTAAGGAAGCTTTTGCCACAGTTATTGCAGACATGTGGCCTTGGCTTCGGATGCTGCTTCTCGTGCTCCTGCAAGTCTGCCAGCTGTGCAAACTCTGCATGGCAGGTTTCACAGACATGTGAACCCAGTGGCACTATTTTGGTAACAGATGAGGGAGTAGAGTCAATGGAATGCAGATTTTCATGAGTCTGAAGTTCGTCCCAGGTACCAAATGTAGCATCACAATGAGCACAGGAGAACTGAGGGAGAGTTGTGTGGGCAGTGAAGCCTGAGGCAGATGCAGACTCAGTATCCTGCTGCTGCTGCTGCTGTGGCTCAGAATGTTCAGCTAGGTGAGTTCTTTCATGTTTGCGCAGGCTTGAGGACACCACAAATGACTTCAGACACTCCTCACATTTGAAAGGCCTTTCTCCAGAGTGCACACGCCGATGCTTGTTAAGGCTGGAGCGCTCAGCAAATGACTTGTCACACTCTGTGCAGGAGAAGGGCCTTAGACCTGTGTGAACAAGCATGTGGCGGCGCAAATCCCAGGATGCTACAAAGGCCTTGTCGCAGCTCTGGCACTTGTAAGGCCGCTCTCCAGAGTGAACACGTTCATGTACAGCAAGGTCAGCCGGCTGCCGGAATCGCTTAGAACACTTATCACACGGATACGGCTTGAAACCCATGTGAGCGCGCTGGTGTCGACGGAAACTGGAGGGGTCAGAAAACATCTTGCCACACTGTGGACAGAGGAATGGCTTCTCACCAGAGTGAGTGCGGAGATGAGACTGGTAGGAGGACAGCTGAGTGAAGCCTTTCCCACACTGCTCGCACTGATAGGGTTTATTCTGAGAGTGTATACGCTGATGGCAGGCCAACGAGGAGGAACGGGAGAAGGCTTTGCCACAGTCTGAGCACAGGAACGGCTTTTCTCCAGTGTGAGAGCGCTCATGGTTTTTCAGGTCCTTCAGCTCTGTGTAAGTTTTGCCACACTCGTCACAAGCATACGGCCGGTGCCCCTGGTGGTTCCTTCTGTGCTTTCGGAACACTGAGGGATCAGCAAAACTTTTACCACACTCAGCACAGAAGTATGGCTTCTCTCCAGTGTGAGAGCGCTCATGCACTTTCAGTTTTGATAAAGTGGGGTAGCTCTTGGAGCACTGACTGCACGAGTAAGGACGCTCTCCGCTGTGCTGCGTCATATGGATCCTAAGGCATATAGCCTGCATGAAGGCCTTTCCGCAATCTGTGCATACAAAAGGTTTTTCCCCAGTGTGTGAGCGGCTATGATTGCGCAATTCTGTGGATGTCTTGTAGGCCTTGTGACAATCTGGACATTGAAAGGGGCGCTGAGATGAGTGTGTGCGCTCATGCTTTGAAAGTTGAGCCTTGCTTGAGAATGTTTTAGTACACTCAGAACATATGTGTTCCTGCTGTCGTTGCTTTACATGCGCTGATAGCTTGTGGCTCTGCAGCGTTGACATACTCTTAAAAGATTCAGTACAGGTAGAGCATTTGTAGAGGGGTTTGGATTTCGGAGGCCTCCCCCTGCCACGTTTTTTTGCAGGCTGATCTTTCACAACCTCTTCCTTCCCTTGGCTCTCTTCATCTTTCACAAGAGGGATGCATTGCTCTGTAAGAGATGGACTAGCAGACTGAGGAGAGGCCATCTTTATTTCTGTAAAGATAAAACATTAAAGACAATACAATTCGTATTAAAATACTTAAATCAATAGGAGAAACAGGGTATGACACAGCTGTCAAAACACATCAAGCTAACTTCCTTAAACATTTATAAATTAGTTCAGCACATCTTCAAACGTGACTGGCTGATTAAGGGGTGTAATTAAAACAAAAATTTAAAAAACGGCATGGTCCAGTGCACATAATTACAGAAATATATAGATAGGTAGGTGTGAATTTAATGACAAAATGGCTGGCATTAGGACCTCAGGGACAATAAGCTAACCTCTTTTTGAAAGGAAGTTGACGATGAAATATCACAGATCATTGTGCACGACTCACTGACAAGTGCCTGTCTGGAGACAAACATCACAAGTCTACACGATGATGTTGCAAAGTGCAGGACTCGACATGTACGTATATCATTATGCTAGCTTACGTACTACACATTTTTACTCACTCAAAATGGCTGGCTTTAGGACCGCTGGCTGCACCAATTCTCTCGAAAGTGCCATCACCATGACCATAGACGCACGGCTATGGATATGGATATTAGCTTCATTTGCATTTATTGTACCTTAAAGAAGAAAAAGTTATTCTCACCCGAATTAGGGCATTCAGTGTCATCGATAATGACAATGAACGCCAGTGTAACTGTGAGACACGATGATTGCTGTTGACTGGTTGCGGGATCACGTCGGCTCTAGGACCATGATGACGACAGCTATCGGCAAGCCTAGTGTGCAACAACATAATGCGTTCTATGGTTAAATAACATGTTGATTTATTATAAATCGGTCAAATATGGAATTCCTAATAATGCTGTAAGTATTACTAGAATTTACTATGTTAATTAAATATGGCAGAGCTGACGAAGTCAATTAGCTAACGTAGCTGTCAGAAGCAGCCAATATAACCGAGTTAAAATGCTTTGCAGAATTCAACATAATTTTTGGTTTTTGGTTTTACATTTGTCTCTTATATCTGTTTTGTTATTGTTTAAATAGTGAACTTACCGCGTTTTGTAGCGTTATGAACGAAAAACCCAGTCCACCTAGGTACTAATAACAGGGAACTATATCGTTGATGCACATTTCCTGTTTCCTAGCAACAAGAGCAATGTGGAAATGGGGACGAAAGGGAAAAAAGACAATTGAATAAAATTGGGTTTATCTTTTATACTAATATATTTTGTTTAAAGTAATGAATGAAGGCTTATATTTTTGCTGCTTACGATAAATTAGTTTGCTGCAGGTATTGGATTTTACGTGTTTGCTGACGATGTGATTCTGTTTTTAAAACGACTCACTTGCTTTTTGGTGCAATGTTTGTTTAGCTAGCCATGATGATGCTAGCTGTAGCCCATTAACGTAAGCTCGCTGCTTTCATTGAACAATATCAGATTACTTGTTCGCTCTTCCACAAACATAAATGTGGACGTATGTGTTTGTTGGGCTTTTGTTATTATTTAGGAGAAAAAATATTCTTATTAGTTACGTTGGTAATCTTTTAGCCAGAAGCGTTACTGTCCAAGTTTATTTACACAGCTAGTTAGCCCAAAGGTGCATCGATGTTAGTGTTGAAACTATTAGGTTATAGATCATTAATTTACTTTAATTACAGTTTAACAAGTAGGCTAATGTCATATTGTGTATCTAATATAGTTTAACCTCGGATATCTTTACAAAGCTATATTCTTAAATTGTCAATAAAGTTAAAGTCCTCAAGCTGTAGGGGTTTTTCAGAATTCAGTTATGAAGTATGGCGATGTTGATGCAAGAGTCATTTTCTGAGTTACGATCCAAAACATTTGCTAAATTTATTTTATTTTTATTTTTTTTTTTTATGTTGTGGCCATCTGTTTAAAGCTGCGTCTATTGATTTGACATGAAGACATGAGCTGGTGAAAAAAAGTAACTGATCAAACTCAACAGTCAAAGTATGAGAAAGTACTGCTTAATGCATAGTCAGTATACACAGACAGCTCACTTTAAGCCATTGATAGTGTTGTATTCCTGTTTGTTGTTATCCTGCCCAGTGATGTCCGTTCATATGGCAAAAGAAGCATTTTTTATCATAGTGATACAATATAAACACACTGAATGTTCTATTTATTTGTATTTATTATTTATATATTTAGATTTAATAATGAACATTTTGATTATTAACTGTCAAATTTGTGTTCCTTGATTAAGCTGATTAAGATGTGATCGTTCTGTTATATGTGATTGAATGTTATACAACCGTGTCTAATGAGCATTTCTTCTGTCATCAACAGTTCAATTTACCTGCTCATGCTAAACTCAAGTCATCCTCCTAATTGTCTGGAACTGCTCTCAAGATCCTTTGTGCTATTGCGTTCCAGGACATGCCTTGGATCTTATTGTAAACAACTGGCATCCGTCTGTTTGGACTAGAAAGGCTTCTAATGCATTTCCACTCTGCACAATCAGAAACTTTGTGTCCTCTGAACTTAATTCAATTATTTTCTTGTAATGGCAGTACAAGACCCTGGCAGGACAACAGGTTTTCCTTGCAAACAATGTGGCAAAGTATGCTCCAACATGCCCAGTCTGCTCGAGCACATGGACGTACATTATCAACAAGAGGACGAACGTAAATTTACATGTGATAAATGTGGACGCGGTTATAGACATGCTGGGAGTCTGACAAACCACAAAAAGACTCATGAAGTGGGTTCTTTTCAGTGCACTATATGTGGGAAAGAAAATTCTAATGCTTCAGCTCTGAAGAGTCATCTCCGGAACCACACTTCCTTAAAGAAGTACTCCTGTGCTGAGTGTGGAAAAGCTTTTCGTTTGGCAACTCAGCTGGCTACACATGAGAGAGTTCATCTTGCCCGAAGAGCTAAAGAAGAATCATATAGAAGGATAGACATGGACTTTTCCACACATGAAACCGAAAATTATCAACCACTTAGTGAGCAGTCTGTCAGTGTTGGGATGCCAGCTGAAAATGGCTCTTCTGAGTACAAAACAGAGGATATTTATAATTCACAATCCGAATCCTGTGATGACACAGCAAACAGACCATTCAGGTGTGATATGTGTGACAAATCTTACATACACCATCGAAGCCTGACCAATCATAAAAAGACTCACCAAGTGGGAATGTTTGAGTGTACTGTATGTTTCAAACTATTTAATAACATGGCTGCCCTCTACAGCCATCAGAGAATTCACAAGGTGAGAAGCAGGACAGACCATAGTTTGAATGGCAGGTCTCAGGTGGACATGACACTGGATCAGTTTTCATCTCAGAGCCACGATGCTCCAGTAAATTTTTGTCATTTGTGTCAGATACCTTTCCCTAATGATGAGGAGTTCCAGGAACACATTCAGATGCACAACTCTTCTTCTCTGTCTTTTGGGCTTCAAGATAATTTGTCAGAGAACCAAAATGTGTCATATGATAACAGTATTGCTTCAACTGAGTCAAATTTTTATTCACCTCCTATGAACAATTTTCCGTCAGTGTCATCAACAGATAACCCTGGAAGTTTTGATCTGCCAGAGGATAAGATAAAAAATAATGGTCACGTGTTTTTAGATTGCTCTCTTGATCAAAAACCATTTTCCTATTGTGCTCAGGGAGAACCCCCAGTCATGGACACGAGCATTAACAGTCCCCCACTCATGCCCATGCAAAACATTGACAATGCAACTAAAACTGAAGAAACTTCCACTGTAGAGTCTGATGAGCGCCCGTTCAAGTGTCAAACCTGTGGTAAAAGCTACCGGCACTCTGGGAGCCTCATCAACCACAAAAGGTCACATCAGGTGGGGATTTACCAGTGCTCCATTTGCAGGAAGAATTATCCACACCTGGCTGCTCTCAAAAGTCACCTTCGTCTACACAAAGCTCAGCAGTCATCTTTCAGTCTCAGTTCGGATGGAGACTGGCTCTCGGATGAGCCTCTGACACTGGATAACCAGCAGGGATGTTTCTCCTCCCAAAATGAGCATGAAGACAGAGCTCCCTCTGTGCTTGGAATTGATCAGGAGAACGCATTGTACCAGAAGCAGATTAGTCAGGACTTCTCCCAGGATGTGACTGCACATCTACCTCACAATGAACACATGATGCAAAGGCACATGTGTGCAGACTGTGGTGAGACATTTGCAGATATTGCAGGGATCAAGTCTCACAGTTGCCCATTGCTGCCTCAGAATGAGACTTCGAGTGGCCAGTATGCCGATAATTTAAACTTCCAGACCAGTAATGGTCATTGTTCTTTTGGAGATTCAGAAAGTAATGAGTTCAGTGACCTGAATGGTAGCCACAACCAAAGTTGTTTTGAACAGAATTTCCATGAAAATGTGAACAGTGCTCAGCTGAATGCTGGCAGTGAAGAGGATGATGTTGATGAGGAAGATGATGATGGAGATCTTTATCAGTGCTCTATATGTGGCAACAGCTACACCAGCATGAGGGCTCTCAGGAGCCATCTTCGAGGGCACACACAATCAGAGGGCACTCCTGCAAGCTCAGGGCCTTCTTCCATGTCCTCCCATGAAGAAGTGAAGGATGATGAGCTGGGAGAGATGATTATCTGTAGTACATGTGGGGAAAGTTTTGCTAATAGGCAGGATTTGATCAAGCATAATTTTCTTCACAACAAGGACCAGGTAGATGACATAAACCATTTGCCTATGAACAGTGACATAAAGGAAAGCAAAGAGGAAGAGCATATCATCTGTGGAATCTGTGGTATCTTCTGTACTAGTTATGATCATCTTGACAACCATGGCTGCACAGTTGAGAAGAAAGATGAGTCAGTCCACTGTAAAGAGGAAGTAAAAGTCAATGATGTCCAGCAAGAAGAGACGAATGTAGTCAAAGAGACTGTTGTTGATGAGGATCGTCAATACAAGTGTGATCAATGTGGGCGCTCATACAGGCATGCCGGTTCCCTACTTAACCATAAAAAGTCCCACAAAACCGGTGTGTTCAGATGTCTCATCTGCCAGAAGCGCTTCTACAACCTGTTGGCCCTTAAAAACCATCAACGATCCCACTTTGATATTAAAAGGTCTGTTTTAGCAGGAATTCTTGCATTTGAAATATGGATTTTAAAACAACTATTCCTTAATGAACATTTTAAAAGAAAAAATCTGTTACATACACTATTTACAAAAAGTTCAGAGATATTCAGCTTTTTGTTTGATGTCAAACAGTACCTAAAATACACCATAACCTATTTATGCATTAACTTAATTTGACGCACTATGCACCTGTACACCTTGTTCAGTGTTCAAATATTTATTGCAGAACATGTGTTCTCTAACAAGGTGATTAATAGAAAGAAAGAAAGAAAAGTTTCTGATCTGAATTTACACATCTTACTGTTTACATTTTGTCATCATCAGACCAACATGACACCTAACACATGTCGAGTTATTGACACATCAACATTTTATGTTCTGCTAAACCATCACTGTTAGCTTTTGCTTTGATAAATTGTTTCAGATTAAGGAAATACCATCACATAATTTTTCTTGGACGCCCAACATTCATGTTATAATCTCAGTGTATCATGAACTGAAGTGTAGATTTTTATCTGCATGTCTTGTTTCCTTCCCCAGGTATACTTGCCATGAGTGTGGGAAAGCTTTCAAGATTCAGAAGCAGCTCTTGATCCACCTTAGAAGGCACAAACAGAACCAAGCAAAAATCCAGGAACTCAACAATCAGATCCAGACATTAATGCAAATTAATGAGACCAAATCAGGTGGAGAAACACCATCCTTAACTTCAAATGCCAGTCAAGCTTTTACCTCTGTTCGGTGCTGCAAGCAGCTGCCAGAAGAAAAGGCAGGACAAGCAAAGCTGCAAACCTCAGTTAAATTGGAGGACACGAGTGACCAGCGCCCCTTTGCTTGTGACCAGTGTGGGCGTACTTATCGTCATGCAGGAAGTTTGGTCAACCACAGAAACTCACATAAAACAGGTGAATATTACTGTTCCATTTGTAACAACACTTACTCTAATCAGCTAGCCATGAAGAATCACTTGCGGACCCACTTTGCATATAAAAAGCACTCATGCCAAAACTGTGGCAAAGGCTTTAGGGGGAAAAAACAGCTTTTGGCTCATGTGTGTGCAGACCTAAGAAAGAATGGAGCTGGAGTTAAAAGGGGCCTGAAGTCCAGAGCCTTTAAATGCAAGGAATGTAAGCAAGCCTTTGTCTCTGTTGACCAGCTGGCAGAACACACCTGTGAAGGACCCTCAGACAGGGATTCACAATCAAATACATCCCCAAATAAAGAGGAACGGCCATTCAGATGCAACATATGTAATCGCAGTTACCGCCATGCCGGATCGCTGTTGAATCACAAAAATACCCACAAGACAGGACACTTCAGTTGCACGTTCTGTTCTAAGCCCTTCACTAACCCCATGGCTTTACGCAATCACACTCGCATCCACACACAGAAGAAAAAGTATGTGTGTTTCACATGCGGAAAAGCCTTTCGCCTTGCCAGCATCCTACACAACCACCAGAGGGTCCATAATCGGGTGATGAGTCACTTCAGCTGTCCTTCGTGTGGAAAGAGTTTCCAGGGCAGGTCTGGCCTGAAGAGGCACCGCTGTCGCAGAGGTCAGGAGAACAGCACACAGTCTGGAGTCCAGCGTTCAGAGAGGGGAGACAAATGCTTCAAGTGAGTTAGTGTCTTCTGTGAAATGAGATCCTTCTGTTAGTCATCATAGGAGTAATTCTCAAAATGTATTTACTAGTTTAAGAAATCATTAAAAAAATGTATTTGTATTATTATAATTTCAGCATGTTGTCTTATTAAGGTAAATTGCAAGAAGTCCATGAAGTCTGTTTGCAGTAGTTAAGGGACAGCTTCACTACTACACAGCTCTCTAAAAGAACTGTAAAGTTTATGTTTTTAACTGTAAAACGTCTTGATTTGTTTATATATCGGCTTCTAATAGTTTTATAAACAATCTTCAATAATTTTAAATTATCTAGTTTGCAGTGTTATTAATATAAGTATATTTCTACTGCAGGTGTGACCTGTGTGGGCGTTCCTACCGTCACGCTGGCTCCCTCCTGAACCACAAGAAATCCCATTCTGAAAGCCTGCATCACTGTACCTTGTGCCTCCAGACATTCCCTGACCCTCTCACTCTGCAGATACACTCCCAAATGAGGCGTCACTGCTGCCCTGAATGCGGCAAGACCTTCTGTCTGGTCTCACACCTGCAGAGCCACATAGAGGTGCACTCAAAGGACCGAACTGTGATCTGCAGCCTCTGCCAGCAGAGCTTTCCCGACGCAGCTAGCTACCAAGAGCATCATAATGTTCACCACATGGCTCAGGGCCCCTATCAACAAGGTGTGGATGAATCTGCAGAGAGCAACCTCTGCTGGGACTCAGGAATAAATCAGTCCATGGAAGTGGGTGAGATGCCCAACCAAGTCCCACCACCTTTATCCCATATTCCAGAAAGCATAACTAATTCCCAGAGAAGTAACAACACTTTCTTCGCTGAGGAGAAGAGCCACGTCTGTGAGCATTGTGGCCGCACCTATCGCCATGCTGGCTCCCTCCTCAATCACAAGAACAGCCACAAGACAGGCTCCTTCTTCTGCACAGTCTGCCAGAAAGAGTTCACCAACCTGATGGCTCTCAAGAACCACCGACGCATTCACACAGAGCCAAAGCGCTACCAGTGCCAGGAGTGTGGGAAGGCTTTCCGTGTGTCCACTCAACTCATATGTCACCGAAGGATACACACCAAAGAGAAGCCTTTTGCCTGCTTGCTATGCGACAAGAGCTTCTCCAGCAAGTCCAACCTACGACACCATCAGAAGATGCACCAGAACACCACCCATACCTACGACTCTTCTTTTGGCATGGATGCTAACACATTCATGGACCTGGACATGGGGTCCTTCCTATAAAGAAGTGTTCCAGATTATAAGAAGAACAGGACATGTTATTGTTTTCCGCAATCAGTAATTGTAACACAATATTTTATTTTTTGTTCTTAAAGTGTTCCTTGGTCACACACAGAAGCTCTTTTAAAGAAATGCACATTTCAGTACTGACTTCCACTCTTACCTCTGAAAGAGATGGCAACATCACTGTAACATCTCTAAAGGGTTTATCAGTCTGCTTTTAATAAAGCCCGAATGTTTTCTGTAAATACGTAGGCTCCCCTAAACCAGGGGAGGTGATGGAAACTTTAGTCTTTGCTCATCCCTCTATAAAAACAAACCAACCAAAGTGAACAGAAAACCACAGCCCAGGTCCATGTAAGAGCATCAGCAAAGATGACTGACTTTTTTGTAAAACAGTACTGTTTGAACTAACTCTTGTTATGTATAATTGTGTTCAGTGCCTCTGTAAGTTCTTAGGAAACTAAAAACACAAACTATATTTATCTCTGAATATTTTTTTTTCAGCTTTGCCGTCAGTGTTGAAGGACTCTTCACCTTGCTTTGAGAATTCACATACAGTAGGGCAAGCCTGTTTTTTTTTTTGTTTTGTTTTGTTTTGGTTTTTGGTTTTTTTTTTAAGTCAAATACCTCTGGGTATGTCCCAAAGTCAGTGGCAAAGTGAATTACTCAAATAATAGTTGTACTGTTAATATACAAAATCCTTCTGAGTGACACTGTATGCTAAATGGATGTATTGGTTGATTTTAAACCTGCTATTTTATTTGTATATTTTATTAGAAGAACAATTTATGAATGTTGTAAAAACTGTTCTATTAATCTCATGTAGTCTTGGAAGGACCGTCTCATAAGTCAGTTTATATCTTATAGTTCTAAGTTAGAACAGGCAGGAATGATTGAGCCAAGGATGGTGTGTTGTTGGCCGCACTCAGGGTAAGCCTTCAAAAGGAGCATGCCTGAAGTGTAAGACATTGTAAATAATCAGTTTCTGAACTAAACATAGTATTTTCCTCACTTGTGCCATTTCAACACTTTTAAAGTTAAGATCATGTTAGGGTTGTCATTCCAACATGTGACTGCAGCTCCACTCGAAGTGCACGCTGCATAAACCTGTGAGAAACATTGGTTATGTTGAAGTGTTAGTGCCTAAAATGTGGTAATTGTAGCAGCTGTATGTAAACATACCTCCTCTCACTGAACTTGTTACACTGTACACCATTGACATTAATCAGCAAATCTGTGGATCTCCTTAAGGGATAAATGGTTGACTTATAGCAGGTAATTGCAGTATTATAACTGTTAGTCAAGAGTGACTAAGTTATCCCTTTGCCTCCATGGTTTTTGTTTTTCCTCAGAGATGCTTCATTTGAAACAAGCATATATATGCCTTAAGTTCTGTTAAGCTCAAGATGCTTAAGTATTAATACAAGCTAAACCAAGTTTTGCCCCTCCCCCCAATCTCAAGTACTTGTGTAATGTGCCCATTGTTCTTTCACTGATTTCTTTTCACACATAAGACTTGCAGCAAAGTGGACAGATGGCCTTTGTTCTCATAACAAACTTAAATTCTTTTTTTCATGCCTTATGCATTGCATTTCATATCTGATTATGTTTAAGACACTTCAAAAATAAGAAATACCTCGAACGTCCTGCCTACCCAACAACTGCTACTTAATGCTTCATGCAGATTGACTGTGTAATTCATTGTAATCACACAAATTCACAAAGTGACATACGTGTCAGGCACATTCCAAGGATGAAGCATCAGTTTTAAAGTTTTCGTTTTAGGCTGGTATCTCCATGACATGGTTCCTTACTATAATTTGCACATGTATGTAGCCTGAAGAGGAGGCCCATAATGATTGTGTATATTGCTTGTTGAGTCAGCTGCTCAGTAATTCACCTCAGCTGGCTTGAAGGTTGTAATATTTCAAGCAATATGGTCAAAGTGTCATTTTCAGTGCATGAAATAAAGTTATCCCATGCATTTTGACTAGTCATTATACTGAATACAGTGGCGTCTGATTTAGTATACCCATGCTAGCGTTGCTGTACCATCTTGTTACATTATTTAAAATCATGTTTGTATTAATGATCATGATAACATCATTATATCTTTTTCCTTTATCACAGTAGCCTGAAGCATACATGCACATTTGAGTTCAAATTTTGAATGAACTTATTTTTGTATGTTTTTGATCCCAACTTTTGTGGCACTCAGTGTTGGCACTCTGTCAATAACCGCCATCAGCTTACAGCTTTGTGTGTTTAATCTCAGAGTTCTGTAAATGGTAAATTAGGATGAAAATGTAGGTATGACCTCTGTATATTGGCAGCAACATTTTCCTCAAGGGGGAAAACAACTGCTGGCTTAGCTTTTGTGTAATAAATTAAGCATTAACCACGGGTTTTCATTGCATTTTCAGTGCTCAACAATACCTGCCTAGTATTTATTATTTCATATTTCTGGAACTATTTTGTCACTCCAAAGCTTAGATTTCTACTTCTTTGTTGGAATTTAGTTTAGATTGTAAGAAAACTATTTAAAAAAAATATAGTGTAAATTGATTAAAAGACTTGGAAATAAACTGTCTTTGTTATTTGTCCATAAACAAACATTCACTAAACAAAATTGCACTTTCAGTTATTTTGGGATTAAAACACTTGCATTTTTAACAAAAGTTGTCATTTTTTTATTGAGAAAATACATTTGCTACACAAAGCAGTTTATATGTTTAGAGTAAGTAAAGAAAGCCAGTGCATTTACAGTATAAGAAATAGAAAGCAATAGAAAATTAAAGCCGCAAGCGGCATCCATCGGGTCCGAGCTGCCTGGACCCCGCCACCCGATGTCGCCATGACAACAGGTGGTGTAATGCGTTAAGGACCCAACGTGTATGAATGCTGTGAAGTTTGGTGCAGTTCCCATTCATTCCTGTGGAGATATGAGCAAACCGTGTTTCATGGCGAGAAGGTCATTTTCCGTCGGTTGCCACGGGAACACGCTTTCTCCTATTAGAAAGATTTGAGGATCGTTTAGTCACCAACTTGTCAGGAAGCTTCCCACCAAGTTTGGAGTCAGTCCCACGAAACCCCTCAGACTAGTTCGTTCAAATGGCAGTGAAATCCAAGATGGCGGGCACCCCGTTGCCATGGCAACAGGTGTTCGATTGACTTCTGTGCTGGACTTGGGGTGTGACAGGTATGAATACTGTGAACTTTGGGGCAGTTCCCACGTATTCCTATGGAGATATGAGCAACCGTGTTTCATGGCGAGAAGGCTTTTTCTGTCGGTTGCCACGGCAACACGCTTTCTCCTATTAGAAAGATTTGAGGAGCGTTTGGTCCCCAACTTGTCAGGAAGCTTCCCACCAAGTTTGAAGTCAATCGCACGAATCCCCTCATACTAGTTCGTTCAAATGTCAGTGAAATTCAAGATGGCGGCCACCCCGTTGCCATGGCAACAGGTGTTCGATTGACGTCTTTGCTGGCCTTGGGGTGTCACACGTATGAATACTGGCAAGTTTGGTGCAGATCCCATGTATTTCCATGGAGATATGAGCAAACCGTGTTTCATGGCGAGAAGGTCATTTTCCGTCGGTTGCCACGGTAACACGCTTTCTGCTATTAGAAAGATTTGAGGAGCGTTTGGTCCCCAACTTGTCAGGAAGCTTCCCACCAAGTTTGGAGTCTGTCGCACGAATCCCCTCAGACTAGTTCGTTCAAATACGATGTGTGTAAAGTGCGAAAACTGGGAAAAAAATGGCCGCACACACCAAGATGGCGGGCGCCCTGTTGCCATGACAACCGCTGTTTCATTGAGTTTTCTGCTCGACTCGGGGTGTTACACGTGTGTGCCGAGTTTTGTGTTCCTACGTGGAAGTAGACTTTCCGGACCCCATTCATTGTGTGTTTTTTTTGGTGTCTAGGTGGCGCTGTTGAGCCAATTTTGCATTGAAGTGTATGCGGACTTTATAATATCCGAGTTACGCGGGGCTTGACGTGTGTGCCAAGTTTCACAACTTTTCATGGGTGTTTAGGGGGTCAAATTTGGCGTTGAAACGCTTAGGAGAAGAAGGAGAAAAATAAACATTTCAACTACAATAGGGTCTCGCCATACTTCGTATGGCTCGGACCCTAATAAAGGCAGGAAATGTTAGTTTTTGCTCAGTAACGGTGGTGGCTGGCCTGTTGGAAGTTTCACAGAAATCTTCACTGGAGTCCCTTTAAAAGTGTGCTTGTTTCCTCACATGTGATGCTTTGCAGCACTGTAAGACTTTTAAAAATAAATAATATAAACATCTAGAAATAAAAAAAAAATCTGCATGTGAAATGGTTTCTCAATGTTGTTGTCAGAGGGCAAGCAATTTTCCCATAAACAGAGAGAATCCCAAGAAATGACCTGAAACTTTGTCAGTGATGAAATATCACAGTGAGGACTTTCTCTGCATGACTGCATACAAAATATGTAAAGAAAATGGAAAAGACCAACTCTGTCCAACATGGGTCTTGCTGCTCTCAGTTGCTACAAAACTCCAAACAAACACCACAATTACAAACATATTTTTTCTGAAAAGAAATTACAGGTCAAAGGTAGCAAGCCCTGTAACAGCGAAGCTCCAACAAAAACACTGTAGGTTATTTTCTTCTCTGCAGTACATTCCTCGCAGCATTCCCATATGTTAGCAGTTTGGGATCGTATGTCTAGTGTTTCAAGCAACCCGTCCTACAAGCACTGGGACAGTGATGTGAATTCTGGAGTTGTGACAGATAAAGCTCCATCTCTTCTAAGAAAAAAAAAAAAAACATAAAAAACTTAGTAACATAAAACAGATGTAACATTAATGGAATGACCTGAAAAACAGGGTCTATGTTGGTCTCAGGGGATGTAGTAACAGTGCATGAGTACAACTTGTTTCCTTAATCAACAGCTTCATCACTGCATCAGTCTGCTAAAAGAACAGGTATGTGGACGTACTGGAAGGGACAAAGTCTTGAATACAGTTCAGCTAAAAGTAGCTACATTCAAATGGCCTTAATGTGCCAAACAGAATATCTTACTAACATTTAGTTTTAGAGGCCGCTGTTGTGGTTAATGACCAGCAGATAGACCCCGTCTAACCTCCTGAACAGCACAAGATCAAACTACAGCCCGACTGGCAGCCTGAGCCATGTTACATTCACTGGGGTCCTGCTGAAAAACAGCACAATAAAACACAGGAGCACAGAGTGTAGTTTTGTCAAACATCTGCAAACCCACAAAGGTCCTCCAGGTTGGAATCTCACTTAAACGGAATATAAAGGCACACAAATCCTGAAGATGATACCGCTAGTACATACTATGTTGTTACTATTCCTACAGAGGTGCTAATTTTGCTCTTTGCAAGTCCTGTGGTCAACAGTGGACCTACATTGAGCTTGAGAACTGAGCATTTCTCTACACCTAACAGTCTAATAAATTAAAATGGTCTAATTCCGGCCAGGGTACACTGTACAGTCAAGGTATGCAGTTCATTGTCCAGAGGTTCCTCCGCCTGGCTCCTTGCTTCTGTCACATCTGTTTCCAGAGGAAGATGAGGCTGTGGAGGCGATGACAGTGATTCAGTTCTCTTTAACATACCTTTACATCATGTTAAGCTATAAAATATGGATTTTCACACCTTCATATATCAATGAAATTCAAAGTAAGAATGGAGCTAATATTCTTACACTCAAATTAATTAATTCTGTATCACTGGATCATTCATGTCCACCTCTTTATCATCAAAGGTTGTTTATCAGACTTTTCATCAAATTTTTCACATCAGTCAACACACATGCTGCCATTGTGACAAAGTGAAAAGATACCTACTCAACTGTTTAGGCTTGATAAAGTGGGCCTGCGGTCTCTTCAATAGGTTCTGTAATAAATCAAGAGAGGAAATAATGAGCACAGGTGTTTCCAATAACAGCACTGATGACTGTATTATTCATTCACACTATACTAATACCCTGACAGCACACAGCTGGATGAAATTCAGCCATCGATAATGTAATTATTTACACCTGCTCTCTCCTGGACACCACATTTAAGAGGTTTTGCCAACTAGTTTACAACAAAGACAGTAAAACATTTTTAGAGAAGAACTTTCCTAAAAGGTGATATCATTATTATTATTATTATTATTATTATTCCTGTTAGCCCTGAATGCAACATTTATACAAGGTTTTTACTTGATGTTATCACAGAATTCATGTCTACAAATATTGTTTAAGTCAAAATTCTTCATCAAATGATCGATAAATTAAAAGAATGTGGGGAAAGGTGAGTCACATTGGCCAAAAGTGATACCTAATAAACATTGTTGATTGACAAAAGCAAAGTCTTTCTCTTGAATCTTACCACGTAGAGGCCGTTTGTGTGACTTGCGTCTATGCACCATGATCCCGATAATAAGTGCAGCACCAATCAAAACTACAGCCAGCACAGAGAAACTGGTGATCGCTGCCAGTTTCCACACATCAGGCGTCTCTTCCACATGTTTACCTGTTAAACAGAAAATAAAGAGAAGTCTCAACGGCAGCAGATTTATCAGCTTTATCAGTTCTAACTGTAAATAGTGCCTGTTTATGCCACTTAAGTGTTGATTTTTGACATTCATTCACTTTGAACATAAAAAGTGTACCTCACTGACCATAATTCAGATTTTTTTTTAATATATTTTTACAGAATCTTTTAAGAATCTTCATACTGTCTGGATGGAAGAATATTGTGCTTTTGTAAAGGTCATTCATTCATTCATACATACATTCATTCATTCATTCATGTTCTTTATACTAACTTATTTGATGTAATATTTATCCCTGCAATGTCAAAGAAATACACAAGAAGCACAAACTGAAAGTAAACCTGTGTTATAGATGTCTCACATGTATTGCATGACGGGGTCTTTGGGTACTGTTTGCATGATGTGCAGGGCACGCACACATCCAAGTCTGAGTTCCAAAACTCTGAGCTGCGACACTGATCTGCAAAAACAGAAGCATCTTCTTTTTAGTTATTGTGTAATTATTGTGTTGTTCTTTGGAGTACAGCAACAGTGCGTCAACAATAGAGGATGCAAAGTGTTGGTTCTCCATGCAAATCCTATTATTTCTCACTTGTTTCCTGTACTTCTTGTTTGTTGTTCATTTTCTTGTTCACAGTTTAAAGCAAAAGTACTGCTATAATTTATTACATAATAAACACTGTAAGAGAATACTATTAAACACAAGAGTGGGATGTGCTGGAGGGGCAAAGGCCATCCCAGTGAAGTATCAGTGAAGCAGAAGTGTTTGTTCAGGATAATCTTACATAAACAATTATTAATATAAGGGGGGGGGCACCAATGGCTTTTTTTCTTTTTTAAATTTGCTGTACTTTTTACATCATATGACCACTGCAGTTGTAATAATGCGGTCATTATGTCTTGAAATCTAACGCCATACTCCCCACCTCCAAATCAAAACTATCTAGAACCTCCCCTGATCATGTACATATTTACATATGTTTATACGTCAAGTCAAGTCAAAGAAACTTCAAACTTGCAGAATAAATTCAGTTTGCATCAGCTTATTCAAAAGCCGTGACCTGACCATGACACCAGAGTATATTTTGTTCTTATAAAATGAAAGTGGGAAATTCCTCTGAGTGAAAACACTGAGATTCATAAGTCGCTTTGGTTGCATGAAACTGCAGGCTGTGAGAGAAGAGCAGGATGTGTTTTTACGTAAACCTCTTCCTTTGAATTGTTTGGCTGCTGTGTACCTATGTGACTTCCAGAGAATAAATGCTAAGACAGGCAATGTCGATCTCTGTGGTCAACAACATGAAGTTTCATTTCTTTTTATGGCAGCCTCATAGCTGAACTATCAACACTGCACTTACCAGGTGATAATTAACACCAACACAGACTGTTTTACTGTGCTTAAAATGCATGGTTTCCATGGCATCCAGTGGTTTATAAAGATGTGTGCACTGACACCAAGTCTTGTGGATATTACTACCTCTGCAACACAATATTACAACACAGTGTCCACCTAATAAAATGACAGGCACAATATCGCGCATGACAGTACTACAGGTAATGTCACAAGGAAACAGTCAAACAATATTTGACAGATAAAATGGTAATAACTTTTCTTCCTTCTCAGTGTCACACATGTATTTGCATGCACAACCTATTTCTTGTCTACTATGATAACAAGGAACCACATGAAGCCTGAAGTGAGTCATCCTTTGTGGTCAATTATTTGCTCAAACAAAAACTTTTAATCATCAGTGAAAGTCATACCAAAATGATCAGACAGGCTACTCTGACGTAAATAAAGCTAGTTAAATGACTGTGTGGGAAACTGCAGCTGCCTCGATGACAACAAAACTGTGAACTGAATATTGTAATATCAAACTGAGGAGCTGAAAAAGCAACTCTTCAAAACTGTCAGGACATAAAACTGGGAAAGATTAAATAGATAAAAGAAACTATATGATTAAAAGAATAAACCTGATGTGCAGAATAAAAGACTTGAAACCTTTTCAGTTTTCTCTAGTTTGTGTGGAGCTGTGCAGCAGTGACATGCAGTGGTGGAAAAGGTAATGAGATAATTTTCTTCAAAGCTCAAGATCTGGTATTATCAGCAAATTGTGGTGAAAAAAAACACTGATTCTCAAAAGTGATAGAACTGCATACTATGTAAATAGAATCCTACTGTTCTTGCTGGTCAAAGTTGAGCTGAATTTACAGTTTTGCAGTTTAAATCAGTTGTTTTTAACCATCGGTTTGGGTCCCTATAGTCGGTCTCAAAATAAATCTGAGGAGGAGATCTTAAGTAACCATTAAAAAAAACATTTGTATTTACCTTTAAAAAAAAGAAACAGTTAAAAAAATGTTCAAAATGCTGCTTTTCTACCTTTTCTACCTTTTTTTTTTACTCTGAGCACTACAGCTTAAGTTTTATTTGTCAGCAAGCCTGTGTTATACATAACCATACGACTTTCCACAAGTCTGCTTTGCACCTCTTGCTCAGTCTTCATTTGGCCACAACACTGAAGGAGGAAGAAGGGGTAAGCAAAAAAAGCTAATCCACAGACCTTCATACAACAGGGTCTCACTAGTTTGACTCATCCTGCACAACTTCCCCCTTGTACTAACATTTTCTTATCTTCCTCCTCCACTTTATATGGTTAGGTGGTTAATTGGTTAGGAGTTAAAGTACATGTTTAGGGTTAGATGGTAAAGAATATAACAACAGACTATTTCAGAACTGCTTGTAATCCTACCCTAACCCTAAATCCCCAATTCATGAGTTTATGAGAGATTATTGTGGAAACAAGTTCAACAGACAAATGAATAGAAATCCCAACCATTACACATAAAGGTTAACTTTTGAAAGAAAAATTACAAGTAGAGTTAACATAAATGGAAATTTTGCTCAGTTACATGAACAAGTATTGAAACTTTTGTTTTCTGTTGATAAACCCATCATCTGAAGCACCACCCATTGCTGTTTACTTCTAAAGAGATAGCTTTCCAAACATCTGCACTAAAACCTGTGTGCTGCAAATCTTGAGAAACTATAACCTTGATGATGTCATTGTGAGGTCATGAATAAAACTCAAAGTTTGTGTGTGTGTGTGTGTGTGTGTGTGTTTCTTTCTTCATGCAAAACATTAAGAGTCCTCATAAACTAAAAGTCTGAAAGAAGAGCTGCTGCATTCAATGGCAACTAGGAAGTTGTAATTTCTGTTAATATCCAAGAAAATCTGAGAGAACACCAGCAGTTTGGACTTTCCTTCTTGGTGATTTGTGTAATGTTTCTCAACCTAAGCTTCTGCATTTTTCATTATTTTGTAAGGTGGAAGAAAAAAGTTAAATGGTTATAAAAAGAAAGAAAAAAACATTTTTAGCTCTTTTCTTTGGGGAACTATGCAACTTGTCGGCTGAACTTTTTTGAAGAAAAAAACGCAATAAAAAATCTGTTTCTTCTAGATGTTTATGTCTAAGAAACTTGAACTTCAAATCCAGAACTATATGAGTAAGCACCGTGAGATCTCATCAGCATGCTTCATTGTAAAATCAGCCAAAAGCCACCTGCTCAAAAAGTCATGTTTGAGGCATTTTGACCTTTAGTTCTCTGCTTATATTACAGCCACATGTTTGAGCCTGTGGAGACTCCAAGTCCTCCACAGTCACATAAAAGCCTGACTGACTCATTTTACTGCCATGATCACAATGAAAATGTGTCACAGTTCTTGTAAACACTAATCCTGATGATTTCAGTCTTTCATCATTCAAATGGACTCCAGATACAGGGTTCAAAAAGTAACTGGGAGGAAATGAACTCTGGTCAAAGCCAAACATGGGTGGCATCTTCTGTTGATCTAATCAGATTTCAGCCTGAGGCTGCTGCTGTTTCTGAACCTTAATACAAATATCATTAAAATATTTCATGTTTCCTTTTTGTTTCCTTTAAAGTAAATGAACCTTTACACATTAATGCAGGGCATTGTTAACTGCTGCAGATGTTTCTTGTGGTTCATAATGTAAAATTTGAGGAATAAGAAGTTTTGGTCCACCTTTTTTTTTGTGAGTGTATGTTTTTAAAAGACATCCCAGACAACCTAGTCTGGACATGAAGGATCTTTTTGGGTGTGGGTTTGCTGTATTTTGTCATGAACAGGAAGATGGGTGTAGCAACAGCTGATGTCCAGATGTAGTAAAAGTTTCACAGACATAGAGCCTAGATGGAACTAGTGTTTGAAGTTTGCTCAAATAACCTTGGGTATCTTTTATGACAGAGGAAATGTCTCTGACCTGTTTAATTATTCAAGATTTTATTATCTTGGTGCAGTCTGAATGTGGTTTTCTCCTCTGGGATTACAAACTTCAAAGGGCAGTGAAAACACAGTCAAAACTCTGTCTTTTTGTTTTTATGAGACACTGAAAATTTGTCTGTGCAAAATGGACAAAGGCTGTGCTCCTTTTCCATGTGGCCTGTCCTTCTCACCGAGGGGCACGGATGGATGCGGTGAAATAAGGCGATCGGAATGCGGAACCGGTGAGAAATGCAGCTGGTAAAGGAAGCGGCTCTGTAAGCAGACCCGCTATCTGGCTCCATTAAAGGGAGACCAGACCGCAACTCTTGATTCATGTTCACAGCAAACAATGCAACAATTGTGTGAATCAAACTCAGGAGACGGACGAAAGGGATAGTCTAGGAATTTAATAAAGTTATCTTCTTAAGCATTACTAAACAACAACAACAAAAAAAAAAAGTTGTGTGCACAATAAATTTATTTTACTCACTTTTCTGCGCGCTCACACCGTGGAGACTGGTTACAGCCGCTATAATAAATCCGCACAGTGCGCAAAGAGAGGCTGAAGCCATGATGTCTGCGAGTGAAAAGCTGCTCGATGTGGGCTACACAATTCCCAAAAGTTCATCTGATTAACAATCCGTGCTGGTTTTCAGCATGGAAAAGCGAGCATCAGAGTGAGTCATACGGAGGAGTCTGCGCCTTGTTTTAACAGCGCACACACCCACGCTAAACAGTTCAACTCCTATGAGTCATTTCCTATGTACTGTACTGCTCGGATTCCCTGTGCGTACTGCCCGACTCACAGGAAACTCCGCTGCCACCGAGAGTGGCTTCGTTTCTTTCAATACAAGTGAAAGTTGAAATTAAGCCACATCAGGTATAAGAATTTCAATCATTATATTTCACATTTCTGTGGATACGCCCTGCATTTTTTTCCTCTAAAGAGTAAAGACTGGGTTCATAGTCTTCTCATTGTTATTACCACGCCTGTCGACGTCATTCCATGCTGCCTGCCAATAAACACAACTTTCTGGCAGGAGTCTGGGTCCCATGCATAGAAAAAAAAGAGGAACAGAAACTGAGTCAGAAACAGATGACATTCCCTAGTTTTAAAAAAAAAAGAGATCTTTTTATGCCTTTTGAGAAAGTCAGCTAAAAGGTAAAAACCAGATATTTTAATGCCTTCAGGAGACACGGTCTCGCTGTTGTGAGTTGACATTTCAATAGTGTGCGTCCCTGACGCGCGGTGGATTTGTTAATGTCTGGGGTTGGGTGTAGCCTGTTGCTGCAGCACAAATATGCAATAACAAAGCCAATGGACGCACGCTTGCTAAGCCATCAGGCTGGCCCCAGTCACAGCGTTGTCTCATACATTAATGAAGACCATCAGTTACTACATCGGCTCTGTGCCACACAAATATTCACAAAGTTAAATCTACTCATTCTCATTTATGACAGATTATGTGTTTAAATGAGTGCAGCAACTACCCTGTTATCCCTCATCATTATTCCTGCAACACTTTGGACAATTCTTGAGGAAGTCTCCACTAACTGTTCCCAAATGCCTGATAAAACTTTTTTTTTTTTCCACATATCCAATCTTCTCTGCAGCCTGGAACTTATGCGTTACATGGTGTAAACTGCCTTTCCCATAAGAACTAACGTCAAACAGACGCTAACCAAACTCCCAGTAAATAGTTCACATCATCAGATCAGAGGGGGAAAAAAAGAGGTTCATTGGTGCAATTAGGTTAGAGGCATGTTGTTACACAGATGTTTTTGTACTCCACTGTCACGGCTAACCTTTAAAAAAAGTGGTTTGGTAGGACCTGGAGCTGCACGCCCCACTAAGGACACCCATATGAGCTGACTTTCCACTGGAGTGATTTCATCAGTAATGAGGCACTATAAGCTACAGATGTTGTGTCAAACTCTCCAATAGCAACCATGGCAACAGGATGAACACACACAGAGGAGCTTGCCCAAGGTGATCCAAACACTCCTGTATGTGCTGACTGCATGCCAAACTAGCTGATGTCTCTCAGGCATTGTTAATACTATAGCCTAAGCAAAGACATAAGACAAATCTAGCTGTTGTACTCTATATATTGGAACCATATTTAGCTTTAAGCATGCAATCCTCAAGTCTCCTTTTAATTTAGAAGTTTAAGTTTCAGCTTCATTGATCTTAAGGGATTTCCAAAACCAGCAGGACAAACATTTAAAAGAAAACACTTCAAGATGATCAAACACACATCACTGCAGTTCAGAGTTTTTCAATACAATAAAAAGCTTTAAAAGTTGGACCGTTTTGTTAAAAGAGGATCTTTTGACATTGACAAAAGGAAAAAAAAGAAAGAAAAAGAAATACTCAGAGCAGCGCAACATGTAAGAATAGCAACATGTGCACAAACATCTGTGTTTATTAACTACATCACAACACTCTCAGTGAGATATATCACTATGTTTGGTCACAAAATGGCAATAACGTGGTAAAACAAGTCTTTCCAAAGAGATTAAAATGGGGATGCACTCATCTGATATCCCCCAATCTCAGGCTCTGAGTTTTTCCTGCTTGTCGTCTTCTACTTCTTTCATTCCTTTGGTTCTGTCTACAATTTTCTCTTTTTGCTCCTGCTGTTTCTATGCAACTTAGGTGATGTAGATGCGGTGAAAGTCGTTGGCTCCAAAGGCACAGTTGCACTTGGGGCACTTCCTTTGTCGGGTGTCGTAACGCATCTTCAGACATTCGTAGCAGAAAACGTGGAAACACTTGGTGAGAACAGTCTCCTTGTCTCGTGTGTTGCAGCAGGGGCAACGCAGCTTGGCCTGAAGACAGATAAATAAATGTGTGTTGGGCCATTACTGACTTGCTAAAAAATTTATTACCTCTACTTATTTTATGGCAAAATTTTGAGGGTGTAACTAGTGTATTTTTTTTCATGTCCCTAAAGCATGAAGAGATCACAATGTTTCTGAGGGGCTTTGAGCTCCCTTTATGGTCCATGTTTTCAAATGTCACTGCCAGCTAATCAAGCAAATTACAAAAGCTGTGGCATTTTGCATTATGACTCATTACTTCTCATTAGACTGTTGTAGTCTGTTCAAAGCGCTTTACTTCAAACTGTGACTAGGAGCTGAAATAAAAATGCTTTTATTTATCCTGTGGGAAATTGTAAAGAGCAGTTTGTGTTTTGGTTATTTTCTTGCCACCAACAGGTTAATTAAAATGAGAGTTGTCTCCTCACCTTGTATTGATTGATTTCTTCCTGTAGGATCTCATCTGCATCTGAATACACCTCCACCTTCTTCTGTTTCTCCAGCTTCCGCCTCAGCCTGGACAGCTCCTCCTAGAAAAGCAAGAGGACAAGATTTTTTTTCAAAGAGCTGCAGCTGAATGTTTTAACTGAAACCAAATGGAATAAATCAGAGTCTTCAGATATAGGATAATATCCTCAGTGCTGGGAATCAGCATACCTGTGCTCGTTTAAGATTGCTGCTCTCCCTCTCCCGGGCGGTGCGGTTCTCAGCCACGGAGACCTGGATCTCCTTCAGCTTGGCCTGTGTGTGCTCCAGCTGCACCTTCAGGTCCTCTGCCAGCTGTGCAGCCTCCACCGCCTGCAGCGGGGAAGGAAACAGGAACACTCAATGAAAAAAAGCCGATAAGATTCCTGAATGTGGTGGTACAGTTAAGATGGTTTAAGTAACCCCATAACCCCAATGTTTCCTCTTTGATTTATTCTTTCCTTCAAATTAAATATATTTTCCACACCATGAGTTATGGAATCATGAGTCAGTATCAGTAAACATATGTTGTATTTTCTGTTCTTGAAGTTACACTGTTTAAAGACAAAGATCTATCAATAGAATGTATTGTATAATTATAAACTGTTTTAGCAGTATCTTACCGTTTTGCTAATTGTAATGTTTTTAAGTCATTAGAATGTAAAAAAGTATTTATACAACAGGTCCTTTTACACGATAGAATGTCCAGATTACCCGTGTAAAAGGCTGTGAAGAAGAAAACTCTTCTGAGGGCAACAAAGAAGAAAAAGGGATAAATATGCAATCATAGATACAAATTTTAGAGAAGTTTGTCACGCATCAGAAAGAACCCAAGTCCCACTGCAGCAACATAAGGTCTGACAATGGGTCTGAGGATCCTGGTACCTAATGGCAGTCTGGGTACCTTTGGCTTGCACATGGAGGTCTGTGCAGCCCTCCAAGGTCATGCTGGAATATGTTGCAGGCAGCAGAAAGTTCTCCACGGTATCTCCAGACTCTCTCACATCTGTTACATGTGATCAGTGTGAACCTGCTCTCATCCGGGAAGAGCACAGGACACCGAATGTCAATCTGTCAATCCTGGTCTTTCCAGGCAAATGCCAATCCGGCTGCATGGTGCTGGTATGTGATCACAGGCCCTACTTGTGGATGTTGGGCCCTCATACCACCCTCACGGAGTCCATTTTTGACAGTCTGAGCAGAAACAGGCACATTAGTGGCCTGCAGATGGCAGTCCTGCTGCAGGGTCACTGTCAAGGACCCCTTTACATCTCCTTGTATATTTGGCTGTCTCCTGGGATCTCCTCTATGCTATTGACACTGTGCTGGAAAACACAGCAAGCCTTCTTGCCGCAGCACGCACTGATGTGCCATCCTGGATGAGCTGCACTACCTGACCAACTTCTGTGGGTTGCAAACACAGCCTCATGTTCCTGTAGGGGTGAGGGCACTGGCTAAATGTGCTGCAACAAAACAAAATTGGCCAGAAAGGATGAACACAAGGAAATGGTCAGTGGCCACCACCTGCAGGACCATTCCTTTATATGTGTTTTCTTGCTAATTGCTTCTCATTTCCACCTTTCAGGTGAAACTGATTCAGAGTCAGCGTTACATCCTAACTGGACAAACTGATATCCCAAAAGTAGGACTAACTTTGAGTTACAGGCTAATGATTATGTGTTCCCTTTATATTTTTTGGAGCAGTGTATATAATGGCATAAAAGGCAAGTGTGTGTGAATCAATTTCATCAAAGATGTGGTAAAATGAAGAGGCAAAGGCAGCAAACAAGAATAAACCTAGGTGAATCTTTTCCCACTTTTAAACTCTGATGAAGAACTAAGGTCTTCAAGTGATTGATAGATCCTCCCACCTTCCTCTTGTTGAGCTCTAGTGCTTGTGTTCTGACAGCCAGTTCTTTCTCCAGAGCAGCCAGTGTGCTCTGAAGGACTCCCTCTTTTTCTTCAAGCTTTTGGACAACCAGCAGCTGGGCATCCACCTGAAAGAGGCAGCAATAACCAGTTGGCATTTTCACACACAGCAAGTGCTCCATTTCCAGGATGTGATTTTTACACCTCACCTGGGTTTTAAATGTAAGAACTTGATCAGCCAGCTCCTCCTTTTCCTCCTTCAACAGCTTGTAGATCTGGTTAGATTTGATTCGCTCACTCATCAGCTTGAAATTGGCATCATCCTTCTCCCGCAGCTGCTGCAACAGCCGGCTGTTTTGCTCCTGCATATCTTCAAAGGCCTGTCCTGTTACGTCCATCTCACTCAGCAGGGCTTCCTCCTCCTCAAAACACAAACATGTGTCAGTGATTGAAAACAATGAAAAGTCAGTGACAGCATGATGCTGCTTCTGGAAACCAGTATATAAAGCAGGATGTGGTTGATTTCAACACAATTTATACTCAAATACCGCAACATGACTATAGTGAGGGCATGCAGTTTAAAAAGTTTCATTTCTACTTAGAATTTTCTAATGTATTTTACTTCTTTTTCCGCAGTAAAACTAATATTTGCATGTGAAGCAACAATGTTTGCAATGCATATACTTCCATTTTACAGTTTTCAAATGAATAATAAGCATCTAATCCCAATATGCTTCTTAATATTTTAACAAAGAAAATCCCAGCTAAAGACATAAAATATGATCTAACAGCTTTCCTTCAGAGTCACCTGCTCTCTGTGGCTTGAGATGTTACTTTCATACGGAGAAGCATATGGCCCATTTTTATTTCTTTGTGCTGCATTTTTTGTTGCACGGCAGAAAATAAGACCCGCATGCTTAGCTGTCAGATATGTTTAATGTGCAACTCTGAGTACATTGAGCAGGAGTTTATAGTTTGACACAGTTAACGGTACATAAAGTCACAATTTTCTTTCCCTTTTTATTTTTCACTGACAATTTTGACAACATCTGATTCATGAATCAAGACTGAATTACAAGATTTAAAAAAAAGCTTCCCCCTTCTTTTACCACTGACCTCATGCAAACGCACCTGCTCTGTTTTATGCGATACACACAACTTCAATTTTCTGTACTGCATTTGTACATTTCTGCTCAAGCTTCCCATTTATGAAGCAACAGGGTTCTATAAAAACAAGTCAGATGAACTCATAAGTAGCTTGTTTATTGGTTAGTTTTGGCACTCTTAATCCTGGCTGCCGGAGATTAAGGGGAACATATCAAACACGTCTGCCTCCGCTGCAGTTAACTTTATAGTTGATGTAAAGGTAGGACTAAAATTTGAGCAATTTGTCATCAGTCCATCGTGGGTTTTTACTTAAGTTAATTAGGTTCGGCAAGACCTCCCAAGCATGAGGAGCTACAGACAGATCACATCTCAACATCTGTTGCAACTCAGACTGAAAGTGTAAAAACTCACCCCTGTTTGGGTGACATGTGTGGAGATAATGTGATTCATATGACCGAATAAGCCTGACAGCACCACGGTCAACAGCAGCAGAAGAATAGCGTGACAAGAAGAGAGTATTACATTATCTAATGTGGGTGTATCTGCAACACAAGTTATAGAATTACTGTGACATTACTGAACCTTGACCCAGGACATATGATGGGTTTATATTTTTCATCTCATGATAATTAACTCTCTTATTTCCTGTATTTACTTACTTTAGAAATTCCATTAATTGTTTCAGCATTTATAAGAGATTGACCTCAGATGTGAGTGCTGTGAATACCTAATTTATTACCATCCAAAATTATTTATTATCTCATTTTCTGGTTTATATCTGTTTTAAATTTAGAGCATGTTTGTTTTATTTGTATGTTTCTGCTTTTTATTTGTAAAGCAAGAGTTTGAACTTATTTTTAATATTTTAATAATCTGATTTAGTGGGTGACTAAAAAAGGTCCTGCAAATGTATTGAGTGTTAATTAAGCTAGACTAAAAGGTATTATTTTTTTGTTGTTGTGGTTTTTTTTACCCCTCAAATAATACATGCACCAAAATGGTAGAAAACGAAACCCCTTGAAACATTACCAATGGGCTCAGATCAACATGCCCAGCTGATTCGTTCAAGGCTGTAGGTCAGCTCTCAGTTCCTCTTAATTTGTATAAGATTAGAAGAACTTCTCTCTTAAGCAAATGTGATACTCATTGCTCTAGTTTCACTGGAAACACAGCTGGCTGATTATATGCATCTCATGTGCAATCCTAAAGGTCTCAAACTGTACATTGTGCTGGTGGGCAAATCTTAATTCTAGCTGACTGTTAACATGCTAAGAGTCTTTGTGAGCTTGATGAATGATGAACTCTAAAAATATTGTGTGACTTTTAGTCTAAATGAGTAGGAAATACACAAGATAAAAGTGTAAACGATGAGCTAATCATGCTACGTTTATGAGTACACTACAAAGATACCTGCTTTGTGGCAGCGAGTTTCTTCTGTAGATGCTCAATGGTCTCTTCTGCCACACGTATCTTTCTGAGGGCATCTTCATCGGCCAGCTTCTTGCTCTCCTTCCTCTCCCTCTCCTCCAGCTCTCGCACTCGAATCCTTAAGTCTTCCACCTGCACAGTTGGAGTTCAGGACTGGTCATTCAACTTAAACTCACATTTAAAAATTGTGCCCAAGTATGACTTCAATGAAAAATAAAACAAAAACAGACCTCTGCTTTAGATTTGCGTTCAGCAGCCATAAGTTGCACTTTATCTCTTTGCTCCTTTGGAGCCGATTTATACATATCCAGCAGGAGCTTCATCTCTTTCTGGGACTCCTGGGCTTTTCTGAATAGTTAAGGATGAAAAGATTACATTAAAGGTTGCAAAAGTTAAGTTTTTAATCTTGTGGTGTTGAGAAGAAAACAGGAAGTTAATGCCTGGCTGAGCATGTCCCATTTTAAACAAACGCAGTATGAGACTTATTTTTCTTTTGCATCCTTTTGTGGTGGATGTGTTCACCTTTTTCTTTTCAAAACTATTTACTTTGTAACATAAGCCACTTTTACACTCGCACTGGAGTCATAAAATGCTTTAGACATGCACACAGAATGTAAGCAAGGGGCCTGTACAAATAGATCAACACAATGAGTCTCATTTGCCAATTTCAACAGCAACTTCTATGAACTAGTTTCTACAACACATCTTGCCTTCTACACCCTACAGACAGAAGTTCCTCTGCCCCCCTTCCCTCACATTTACAACTATGAGAGCATATCTCTAGCAGAGAGCCTCCAGCTGTGAAGCACATGTGTAAACACTAACTGCAGTGAAAGGACAGACCAAACTATCTGTACTTCCTTCTGAAAAATCTCAGGTGTTCATGTGTGAAAACAGCTTTGAGATGTTATATGGCCTCGAGGATTGGAATTGAACTGGAGTCAAGTAGAAAAAGGACATACTTGAGTTCTACTCTGAGCATCTTTAACGTATCAGAGTCCTTCCTCTTCAGCTCATCGCTGCGCTGCCTCTCCCTCTCGCGCTCCCTCTCTCGCTCTCTCTCGGCCTCCCTCTCCCTTTCCCTCTCCCGTGCCCGCTGTCTCTCCAGTTCCTTCCTCCTCTCCTCTTCTTCCTCCTGGTCTTCATCCTCCTCTTTCTTCACATCGATGCTGTCACTCGTCGTCTCTTCTAGAATCAAAACTCCAGTGTCTCCACTCTGACAACGTAGCTGCAGACAAATCAAACCAAATTTTGAAGAGTAACCACCAGCCAACTCGATTAAACAATACTATCATTACCAGTAAGTCATAACATCTACCTTATTGATCTCCATCTGGGTTTCCCGCAACTTCCTCTTGTAGCGTTGAACATCACCTTTCAGCTGAAGGTTGTGGTTTTGAAGGCTGCTGATTAAGTGTCGCATCTCCCTGTTGATTGGTCCTGTGCGGACAAAAGATGAACAGAGCGGAGGCAAGGTGTGGTTTAGTTTTGAGTCATTAATTGTTATGCAACGTCATCATGAAGTTGTAAATGATGAGTTAAATGATATGTTGCATAGAAATTAAGTCATGATTCAAATGAAAATATGCATCGTTACTGCAGTACCAGAGAAAAGGTTTTGTTCTTTGGACTTCCTGACTGGTGTGAGGGTGTGTTTGGATTATGTACCTGCTTGTTCGTTAGCTGCCAGGTTTTGCTCAAACTCGATACGCAGCATCTCATACTCTTTGCGCACCTGGGCCAAAGTATCCTCCAGCTGAATGACCTCAGTTCGTAGCTTCTTCTGAAGGGATAGCTCATCACTCTAAATAGTTGAAAATAGTAAGATGCTGTTGATCATGTTGCTAAGCTGCTGCAATAATACAAAATATTTGTTTAAATATCTGGGTCAAAAATGTTACTAAAGAAAAAAAAAAAAAGAAGTGTAACATGACATTTGTATAGATAAAGATACTGTTTTTTTTTCCTTTTGGTATCATCTTCAGACAACAAATAAAACATTTCAGAGTCACCTCCATGTGCTCAATCTGGCGGAGATGGGCGTTTTTTGCAGTGAGCAGCAGAGCTCGAGCCTCATCCAGCTGAGTTTTTACTCCAAGAGATTCGTTGTACAGCAGGGAGAATTGTGACTGCAGACATTTGTACTCTAAGGTTTCCTTCACAACCTCTTCTGGAATATTGCGCAAGTCCATCTGAAAAATTTGATATGCATTGAGATGGCAGTTACAATTAACAATGTAAGTCTCTTAACACTATAGTCAAGATATGTCGATCATCTTAAAAACAGACCTGTCAGGAAAATTAAACTAGGCTCCAAACAGATGAGCTGACAAATGAAAACGATTTATTTACCTTAAGCTTCTCACTTTCCCTCACAGCCTCCTGAAGCTCCACCTGCAGTTTTTCCAGCTCTGCCATGCGACTATTGGCCAACTCCTGGTTGTGCTCCAATTCTGCATTGAGACTTTCGAACTAAAATGAGAGCAAAGACCTCATTTTATAAACAAAGTTGTGCACGGTAGATTTTTGAAGCCAGGAAAGGGGTACCCTGTTTCTTACCTTCTGGATGTTCAGTGTTATCTGGCCTCCAGCTAGCCCACCTGAGCTTCCAGTGCTGCTGTATCCAGATTTTAGCTGTTAACAATAAATGCATAAAAAAAGACAGGAGGTCTATAACCATACCTTGTACTACCGACTTACAAACCACAAATTAACCATTCAAAACGAAGAAAAATCTGTGGGCTGATAACAAAAGCTAACCACATTGTGACCCACATATTTAAAGCTAGTATTTCACTTTAGCATTGTGAGGGCTCAAAAATTTAAATATTTTTTCCCAGCACGCTTATCATTAAAGCACACATAGCATTGTATATGACCAATATCATATATGAAGATCAAAAGAAATCAACTTGAATGGACATTTGCATGTTTTATTGCTTAAACAACAAACACACAAAACTGTTTATACTGCTCATCTCTCAAACACATGTATAATGCACCAGGTAATTAAAGAATATTCTTTGAAGATCAAACTACCGATAATCTCAATTACAGCAAAAGCTTTTTATCTACATGAACAGAAGATGTTGAAGAAATGCTTGATAGTCCACCTCCACCAACCACCTCTGCTGTACTGGCTTTGATACCATTGCCGGTTGTTAACCTGAGTAAAACAGTGCTGCTTGAGGCAAAATAATCACCATCTATTTTCTTTGTTCTTCTAGATAAAATTAAGGTGCTAACCAATATACTCTGATTAAGCAAGTGAAAGTAATATCACTTCATGTTAAATGTTGCCTATGTTTAAAGACATGTCACAGTCTATATGTTAGACAAAACTGGCCGAGCTTATGTCTTGTAGACGCACAAAAAAACACAACTCAACCTGAAGAAAGCAGCACAGCTGCAAGTTTAAAGCAAACATACCTGCTCCATGGCCTCTGCTAGATGTTTGTTGAGCTTCTGTTCCCTATTGCGGAGTTTCTCTATGTCCCACTGAAGGTCCTCCACCGTTGTCTCCATCTCAGACACCTTTGTCTCTGCACTGGTCACCTTGTCCACCAACTCGTTGTACTGAAAGACAGAAAGACATGATGACATTTAGTCACTGACAAGTTTCCATTAAATGAATATTATCATTTTAATTCACAATTTTTTAACTGTACCCATAGACACACAACAAACATCTTAATACCCATTAGCAGAGACAGGAGATCATACCTCCATGGACATTTTGTGGTGTCGTCCCTGCAAGTGCATGGCGAGGTCTCGCAGTCGTATGTTCTCGTCCAGAAGGATGTGGTTCTGATTGATATCAGACTGACCACCATCCTCACATGCTAACAATGAAGATGAAAACATGTACATTACTTTCTCTTCTTTTTTTAAACTAAATGAGTGAAGGCCATTAATTCTATACATAAACCTACATGAATATGGCATTAATAAAGCAAGGCTAACTATTTTATACAACTCAAATAAGTGCATCTCGACAGTTACCTGCAGTCTGAACAATTCTACACATGTCGTCAATACGCCTGTGCAGCTTGTCAAAGACACGGACCAAGTGGGCAATGGCTTCTTTGCTAAACTGCATGCGGTCCTGGAGGTGCAAGGATAGCTCCTCCTCGCTACTTTGCTCCAGTGTGGCCAAGAAACCCTTGACATTTTCACTTAGAGGAGGAGGAGGCGGTGATCCATCTGCACAGAATAAGAAACTGTTAAGGCTAATCAAAACGTACTAATATGATTATAATTGACAATAAATTCTAACAGTTCAGTTTAAAATGCACATCTCTTCAGAAACTTGAAAATAAATAAAACAATACTATTAAGACAGCTTGAGTTAGTACAGCCAGGGTAAACAGCATTATTTCTTATTTTCTAATTTAACAGTCTTAGTAGAAAAGATCAATCATTCCATTTCTATGCTCGCTTAACCAATTCAGAGTTGCGGGATAGTAGAAGAAAAATGTGATGGATTATGTCATAAAACAGTGCTACTAACCAGTTTTTGGATCTTTTGTTGGTTCTGTAGGTGTCATTAACTCCTCTGATCCACCAGGAGGAGGAGGTGGCTGTTGCTGTGCCTCTTCCTGTTGCTCTTCCTGGTGATCCTCGTGCTGCTGCTGTTCTGTCTGCTCAGCCTCACTCTGAGCCTCTGGCAGAGGAGGTGGAGGCACAGCAGAGGCTGGTAAAGCCAGACTGACACCATCATCCACCACTGGTGCGATGTCCGGGAGCGGTGCCGAGGGTGGGGCAGGGGCTGATGTTATTGGTGCTTCTGGCTCAATATGTTTGCGCAGAACATGCACACTCTCTTCCAACTGTAAATAAGAGACACAAGGATTGAACTAAGTGTGAATCTATCAGGCAAAGTGGAACCATGGGTATATTTTGCGATATAGCAGAACATCTTAAAAAAAAAAAGTGTGCACACCCTTCAAAACTTGTTGAAGTACCTTTTGTTTTCGTCAACGATGACAAATTTATTTTGTTGACGAACATTTTTTCATGACAATAACGAGACCATGACAAGCTAAAAATGGCTATCTGATGATGAAAACATGACAAGACGTTTGTGAGATTTCGTTGATTTCAGGTGATTGGCATCAAAAATGAACGACATTTCTGCTTACTGTGAGCGCAATCTGTCAGCCAGCAATGCTGCTGCACCTTGGCCACGCCCACCACCAGACGTGCAGCACACTCAGACAAGCAGTTTATTCATTCATAGATAAATCATGGCGGCAGCGTCGACAAAGGGGTTTGGTGGAAGCGATGAAACAATATATGGACATATTTAACCATAATCCTTCATAATTTCACTGGCAGACTACATCAAGTTAAGCATGTGTTCCTTATCCATTGCTCATATTTTGGGCATGTGTATGTTCAGGGTGTAGTATTGCACTTCAGAAAATTCTCAGAAATAAAACCACAGTTACAAAAGTAAGGATGTTGTTGCTCTTTGCTGTTTTAGAGTAATTGATTTCACAGTTAGCACTTTATCTGTGCAATGCATAACCCTAAGTAGATCAGAAAGTATTTGCTGTTGGTTGGGAAACCTTCTAAGTCTAAAACCATTCCTTTAAATTTTGCAATTATTGATGAAAATAACCAAAAGAACAAGCTCACAATGTGTCGCTGTATGTTGAACTTATAGATCTGCTATGTTCAGTTCATGAAAAAAGTTTAAATATAGAAATAAAATGTTTCTGCCCGACAGTAATTAAGTATAGCACGGCAGCATTGCATCTCTGTTGATGGGAAAGCCTAGAGGTTGTAGAACATGTTAAATGTAAGAAAGGAGGACTTTGTCTCATTTCTAACCTGATAGAAACCAACATTTTAACAGTGTTGTGTACACTTTTTATATCCACAGTATGTGGTAAAGACAATCAAGCTGATTAATCTGACTACTGAGTTTATATGTGGTAGATTACTAGTCACAACAACGTAATCAAACATACCTGTGACCAATAGCGATTGACAATCAGAAGTGTGGTGTCATCAGTGGCTTGTCTCTTCTCAAGCTTTTCAATTTTCTCTCGTAACTCATCCTCCATGGCTTGTCGCTGCTCCAAGCGCTCACACAATTTTTTATTCTTAAACTGGAGAACCTTCATGTCCATTTCCTCCTGCAGAGATAAATACGAGACCATAATAAGAAAAATTACAGCCTCTGAAAGTCGTTTGGTAAAAATTCCCAATCGTAAAAAGAAAAACAGACAAAAAGGGCTTTAAAGAACAAACAAAAAATGACTGACCGTGGACGATACTCCGGCTATACGTATTGGTTCAATAAGTGTGGTGGTGGTCTTCTCCTCTTTCTTGGATTTCTTCTCAGGTGGGCCAGGGGGGCTGTCCCCTCCCGAGGGACGCTTTCCTCCCCCAGCACCTGACATTTTTTTTCTTCTCCTGCATGAAATAAAAAAGCAACAAAAAGTCTCTGCGTTGGCGTTGCTTTAATAAACCACAAACTGTCTTGAAAATATACAACTAATTTATTTAATGACTGTTTAAATCAGTACTGATCTCATTCTGAGAGCACAGGACCACTGTTCTTAACGGACTTAATCGCATGCCCATTAGAGTTTGTATGTCTTCTTGCACGTGTAGGCTGTGCTCTTGTTCTTTAAAGCATTATCTGAAAAACTACCACCAATTTTAGTTTGACGTTTCCGCTTAAATTAACGGACTTTTGAGAGCTTGCTAACAGTCGCTTAGCTTATGCTAACTACTAGTTAGCTACACGGCGCTCTTTGTTCAGGACATTTATGACTTTTGACACGCACTTTTTGTTACTGATCAACACCACATAATCAGAAACTCTGTAAAGACACAGCCCATGCATGAAAACACAAGGAAGTACGGGTTTCTGAAAGAAACGTTGACGTTACAGACCTTCAGTAGGAGCAACTGAAAATGTAATTCAGCGCATCCAGAGAAGAAACAGGAAGCGACGACGACACATATTCTTCTTCTTCTATGTTGGAGCGGATAACTGCAGATACACTACGCTTTATTGCCACCTAGTGCTTGCGGTCGACCTCTGTCAAAATTAACGCTCAAGAAATTGATGAGAAATTAAAAAGATATTACCTTTAAAAAATATATGTGTTGCCATGAAATCTAACTACTTGGACTACTTGGACTAATTTGGTGCATCAATGTAGAAAAGTCGAGGGGGGCATACTGCAATTTTCACTCTGGCCTCGCGGGGGCAGAACCGCCACACTCAGTAAAAACCGGTACAAACTGTTCTCTAGGAATTTGACCAGAATGCAAACAGAGCTCAGGTCTACGCTAACCGTTTTAGCTCATTTTGGTGCCGTCGCCGCTGAATTAGACGCAGTTATGACTTCACGATAAATACCTCGAGCTGACATGGCTATCTTATACTAGTTCCGTATTCACCGTCTCCTTGTTGTTGGGACAAACAAGGTGAGTAGCTTCCTGTTCGGTTGGTGAACCTGCTCCTGCAGCAAGGCCAAATCAAAAACGCATTTTCCTATTGGATATGAAGGAAGCATGATTATTTCTAAACAGCTTTGGGCAGATAAGTCCTATCTAATTCGTAGGTAAACCACGAGCTAGACCTACTCTATAATTATAATCTTAAGCTAAAACACAACTTCCTTATCAAAAGTTAGCTCAGTAATTCCTGATAAACAAGCAGCACTGTTGCACATAGACATGTGACTCAGTTTGTTGTTATAGATTCATCATGACCAAGGACATAGTTGTAGGAGATGAGTTGCCAGATTGGGTCGGAGCCAAGGAGTTTTACCAGAAGTATGACCCTAAAGAAGTGATTGGGAGGTAAGTCCAGTACATAGCAGAATATCTTCTATCCTACTTGATGATGATGATGATAAAATATGTTGTATTTCTGTATTGCTTCAGAGGTGTGAGCAGTGTGGTGCGCAGGTGTGTGCACAGACACACAGGTCAAGAGCTGGCAGTGAAGATTATTGAGATCACAGCAGAGAAGATGACAGCCCAGCAGCTAGAGGAGGTGAAGACTTCCACATTGAAAGAAATCCAAGTTCTCAACATGGTGAAGGGACACTCTTCCATCAGTATGTTGCAATGTTGCTCTTAAGAACTACAATATTTCTTTCATTTTTCTGTTTTTGAAGCTTTAAAAATGTTGACACTGTTTTATGTTTCTTTGATTCTTTCTAGTCACCCTCATTGATTCCTATGAGTCCACAACGTTCATATTTCTAGTATTTGACCTGTGAGTATGAAGCTAAAATGCCCAATATTTAAAATAAACTCCCTAAAATCTAAATATTCATGAAACTATTGTGGGATGGCACTCTGTCTTTTTAAATTCCCAGCATGAGACGAGGAGAGCTGTTTGACTACCTCACAGAAAAAGTCACTCTGAGCGAGAAGGAGACCAGGTGAGCTCCATCATCACCACCCCCAAGTCATTCATTCATTCAGCTTGGTCTTATTTATGTTTATGATATTGTAGCCTCTCATGTAACAGACTACACTTTATCATTTATGATCATTTACACTTTCCAAATTTCCAACTATACAACTATTTTTAAAGTTTGGTTACATGTACATTGTTGTCTAAAACAGATTTTAGTGATTTGCATTGCTTTAAAATCCTGCATTTAATTAAAACATACAAAAACATATAAAGACAATGCATTATATGATAAAAGAAAAAATTATAGAAAAGAAAGTCCTGATAAAGTTATATATTTCTCTGTGCTGCATCAGTTCTTCTTTAAACAATATTTTGCAGTCAATATTTCAGCTGTTTTACATTTCAGGGACTTTATTACCACTTTATTATTATTTTATTACCCTTTTAATAAAAAAAAAACTACTACAACATTGTAATTTCCTTCTGGTATTAATAAAGTATTTTTTATTTAATTAATTTAATTATCACTAAGGCTTTATACCACTTATACTGCTATAATACACCCAGAATATGGTTTGGTATTGTCGAGCAGAAAGAAGTAAAGCCTTGGCTGAAAAGACACTTTCTGGCTGGATATCTTGCACTACCTGTTATGGTGCATTTACATATGTGCAAGACAGTCATGTAAAGTGCATTAATGCACTTCCATACATGCAGTTAACAAGCCAAATGCTCTCCCTCGGCTTTAGACAGGAACACCACTGGTGTCCGTGATTTTCAAAAAGACGTAAAAAGTTTTTACTTGTCAGACTGCAGGACAGTTTTCACTTTTCACCTGTTTGTTTTAAAAGAGCTTGAGCCCACAGAAACCAATGGTGTTAACTCATGTTCATGTGTTCTTTTTCCTTGCACAGTAGAGTTTTTAACTTGTGTTTATGGATATAGCAACCAACTTTGTTCAGTAACAATGTTCTTCTGAAGCATTCATGAGAATATGCTGTAATTTACGCCACCAATCATCCGCATTGTTAATACAGGGCTGCCTGGGGCCTCCAAGCTCACGTTCCATTCAGTGTCAGTTTTCACACTCATTTTGTGGCTATGGTGATTTCTCCAGATTCCCTAAATCTTTTAATTCTATGATGTACTGCAGATGATTAAATGCATACATTCTTTATTTCATATTAATAAACTAATCTAAAAGTGTTTAAATATTTATCCAAATAGTCCTTCACCATCTTTCCTTCTGAAGGGCTCAGCCTATCTGTGATGCACTTTTTATTATTATTCCTAATCATATTACTGACCTGTTCTTAATTTAAGCCCTGTAATTAGTTGTGTAAACTGGGAAATGTTTACAAAGCTCCAACTGGAAATGACACCAAATCCATTTTAATAGTTAAAAAGTATGAATCTTGTGTCTCTGCAGGTGTATAATGCGAGCTCTGCTGGAGGCTGTGGAGTACCTGCACTCCCTGAACATTGTCCACCGCGATCTGAAACCTGAGAACATTCTTCTGGATGATCATGGGCACATCAAGCTCTCTGACTTTGGTTTCTCTGTGCAGCTTCAACCTGGAGAGAAGCTCAGAGGTTTGACTCCAGTTAATGTGACATCAATAGCACCATAAACCTGGTTTGTTGTATAGAAATAGTTTATCATTATGGTCTTTTTTTTTCTTTGGTTAATAATTAGAGCTTTGTGGAACACCTGGCTATTTGGCCCCTGAAATACTAAAATGTTCCATGGATGAACTGCATCCAGGCTATGGCAAGGAGGTTGATCTGTAAGTTTCTCTCCTTCCTTTTTCCAGTGATGCCACATTTCTCTCAGCATCAAAGTGCAAACCCATGCTCTTGTGTGTTTTCCTCACTTCTGCACCTCATTATTGTATTTGTTTGTAAGCTGGGCATGTGGAGTCATCCTCTTCACCCTATTGGCCGGCTCACCGCCGTTCTGGCATCGCAAGCAGATGCTGATGCTGAGGATGATCATGGAGGGCCGCTATCAGTTCAGCTCCCCGGAGTGGGATGACAGGTCTGACACTGTGAAGGATCTGGTAAGCTGATATTCTTTCAGCTAGTGCTCATAAATTTCAACTCCTGACATGTTAATATGGTTTAAACATTTTGTTCTAGTATATCTAATTAATTACTTTTCTCTCAGATATCCAGGCTGTTGGTGGTCGATCCAGCTGTCCGCCTCACCGCAGAGCAATCTTTAGCACACCCCTTCTTCAGACAGTACCAGAAGGAGGATGTGCGCCTCTTCAGTCCCAGAAAGACATTCAGGGTAAGTCAGCCTTGACTCTTTTTATTTTTTTTTAAACTCAAATAATATCTACATTATGCCTCATTGTCTTGATTCCTCCAGGTGTTGATAGTAAGCGTGCTGGCCTGTATCAGGATTTATGGCCGTTACCGCAGGGCTCGACCACTGACCCGGGAGGTGCTGGCCAGAGATCCTTACTCCCTCCGCGGCGTCCGCAAGCTCATCGACGGCTGCGCCTTCCGTATCTACGGCCACTGGGTGAAGAAAGGGGAGCAACAGAACCGAGCAGCCCTCTTTCAAAACACAGCAAAGATCATGCTACTGGGCCTGGAGGACTTTGAAACATAAACGGTCAACCTCATTCCTAAACATGCTCATTTTTATTTAACCGTGTGCATGTGCTGTCGAGTCAGTGTTTGCCTTGTCAAGTTACTGTTTAATTCTAAAATGTGCAATTCAGGGATCAAGCCGTTTGCTGCTTGTGTGGCTTAATGCACACCACAGCTCTGCAAGCTCAAGATGATTGCATGCCTCAATATTCCTTATCTGTGTGTATATCCAAGGTCGTCACTATTTGAAACTCTTCCTGTCACTGTGCACTTTGCAGTGGAGAATTTGCACAATCATGATAGAACTAATAATATAAATATATTGTGTATATTTAGGATTTTACATGCTGGGTGTGCATTATTAAGTGTTGTGAAGTGGAAATGAAAGCACTGTGATTAGTTATTTTTACAAAAACTTAAATACTGTGTTAACACTTAGAGTTGCAGATATTCCAGTATTATACATTAGTACTGTAGGACATGTGTGAAACGATTAAGATAAATGGAGTGTTTTTGTGTGTAATCCCATCTTGCGTGCAAACATTCCTCAAAAGCAAAGTCCACTCACTAACTGTGAAAACACCATTGCTCACTCAGTTCATTCATCAGTCTACTAAGAAGCATTTTTTTCATTGAAGTGCCTGCTTCAGAAATGTATAGTTATTGTACAAATGCAGATATAAACAGTACTGTATGTGCACAGTAAGATTTTATTGACAATAAAACAAATGTTTGAATTGTCTAATTTCATGGAAGTATTCTTTTTGCCTTTTTTTTTTTTTGGTTTTGTCATGTTGTGAAGAATTTAAACCAATGTTGCACTGAAATGCTTTTTCTCTGATGCTTTGATCAAGTTTTCCAGACATGAGCTTCATTTGCTGTCTGACCTCTTACTCTGTAGTGTCTTCAGGTCTGACGTGGAAGCTGAAAATGTGGAAATGAAGCAGATACACAGTTTAAGAAGCATTTGACTTATAAGATCCCTCTTAGCCTTTTATGATTTTGTTTTTTAATCCTACCCGATGCAATGGAAGAGTTGTCTGTGATGGATGTTTCCTGTGTTTCTTTTTGTATTTCTCCTTCCATAGTATTTTCAACATCTGAAAAATATCAGTAATCCAGTTCAAGGCCTCATATTTCGAATATTGTGTTCTCTGTGCAACACAACATTAATTAGAAGGGAGTTAAATTCAAACAGAAGCCATATCAGTTCTACTACGTGAAATGAAGTGTTGGACCATTATCATTTTGCTCATTTAAAGTTGTTTACTTTAGGTCTGCATTTTTTCTTGATTTTTCTGTTGTTTTTTTTGTCATTTTTTAGGTTCTAAGTAATATAAAATGTAATCATTAACCCTTTAAAACAGTGTTACCTGCAGCTTTGACACAACTAAAACACTGAAATATTTACCAGCAATAGAGGAATCCTCCACGGTAGTTGATCCATGGTCTGTTATTCCAGAGTATGTCAGTGACAGATCAAGCTTTACCTGCACAAAATTTTTAAAAATATTAAAAACTGTCATTTGTTTTTCCTTTTATATTCTCATAAATTAAACGAACGAACAATCAAACCAAAGAACAACAAAATGTGCCATCAATGCCAACTAACTGAACTCTCCCTGGTTTTCTCATGGATTTTCTGTAAGAAATAATTTTGTAAACTTTTATTAAATTCATGCCTTACCCTTAACTTTCATTATTTTTCCAACCCTAACAATCTATTGTTTTTCACTGGATTGGATTAAAATGGGCTTTACAACACAGCACTAGTCAAACAATTTATTGCTATTACCTGGGGTGTGAATATGTACTTGTAAAGTTTATAGTGTATTAAATAGTTATTGTAGATGTATTTCAAGATGCAGTCCACTTGCTCAAAACTGAAGAGGTTGATACTGAAAGGAGGCCGCTGTAGAGAGCAGAGATCAGGGAGAAATATTATATGTTGAAATTTAAGTGTTTAAAAAAATTGTGACTAAAAAGAGTGCTGACTGTTTTACGTACCCTGACTGAGTGACAGAGCAAAAGTTCCTTGTAGTATTTGACACAATGCTCTATGTTGTTAGAAAGAGTTTCTGTAGTTTGAAGAACATTTTAATATTAATGTAAGAATGGAAGCCACATCACTTCAACCTCAAATCCAAAATACTATTTTAATGGAGTATAACTTGAAAATTGCTAAGAATGCAGTGTAGATTAGACTCAATTTTACTTTTTTCCCCCAAATATTAAATTATTTGTAGATTTGAGAGATAATATGAGCATGTTCTGTAAATACACAGCAAAAAAGGTAGTTCCTATGTCAGTTTTACTGAACATTTTAAAAGCTAGTTTAATTCTGACCAGCTGAATAAATACAGTGATAATATTTTAACTATGCTCACCTATGTTGGCCTCATGGATGGATTTGATGATGGACAGAAGAGCAGAAGTTTGCTCTTTTTTCAAGCTGTGTTTTCTGGAAAAAAGTACAGTGTGAACATAAAGTTCCAGCAGAACTTCTCTTTGTGGTTCAGGAAGGTCGATCCTAAACACACTGCACAAAGCACTGCCACAAAGGAGAAGAAGTTAGACTGAAATCAAGAATTAATTTATGTTTAACAGTTTGATTAAACAAAAATGTGTCTGTGGTCATGGACAGAAATACCTCTCCAGATCAGGAATGGATGAAATTTTGTCAATAACTTCCATGTCGTGATAGCTTACATCTGTCCTGAAAATAGCCAATGTGGGAACTCAGTGTTATATTTGTCACTGAATAAGACTAGGTTTTAATTAAGCAACATTTAATATAAATGATCTCACCATAGCATTATTTTGGCTTTCAACATCTGTGGTACCTACAGAGAACATCAACTTCTGATTTTTATGCATGGATGGACAATGAAAGTTTTATGTCTCTTTATGTCAATTTGTTGTCTCATATCCAATTGAATACATTTTACACTTGGGATGTGACTGATCTGCAAAATTGGTTTTTTTTTTTTTTTTTTTTTTTACATCCAAGTCAATAATTCAGGTTTTCCTTGGAGAATGTTGCACTGTAACAAGACAAGCAGTTTTATTCAATCTACCTGTCAGGGTTTTAAATTTATGGCAAATCAATGTATATTATTAAGCATGGATCTAACATGGATATTTAGATATTTATTGACACAGATTTAACAATCAACTAACTAGGTGTTGTGAAACAGACTAAACTTTCAGAACCTACCTTTATCTTGTTATCCATTTTCCACCCTCAAATCGTGAATAAAGTAAACCCGTCAAACTGCACAAGTTAAAAGATGAAAAACAGAAGCGCGTCTTTGAACAGTTTAAAAGGGCAACGGGCAACGGATTGAGGGTTTTGGTACCAGAAATTTCAGACTGACCAAAATGGGTATCTGTTTGGTTGCCTCCAGGTATCCTAGCAACGCCTTCCCTTCTTCCGGTTTACCTTCATGCATGAAACATAAACACTTTTCACATGGGATAAATTGGCCTCTAAACTAAACGCCACTCAATGATAAATAGGCTATAAACTATGATATATATATATAAACAGTTTCTGGCAGACGATCACTTTATGCCACAACACCCGTCTGCCCGAGTAGTTATTTGGATTCTGTAACACTTTGTTCTAAATGAGTATATCTCAATCTTTTTTGTTAGGAATATTTATTTATTTGAATATTCTACCCTCCTCGATCACATTTTGTTATTGCTTGTTGTTGCGTTTTTTTGTTTGTTTGTTTGTTTGTTTTTTTGTTTGTTTGTTTTACTTTGTAAATAAAGGTTTGCTTTTTTAGAGTAAATATTACTGATAATTTTAAAAACTTTTTCAGTGGCCTAAACTGATCTAAATTGATATATTTCTCAATAACAGGCTGAGAAACATTGGACTTAGTGTTGGATAATAATAATAATTTCTTATTAAAGAAACTGCTCCTTGCAGTTTCACTGCTCTCTATCGTTGCTTGGTTACCATGTCAACGACATCATGTAGCGCTCTGCTACTAGTTAGCGTATAGCTGTTTTGTTAGTTTTCTGTGGTCATTTTAATGCTCTCTTTAAAATGTGGGGTGCAAAAGATAGAGGTATCGCTGAACTTCTGAGTTGTAGGACCATTTGCGCGTCCAGGCAATTTGCAGTGGCTTCCGTGTTTAGCTGTTTACGTCTGGGTAAGTGATGTAACTGAAGTACCGTGCTGGCTGAAACAGTGGCAGTAGTAAGGTATCACCCTCCAGTTTCCAGTTCTAACAGTAGGCCTTAACATCTTTATAAAGAGCCTGTCTGTCCACCATGACAGAGCTGTGCAGTGTAGTTTAAGAACATTATCCCCTTTTAATCCACTTTGCCTTCTGCTACATGCAGGTGGACAGACTGGCAGATAGAACTGGGTGGCACAATCAAACACTCGCCACCATACATAATTGCTCCGTGTGATTTTTCTTAGGGACAAAATAAATATTTTTCAATGTTCTGGCAGTGAGTCCTGACAGTGGATTTCTTCTGCTGTTTTCAGACAGTGTACTCGTATTTATCAACCGATTACTTTGCAGTTAGGAGCCTTGGTGAGGTATGGAGGACCCTGATATACGACAGCAGAAGCTGGATAATCAGGTAAATATAATAAATGCGTGCATTTTATAAACATCGAATAGCCTAGATTTATTTCTGTTTGCAAAAATAACAATGTACTTCACAAAATATTAGATGTTACTTTTTGGGGTTATTAAAGTATTCTTCATTGATGGATATCCAAAAGCAAACCATGTAATTGTCATAGTCATGTTGATTAGGGTTTATACTCTATATGACTTATAGCTAACAAGTTATTAAAACTTAAGGACAGCTTTGCAGAGAAACACAGCTTTGAAGATAGTCACAGGGTTGTAGTTGCCTCCATCAGAGCCACCTGCTGTTTGGAGCAACTGCTCAACTTTAATTCCCAGCTGTCTTATTCTGATCAGTAAGTTGGCTACTGACCTACAAACATTACAATTCAACATGAATGCTTAATTGCAGAAAAGTTGGCAAAGAATACATTGCTAAATACTGAAGTTAATAGAAGTTATTTTGGCTTTCTGATCCTAAATTGGAACCATTGTAGTGGTTGTTGTAGTAATCGCTATTAATGATATAGTATTCTGCATTTAAAATTAAATAGTGTGTCTTTAATACTACAATGTAAGTTTGATAGATACAGAGTAAAAACAAATTTATGTCATTAATGCTATTCTAAGACTTCCTAGTCAGAGTATTGTGCAAAATATAGTGAGCCACCTCTCTATTTTGCATCCAATAAGACTATTTTATATTTATACTGAAATCATAGTTGATTGCTATGTAATTGTTAAAAAAAAAAAAAAGTAATAAAAATAAGTTTTTTTTATGTCTACCTTCTCCTGTTAGGACACTTTGTCTTGTCTCTTTTTCTTTTTTTAACATATCTATTTTGTTGTGTTCTAAATAAAAGAGATAATAGAAATAAAGTAGTTTTAGTCATAGCTCTCCAGGCCTTCTGAAAGTTTCTCACTTTTTCTTTGAGCCATAGTTGCTTTTTAAATAATTTTCATTCTAGTCTGCATATGTGACCGCTTTTAAAGGAAAGTTTTTTTTTATTTGTTATTTGCAGTCCTGGACACAGGAACTTGTTGGATTTATCTGGCCCTCCAGTTGAGTCATTTACTATTTACTAACGCCTCACTAGACATGGTCTCCATGAAAAAGTGACAGAAAGTTCTTAAGGAAAGGGGAAAAAAGGAAAGGAACAGAAAGAAACAGAGCTGATTTGTATTTCACATGGCAGTATATAAATAAATGAGAGGTGGTTCAAGACTTTTGTATATTACTGTAAATTGATTATGTTTGATCAGTTTACTTTTGTATTGTGACCAAACACAATAATTATAATCCCACTCAAATTTAGTTGTCATCTAAATAAATAAAAAACTACCACAATGATCAACTGCAATAATATTGTGTTTTTAAGGTATAAAGAAATAAGATTTATTGCTTCCCCTGAAGTTATTTGCACATTGCTTGGAAACATTTTGAATGAAGTGTGATTCTCAATTGTCCCACAGCGTGCTCTATTGATGAAAAAACAGCAAAAGAAAAGAAATGATACACAAATGGTGGTGGCCAATCGAGATGCTCGCCAAAAGAATCGAAAGCACAAAGCTGCCAACTCTGATGAGACGCCTCTGCTGATCTGCCAGTCCCTGAGCAGCACCTCCCTGAGTGGTCAGAATCACAACTATCTCATATTATGTTGCTCTAGAAGAACTGTATATATTTTTTAAACTAGAAAATGTAGTGCCAGTGTGAGTATATTCTGTTCAGAAGCTTTTTTTTTGTTGCTGTATCTTGTTCTTGAAGATCAAGTTGAACATGCCCATGATAACCCCCTGGATGAGATCACACTGGGTGAAGATGACTTGACAGCAAGTGTGGTGTCAGATGAAATGCCTTCAGAAAAGCCTGGTACTCCCAAGAAGATTAATTTGGACGTTGACAGAGAGCATGGGGTGAAATTTGAAGGGGAGAATGAAGTCCCGCTGGAAGGGAAACAAACAAAAAAGAAAGATGTGAAGAAAGAGAAAACCAAACGTAAGATTTGTGTGATTAACCTTCATGGCTGAAGTGGTCTGGAACTGCCATGTGCTTTTAAGCATGCTTAAGTAAAGCTAGAAGACACTTTAGGTCTTATTAAATTATTAACCAGTATGTAACTTCTATACTGCTTTTGCAGCGGTGGAACAGATGGAGGAGAAAGAGGAAGAAAAGGACAAAGACCAAGAAAAAAAGGAGAAAAAAACCAAGAAGAAGGACAAAGTGAAGGAATCTGCAGAGCAGAAGACAAATAAAACAACCAAACAAGAACGTAAAAGTAATCTTATGAAATTATTATTACACAATAACAAACATATTGTCACTTTAAAATGCTTCACATTAAGCTTAATCTTTATGCTGTTGACCTTTCTTTTAATCTTTTTAGAAAAGCATTTACAGGAGGCTTCGACTCCTGAGATAGAATCAAGTCCAAAGAAAAACCACAATCAAAGTGACAATGAAGAAGAGAAGGAGCCTAAGGCTTCTCCATCACCAATGAAGAAAAAAGCACTAGATACATGTGCGTAAGGAACTGGTTCATTCTGCTTTCTGAGCAACGATGGTGTAAAGTCAAAGAGAGAATAATGTTTATGTGTTGATATTTACAGCCAGGTGTCAAATAAGCGACGAGAGCAAAGACGAGGAAATCCAGGATAAAGAGAAAAAAGAGAAAAAATCAAAGAAAGCAGAAAAAACTGCAAGTTTAGGATCACTCAACTCCAACTACAGGGAGACTTCATCATCAGGCAGTGAACAAAATGAAAGAGTGAGACATTATAAGTGAAAAATCCATTTCAAATATTATTATAATAATAAAAAAAAAAAAATTAAAAACTGTCACCAATCAGTATTGGTATAATAATTGTCATTTTCCCCCCATTTTAGTCAGCATCCCCAATGTCCTTGGAGGATCTTGAGAAGTTTGCCTTGCGTCCTGCTCCCAGAGATGTGACAATCCAGTGCAGAGTCACCAGGGACAGGAGAGGAATGGAGAAGGGAATTTACCCAACTTACTACCTCCACATGGAGAAAGAGGACGGGAAGAGGGTTAGCACTTCTGCAGATTTTCAATTAGATTATTGTTGACATGTAGTTCAAATAATAGTATTCTGTTTCTTGGGCTCCCATGTTTTAAAACTGTCTTCATTTTCTGTCTCCACTAAAATTCATTTTTCATTTTGTCATTATTAAGGTGTTTCTGATGGCAGGAAGAAAAAGGAAGAAGTGCAAAACATCCAACTATCTCATCTCCATTGACCCAACAAATCTAACGAGAGACACAAATTCATACATTGGAAAACTGAGGTATAACTCCCTTCATACTTTGTTAGAGAAGGCTTAACCAAAACCATTTTTTAGCGCATTCAACAAAAAAGTGCTGATGCAATCCTAATTTCCTTTTTCTCTTTTTCTTCCACTCTAAAATAGTTATCACTCCAGTTTTTTTTATTTAAATTAGTCCCAGAAACCTAATTTCTTAAAATATTAGGATGTGTAACAATCTGATAAAAACAAAATGCAAGAATCTGTAAACCACTGAAACCAGTTATCTAAATTTGAAGAAAAAAGATGAAATATCAAACGTTGAATCTGAGAAGTTTTACTGGTTTTTATTCCTTTTTTTCTTTTGTTTCTTTTTTAACATATTGATATGATTTATGAACTTGATGCCAGATGCAAGTTTTAAACAAGCTGTTTACCACTGTATTGTATTAGATCTTATTTCTATCAATTATAACCCAATTATGACACGTCTTTAATGTATTTTTTATTTTATAATGTTGTTTTCAGTGGATGACAGATTTTGACTGCAGCTCTGGCAGTTTAGCATCCAGCCTTTCAAATGATACATGCAGAATATGGTAGAAAAAAATGCATGTGACGTTATGTTTTTATTCAGATTCCACACAATGTCCATCTGTTCTGGAAACAGGGTTGTAATTTAACTCTTATATAGATATATAAACAAGACATACAGAGTTTACAGCCAGGCCAGCAGCTCTGAAGGGAACAGCTACAGTTGATGAATTACTAGATAAATCATTTGTGTATTTAAATTTTAAGAAACTAGACACATACTGTATAAAAAAAGATGAACATAGTCTCCAAGATCTTAAAAAATGTTGTCAGTTTGGAAATGCCTTCAACTTGCCTTCTTTCAAAAGGCCAGCAGATGGTTGTTGATGAGAAAATGACACTTCTGTTCAGGTTTATTACCTCAGTTTACACTTTCTTTATACATTTATTGTCTCAATCACTGCTTTCAAAAAAAGTTTTACTGAAAACAAAATGAGGTTTAATTCCATGTTATGGTCCTGTTAGAGTGGAATATTCTAAAACATTTTTGTGTAAAGACTGGGCTAACATGCTTTAGGCAGACATCTTGTTGTATTTGATCATGTATGTAACAGGACTTATTTGCTCTAGGTCCAATGTTTTGGGTACAAAGTTTACAGTCTATGATGGAGGTGAAAACCCAGAGAAGAAACCTTTCATTAAAGAGTGTGAATCTGTGCGGCAAGAACTGGCAGCCATCTGCTATGTGAGTCCCACGAACACATACCTCACTTTTACACAGAATACAAAACAGATAAATCTGTAAAACACTCATTTATCATGTTACAGGAGACAAATGTGCTGGGTTTCAAGGGTCCAAGAAAAATGACAGTGATCATCCCAGGCATGCTGGAGAACGATGAAAGAGTGTCCATCCGTCCTAAAGACGTAAATTACACAGCATATAAATAAAAAATGGTGATGGTTGAAAGTGAGGTTTTTCAGGTGAATTGAAACTTCATTTGATTCCAGGAGGCTGAAACTCTCCTGGCACGCCATGCAAGTGGCAACACAGACAAGCTGGTCACCCTGGTGAACAAATCCCCAAGCTGGAATGAACAGACTCAGTCATATGTGCTGAACTTCCATGGACGTGTCACCCAGGCCTCTGTGAAAAACTTCCAGATCATTCACCCTGACAATGGTAACATCGCTTATTAACTCTCCTCATTTAAAAAGAGAAAGGTCAGTAATGTTTGCCTTCACACCTTCACTCACTTCTTCATGTCTCTTGCAGAGGATTATATAGCGATGCAGTTTGGCCGTGTAGCGGAGGACGTATTCTCCATGGATTACAGTTTTCCAATGTGTGCCCTGCAAGCCTTTGCCATCACTCTCTCATCCTTTGATGGCAAACTGGCCTGTGAGTGACCTACGCTGGTGTGCCTCAAGTGCTTAACTTCAGTCAGATCTCTGATCTAAGTAGGAATTTACTATTTAAATAATAATAAAAGATATATACCCATATTTTCACTTGGAGTCATTTTCTTGACATTTCATACATGGTGAATATGAAGCCGTGCATGCCACAAACCCCAGAGGAGACTTGTTTTTAGGTCTTGGAATGATTTGCCACCAATTTTTATATTTTAAGTCAAGAAAAATAATAATAGTTATTTTAAGGATTTTTGTTCAAATTTGCCACATGTAAAGGATTTGTCACTTTGAAATATATTTTAACAATAACACTGAAATATTAAGTGTAAAAAAATGTTTGCTGGTCTATGACTGGTTATTATTATTATTATTATTATTATTTAAGTAGCAAAAATGTGCAGGTCTATTTGTTCTTCAGTGTCTACTTGGTGGATTTTGTAAATAAAATATTTATCTTTAACATGTGTATTTTTTTTCTTCTTTGTCTGTACACGATCAGTTTAATCTTATGAATATGTCCCCTTAAACCTGATATCTAAAACTTTTTGCTGCTGCTGCAATCATCCTGTAACATCTCAACTGGTCTGACCGCACGATATTTTAAGTCATGGAGCCATATCATGTCAGGGTATTTACCCCTGAAAAGGAAAGTTTCTTTTATCAAAGTTCTAAAACACTGAAAAAAGTATCGCACGCAGCAGCACTGATAAAAATTGCATATCTGTATTTCTGGTCTTGCACAATGTAAAGACTTGAAAACATTTTCTATTTCGCAAGAACATCAGTGCTGAACTCAAGCATATTTTCAAACCAAAGGTTCATGCTGCTTTACAGAGGGGGACATAGGTAATTTGGTTTCAACTAATGAAAATAACCCTTACTTGTATGCTCTGTGGTAAATTAAAATGGTCATAGGTGAAGAGATATTTTTAATGTCAAAACCAAAACGTCTGTTATCACATGGCCATGACTCTTTAGCTTTACTTGCTTCCTGTGTAAACGTTTTTGTCTAAAAAAAGCCATATATAAAATGCTGTGCTGTGAGAGCGTCACCTGTATTACTCATAGCTGCAACCTCTCTGCAAATGATAAAATAAGTTTCACACATGAACAATCTCCTGTTTTTCAGAACTGAAAGACATTTAGTTGCATGTTGAATCCTGATCTAAAAGTCTGAATATAGGTAGACTGGGAAAGTGCTTTATCCACAATATAAAACCTAATGCAGTAGGATGCAGGTTACTAACATATGGGCTAACAAGCTCTAAATCAATAAAATCACAAATCTTCAGGAAGCCGTGAGCCGCACCGTTAGCTCTTATCTTTAAGAGAATCACAGCAACACCCAAGCATCATTTGGCTGATCTACACCGCACTACACATTGCACAACAGCCTTACAGGTTGCACAACAGTCTTTATAAGAACGTTCCAGTTTCAGATTACTAAAATGTAAAGAATCTAAGTGCTTCAATAATTTGCTTCACTGTAACTGAGCCATAGGTATTATGGTATAAGTGGTCCCGATTAGGTCCAGATAAGCAAGAAACAGCTAAATATACTCACAATAAAATATAAAAATCAATGTGCCATGTGAGTGTACAATTAATATGACCACTGGGGACATTTTTAAATTTAGAGTTGTTATAGAGACAAATTGGCTTTACAATGCAATATGATATTTGATTTCAGTAAATGTTTGAACACAAAAGAATATGATGTAAGAAAAATAAATAACTGAAAAGAAATTCAGCTGAAAAGGTTTTATTTTAGTGACCTTTTTATTCTTCCAACTACTGATTTTTTAAGTGGAGTTAAAGCTGTGAAACTTGTTTGTACAATAGTTTTTGTTACGTGACAAGTTTAATTTAACCATAATGTATAAGGTATCTGTTTTTATTGTTTTATTAGGTCAGTGATCAAAATGCATCTTAGCACAGTGTCTATATGGCGTTTTGCATTCTGCCCAATTCCACAGGTTACTGAAGTGATGAAATCTTATAGACTCAACAAAAACTGTGTCAATGTTGTTCAGCTGATTTGGTTATTTGAAAAGAAAAGAAAAAAACACAAATAATTGTATTTGGTTAAATTGCAGTTATTCCCCTGTCTCACACTTTCATCTCTGTCTCACAGCTTATTTTAATTTCTAATATCCTGCTTCAGTATAGACATGCTATTGGTGCAAAACAGAGCGAGTGGATCCGCCCTCTCTGAGCCTGCACTTAAGATTTTGGTATGAAGGTTTCAGAGCAACATGACTTCATCTCAGGGTTGATGCAACATCTGGACTGACTATCGTGATGGATCTCTGTCCTCTCCTGAGGCTGAAGGTGCTGCTGCTGACTGTGTTTCTGTTCAAATCTACCACCGTCACGTGGCTGCAAGCGGATTCCATCACAGGTTAGATTTCTTTCTTTTAATCTGAATGTCAAAGAGCAAAAGAATGAATACATTAGTATAACATTATATACTCGTCAGTATATTGTCTGCATTGTACTTCGTTAACATTTTGTCCTGAAAATACAACAACGTGGAAATGTGTGATGTGAAGTAAACTGAAGTGGTTAGAAGTTGTTGAACACTGAAATACTTTAGAAATATTTTGATTAGCATTTTTTTTCTTTTCTATTTTTACTTTTTTAAATTTACAATAAACAGTTGTTTTAGTAAGCAGTTTGAAGGGGCTTCATCATAATCACATACATATGCAAATGTTAAATATAAACTGATGTTAGGGATGGCTGGAGCTCAATATATAGAAAAAGTTGTAAACTAGATCATGCGATCTTTGAACCACTGAGACTGAGTTGAAGCTTAACCCATCAAGCAGAAAAGATGAGATAAGGTGTTTATTATCAAAATGTATGTGCTTCAGATTATGTCAATCAGCTGTGAGCTCTTAGTGGCTCCTGAGGAACACTATCTGTGGTAGACTGGTCGTCTTGTAGCTTGTAGGTTGCCGGTTCGATCCTCAGCCTATCAAGCAAGACACCCCAAATTTCTCCTGATGGGTTGTGGTTAGCGCCTTGCATGGCAGCTTCCGCCATCAGTGTGTTAATGTGCGTCTGAATGGGTGAATGTGAAAAACACTTTGGTTAAAAGCGCTATATAAATACAGACCATTTACTTTCTGACTCAGTCTATAAAAAAGAAAAGAGAGAGACTAATTTAGTCTTGAACTGCTTCCAAAAACTATATGCATGCATGTGAAAGGTTAGAGCAGTGATCATGTGAATGAGCGAGTCATTCTGCCGTTTGAAACACTTTAAACCAAAAGTACCACTTGAAACCAAAAGGTACACAACTAAAGCTAAAGCTGTTTGACAAGTAACATAAATAAAGTTAAGTTTGTGGTAAGAGGTCAACAAAAGAGTTTATTAATGTGGTGACACTTGCTGGACAGCTATGTGAAGTCTCACAAACACTAAATAAAATATCTCCCATGTGTTTTTCAGGAGTCGATGGCAATCTTCATTGTTTTAATGATTACCTGTACACCGTCAACTGCTCACTGAAAATTACACCAGAAAACAACTCAGCATGCAACAACTCCTACCGGCTCACATTTACAGAAACACAGGACCAGTGAGACACATTTTACTCATTAAGTATGGTTCACCTTTCATATGATGATATCTCAATACTGCTTCTCTTCCTCACCCAGGAAGACGTTTGAGTGTGTGTTGACCAACACCAAAGATGGTTATTTCTGCTCCATCATAACATTGGCTGTGACGACTGAAGATGACTATTACTCAGAAACATTTACAGATTCAAATGTCTATGAAATCTCGCTTTGTCACCACAAAGTTAATGGGTCTGACTTCTGTGAGCTGTTGGATGAGAAATATTATCCAGAAAAACACAGTAAGCAACATTTTTATGCTCTCTATTGTTACAGTTGGATACAAGAATCTGGTGTATGTGTTTTAAAAGAATCACAAGGGTTTACCTTTTTGAAATCTAAATTATTTTTCCGTTAGTCAAACCAAACATGCCATGCTGCCTCACAGTTAGGCACAACTCAAGCCAACACCACTTCACTTGGAAAAGCACCTATGAGGAATACAGCTCTTCCACCCTACTGACAGATAATCTGCAGTTTCAGCTGATCTTCTACAAAACGGGAAACAAACATGAGGTGAGGTACAGTTTGTGTCACCAGAGCCCACTTTACAGATGGCTGTGTGAGTATAGATATATATATATTTGTGTGTGTGAAATATAATTAGCTTCTGGTTTGGTACCTGAGAAAAGTCAAATGCCACATATGGTGCCAAAACATACCCAAATGGCATATTTGGTAGTTCAGTCTGTTAAAACATCTATAAAAACAGCTCAGACTCACATTTTACCATCTACTTTTCTACAGCTGCTCACCAGACGTTACTTTACTAACACTAAGATTAATTGTGCAACTATTCTATCATTCAAATGTGGTTTTCACTCTAAATAAAGCTTTTTCTAGGCAGAGATGAAAATGTTCATTTTCTACTGTTACAGGTGAATCTATTCGGACTCAGTTACACGTCTTTATTCTGTCACATCATTTTTTTCTTTTGATATCAAGAATAATATATACAGCCATTTTAGTTGTGAAGATATACTGCATTTATTTTGGGCGTATCATTGCAAATAGGAGACAAAAAAAAGTAGGCTTCAAGAGGTTAATACTGCAAGAATGACAGTGAAGATGTATTTTGTTCTTCGAGACAACTGTTTGCAACAAATAAATAATTAATGGATATAGCCTTTTTTTCTCATAGCAGACACCCTCTCTTGTAGCTTGTCTATTCAGCTTGTCTTGTCATCGATGCAGTGTGTAGGTCGTGGACAACAGTCGGCTAAAGAGCAAAATGTTTAGTGTTAAAAGGGCTTTATCTAAAATATAGTCCAAATACCTATGGTCTGGACTGTGCATGCCATTCATGACAATAATTCCATTTTTTAGTCAAACTATTGGTTATTTTAACAGTCAAGTTATATCCCCCTTCATAAGTTATGCAAATAACATTAATTAATTGAATAATAATTAATTAATTTTGAAAGAAATTTGCTCAGGATGTCTCTCACCATTGAAAATTTGCATGGATTAAACCGTACTTACTTATTTCAGGGAGTAATACATATTAACACAGACATTGGAGAATATTCTGTGAATGATGAGAAATTTGTGCCAGACACTGATTACGCTGCCAGAGTTCGGTCCAGTCCTAACATGGTTCATTACACGGGGCAGTGGAGTGACTGGTCCTCTGAGGTTCTCTGGAAAACGGAGCCAGCAGTGGAAGGTGAGTGTCACAAGAATTTTCACAGCTTGTGAAGAAAGAAACATCTGAAAATTTGTCTCTGCACATGCAGTTGTCTTGTTTCAATATGTCCCTGTCTGTGTGTTCTTGCACAGGTTTATCAACAAATACGTCCACTGTTGAACTGCGTATGGTGTTTATAGCTTTATGCATGATGGCGATACTCGTCTTACTTTTGTGCTTTGCATCTGTGAAAAAGTAAGGCCCTCTTTCAGCTTTGGACTCTTCAGATCTCTGAAAATAAACTAGTTTACTGCTATGAGAACATAACGCAACAGATGTTGAAACTGAGACATTTTAACATTTAATGGAAACTATTAGCTCATTTTGAATTGTGTAGCATCCATTTATGTACCAAGTAAGACCATTTGTTAGAGTTTTAGAGATGAATGTTGCCCCGTCCTTGTCTAATGCAGATTTTAAGCTGCCGTTGTTGCAGGATTTTTCACTTCATGTTACATCAAATGTTTTTGATTGGTGGAAAGTCTGGACTGCAGGCAGGCCAATTCAGCACATAAACACTTCTCCTCAATGGCCATGCTGTTGTGATGGATGCAGTATGTGGTTTAGCATTGTCTTCCTGAAATTTGCATGGCAGGGCAGATGTTGCTCTACAACCTCTATGTACTTTTTATCATTAATGCTGACTTCACAGACGAGTCACTTGGTTGCATTTGTGCCTACGGCTGCCCATGCCTTAGGCACAAATGCAACCCCATACCATCAGAGATGCAAGCTGATAACAAGTTGGATGGTCCCTCTCCTCTTTAATTAGCAGAAGTTTTTAAAAAGAATTTCAAATTTTGATTCAGCTGACCAGAAAGTTTCTTAGTTTGACTCAGACGAGTTTAAATCAGCTTTGGCCAAGAGAAGATGGTGGCATTTCTGGATTGTGTTTACATAAGGCTTCTACTGTGGATGAAAGACCTGCATTTGTGGATTTCTGTGTCCGCAGACTGATTTCTGGACGTGTTCTTTAGACAATGCAGTGATTTCTAGTAGATAATCTTATCTGTTTTTAATGCAGAATCACATGAGGATTCAAGATCACAAGCATCATGCTTTGGCCATCAACCTTGTTTCTTGTGTACAGAGATTCCTTCTGATTCTTTTAATCTTTTGAGTTTACTGTACATCAGGGATGGGAAAAGTCAGTCCTCGAGGGCTGCAGTCCTGCTTGTTTTGGATGCTTCCAGCAGTAACACAGCTGAATAAGATTAACGGGTCAACATGCTTGGTTAGAACTTGACAACAAGCTTTGAGGAAATCTTTTTAATTAGAAGCAGGTGTGTTGGAGCAGGGAAACATCTCAGATCGGCAGAACTCCAGGACTCCCTCAAAGAGTTGCCCACTCTAGCTGTAAATGGTGGAACCTTCAAAGTCTTCATAATTCAGCATTGTGTAACTTTTTCATGAAATTGTTCTATAATTTTTAGACGCAGTTTTCTTGCTGACTGGCAAACCTCTGTCTACCTTAACATCTGAGACGCTGCCACTCTGAAATGCTCTCCAGTCATGTCACTGACTTGTTAAATAATCCAGGTCAGGGGTGCCAAAATCCAGTCCTCAAGAGCAACTATCCTACAACTTTTAGATTCATCCCTTCTCCAACACACCAGAATCAAATGGTAGAATTTCCTTAATGCCTGGTAACAAGCTATTCATTTGATTCAGTTGTGCTGGAGAAGGAAGACACCTAACAGTTACAGGATAGTAGCTCTCGAGGACTGGACTTGGACACCCCTAATCTAAGTAGTTGTCAAATGCTTCTCTAGTTGTTTCTGGTAATTACACTTCCAGCTTTTTCAGATATGTTGCTACAATTAAATTCAAACTGAGCTAAAATGTTACATAAAATAGCAATGGTAAAACATCTGTTGCAACATCTGTTTTCTGTTGGAAATATAAATATGGTTTTATGAGATTAGCAAAGCATTGCATTAGTTCCACTTAATATTTATGTATATATACATTTATATATGCATTTAAGTACTATAAAGAGTCTTCAATATTTTATTTAAACACAGGTGGAGGCAGGGCACCTTTATCCCAACTCCAGCTCCCTATTTTCATACCTTGTACACTGACTGCAAGGGAGATTTCAAGGTAAGTTTAGGCTTTCACATGAAATGAAGGCATGCTATTGAAATATACCTGAACATCTGTGTAATTACAGAGCTGGGTCATTACACAAGAAAACACAGCAGACATGCTGAAGGCAGAGGAGACGCTCCAAATCGACACTCTGATCAAAGGTGTCGAGATCCAGGAAGATGAGTGTCCACCCATCTTTCAACAGCATTTAATGGAGGGCAGTGCATATAACAACATACCGACCCAAATGCGTGATTCTGATCTCCTGAGCATGCCGTACACGGACGACAGCATTGGTCAGGAGCATTCAGTACAAACTCTGCCGGTGTTCATCCAGTCAGGCAGCCCTGCCGAAGACTCAGGCTGCTGGCTCTGCAGCGACACATCCCTGGAGAAGGAGCCTCCGTGGTACTGCAATGAGTACTGCACCTTGAGCTGCTTCCAACAGTCTGGCTCTGACCATCCTAAGTGCCTAAATCCTGAGCCCTGTCCAGCAAGGATTATCAGTGTGGATGCCTTTGGGGAAGCATGAACCCATTAATTTCAAAGATAGTAAAATTTTATAATAAACCTTGATATATACTACAATCAGCACAATGCTACTGTACACTTGTAAATGAACTTTTCCCTACTAAAGATGAAGCTACTGTAAAATGCTTTTATGTATAATTTTCATTAAATTGATTGCACTTCGTGCCATATGTGCCAAAATAGGTCTCAAAGCAAAAATTCTTTCTGAATATTTTTTCTAACACTGGTCAAGTTGTATTGTGTTCAATAAAGAAAAATGTAATTTTGTAGAAAGTTTTATTAAGCCAACACATACATGAACAAAGCACCATATAACCATAAAGTCTGATACAGAAGTAAGCCTACCTGCCTCAGTAACTGGGGCCATTTTTATTTATTCCATAGCAAACACTCTGAATAACAAAAAGACAGCCAAGGCAGCAGATTCTATCGTATATTACAGCATGCTGAATAGAAAACCTGGGAAATAATTAGAACCATCTAGAGACACTAGTGAGATACAACAGTATAAAAGTGCCATTCATTATACAGCAGTTGAAATACTGACAATGAAATAAGCTAATTTACAATAACTTTATGGGAAATAAAGAGGGAAACAAAAAAGGAAACCCTGTGAAAGAGTAAAATAAAACAAAGACATTTCCTTCCATGAACATCGATGACAGCCGGCTTGCATGGGGTTGATGAAACTGAAGCTGTGTCCCTTGCACCACATAAGACAATGTTTAAAAAGAAATGGCCAGGTTGCTGAAGCACCTGTCCCCTCCCGGCATTATGCCCCAACCGGCAATTAAGAATAAAAATGGATAGGTGAAGGGAGAACAGATGGCACAGAATGTGTGGAGTTTAAATAGAAGTCTTTAAGCAAGTCCCGATGTAAGAGGAGCACATTCATTGAGAGACTGAGCGGGGAGGTGATTCTTGTTAAACCCATTCCTTCTGCCGCAGCGGAGCGAGTCTTCGCCATTTACGAGGGGGAGAATTTTTTGGCTTGTGCTCGAACTCTTTTTTCATATTCTACTCTGTTTTGGCTAAAGAAAAAAAAAAAAAAAAAAAAGAATAAAAAAATAGTTATATTGAAGTAAACCAATAAAGAAAAAAAGGCATTTAAAAGCCATTTCATGAAAAAAAAAAAAAAAAGAATGTTTTCAAGTGACTAAAGATTTAAAAGAAGTCTTCCCCTACAAACAAAAATATTTGGTCATATATAATCGGTCAGGATCTGTACTGCCAGCTCGTCTAGTTGGGGTGTGAATCACAAGTTTGAAACATTCGTTTAAAAAAATAAAATTATTCCTCAGCTCTAAAATGAAGACCAAATGGTTCCTATAACAAAAAGACTGCACCAGATTCTGTACAGTACCAGTCAAAATTTTTAACACACTCAATGTCCAAACTTTTGACACATTTCAATTGTGTTAGATCAGGGGAAACAATGAAAACCTGCAGGATACCGGTCCTTGACGATCAGGGACGAAAAAACAAAAACTTCAAAAGGGTAATAAAGTGCTACTTACCAGTAGATTGTGTATGCCTCTGCTTGGGCTGGATCCTGGATATTTGGCTCATTTAGGAGTTCCTGGATACCTAATAAGATCTACGGGGGGGGGGGAGACAAAACAAAAAAAACATCAATATTTGATTTCTCCGGCTCTTTCAAAATAATTGAGACTTAAGATGCATAAAAATATAAAAGTACCATATTTTCTGGACTATAAATCTTACTTTTTTTTGGAGTTTGTCTGGTCCTGCAACAATCAGATGCAACTCGCATATATTTAATTTAACATGTTTTTAAATGTTAATTCATACCAACCACATACCAAAGAGTAAACATTACCGTCTACAGCCGCAAGAGGGTGATCTAGGCTTGTGATAAACACTGTCTGCTTCAGTAACACTAAAAAAATTAACTAAAACAAATTTAAAAGACAACTGAGAAAAACTGAACACAAACAAAATGCCCCAAAAGAAGAAAATCCTATTCTGCAGATTACTAAAGTGCAGGTAGTAAAATACGCAACTGAAAATGGAAATTGAGCAGCAGCTGAAGAAGTTGTTCAGAAACAACACTAAGGACATTTCAATCAGCTGTTCATTAAGTGTTATAAGGAGACTAGTTCTCACCAGTTTTTAAAAAAAAAAAAAAAAAAAAAATCCTGGAGGAAACCCCGGTGTTACGTTAACATACCGGACACACACTCAGCCCGTTGTTGCCATTTTTGAGTTTTTGCCTTTACAGATGAAAGGTTTGTTTACGGTCTTGGATTTTGTGAAATGTCTAAATAAATGCAACTAGACCAGTGCAACTTGAAGTCCAGAAAATACGGTACTGTAAAACCAGAATGCAAATATTCTATTACACCCAAAGCCAGTGTTATGAATGGTTATCCAAACCTGCTTTATTGTGATGGCCGGTCTCCAGTCCTTGTCCTCCTCTAGAATAGATAGGCATACTGTGCCTGATGGATACACATTTGGATGGAAGAGTGGAGGCTCAAATTTACCTAAGAAAAGAAAAAATAAAATCCATTCATGTTGTGGAAAGCAGCAGCTTTTTTTTTCAGCTCCTTAATCTAATTTTGATGCAGCATTCAAACACGGTCAGCCATACTTCTACTCATTTTATATTACAGTATTATGGCACTGTGCGCGATCATAGCAGTAATTTAACTCTTGATACAGACAAGAACCTACTATTGTAAGACAGACAAGGTTCTCCCCCCCCCCCCCCGATCATTTTGATCTGGTTTCCGAGACAGTCCCAAGTAACTGAAGTAATTTCAGGATAAGACACAGGCTCTCCATTCACTTCCACCAGTGGACAAGGAGCCGGCGTCTGAAAACACGTCAACCAGATGAAAAACAGACATTTTTTTTTTTTTTTTTTTTTTTTAACTCTCCCAGAAAGGGGAAGACGGAAACAGTCGCACTCCAGTGAGAAACTGGAACCTTCTCTGGTGTTACACCGAGAACGTCATGTTCACTGTGGGAACGCGCACACAACTGGACAAGGCAATCCATCATTACTGTAGCCATTTCCAAGCTGTATTATGGCTTAAAATAGATCAAATATTCTTTGGAGGTTTTATTTCCGTTAACCAGTAACAGTATCTGATATGGACTTCAAGAATATTTAGAGCGACTTCACAGAATGAAACTGTACATCAGGACATTTAAAAAGTAACTGTTGAGTGTTACATGTATGAAACTAAAGAGTCAAAACAGACTTGTTTGTTGATAGATGGATGTAGGTCGGTGTTGTCCCAAGTCTTTAGTGTGTCTTCTAACCTAAGAATATTACTTGGGAAAAGTCTGTCAGTCATTGCTGTGAGAGGAGCAACAGAGATCATTCATTCAACCACAACCAAAGAGAGCAGCATATTTTAACAGTTCAGATTAGAGCTGCAACTAATGACTATTCTGATGGTCGATTACTCACTGACTATTAAAACGACTACTCGACCAATCGGATTATGTATCTCATGATTATTATAAAAAGGATTTTATTTTACTTTCAGCTTTGAAATTTTGCATAAGGTTGTTAAGTCCAACGTGCCTCCTCTTTAAATGTTCAAGCATTGCAGACGTACTTCCGTGGTACACAAGGTCCGCTTTACAAATCTCACATGTATTTAATTTATTTTGTAAGTTTAACATTAAGTTATCCCAGACTTTTAACGTTCTCCGCCGCCGTTTTCTTTCCTAGTCCTAGCATGTGCATCTCTCAGCAGAGATAGGATTAGAAGACGATGTCTCACTCTGTGTTTTTTTTTTTTTTTTGCCGACAATAGTCGACGGCTAAATTAGTTGACGACTATTTTTATTGTCGACTATTCTCGACAACGTCGACTAATCGTTGCAGCCCTAGTTCAGATATCTAAAATTACTGGATATTGTGCTTATCATCCTCAGGTTTTGTTTCATATATGATGGGGCTCATCAGTTTGGTGAAGTGCCCATTAGATCAGTACATCTTGTTTGGCTCCTACAATGTTCACAGCAGTGAGTTTATAGATGGATTAAGCAGAGTAGTAGAGTTCAATGCTCCGGACTTCACGAGACATTTAAGAAAACCAGACCTTAATGTTTTTGTTAATTTCATGATTACCAGAAAAATAAATGGTTACCAGTATCCAGATATGAATTATACTTTAGTGATGTAAAATATCCATGAGGAGAACATAATGCTGATGCTACCCTTTAATGATTTTCTCTTTTTTTAATAACAAGTCAGGGCCAACGACTTACATTTTGGGGGTGAAGAAGGATAGTCATCTTTGAACAACATGCGCAGTTTGAAAAGACCTCCTTCCCATGGAGTCTATAAAGACAGACAACTATTAAATGAGCTTTGCAAAAGAAAGTCACATCACTTCCAAGTTTTCAACTTACATGCAGTAAATGCACTGTTATTATTTGAAGTAAAAAAAAAACAAAAAAAAAAAACAAAAAAAAAACACTTAGTATTTGGATATTAATGATGTTCCACATAAATGTTAGACCCTATAAAAGTTGATCTAGTCATCTTTATGTGAACGCCAGGAAATTAAATAAATAATCTTCCAGGTCTGTAGCACATGTTACGGTCTCGTAAAACTCAATGTTTCCTTAATCAGCAGAGAACTTTACCCCTTTCTTGCCAGGAATTGCGCACTCCCAATTCATGAGATTCATTGTTCCATCTGGATTTTTTGTAGGTACAGCTACAAATCCCTGGGGAGAGAGTGGGGTGATCCAGTAAACAAACCAGATTTTGCTATCCAAGTGAAGACCAACCAAAGGAACTTTTATGCAAAACCATAGCATGCAAACTTCCCAAAACACTACTTACAAAAGGATGGTCCTTTCGCCATGCCTTGCGCTCCTGAGCGAGCCGGCTTAATGCAATGCCTGACATGATTTGGAAACTCCTGCAACACCAGAGAATTTTAGGAAGACTATGAAAAGACATGTAACCAAGCACAAAAAACAAACAAACATTAACACCCGCACCGACTTTCTTTAATGACCATTTCCACCTTTTGGCTCAAACTAATTAGCACAGACAGGGCTCTTAAGATGGGCACCATTTCCACACATTGTAAAGGGCAATACGAGACAAACATCAGATTGCATGTTGGATACTTTGACACACCTGTAAGAAGTGGAGAGATTTTCAGGCTTAGGGACATCCTCATTATAGAAATTGTGAGTTGAAGTATTTTTCTATAAGTTTAAAACCTTACTGTGATTACTAGTTTATTTTCAAGAAAATCCTACACACATTTAACTCCACTGAAGTGAATTACTATTTTCTGTTTTAATATTTTACTATTTTATGTTGTTTTGATCATGACTGGGATCATCTGGATACAACTAAAGTTTAATAACCCTGAAAACGTGACGTATCTTGAATGTGGCACTGCCTACTTTCACTAACTTCTCTTGTTACAGGGTTGGCTTTGTGGAGGCCCACTTAGAGACCAATTTAGATGTCTAATTAAGACGCTACATTAAAATGCCTTATTTCTACAGCAACGATTATTTGTTATGTATAGACAATTAAGTGAAACAGCAAGATATTATGCCCTAAACTGATACTATAAAGTTGGGTACTTCTTAGACAATTTACAGGTAATGCTAAACGAGTTTTCTTTAGCCTTGGAAGTGCCGTGCTCGAAGGTAGCGTTTCATCTGATATCTCTGGAAGGCTAAAGAGCTAGCTCACTTAGCCGGCACTAGAGAAAATGCTTCTCATGTTTATGTGCTTTCTGGTTTAAAAGCAGAAACAGGTCCCATCGCCGTTAACATGCTATTCGTTTCACGTTCACTTAGCTCTGGTATAAAGTTATGGTCTACGTAAACGTTCTTAAACTGATTACAATTTCTATTTAAGTAGCAAGCTAGCCTATTAGCTTTATAAGCTAACTCATGTGCGCCAGAATCATGCTATATCTCAACAGGCGCTGGCGCTGTTAGCGTCCCACACGGCCTGATGCAGCATAAAAATGCGCAACTGCACTTGATTTGGGCACAATTTAAGACGAGGGGGGGAAAAAGTGACCACTAACGTTCATCTAACGCTAAATAGTAATTGTAATTTTGGGATAGCAAACAAGGATGCAAAATAACTGATCTCAGGTAAATCATGTAACAATACATTAAATAATATGGACAAAGAACGCTCGCTCTTGAAAGGCGCACATTTATGCGTTACCAAACTAGCGAAAATGGCGCAAACTGAAGCGGGCAAAATATCACAATACACGAGAAAACTAACATCTCCGTGATCAGGGTACATTCCTACCTCTCAGTATGGCTGCACTGGCTCTGTTAATAATGCGAAATGAATTATTCGTGCTCGAATCCTGTTAAATCTGGTAAAGTTTCCCTCCTGAAAAACCACCCGCTCCGAGTCGAGCCAAAAACAGCAAAGCGAAATAGTTATCCCTCCTGTACTTCCGGCTTTGGTTAAATACCTCCAGGAAGATGCGACTACGCACTAAGACTTCAGTCGTTTGTGTTTTCAGTGGAAACTTTACAATGCCAAGAATAAAAATATATCAGTTAGACCGATTAGTTGCTTGTTAGTTTTTAATACAGCGTGTAAGCGTTTAAGAACAATTTCATACCTTTAGCTAATATAAATTTGATTGTTGTTGCCATCTGCACATGCATTGTACTTCTTAATTTCATGAATCGGGAAGATTCTAGTCTAGTCCACACAATCACGGAACGATTTCTAGCTTTTAAGAAAGATCATCTTTGCATAAACAGACCGTTAATCCAAAACAACTGCCAAACGACTGTAGTGTATTATGAATTTGTTGACGTTATATTGTGTGAAAATTATACTATATACATTTAAGCAGGCATATTTTCGGGCTACTAAGCCATTGAAAGAAATGTTGAGGAAATGACACAGGGGGTCGCTTTTTACTTAAAATATTTCTTGTCACGAACGGTGATCAAAATGCAATCTCTAAACATGTCAGCTTTTATCAGAAGTTATACTCTTCAGCTCCCACAACATCTGATGTAGAATCTTTTTAAAACACCATCTCTACACATATATTACAAAAGTAAACGAGGAATTTATATATATATTTGTGATGAAAAGATCTCCTTATCGGAACTTTGAATGTGTATGGCGCCTAAAGAAAATAAAGCCCCCGTTGGCCTGGAGACCCATTAGTCTGCTTAACAATTATGCTAAGTTATTTGCTTTCATTTTTGCTAGAAGACTTAAACATGGCCCGAGTCAAATAATAGACAACAATATGGCTTTATGCACAAAAGACACATTAGCAATAACATACGTTTATTATTAGACATGATACATTACAATTATCTTCTACTTAATAACTGTATTAATTGTATTGATTTTTATGAAGCCTTGACACCATTGAACATAACTTTATTTTTTAAATCCATTTCCTTTTTTGGTTTGGGAATTATTTACATAATGCAATTCAGACTTTAAAGGGTGCTAGCTCTGTTAAACTGAACGAGATTTATTATTTCACGTGGTATTAGAAATGGCTGCCCTGTGTCTCCTTTTTTTCCCGATAGTTGTTCAAATAAGGCCACCCATATCACGATGTCATCTTTTGTTGGGAATCAATTCTGTGGGTAAGGAGTCTAAAATCTGTCAGCTCACTGTTGATTCTGCAATTTAAGTGATCAAAATCAAATAATAAATGCAATGAGTCATATAAATTAATTTAGTGATGTATCAGGTTAAAAATAAATGTAGTCCAATCTGTTTTGTTTCCACTGAAAAACTGTAACTAGTCCAATTATGATGGAATACCAGTTAATGAAAGGGTGACATATCTTGGAACTGTACTCCATAAAGATAAACAGCAACGTTGCAACATAAATTTAAATCCATTTATTGGAAAAAACACAGTCTACATTGAATTCTTGGTTAATGAGATCTCTCTCTACTTGGCAATCTTATTTCTAAAGTAGGAGGTATATCTCTGTATATGTTTCTTTGTCATTTGATATCCCCAAAAATATCATTAAAGAATTGGATAAAATACTATATGATTATATTTGGAGAAAGAAACCCTATTGTCTTAGGAAAGAAATTATCAGAGGAACAAGGTGCTCTAGACAATACGTTTCCGCTTATTGAAGGATACACTTTTCCAGCTTATCTGTATCTCTTTTATCTTGGTTATTGATTCATAAAAACAACTTCAGTCCCCATATATACTATATGTGGAATAACAATGACATTCTTTATAAAAATAATTGTTTTATCGCCCATGTTTTGATAATAGTTAGGTCAATTGCTGTCCCAAATACATCAGGAATGAAGTCCACTATTCACCATCCTACTGTGGGTGATCTACATTGGGAAAAAGCAAAAAAAAATATAATAATTTCTGTATTAACAAGGTGAAAGAGGTTTATTTTTAAGTTTTCACTTGAAATTTATCTTGTCAAAGAAGCACTTAAAAGATTCAAAATGAATATTGATGATGGCTGTGTGTTCAGCCAATCTAACAAAGACACAAATTTCCATTTATTTTTCAGAGTTCACACCAAACAGTTCTGGACAGACTTGAAAAGTTTATCTGTGCAAAATTAGGTATCAATATCCAGATCAATGTTTTTGATGTCCTGTTATAATAATATAATATAATCCATTGAATGGATTGTGAAATGATGTACATTATATTATTCAGCTTTTAATCATACTTGGCCAGTTTCACATTCACAAATGTAAATCGTCTGGATCTAAACCTTGTTTTTATCATTTTATTGTAGAACTGAAATCTCATAGCACCTTAACTGAAAGTTTGAAGAACCAAAGCAACAAGAACTCGATATTTTGAAGACACTGCACATTATTACATTTTCTGTGTAAAAATAAATAAACTCCATGTTTTTTAATTGAATGACAACATTTTATTAGGTTTACTTATGCAAGACCATATAGAGCTATCCCTTAACCCCAGTACTTAGTTAGTACATTTTTAACATTGCATAAGATCATAAAGAAGTGACCCATGTAGTGATATGAGAATCATATTCATTACTTGTTTGCTTGAGGAAAAATGACATTCATTCCCTCCAACTATAAGTTGTGATCAATCAATCAATCAATCATGCATTACAGTGGTCTGTGGATAGTGACTTGAATGCAAAACAGACTGGGCACTTAAAAAAATATTAGGCTACAGATTTAATAAGTTTGTCCATCAGATGAATGATAATGTCAGGTACTCAATCAGAGAACCAGAGAAAATCGTTAAATGTAACACAGCTGCTAATGGAGTTCAATATCTGGTGAGGTTACAACTTAGCCAAGCAAATCAAACATAAAAACACTTCAAATCACAGATGTCTCAAAGAAGACAAGTAAACCTCAGCTCTAAATGAGCACAGGTTAATTTCCATAAGTACTTCTACTATTAAATGAGATGATAAAAATAAGATTGTCTGCAATGCTCAAGCACTGCCAGTTAGAAGTGGATGGAGTATCTTAACAAAAGATGGAGTGATTACCTGGGGAGTACTAGTTGCCATTGGTGCAGTCACACAAGTCAGACATAGGTTAACATGTGAGGGAGTGCAAGACAGTGCATAATTGGAAGGCTTCAGAATACTATAGCAAATGTAAACATAGCCTAGCTCTGGCAGTAAATCCAGTCTACTTTGACTAAACCTCTTTGCAGACATTAAATTTTGCACTTTAAAAGCCCTTGTGTGTGTTTTTTATATGGGTTTGTGTATATCTATTTAAAAAAAACATGCATCCATACTTGTTTCCCCATCAATATAAAAACTGCTTTAGTCAAGTGTATACGTGTGCATGTGAGTAAATGGAGGTTTGTGTCATTACCAAGTCTATGTACAGTGTGCCAGCATTAAGAAATGTTTACTTGTCCCTGACACTAAGATCAATGTGTACAATACACATAAGACATTGGATTTTGGTCATTGGGAAAAAGGCAACACTAAATGATTAATTTTGAATGAAATATCCAACCTATCAAAACCACATATCAAACCTGAAAACAACTTTCTATTAAAAAATGTGTTCCAAAATGCAGTATTTACATCGACAACATTACAGGCTATAAGCAGTGTGCACAGTGTTTTCCACTGTAGTGCTTGTAATGCTGTGTATGAAATCGACAATTCAAAATGCTAAGATCTATCACATTACAGAACATAAAAAAAAGGGAAATTTGTTTTTAAACGTAACAGTCAACTTCATAGCCAGCCAAGTATAGCTTTGTTACTGGTTATCAAACATGTTCGCAGTGAAAATTAGCATCAACTGTCTCAACCCTACCTCCTCAAATCTCTAGAATCCTGTATAAACAATGCAAAACAGAACATTGTCAAGATTTGCTCATTTTAAAAGATCCAGTATAAACAACTTCCACTTGAAGTTGTGTTTTCTATACAGTGTACAAAACGTGCAGTTTTTCTTAAGAGTTAAATATCAATATTGAATTTGGATTATTTACATGAAAACAAAATCTTTTTGATATGAACAAAGTCCTTCACCACCTGACTTCAAACAGTTCCAGTCCACAAACACTGCAAATACTTCTCCTTGGGGAAAAAAAAAATCATCATGATCCCTCAAAACATGCAAAATAAACACTTTTAAGAATATTCAGAAGTTATTGTAGAGGATAAAAAAAAAATGCTTTTTCAGACAGGAGACTAGGAGGGCAGAACGGAAGAAAAAAAAAAAAGTATGACAGAATTTCACAACTCGAAGTTTTTCTGTAGTTTTGCTTTAGATTTCTGAACATGAGGCGCTCACAGCTAAACCAAAAGTTCAAATTATGATTGATAGACTAAACTCTTTAACACGTAGTCACACTAGATGTTTCCTCACCCCAATTATATGTTGGTAGCAGGGTTATCAAAGATGTAAGATACATTACAGTCCAGTTAAACACTGGTCAGTATCAACAATAAATAGTTGGTTTAGTCCATATTAAAACAGAAATGTTCTGTTTTTGTTCAAAGAATGTTTTCTAATCACACACAAGAAAACTTTAATATCTACTGCCCCTTTAAACTACAATCCAGTGAGACTTTTTTCCACTTTTTCTTCTACTCTGAAAATAATATTTTTCCTTTAATACTACAAATATTTACTGGGGAAAAAAATCTTATAAAAGGGAGAATGATTCCTCTGAATCTTTCCAACAAGGTATGTTGTTTAGCTTGCATCCTCACGATCACAAATCTCAGCAAAACTGTTTGAAATCTTTGGATAAAAATTTAAATAAGTTGGTTTCTGAGGGTGAATTTAATATTTTATAGCTTGACTTGACATGTAAATGCACAATTCCCTTCTTAATATCTCAAAGCAATGATTTTGTGTTTGATACTTGGAGTTATAAAGACCATACTGATCCCTTGCTAGACCCTTGAGTTGAAAGTTAAGAATTGACTCAATAGATGACCCTGAGTGAATCATTGGCCTTATATGATGTTGGCCATATTTTATAGCATAAAACATTTCTAGATTACAATTCCTTACTTTCAGATAGGATGAAAAAACAAATCTACTTGCCACTAATTCAAAAAAGGTCCAGTTTAAATGTACAGGCACAAATTGTCAGTAAACAGACTTATTTACATCAACAAATAAAAATAAGAGCAGAGGGAAAACCAAAAACATGTAACCCCCTTCCCCCTTTAAATCTCCATTGTACTGAACGTTCTTCCTCAAAGATGATATGTTTGCATCCTAACACCTGGAGCTTGTAATACTGAGTCCTTCTCACATCCGGGAGCCCCGTTCCTGAAGAATCTGCAGAGACATTAAAAAAATAATAAAATAAATAAATGTCTCAGTACAGCTGGAAAGTGTATAAAATGACTAAACATAGACTGAAGCCTATATTATTGTCACAGTGCTTCCTTCTTTGCCGAAGCCCAGAATACTCTGGTGGTGAAAACAAAACAGACTGACTGGGGTCAGGAAATACTTGCACAAAAATCTGTTAGCTAGAGAGCTTTGTTAATATGGCCTTTGCAATAAAACTGGGAAAACTTTTTAAGCAGGATTAGTTTTAGTAATGAAAATAGACATGCTGCTGGACAATCACCCTCGTCCCTGAAACCTTCTTGCACAAAACCAGCTTTCAACAATGTTGGTGTTGAATAAAGGTGAGTGGCGCCATTTTTTCTAATCACATATAACGCATGTTTGAGTTTTCCAGTGTGTGTCTACATTCAGTTTCCATGGCGCTGAAGACAACAGGTTGTAGAGAGTTTCTTTTACTTAAATATTACAGTGACATCTCTGTGGGGATTCAGTTTTTGGTCATCTTCTCCAGACTGTGCATGTTAACGAGAAGAAAGGCACACCCACCTTCACTGCTCAATGTAAGGAGGAAGACACTGTGGTGGACACCACGTTTTCAGCGTCAAGATGTCACACAAGAAATCCTTCTTCGGCTGTGAGGGAAAGCTACATTTGTTCAAATTCCGAAAAGGAAACAGCTGCTAGACTACAATGGATTAAGTTTGTTTTTGTATTTGTGACCAGCACTTCACAGAAGGCTGCTAGATGAATTTGGGCCGGTACAACGAGGGTCTCTTCCTACAATCAAGGACTGCGTTTCCTGAGCCACAAGCTGTAAGCATACTGAATAAGTTGTCTGTTTTGTTTTGATAGTGTGTGAGCAACGGTAAAACTAAAGGAATTAACTCACACTTACTTTACTTGATCGCTACCAGCAGGTAACACGTGTAATGATGACCAGAAGGATAGCGACTGTAGATGGAAATGCTACAAACATAACATCCAGGCTAAAAACACCCAGCTGATTAGTCATGTGAAACAATAGATGTGCATGGAGCGGCTAGAAATACAGCTAACCATAATCTAACAATGCATGAAAGAGTTAGCAAATAGCATCATTAGCTTATCTATTTCTTGGCAGCGGATGTTTTCCACCTCTGTTTGCATTGTCATTTGTCACATGTACACCTATTTACAGAGGCATGTACAAATATACAAGGCGAGTGAAGGATTGCTAACATTATATCAGACTACAGCTGGTAAGCAGTGTTTGCCAAACAGATACGTCCTGATACATTCCTTGCTGCGGGTTGCTGAGTTGTTCACTCTCGTTTTCAGGGTCTGATTGGGGCTCGAACTTGTATGGCTGTATGTTTTGTGTTGACATTGTTTACTGAGTATATTACTTTGGTTTGTTTACAAGTTCTGCCAGTGTTTCTATGATGAAAACAGTGTGCACTCCCAACATCCACTCAGAGGCAGTCCACATCAGAAGGAGGCGGGGCTCAGGGCGGAAAAGTCTCATTCTGCTTGTTCCTGGCAGAGGCTAATGTGAGACGATCAATATAAAATAAATAAATGGGTTTGTAAAAAATGCTGGATTGATTCCTGCCCTTGTGGACATATTAAAATAAATTACTCTAAAATGAGCATAACATAGCCACTTTAAGCGAAACGCATTTTTTTTGTAAAATAATATAAATATTGCTGTATCAATAAGTTGAAATGAACCCTTTGCTAATTTATTGTGCAGACCTATTTAAATTGATATTTAATATATATATTATATTAAATAGATACACATATATTATTAATATCTATTACTTTATAAAAAAAAATCCCTACTACAACATTGCAATTCTGTTCTGGGATTAATTAATTATTTTGCATTTCATTATTAAGAAATAATATGGATAATTTTATGACATTAACCCATATGAGTGTTGTGTGTATTTATGGTTTATTGTCCATACCTCTGCTGCAATACTGATGGATGTTTGCTGTGCTGCCTAGGATGAAATTAAAAGTTTTTCACTTCTCCTCAGTTAATCAACTCATAGCTGAATATTTAAATCGTGTTTTGCTGACTGTAAAGAAAACAAAAAAGCTATATGAAGATATTTTTCCCCCACAAAAATATGACAGTAATGCAGGTTAGCATCTAACCATTGCAATCATGTCATGCAAAAACACATAAAAACAGTGTTCAAGAGTAAACTATTTAAAATGACAGTTTTCCTAATGAGAAAAGTTAATAAATTGATGGTTCTGGCTTCTGGCACATTTAAACAACACAACAACCTATAACTACATTTGATAATGAAAAAATAGATTACTTATTTTTATCACCCTTCTCAGCTAGGTGATTCAGAGACAATGAATCACTATACAGAAGCTTATGATTCAGCATGGCCTCCATTAACCAAAGCTGCAAGCATGTCCATATTTACAAGCGTCTCAAACAAATGGAGCTCTTCCCATCTGGTTTCAAAGAGAGCTTCACCTGCAGCAAAGTATGCAGTCTCAGCGTGAACCATCTGGCCTTTGATAGAGCTTTGGCTTCTAAACTCTGTAGTCTAAAGCAGATTTCCAGCCTGGATTCGGTGACTTTGCACAGATCCAAGTACCTTATGTCAGCTCTTGTGGTCTTTGAAAGCAAATGGGAAACATTTTTGGAAGACTTGAATGCATCAGCGGAAATGGAAGTGTGTGAGGCGGGGAAGGCAAACTAAGGAGATCTGATGGAGGGACTACGAGCAGGTGAGCGCTCACCAGTGAGTCAAAAGTGCTCAACCTAATCAGACTCATTCATTTCATAATCCGTCTCCTCGTCCTCGCTCTGAGCAACATGCAGCATGCAGAGAGCACAGAAGACAAGAAAGGCGAGTTGTAAAAAAAAAAAAAAAAAGATGAATGAATGTGCGAAATGATGGACAGGAACACAAGGTGAAAACAAAACTAATGGGTTATGCTCAAAGGGGATAAAACAGTAACTAATGTGTCAGGTGTAAATGACAAACTCAGAAGGAGAAAAACCACAAAAAATATTATCCAAGGACACCTTGTCTATAAAGCTCAGTTAACAGTGTTATGTTTCCATAAGTGGTCATTTAAAAGATTATTATTATAATTTAATAAGAAATTCATATTAATTATAAATTAATAAGACATTATATTACATGAGGCAAACTGATCAGCATTTTAAATTCTACATCAGTTTTTAAATCACACAGAAAAAAAATGGTCATAGTGCCCTTGGACAAGGTGCACACACACAAAAAAGAGAAGAAAAAGTTGATCATTTTGCTTAAAAAAAAGTTTTTATAACTGTAAAAGAAATTAGCCGTCTTCAGTGAGAGGCCACTTAATGCTGACATGATGAACGTGTGACTTCCTTAGAGTGTGCCATCTGTATCCCTCACAGAGCCTGCCAATGTTACACTAATCTGCAGACCTGAACTTCCCTAATGCTCCTAGCATGGATTACACTCTCTAGAGACTCAAACTTAATATGACATAAAATGGAAAGTTAATCTAATTAGTTTATGTTTCACTTTAAATAGGACAGCAGTGCAGCTGTCAAATGTTGAAAATTTGTTTAATTTTATGTTCCTTTTCTCTAATGGTGCATGGTTATTCAAGCAATCACTTCATCCAAAGACAGAATATTCACCATGTTTTCCTTCACAGAGTTCTCATCAATAAACTAGAGGTACTATCTCTCCTCTGGTGATGCATTTGTAAATGTAACACACTTTAAACATCCAACACAGGCCATCTTTCAGCCGTGTTTGCAATGAATGGATTTACAGCAAGCTTTCCACACACCCACACACTCACCTTCGCCTTCTCACTGGGCTCACTGTTGGTCCCATATGATTGATTGTGCAGCTCCTTGGAGACCACACACAGGAACTCTGCTTGGTCTTCATTTCCGTAGTTGTAAGAAGAGCCAATGCTGACCAGCTAGAGAAACACAGAAGAATAAAGCACAGAGGAAGAGTTGGCCTGAAGTAGTATAGGCAAAAAAAGTGGCTAAAACTAGGAAAACCTCAAAATTACTGTTAAAGAAGAAAAAAAAAGCAATATTCTCACTTTGACATTTGTTAGATACCCAACATTTATTGCCTTTAATAAAAAAAAGCTATGGTTATCAGTGTGAGAGAGCAGGTATGATGCAAATGCATGACCATATGCATCTCATAATGCCATGGTTGTGCAATTAATATATAAGGAGGGCCAATTCAGAATTAAACAGAGAAGATGACAACTATAGTGTTTCATTTCTAATGTTTAAGGGTGCAGCTGAAAGTGTGATTTTAAATCATTACAGTCAATCTTTTCCCCCTAAACAAATAAATTCCAAGTCTATTTTCAGAACCTGAAGACAATCCAAAAATAAAACACTCAGAGGGATCATAGACAAATAGAAAATTGAGATATCAAAGCAGTCACACAAAAATAAAAATCACTGGTCCACAAAATGAGTTAATGAAAACAAAAGGAAAAAGCATAAAGACACTTGAAACAGAAAAGGGTGATCAGCAGACAATCACAAAAACAATTCAAGTGCAAGAATGTGACCACAAGCAAACATGCAGGTTGAAATATGAGGAGCGGTGATTTTCACTTGACAGGACCAGGCTTGTTTCAAGTGAAAAGGTACATTTGATGGTTTGATAACTATAGCATCTCCTGCAAAAGCTCATTTTTAGCCAACGATTTACATCTACATATTAAGAGCTTTTATCTGCATGATGCTCTCGGTAGATTCAGGATTTTTCACACCTCCGTTGACACATTATTTAAAGTCGGCGATACAAACATTACATGCATTAAACAGCATTGGTGAGATTAGATTATGCTTTGCCTCTACTTGCTAGTTTACAGCATGGCTGACAGGAAAAGGGACGGTATGAAAAAAAATCAACTTCAAACCTGTCCAAAAACTAATTATATTGTTCTTTTTTGTCACTTAACAAGAACACAGAATAACTGACATTTATGACAGCCTTAAAACAAATAACATACCATGAAAAGCATAAGAAAACACAGAAATTCCTGTTGCTGAATATCTGCTCTTCAAGCTGAATATTAAGTGTGTGTGCTGCAGACTGTGTACTGTCTGTACCCAGGTGTGCATGTACAGACATGCATCGCCTCATTAGCCACTGCTGCCAGAGACTTGCTGTTGTTAAGCAGACTAACACTGGGCATCAACACAGTGAAAACTACCAAATAATCTCAACTAGCTACCACTTGTCACACTGCAAAAGGCCCAACATGGTGCAAACTCAGACTTTTTTTGTAAATTATAGTAAAAAAAAAAAAAAAAAAAAAAAACCCAAGCGGTTTATTTCAGTTGTAAGAGAGAAGTAGGTCATTAAACCTCATCTCTCTGGAAGAAACTCCTGTGTACAAGGGTGAGCTTTAGGCTCCACAGGAGTGATTCTGAGTTTCCCTATCTGACCTGTGTAAGGAGATTAGTGGGATTTCAGCTCTAATGGGAGATCCAGTGATTCAACGTCACATTTATTCACATATGATACATGCGCAACACCCAAACATGGTTTTCATTGTAAAAATAAAAATCAACCATTGTTAGTTTCAGCTAAAACTATTTGTTCAAAATGCCTGACTGTGAGTTATGCAACAAACAATCAGCTAAGAAAAACAACGTGTCACCTCTGAACAAATAACTTGACATGACAGCCCCACAAAATGACCTAGTGCCTACATTATAACAAAGCAAAACACAAAGAAGCTGCTGACAGGCTTACACAGTGTGAATGCAGAATGAATTTAAATAAAAATAATAATGAAATAAAAATCACAGACAAAAAGAAATGTGTCAGGTTTTCTTTGCTTCACCAGTGAACAAGGAATAAAAATAAACACTGAAAGGATCCAGCTTAAAAATAAATAAAAAAAAAAATTAAAACACACACAATAAATAAATGAACCCAACAGCTATGTGTCTACTTGGGACAAACAATGACCAACGGGGTGTGTATGGACAACATGGGGACCATGCAGTGACCAGCCCATGGACAGAAATTTGTGGGACACACCTCTCCGCTGTTTGGCAAAGCAGACTCCTCTCCCTTCACCTCCCTTGACACAATCAGCAGAAACTCTGACTGGTGGGCCCGCCCGTAACCTATACTGACAAGCTGCAACAACCAATCAGAGCACAGAAGGCATGCCCGGATCATGTATGTGGACATTTGAGAAAGATGCGAGTTGCTGTTTGGCTTTTTAATCCATTTCCAATATTGAGGATTAGACTTTTCTGGGTCAATGTGAGCATAGCAGGGTGGGTGAAGCACATGACAGGAGGACTGCTGCTGTGACCCTGCCGGCAGAGATTTACCTGTTCAAACTTCCATCCGTCAGACATGGTAGACACCATTTGTGTCAGCTCCTCCTCCTGGCACTGCAGCACACGATACACATGCTTCACTGGAACCTGAAAGGAACGTTGGAAATTGGAGAGAAACTGAATGAAAGGGGGCATTCAAATCATTTTTATGTTACCTTTCTGCTGGTACACTAATGTTGCATCAGGTCTGAATGGGTTAAGTCAGAGAAAGGTGAAATTCAGAAACCTGTGATGTTTTGCAGTCGCGTTCCCTGATCTTGTCCTTGATGAGTTTTATTAATGATGTGATGTTATAGAATTCAGCTTCTTCTAACACACCTAAAAACAGGGAAAAATATAAAAAAAAAAAAAATAAAATAAAGAAAAAACAAAACATCAACCTTTTGGGATTTGTAGTGATACAGGAGTGCAATACACCAATACTGCTTAAGCATTCAGTCAAAATGTTGAAATGGGCATTGAGGTTTCGTTATGATTTAACATTCATTGTGAATGAACTGAACAGCCAACATACATCACCAGATGTAATGTAAACTTAGGCTAGGTAACACACAAAGATTATCGGGCTGTTTTTGTCTCGGTTTTGCCCTTTCCCAGCCAAGGATGACAAACGTCGATCATCTTATGCCTAACAAGATTTTCCTATAAAATTATCATTTGGTCTGAGGTGTGTTACGAGCAAATACATCCTGACAATCAGCTCCAAAATGGGTCGTGGCCGACATGTATTGAATATGTTCAATATTTACAACCAAAAATCTTCACTTGTGTGTTGAGAGGTGACGACTCCTGAGTTGTGACTGTGAGCAGTGAAGGATATAAAGTCCGTGTTCATGTCATCTCCAGTCTTTTTCGGTTCTTTTTCATCATTCCACCATCATTCCCCCGTCTGGTATATTCTCTTCTGTATTGGTGGTTGTGATTCTTCTTCATTTTTCTGTTTGTTGCTATGATTCTTCTTTGTTTTTGTTATATCACGTTTGATTACACGAGATTTCTAGCTCGGAGCACTAGATTGTAGATCAGTTGCAAGACAGCATCGTTATGCGTTGTTCTGTGATTAGATTATTAGAGCACGCCACACACAGTATGATCAACACTGAAATGCCTGATTTTTTATCTTCATGTTTGAGGTCTTGAACATATTAAAAAAAACTATCTCAGATTTAAAAAAAACAACCTATGTGTGTACCTATCCTTACTTGTAAACTCTTGATTCAACAATGAATCAACTATAAAAGTACTTTGTCACTAAATAAAGTGCAATCAGTTTTTGAGCAGTTCACGATGAGTTTATTCATAGAAACAGTGCAGTCTAAGCTAAAAACATTTTCAGTTCCAGCCACTGTTCCAGATTAATGTCACTATTTTGACATGAATAATTGCATAGCCTGATGCCCATAATTAAGAATATCAGAGTTTTAAAAAGGGAAAGTCAGAATTCAGGTCAATCATTTAATGCATACGCATATGTTCTATGTCTATTTTAAAAGTCTTATACAGATGAGAGTTTTGTATTTTGAGACACAAAATGAGCATTGCAGAAATTTTGGTGCCTTTGGAATCACAGGACCTCTGTCTGCACTCTGAAATCTTTAACAATCTTCATCTTCATAATTTTAGGCGATTAGTAACATTAACTGATGTGCTATCTTTGTCTGACAAACAGACCAAAAATTAATATTGCTTCCCTTTCTCCTAGCTGCACATACACCTCACTGATGACATTGTCTATACACAGCCATGCAAAGGCATATCTACCTGATATAACCCCCCGTTTCTACCTATGGGCAGTGGCAGTGTGTGGGGCAACTTGTATCTATTTTTGCTTTTAATCATTTTGCTGCTCTACTGCAGAAAAGACTAACTTCATATGCTTTTATGGACTGTATAGATGAAACAATACATCCTCTTTAAACTGCCACCATCCCTTCTTGGTATTTCACACATGCCAAACAGAGGTGGCTCGACTGTGAACTTACACACCTGGAGCTGACATTGTAGAATCAGCCGAGTTATGGCAGCACTGCTGATTTGAGTGGTGAGTTGTGCAATGCTGGCTTTAAGCCCATTTCACCTCTGTTACCAACTCCTGTGTTGGCCCAGAGGCACATCAGTCGTGGATTGACTTCAACCACCTCATTCTGCCATTGTAATTTGACACAAGATGTGCAATGAAGGTGCTTCGGTCCTTGCTTGGCCATATGTAAAAAGGCCCAGGGTAGACCAAAAAACTTTTACTAATATACAACTGTGTTAAACTTTGAATTGTGCAAGCAGTGTCTGTGCTTTTTCATTAACAACCACCTTCAAACATTGGAAAACATTTTCATTAGAACACCCAAATTAATCATTTTATTATAAATGTGTTTATTATACAAGGTGAACCATTTCTCAGAGACATTACCTTCCTCTGCCAAGTCCCTGTTGAGCACCAGTTTACCATGCCTCAAGTAGTTCAGCACTGGCCCAAAGTACGTGGGGTCTCTGTCTATGAGATAGGCACCAGTTTCATCCTGAGAAGCAAAAATAAAAAGAGAAACAATGTACTTAATGTCAGTTTTCAGTCTGAAGACATATTGCAGCATATATCAGTGTTCTTTGGTCAAACACACCTGGAGAAAACTAATGTTTTATATTTGCTGGACTCCTCATCTGAGAATAAAGAAATTATTGAAATAGCATTGCTCCTTACAATACAATTCATTAATGAACCAGCCCCTACCTTAATCGAAACATAATCTGGGTGGAAAACAACCCCTACTGCGCATCAGTGAACAAAACTCAAGCGATGAGATTTTTGAGGTCAGCTCCTGTGCCGATAATCTCTACAGTGGTTGAGAAGACATACACACTGAGAGCCACACATATCATCGCTTTGGGATATCACTTCAGTATTCCCACCGGCCTTGGGTTTCATCCTGATTCCTTCACAACCACTGGGTATTCCCCTATTTCTGTGCTGTGATTAGACTGCCCGTCTCTCATGGGGTAAGAGCAGGCTAAAACAATTAGAGCAGAAAAAAAAAAGTGGAACAGGCTGACTCCACTGAGAGGACCAAGAGAAAACACCTTGGCTTACAACCAATAATTAGTCTAATTTGGTCTGTTAAATGGTCAGCTCTGCATATGAATTTAAGTTTCAGTTGTTACAGCTGTCAGCATAATTTTTCTTCAAGATGTTTGACATTTAGTGAGTCAAACTTGCATGACATTTAATAAAATTCTCAACAGAGGAAAGACCTTAAGCACATTTTGTACTAAATTCCCAAATGCTACAGGATGGCTGACCCTCTCACAGTGGCATAAATTGCTCCAGCAGCAAGCTCAGCAATAATGCCTGTTGCTGCAACTTCAGATTACTTTATTAATCCCGAAGGAAATTATAACTTTTGATATTATTTACATAGAAATGCAGTAATACCTTCATACATTCCAGGCCATGACCAGAAATAAAAAATCCAAGTCCTCACTGACAGACAAGTGCATTCATAGTTAGCTTAATCATCCAGAGATGAATTTAACTTGAAACCCATTAATCTTTCCAATAATGAGAAACTGTCCCAGTGCATTTTCTTTTGTAATGAATCTCTAAGCCCTCTTGGCTGACTGACCCCCTTTCCATGGTAAAAATATTCCACCAGTCATTAGGAGCTTTATTCTGGTCTCAATACCCTGTGTCAGTTTCTTACACTTACATAGTCACCGGAGCTTTAAGCACAAGTACAGGTGGGCCTGCATTGAGGACACAGACTAGGCCAAATCTGCATAATACACCTCATGCTCATCACACGAAATGATGGTAGGTTTTCATATGGAAGGCTACGTGTACACTTGTAGTCTCTGGAATCATTTGGCAAAAATCCTATACAGGAAGCAAAACCCTGAAAACTGTATAAATATTCTAATCTAACATCCAACTTTCAAAAGTATTATTTCTTTACTTTATTTATTCATTCAGTTAAATAGTAATTTGTCACTCATAGTATATTGCGAGTTAAAAACACACAACTTATTTAGGTCTTCTTTACAATTGGACTTCTATAAAAAGAACATGTGTTTTTGCTGTTATATTAATATTAACTTGAAAGCAAAAACATTAAAGATGTCTCTTTACAAGGCAACACCCCCCCCCCCCCCCCACCCAAAAAGGAAAAACAAAAAACAAACATATCTTATATCTCATCTGTAGTTTTTTCCTCCTGCAGGTTTATTGACTTGCTACCATAGAAAATGCACAGGTGTGGCTAATGAGTGACGTTTCCTCCAATAAAAATGTCTGCTTTGACAAAAGACCTTCAATATCTCTACCTCAGTGCATTGTCATTTTACAAATGCTGATATCTGTATGTCTGTACCCAACACCTACATATAAACATAATTTTTTAGCCTCTGCTATATTTTTAACTCTGGCCAGGGGCGAACACATTCAAAACTTCATAATGTTGTCGTGCTGACAGGGTCGCTGGGGTTTTTGCCTTGCCACATCAAACAGTGTGCTGCTATATCTTTGGTTTAGAATTACAAAATTCAACAATCTTCCATTCACATGACGACATGAGATACTGTAACTGGCAAGCTTGTACATATATAAATGCAGATAAGTATAAGCACTTGATAATCCAAAACAGAACCAGCCACCAAAAATAGTTAAATAATTTTCTTTGAATAATTATACTTTGCCTCTCTGTCAACTTGTTGTATTCCAACTAGATGTATGACGACGCATGTTGCGCAGAAATAAATAAATAAAAACCCTTGAGTCAGTGCCGTTCGTTTTCTGGGAACACACATAGAAACGGGGGCACTTGGGGTGACAGTGACCTAGTTAAGACAGATTAGTGGGGCTCCGATACAGGCCCATGTACACAAAGAGGACAGTGTTTTTAAATTAAAAACAAAAGGCTTTTTCTGGGGGCCCAGAATGGGAAGTGTTGGGCAACAAACCAGAGGGTGTGGAAACAGGGAGCGTGAGAGGATCCTGTTGGGATATACAACAGACAGGTGGGAAGAGAGGTGAACACTGGTACATGTGCAAGACATTTACTTAGAAAGCTGTGCAGTTCTTGAGTCATATTGAATAAGATCTAAGAATTTTAAAATAACTTTTGACTATTTCTAATTTAACAGTAAAAACTATTTTTTTTATCATCCCATAAAAATGGTTAGTTTCATAAAAATGCAAGTTTTACAGACACAGTACAGAACTTTTGCAATTTTCTCAATGATGAGCTCCATATCAACTGCTAATCCAGAATCCAGCTTGGATCCTACCGGAACTGTGAGATCTCTTCAGCCAGTAAAAGTCTTATCTTGACGTTTGCATCATCTCTTTTCCTCTCTTCCTCAGACAATATCTTCTTGGTTTCTTTACTAAATCAGCCAAAAAGGCCAGAACGTGTGTGTGTGTGTGTGTGTGTGTGTGTGTGTGTGTGTGTGTGTGTGTGTGTGTGTGTGTAAAGCAAAATATGGCTATAACGTCACATGGCGTCCCGGATGAAAAACTTACATAGCGCGATTTCTCAGCCTCAGGAAGCTGCTGGGAAGCAATGGCTCCAGAAATGCATATAATATATGTCACTGCATGTCAATCAAGTCCAGAACAGGGAGTTTTAAAGTCGGAAAGTTACGTATAACGTGTTTAACTTAACAGAATTAATTACTTACATTGAAGTGACATGGAGACAACAAATACACAGACATCATTGACACTAAGGACAAGTGTGGCTTAAATATGTCTTTTTTTAAAAATCAGCTGTATATTGCATTTTATAATTTGGTCTTTTGAAAATATTGTATAAAAAAAAAAAAAAAAAAAAAAAAAAAAACACAAACAGAAAAAGACCCCTTACATACATTCAAAAACTGGAGCCAAGTCAAAACAGCTCCAGAACTGACAAGTAAAAATTTAGGTAAACAAGCCAATCAGAAGGGTGGACTTCACAGCACCGGGAAGTGTTGTGTATGAACATTATCATTTTTTTTTTAGAACACACAATACATATCCTCCCACAGGAAATACCACAGTGACCCACCCTTTAACCACATGATGTCTAGTAAGGCTTTCTGCAGATGCATTAACAATGAAAGCCAATTATTTATATATTAAAAAAATATTTTAAAAAAATTAAGAATGTGCATAAAAACTTAGCATGGATCCATTTGTGACCTCAAGAAAAGCAGGAGTTATTTTCTTCACAGACTTGCTGCAAATATGCCAGATGGTTATCCATCATTAACAAAAGAGAGCTAAAACCAATTAACATCAACATGTGAAGCCATTCCAAGCAATTTCATGCAAAAAGTAAAAAGAAGACAATTTGAAATGCTGTCATTTGCCTTTACATGCCAAATTAGAGTACAAGCTCCCTACAGAGGCAGAGCTTAAAGATGTTGCAGTAGATCCTCTGAGTCACATGACTGGCTACTTAGCCGAGTGGAAGTCTGATCTTTGTAGTGAAGGAGCGAGCAGTCCCTTAGGAGTACAAGCAGTAATGGCATAGTCAAATAGGCCTCCATCTTTTAAATAATACACACATTACATCATGAATATATGCAAAAACAACTCCGTCATTTAAAAATATTTGACAATTACATGTAAATTTGAGTGATAGGCCATCACAGAGGCAAGGCAGAAGCTTTTCTGCAATACAAGAACCATTTTGAGGACAATTTGAGTGCGAGCACCATTTTTGGTACAAAACTGTTTGTTTTTTTTTAAGATAGCCTCAAATTGTTTCAATGACAGGCACATAAAGCTTCAAAGATTCTGGCAATCCACTAAATGTAATGTAATCTACTGCAACACGAGTCATTGTTGATTTGAAGGTGCCTTAGCTTTGTTAATTGAATTTCTTTAGAATTATAAAAGATGATAAAAACAAGAATTCAGAGGCACCTAGTTTGTGAATAGTACTCTGCAGTGTCCTGTTGAGCACTTACTGTGAGAAGACAGTGCAGGAAGAAACGACATCACCGTTAAATATTTAAGTCGCCTCCCACAGAGTACCCGGGCTTGACGTACAACCTGAATCTGGCATTAAATGCAGCTATATTTCCCTCACACATGCTGCAAAGAGAACTTCCTCAGGCAGCAAACGGATATAAATATGAAAAGAATAAGATGGCGAAAGAAGAAGAATCTTTTGTGATAGGGCGCTTGAAAAATTGATGCAGTTCTCAAAGCAAGAGAGCTGTGTCTCTACTTGAGTGGAGCTGAGCTGAGTAGTTTAAGAACAGGAATCTGCCAATGCAATAGATGTGCATCGAGGTGCATCTCTCACCTCATTGACTGAACAATTTCAAAAGCAGTGCCTCCTTATCAAACCACACAAGTCAGTTTCTTAAGCATTACAAACCTGTGAACTCCAATATTACTCCAACATGACAGCAGCGATTGGCTTTAGTCAATGCTTAGATTAACAAATTAACAGTAACACTTCTGAATACCATACGATCGGCTAATATAGCTGTGCATGCAACCGCACTTCCTCCACTTTCTCTTTAGTCTGCCCCAAAGTGAAAAACAAGCTCCAGTCAACAACATGAATAATGCAGTTCTCCTCAAGAGTCCCGCTGAAGCACATCAGCCTGCGTGACAGAGAAATGAACTACTCACTTCCTTGGCTGGGTAACATAAAACTGAATTCATCTCCCCAAAAAACCCCAAGGTCTGTGGTGATCTGTCAGTTTGCCTGTAACGCTATTCAAATACGGGGTGCTCATCTTAGTTCAGTTGCATGTAAAGGTGAAACCACAACAATTAATAGTTTTAAACACAGTAACAAATGATAAAATATGTAGCAGTGACCTGCTTTGTTGGGGGAGTTATCTCATCTTGTCTTGAGAGTGTGATGTACACTTAAGACAAGGGATTGAAATGGACTGATCCGTTGCTCATGGAGGATAAACTGACAAAAAAGCAAGCTGATTATTCGGAGATTAAGATATTTGCATGAAAATACGAGATGAGCCGTGGTCTCAGCTTAGCATAAAGGAGGGCAGGAGGGAAGATTAGAATGTACAAGCAAGCAGATAAAAACAATGAATAACGGCGCAGTAAAATGAAAGATGAAAAACAGAATACACTTTGTAAATAGACAGTAATACACTGTGTGGGACCATGCTATGGGGGCTAAAGCACACAAACTGCTGTCTGAATGAATGAACAGATGGATAAACAGAGAGAAGCCTGCTTCTGTAGCGGTGGGGTCATTCAGATGGATGAGTGACTTCATCCTGAGCTCTTAATTGTCATTAATATCTCACTGCACCTGGCAGTTTTACTAACAACACTAAAACTGGCAACTACAGAGTTAACCGAGCCAAGCAGCAAACAAAACTCAAAAGAACTGATCAGGCAATAGTCTATATGGTAATTTTAATCCCACTGTGCTGGTGCAAGTTGTGTGTACTGAATGGGGTTAAGAAGACGGGTTAAATAACGCAGTCTAAAAACACAGCTAACTTTTAAAAAATATACTATTTTCAAATCAGGCTTAAAATTAAGTTGCGCAATCTTTAAGGTTTAAGTGGGGTGTTGTAAAGTTTCTGTCGAAGACAAAACTTAGATTGCGGTATACCTTTATTATTTGACAGGCTGACAACCCAACGAGCGCAATGTAATGGCCTCGGAGGAAAGTTTTCAACTGTAGCGAGTTCCTATATCGTATGAAAAGGCTTAGAAAATCACCAGCTATAACATAGCGCTACTTTTTACATTATGATTATTTAAAATAACAAGTTTTTTAGAAGCAAGACTATGTAACCTAACTCGTAAATATAAATAATGAGCGAGATATGCGTGAAAGCTAGCAGCAGTAAGATGTCATGTGGTGACTGTCGGAATCTAGCTAGCTAGCTAATGCTAGTTAGCTGCAAATTTTCGAGTAAGCATAAGAATTTGAAACAGTGGTTTTCTCTCAGTTCGGGGTTTTTATAATAAGGCGGATAAATACCGATGCCAGCCATTTCAGCTGCGCAAAAAAACACCTTAAATAAATTCTAATACTTTCCGTTTAAAATAATTTTGAATTAATCAACTGCGCTCTTCGCAGCGGTGCTATCTATAGCTCAACTAGCTTAGCATTTACCTTGTCAGAGTCGAGCTCGGGGTCAGCTTGGCTCAGTCTGTATAGAAATGATTTTGGATCTCGACACAGCGTCTGTCTTGTTGTTAGAAAGTACGTCCCCCCGACATTTAGTCGTATCCATTTGGATGCCCCGACACCTGCCGAAACGCTTCTCTCCCCAGAAGAATGGGCCAAACATCTCCGGTGAACGGAGCCGCTTGTCTCGGAGTTGTTCTCTGCCATCCCTCTCCTCGCCTCCTCCGCCCTCGCCTCGGCTGTGTCTGTGCGGGCAACTGACAGGAAATATCGAAGCTGAAGCCACTGACAAGGAGTCCCAACTCATGCAAAGCAGGCTGCTTCGGCCACTCCTACTAACTCACTCCACCAGCGCTAACAGACACTTGCATAAATTATTTCAGAGGGGAAAGAAAAAAAGGGGCCCTCCCCAACTTGATCTCCCGACGCTTCAACGTAGGGAATAACGTCTCTTGATTCCAAGAACCTGCAAATGTCGCACCGTCTAAAATGAAAAGTGACAACTTCGGAGCTTATGACAAAGAACTTACTTTATGGTTATTAAATACAAAATGGATTTCAGTACTAAAATGCAAACAACTAAAAATTTTCCTGTATTTAATAAAATGAAATAAAATAATAAAAAAAAAATCACAATACAAAAGCAATTATAATGGGCCGGTACTTTATTTACATGCTGCAACATGAGACGTCATCGCCACTGGACGCCGTTTGTATCGTGGCTGAAGTTAACAGAAGACAGGACACATGGCTTTCATTTGAATGCCTAAATCCCTACATGCTTTAATTACTGGACTACCAAGCATTATGTGGAAAATTCATCATTCAACATCTACTGACCTAGCGCACAAATAATCAGAGAGAGAATGAACAGATTCATTAAATTATCAGAATATGATTAAATCACTGAGCAAATAGAAAATGTATGATATAGTAAGAAAAAAGCTGTAAAATATTATAGTTTACAATAATTATTCACATTCAAAGGCTTTACATCTCAATACATACACAACATGGCCCCTGAACATGACTTCAATCCAAATATGATTCATATATTAGAATTTAAATAACACAGAATGAACTATAGGCTAAACAATAGCCATCAATAACCTTATACAAGAATAAAAATACAAAAACTGTATCCTAATATCATTGCATTACTTGCTTCAGATTTAATAATACATCATCTGTACATCACAGTTCTAGTCAGTTACAAGCCATGTAGAGTATTCCATACACAATGTAACCGACTGCCATCAACTTGATTCAAACAATTTATCTATTTAGAGGGAAACACCTTTCTGGCATTTCCTCAACTTTATAGACAGATACAGCAATTTAATCGGTCATTTGGATCAGATAGATATCCTTTAACTGACATCCAACCACATCGAGCCCTGGGCCTCAGGGTCCAATTCACTTATACTCCAGTCACACTGCACACACAGACTCAGCTGAAGGAAGAGAGCCTTTGGAAAGGACCTTAAGGTACTATTTCAGAAAATTAAAAGCATTATGATAATACATGTTGCAAAATAAAAAATAAATAAATAAAAATAAAAAAAAGAGAAAAGGAAAAAAAGTTAAATCAATTGCTTTAATTCCTATTGGGCAAAACATTAGAATGAAACAAACAAAAAGACTGGGCCAAAAAGCCCAGGGAGGCAGTTGCACCATCTTGTCCAGGGACAACAGCTTTTTCTGCGATTGCTTCCAAGAATGATAGTATGCATATGCATCTCTGTTGGAGGTTTTCTGTTCAGCATGGGGTGGACAGCACATAAGATTTTAATTTTCAATAAGACATACTGAAGATGAGTCAACTAATCCACCAAAAAAAAAAAAAAAAAAAAAGAAAGAAATTGAAGAATTCACACCACAAAGCCAGTGAATGGTACAAAGCAACCAAATCATTCAATAATATTTGCTATGGTTGCCAATACAGTCCAAAATACTCACCTTTAAACTTGAATAAACTATATCTCCAGTGCCCTAAGAGATAAGCGGACAAGGCTGAGCTACAAAACTGGCCATGCAGGAAAGATAAGCAAGTTATGATTAAGAAGTACAAGCTAGTGGCATGTTTACCCGCCCCAGTTAGCAAGAATGTCCTCAGTAACAGCTATGCAAGGCTCACACAGACTGATTTTGACCAATGTTTCACTGCAGACCAGCATTCTGCTTTATTATGCAGAGACCTTAATTGGTCTGCAATAAGTACCAACAGACTGAGAAAACATGTCAAATACCTTGGGAATAATTGGGCTCTGACAAAAATATATATAGGATTTAAGTTAGGTAAAGGCATGGAACTGAATTGGATTGCAGTATCTGTTACAACTATAAAGTTTATGCATGAAAAGTCAGGTTTTTAACTACAGCTTGCACATACAATGTAGGATTAGGATATGGTTTAATTAAGATATCTTGATGGGCTCTGGTTCAATAAAGCTAGATGGAGATACTATCATTGAAGGAGGAAACCAGTCCTTGCATTCGAAATAGTCCTAGCAGTACCCAAGTTTTTCTCACTACAAGACAAGCTTGCCCATCTCTTTCCCCTGCAAAATGTACAAAAAGCAGATGTGCATGATGGAAGTCTTATCATCCACACATGGAAAATGCAATAGAAGCCTCACACAAAGCACAAAGAACAAGCAAAGCAACCCTGAATCCAAAGTATTTTTCCCATGGTTCGACTCAGGAAAACAAGATCTAGATGCCAGCGTCTCTAAGAGTTCGTTTACATTGTGGTAATGAAGGGCACTAAAGAGGGTGTTACTCTGATCAGTGATTGGCCTCAGAGCTTAAAAAATAGAAAAACAACACAAAAAAGGAAAAAAAAAAAAAAAAACCAAAGGGAAAAAAAAAAAAAAAAAAAAGGAGTGGGCACAGATCAAACTATGCTCCTATAGGCCAGGGTTTTGGTGCCTTTGATAGATTTTTCTCCACACTTCCTGAATCTTCTTGCACCATCTGTCTGCATTTCCACTGGGGTCCATCAAATAGTATGTCCGGTTAGGCTGCAAACATTAAAGGAAAGTAAAAATATGAAAACCACACGTTAAGGGATTCCAAAGCACTGTGCAAGTATCAACAAGCTGGAAAAGGATTATTTCCTAAACAGACTTGGAAAATAAATAATTATTTACCGTGTGAACAAAGAAGGTTTTAAAGTTCTTGGCCTCAGGGCGCAATTCCAAGGACCAAGGAATCTCCCCTTTCAGGACCCTGTTGACAGGATCCACATAGTACAGGTGTGGTCCTTCAGTAAGAAGCAGCTGTCTCCGACGAGCAAACAAACCCTGAAATGGAAGTCACACATCTCAAGACATTAGTTCACCAACAGAGGGGGCCAGTCTGCATCATACATCAACATAGAAGACATCTAAGATTGCACTACTACTAAACTACTACTAAAATTAAATTTTCCACACCTCAAAAAGGAATTCCAGATATCAGAACAACTTCACTTATGCACAACCATCATATGCTAGAAACCACTAGCTTACAAGAAAGGTTTAACTTGTAAAAATGTATGAAATAATGATATGTAAAGTATCTATACAATTCCTTAAGCAGTAGCACCTTTAACACATGACACACCTTGCGTTTATCCACCAGGCCCATTTTCAGGATCAGGTTATTTTCCACAAACTGATGCCTGTGTAAATATAAAAAAATACAGGTAATCAATATCTTCTTTCCCACAAACACTAATCCTTCTAATGGTAGCTAAATCCCCATTGAAGAAGTCTACATTTATTCTTCTGCTTTGTTTAAACTTGAATGGTCTTTATTACACATATAACAACATTCTTATACACACACATAATAACTTGATATAAGCTGAATTTACCAGGGGTTTCCAGTGGTCTGTTTGTCCAGCAATAACTGTTTTTCTTCTTCAGTGAACAGCAGCTCCAGCTCAAAAGAGTTGCTGTCCAGATCGTGGATGTACTGCTCAATGTTGCTGCTGGACCTCTGTGGGGGTGCAGAATCATGCGGTGACAGGGAGTGTGATGAGCTGGACTGGGCTACCTGCATGTTGCTGAACTGGCTCAGGAGGTCATCGTACTATTGAGAGAGGTGATGTAAGAAAAAGGCGCAATGATTGTTGGTTTAACGTTTGTGGGTTGTTCAGTGTTCAGAGAAATGTATAAATTTCGCAAACTAGCATCCATCATGCACAAACTACAAAAACTTAACAGTATACAAAAATCCCCAAGAAACAAAAAGAAAAAGAAGAGAGAGAGAAAAAAAAAAACCCTTACATTTCCATAGCAGTCCTCATCATCTTCAGACATAGCTGGCAGGTAGGGTGTGAGCTTAGGGGGCGTTTGTAAATGTAGGTCACTCCAGGAAATGGTGTCGAAGAAGGGGTGCTGCTTCAGTGGGTTGTACCCTCCCATCTCTTCACATCCAATCCGCGTGGAAGGGTCCAATGACTGAGAAAAAAAAACAGATAAGTTAGTTAAAGAGGAGATTCTCATTTTTTAAACAACCATGTTGAAAGACACATCCCGTGGTCATGGAAAAGATGTTAGTCTGCATCATACATCAAGCAGAGAAAACATCTAAGAAGACTGTAGAAATTACTAACTACTACTAACTGTCCAACACATTGAAAACTGGAAGGATAGTGGGGGACCATTGTCTTCCAGGATGAAATGTGGTCAGAAAAAACATCGTGAATGATCATGATCAATGATCACTTAAAACATTTGTTGAAATTGAATCAAAGAAAAACACCAGTAGAGCTCTGGGCTATGGTTAATAGTGAAAGCAAGAGCATTTCCACACGCACGATGTGAAGGGAACTCAAGGGACTGGGACTGAACAGCTTTGTAGCAACAAAAAGAAGAAAAAAAAAAAAGAAGAAGAAGAAGAAAAGAAAAACACACTAAACATTGAGGCTATCCGGAGAAAAAAAGTTTCAATTTGCTAAGGAGCACAAATATTGGACTCTGGAGCAATGGAAGGTCATGTGGTCTGATGGGTCCAGATATACCCAGTTTCAGAGTGATGGGAGCATCAGGGTAAGAAGAGAGGCAGATGAAGTGATGCAGTCATCATGCCTAGTGCCAACTGTACAAGCCTCTGGACTCAGTGCTATGATCTGGGTTTGCTGCTATTGGTCAAGTCTAGGTTTAGCAACATTATGTGTCCAAAGAATGAGGTCAGTTGACTACCTGAATATACTAAATCATCAACAGATTTTTTCTTCTCTGATTGCATGGGCATATTTCAAGATGACAATGCCAGGATTGGGCTTGGGCTCAAATTGTAAAAGAGTGATTCAGGGATCATGACTCATCATTTTCACACATGGATTGACCACCACAGAGTCGAGATCTGAACCCCATTGAGAACTTTTGGGGTGTGGGATCTTAGGGAGTGAGAGTCTTTGTGCCATGGTCAGACTCTCCAATAATCACACAAGATCTTGCTTTAAAAAAAAAAACAAATAAAAAAAAACACTGGATGGAAATAAATCTTGTGCCACTGCATAAGCTTACTGAAACAATGTCACAGGGAATGCTGCCATAATCAAAGTTAAAGGTAGTCCAACAAAACAGAGTTTGAGTCCAATATTTTTGGGTGGGAACTTTTTTTTGGCCAGGCAATATCTAATAACATTTCTCTTCAGATATCAGAAATGCACAACTGTTTCCACCTATTCCCTTTAAAAAACTGCTGTATTTGATGACCTACCAAAAGCTGTTCAACAAGATCCTTGGCTTTGGGGAAGAATTTCTCTGGAAATTCATACTCCAGTTTTATTATCTTCTGGAATATTAGATACTCATTTCTGCAACAAATGAAATGCACAAAGATGGCTAATTAGACATGGTAAAAAAAGCATATACAAAACTTAGCTGAAATGTAATGGTAGCAGTACTTACCCAGCTCTGAATGGTGGTAAACCAGCCACCAGCTGATAGATAATACATCCCAAAGCCCACAAGTCAGAGCTAAAATAAAAACAAAGTTATGCATTCAATTAAAAATGGTCAAAATCTGAATGACCTACAGGCAATAATAAAAAAATAAACATTACCTCTTGCAGGCTGATTTCTCTGTTAGCAGCTCTGGAGACACATACTGTGCTGTTCCAACAAAGGAGTTTGCTCTGGCTATGAAAGACAAAAAAATAAATAAAAAAAACAAAACATATGAGGCGAGAGTCATGAATGGGATCCAAAGAGAGCACAACGATTTGAACTATCAGTACTTCCTGACCTCAATCAGCCCTTGAGGTATCTCATGCATACAGTACCTACAGGAATCAAACACTTTACCTTCACATGTTCAGTAAGAAAACCTTTCCTATAGTGGAATACAGCCATCATTAATGAAACCCCATCTATTGTATGGAATATCAGATAGACATTGCCTTTTACTACATACTGATGTAATAATCACAATACTCAAGATGGCTTTGTTAACGTCATACTGCAACTAATGACGTGGTATTGTGAACCAATACTACAACACTGGTTGTGGTATTGTAAAATCTTTGGAAGTCACAACAACTCTGGCTTTATTTGCTTTTCCATAAATATAAAAAATGCTGCAATAGTCAAAATATCTTAGAGTGCAGTTAGAGCATATGATAATTGACCTAGTCAAATAATCAGGGTTGCTTTTAATACGCTTGTGCATTTCCTGCTATGGCAAGACAACACAGTTGCTATGCAGATATGTGGATTTGTCAAGGGGCTTCAAGGACCATTTAAAAAATAAATAAAAAAAATTTAAAAAAAAAAGGGAAAACGAAAGGCAAAATACAAAATACTGTACAAAAAAAATCCAACTACAGCAAAGACAATGGTGTAAGGGTAGACTGATGGTCTGAAGTACATTGGAAACATGCTACAGTTATTTTCCAAAGACCATTTTCTCAATTTTGGTAACACCTGAATGAAGTGTAGGATATTCAGATGATTTAGTGCATTTTTTTTAAATATTGAGATTAATTTGTAAGTGGGTGAAGAGGTTGAGACAGATGGGCACTCCTGAAATCTAATTGGCCACTAAATGACTTGACTTTTAACACATGATTAAAGTTTCAAACTGTGACACTTAAAAAAACAAAACAAAACAAAAATAAACAGCTTGGATGCTGATTGCAAGGGTATCTGTAGGGGACAAATAGGCCATACGTTATACCTGACGGTATGTTGCATCTGAACTTCATAATTTTCTGAAAATCACAGTTTTTGATTCTGTTTTTCTAGACCTAAAAAAAAAATCTATCAAAAGGGTAAATCTCTGCTCAGTTATCAAAACCAAACAATGAATGGTTGATGAAAGCATTGAAAATACACTTGCGCCCTCCTTTTAAATGTAACCCTTATGTGGCCTTTTACTTGGAAAAAATGTAGTTCCACCACTGGATGGCCTGCTGAATTGACTATAGTAAGGTAACAATCAGTAGATGAGATGTAAAATTTTCAGCTTTCTAGAGTATCAAGGTGCTTTTCTTGTCACCATTTAAATTCACAAAATTAAATGTTACAAAAGCAAACCTGTTTAATCAGCCCATTAACTTCTATCATTACAGACTTCCTGGACTGAATAAGTAATGACCCAATATCAGTGGTTTGCATATGTCACACCCCCAAGACTTCATAACTATTTTGGAAGAGCTACACATAACATTAATACACTTTCACTATTAGCAAAAAAATGAATAAATAAATAAAAATAAATAAAAAACAAGTCTGTGGGTATACCTTGTCTACTGTCTGAGGATAACTGTTTTGCTGTTCCAAAATCTGTTATTTGGATGTGCATCTCTTCACTCAAGAGAATATTTTCTGGTTTCAGGTCTCTGAAAGGAATGAAAACGTAACTTATGAGGAAAATCAAACACTGAATAATTAAATTATCAACCTGGTTTTTAAAAAGCAACTTCTTACCTGTGTATTATCCCCTTACTGTGCAAGTATTCTAGAGCAGAAACTATTTCAGCCGAGTAGAACCTAGTACAGTTCTCATCAAATGAACCAATTTTGCGAATGTATTTCAGCAGCTCGCCATTCTTAGCATAGCTGAGACCAAAATCTATACAAAGTCAGTTAAGGAAACGTTTTCTGAAAATGAACACACAAAATATCAGATAACTTGCATACTAAGTCTTGATATTTCAAAGGATACACAACTTCTCATCATCTTGAAATGTGAAGTAGAGCTTGACAAAGAATGGGTGATCTAGACTTGACATCAAATCCCTTTCTCTTTTCACGTACTGGGCTTTGTTCTCCTTCATAATGTGGCGCTTCTCTAAAATCTTAACTGATGGAAGGAAAAGAAAATTTAAGTTTAAGGACACTGGACACATTTTTTTTATTTGAACTATGATGCATAAGTAACTGGATTTGACAAAAGTTGTTGCTAAGTTACTTACTTGCATATTCTTTCCCAGTGGCCTGCTCTCTTGCCAGGACAACCTTAAGATAAAAATAACAGGATTTAAAAAAAACAAACAAAAAAAAAGACAACATAGCATGTTACAAGTTTGCCTGACAATTGAAAAGATTAAAACATTTACCTTGAATGAACTGAGTGACTCATCTAAGTGCATTAATTTTAAGAATGCTAGCATGTAGTAACATCTACTCAAACATAAGTCAAAGGTTGAGAGAAGAACACAAGTTATATACCGTCGAGAAGGAGCCCTCTCCTAGTATCTTGCCAAACTTGAAGTCTTCAGGCTTCTTCTTCCGTGGTGGAGGGGCTTGGACGGCTGGCTGTGTGCGGATGTCTGAGCCCTGGCTGCTAGCAGACGCTCCTACAGCACATGCCTCTGAGGCTGAGCTGTCCATGCTGGGGCTGTGACTGCTGCTTGCGCCTGGGATAGCAAGTGGCGAGCAGGAGTCAGGGTGATTTCTTACCATCGATGGATGTGAGCAGGAACAAATGACAACGTTGGGCTGAATGGGCACAACATCATACTGGAACAAGACAGGAACCAATAAAGATACACATCAGTCAGGATGCATCTGTAGTCTTCATTCTCTTCCTATATCTTAACAAAAGCCTTGTGGTTTAAGTATCGTCACTAAAACAAACAGACTCAAAAACAGTTTCTTTCCAAAAGCAATAACTGCCCTGAACTCCTGTAGGACTTCAAATCTGAAATACGCTGGACACTAACAACATATGTGCAATACATTCTGTCACATGACATGTACAACATATCATGATCCGTGCAATAATACTTTGAACGTGCAATATATATATTTTTTTTTTTTTTTTTTTCAGACATAGACATCATACTTATATCTGCAAATAACTAGAGTGTGCACATCTGTTTTATTTCTGTAAATATTTTATACCTTAGATCTTTTATTTATTATTTATTTCTATACTGCTCTCTCTGCACTGACACTGGGGATGGCTTAATCTCGTTGTACATGTGTATAATGACAATAAAAGGCATTCTATTCTATTCTATTGATGAATTAGGATGGACTAATTCTCATCCAAAAAAGCTGTCTAAATGCAAAGCATATAAAGAAATAGTAAAAAAAAAAAACACATGACTGTTAATAGTGTGACACAAGACTTATACTGGCTTAGGTTTATGAATGAAATATCTAGCAACCTTTTTAATGATAGTTTTACATCTAAAGTGAGTTTCCAATTTTAAGTAATAGAAACAGCATGGGAAATGTTAGGTTTTTTCCATTTAGTACTTTGGACTTTAATTCAAACAAGTATTTCAAAGAATGATCTTTGAGAAAACAATTTAGCAATGGCTTGGTTATGGCTACATTTAAAACAATTTGCCGGTTTTGCATGTATCTTGCTAAGATTTTATAGGAAATTTGGCTGACCAGAAAATGCTTTAAGTACAATATAAATAAGTTATGCCCTTAATGTCTGAACTTTTTTTTAAATACGCATTTAAAATATATCAAACGGAATATCGAATGAAGGGCTGATTGAACTTTGATGCAATTTTAATTTTAGAAATTAGGAAACATTCAAGTTTTTATTGTTATTTTAAATGCGGATCATAATTCCTATACTCTGAAAGAAATTAAATCACAAACTACACTGAGAATACTTTGCTCTGCGAAAGAAGTACAAGTGATCACCCGATCTTCAAAAAATATTTGATACTAGAAAAGAATTCAGATCACACAGACAAAATCCACTATCCAAATTTGATGATTTAAAACTCACTGTTAACACTCTTCTAACATACTATTACCAAAACATACTATTTAAAGCGAGGCTATTTGAAGAGCAAAGTCTAGCGTTGATAAAGACAGGCAACTATTGAAGAAGCTGCGTCAGGGGCTGGTGGTTCCACCCTTTAGTGTTCAAGTTGTAAAAACTAACTTAAAGTTTTCATGCGACAGCAACACTATCAACAACGGCACTGAACTCATCCCATCTGAATGTACATAAGAAAACTGACAAAGGGGCAAATGCAAACAAAAAGTGAAACCCATAAAATGACACGAAGAATTGAAAACAGATCACAGGATGCGGTGACGCTTCTCAACTGTTTCTTTACTGCTGATACCGTTGTCAGTCATTTATAACCAACTGAACTACTGTAACAATTAGTACAGATCTGCTTGTAGCTCAATTAATCTTTATTAGCTCAGCTGCCCTGGCTTCTTCTCATTCAAAACTAAGGTGTGGTCATATAGCTGCCTATTCCGGACTTGACTCCGGTTGCCAACTATCTGTGTAACCATCTACTATCCCGTTACTATTTGGTCAACCATGTAATGGTTGATAAGATACCCTCTGCTATCACTATACCAACGCCGAGTACTCGGGTAACAACTGGCCTGTGCGAACTTTCTTTGCTAACCAATGCCTGCTAGCAAGCTAACAGCAGCTTGTGCTACCTTGACAAATAATGCCGGCCATCATTGACAGTGAGTTACAAACTTGACGCTAACAGCTAATTAGCTAACGTTAGCAACGAGATAACACAACAAACTTCAAAACCTCCTTCTATCTTTACGTATGGCTTCTTACTGGGGTTCTAAGTTATTGTATTGATGATAATATCGAAATGTCAGAGTTGACAATCGAACAACACGACGCTGTCGCGACAAAAACTATCTTCTAGCAAAAGGTGGAACGCAGTTAAGCAAAGGTTAGCTTGTTGGGAAGTAGGAACATCAGTCGAAAGCGCGAACCTATGCTAACAGTAGCTAACAGTTACTGGTGAACAGAAAATTGTCACACATACATCAAAATTAATATAGTGATAAGTATTTTATGTTGACAAACTTTGTTGAAACGCCTTTAATCACGAACTACGTTAGATGCCAGACAACATCGATTTACATAAATAGTGTTGTGTTAGCAAACTACGGTAAGCTAACAGTGTTAGTGAGTCGTAAAGCTAAACGATATTTTGCGGCTAGCATCGCTCTTCAAATGAAGGCCCCACATACCTACTTCCCACCACACAGCTACTACACGGTGCATATTGAACACCGGCTTCGAATAGTTTTTCTTCTTTGAGTTGCAACACTTACCAGTTGACTTGTAGCTCTTGCCATGGGATTTTTCCGCGAGTATTTATTAGGAATAAAATAATTAGAGAAGCTCCAGTAATGGCTGCCTCTGCGCCTTCATTTTCGAGCTGTGACGTCGTTCCACAACAATGTTACCGCAGGACAGCAGAGGAGAGTCCTGCTGTGTCCGCCCCCTGCCACAGTTACAACCTACTGAACTTCATCATACTGTTACGATAGAAGTGAAACAGCATTATTTGGTAATATTTAAATACAGCAGATGATATGGCCTGTACACTATTTGCGCCACTCTGTTTGAAACTGCCTTATCGAAGCGAGGCCCATCTACAGGATTCTTGTTGAACTAAAATTTGCTCACATTCTGCAATCTACTGAAATTGTAATAACTTTAAGTATGAAAATATATAGGCCTACCTTAAACAAAATGTATGCTGAAAAACAAAAAAAAAACAAAAACAGTCCATGTTCACATAAAATAACGCATGTGATTGTAATAACTCTTTATATAAATGTAGTGGTAAATAATGTAAAGCTTGAACTATACAATGACAACTACAAATGTTTAACTTTTTAAAGATATATCTTCCTTTAAATATGTTATTTGAAATGATGATTCTCTCTCGCGCTCTTTGTTTTAAGCATTTGGGGCATGTTTGCACTGTTATACTAGCTCTGGTTCTCAGAAGGGGTTTTGAGCCCATGCAGTAATTTCCATTACAGTTTTGGGTCGGTTTTCAACGTAATACTGCCCAAGGACCTGAAGATCCTCATCTTTCTCTGAAATTTTCTGAATAATGTTATAGTATGTACCATAACTGCTGAAATTCCCCAACTATGCAATACTTTAATTTTTATAAGATTGTTTGCCTATTCAGTCTTTCAGAATGAATCTCAAAATTTTTTCTTAGAAAAAACTTTGGGACGCGCTTCCATACAAGTCACGTTATTGACATGCCGATAATTAACCAAATTAGCTTTGAAAAGTTGCTGCTGGTGTATGGATTATATTATGCTTTGTGGAATTAGAAAAATTTTGTCTTTGTTGCTTCTGTTCAAACTTTTGGACACGTTGATATAATCAAATTCAAAATAAGTGTGTATATATATATATATATATATATAAAACTTTACAGAAACATTTGTTATACACCATGACTCTCAACAGTCTGTGTAATGTATTTAATGTACTTGTGAGAGAAATATTCCCGTTTATCGTACAATAAAGTGCAGAGAAAAGTCAGCAGCAGGTGAGGCAAATAG